>NC_089687.1:34141428-35400714 GCF_031753505.1 Anomalospiza imberbis | reverse complement strand
GCCTGAGCTTCCTCCAGTGCACACAATCCCAGCAGACTCAGCTTTTTGGACCTGCCAGCTGCTCTGGTTAAGATTTGGTGGAAGGAAGCCTCAGTTTTACCTCCCTCATTCCTCCTGCTCCTGAAGTATCTTCCAGGGAATCGAGGAGGTGTTGGGACAAGTGAGGGACACCAAGCAAAAGGTGTTCAATTTCTAGAGGGGCACATTTTCTCACCAGCTCAAATAAAGCTTCCTGCCGTCCAACAGGAGCCTCTCAGCCAACTACACATAATTTAGGAAATCTGGCCTAAAGGAGGAGAACTAGAACATAAAAAACCCCTAACAGTTGCATCTAGTATGTTTTTTCCAGCCATACTGAATGCTGAAACATTGGAAGCAAGGAAACTTCTGAGATCAGAAAATTATACACCCTTTTATGTAAATCAAGTGCAACTTTCTCAACTATCTTTTCATAAAAGAAATACTATGTAGCTAACTATGATAGAGGTCAGGTGAGCCTACTTAAAAATCTCTGCAGAACTCAGACATTTTAGAAAGCAGCTCTATTTTCAGCTTCAGTTTTTAAAAAAAGAAGTAGTAACTTGATTTTTTCCCCCTTTCATTAATCAAAAACTGTGCTGTGCAGCTGTAGTAGCAGAAATCAGAAAGCAAAGCACTTACATTTCTGTGTATTCAATGCTTTAGGAAAAAAAAGTCAAGATATTGTGAATTAAAAAGAAAAATTATCACTTTAACTACTAAGATCTTCAAATATGCCTCCTGTGCACAGGCTAAACTGCCACAGATGCTTCCAGTAAGAGCCAGAGAGAACATGGATTTATCTAGACCAGTAGCCAACAGCCACCACTACAAATATTTCAGCAGAAGTTACAAAATTCCTGTCATGTTTTTACAGAGTAATTAATAATCAAATAAACATCTATTTCTCATGAATCTACATCATTACTGAAAATCCAATACTGATTTTCTTTCTTCTCACCCAGTAGGAAGACTTGAAGACAACTAATCTTGACATACTTTTATCATCCCCAAGGAATGGAAAGGCAGGGTTTTAATGATGGCTTGAGCTGTAACTCACCCTATGGCCTCCAGCAAAGCCCTTCACCTCTTTGTTTATTTCACCACATGTAAATAATGGTGCGGCTTGCCCAGCTTAGGCATTCCATGGGCATCAGCTAAGATTTTTTTGGCCTTCGGGACCTGCAAATATGTGACCATAATAAACATTTCTCATTATTGATGCATGTTGTCTCATTCTAAAGCCACGATGTGATTTAAGTTTACAACATTGAGTTCAGGCTACACTTCCTGTGAAGTTTTGTACTTCAAGCTTCATCTTATCCAGTGTTATGAAGATTTAGCCATATCTTCCCCTTAACTGAATAGCTCTGCTTTGAATATAATCTTTTCCTTGATAATTCGCATTTTCAAATTGATTTTTTACAATTGGCTCCCTGGGAGTTATATCAACGAGATTTTAGACATTCCTAATCCTGAAAAATGTGTTATGGAATTGTAGCATAATTATAAATTTGGAGACTTGGGCATAGGCCTGGATTTGATTTGAAGGATTAATAGCAGCTTGTCTATCCAGTGCTCCTTGGAGGATTCCAAAGGGAATTCTCCTTTATCAAAATGGCAAGCACTTCCTGCTGTGCTGTCAGGAGAGACATTATAAACTACCCAAAAATGGTCCTTCCACATTTCCTCTGAGTTCTTCTACCTGCCTTCTAATTTCCTGGAGGACATTTGTCTTCTCTGAAAATAGATTAGCTCCACTTCTACTGGAATCAATTAAATGTGGGATCTGGCCAGAAGAGCTTGTGGCTCGTGTCCCACCGAGCAGCCACTCAGGCACGTGTCACCTCAAATGGGGTATCTGGACAAGGACTGGCTGCACACAATCACCCTGATTCAAAAGGTGAGACTACAGCTCCATTTTGAAACTAGAAAATCTTTGGGTTCCTTCAGAGGTGATTTTTCAGGATCCTGGTATGGATGCATTTGGTGTGGTGAAAAAAACCTACACATCTGAGAATAAATATTGCATTTCAAAGCTGTCCATTCTTAAGGGAAAAGGAACAGAGTATGAATGTCAAGGGTGGCAGGAAAAGCCAGGCTAGACCCTGGGCTTTGATAGTACAAAGCAAAGACCAGTCCACTTGGCAACTCCAGCTATGTTAAATCATTACTTCAGTAAAACTAGAGGAAAAAACCCACCCCAAAGTATAACAAGAGTTTGAAATCAACTTAACCATGTCTTGCACTGCACACAGGCACGGTGTGTACTAATAAAACACATGCAGTGCCATCGTTGCATGGTATCATACCATGGTATCGTTCCAAGGAAAGCCATAGCTGATGAGGGGCTTCTAGTTAAAGAAAATCCATCCCTGCTTGATTTCTTTAAATACTAACCCTACTTTTTCCAAAGTTAATTGCTTCTTATGAGAAGAAACAAAACTATAAACAACAGTTACCAAGTGGAGAGAAGTCACAACAGGAGATAATTTTAATAGGGGCTTTGGAGCAAAAGAAGGAATTATTTATATAAACTAGTAAATAATATCAGATACACCTGACTCTTGGGCAAAGAAGTGAAAATGTCCAGTCTTGTTGCAGAGAAGCAAAAAGTGTCAACAATTCTTTTTGTATGTCTGGAAATAAGTAAAAGAATATATTAACACCTCAATAGCAGGACACAGTCCTAGAGGTTTTACAGGAGAATCAGCAATAATCACAATTAGTCACTTCTAACATTTGCATCTGAACAAAGGCACCAACAGATACTAGAAATGACTGAAGACTGGGGTGAACACATGTTTTAAAATAAAATTCGATTCTGGGAAAAATTTCTGTGAGTAGACAAAAATTGCCATGTTAATGGAAAAGGAAAACCAATGAGTGATGGATTATGGAACAACAAGCAGAAATGGCTCCAATTCACAAACACTTCCTCACCCTGCACTCTGCTGCAGGACAGCGCAATTGCATTTCTTGCTGGCCTAATTCCACATATTTTGTACTACTGAAAGGAACTAGAGAAAAATGGAGAACTGGTCTAATGAGTGCAGAATGGATCAGCTGGAGAAAACCAATTCTGACTGTCCTGACTGCTGCAAACAATTTCTCAAGCTCAAGGCATAAATAACAATGTTTGCATTTAACATGCGGTGTAGAACATATGCCTGCAAAGCTAAACAACCACCTGTGTTTACATGAGATATATGACGCTCAGCTTGATTTGCATATCAGAGATCAGGCTGTAAATCTCTGATGATATTTACCACTGGATAATTGAAATTAATCCTGCCAAAATGACTTTGACACTGCTGAATTTACTGTCTGAGAAAACACCCCTGGAACTGGCTGCTGCGCTAGAACATAACTGGCTGCATATTTTCAACCTGAGCTATGCTGCTGAATAAAATCCTGGCCACAAATTATAAACCTCTCCCTTTCTTCTCCAACTTCCTATCTCCATAATCATTAAGCAGCAGGGATAATTATATAATTATGAAGGTTAGATATGTCCCTGTTTTGCTGTTTTGTTTTAATTTTTTCTAGCCATGGCAGGCACGTGAGTTACCTTCCCTGCACTCCCCTTTCCATTGTTATACCATTTTTTTAAAATTTCCTTTAAAAGCAAACAATTATCCCAGCAGAAAGCATCAGGAAGTTCCAACAGCAGAACTCAGACTCCCTTGAGTCCTTCAGTAACTCAGATCAGGGCTGTGTCTCAGCTTGTGCCTGTGTTTCCAGGGAAAAAAGGAAGGTCGTGGATTTTTGTTTCTTTTCTGTTTTATTTCTTAAATTCAGCTTGTATCTTTAAATAGAAGGCACATAAGTTGTCTAGAAGAACACAGTTTACTACAAAGCTACCTCACATTATCCTCCTGGTAGGAATGTCACTTGTGGCTTGATATATGATTGAGACTTTCATTATACACAGAAGAAAACATTTGTGAATAAAAACCCCCAAACAAAAATCCCAGCAGTAATTTCATGTTCTAAGAAAATAAAATTCAAGTATTTAGTAGGCAGAACTTTCTCATCATTGGCAAAGAATTATAAATTATTAAATTGTAATTTATTCAAACTGCTGGCAACTTTTTCCTATTCAAGAGATGTTGCATTTTGAATTCTTTGGACTCCAGTTAGGGCTTTAATGATTGTGCAAATCGCACCTTGGATTTTGGTGCAAAAAGATAGCAAATAGCCTCTCCAGTTTCTAAACACCAAGTTTGCAACTACAGGGAATGCTATATGTTTTCCAAAAGGAACATTTATGGAAAAGTATGTTCCTAACATATAAAAGTGGCTTTTTTGAAACTCGGAAATAAAAAGATAACTTTCACCCACTACAGAAATGGATGTATTTTTATTTGTAGCATTTATTTAAAACATATCTCTTTCAGAGAGGTGGCAGTGATAACTCTGATATCCTTCTTGCTTTTCTTCCCCTGCAACCTGCTGCTTTCCAGGCCCATTCAATCTGAAAGCAGGCATCCATCCAAATATGCAATATTAAGGAAGAAAGACAGCTCTCATTCATAAAATCTCAATTCCTTGTTAGTGGAAAGAAGAAAACCACTAGTTTAACTGTGATCACTGATTATTATCCTCCCACAAGAATGTCATCTTGAGCTCTGTCCCCTGCTCAGAGCTTGTGGGATCTGTGATGCCTTGTGAAGGCTGGCCTAGAACAGAGACCAGGCAGAGTTAAAGAATAAAGTAGGGATTTATTAAAAGGATCTCCTCAATGGATCCACCTTGGGCAGCACAAGAGCCCAGCCAGGGCTGCACCCATGATGGACCCAAAAATGGTCACAAAATGGACAACTGTCACGGGGTCTCTCACTTTTATAAGTTCTGCTCCATTTGCATATTGGAGTTCATTGTCCCATTCCAGCTTTAGCCCATGCAGTCCCATCCTTCTGGCTTTTCTCTCTTCAGTCCATGTTGTTTCTGCTCTTGGGCCTGAGATTTGGATCATTTTTCCTTGGTCCCCAGCCAGAGAAGGAATTGTTTTGTCTCCCTGCTCTGTGCAGAGAGCTCACCATCCCCTCATATGAAGCTCAGAAGTGCACACTAAAGCAGCACAGAATGTGAAAAATAGAAAAGCTAAAACCTGAGGCATCACGTGGACAAGGAGAATGCTGATGATGGCGCCTGGTTGAGCACCTGTTCTCTGGGGATGGGGAGACGAGTAACTTTCCAAGCATCATAAACCACGGAAGACCTGCTCCATGTCCCTGCTGTCACACAGCCCCAGGCTGTCAGGGAGGCTGAAGGAGGGCACACATTGCTGTGGTGGCCAGCCCAGCTGGCTGTGCTCACAGCAGAGAGCTCCAGGCTCATGGCACATTTCCAGGGGACACCCTGGGAACAGCTGGGATTAGTGCTGCACACTCGGCCACGTAGCTCAGCAGCCAGCACTGCCAAGCCCTAACTCACTGCAGGCTCTTCTGTAGAGCAGCTCCAAATCTAACAGCAGCAATTTAACAATCCAATGGAAACCACCAGCTCGTTAATGTGTCCATAGCCTTCCCTAATTTCCAAATCTTGCCATACATCCTGCACAGGCTGATTTTTTACTTGAACGAGCCTACATGGGTATCAGGCCCAACTGCAGCTGAGTGTTCAGTAGAAGCAGGATGGCCTAAGCTTGAAACAGGCACATCTTGGCATCAAACCCCTTGTAGAGAAGCTCTTCAGAAGTGTGCTGTTTCTGCACAGCCCTCATTTCATATTAATTGCCTACACCACATACAGCTCTACAAACTCACCTGAACTGACCACAGCAGAACTCACCTGGTTTTGCACTGAGGCAATGCAACAGCACCCAGCACATGGCTCTTACTGGGAACACACCAGAAACCCAGCAGTGAGGATTCCCACAGGGGCTTTGTTTTTCATACTCTGAATACACCTTACGTTAATCAGACTATGTCACATTTTTATACCACTTCCTGCTGCCTGTAGCCACTGAGATTTTGCATAGTTTTTGCTGTTTCAATGATTCTGGATGGATAGTCAGCCTTTCACATCATGGCTGGGATATGACTCTTATTTTCACAGGCAAAGCACAGCTCAGATAGACTGGAGGCAGATATGGGAGTTGGTGATGAGTGTGAGTGGGAGGCACCATGGGTTGGTGGTGAAGGTTTGCTTTGATTCCTCTGACTACAAAAGCTTCCACAGTAGAGAAAGCATTTTCAACTGTCTAAACAAAATATTTGTCTATGCAAATTGAAACCCATTTTGACACAAAATTAAAGCTATTTTTAGTATTATTTCTTAAAGGTCATGAATATGCTATAAAGTATGATCAAAGCATTAGAAATATACAACAGGTTAAGGAAAGAGGTGACAATACATTAGATTTTTGCTGTTTCCATTTCTAAGGAAAACACTGACCATTAATGCTTATTACTGACAGTAATGGTGGAAGCATCATCTGTTCTCAGGACTGGCTGACCATTTCCTTTATAAAAGCCACCTCTCAGCTGGCTTGAACTTTGCCAAATCTTAACTAGTTGTTTTTTTTTCCACAATAATTAGGAATAATTCATGAAAGGATGGGTTAGTTATCCCATTTTGAAAACAATACTTTAAATATCATTTAATGCTTCCTGAACTCATGGTTTGAAAGCAAGACTGCAAATCTGATACTGACAGAGTTTTAATTAACTCTCAGTGGAATCTGGATGAATTGCAACAGTTTGAAAAGTGTCCAATAAGGGTTCACTGCAGTAGACTGGGAGGGATTTAGGAAAAAGGAGCAGAGGAAGAAATTTTCCCTTGCTTTTTCAGTGAAGCTTCTTCCCCTGCAGTGGCCAGCAGTCATGAAGGGGTATTTTATCTCATTCAAATGCAAAGGAAGAAAAAGACCAATAGGCAATGGAAAAATCCATTAGGACCGAATAATAAAGAACCAGGGAAAAGGCCTATAGGATTGGAAACTTCTCTGTGGACTGATGGCATTCAGCTGTTAAAAATCAGACCTAGTACAGTACAGTAATTTAGGAGCCTAGTTTATAGAGAGAGAGTTTGGAAAGAGATAAATCCATCCCATTTCTTTAAGGTGTAAGTTAATCAAAACTGAAGACAACTGGAGAGAGTTAAGGAAATAATAATTAATTGGTAAGCACAAATACGCTGATATTCTAAAAGCACCTTCATAAAAATGCATTTGCCTGGATAATAAAGAAGGTATACATTGATTTATTAATCAAGAGTCACCTTGCTGAAACAAAGATAATGACTAAAATAAATTTCCACTTGACTAACCTTAGAGTGTGTTGTGTACTTATGAGCTTGAAACAGTATATAGAAAACTTACTAAGAGTTTTATTCAGTTACTTATTCAAATTACATATCCAAGTTCTGCTAAGCTCTTACCTTAAAAAAACCCAGCAATGAAGAGTAACAGATGCCAAGTGAAAGCAAATACTTTCTTTTTGGCACTATGTTAATTTAAGTCCTTCCTAGCTCCCTTTATCTAGTCAATCCCATCAGAGGCTGATTTTTCCAGCACTGCCGTTGATTCCCTCTGCTCTCCGAGTGAACTCCACGAATCGATGGGGAGCTAAAACACACCCCTGGTTATTAATGAAGGTATCAATTAGTGAGCACAGAGCCTCCATACCTGTTAACATCCCAGATTTTGCTGGTGCCATCCGCGGAGGCAGAGGCCACGAAGTCCCCGCAGGAGTGCCAGGAGCAGCCGCGCACGGCGCGGGAATGGCCCCGCAGGGTCAGGATGCAGCCGCGCCTCGACAGGTCCCAGAGCCGCACCGTGCTGTCACCGCTCGATGTCACCAGCTGGGTGCCACTGCTCGGGGAATAAAAACACGTCTCAGCCAGGAGGGAGGTGAGAAATGTTCAAACAAAATAATTTAGCTCTGTTTAGAATGACAGGTTAAGTTGCAATTGTTGATTTTACCTTAAAATACAGACGAACAAAAATGATCTTTGGAAACGTTCATATTTTTACTGTGCACCGTTTTCTGACATGTTGTAGATGGAGTGGCCACATATTAATACACTATCAAAAGAAAGAGAGATAGGAAGTAGCTATCCCCCTCGGGAAAGTAAATATGGCTTTCAAATAAATTCCTAATTTTTGCAGTTCATTTAATAATTAACCAGAGTTTTCAGAATACAATAAGATAGATTAAGGGAAGAATATTTTGTTTTTTTTCCAAATTCATACAATTTTCAACATATATTTATTTTTTAAAAAATCCTAATTTTGTGTTTTCTAACTCTGTATAAACACTTCTCACATTCACCATCTCTTGGGGTCATTGATACGTTACATAAATGAAAAATACAGAGTTCATTTCAGATTTTTTGGGTCAAATCTCAGATATTAATCAGTAGAATTCTGTTTCCTTTAAGCATGGACATATGGCTTCAGACTAAGAGTCCATCTGTACTATTTTATATAACTAGAAGATTCTTAATAAAATAATTAGAAAGAGTATGTGGAGCGATTCTCTTATTAAACCCTCCCAGACCTACCCCGTGGCTCAGGATTTCTTTGTGCTTAAGAAGAATCCACGGATTTTTTTTTTCCCCTATGAGTAATTGATTTTTGAACATATGCAAACCTTTGGCAGCTGCAATCTCTTATGTCAATGAATTCCAAAATTTAATTATGCCTTGTGTGAAAAGCTCTTCTGGGGTCTTAAATACCTTACTTCATTTTGTTTCACGCTTCTAATTCTACTACTGTGATTAAAAGCAAAACTGAGCGCAGCTTCACCGTGTCTGTGTGCCACCAGCCGTGGTGGGACAGGCCCTGTCCTGTTGCCCTGCCAGGATGGAGACTCCGACTCATTCCTTGTGCCGGTGTGATTCCAGCCCTTGGAGCACATTTCCCATCTCCCTCAGCACCCTGCCAGCTGAAAGGGAAGGAACGGGCACCCAAGGAAGGTACACAGGGGCACTGTTTCCTGGTTTATTCTGTGTTCTTTCCATTTAGTTGCCATTTTTGGCATTACTGAACAGAAACTTTCAGCAAACTGACCACAGTGGCTGTGAGATCTCCTTCCTGAGTACTGATAATTAGACACACTCTTACCTATTATCTACTCTTATCTGAGGACAGTTTCTTCCTGTGTGCATTCCTTTGTGTTCACCTGCACTGATTTTCAGCTGCTGCTTCACCATCTAGGCAACTGCTGAGGTGTGAATCTTTTCCTGCAATTATTCACATGCTCCTTTTCACTGCCCTGGCTAATTAGCAAACTCGTCCATCTCACTCCCTTCCCCAGTTTCCTAGATCATCTTAATAATTTTGGTCCCAGCACAGATCCTGTGGGCCTCAGAAATTAATTTCTCCGTCTGAAAGTGGCATTTGATTCCTATTCTTTCACCAGTTTTTAAACTCGTGAAATAAATTTCCTTTTTATTCAGGACTGTCATGTTTCCATGATAGTTTCTGTGAAATGACCTCAAGAAGAATTTGCTGAAAATCCAAGTATAGGAAATTCATGAACCTCCCTTGATCACATGTTCAATAAGCCCTTCAGAGAATTCTCAGCTGATTTCTGAGGCTTAATTTCCAAAGCCATGCTCACAGCTTCCAGGGCTTCACTGCCATAAATGTATCCATGGATCCTGTAATTTGCCTCTTTAATATAATACCTATCAAGATATGAAAATGAGATTAACCCATCTAGAATGCCTTCATCCCAAAATCTTTTAAAATACTGAAAAACAGTTAACGCAGCCCTCCCAGGAATAACGGAGGTTTTCACTTTCTCAGCAAAAATCTGTTTCAATTGTTTTCATACTAAACAAAAACAAGAAACCAGGAAAAATGTTTGGGGATAATACACAAAAATACAGGTCAGAAATAGTTAAGCTATAGGTTTGCAGACCAATTTCTGCCGTTATCTGAGCAACATCAATAAGATGACCTTGCCCTTAGGATCCAATAAACTCTTTTATTTGAATAATGGCAAAGGTCCTATCTCAGGTAGTAGAAATCCTTCTTTGAAATCTCTGGATATAAAATTGTGGGAACTGTAAACAGCTCAAGGGTTGATCCTAAGCACTATTGTAAAACTCTGAGTAAGAATACACTCAGAGATATTTAATTCACTGCTGCAGTTAATTTAAAAAAAAAAAAGGTCTGGGACCTGTGGTGTCAACCCTTTTGTGTTATAGTCTCCCTTTCCTCCTTTTCCAATAGATGTCCACTGAATCACTTGGTAAAAGTAGCTGCTATGACAGCTTGAAATATGTGCATCATTTACCTGATAAATCTTAAGGGGGAACTTGCCACTATGAAAGATCACCTACCCAAGATTTTGACTATTTTTAACACTTGAGGTTTAGGTTGCTATTTTTTTGTGAAAATATCATTATAATATTCATTAATGCAGTTACACCCCCATGCCTAAGACAAAGTTCTGGGATATTAATCTCTCAACATTTTTGATAAGGTTGCATAGGAATAGTCCTGAAGCTTTTGTTACATATACCAGAGCATAAAGGCTTGAAGTCTGAGTAGGGGTTCAGAGGAGACCCTAATTTTGTCGAGCTGTCAGGAATAAATGTGCTTTTGTTAACGAACCACTTTCAGTTTTAATAAGCCAAATCTCAGTTCTGGAGATAGATAAAATTAGAGAAATGACAAATTATCCTAGCCCATATACATTTATAAAATAAGAGCTTAAAAAATTCAGAGTCAGGTATAAAGTGGGACTGATGAAATCTGCAATTGATTCAGAGGGAAACATGCAGTGCCACTGTTGTGAAACACAAGAAGATATATATGGCTTATGCATTTTTTAATATATAATCCCCAAAATGCTACACAAAGAACTGGTTCCTTGGGCTGAATTTCAAAAAGACACCATCCAGGCAGTGATGAAAATCTTTCAGAAAACAGATGTGAGCAAGAAGGTAGTTCAAATGGATTCAATTTGGCAATCTGCAGCAGGGGAAGGAGCTACAAGTGAGGTTTAGCACTCCTTACAGATCAAAGGAGAAAAAATAGTGGAGACTGGAAACAAAAGTGCAGCAGGAAGCAGTTTTAGGGACAGACTGACAGTGGAAGTAAGGGCAAAAATACTCAGGAGCAGAGGGACCCAGTGCCCCAGTCCCCTGCAACACAAGTTCCCCAATATTCCCTGTGCATAAAAAAGCATCAGGTCATTAAAGGATAGGGATCTGTGATTATCCATGTAGGAACTTAAGGCCAGCATTTCCGGGAAGCACAAATGGTGCTGGTGGGAATGATGGCTGTCGGGGCTGCTCCAGCTCAGGGGCTGCGCTCCCTGGTCAGGAACCCCTCAGCACACACCAGGATTCAGACCAGACACACACATAATGAACAGGAAAGTGCTGTGTCAAGCCCAGTCAGACGTCTAAATCAAGATGCTGCTATTAGAAAAAAGCCCTATCTACTTAATAGCTGATCAATAATGACACATTTTCTCTGATTTGCAGCATTTTTCAATCCTGGGAGATAAAAAGAAATGCTCCAAATTCTGAGGTAATGCTTTGTTACCCACAGCTGCAAGGTTTTTGTGCGGTGCTATTTTTCCTTATGAGAACATGTGGGGGGAAGAAACAAATGTATCAGGGAAAGCAGCTGTTTTTATGATTTAGGCCGCCAGTTTACCCAGGTATGGTAGTCAGAGTCCTCTATCATATGACTGATTTTCAAAAAAAAATGCATGCTGATTTTGATATTAAAAACATATGAAAATATGACATTAGAACTTCAGCCTTAATTCTCAGCAGCAATACATAAACTCCATTTGAATTTCAGACTGATCACTAACAGGGAAAGCTCCAAAAAATCCTGTGCACTGTGCATATCTCTAACTGAGAGGAGAATAAATCACTTTGTTTTTTTAACAAATACATCAAAGAACTAGGCAAGATATTAGGAGACAAGAAAAAGGTAAATCCTACCTTGTTCTGTCACTTCAAACACATTCACATATATGCAAATAACTTTGCCGACTTTTAGAAGCGTGGCGTTTTTGCAAAGAAGCAGCACCTCTGTGCATGGTGCTCTGTGGATCTCAAACAGTTGGGTTTGTATGGTCTTGGTGGCTCGGTTTTGGGGGTTTTCTGTTTATACTTTCTAGCAGACCAAAGGACTATATGGATGAAACATGGCTGTATTGAATAAAGTATTTGTGTAGAACAATCTTTCCAAAACTCTAGGCAATGGAGAGCCCATGGCACCATTACTCCCTGTCTTGCCTCCATGGACAGACCATTTTTTAAAACATGAAATGCACATAAAGTTCTACCTTTCAGCTGATTTCTGGTATTCCTAACTGATACTGTAAACCTGCTCTTCCAGAAACAATTAGAGTGGAAAAAACTATGGAAACATTAATTCCACCTTCCACAAAAAGGAACGGAACATTAACTTCTCAAGCCTTAAATCCTTCCTCCCCCATATATTCTAAACACACACACATTTCATTTCATTACACATTCCTGATCCTTGCAGCTTCACTGTTCTCACCACAAAGACACCTCTCCATTAACACTTCCCAAGTTGTAGACACATTAATAATTAAGACTCATATTCAGCAACAACATGAGCCTCTGGCACAGAGTCACTTTACGGCATTCCAGGAGGCTGAGTGCCTCTGTGGAGCACCAGTCAGGTGAAAGCAACAGCTACACCAACAGTACTCCCCTGTAAATGTGTCACTCCTAACGCCAACAGCCAAAGTTCAAATGTTGCTCCTGCTTCAAATATTTCTGGACAATGGACTTAAGTCTGCACCTCAGGCTGCTCCAAGGGATTGCTCACGTTCCCTCTGAAGATCCTGTGGCCAACAACAGTTCTCAAAGCAAAACTAAGCCAAACACAACTTGGGTTCAAGACTTTTGTCCTAAAAAAGCTGCAGCAAGAGGCAGCATCTGACTGGAGATTAAACAATGCAAGTGATGCCTCAGGTTTTAGCTTTATATTTTTCAGATTCTGTACTGCTTTAGAGTGTAAGTCTGAGCTTCATATGAGGGGATGGTGAGCTCTCTTCACAGAGCAGGGAGACAAAACAATTCCTTCTCTGGCTGGGGACCAAGGACAAACGATCCAAATCTCAGGCCCAAGAGCATAAACAATAGTGGAATGAAGAGAGAAAAACCAGAAGGATGGGACTGCATGGGCTAAAGCTGGAATGGGACAATGAACTCCAATATGCAAATGGAGCAGAACTTATAAAAATGTGAGACCTTGTGACCAGTTGTCCATTTTGTGACCATTTGGGTTCATCTTGGGTGCAGCCCTGGCTGGGCTCTTGTGCTGCCCAAGGTGGATCCATTGAGGAGATCCTTTTAATAAATCCCTGCTTCATTCTTTAACTCAGTCTGGCCTCTGTTCTAGGTCAGCCTTCACAAGACATCACAAACATCAGCAACACAACAGCAAATCTTAAACATAGAGTCCAAAACATTACAGGGGTTAGGGTCTTTCACCATGACAGTTGAAAAACACTTCAAAATCAAATAAAAATCAGTATTCCAAGCAGTTAATTGGGAAAATGATGCCTCTTATTTACCTCTGTTCATGCAATTATTCTAAAGCAAAATTCTAAAAGCCTCTATGTTTTTTTCAGTATCAGCACAGGTTGACAGTAGGCACAGTAAAGTACAAGGGAAGAACTGTAAATACTGCTAAAGTTTACTTGAATTTTTGGTGACATTTTCTGCTAAGTCAAAGAGGAAAGATAAAGAAAGAAAATGCCTTGGAAAAAAAGTTATTCCATGAAGAACAGAACTAATCAACACTGAATTCCTATGGAAGCATCTTTTGCCTACCTCCTTCATCATCTTAGCTGTTGATTAAATTACAGTATCAAGAATTGATTGGTCCCTTAGAGTTGTCTTCCCATTTTTGCCAGAATTACCCTGCAAGTTAAAAGTTACCAGAGAGAGTGGAAGAGAGCATAAGGAACATGTGCAAGAGGACTGGGAGAAATACATCCTTGTAAACCTAATTTACCTGGAAACAAGGTTAAAACCAGGGATCCAGACAACTACACTGAGGAAAGTAGACATCTACTAATGGAGTCCCACCTTTGGTTATGACAGCTGTATTTAAAAACTCCATTTTCCAGTTGGTGCTGAAAACCATGTAAGGGATGGAAATGCCAAACATCAGTTCAGCTCTGCAGCCACTGCAACTCTTCTTTATTCTCCTATTTTGTCACTGCCCCACATTTTCCTCTCACCAGAGAAGGTGAAAATTTAAAATGGATGAATTTAAAAAATGTTGGAGTCAACTTACAATTTATAAGTTCCCATTAAAATGATTGAAAAGACAACAGGTGATTTTCTGCCTCACCAGGCAGGATGCTTGCACAGTTCCTCTATAAAGGATGATGTGGATCTGACTCTCTGTGGGCCCAAAGGAAGATGGGACAAAGATTTGGAAGAGGAATTCACCAGGGATTACATGGAAACAGCATTTGGCTCAAGATACTTTGAAATAAGAAGTAGAGTCCAGGGGAGTACTAAGACCAAACCTCACCAATGCCTTTCCTATTCTTAGCCATTCTGAGGCCTGCCCTGGTGCTCACTGCTGGGAACAGGATGATGGTCCAGAAAATTCTGGCATGGAGAGCCATCCTTATGTTCTTAGTCTGTGTTTGAACAAAACACTCAGCAGCAAAGATTTTGTTTCTAAGATTTTGTGACCTTGAAACAGACTACAGATATAGTTCACTTTTTTGTTGCTGGAGTTCTGAGACTCATTAATTATTTACAGTGACACTTCTTATTAGGAACCCCTAAGTTTTTTTTGGATCCGCAGTTCATTTTGGGTGTTGCTTTAATTATCCTGGTGGTCTATGTGTCTAAGACACATTTTATGTAGTAATTGTAATATATTTCATCCTTCAGAATCATCTTAAGCCAAATTTTACTCACTTTATTAATAGATATGAAATGTCATTTTTACAGAAGGTGAATGCTACAATAGTCAGCAGCAGAAATACAAAAATACCTTTTCTTTCCTCATTCATCACTGAAGGTGAGGAGAAAAAAAAATTTAACTCCAAAAATACAAAATCAATTATAAACTGACATTCCACAAGCCAAGGGGAGCGTTCCAAAGGCAGGAAGCACGGCAGTAACCAGATGGTGGATGGCACACGGGCACATGGCTTTTTGTCAGGGAAGAAAAACACAACCATCCTGCAAAATCCTTTGCCATAAGGCTATTGGCTGGAAATGCTAAGAATCCTGTCAATGTGTACCACGCCAAGTGCAAAACTTGAGGCAATTTTTCACTCTACATTACCTAATTGGGAGATCTTTCTGTGCTATTTCCTGCTCATACATTGACCTGTGCCAGGAGAAGCGTTTCCCCTCGTGCTGCCGGGCTGGCAGCTGCTGTGACAGCGAGGGCAAACAAAGTGAGGTTTTGGCACCAAACTGCTTCTGGATAGACTGACACCAGGACTAGGCATCACAAAAGTAGCAAACTGCTGTTTGAATGAAGTTCACCTTGCCATGAAAACTTCCTTGAGGCTACTTCCACTTCAAGAGTGACAAGTTCACATCTGCAAGCATCTAAATACAACGTGCTCCTAACTACCAGAAAGAGTCCTGGTATGGTATGTGTGAACTCCGAGGCATTTATTAACAGGTTTCTGTTTAGCAAGTCCTCTATACTTTAAACCATCTTTCCTTTCTGAACTGAGTACTGGTACTAGAAGCTGTTGTGTCTGACCACACACACCCACAGAGAAAATCTGTTTCACCTGAGGCCTTTCCCATTGCTCTTACCTGCACATCTTCTGTGCCCAAGTACCCCTCTTTTCCAAAGTGCTGGCCCACTCTAAACACAGCCTATAGTTCTACATTCAGGATCATTATAATGATTTTAATCATTTTGTTAGCAGGACTTCTTTGTTACAATAATTTGGTATTTTCCTGATTGCTCCAATGCAGGTTAAATACCACACAGACCCCACTCAGTCCTGCCCCATTCAAATCCAGTAGCTGAGCTTGGTACTCCCCCAAAAATATTTACCATTTACTGCAGGCTTTGATGCATAAAAATGGCTTAGCTGCCATGCAATGTCATGTAATTAGAGGTGATTAAATGAGAATCTAAAATAAATTATGTGCCTGGTAGAATGCAGCTTTTAGTACATGTAAAATTGGCTTTTAGGAGGTTTGGGAAGCACACCAGGTAAGGAATAAAAATAAAAGATAAACTAATTACAATACCTGGAGATTAGATGTAGCAAAATATGTGTCAGCAAGACAGCAGGCACTACACGATGCAGGGCTCTGGGCAAAACTTAGACAGCAATGAATTCACTTTTTACAATTATTTTGCATTTAAAAAAAAGTCTTTTCTAAAAGCTTCCTGCCAGTGCACATCTAGCACCCCACAGCAAAATCAGACACCTATTTAACAAGGGCTAGGAGAATCCTGGCCTCCATCTGGAAGCAGGGAGCTTGTGGTAGCTGGGCCAGTGGTATCTCCAACAATTATGAGGCCCTCTTATGCTGAAGGCAAACAGCGTTCCTGGGTCCAGTTGTGCCACGTTCCTGTAGCCTACTGCCAAGTAAATTTTCCTCCATTAACTTAATGAGAAATAACTATTCTACCTGAAATCAAATATAATGAGTAAACATTGCAAAACTACCACATTTTCCAGAATTGAGATCTATTCTGTACCATTACAACACTTTCTCTCAAACAGTCCAGTGTAAGTCTTTCTGTACACTGTTAAATTTTTAAAATAATGTATTTAGCCCACAGAAAATCATGCATAGTACCAATCAATATCTATGACATGCATTAAACAGTGTGCCATTACAGTGTGATACTTCATCTCAACACCCATCCCATCCAGTTTTGTCATTTTTTCCTCCATTGGAATGACTCCAAATCTTCAAATTGTAATGAAGAGCTGTTGAAGTAGGGAAAATGTAGTTTGGAAGGAGTTCAGATACATGAATTCCATGTACAGAACAGATTTATGACCTATATTAACAGTGATAATCCTGTGTCTCGGTTCCTCTGAAATGCAAAGTTGTGGCTCAGTCGTTTTAAATCCATTATCATCCCCCAATGGTGGTCCAGTGATATCTAATCACAATCAATAGCCAGTAATGAATCATAGTCATTAATCCCATTTGCATGTTTGTATAAAGCATCATTTTTAAGCTGCATATTCATATGCAGAGGGAGTTCAGTGAGTGCACAGAGATTTTGCAGCCAGTGGAAAATTCTGCACTGGGATTTGAACATTCCCAGGCCCCTGGAAGGATATTTAACTCACTCTGTGTAATGATCCTGACAGTGAAGGCCAAGAAAACACACAGGACAGTGCATGAGCCCAGTGTTTGTACTTGGGGCAGGTGATGATCTCACCGAGCCATGCCCTGGAGATACAGGGACACAGCCTGGGGACAGGGAGTGAGTTAATGGAGACAGTGATCAATAACAATCTAACTCCAAGAGTGGAGGAGGAATGGAAATGCTGAACATGAGCAGAATCCTGGGCTGATACAAGAGAAAGCCGAATAGCAAAGTGAATATTAATTTCCACCCTTTCTCTGAAAGGCTTTGCATGAAAACTGAGCTTTCATCCACGAGGTCATGCAGCCTAAACACTGACTGCTCAAGAGAGGGGACACCAGAAAACCCTTCAAACACAACAACTCTCACAGGTAATCTAAACCATGGACACAAACACCGTGGCCTTCTCCCTCTGATCCCCAGTTGTTTTATATACACACTACTCAGACACAAAGGAAATAACTACCACAAAATAAGAACTTGATTCCACATCCATGTCCCTCAGCAGTCAAACAAACCCTGATGCTCATTCCCAGCTGGGCAACTTCTCCTGCTTCCTGTGCTACTGCAACTGCCTTGCATCCGGAATTCCCCAAATTACTGCAGCCACACAGCTTGAGGGGAAACACAATAAATGACTGTGCAATTCATACCTGGAGTTTGAGCTCCAGACAAAATCTTATAAACACTCTAAATATTTGGGGGTTATTTCCAATTCAAATATCTTAGATATTGCCTCAATTGAATTGCCATTCTCTAGTCAACTCTAGCACTAATGTTTGTTATTTTAACAGCTGCACTTTAGGAAAGGCTCATTTTAACTATATAACAAACACAGATATCTCCTTAGCCACTCCACTAGAACCCTTGCAGCAGACCTGAGGGAAAATACAATTGCCTTTATTGCACAGAAGAAAGCAATAATGAACCGAGGATGTTAAAGGCATCAAGGTTATAATTGCACTCAGAGAAACATAACACAAGAGATTCTATTAAGAGAGATGTTTTGACATGTATAATGACTCTGAACAGTGAGAGCAACACGTCCAGGATCAGAGCAGTGAACTGAGACTCCCCAGCCCCTGGCAGCTCCCCCTGCAACTCCAGCTTCCCAGCACAAAACGCTGATGAAGCCCAAAGAAAACCTAAACTCCTCAAAATATGAACCCACCAAAGTGAACAACAGTTTATCCTCACAGCCTAAATAAATGATCAGCAAAACTGAGCGGCTTTTGGTGACTCACAGGCAAGAGCTGTAGGAACTGAAAATCAGTCAGATGTACAGAAAAAGAAACCAAGAGCTCCTTGTAGAGCAGGCAAATTTCTGCAAAACTTTCAGAGAACACACTCATGGCTTCAATGAAGCTGAACTAAAAGGTATAGAAATATCCCATTTTATTGATACTCTGTAAAGAGATTTCAACTGCCTATTCTTCCACCCTTTCTCTATCAAAGTGGTTATCATATAGAAATTACTTCCTTCTTTCAAGTAAACACCAAATCTAATTACCTCACAGCTGATCAGAAAGTTTCCTTGTAATTTCTAAGTCAATTACTTCAAAATGATGATTCTTAATAACTAAATGAAGTTTTGTCTGAAAGAAATATTAATCTTGACACCTGTTTTGTGAAATTGATAATCACAGTGTCTTTTCAACCCAATATCAGATTGTTTTAAAGCCCCCCAAATTAAATATGTCTCTTTTCAGGTCAAAAATTCAGATAATGGGAGAATGTAGCACACAAGGTCATCACTTAAGAGAAATAACATCATTTCTGTGTAAGCTAAGCATTCAGAACATTTGAAAACTATTACCTTATGGGCAAGCATAACATCTAAATGATAGATTATGAAGGTAATTAAGTAATACTACACAAAGACTAGCTAACTTTCTATCCCCATTAGGATTTCTAATGTATCCAAGGTCACACATTGTGGGAACGAAGATTGAGGTCCTTTTTAAAGAGCCTTTGAAGACATGTTCTGCTTCTGTGATGGAGGGGCTGCAAATTAATCACTAGAAATGGCATTAGTTTATCAACAGGATTTCAATCACTGGTGTTGAAGTTCAGTGTGTGTAAAGCCACTTGTGAAAGCAACTACAGAATGCTTTCAGCAAAGGGCAGCATTTATGACAATGGGTTTTCTCCCTGTGGTTATTTCAAATATACATCTGAATGGCTCAGTGGGAGGGACTGCTGCTTCTGCCAACCTTTTCCTCCTTCTACTGTCTCCAGCTGTCCTCAGCACTTCTCTCTCGGCCGCTCCCTGAATTATTGTAATGGAGCTATTATTAGTGAATCACTACCTTGGAGTGGTCAGTATTTCCATTTCTTGGATAAGAAATACAAGCCAAAGGTAGTTTTTCATTCAAGCCTGGCCATTCTGGATGAAAAGTGAAGCCTATTCAGTAACCACACTATGGAATTGCACACTGTTTGCTTTCCAAAATCAATCTAATGATAGACTCTTCAGGTTCCATGCAATGGGAACATTCTTTGGTCTTTTTATTGACAGGAAAACTACTTCTTTAGAGCAGAGGTAACATCCTTGGAGGACACTAATGGCATAATTATGAATGTTTCTGAAGGCAAACCTTCCCCACGGCACGTGGGCTGCCACTACAACCACCTCGGAGACAGAAGATGAGAAGCACTGGGGTAAAGCAGACAACTGAGGATTTGGAAACAAAGAAAATCTCCAGAAGTTTGGACATCTGCTGAGAGCCCTGGCCTGTGTGATATCCTCCTCAGCGTGGCAGGAGTAGCAGAAAAAAGTCAACTACTGAACAACAAATCAGGATCTAAATCTGTAGCAAAGTTACAATTGTTATCGGTCCACTGCAGAACTGAGCACTCTAAAGAAAATAAAAATGAGATACAAATGAGATTCAGTTTTTTTTCTTGAAATAGATCACCAGTTTACAGAGCTTTTTGAAATGAAAACATACTTTATGTATATATTTACATCTCAAAAGCCCACAGAGAATAACCAACAGTTCCACATGCCAGAAGAGATTAGTATGGGTAGAAACATTTGGCTTGTGGGAGTGGGTGGAAGGGGAAAAATTTTAATCAAATCCATTACCTGGTTATTGATTTCTCTTTGCCAGACTGATCCTGTAGAATACTTATAAAGCCTTTGACATTGAGACATTTGGCCAAAAATATTGGGTTAGACTAAGCAAAGCTGAGCTTCTCATGTAATCTCTCATATTTCATTTATATGTGATTTATTCCTTTGTCCAGCAGAGGCTTTTTATTGATAAAAATAATGAGATTGAGAATCCCAAAGGAAATCTAATGCCCACCCACAGATGTTTGTGAGGTAAAAATAGTAGGCTTTGTAAGCTAAGGAATGATGTTATGTTAAAACTGCTGTCTTGTATAAAAAATATGACGCTTATAAAAGATTTTAAAACAAATAAAGCTACTTTTGAAATTAAAATTTTGCTATACTTGAAAACACCAAGCACACAGTGAATACTGTACACTGGGAAACTGAATGAAAGACTTCTGAAATAGTTTTTTTCCTTGCAGAATACATGAATACAACTTTTTTTCTTTTGACTCCTGTATTAGCTCAGTTTGATAAAACACTTTAACAGATATCTCGACTGCTAAATATGATGCATTACATAAAGCCAGTTAGATGACTGAAAATTAATCATGCCACTCAAAAGAAGTTTCTTACCTCTGGCAAATTTAATATGTAATCTGGTAACTAAAGGCTTTATTGAACTAGGCAGGAATTCAACATCCTCTAAAAAATTAAATCATTATGCCTTTTCATTAAATAAGTGTTCAAAAGTCCTAAGTAGAACATACAGACTATCTCATGTTTCTTTCATAGCTATCAATAGTAGTAAAAGGATAAATAAAACTCATCTGTTTCTGCAGTGAGACCTGAATTAGGTTTTAAAGTCTATTTCAAAGCACAAATCAAAAGAATTCTGTTCCACTGATAGCCACCAGAGACCTTTGTGATTAACCTGAGTCTTACAACTCTTTTTTATGTTAATGCTTGGAGGGGAGTTGGTGGCTTTCAAGTCTCAGCCTTGTTTAATGTATAGTGTGAAACTCAGCATTGACAACTCCAAAGCCGGCAGAGAAAGTGTTCTGTAGCTCACTGTCCATGGACCTTTTATTACCAGTAATCTCCAAATCCCTTCCCTGGGAGGACTGTATCTCTGGCTGCCTCAGTGGCCAGGCAGGAGGGTGAAGCTGACATTCCCTTCCTCCTCCTCCTCCTCCTCCCTGGCTCCAGGTGTGCACAGCAGCTCCTGAGCAGCCTCTCCCACCAGGGCCAGTTCTGCCTTGCTTCAGTTTCTCGCCCTCCAGCTAAAAGGTGCAATTAATGGAACCCTAACGTAATCTAAATTCTGACTGATCATGAAACCACTTCCAGGATTTCTGTGTTGTCCATGATGAACCCAGCAGTTCCCTGAAATGCAGACAGAACACATCCCTGGGATATGCTGCACATCTCCTGCCCACCTAGGCAGCTCGTGCTCAGTACTCGACTCCTCTAGAAGTACCTGAGCAGCTGGAAGTGCATTGCAGAGCCATACAGTGCCTGCACAGGGAATTATCTGGGAGGTGCAGGGCCTGTGTAAATGTTGTGGGATTGGGCAGTAATCCCACAAAAGTGTACACAACTCTTACACCACTGGAAAAGCAATCTGGAGCACGACAAACAGGAGGGTCCCTGAGCATATCACTGCTGAAACTATTCCATAATGGGGTTTGAAACGGTCCCTGATGAAGCCAAATTTCCAGCCTGTTCCTGTTTCAGCATCTTCAGGAGCTTCCTTTGGTTCTGCTGGCTTGCATGTACAGTGTCACCTTGGTGTGACTGCTGACCCAGCCTGGGCAGTGGCTCTGAAGGATGGGTGATAAAAACCAACACTTTAAAATCACTGACTCCAAACTTCTCTTCATTTCTTCCTGGGGACAGATTTTTTGCAGAGCCCAAAAGAATATGTGAAGATCTCTTCTAAGAAAGAGTCTGCAGTAGTATAGTCAAATCCCACTGCTTAATGTTAAATTACAGTTTCCATGCAGACAAATGCTTCTGCATTTCACTAAAACAAACAGACATTAGATTCTAGCAACATCTTGTAGATCCTGGAATCATAAATTCAGCAGTGACTGTTTGTTCTGTAAGTCCCCCTAGTTTCACCAAATAACTACAGCATCAAATCTTGGAAGCCAGTACATTAAACAAAATGGCATAATAGATAATTCCTGCTTCTTTTCATAGACATAAAAATGAATCGAAGAATGGCATTAGGAATTATTAAAGTACAAGGAGAAATATATTTGATGTTAGTGGAATATTTTAAATTATCTTGCTACTGTGACTAAAGAACCTACTCTTCTCTGTATGTCATCAAGTGCTTTTCATTTGCTGAGGCTTTGTGGGCCTTATACCATCTCTGCTATTTGAAAGATATTTGCAATTTGTAACTAAGAAAGCAGACATTTATCTTTAGTGCCAGATTTTGTGTGACTCTTCATACCCTGCAGATGTTTCTCACCACACACTGATATCTGAGGATATTATGATTGTCAAGAAGATTGGTGTGTGGATTGATGCATCAGCAGCTCCCAGGACTGGGACACTCCTCAGCAGCACAGTCTGTGGGGAGCCAAGAGCAGCAGAGGTGGGGGATGAATAAAGCAGCACACCTTGTAATTCACCTTGATAATCAAAGCACTCTGGGCTCTCAAGCTACAAAGGCATGTCTACTGAGAAAATCACAAGTGCTGCCTGGACCTGCCAAGCTGTCAAGTCTGATTTTTGCTCCTCAATGTTTCCCTCCAAGCACAGAGTCCTGTGAGATGCAGGGAGCAAGGAGCAGTGTCAGTCTGTGCCTTCTGCCTCAGAACATCTGAGCCTGGCTGGATCAAACCCAGCTGCCTCTCCTTACTGGGACTGCCCTCCCTCCTGAATTTTGGCCCTTGCTCCCATCACTGCTCAGAGGTTTCTCCACACCCTCCCCTCCCTCCATTACTGTTCTGCTGGGCTTTTCAGTCTGTCCTTTTCCCACACAAAGTCATTTCTGGATAGCTTCTTCACAAATGATAAGATAAAAAAAAAAAATGAAAATTATGTAAAAAATAAAATTAGGGGCTTACCTGAGTAAGAATTAATTTCACTTTCAAAGTTTATTCTGACTTCAATTCTGCTTAGGAATTTGCTTTTTAAGAGGATTTAATAAGAAAGTTTTCTGAGAATTTTTATATGATGAGAAAGTATCTTCCACTCCTGATGGAGTCTTACATACACAATTTCATATTTATCAGACACTGCTTTTGAAAACTTTGGGCATTATCCTGGTTCTTTTTCCCCCACTCTGGATTGTCAACAACATTTTGGACTTGGTCTTGAGAGGCCACCACAGCACTCAGCTACCCAGAGCCTGCTCCCATGTGCTACAGAATTCTCCTAAAAGCTTCTTGTGTGAATTCAAGCCCACCTGCAGTTGCATTCCCTCCACAGCTCATTCAATCTCTCTCCAATTGCTCACATCCATCCTCCATATATTCTGCTAATTCTCTCTCCACAGGCTTGTCTTTCTCCTCTATCCATGCACAGGTTTCCATCTGAGTAACATCAGCTCCTCCAGCTTTGAGAAATACCACCCACAGCTGCCTCTGCTCTGGAAGAACATGGGCTGTTCTTTCATCTTTCATTTGCCTCCCCTCATTGGGGACACCCTTCTTTTAGGGGATCAAACATTACATGCCTTTATTTGCATGTTTGCTGCATGAACATACTTATTCTATCTTTTCTTTAGTTTTTTTATTAATTATCAAGAAGGCAATAACTGCCTCCAGGTTTTCCAATAGCAATAGAACTTAGAGAAAATCCACGCAGGTAAAAGTAAGTGCTGTAGCAACTTTTATATAATAATAATAATTTGATAACAGTTTTGATTTCTTTCCTCAGTAACTGAGGAACACCAAAAACTCTGCTTCTTTCTTAGGGGAACAGGACATTACAAAGGACTTGACAACCTGACAGCTTTCCATGTAAGTTTTAAATAGCTTCAAGAACTTACAGTTTGTACTTCAGTTCAGAAATTCATTGTATTCCACAGAACCAGACAATGTTTGCATGAAAAGGGCTACAAACATTTTAGAAGAGTTGGCTTGATTAATATTTATGAATATATTAAGGACAATACGTATTATACCAACCCATATGCAGGGCAAGAATATAATATTTTACTGTTCACTGGGATTTTATCAGACATGAACACACCTCTGCTATGCTGCAGAGCTTGATTCTTTAGTCACCCAGGAAGGTTAGTAACAAAGATAAATAAATCTAGTACATGCCATGAAATATCTTCGTGTAATTAGAGTATGGTCCTTAGAGGTATAGCATTAACATCCTCAACTTATTCTGGAAACTGGCAGAAGATGGAGATTTTTGTTTGCTATTTCAAATATTGGAGTCACCTGGCACCCACAGGTGCGCTACACAGCTCTCCCAGCTCTCCAGATTCTTACCACAAAGCCTCTGTGTATGACTGTGACAGGAGACATTTTGACTCCCTCATTCCTTCACATCTAGAAAAGGCAAGCTGAAAAACATTATATTTTTCAACGGTGACAGAAGCTTGAAACAGCTAATTCATCTGCAGTGTTCAGCCAGACCAGAGTAAAAACACTGTTTTTTTTGAAGTTTGACCAGGTGTCACCCGAGTTTCAAAGAAGGAAGCACTGTTCTCCTCCCAGCTGCTGCACGCTGCAGATGACAGGACCTGTTTGAAGTTTTACTTTTCTTTTAAAAGCTTAAGGCAATGCTTTACTCTCAGATGTGCAGAGAGCTGCTCTGCTCTCTTCACATGCACAAAGCCAGGCTGCTGCCCTTCATGCCCTGTCCTGGGAGCCACTGTAGGGAGAACTCATGGGGCACCCAGACCCTTTGTGCCGACCCAGGAGCGACACAGCGGCAGCTGTGGAGCCTCAGCACAGTCTCACCTCACCCTGCTTTGATCACAAGTGAAAGAGAGGTGGTTTTCAGCCCAAAATCACTGTGGGAATCTTCCCCCCACTGTCAGTGGGGGCGTGGGGGGGAAGATTCCTCTATCCAACAACTCTTTGCCCCTAAGGCTCTGTGATGATGCTTAAGGACACTGTGGTACATCAGTCCTGGGAAAGCTCCTAAGGACAATCCTCATTTCTCTAACACCTGGTCCAGAGCCCAAAACACACCTTTACCTTGGTATTGCTACTTCCTAGAGCCAGTTCTCTCTTGGCTCTTGGAGACACTGAGGATATATAAACCCAACAGCAGTTTAACTTCAAGTCTCTAGATCTTCCCAACCACCTTCAATACTGGCAGCTTTACCCCTATTTACACAGTGGTGGCACTGAGGCAACCAGGAAAAGGACCCTTGCTCAAGTAATACTCTGTGAGCACACGCACTCCCAGATTTCTGGGATTTTAAGTCATTTGTATGCGCAGAGGCATCAGTTAAATGCCCATCACAGCTCTCCTCAAATCATTAGAGCCATTTTGTCAGGGTGTGGGTTATTGCAGGACGCTGTACCAGGTGATCTGACAGCAGACTCGTGTGGCTGCACACAGAACACTTCTCACACCAGAGGTGGAGGTTGTTCTAAACCTGATTTTACAGACAGAGAAGAAACACAGAGGAGAAGTGATCTCACAGACAACAAACAGGAAAGACTATAGAACTGTGGAAGTTCTACACAGGTCACCATTTAGTAGCCCAGAGGCACAAAAATATTTTTCTTCTCCACTTCTGGGGTGAACATAATTTCAAATCTTTAAACTGGGAACAAAACTAGAAGTTATCTACATTTGATTCCAGAAAAAAGAAAAAAAAAATCTATTAGAACTCTTCATTTTTACTTAATTGGTTTTACTTCTGAGAAAAACAGATATATAAAAGTTTCCTATCTAAAAAAAGAAAAAAAATTAAAAAATTTAAAATATGATTAAATGTATTCTGTCACATTATGTATTTTATGCAGTAACAGAAGACAATATTTTAACAGCACTGCTTTTGAATCACTCCAGAGCATTCAGCAGGAGTCAATTTAAAACGCAAGAGAATAATGATGTACCTCAACTCATTTTAATTTCAATAATTGAATGAGAAATAGGAAAGCCTATTGAAAGGACTGTATTCTGGTCAAAGACTAATGAGAAAATAGCTTTGAGTCTCTGAGTCAGCGGGTGTCATGGTAACAATGCATTATCGAAATCTGATTAGTATGGCCAGCAGCTTCATAAATGATAACATGCTCTTCTTATTCTTCACCTGTGCTAAATTTTATATTCACAACAGGTAAGAGGAAAAGGCAGTATTCTGTTTATCTGCAAGTTTAAACTATGTCCAGCACTCACAAACTCTGAAACCTGTCATGCAACAATAGATAAAATTTCCTACCACCTTAAAACAAGAAGCTGAAGCTTCCATTTCTCTCCTCCTGTATTATGTGCAATTATAAGTTAAATACTATCCTCTTCTTTTAAATGTAATTATTTCTAAGGATATACACATGAAAAAGAGAACATGGTGAAAACACAAGCATCTTAAGAAAAAGCCTGTTTTTCTTAGGAGAAAGTGATGCATGAGAAGAGTAAGTGCATGTTTAATTCATCCCAAAAAGCGTGACTCCTGGTTCTTGAGGTTTTGAAAAGAAGGAGGGGATTTTCTTGTGTTTTGAGGACTATGTGTGCCTTTCGTAGCTCATTACAAACTCAGAAATCAGGAGGAACCATGGAATTAAATAGGATACATTTCCTCCTCATGAAGAAGAGAGCTAATATTGCTTCATAAAATCAACACAATGAAAATACAAGGTTGAAGGCTTAATAATGCTCCTTGTATAACCAAGCCTCAGGTGAATAGCCTGGCAGACCTTTATTATATTAACAGTAAAGAACTCTATTTAAAATGCTGCCTCACAAATCTGATGCAAAGCAATTTCAACATATAGAAGCTCAGCCCTATCAAATGCATTTTAGTTTTGAGAGTAATGGTGTTCTATTTTTCAACAGAAAGATGAAAAAAATCTACTTCATGTTTGCCCTATTTCCATGACCTTGTAACTTAAATATTTAATTTGTATTTTCCACTTTCATTTATTAATTCAGCTTCAAATCCATAAGATAAAAGAGCAGGAAAGCTCATATTCTCTAGGTAAACCCAAATATTCTTAGTCATATGACAAATAACGAATAATATAAGAAGTCAACTTTTCAGTATTATTAATAATAGGACTGTGTTTGCCGTAGTGCATGAACAGGGAGAAAATGAATACAGCAAGACTTGAAAAGCTTATTACTCCTTGTTATGTGCACTGCTATGGGGACTGAGTTTAAGATGTACAAAATACCAAAAGCAACCAGTCTTAAGTCAACACTGTGAAAGGCAGAGGAACATTTTATCTACGTGTTTGGGAAGTCGGCAGAGAGTGCGGGGTCCCCCTGAGAACAGAGAGGCAGCACAGCAGGCCAGTGAATGGGGAGCTCCAGGGGGGAGCAGGGCCAGTTCAGGGACTGTGGGCACTGACCTGGGCCTGAAGCAGCAGCCTGAGAGCCAATCCGTGTGACCTTCCCCTGTCAGGAGGATGTTCCCGGCAGGGAAGCCCCACGTCTTCCACAGGCGGTCATCGCCGCCGGTGAGCACGATGTTTTTCCGGGGGTGCAAAGCCAAGCTGCAGGAGAAAAGAAAGGCAGGTTATGTTCTGTACCAGTTCCATTTTATGTGAAATATATAAGATCCATTTAACTCAGGGCAATAGGCCCAGGAGCCTGATTATGGATGGACTGAGCAAAGAGTGATGCTCTCTAAGCTCATGAGAATTCCAAATACATGCTGTGGAGATGAGCTGCTGCTGCTGCTGAAGAAAAAAGAGCAGGACTGATTTCTTTGAAACCAGAATTGTTTTCACACTCTCTTGAAGTTCCACTTAACACTCAAACAATGGTTTGAAATACCTTGTTAGATTATGTTCTAACAAACATGCAAGAGGGTTAGAAGCTGCATCAACATCATTATCATGATTAACATTCCCACCTATCCAAAATAATTTCAAAAAGCACCGATGTCAGCCTGTCCCCACTTGTGCCCACAGGTGTAAAGTCTCCTACCACTGTGAAGTAACTCAAATGATAATTACAGTCCAGGAGCTACAGTCCTTGCCAGCACTTTAGAACCCATTCACTGGGACTAGGTCAGAACATTCATTTCCATTCTGTACTCAAAATGTGTTCCATGTTTTCATTTTTAATATGTAGCACGCTGCGATGTAATGGAAATCATACACTTAACATGCCCATAGACTGAAACCTCAGTTTATTTTTGATTTAGCAACTGCAGTGCAGCTTAAAATGGACCCAGGGAAGAAAATCAATCTGTTGGAAAGATAACAAGTAGTGTATTTCACATGGATTTGGTTATTTGATTTAAATCATTGTAATGCCTTACTATTTGTTGAACATCAAAAAGTTCTAGCAGTTGACTTTAGTCCCAGGAGTGGCTTATTTAGACAGATTAAATCTGGAGTTCAGAATCAAACTGCAATAATGGGGAAAAAATCAGAACCTGTGTGTGCACCTATTTCAGCTGTGCATCAGGGCTGACAGGTCGGAGAGAAAAACTCTTATTAAAGCAGAAGGAGACAAGAGAGAGAGACAGTGCTAAGCACACAAATGGGAAGAAAAGAGAAGTCTTAGAAGGCACAATGTCATAAAAATCTCTTTTTTATTAGTACCTTTCTCCTGCATTCAAATTATTTAATAAAATTCCTAAAGCAGAGCCACAGCATCGGTTATACTGGGAAAAGTAATTCCCTCTATCAAATCCATGCTAAAATATATTTATGTCAACTAGAATTTCATCAGAAAACATCTATTCTTGCAGTTTAATGCCCAGCCTAGGAAGATTCCTACAGACTCATCAGTTGAATTCATCTGCTTGAGCGAGGAGCCTGGGATTTACTCATTCTCCAGTTTCTTAGAAAAAAATGCTTTCTATCTTCTCCTAAAGAGGATAAACTTCCTCTGCATTTATAGGAAAAAATAGAAGGAGGGAATGATGCTATTTAAATTCTCCAGAGATGCACAAAGAGCAGTTGTATCACTCAGACTGGCCACAACAGATATCTAGAAGAGCAAGGGGGGAACAGAGATAAAAGGAGAGAATTAAAGGCTGAGAGAAGGCACCAGTGGCCTGCAAATTACAGGACGAGAAGAGCTGTCCCAGAATCCCTCTGCTACAGAGACCTCTGAAGCACCAACAACCCCACTGCTGCTATCTGCATGTGCACACAGCTGACATTTTTCTCTTAATCTGCTTCAGACGCTTCAGATCCCCTCCAGTTTTTCCCTCCGGATATTTCTGCTCTTAGCGGGGGCTGTTGTGAAGCCTTGCCATCAGCTCTCTTACACTCTTCCTAAAGATCTGCCTTCTCAGTTTCCAGGCTGCGTTATACAGCCTTAGATCACTTTCAGGTCACCTTTCATGCAGAGAAAATTTTACCTGGTGTCTTCCTCTAGACCCTGACTCCTCCTGAACAATCCTTACGCCCTGGCCACTCCAGCTGTGCCCTCACCTATCCTGCCTCAGGTCCCAGGAACATTCTGCCTACCCTCAACCCTCCCACCACACTTCCAGTCCAGCTTCTGAAACGCTCACACTTCTGCAGTGACCCGACATTCCTATGGAGCTTTGGGAAAATCCATAAAGTGAATTTCATACGGAAGAAAATATCTTGCTGTCTGTACAAAGGCTGCAAATTTGTTTTTCACAGTCTTCCCTTTAAATTGCAGAACTTTTGTAAAATGCTGCTGCTGTCCAATGTTTTTCTTCCTCCGTGCCATTTTTACAGGCACACAGTGAACACCATTTAATTAACAGCAAATTTGTGACACAACTGCTGTTGAGCTGCTTCTGAGAAAGGGAAGCCCATTCATCCAAAAGGCATTCTATATGCAGCATTAATTAGGCACCCTTGTCTTCATTTCTGGCAATCCAGCATTGTATAGATTTTTGCTTCATCTCTGTTCACAGAGTCTAATTATTTCCAGCAGAGAAGACTTTGGGTGGATTGGAATGGAAATCAATAATGGAACATGTGTGATAGGAACATTAGTTTTCTCCTCCTCCTCCTTTGGGATAAAGTGGGATCCGTGGAGACTCAGCCAAGGAAAAAAAACAAACCCAACAAAAAGCCCTCTCGGAGATTTGCTGCTGTTGAGTATATAAATACCCTTGTTTACACAACTCACTCTGGCATTATAAGACATTCTCATCTCTTCCGCACTTGCCATGGTAGATATATAGTACTCCCAGTAATTTGCTTTCAAAACAATCATCGATTATTTTAATTTATTTTGACTGAGTCATAAATAAAAATACAGTTTCTTCACATGCAAAATACTTTCAGTCTCAGGATGTTCCACACTTGACCACATCACACAAAACCAAAAAGGTCAAAAAGTGCTGCACCCAGAGCTGCCTGAGGAACATCAGCTGGGGGTTTAATTCAGCCACCAACTTGAGGGAGGGCAGATCTCAGATCCATGTGGAGGAAAACTTCCTGGCACCAGGCTTTCTGAAACGCTGGAACCAATGTACCATGACCAGCCTGTTCTCCCAGCTCTCAGCACACCCTCAGGTATTACCCACGTACATGGGTTCCATCATGGTTAGGAGAGGGACTGGTTATTCCACACACAAAACTCACCTAAAAACCTCACCTAAATTGTCTCAAAATTAGGCACTGAGAGGATGAAAAATGCAAAATTAATGAGCAGCTTAGTCACTCCTAAGTGACTTATCCCACCTCACCCAGTTTCTCTGTGGCAGAAACAAGGACAAAATCCAGTTTTCTATGGTTTCACATACAGGATTTATACAGAAAAATATGTTCTTAATATAGACAGCATTCAGCTGCCAAATTCTGATATAGCATTGTGCTGAATATTGCTTGTGCTACCTAATTTTTAGAATTTCATGATTTGATCAAATTTATTTGCATTCCCGGGTACTGGCAAAGAGGTTTCTTGTTAATGCCAGTAGCTGCTTTCAGATCAGAAAGCTCTTCTGCTGCATTTCCTGCTCCAAAATATGACAGCAGCAGAGTTCCTGCAAGATTATAAAAAACCCTCAAATGCATTTTTCCTAGTGACAGAAAGATTTCAGCCAACATTTTCTTACATAAAAAAATCAGCCTTGCTCACCATACCTAGCACAGGAAATTTTGGGCTAAGCAGCTATATTTGGGTGAAGTTCCAGCTAGCTGAAAAATCTTTGGTTTTATAGTGGAAACTGTTGGGAGATTGCTGATATTTCTTTCTCTGCCATCAAGGTGGGTTTTGGAGGCAAGGACATGACATGCACCGAATTCCAGAGGATGGCTACTGGTTACAGCCTCAGACAAGACCAAATATATATAAATAAGAGGGCATCAACAGCCCCGCTGAAATCAGTGATATTGTTCACATGCACATACTTTGTTATATTGCTGGACTGCACCCTAAAAATCTACAGAGTTTGTAAAAGCTGAAATTTTATTCCAGGCCTGATTTTGCTGGACATGAGCCAGTTGTGCTGAGACAAAGGACAAATTAACCAGAGCATTAGGAACAGTTCCTGTGGCAATGGATGTGTGACCTGCCCAACCTAACCATGTTTTCCCACCTCTGAGCTGCCACCAAGGCGCTCCCGCTCACCTCTGAGTTGCCACTCCGCCGCCGCCACCCAGCTTGGGCCCAGGGACAGCTGCTGTGGGATTGATGCCTTAAGTTTTAGCTTTCATATTTTCCAGATTTTGGACTGCATTAGTATATAACTCTAAACTTCATATAAAGTGTTAGCAAGTTCTCCTCACAGTTTAGTTTGACAAAACAATCCTTTGGCAGCCTGAGAACCAAGGACACCGTTGCAGCTTCAGGCCCAAAAAGTGTAAAACAATAGCAAACTGAGGAGAGCAAACTGGAAGGATGGGACTGCATAACCTGGAGCTGGAATTGGACAATTAGGACCAATATGAATGGACCAATACTCATAAAAGTGTGAAAACTCGTGACTCAGGGTCCACCTGGGGCAGAGCCATAGCCAGGCTTTTGTGCTGCCCAAGGTGTATCCTTTGAAGGCCTTTTAATGAATCCCTACTTTATTCCTTTAGCTCTGCCTAGCCTCTGCTCCAGGCAGCCTCTCTAGGCATCGGGATGCTCCCTCAGCCCCACAGCAAACAGGCTGAGCGTACCTTTACCCGGGTGAAGCGAACGCCATGGGCCCACAGCGCACAGAGCTCATCGAGGCAAGGCCCGTCCTCCCCTCACGGCGGGCTGAGGAGCGCCAGCGGCGGTCACGGGAATTCCCTGGCTTCCAGAGGGGAAAGGGAGTGACACAAAACACGGACATCACCCCTCTGCTGCAGCACATCCCTTACTTCCCTCCTTACCTACGTGACGGTGGCTGGGGACGAGGAAGACCAAGGGGGAAGCCAAGGTGAGCAGCAGCATTCCGAGGGCGGCAGGGGCGGCTCCGGCCGCTGCCCCACAGACCCACGGAGCCCCTCGGCCACACGGGCCAAGGAAAAGGCTCAAACTGCCAGACAAATGCTCTCAGCTAAGATGAACCTGCCAAGAAATTCAAACCAAACACAGCACAACAGCCTAATCAATCATTTTGCCTGTTGCGACTCATCCTAACATGCCTTCTTTGAACATCATCTCTCTAATGTAGTCATTTCTACCCCCTTTTTTTCTCTTGGCTTGAGTTACCTGATCTCACCTGATAGTGTTCTTCACTAATAATTATAACCCTGACATTTAATTCAGTGTTTTATTATGCAACTGTAGCATAACTGAATAGCTTGCATTCCTGTTTGAGGTCTTAAAATTCATCTTTTCTTGACAAAATGGAAGAGGGGAAAAATGCTTTCAACAGAGAAAATAAGAGCTAAAACAGACAAAAAAAAAGGATAAAGGAAAAAAAAAAAAACATAAAAGATCGTACGACGGGGAAAATACTCAGAGCACAAAACTCCTATCTTTTGTTTAGTTTATGCAAATGCCCATCTGGAAGTCAGTGATAGATCTCAGTCACAGCAATGCTTAAAAAACCCTATCCTGTCTGGTGAAACTCCTGGCAGCTTCCCAAGCTCCTACGACTCAGGATCTGGGAGGGAGAAAACTTGCTAGAATCTCAACATACCTGAAGTTAACCTTCTAGACTGGCCAGCAGACCACCGCAGCAAATAATGAGCAAACAGTCTTCCAGAGACTTGAACTTGTATCTCCAGAGGCCAAGCAACTTCCTAATTCACAGTCGAGTTTATGTGCTTATTCTAGTCCCCATGCACACAGAATCTTCACTCCCAGCTACAGAGCAGCAGCAAACATATTTATTCCTGTGAAGTGGAATAAACTCACGCACTTTCTAACTTGGCAAACCCAGTTCTCCTCTCAAAAAGAAACAACTTCACTAAGTGGACTCTCCCTACAATATAAAGTGCCTCCAAAAAGAATTGTATTAAACACATCACTCTAGGTCCCTGATACAGACACAGTTGTGATAAATTCAGAACATCTATTTTGTGGTGTTCTCTGATCACTTTCTGTTTAACCACTCCACGTGCAATTATCAAAATGCATCAATTTAACGGAGTGTTGTAACTTACCCAGGTTTTATTGCATTAGATCTGACTGTGTACATGCTATGCCAATATAAAATCATCTTCTTCTTACAACAAAGTTTGGCCCTGGATCAAATCTGAGAAAGAGTCAAAACTATGCTGGTGGTCCACATGTTTTCAGAGGTCTCATCCTTTAAAGACACACGCATATTCCTGAATTATGCAGTACCAGTAGTAGTGCCAATTTCACAGCATATTAACTTAAAAACATCCATAATCCTGTTTAAGATTGATTTCTTAATCACATCAGGGCAAAAGGATTTTTCTAGAAGCTATGTAATAACGTACAAAGTGTTTATGTCATTATAGTCTTGTGTACTGCAAACCTCTGCACGCTAACATCAAGCTTTTTATCTAGAATGTCTGTAAATAACATCAGGCACGAATCTAAACTACTTCTTAGAGAATCTTTACTTATTCATTCCTTTGATTGTGCTTACAAGGTTGTTGATAATTACTGCTGGCCACAGGAAAAAAAAAAATCACTTTGTCTACAACATCAGCTGTGACACATTAGAGAAACAGCTCCCTTCAAACCTGCCTTAAACCAGAGCAGCAGGCAAGGAACAAACTACTTCCCTCCACAGAGAGAGCCACTCTTTATTTTCAGTGCAAAATCTAGGGCTGGGGCTTGGCTTGATTTTAAAATTTATTTAAATTGCCATAAAGTTTAGATGCTGACAAAGCTGAGAACAGAACAAGAGACAGATCACATAGCTGGGGTATTTCTGGTAAGACTGAGGGTGCTATTAAAGAAACCAGCTAACTCAGGAGCTGCTCGCTATAACTGTAGCTCACAAGCTCTTATTTAATTTGTATTTGAATCAATTTTTCAAGCTTAGTCAACTTATTAGGTAAGCAGCATACTTTAGGGAGAAATAATTAAGCCAAAAGCAAAAAGAATGAGAGGAGCAACAAACAAGTAGATGCAATTAAAAAGTTAAAACACTGACATCCTTTCCTAATAGCTTTCCTCTGGAGTGAAAGCTGCACTTCCACGCCTGAAATGATTTATGCCATGATTCACACTGCCCGTCACTCACCTTTTACTATTATCCCTTCATGAAAAATGCCGCATCACTTCTTTTAGTGAAAGGAGCATTAAATCACAGCATCCAGAATAGCACTGTAATGAGATTAGCTGGGATCTGCAGCTCCAGAAGGGATCGCCACTCTCAGGACAACTCCAGAGCAGCAGGGCAGAGACACAGAAAACAGGCTCAGCCCATGGGCAAAGCTTGGCAAAGGAAGTGCCCTGCGGGCTTTCACCCCACCTCTGCTTGTGAACCACTCCATGGGCAGCGAAGGAAAGGGAAGGGCAATGTTGGCAAACTTGGCTAACGCTTTCCCTACTCAACACATCCCTGTTTCCCCCTTTTTTGTCCTGTGCCTTAGGTACTTGTTGGGTAGAGAGATAATGGCTGGGCTTCCTTTGGAATGAAAGGGACTGCTTTTCTAAAAGGCTATTCTAGCCTGACCAGCTTGAAAAGATGCAGATTGCTTTCACAAAAGCTTCTACCTGTGGCCTGGTTTGAATTAGTTTCCATCATTACTGTTAGCAATTCCCAGTCTTCTGTTGCATGGCAGCTTTCTCACAGATGATTAGGAGCAGTGTTGTGATATAAAAGAGTTTGGAAGAAAAAGTACTTGAAACTTGCCAGTTGGTAAATTCTGTTGAATTAGCAAGGCTGATAAAGGAAAATATATAAAAATATAACTTGTAATTAGAGCATCAAACTAACTCAGATTTCTAAATTAATAAGTAACCAAAACATTACCTTTTCAAGGTCAGTTTCCTGCCAGTGTTTCTTTCTCACTTTTGGAGGCACAGAAGGGTTTAATGCTCTTTGCTTTATTTCACTATCGTAATGCTGAAAAATGCTTCCATCAACAGAATTAATGGAAACTCTTGTGGGAAGAAAGTTAAATAAATAAATAGTTTCTTCACAGTTAGGACTAAGAAGCAAAGTCAGCAGCTATAAATAGTGTTCTCCATAACCAGGTGTATGTGTATGAGAGAGAAAAGGATTTTGGCTTCAGAAATTCTCTAGTTCCATGATTCCAAGTAGCTGCAGCCCCACAAGGCTGTGCTGAGTCTGCCCCACGGGGTGGAAAGCTTTCCCCACTAAAAGCGGCCATTCCAACTTTTCCAGGACATTTCAAGAGAAAAATTTTTCACGCTGTTTATTCTACTCTCATCTCCTGCACAGAGTTACAGATACATGCGCTGAAAGGCATCACCTCGTCCACCTGGGGCTGAAGAAGGTACACCCAGCACAGATTTGTATAACTTCTCCTTGAAAAGCAGCTTCTACAGCAGCTCTAGGTGGCTTTCTCTGGGGTTCAGGCTTCAAAAAGTGTTTTTTTTAAAACACAACCCTCATCACTGTGAGTGCAAATAGCAAAAATTTCCCTTAATTTTTCACTCAGGAATAAGGCGAAAGTTTCCCTCTCCCTTTTGTCTTAAGATCTTTATGTATCAGATGGTTGTTACTAACACTGTCTTAACTCGGCAGTTTTCCAGAGGCTTTTTAGAAGTCAAAACCAAACATGGATACAGCACATCAACTCAGACCTCACCAGCCCTAATTTGGAGTAATTGCCCAACATTACAGACACAGCATCCCTCTTCACACATTGCAGAATTAATTTCCTTAGTTTGCAACAGCAGTGTACTGTAGACCTTGTTACCTGTTTTTCCTCTTAACAGGTATTGCCTATCTCGAATTTGTGCATCTAAATGCTTTTTCCTAAATATATCATGTGGCACTTCACTTAATTAGTGTTCATCTTGCTTCATCTTGATTTCAGACCATCTCTGCAATTTGCCAAGTTTATTTTGAATTCTGATCTGATACAGAAAAGCATTTTCAGATCCTCACAGCTTGGTGTCATCTGCATACTTTATAAGCTACTCTGTATTCCATCCTCCTCACTGCTAATGAAAACACTGAACGGAACTGATTTCCTCAGCAAATTCCCAAACTGAAACGCAGTCTGTGGAGTTCAACCAAGAGTTCCTGGCCCAAGCCACTACATTGGTTTGTATTAAAACCCATCCTTTAGAAAGGAACACAATACATTTTAAAACCCTAAGTACAGGAAAAGCCATTTCCTCTGCTAAATTGCTCTGATAGTTAATTATCCTGGTTTTTTTGTGTAGAATTTTACTTTAAAATCAGGCCAGCTGCATATTAAACTCTAGTTACTACACCAGAGAAAAAAATCCATAGAAAACACTGACTTAAGAGAATTATAGACTGACTCTTCCATATTCTGCCATATGAATGCTCAGAATTCCTATGGATCAATCTTCACAGGCAGTATGAGTTTAAGGATTTCTGAATATTTGGTGAGATTTGAACGCTGTTTTAGGAGACTCAAGTCATATTTCTGTTTGCAGTTCCTAGCTCTGCTATGGAATTATGTACAATCACGCACAGAAAATTGTTACCCTCTTGGGCAAAGCCAAGCCCTTGGAGACCATGGAATTTCTAGAAAGTTTGCTACACAATATTAGGCATATTTGGCAAATTCTCTTCCCATCTTTCCTCCCCATTTGCTGTCCATAGGCAGTGCGGGGAAGAAAGTAGAAAGCAAAGCTCTTCAAAACTGGAAAACAACCTTAGAGAGGCCCAGATCCACATAAGTTTATGAAAACTAGACATAGGTCTCAGAATTTCCTTCAACTTCCAGCATGTGCAGAGAAAAAGAAGTTGGAATAGAAGAAATAGAGACTCATTCTGGGGGACACTCCCAGAGGGGGAAAAAAACTGAAGACATATTCCAAGTGTTGAATTTATAGATTTACATTTTGACAAAGCCCTGAAAATATTCCTTGTAATGAACATTGGCCACACACAGAACAATCTTCATGGTGGACTCTGCCAGCTGCTACATATTGCTTTACCTCTTCCTAGACCCAAAAACTGTAACATGGAAATGCTTAAGTGAGGAAGTTCTAGCCTTTATAAAGATGCATTAAAGAACCCTGACAGAAGAGTCTGGAATAATAAAAGCGCTACATATAAAAATGACTGCTGCTACTCATGAGTTGCTCGGATACCTATGGGAGCCTTACAGCCCAGCTGCAGGAGTTCTCTGAAAGGAGTTACCTGAAAGGTGTCTTCATTCTGTTTAAAATGTAATGTTTTTCATGACTTACTGATAACTACAAAACAAACCCCTGAAGACTCAAAGTCATGCAAGCTACAAATGTTCAATTCAAAGCATATTTGGAATAAAATGCCTTTTCCCGAGCCATATCCAAATTAAAACAACAGGATTCCAGATTTCAGTTTTTAACCTTTGTTAGCACTTTCACTCTCTACTGCCATTGGCACCACCTCCTGCTATTTACAGACCCTAGATTTATGTTCCAAAGTGGTTCTAAATCTTAGGACAGTCCCAACAACCTAAACGTTCTGCTGTGCCATGGATTTAGCCTATTAAGCAGCTGGCTGCTGTCAGCCAACAATCAGAGAGTATCCAGAGCTGGAACCCACCAGGATCATGGAGTGAACCCCTGGTCCTGCCCAGGACACCCCAACAATCCCACCCTGTGCCTGACAGCATTGTACAGATGCTCCTGGAGTTCTGGCAGCCGTGGGGTTGTGATCATTCCCTGGGGAACCTGTCCAGTGCCTGACCCTCCACCCCTTCCCGACACCCAGCCTAAACCTCCCCTGGCAGAGCTTCCTAAACCTCCTGGAACACACTACCACACTGTACCAAGACTTTCCAGCCCTCCATGACCATTTTGTTTGGTGGTGCTGTCTTGCTGAACATCTGAACTTCTGCAAAGATGATGTTTACGAAAACAGAACCATGCCCACAACTGCGAAGTTACAGCAACATGAACCTCAAGGGCTGCCATTTATCCTGCTTCCAAAAATTAGTCTTCATTCCCTTCACACTGGGCTATAGTGAGGGATAAAGATCAGTCTCAACAAATACAGACTTTTAGAGCAAAATACAGTCCTGCTTCTAGAGCAGGAAAAAGAGGGACAAAATTGCTGAGAGACTTCAAGTCATCATTCCCATGGAAAGAAATGTAGAGCCCATTTATAAACAGATGTGTGTTTTTCTCATATTCTGTGTGAGACGCAACAAAGCTGAAAACACCTCAGTTTCATTCTGCCATGACCACTTTGTGTCCCACTGCATGTGCATCACATGCCTGTTCATGAAAGAGAAAAAGCCCATATTCCTGCACTTTGGCCTGGAGACAAATACTAGTCCACAGAAAGTGAAGGACCTCTGAGAATATGACCAAATACTACCTGAACCCCAGAGATTACCATGTCTGAAGTAATTTTTTTTTACACATTTAAACATTAGTGCTTCATTTAAGATGCCAGTGTACTGTGAATGAGGAGAGGGGTGCCTGCTTACTTTTGACATGAGAGAGACCAGACTCACAGAAAATGTTGTCATCATGCCATCTATTCTGTAAAAAGCTAATGATGTCATAGAGAAAGTGGTGGATGAACTGGGGCAACTCAGCTTGTACCAATCAGTCAGCAAAATCTCACAGACAGACCTCCAAGATTTGGTTCTGATGAAACACAGGCATGAAGCACAACTCAAGTAAGAATTTCTTTTTTAGAGTAAGCACATCTGCATTGCTGCCTCTCTCTGCCAAGGAGTGGCTATTTAGTGACCAGGATCTGGCATCCTGGGGATGGAAGGTTCCAACAGCTGCTGCAGAGATGAAATCTCTGGATGAAATGTTGGGATACTCACTGATTCCCTGTACAGGTGATAACTAAGCTGTGAACTTTACAGCAGTACCTCTGTGTGTGACACCTGCCTAGTATCACTACAAAGACCATACAAGTTGTTTATTGGTTTTTTTTTTTCCTCTTTAAGTACAAGCCCAAGTTCCTCTAAACTCAAATTATCGGAATATTTTGTAGCACAACAAATAATCCCTTTGAACTAACTAAAACCCAGCAACCTGAAAGCCAATCCTTAATCAGCTTTACCAAAACAGCTGATCAAGTGTAGTTGCACATGGCTGTCTCACACATTCTAATTTTAACATCTGTATAATGCCATTTACATTTGACCAATATACACTGCAGACCAAATTTAAGAACCGCTAGGAAGTCGAGAGTGCAACAGAACACCACAGTCTATTTGTCATAGGAAAAACAATCATCAATATGGTAATTGCAGAAGTGCAAAATGCACTGTAAAGACCAATGCTGGTAATTTTTTATTCCATGGAGTAGGAGAAACTAATGAGGCACATCTTAAATTAGTTTAGGGCAATCCTAAAAGCAGTAAATAATGCTTACTATGTAAGTACTTTAAAGTAGATTGCTTAAAGTGAAAAACAGACAAGATTCCACTCTAATGTTACAGATGCAGAAACAGAGGAATTTAAATCACCATTAAGTGGACTATTTTTATTACCATCAACTACTCAAATTTGGCAAAATACTTCACATCACATTAACTCCAGTTTTAATATGATCCATTTTCTAATTTTTTTAAAAAGATCTATGGCTTTGGGTTTTTTTTTCTTTGAAATCACAAATGATAATATCCACTTGACAGAAACACTGAGTTTTAGGGAGCCACTCTATAAAGCTGTAGTCATCTAAAAGGAGCCCTGTCTGTTTCCCCTGCCATGTGGAATTAAAAAGGCAGCAATCTCAGCATGAACAGCTTAAGCTCTGTATCCTGTCGTGGCAACAGCACAGACACAAACTCCCCAGAGAGCTGAAGCAGAGTCTGGGGCAGTCCATGGGGTGCCAGAGTTCTCCTGCTCAGCTTCCAAAGCGCAGGGAGAGGCACCTGAGCTCTCCCTGGAATTCACAGCACCACAAAGAACACACTGAACTCCTTTCTTCCACAGGCCACACCAAAAACATACAAAGGAACATCCAGAGAACTCCAGGGTTCGGTTCTGCAAAATTACGTGGCTTGGAAAAAGAACCAATTAAACCAATTACTGTGGTGCTGTGTTGTCACACAGCCACTCCTTTAACGTGCAGCACCTGCCCTGGAACTGGCTCTTCTCCAGGTCTGCTCCAACACACTCATTTTTATCCACCACAATCATTTACTCATGGTCTTTAAGGTCCCCTCCAACCCTAACCTTTCTCTGACTCTCTGATTCCAGCTCCAAAGTGGCCAGCAAGAGGCACGCTTTCAAAGGGTTGTTTGGGATTCCTCCACATCCCAACATATGATTTTCCTTTGCATGTAACACGGATAGAGTTTTGCAGTGTTCACACTTGAATCCTCCCAGCCAGGTGTTAAAGTTAATGTAATCAATAGAAATCCTTTCTTCATTTAATGAGGCTTGTACAGAGAATTGCTTAGAAGAAAAAAAAATACCATTAAAGTTCATGGGAATTTGGACTGACTTAGTATTTCAGCATATAGCTCTGTGCAAACAGTTGCTTAATGTGCTTGATTCTCCCTCTGTAAATGCCACTGGTCAGCTATGTGTGTCCTCCAGTAGGGAAAAAGGAAACAATACCCCATGTCCCATTCCAGGAAATAGCTGCACTTCCAGTAATAAAATAGGGATTTATAGAAACATCTACTTTAAACTGTTTTTAAAGCTTCTGAAATATGTCTGGTCTGGCTTATTTTACCTCTGCAAACCTGTACAAATAAATGCACTCTGGCCGTTAAGACTTTACAAGTAAGAAAATGCAGAAGGCAGCTGTACCAAAATATGTCAGTCTGTTAAACCACACCTAAAATCCCTCTTAAAAACCATAAATAAAGCAGATATTATGTTTGTACATGTGTATAAAACAGCAGAGCTTTATAATGCTCTATTTAATACTTAATCCTGCACATATAACAATCAGAATAGAGGTATTTCGGCTTTTCCTACAAATGCTAGTGTTTCAAATAAGAGCAAATATGGAAGAACATGGATAACTGAGGGAGATACAGAAATGGACCATCACTATGCTGCTTTTAAATATGATCCTGAATTGTGCTTTAAGTTCTGGCTGTAAAGAAGTCAAAAAGCTTAAGTTACGTGCATAACTTCACACACACAATTAGCCCCACAAAGCAGAGCTGGACATCGAACTATACCAATTTATTTTGGTGCCAGCAGGATTAATTACATCCTTCAGCTTAACTACTGCCTTGTGTACTTCTGCCACTTGTGCAGAGAGCAGCTGACATTAACCCCAGCACTCAAGAGCCCCCATTCCCAGCTCCCTCCTGTCCAGTGAGGAGATATTCCAGGAGTTGTCCGAGGTGTGCATGGTGAAGAAAAAAAGGAGACATTTTATGAACCTGGAAAATCATTCATCTTGCCCTCGTTATTGTGTGTGTTTATATATTAGCAGAGCTTGCTATTGCAGCTGGCCTTCCTATTTCTATGTAATAAAGTAGAATATTGAGAACAAGTATCTGCGTAATTAGCACATCAATCATGTCGCTCTTTAATATAAACCAAGTATTAATTCACATCTCCTTAGATCCCCTCACCGTAACTAACACAAATTATTAATTAGCTAACCACAAGCCAAAAAAAAAAAAAAAAAATAGCAGGAAACCACTGGAGGTACAGAAATTCCAGGAGTTACGGCTCAGGAAACGCCCACAGGAGTTCCCCACCAGCCCAGGTGGGGCAGGGAATTTGCCTAGCATTTCTCAGAGACACACTACTTAAAAATTTAAATCTCTTTGTTCATATCCATACTCCACACAAACTGTATAAATGTATTTTTCATAATACTTCCAGCAAGAGAAGGCCATCCTTCCAGTTTTCCCCACACTATGTAGTGACCTTGTTTAGAGGACACAAGAACCTCAAGAGATTATTACAGAACTGAAAATGGATACCATGCTGAGACATCTCCCTCTGAACAATACAGCACAGATACCTCTTCCCTAAGGGACATTACAATTTTAAATGTCATTTTCTTACTTTTGTTTCCAAAAAGAACCATCTTCCTCTTTCTGTATTCAATACAGCAAATCAAAATTAGAATTTCAAGGAATATGAGGAGCTAGCTCATGAGAAACCATGCAACTTTTTCCCCCTGGATCAGAGTATGATCAACTCACAAACGTCCCTGGCACATGGTGGTGACATAGCTCATCCTACAGGATTTAAGTGAGTTTACTGACCCATTCCCCCCTGTATTTTTGAAAGAGCTTTCTATTCCATTCAACTTTTAACTCTAAATAAAACACTTCCTAAAATTTTCCCCAGGTTTTTAGCTCTTGGAAAATTTTATGCCTACATCTGACTCAAAGGATACACTGGACATGTCTTTCTTTTCATACCTGCTACCATCCCCTGGTCACTAAGCAATGGAAATATATGTTTTTTTCTTCACAAAATATATTGTAAGCCAGACCAAAAATCCAGACCATGCAGTCAGCTATACAGAAAAATAAATGGAAAAATTCTAAGAAAAGCAATGGCATAAACATTTCTTTGAGGGAAGGAAGGTGAAATAATTTCTATTGATTTAGTCACCATAATTTAGCCAAATACTTTTCCAAAACTTATTTATGTAGTAAAACTCCTCCCTTTGGAGCATTTATCTGCAATGGCCATTAAAGATCAGTGTCTCTGAGTCCACAGGCATAGAATCCTTCCTTCCCCTTCCTTGTGCCATGGCAGAGCCCTGGAGCTGGCTGTGGCCCTGGCATGTGCAGGAGAATTTGGGACTCCAGGCCTTTTCCAAGGTTGGGTTCACTCTACAGGGAAAGTCAGGACCATTTTTGCCCTTGATGTTTAATTAAGTTACTTCTCTGCCTGAGAGATGCTGAAGCCATCCTGGGGGTCAAGGAAAGTGATTCCAGCTTGCCTGAGCTTCCTGCTCCTTGTGTCATTTCCCAAAAGCAAACCAAGCAAATGAGTGCAGCTGAGCACACTGAGCACTTCAGGGGCACTGGAGACATGAGCCATCCCTGCTGGCTCTCTGGGCTTAACTGAGACTTCCACAGCCCTACGTGGCACACGGAAGGGCAGGGAGACACAAGGAGAAGCAGGAATACTGGTGCAGAAGCAGTGGGAAAAGGCTTAAGGGATCCTTATCTACCATTGTACAGGAAAAAAATAGTATTGGTTTGCATTCACCAGGAATCCTGCCCTGGATCAAACACTCCTGCCAGTCAGGAGCAGCTGCAGTGCAGCTCCCATGCCAGTGCAGTCCAAGGAAGCTGCCTGAGGGCAAGGAGAGGTGGCACCGGGGGAACGGGGCACCAGCAGTGACATTTGTGTGGGCACAGGAGAGAGAAACTCTGTTCGTGTGGAGAGAGAAAAAGGAACCAGGGAGGGAAAGGATGAGGTGGGGCAGCAAGTTTTCACTGTAATGAGACTCCAAGGCTGTGAGCTGCAGCTCACAGACACCACAAATACTCACTGGGAGCAAAGGGTGAGCTGTAAGGACCTGGCAGGGCTCGTCCAGAGGCTCCTCTCTGTCTTTGCAGGTGTCGAGGCTGCCAGAGGCACGAGGTGCCTTCACCAGCCTCCTCAAGGAAGTGTCCAAAGCAGATCAGCAAGTGCAGGATAATGTGCAAAGAAGGTCCTAGCACAGGCAAAGCAGCGCTAGGAAATTCCCTTTGAAAGGGCCAAATTCCACCCAAGCAACAACCCCACAGGTGCAGGAGCAATCACCAGATGGCAGGATTTGCCTACTAAACTCAGAACTAGTCCCACACCTCCCAGAAGCAGCAGGGGAGTGGGTAACACCCAGCTTGCTCACCTACCTCCCACAGTTAATAGGCAGGGACAGAAAAGAACCCAGAAAGGAATGAACGAGAGATGAGCCTGTGCTACCATTGCTGTTAACACACCTCCAGCTCAGTAACTTTTGTCTACTGATCTTCTAAATAATGGCTTCTAAATCACGCTTCCACAGAAAGAGCGAGCACAAATACATAATACATACAACACAAATAAATTTCCAAATAATTTGTATTTTTTATCCTTTTCAGATGTGCAAAGAAATCAGTAGTAAAATATTTTATATTTTTACCTCAGATTAGTTGTCAGGGATTCTAAAAAGCCTCCTAAAGTGGTTTTGCATGCCAGGCCTTTTCTGCTGTTTACCTTCAAATTATCAAATGATAAATGATGAAATGATGAAGGGCTTGGTTGGTTTACAATTCCCTTTGAGGTGAAAAAGCTCAGCATAAAGAATCCCATGAGTAACAAAAGCTGCTGTTTCCCTCTGCCATTTTAGGGTGTGGATCACATGTTTTTCATGTCTTCCCATGTCCTAACAGCTAAGCCTGGAAGAAACATTGGAGAGCAAGAGTTTTCTGCACCATAGCCCAAAGGGTGAGAATAAGAGCGGTAAAACATTCTTTTTGCAATGACTCCATGATGCAGAAATGGCAGCTACAACACACACATCGGGGTAGAGAAGACAAAGTACATTTCAAATCCAGAACGAAATCTGTGTGCAATCAATGCAGAAAGAATACAGTGACAGATGCCCAAGCAGAGAGTCTCGGGAAGATAAGGAATGTGAAAAGGGCATTTTTTCAAATAAACAAAACCATGGCAGCTTTTTTTTTTTTCTGTTTAACAAGAAAGAATTGAGGAAAAGGTAGGCCTAACAGAAAAAAACCATTGGAAAGATGGAATCGTGTTTCACAGCAATTGACACGGGTGATAAATGAGCCCAGGAAAGAAAGACCTCAGAATGAGAGACGCAACAGGGCTCTGTTTGCTGTGCTCTGACACTGCTGCAACAGCTCATAACTCTGATTAAATCACCTGGTATGCATATGCATACATGCTCACCATACACACACAAGGAACAATCTATTTTCTAGCAAGCCTTGCCTGAATTCAGGCAAAGCACAGCATTACTGTTCAGTTCAGCCCATCAGCAGCAGCCCCAGCAATCCCAAAGAGCTGCCCTCCTCTTGTCTCAGCTCTGCACTTGTTCTGACATGTCCTTCAGGGGAAAGAAGCAAAAGATGTTAGCTGTGCACATAGTGCAGGTTGTTAGAAGCTTATCATTCTAAACATCAATACTCTTAAAATTGACATGTTTCTGCCAGAGAAAAAGAAATAGAAATGTGAAGTTTTGGATTCTGCAAGGGATTGTTTTTTAGCTAGGTACATACCCACATAAGGGCCATTTCCAGCCCCTAAAAGGCTTCTTGGGCATTTTTTCCTCATCATTTATTGATTCCTGATATCTGATCACTGACATACTTAAGCCAGTGCTTGACAAAGGTGTCGCTGAGATCTTGACACACAAACTGCCTCAGTACTACTTAGAGGAAACAGTTTGACTGCACATGACATGCTGGGAGAGTATTCCCTGCTGGCTGGAGCCGAGGAAGAGGCAGAAGGCTTTGTAACCACGCAGCACAGTGGCACAGAACTCTGCAGGGCAAGAAACCTGCTGTGTCCCTAAATCTGCTACCCTGGAGAGGGCTGGCTAGAGAACAACCTTGTCTCTCACACCAGCTAGACCCAGTTCCTTCTTCCCAGTGTTTGGAGAGTTCCAATGCCAGGCTTCCTGCAACTGGCTATGGCAGAAGAGAACAGACACTCCCAACGGCTCTTCCAATTTCTTGTGCATCTGTAAACTTTTAAAAAAATTCAATGGCAAGTTGGACAGGAAACATTTAACACAGAGAAATTTGTGTTTTCAAACTATTCCCCAGTGCCTACAGCTATGGGCTGGTGTCCTAAATATTCAATAAATATAGAAAAAACCTCAAGTGCTTAATTTCCAAGAAAACTTATTTCTCAGTTTAACACAGTAAATTTTCATTAATTTTTTCCCCTAGGTTAACAGGAAACAATTTACATATCTGAAAATGTTAATGGAACTTCCCTACAGTTTCTCTCTTGTGTACTTATAACTGCAAATGTTTAAATATTATAAAAATATAGAAGTAGGGCGAGACAATAGACAATTTATTCTATTGTAAGCCCAGTACTGCATTGGATGGACTGAAAACATGAGAGAGAAAAAAAAAATCTCTATCTGAAAAGTCTGGCTGCAACAGTTTGTTCTGTCCTTAAAAGAATCCTGAGAGTAATGAAAGCATTAAATGGTGTCCTGCAGCACTAGGTAACAAATGGGTGGGGATGCAAGGTTCAGTGGAGAGGAACAAGCGGTATCAGGCAGAGAGGTCAGGTCAGGAAGACAAGAGAAATGACGTTTGGGGTGATTCATCTATAGCAGGATGTCAGAGAATGTCAGTGACAGCAAATCAAGCAGCCCAGCTGACATTCACTGCCACAGAGGGGTAACAGTAAAGGATTTCACACTACACAGGATCTGCTGCTGCTCTCCCAAGCATTAGGATAAACACTGAGTCATGGCATCACCTTTCCAAATCAGCTCTGTGTGTTGTGAGCATACCGTGATGCCTTTTTAAATGGTTCTGTTTTGACACATCCACCCATGAGGCCCATTTCTAATAGACAGTTTAAATGAAATAGTAACACAAGTATTTCCAAATGCACATTGTGCTCCTTTCTGACACTGCTCCCAGCAGGTAAAAGCTCCCCATTTCCATGGTAATTCCCACCTGTCAGCAGGGCTGTCAGCACAGAACTGCCTCAGCCATTCCCCCAGTCCACCTCCCAAGTGCCAAGCTGCAGATCAAATTCACACTGCTGTCAGGCTTCCAGGAGGATTCTGCCCTGTGTGCATCGATGGCAGAGGATCCAGCAGCACTGCACATGGCCAGGATGTGGAGTCTCCTGCATGTGAAATTCCCAAGGGAACCTATGGAATTCTGTTGTAAATGGCACCTACTTCCCCTGGCATTCCAAGAGGCAGAATTGCCTGTAAGGATCCCTAAGGGGCAGCACAGCTCCACAAAAGCACAACCCATGTTTTACAGGGATCACACACCTTTCATTCTGAACCTTCAAGTGCCAGGCAAGTCCTAGAAAGCTGCTGCAATGGTTCACATAAAGTAAGGTTTGAGAACCTCCACGTTTCCACTCTCAGAGAGGGAGGAGTTTGTAAATTCAGTGTCAGCCTAGGCTTTTACAGTAAGCGGCGTTCATTTTTTCCATCTGAGCCTCTGTAGGTCAGGGCAAACCTCCTCTATTTGTACAGCCAGAAGTGAGAGATATGGTCAGTAAAGCAGGATGAAAACACCTGGTCTAAGGGTTCTCCCGTGTTCCAGGGGTGGGGGCAGCAGCATCAAGTTCAGCTGGCCCTCCCAGTTAGAAGGGCCCTCCCAGGCTTAGTGCTGGGGCTGAAGGTGTTCACCATCTTTTAGGAAAGATAATCATATGATTAATATCTTATCTGGAAAATTAGTACTAAGACTAGACTAGAACATTTCTGTAAGTTTTCTCCTAACCAAAATGAGAGTTCTGAAAATCCAGTTCTCACTTCATTGCAAAGCAGAAGCCACTTCACTGGTTTTAGAAGTATTCTGATGCCAGTAGTCAGAAAAGGGAAGCTCCATCAATTCAAGAACTGTTATGTTCCAGAAACACAAAGCTTCTAAGAAGTTTCTCAGGGTGTACAGTATGATGCTGACTCCAGTGCTTTCTTGATGGCCAAACTGCAGTCTCCCCTAGGAAACACTTGAGACCATTTCCTCAAACTCACTTAGAGCAACATATAGGGCAGGACATGTTTAGGACAGCTCTTCACCTTCCCTGCCACCCCACATCCCCTCCTGTTGGTGTACTGTTAATGACTCGGGCAAAGGAACTGCAGCCATTTCCTGTGCAAAAATGGCATTTCTAGCTCACTTAGAAACCACCCAATTGCTTTAAAACATGGGTTTCATCTTGGCTAATGGTTGCTTGACAGGTGGTTTGTCTTAAAAAAACCCAAAACCTGTGTCCCTCCTGCTCCCAGTTTTACTCAGAGTAGAATGTTCTTGGCTCCCAGACCTCACTGAGGGAGGGTCTCTCCTTGCAAAGTGATACACAAGGTGCAAAACTGCTCAGGGCCCTTGGTGGATCTGTTCCCCGCCGTTTGCACACACAGCCACATTCATTGCTTTCAAAACCAGGACTGGTCCTGTACAACAACAAAACCAAACCAGACTCAAAAAGCAGAATTTTCTCTGGAGCTTTATTTTCAGCTCTGATATTCTGGTTCCCCCTACAAGCACCCACATTTCAATAGTGAATGAAATGCAGGCAGAACACATTTTACACTTCAAAGAGGTGGGCCTGGAACTTGTTTCCATTTCAAAGAAAAAAGGCACAAGCCAATTGATTGTCACCCAAAATCATTTTTACTGCTGTAGAAAACAAAAATACTTTCATTTGTATTTCCTTTTTGTATGGTCTGTAAAGAGAATCCATGGAAGAGAAAGTATTTTAAGAGAGAATGAATTAGCATAGTTTACAAAAGCCAATTAAACTATTGAAGAAACACTCAGCATGCCACATTTTAAAGAAAGTGTATTGATTAATTAAGAGAAAACTACTATCTTATTTATGGTTAATTTCCCTTCCCTTTATACTGGGATATTTTCTGTCTTTCTTAATAGTGACACATAAATGACATGAGGTTTTTTTCTGATCTAAAATAATATAACTCACGTAGAACACTGCACTTTTGTGTGGCAGAAAGACCTAAAAATGTTAACACTTCTTACTCCAACTTCTTCGAACAAAATCATGGATTACAAATGCTATGGTCTGTTCCATTAATATTAAAGCTCAGCTAAAATCATCAGACTTTCTGAGATAACTCAAAATTGATTATATTCCACCATAATGGAAATAACTTGCAAGATATATTTATACAGCACACATTGCAGGAAAAGAAGGGATGGAGTATGGAAACATAGCATGCCATAGGCAGGGATGCCACTCCGTGATTAGGATTAGGAAGACTTTGTGCTGCTTTCAACCACCACCCTTACAAGGTGGCTAAATCTAAATAAAAAAATCTCTGGACATAATTTTGTGAGTCTTCTCAAATGACTGTAAAGAAACACAGGGTGTGAAATTGTGCCCCAGCTCCCACTGACTACACTGCAATCAGAATTTCCCTCCAATGCATCTGGTTAGGGACTGGGTAGTTCTGATTTTTAAAACTTTGAATTAAAGCCTAATCCTTTAGGAACCTGATCCATACAGGTGATGATTTTGTTCTTACAAATATTTAGTAGCACAAATCTTCCTGCTCACACAGATAATCCCCTCAGGTTCAAAACCAGAAACAAATATGCTGTACTAAGGAAAAAGAGGAGAAAAGCCTGCAAAAAGGAGAAACAGAAGATGGGTCACAAATACTGACAGATGCAATGGGAACAGAGCAGAGCCTGGAGAAAACAAATGAGCAGAACACTGAAGTGCTGGAGGGAAGAGATCAAGGCCTGGAATCCCTGAAGAACAGGTGACATAGGCCCAGGAGTGGGACAGAAGGGCACCTCTGACAGCGGTGATTTCCTGCGACAACAAACTGTGAGGGTGTGGATGGGGTGAAGGGAAACCAGGAAGGCAGTGGTTTACACCTGGGCAAGTCTGAGCACTGCAGATCCCACTGAAAACCATCATCTTTGTCCATAAAGAGCAAAGAGGACAGAGTAAAACAAACAGAATATGAAACACAAGATACCGAGGCTGGAAGTAAAAGTGGAGGAGAAATATAGGAGAAATATAAGACTAACTAAAAAAAAGACAAAACCAAGCTTATATTTAATATAATGAAAAAACCTGATCATTTTCTGATATTTTCTATAGGCTCTTTATCTGAGTCTGTGAAAGCTTAAACAATTCACATCAGAATGCCAGTACCAGAAGGAGCAATCTTAAACTGTGATAAGTCAAGCCATACACTGTCATTTCCACCTCTAATTTCTCTGTTTTCCAACACAGTTGTTATACCCCTGAAATACTACATACCATGTGCATGACAAAGCACAAAATAGACATGAATCCTGTTCTGAGGTCCTGCATTTCCACCAGGCAGGTGTCAAACAGACACACATGGAAGAACATAGATATTTTAAGTTAATTATGTCCTATGGATGGCATTTCAGAAGAAATCTCAGTAACAAAAATACATAATAAATAAATAAATAAGGAATGGGCTCAGTAAGGCTTGGATTATTTGGTTACCAAGAGAAATGCAAGGTTATGTGTTACAGCTCAACACACTTCAAGGAAAACATGAAAATCACCAAAAGGCAACCAAATGCTACACTATAGGCTATCTATATTTAAATCCTTGTCTAATATAGATTGAAGACAACAAGAAAATTAAGACTTTCCAGTCAATGTTTAAGTGTTTCAATCAATCAGGTTAAAATTGGAGTCTTTTCTCCTCTGTGACTTCTAAAGCATCTTGTTAGATGCCATTACCAGCTAGTGAATAGCAGCAGCTTAAGTGGACGACAGAATTAATTCTTGGTAGAATGAAAAATGGCAGCTATTTCATTATAAAATGTCCAAGCAGTGTCACAGCCAAGTGTGAGCTCTCTGGATGATCAGGATGTTCAGATCCTGACCCACCTCTGGGTGGCTGGGTCAGTTCTACATCCCTGCCCTGCCAGCAGCACAACACACTGGGGACAAATCACAGTGCCTGGGGGTACACAAGGGTAGCAGCCACTGAACCCATTACTCTGGAACAGAACAGGTTGGTCACTGTGCTGTGTGTTCAGCACATCCAGCTGAGTCCTGCCCTGTTCAAACCATTCCTGCTATTCCCAGTCTACCATCTCCCAGTGAGCACCATATGAACACGTATACACCATCAAAATGTTTTTATTTTGAAGGGTGTGCCAGAAATTGAAACACTTCTGTTCAAACCTGTCTTCTAGAAGTGCCAAGGCAAAGAGAGATACAGATATATTACAGCCATTGTGGGGGGCACCTTGCTGAGGTGGGCACAGACCTCGCAAGTGGAAAAGGGTGATAATGAGGAACAGTGGGATGGGGAGCAGAAATGGGAACTGGTTCCTTAAAAAGCACAACGTATGGGCTGCCCATGTTCCCTGTGACACCCAAGGTTAATTAAAACGGGCACAGAATGAGTACTGGGACATGCAGCTTCTACAGTGTGACTGCTAAACTGTGAGCTCCAGCTTGATTGCACAGACTTGGATTTCACAGCTTGGGCTGAGCTGGAAGGGACCCACAAGGATCATCAAGTCCCATTCAGGGATGAACCCGTGGCCCATCCAGGGACTGCAGCCACAATTCTGGTGTTATTAGCACCAGGAGCCAACCTCAGTTTCTCCACCTGGAAAACAGTCATCAGAACTGTCTCTAGTTTTCTAAAGTCCCATGAGCTCCATGCTGGGAGCTAAGAAAGTTCAGTGAGAGCTGTGTCTCAGCCAAGTTATTCTGAAAAATAGATATATGTATATTAAATTTTACAGTGTTGCATCTCCTCCTTCAGAGTGCGAAGTTATTGTTGAAATCTTGTTATTCCAAATTGGCTTTGCAAGTAAAAAATGTGACAATTCTTCCTTGTATATCCAAAGGGCACAAGAGATAATCTCAAAGCAAAACCTTTGAAGGAGGTTTATCAAGACTGTAATTATTCCAACTGCTAATGAGCTAATGAGAAAAAAAAAATTAAAAATATTTTTTTCTATAGCAGAAATTAGTGATAAAAATGCCCAAGGGAACAACATCACATTCATCACCATGCAACAGCAGCCACACACTGAGATGAACATGGCTTGGAGGCTCAAGTGTTTATAGGGCTGTGTGTTGATTGAGGAAGGGCTTCTGAATGCAATCTCCTTCCCACAACACAGGCAGAGTTATAGCTTTGCTTAGAGCCAAACTGTCATAAAATAGCTCATCCTAACCCACAACCATTTGGCAACAGAATTACGGCTTGTTCCAGACCACAGCATAACAAAAGAGCATCAACTTCTCACCAGGACACTGCTGAATCAATCTTATATTTTACACCTGAGCTGTCTGGGTTTAATTAGAGCCTTGCAGTATCTACACATTGCTCCTAATAGCAATATCACTAGCAAATAGATATTGGTATTACAGGGCCTGGAAAAATCCCACTATTTACCCCTTCTAACTCATCCTGATGCAGGACATACACGTGTGATATAATCAGTGTGGAAGAGACAATTTTCACTGAGAAGCAGCAATCAGTTACTGCTCACTCAGACACAGAATGTCACAGGCCTGAGTTTGTTCCCAAATTTTTCTTCCCTGAAGAGCTGGAAGAGATTTGTGCCTTTCAAAGAAATGACCATATTTCTTAATAAAATAATTACAAACAACTCCTTATGGGATAATTACCATCTCAGTACCTCCTCGGTGCTTTCAGCAATACTTTCTGAAATGTACATTCTAAAGGTGACTGGTGTTGAGAGGTGACATTTCTGAGAGGCCCATCCTCAAATACCTTCACCAGTTTAATTTGCAAACTCATGGCTTTGAAATCCTCTCCTAGCTGTCACTACCTCAAACCTGATATTAATCACCAGCTTTAAAAAGAAAACATGCCATTCATCTAAACAAAGCAGCATTTTGTAAATAATTAATAAGAAATTAATAGCAGAGTGCCAACAGTAGCAGAGAACTTCCTGATTTGTTTCCCTTCAAACCCATCCACCTTCCAAGCAAAGCCTAAGTAGCAATGCCATGCTATTAGCCTAAGAATACTTAGGTTAATATTTGTACTAAGCCTCAGAATCTGCCACTGTAAACATGGCTTTGCCTAAATCTGCAACAAGTTCATAATCTCCTCTTGATAAACCTGACTCCTTATCCAAATAAGGATATAACACTATAACATATAATAACTCAGTAACATATGTAATATGTTATTAGAGTTATTATATGTTAATATATGCATTACATATATATTATATAGTGTTATATAACATATTAGTATGTAGTCTATAGTATTATAAAACATATAACACTATAACATAATAACTCTATAACACATTTCTTTTGATTACTGTGCCTACTCAAAAAATCCAGGTCCTATCTCCCATTTCTTCAAGTATTTTTTGTGTAAATGGTTAATGCAACGGAACCCTTTAAACCCAGCATCATTTACTGATAATTTTTAACAGGGCCTGATGAACTTTAGCACAGCTGACACCATTCATCTGTCAATAACAGAATATTAACAAGGGTGGAAGATGTGTAATTAAGGAGCACACCTGCTGTAACACCCAAATATTGCTGGCTACACATTAGAATTTCCATGTACTCGTCACTCCAAGTCTGTAAGGTCAATTTTATATAAAAAGGGCTTCAAGTTCCTTTGCCACTCATGACAGCCACAATCAAATATTCACACCAAACACTCCTCGAGCTTCTCTAGATTTATGGTCAAAGCAGGGTCTCTGTTTTGTAGACAAGTTCTTTTCCTGAATAACCATGACTTTTTGAATATTAAAAAGGAGGTTTTCTTGGGTTTTGTGTTTTACTGACATAAAAGAACCAAAGCCAGAAGTCTCAATCATACACCTGGATGCCATTCTGCATTTTTTATACAAAAACACTACTGTAAAGATGGTCCCACTGCTGCTGGCTTCGGGCTGAGCCACAGCAAAGCCCTTTTTCTCTGGATAAGCCACTTTTTGTCTGCTTCCACAGTGAGGAACAGCACAAGGAAGTCTCGTGTCAAGCAGGAATGATGACAGAACAGAAAGAAAATCTTGTGGTTTTAAGGAAAAACCTGGGAACATGGTGGAGGAAAGTTGCTTGGGCTTTTACATAGGTGTAAAGAAAAATATATTTTTTGGTGGAAACTAAACATGGTCTATTTATCTTGACAGCTCATTCCAGCCCACATTTACAACAGTATCATACTTCAGGAAGCAAGCACTCTTGGAAATGAAAATTTAAATGAGGGGATCCAATAAAGGGCTGAAGACAAAGTAGTGAAATAATGTTACTGTTCTTTAGCATAAAACCCTCACTATTTCACCAGACTCAAAGCATGCACTCCTGCAGGAAAGAGATACATAAACAGTGAGACAATGTGGAAATATTCTCAATTAATGTTCCACTCAGCTATCACTCTTACTTGTCGGGTTTTTAAAGGATGCCAAATAAAGAAAAGTCACAGGTAAAAATCATTCCACTCATATTTCAATAAACCGGGAGAAATTCAGGCTTTTTGTTGTTTAGAGAACATTCTGGATTTTTCAGGGATAATGGCTGACAAAGTTTAGTTAGACAAAATGCAGTAAGCTTTCAGGAAGAACTGTTATTTGCACAGAAAAATAAACCCCAAAAAACAACAAACCAAAAAAACCCAAAACAACAACCTAAATTTTGTTCCTTTATGTTTTAAACAATAATCATTATAATGATTCATTGCTGAATATTAAACCTTTGTACCCACCTTGTGCTGCAACATATACTTAAATTAATAAGAAACTTACCTTCACCTTTTCCTTCTTCTGCCCTTCTCATTTAAAACCAGAGATAGTGTTGGGAATCCATCCTAATAATGACATGTTAATTATCACAGCAAGAATCCTGTTTTGGCCCCAGTATCACTGATTTTGTACAGATCACGAATTAACACTCCCAGATTACAATTTCTCATCTACCAGCCTGTTCCTTTGTGTATATAATTTTAAATCAAGACCAAATTCCACCGTGTAACTTTTGCCACAAAGGAGTACAGAAACTGAAGGAGATGGAAACAACTGACTGTCACTTAGCAGCCAACAATTCACCAGCTCAGTTGTCTGGTTTGCAAATGAGCAAAAAACAGCACATAAAAATCAGAGCAAGCTTTTGGGTTGAGAGACAGGTGCCTTCGTCCTTTCTGATACAAATGAAGGCAATCCCAGAATGGTTTGGGCTGGAAGGAAACTTAAAGCCCTCCAATGCCACCCCCTGCCATGGCAGGGACACATTCCACTATCCCAGGCTGCTCCAACCCCCATCCAGCCTGGCCTTGAGCACCTCCAGGGATGAGGAAGGCACAGCTTCTCTTGGAAACCTGTGCCAGAGCATCAGCACCCTCACAGGGAAGAATCCCATCTTTATATCCCACTTAACCCTGCCCTCAGGCAGTAGGAAGCCATTCCCCTTTTCATGTGACTCCATCCCTTGTCGCCAGTCCCTCTCCAGCTCTCCTGGAGCCCCTTTAGGCCCTGGCAGGAGCTCTGAGGTGTCCCTGGAGCCTTCTCTCCCCAAGGTGAGCACCCCCAGCTCTCCCAGCCTGGCTCGGGCCCACTGATAAATTCTACATCCTAATGTTGGGAGCCCCAGGGCTGGAGGCAGCTCTGCAGGTGGGGTCTCACCTGAGGGGGGCAGAGGGGCAGAATCCCCCCTCCCCTGCTGCCCAGGCTGGGGGATGAGCCCAGGACACATTTGGTTTCTGGGCTGGGAGTGCACATGTCCAGCCTCTCACCCTCCACACCTCAAAGTCCTTCTCAGATACAAACACTATTTATGGGACAGGCCAAAGTCAGCCCTCAATCAAATCACCTAATCATTTGCTTATATTCTATAAGTGATATTTACAGCTATTACTAGTATATGGTAGTAATACTATTATTGCACTAAGAATGCTTCTGAATTGCTAGTTGCAAGTAATAACAAAATTATTCCAGGAGGAGCAACTCCATTCTTGGAGTAAGTCCTTGGCTTGTGTGCAGACCAAAGCTGGCTCTCCTTGATGGAATGATAAGAACACCAGAGGAACTGTGCAGCCCTGAGAGGTGTTTTTTCTGCTCTCCTGCTGCCGAGGGAACGCTCCATCAGATGCTCTGAGGCATACAAATTGCTACACGCTGCAGCAAATGGACCTTGCTCAAAACCTGCCACTGAAACAATCACTCTGGAGCAGAATGGAAAAATTTAGCTTTGATCAAAGCCTTCAACAGACATCATCTTTAATGTGGTCACTCAGGTGAGCAGAGCTTTCCCTGGTGCTCATCCTGTGATGTATTTGTGCACACCCTGCACACACCTGTGACCCTTGGGTATTTGACACTTCTCTTCCTCCCCTTGCTATTTCAATCTTAATTTCCTCATCCTCCCTCTTTTTTAAAGAGCACAAAAACTGCTTCTCAATTATGTTTTTACTTTTATGGGAGGGCTATGACTGTTTTATTGATTTTAGGGGTATTATTATTATTATTGTTATTCTCTCCTCTCTGAGAGGATCACAGACATTACGAAGTGTGGATCTCTCCCCAGTGTACAGCCTACAACAGTACTAAAAGTATAAATAGAATTATTTGACTTCTTCTCATACTGAGAGGAGCCAGCAATCTTCTGCTTTGTCCTGTTTTATTTGAAAAGGAAAACATTATTGCTTAGAAGTCCAGCTCCTTCTTGCTTACTGTAATGGCTCTCAGCTCCTACCTGTGTTGGATCCCATCCCACAGAGAACACTCCTGGGCACAGATACCTTTTACACATATTTATTTCTTCTTCTTTTCTCTGTATAGCATTGTGCCTTTTTCATTAAGTTTCAGAAAATACATAATTTCTATTCTGATGTTTTTAGGGGAACAATATGAACATAACACATATTCTTAATGACACCAAAAGTAATCTAAAACCCTCAGTGAAAAATCTTTCTAGCCAGGGCTAGAGGAAACCTATTATGTGCTGACCTTCAGTGATATCCTTTTGAAATCTCCAAATGATTGCAGCTGCCATGGTTTCTTTTATGAGTCAACAACCTTGTCTGATTAAGTGTTAAAAGAACCCTTCTCATTACTGTTGGAAGGCAGGATTTCTCCAAGAGTTGTTAATTTAAATGAACATTCGAGTTTCTGGTTTTTAAAGGCTGTTATTTGATACATCCATTTTCTGAACTTGGAACAGAAGATCCCTTTAACTCCTTTAATCTTGTTAGCCATACCCATCTGTCCTTGCAAGAATCTCACAGGGCAGCAAGGTACACAGTTGGCAATTGGAAACCAACGTGTAATCATTAGTTTCAAAGTCACATTTTGGCATCCCCAGCTTGAGAGAACACACAACTTTCCACGGGTGACTTTTGAAACTTACTTGAAGTCTGACAACACTGGAAACTGTGATTACACTAAAAAGCATTTAAAAACTTGAAATTAATTTTCAGGTCTGAATGAACAGGGCTGCTAGCCCAAAGAGAATCCCCAGTTAGAAGTGAGTTTCTGAAGGGAACACACAGCCAGGGGTGGACAACATAAGGCCGGAGCACATTACACAGGCAAACTCAGAACAGCAGCAGGTTTTCCTGGTATTCATCTTACTGCACAGAAGGAGAAAAAGTGTCCTGGCACAAAACCCACTACTTAATTTAGCAACATCAACACCTTCAGATTCATTCCTGCTGACCCACAAAACTTGCTAATACAGACACAGGCACAGAAAGTGAGTTGAACCCACTGGCTTTGCTTGCTTGCAGTTCAGAGCATCCTCATCTGCACTAGAGCTTATCTTTTTAAACCAGAAGATGGCTTGTCTCATCAGGCCACATCAGTCATGAGGAGTGAGCAAGCTCCACGCTGGTGAAAAGCAAGCAGAAATGACAGAGCAGCACAGAACCCCTTTGCATTTGTGACACTCAGTGCTCATGACAGTGCTCAGCCACCGAGGGGCAGGGTATTTATCAGGCAGCAGAGAACTTAAACATCAAGGAAAGAGACTTTTTCCCCTGAAGTCTGTGATTCAGGAGGCTGAACTGAGTGAAGGGCTCAGTGCATAATCCAGGCAATGGAATTTACTAATTAGGGAGCAGCTAATGCAGTCAGACCCCCAGAGAGCCAGCCTGGCCCAGAGCACCAAGAGCCACCATGGGTGGCCAGGGCTGGCAAAGGAGCCAGCACTGCACGAGGAGGCTCTGGATCCTGCTGTCCTCTGAGAGGGCAAACACAGGCAGCCAATGTCAGAAAACAGGAATAACATGTGAGAAAACAGGAATACCCATGTGAGAAAACAGGAACACCCACGTGAGGAAGCAGGAGTAACATGCAGGCACATACAAGTCCATGCACTGTGTGCTTGAGTTTATATTTATGGCAGGTTTGGGTCTAAGAATCTGCACCTTAAGGTTTTTTATACTAAAACAATGAGCTTGTGATGTTTTGTCTGATGCTTTCTTAAGAAACTCATAACTAGGTGAAGCACTCCACTGATTACACTGCTCCAACACAGCAGCAACTTCCTTGTAAACTGATGAATCCCCAATAATGAGAGAAGTTTGCCTCCACTTCCTCACAAGAATCAAGCTGTCAAAGACCAAACTTCCTGAAGACTGCAACTTTCAAGTCAGTCAGGCAGCCAATTGTATTCTGACTTAAGACAAGTCAGCACAAACTCTGGGATGGTTTACAAAAACACACAGCTATATGAACATGTGTGAAAAACTATTTAACGTGATGCTTATCTAGCAATTACTTCTCTTCCAGCCTTGGAGAGAAAGTGATAGTAAAACTAAAATATCTTCAATGCTCCTTTTTCCTTCCCCAGGATTACTCAAAAAGCTGTTGAGTACATTGGATGAACTCTACAGAATTTGACTTAACAATAAAATAAAGCAAGATGTGAAGTAAAAACAGGCAGAGAGATGCAAAAGAAGTAGTAATGTACACAGGTGAAGAAATTACACCAGAAAGTACTATGGGCTTACTAGTGGGACACTTGGCTTGCACTACAACATCCCAAATCTGATGGTGCAGACACTGAAAGATCTGAATGATGATGGTGCTACTTCAAACCCACCTACAGAGAAATAATTCTCAAAGCAGAGATACTGATAGCACTTGTACTTGGAGAAACTTACTGAAGCCAAACAGCTGTGCTCCTTGAAAAAGATTCTCCCTTCACTGAGATACACCGAAATATTCAGAACTGAACAAATTAAATTACAAAATTAATTGAAGTACAAATGCAAATGAAGGAATTATATGCTGAGACAGTTACCAGCAATTTGCAAAGCTTCAGCTGTGAGCTGTATATGTAGAGGAAAGATGTTCTTTGCCTTGTTTTTCTGCTGATGCTCTTAATGAGATTTGTCCTTATATACACACTGTTAAATTTGATCAGTTGCTAAGTAATAAAATAAATTCCACCTCTTTTTTTCTTCTTACCATCACAGAGAGGTCTTAGAAACATACTTTGTAACAGCACCACTGCGGCCAGCAGGAGCAGGGCAGTGCCCACGCTCCCATCGCGTGTCCAGTTCTGGGCCCCTGCGTTCCAGAAGGACATTGAGGGGCTGGAGTGTGTCCAGGGAAGTATCTGTGGAAGGGGCTGGAGCACCAGGAGCAGCTGAAGGGGCTCAGAAAAAGAGGCTCAGAGGGGACCTTCTCACTCTCTACAACTTCCTGACAGGAGGGGGTCATTTGGGGTCTGCTCCCAAATCACAAGCAACAAGATGAGAGCAAACAGCCTCTTTCCTATAGCAGGGAAAATTTCTTCACTGAAAGAAATTGCCACTGCCACTGCCTGGCAAGGGGTGGAATTGCCATCCCTGGAAGTCATTAAAAGACGAGCAGATGTGCAGCTCCCCTGTCCCATGCCATTCCATCACAAGTTATTTTCAACAGCCTCAACTGCAAATTCACAGCTGAGTAACTCTGTACATCCAGAAAGATGATGGAAATGCATCGAGCCAGGTGAGGAATTAGTCTGTAGCTTCAAGTGTCTCTGAACACTGGCAGTCCTGACTCCATAAAAGTGAGAGTTGGTGTATATTCATCATACAAGTTACCTGGAAACTGTCACTGATCACTTCAGGAGCTTGTTCTACCTGCCCAAGCCAGCACTGAAACACTGACTGATGGGTCAGTGAATGCTTTTTATTGACTACTGCTATTGTACATTCTTCCCGTGACCTCGAGCTCCACAGTAACCCTATGGAATATAAAGTGTATTTTGTCACTATTCAATTGATTAAAAGCTTGTCTCCATGAAAACTAAAAAAAACCAAACCAAAAATCTAAAAGAGATAGCTAGAAGGATATTTAGGATAACAAGGCAGAAATCTAAAGATAGGATATTAAAAAAAAAAAAAAGAGTTCTATATTTTTTACTCCACTGGTTTTTGGACTTTCCATTTCAGGATCCAAAATCAATAGTCCAATAAACACCACAAAACCCATGAGACCGAAGTCATCATTCTATGGCCTGATCATAGATTTTGTTTTGTAATTTCATAGATGCTTTGCAACTTGCCAAGAGGTTCATGTTCTTACCATGGAAGAAATAAATTCATCCAACTAGCTGAATTTCCATCACAGTATCTGGATGAAGTACTGTTGAATCTGAGCTCAAGAGAAAGGTAATGATTATCTGTAAGACACTAGGCCAGTGATCATCTTCACTAAACAAAGCAGATAGGTCCTGAAATATGGGGGGGGAAGAAGCAGATCTTGTATTCAAGCTGCAATTCACCTTCAGCACAGGGCTCATCCCTCTCAGATAAGGCACTGGAGCTTTTAGATGCTGAGCAGGTTCCAGTATCCAAGTGCCTTTACTGCTGGCCTTTATGGCTGTCCATCACTGGAGCTGTCTGGAACAGTGGAGCTCAGCAGCAGCAAACAGGCTGTGACCCACCGTGGTGCGCTCCATGATCCCAAGGGACCCGTGTGACTCCTGCTGGCCTTGCAGAGTTTTAGGATTTCAGAGCTATTGATGCCCACAGAAACACCTGCAAGAGCAGCATGATTTGTATGGAGAACACTGGAGGGTGAGGGGTACAAGAGACACTGATGCTGCACCTGGAGTGGCGTCCATTGATGAGCTTTTGCAAGACTAATTATTCCTCACTGTATTCCATGTTGGAAGTTTTGTTGATTTCATTTCCCCAGTTTCTTTTGATGCCTTGTGAAGGCTGGCCTAGAACAGAGGCCAGACAGAGTTACAGAATAAAGTAGGGATTCATTAGGAGGCCTCAATGGCTCCACCTTGGGCAGCACAAGAGCCCAGCCAGGGCTGCACCCACGATGGACCCAAATGGTCAAAAAATGGACAACTGGTCACAGGGTCTCTCATTTTATAAGTTCTGGTCCATTTGCATATTGGAGTTCATTGTCCCATTCCAGCTTTAGCCCATGCAGTCCCATCCTTCTGGTTTTTCTCTCTTCAATCCAAGTTGTTTCTGCTCTTGGGCCTGAGATTTGGATCCTTTGTCCTTGGTCCCCAGCCAGAGAAGGAATTGTTTTGTCTCCTTCCTCTGTGAAGAGAGCTCACCATCCCCTCATATGAAGCTCAGAAGTGCACACTAAAGCAGCACAGAATGTGAAAAATAGAAAAGCTAAAAGCTGAAGTATCCCTTTAGTGCTTCTGCTTCCTGCAGTTTTAGGAAATGTATCCTCCCTTCTCTCCCAGACTACAGAGACACTTCTCACAGAACCACGGAATGGGTCAGGCTGGAAGGGGCCACATGGGCTCCTCTGGTCCCACCTCCCTGCTCTGGCAGGGCCATCCCAGAGCACAGGGCACAGGGTTGTGTCCGGTGAGGGACTCCACAGCCTCTCTGGACACTCTGTTCACTGCTCAGGCACTGCACAGAAAGAAGCTGTGTCTCGTGTTCAGCTGGAACTCCTGGGCATCAGTTCTCACGCGGCGTTTTCAACACAGGCACTGACAACAGCAGAGCTGAGAAAGCTGCTTCCCTCCCAAGAGGAAAGGGTTCTGAAGGAAAAGCATCAAAGCTTCCCATAATGCCTCCTGCATGTAAAGACTCACTGGGATAAATTAAACTGCTTTATAGCACAGAGTAGAAATCTGGAGAAAGCACAACTAACCAAAATGCCCAGTGAGTCTAGAAATATCATTTAACTAAGGTGCCTCAACTTATTGTACAATTTACTGGGAAAATTTAATAACATCTTACAGTAAACCAACAGAAACCGAGACATTCTGAACATTAAACTGTCTGCAACATTCACTCTATGATCTTGACTTTACAATTAAGAAGGAATATACTCCAATTTTTGTTTAGAATTTTTGAGGGTGAGAACACAAACACCACAAAAGGAAGATCCAGTGAGAATTCAACTTCCATATGCAATTTGCTGCAGTGAGATCACCAAAGTCCAACACTTCCATTAGAATCTGAAAGCTGTTCCTGCATAACCAAAGACAAAACCTTCACCATGGGAATCACCTGGAACATCTGCAAGGTTTTGAAGCAGGACACAGTTGAGAGCCACAATTTGCATTTACGAGAAAAAAAAGCATCTTTCCCTTACTTTGATGTGTGAGTGAGAAGTTAACAAAACTGTCACTTCAAAGATACCTTATTTACTGAAAGACCTTCAGTTGTGCTCTCCACTGGACAAGGATTCCTCATCCCAGCATTCTCAAGTTATTGGGTGGCACAACTTGAAAGCCATCTGTGCTCACAAAAGCCCTAGAGCCCTCTGTGTGAAAAAAAACCAAGCCAGCTACGGAAAGCATGCTGCCCGTGGAATATATCCTGTAATACACATTCTTCCTCCTCTATTTAATGCACTCTTCTGGATCTGTAGGCTTCTGTGGAGAATAGAGCACTTCTTTTCCTACTGCTGTTGCAGTTTATTTCATGGCTATTTAAAAGTGGTGGATGTGGCACGTGGGGACGAGGTTTGGTGGGGGCCTTGGCAGTGGTGTGATAAGGGTTGGAGTGATGCTCCTCAAGGCCTTTTCGAGCCTAAAAGATCAGATGATTCTATTTAAAAGTTACAAGATACAGTCAATTTTACCCCTACAGACTGAGTGGAGCATAGAAACCATGTGCTACATGTTTTACACCATTTTTTTTTCTCCTGTGGTCAGGGAAGCCAAAGGAACCCATGGTCCAGTTCTAAGGAGTCACAAGAAAAGTCTGAAAATGACAGTTTTGGGAAAGGGAAATTTATAGAACTGCACCCTATGGCATAAACACTAAGAAGTTACATAAATCTCATTTTTTTTTAATTTGTAAAGAACACAAAATGTTCAAGGCAGACTCTGAAAGGGGTTTTTAAAAAAAAAAAAAAAACAAACCAGCCCAAACATCGGGTTTGCCATGGTGAATTCTGTTACACACTACACCCATCATTCACATATCTCACAAATAAACATTCTGGCTATTCACCTAAAAAAACCTATTTTTCACCCAAGTGGAAGTTCTGAAATCATTCAGACTGAAATGTAGGTTTTCAGATGGATTTTTTTTTTTTTGAGGAAACAGTAAGAGTATTTTAGTTAGAATCACAGACTCATTAAGGTTGGAAAAGCTTTTTAATATCAGCAAGCCTAACCACCAAGCCAGCACCAGCACTAAATGGTTTATCACTACACCATGTCCCCAGGTGCCACATCCATGTGTTTTTGACCACTTCCAACTATGGTGACTCCACCACAGCCCTGGCAGCCCCTTCCAACACTTCACAAACCTTCCCATGAAAATTCTTTTTTCTAATATCAAATCTAAATCAGCTTACAGCTCATCTAATAATTATTTACAAAGTTAACAGAATAAAAAAGATTTAAGCAAATCTTAAAATAAAATTACAGTATTTTGATTGAAAAAGGCTGTGTTATTAATTACTGCTTTGGCCTTTACTCACACAAGTAAGGGAATGCAAGAACAGGAGATAATTTGTTATCATCTTCTCAGGATTCTTTTACATTCCAGACTTCCCTAAAAACAAAACCCAAGAGACTAAGCCTGATCTTTACTGCACCACATTCTTCCTGGAAGCAATTTCTAGATTCTTAGATACTATAATGGGGAAGGTAAGAATGCTCTGTGGTTCTTTTTTTAAAACTCCCATTTTTCACACAGCGTATATTTCTTTTACTCCAAAAAAGGGAGGCAAACTTGTAACTAAGTTTGTAAGAAAACCAGCTGCAAAAATAAAACAAATTTCACCTGCTCGACAATGGGCTATTTTTCATTTTCAGCACTATGTACTAATGCAAGCCTACACGCTGTAATTTAACTAGCAACAAGTTTTACATCAATCTGACAGCCTTATTGGCCTCTCTGGAAAAAGGAAACAAAGAGGAGGTAGCTAATATGATGTATTCAAGCTTTCTGCATCTCTCCCCTGTCTTTTCAAACTTCATGTTGAAAGGGCCTTGGGGCTTGTAAAGAAAACTAGTTAACTCTTTATAGCTTATCACTCATTAATTGTGTCCATTCAAAAGCCAGTTTTAAATTAGTCAAGTTCCTAATCAAATGCTCTGGTTTTTAAAAAACTAGTAGAATAACCAGGTTAACAGGTTCTTCTCCTCATGTAATCTCATTTTGCTCTCTTCTGATAGCAACAAAACAAGTACAAACCTGATAAAAGAAAATTGACAAGGGAACTTTCTGATCATTCTTTAAATGAACTTTCCGTGTTCGTTTGAATAAACCAGACAACAGCTGCTTCATTGACTTTTACAGGCAAACTCAGATTTAATGCTAAAGGTTGTTTTCTGCTAGTAGCTGAATAACTAAGAAAAGGCATTTCAATTGCCAAGAAAAAGAACCTCCCCACAGGGTCACTGTAAAATGTAAGCCTAAAAGTGAAAACCTGTATGAATTAGCAGTCCTGGGATTAGCTACCAGGAAAAAAGGTTAGTTGATTTACCACCTCCAGAGAACAATCTTGAAATAGCAACAGTTTCCCCAGAATTGCTAAAAGCAAGGCGTTTTTAATATGAAAACTTACAAAAATAACAATTTTCAATATTCTCAGCAGATTGTTTCTCTAGTTTTGTCTCTCAGTTCAATCAACCTGACAAGTCTCTGGGATGCAGTACAACTGTCAGGGATACTATGTCATACACTGGGATAGCACAGACCAGCCAAGGCCAGATTAAATTCCCAGCCCACCTCTGGAATGATGAAGATCTCCACAGGTGTTCATCACCAGATACATTTTCATGGCCTCAGTTCATTCAGGAGTTGTAACATTTATTTTTATTTTACTTCCAAAGAAACAGACTGCATTACTTACACATACAAGAGGAGGAAAATGATGTCCAAAAGATGACAATCCCAGAAATGAAAACAAAAAGCTATTTTCAGGCTAATAGTAATAGATGCTCTGAAACCACAGTCACAAAAGCTAAAAGATGAGAGACAAAAAACAACCTTAATTCCTTTAACTGAGAGGTGCAGGAAAACAAACTATAAACACAAATATAAGAGCTGTTGTGAATTGTCATAGCTCCATTAATTTTCACTTTCCACCTGGGATTGTTCTTATCCTCATGCTTAGATATGAATATCTGATTTGTCTGTCTTCTACTGAATTTAAAGTAGCTGTGCTGCTAGTTCAGGCAGTAAAGTTAATGTAAATTTACTTATTCTCATTTGATCTGTGAACAGCGAGTGTAAGTTTCTATACTACAATGCCAATCTGTTTGGGGCTTGTTTGCTTTTTAAAAAAATCTAACTATAATGCAACACTGCAAATTCCTGAGCTCTCCTTTCTTCTTACAAATACAAGAGGCACCACCTAAATTAAATACTCCACTGGAAAACCCTGATGTCTGTTACAACACAGGGAATACACAGCTTTCAGTTGGTGGGTTATGGAGATAATTAAGCAAAAATGGTGAGCCTTGAATCTTCAAATTCATCATTGAGAAAGCCTCAGATTACTTACTAAGGCAGATTATGTCAGACAAAGAAAGTAAAATGATCAGCATTAATTTGATTATTAAGACCTTGTTATTTAAAAGAAATGTGAAGCAGCCACACAGCCTGTAACAGATTGATGAAAAATATAACAAGCTGAGTGTTACTGCTTTAAAAGAAAACCTGCTAGAGTGAAAAATGAACCCATCACTCTACTCTCAAAGAGGAAAATAAAATACATCTGCCCCCTCTTCACTGCAGTGCAAAGGAAAACGTGCCATCCAGGCAGTGTCCAAAGAATAAGAAAGCGATTTTTAAAAATTAAAACGCATTACTGATCATAACTAAGTACATTCTTTCAATTAAGTCTTAATGTAAAATACTACTGCCCATAATGTACTGGCAAAGCAGTGCCACAGCTCTGCTCAGAGAGCCACGCCAGCTCTGTCCTGTGTGTGACTGCTGCCAGCAGTGGGTGTCTGGGGGAAATGGAACTGTCACTCCCCAGCTGCCAGGCACTGGCAGCTCAGAGACTTCCAGAAACCTCTGTTCCATGAGCTTTGTCTCACCTCCTGTTGAGCCTCTGCAAACAGCCACAGTACAAGAGTGACCAGTGTTTTATGTTTGCTTTCAACATGCCTCTTGGTTTCATTTCATTCCTTCTAGTTCTGTTAGAAGAGAGGGCAAAAAATAATCACACCAATTCTTCCCCTCAAAAACCACCAACAAAACCAAACCAACACATCACTGAAAAGCCCCCAGCCCTTCTTCCCTCCTCCTAATGAATTCTACAGCCCCGTGTGTTCCAGGTTGAAAACCCCTGCCTTGCTCGGTTGTTCCACATAAAGCAGCGTTTGGCCAGCCCCGTTGCTCCTCTCTGGACAGCTTTGGGATCCAATGGATTGTCCTTGAGGTGTGAGGACCACAACTGTACAAATTCATTCCAGCTGTTGGCAAAGAGTATCCAGTGATGTCACTGCTTTATCCTCTATTCCTTTATTAAGGCTTCTTCATGTTTAATTTACATTTCTTTACCACCATAAAGTGCTGAGCTGATGTTGTCACACAGCCCCTTATCACAGTCCCAAAAACATTATTGTGAGCAGTAATGGCCAGCTCAGAGTTGCCACTGAAGTCCTGAAGTACTGAGGAAATATTAGGGAAGATATTATGCATCACAATTAGTAATTAAGCTGCTTTGGCTGCAGTTTTTGAGTGGATCTGAGCTGATCTTGGTGACTCAGTACTATTCCTTTCCTCCATTTATTCCATACTCCCAAACCACATAATCTCTGAGGAGACATTTAGATTTGAGACAGATCTTCTGCTAAATCCCTCACAAGGAAGGATTCCTATGTGAGAACTGGACACAGGCAGAAGTAATTACTTTATTACAACAAAATTATGCTTGTATTAGGAAGGGGGGTGAGGCCCTGGCTCAGGTTGAAGCTCAGAGAAACTGTGACTGCCCCATCCCTGGAAGTGTCCAAGGATGGGGCTTGGAGCAACCTGGGACAGTGGAAAGTGTCCCTGCCCAGAGGGTGGGACTGGAAGGGCTTTAAGGCCATGCTCCTTGTCTGATTACCTATATATCATATCCAGTATTGGCTTTCCTGCTCTTAAGTGACCTTGCCAGCTTCCCAAAGCCATGGGCACAGTCTGCCTACAAAAGCAAGGTTAGAATTGCTTCCCATTCACAGATCTCTGTGCAATTTAATTGCAGCAGGTGTATTTTATTTCTAGTATATTATCATCTTCATTTTAACAATTACACCTAAAACCCATTAAAGTGTACTTGAAAAGAGAAAAGAAAACTTATGAGGTATTACTGATAATGGCTTAAATATCTACAGTGCCTTAATAACATTAAAAATCCCAATAAAAGAGGACAGTAAAAACTAAGTTCTTGGCCTTATCTTATTAAAAAGATTAGACAAATGCCTTAGATGGAAAACTAAAGAGATATTTATGCAAGGATATGTGGAAAAAGTCTCATAGCCACAAGATTAAGAAATTAAATTTGAAGGGAGAAAGTAGGGGTGTTTGAGAAAGCACGAAAGCATAAAGAAACAAATATTGGGATCAGAACAGTCAGGAAAAATTTCTAGAGAACTAGAGGAAATTAAGGTAGACTCCCAGCTATGTAAGAGGGGTCTCAACAGCTTTATAGATGAAAAGAGCATGAAACCACTCACTGATAACTTGAAGCAAACAAAAATTCTCGTCCAGGGAGCCCAACGGAGTCAGATAAAGATGATCCCGCCAGGAGTGCAGCAGCCTCTTACTGGTGACGGCCAGGAAGGCAATGAAATAATCAAAGTGCAACTTGGAAAATGCAGGATGCCTTTCTGTGCACTGCTGAAGGCAGTGAGAGCTAGAAAGAATTCACAGATTTCACTTCTAAATGGAAGGCAGGGAAAAAATGACACCGGGGACAACCATTGTAGATGATGGGAGAGATAATGGTGACACGACAGTTGGAGCAGGAGAATTCATAACTGAACGTGTCCAGATAACAAACATCACTGACTGTGGATGGTAATATGCTGGAAGTGGGATAAGAAGTGAGAGACACCAGAGAGTTTTCCAGGGGAGATACAGAGCTCTGCTTTGCCTTTGTTATCACAAGCTGTCAGGCCAGAAGTGCTGGAGATGCGAGATGAAATACACGCCTGAACGGAGGCAAACAAACCCCGGGCTGACAAACAGATTTGCAACTCATCTGCATAAAAATAGCACCTGAGCATGTCTGAGAAGGGGAGGTCACCCAGTGATCTGATTCACAGAGAGAAGACAGTCAAAAGCAACACAGCATTCCTACAAACTACAGGAAGGAGCAAGGAAAACACCCACAAAAATGATGATGCAAGGAGCTGGGACAGTAACTGCAGAGACAGGGGACTGTGCAGTAACAAGGGAATACAAAATATGATAGAAAGGTGAAGGACTGATCAGTGTTACCTACAAGAAAGCATGTGGCACAGGCTGCAATTTTTGATCAGAAAATCCTATTTTAGGCTTGCTGAAGCAGTTTTCTCTTGTCGAAAACAGAAGGAAACCAGACTATAGTGCACTTTGGAGTAAATTTGAGGAATGCAATATATTTTTTAGACCATATAAATATGGAGGGGAAGTCAAAAAAAAAAAAAAAAAAGGAGAAATGTGGACTAAGTCACAGTGAGAAAAGAACGCAGCCAGACAGGATGAAGAGATGGATCTGTGCAGTGAGTGGCTAAACCTTAAAGAAAACCAGCAGCAGTGGCTGTTCCTGAGAAGAGACTGGAGAAAGAAATCTCCTCCAGTGAGCTGTAAAAGAAAATAGATGCAGAGGGAGACCCTGGCACTCAGCTGGGTTTGGCAGGCTGATGGAAACACATAAAGCATAAATGAAGTACTTGACTGTGAAGGAAGACTAACAAAAATTGAAATGAAGGCATTAGGGAGTCTGTTGGTCAGGGATACAAACTCACCTGTATAAGGAAAACAGTGGTGCTGGAATAACAGAGCCAGCCGGGAGTCTGGGGGAAAGGGGTTACACAGCAGGAGGAAAGGAGGAGAAACCAGAGTTAACAGGATTAAATACAGAATCATGAAAGGTACTGGGCAAGGTGAGGGAAAAGGAACTGTGAGACACCCTGGAATTAAAAAAGATTAGTGAGTCACTAAAAGATACTCTATACATCATAAATTAGGGAGAGGAATCATGAAGAGAAAAAAGAGCCTCTCAGTGCAAGCAGGTGAAACCACAAAAGAATCTGCTGCATGTAAAAAATCCAAATTATAATGTGAAACAAGGAAGGTTGGAGCAAAGGGCTAAGTAGTCAAGGAACCAAAATGAGGGACTAAGGACTCATACTGAATCCAAAAACTGGGTGGGTCCTCAGATAACGTCCCAGGCACCCTCTGGAGATGTACATCATCAGATAATGGGGAGAGCCCAAGAACAGCCCCAAGTCAGAGTGGCTCTCACTTCATCAGCCTACAAGAGGCAAGATCATCAATGTCACTCACTGAAGAGTCTTATTTGTCTTTAGGAATATGCAAGAACTGGTGTGCTACTCATGGCATGGCTGATGAAATTAGGGAAGCTGTCCAGTTTACATGAGGCACTGTCCAGTTCTTTGTCCCCAAACTCACCACCCTGTTGTTCAGTCATTTACCTTCCTGCTCAAATCATGTGTCCTGTCCTGGACCACAAAATTAGCCTTCTTCAGAGTGAAATGCACTGTTTGTCTCAAACTCATTCTGCTAGGAATAATGAACCTGGAACTTAACAGGTATTTTCCAACCCCAGAATGGCTTGGGCTGGAAGAGATCTTAAAGCCCATCCCACTCCACCCCCTACCATGGGCAGGGACACTTCCCACTATCCCAGGCTGCTCCGAGCCCCATCCAGCCTGGCTTGAACCCTTCCAGGGATCCAGGGGCAGCCACAGCTTCTGTGAGCACCCTGTGCCAGGGCCTCAGGGCCATCACAGTCAGGAATTCCTTCCCAATATCCCATCCAGCCCTGCCCTCTGCCAATTGGAAGCTGTTACCCTTGTTCTAACACTCCAGTCCCTGCAGTGAATGTATTTCTTCATCACCAAAGCAGGATTTATTACAATAGCGCTTCAAGTCTTAGAAAAGAAATGCAGCATTGCAGATCAGAAAGCCCTAAGCTCAAGAGCCTTCAGCCATTCCCTTCAATGTCTTTTGTGACTTACTAGTCCAAATTCCCAAACCACACCACATCCTTACTGAGTTACCTACAAACTTTCTTGAGCAATAGCCCCATAAAAACCAACAATCCCTGTGAAGTAAGAGCCTCAGCCTGAAAAGGAGCCAAATAATACTGAAAAACCTGAATTAATGTCCTACTGCAATCCCCTCACACCAATGGGATACCAAATAAAGTTAAAGAACAAACATGGGTTTAAATACCTGACTGCCTGTAATGCCAACCTGAAACCCATCAGGTTAGTGACAGTTGTTGTGGAGCAATTCAGGGAAAGCTTTCTATTACTGGTTCTAAAATGAATCCAAATTCACATTGGTATTGCAAGATAACTTCTCTATACACTTTACTTACTTGGTAACAGACAATCTCTCTTACCATTATATTTTTTTTTTTTTTTTAATTAGCCTCTTGGAAGATTTGCTCTAAGCTGATACACTATTTTTATTTGCTCCACAAGAATAAAATCTAAAAAAAAATTCTTGGATTCTTCTCCCATTTCACTAAATGAATAGAGATCATCCCTGAGTTCCACAAACAGCAGCATTTAAAAGAAATGATGACTAGCTTGATACATAAACATTTAATCAAAAAACAAAAGCTGTAGATTTACACTGGTGTAAATGAACCTCATCAGTCGCTCCCAGAATTGTTGTTTAAATCACTTAGCTATAGAGCAAGACCATACTAATCTACATGAGCAAGTAGGAGAATAATTGAGGTCTTGGTGGCTGTTTAAACTGTATTTACAGCTGTTCTGCATGACTAGAGTAGTACAAAACAACTGGTGCATGCCAGCTAATCTGCCTCATTCATTCCTTCTGTACTTTGACCACTGTAATTTGTTTCACAACATTTGTGCTTTAACATAATTCCATAGTGAATGTGATACAGAATGCTCCAGAGTCAATGAAGCCATCAGGAGTCCGGGCCCTTGTTAGAGCAGCCTGCTGGGGAGCAGTGGGAGGGAAGGGCACATTTCCTCGATGAAATTTTGTCATTACTGCACACAAGGATTAGCGAGGGACAGGCACACAAAGATCAGCAGCTCCTGGGGGTTTCTTCCAACTTCTGAAGGGTTCACTTCCTTCAAGCCAAGCTGCTTTGCCTCCAGCATCCTGGTTTTCTCCACTACTTGTGGTCTGCTTAGAATAAAAGCTGCTGTGACTCTACCTGACATTCTGGTTTTCTTCCTTTTCTTCCCCCCCTATATTTAAAATCAGTTAAGTGCTGCCTGCCTTCTGTTCACCAGCAAGGTTTTTCCTCTGAGACTACCATTAAACTCACTCAGTAAAGTGGCTGGCTCCAAGAACATATGGGAACAGGGCACCAAGCACTGCCTCTCTCCCTCTCTCTCTCTGAAGTCCACTGGAGCCATCAGCACTACTCACTCACGTTTGCTCTGCTCTGGAGCCAGGCTGGGACAGCTGGGGTGTTCACCTGGAGGACAGAAAGCTCTGGGGAGACCTTAGAGCCCTTCCAGTGCCTAAAGGGGCTCCAGGAGAGCTGGAGAGGGACTTTGGACGAGGGATAGATAGACAGGACACAGGGAATGGCTTCCCACTGCCAGAGGGCAGGGATACATGGGTTACTGGGAAGAAATTCTTCCCAGTGAAGGTGGTGAAGCCCTGGCACAGGCTACCCAGAGAAGCTGTGGCTGCCCCATCCCTGAAAGTGTTCCAGGCCAGGCTGGATGGGGCTTGGAGCAACCTGGGATAGTGCAAGGTGTTCCTGCCTAGGGCAGGTCACTCTAAGGTCCCTTCCATGATTTTACCACTATTTTCTGCTCAATATCAACTGCCCTGCAAAGACCTTCTCATTGCAGTACCAGAGCAAGGAAGGACATGATTGTTACACCTAACTATGCCAAGGCTTTTTTCTCATTCCTGCAAGAGCAAAAGTCATAAGACTTAGCTGGATATTGTTTTCTTACAGACTCAGATCCCTTTTTATAGGTGACAAAGAAATTCTCATCACATTTAAACTCTGTGAGGTGAAAAATGGATATGTATCACTGTGAAAAAGGAATCCTTCCATAATGCTTTGGGTATTAAGTGATCAAGCACTTTCAGAACAAATTACTTCCATCTCTCACAAAAAATGTATAGACAACTGATCCTCTCCTTCCCCTGCCCAAATGCACACTACAGCTCTGTGAGGAAATACAGTGAAATCAGAGGGAAGCTGCAAAATTAAATAAACCAAATGACAAACAAATGACATACCACAATTAACCTTGTTGAAAGTTGTTACACACCTTGTAAAAAAACCTTCTGCTTTTAATTTCAAAGACTTGGAAATTGTTTTGTTGAAATAACAATGCTCCATTTAACAATAAATTACTAACTTATTTGGGAAGCAGCTAGAGATTTTTTAAAAGCAGGCTTTATTATTGATTAATGGAAAGTTCTGCTCACAATAATACAGTCCTGAGACTCAGCCACTGGCAAGCTGCTGTGTGAAGACAAACACTGCATCCTAATGGCTTCAAAAGGAAGGAGTATTCTCACAGATGTGATTACAGAATCAGGGCCTGCCTACAACACTACCAGTTGTTTTCAGTGAAATAGTACAACAATTCTCATGGCTGCATGATGCATAATGACATTCTATATTTATATTGTAATAGTCATATATTAATCAACCTTCTATTGTGCATTTTACAGCATAAAGCCAGGTAATTTCAGATGCTATCTTACAGCAAACAGTATGGAAAAAGAAAGATCTTTAAATACACACTGATACATATAAATGGAAATTCCGGGGAGTTTAAAGCTCCTGGGTTAGTGACCTGCACAAGCAGTGCACTCTGTGTATCAGAGATCCAAATCTTGTGCAAGAGCTGTGCTCCTCTGGGAGGTTTTCAATAGCAGCTCCGTAGCAGAAATTAAACCCCAAAGATATTTAGAGGCACCTATGGGCACACTTGGCAGACAGACATGGCAGTACCACATGGCTCCCCATAGATCTGGCAGGATCAGCTTTTCCCACACTGCCACCTCCCATCCCCAGCTCTCCTCAGTTCTGCACCAAAGATCACAAAAACTCTCCCTGGGGAAGTTGACTTACACTCATCCAGAAGTCTGTGGGGTTTTTCACACTCCCCTCTTGTGCTGAGCAGTGGAGGGAGCAGAGTGAGCCCAGCCTAGCCCTGACCACTTGAAACACCAAGTGTAATTTGTTTTGGTGCCTGCTGAAAAATAAGTGATTTCTCATCTTCTTTTGTTCCAGAGACTTTTACAGCAGGCCAGTCATTTCTTCCAAGTTTAGTTTAATTGTAACTGGAGCTAAAGGTAATTGAGAACCTAATCTGCAGGCTTTAATAAAACTAGGGTCTTTGAGGTTGTGCTGCTGGTAAAGCACTACCTACTAATTTAAAAAACAAGTTCCACATGGAGGTGAAAAATCAGAATTTTGTGGGCTAGACTATCACTTGACAGCTGCAGAGATTTCACTTTCAAAACATAATCATTTAGGTGTGATACCATGTAACATATGTTTCCTGGTAACTAAGCGAGAATTATGAGGAGATGAGTCAAAAATGCTGCACAATTAAATAACTCACCTCCCTAAGAGAAGAGACAGGGAGGTGGAAAGAGAAAAGCCCATTATTAATAGTTGTTGTAGGTACATTGGAATAGCAAGGAGAAATTGCTGAGCCATTTTAAGTCTGCAAATGAAAAGAAATTAAATAAAAAATCACCATTACACTCAGGTTATCATTTTGCCAACTCTCCTGTAGGCTGCTGAAGTCCAGCAACAAACCACTGCCAAAGCATTTCAGCAAAGTTTGAAGTCTAAACTGTAATAGCCCTGCTGAACATTCATGTGGACATATTTAACCAAAGACTCCTTTTTTTCCCCTTCACTTTTAGTCCACTGAGATCTCCAGGTTCTGGCAGACACTTCAGATATATCCCATTAATTGTTCAGACCATGACATATTGCAATAATAATAATTCTCTGTCCTCCCCAAAACATCCCTGCTGCCGTTTCAGTGAGTTCTTATGAAAAATGCACTAATCTTTTCTTCTCTCTTTTCTAATTGCTTTTAAAAATGTGAAGTGGTTTAATTTTAAGCATACACACAATAGAAAATATTGTCTAGATGTCAAGGTGAAACCACAGCTTTCCAGAGAGGAATAATGGAGAAACATCATACAAGACTGGAACAGATGAGTGCATTCTCTCTGGTACCCTGAGCTCCATTTAACCTGTTGCTTCCAATGGCAGATGAGCAACTTTCCAGCCAAGAAACTGCACAGTTTCCTGGCACTTCTGACATTTCTTGCCTATTTTCTCCAGCCTGGAATTGCTGACCACCGTGCACATGGAGAGCATCCATAGTGACTCTGTTGTGTTGCGTGGAGCCATGGACAGGGCTTTTACTGCCTTAAACAAACAAAAAAGGAAATATAGCCCACAAAGTTATAGTGCCTTTGACCTGCCACTTGTTACATCTTGACTCTAATCACTCAAGATTTAATCCAGTAGGGTGCTGAAAGCTTGAAGGATAAAGACTGACAGGTTCTCCAGACAGTCTGTCCTAGTGCTTGGCTGCCTTAGAGGGTGTAAAAGGTCTCTCCTTATAACCAGCCCTTGACCTCCAAATACAGACCTGTTCCTTATGGCCTGCATTATGGAGTCCTTAAACACAAAAACATATGAATGGGCTTTTTTCTCAGTTCACAAGCCAAAATATACTTTGTTGGCTTGGACCTCAGGACCCAGGTTCCAGTTACTTCCATACAGGTTTCAAAGGGAAAAAAAATCATGCTCAAGAGCAGAATATACCCAGAAATTGCTAACTCTATTTGACATTAACATCACAATTACAGTTCATGCACTGTAGCTAGTCAATTCTCTCAGCTAAATTACTTCATCTTATTTACTAATCATCTGGAGTAGGATTCAGGATTTTATGATGATGGCAAAATGGAGATACAAGTGCGTCATTAACTCTGCCTCCATTTCCACATGCTTTTGATGAAGCGTGCTCGAACATGGAGGAAAAAAATGAACTTGGCAACAGACTTGATTAAAAAAAAAAAAGCCCTAGGCATTAAATTACTAACTGACTACAGAAAAAAAAAAAAAGGTGGATTTTAAATAAACACTTTCAAGGTTCATAATGTTACCCTTTTGTGGATATGTTATTTTCTGTACTTCACAGAAAAGTTTGAATATTTTACATTAAGCACACATAGTGCAGACAACAGCTAAGAACGAAGCCTACATGAGGAAAGGGTGGCATTGCCTGTCTGAGTTGGAAGAGTTCAGGCTGTGCTGACATGCATTTCTCCAAGACAGTCCCCTTCCAGAATGTCTCACTGCTCCCTGTAAGTACCACCCATTTTCTTGCACACCTGGGTTCTCCCCACTGAGCACAAGCTCTGCCCATTTAATTTCCCTGTGATACATCTCCCGAATCCTACCTTTGTATTGCTCCCAATTCTGTGTCAGGCTTTCACCCACTTTGAAAAAAATATGAAGAAAATGAGTTAAGAACATTAATACAAATTTATGGAGGTGGCACGGCAGCATCAAATCAAGAATATGGTATCAAGATGAAATACAGCAGTGTCAGGATAAATGTACCAAGCTGACAGCGCAAAGTCAAAATGGAGCAGTGTCACTGCAGATCTACTGAAACAACGTTCATCTGTCAAAACAAAATCATGTCATTAAACATTAAAGAATAGCTTAAATATACTGAAATATGTAACTACTTGTTCAGATTAGCAAATTCCACCCACACTATCTTCCCAGCAGGGAAAAAATACAAGTGTTTGGCAGATGTGGGCAAGTAAATACTATGATGGGATGTAATACTAGAAACCCAGTTAGACTGGGAGCAGAAAAGTTTGACAGTGCAAGGAAACTTCCAAGTGAGGACCACCAACCAGACATCAAAGAGTTAAAATGATCACCAAGGAATGACCCCAACAGGAGCAGGGACTATTTATACAGGAACAAGTTCAGCCATCAACTCATTTTCAGCTCTTCACTTTCATACAACTGAGGCAGAGGAAAGGCTGGGAGAATCGGGCTTGTTCAGCCTGGGAAAGAGAAGCTTTGGGGTGACCTAACTGTGGCCTTCCAGCACCTGAAGGGAACCTGCAAGAATGGTGAGGAGAGACTTTAGACAAAGGCCTGGAGTCACAGGACAAGGGGGAATGGCTTCAAACTGCCAGAGGACAGGGTTAGATGGGATATTAGGAAGAAATTCTTCCCTGTGAGGGTGGTGGCACTGGCACAGATTGCTGCCCTCTCCCTGGAAGTGTCCAAGGTGGATGGGGCTTGGAGAACCCTGGGACAGAGGAAGGTGTCCCTGCCATGGCACGGGGTGAAACACGATGAGTTTTAAGGTCCCTTCCAACCCAAACCATTCCATGGTTATATATTTCCTGACCTGTTTCAGTCCAGTCCAAAACATGCCATATCTTTCCTTCTTTTCCTGAACAGCATTACCCCTCATCTTCACTCACTATGAAGTGGGCACTGTGTAGCGCCCAACAAAATGTTTAAGAAAGTGCCCTGAGCCACAGACTTGCACTAATCCTACTCCTGGGAATAAGGTCATCATTAAACAAAATGTCAATCACTATTTTTAAGTTGTCTCTTGAACTCAGGACTGCTAATTTTAAACTGCACTCAGTTAAAAACGCAGCTGTTTCTGGGAATTAATAGATTATTTGATGCCACAAGAGCATATACAAAAAAAAAAAACCACTGCTGAAGTAGTTTTCCCAATGCTAACAGCTGTATCCATCAGCACATCTTCACATCTACAAAAGTGGAGATGAAATTATTGACATTAGGAGCATATGTGCAGAAACAAATGCATTTATCGAATTCTTTGAAAGGGATGATTTTGTGCCTGGGTGTCTTGGTTTCCATTGAATTAGAAAAGAAAATAATGCAAATGTGAAAAATGCATTCTCTCTGCCCTTCCATAGCTTTAGTATAGAAGGGAGCTATGGATTAGTGGAGAACTGTAAACAAAATAATCACACTTAAGGAAAAGATTTCTTATTACTAAGGGGAGAAAAATAGCTAAACAAGATATCACACATCATTAAAGAATGCCTAACACTGGTGCTTATGCCAGTCTTCAGGAAACCAGTGCAAATACCCATGGTGTTTCTAGCCAGGAAGAGCTTGTACTGCAAAGCATTCTCTCTCGTTTGTCACTTACCTGAAATAGCTTTCTGGAAAACTACATTTTTATTTTCTATTAAAAAAACCTAAGAGATAGAGAAAATAACCCAAATGAGGAGAAGAAAAAGTCAATCAGCTTTTCCCTGAGGCAGCCCCACACACAGAAGTCACTGACTGCCACACTCCCCGAGATGCTGGCTGGTGTGTTAAATGTAGGAACACCTCAGTGAAGGCCACACAGGCACAAGTTGAGAGATAAATGTGTGTTGCCTAGCTTTGCTGCAGAGCACACCAGTTAACCAAGCACAACCCCTACCCCCTGTACATGGCCCTGTTTTCAGACTGCAGGTGTTGAGGACTCACACAATCACCTGCACTACTCAGCTGTCTCCAGTGGAAGTGTTATTGATTTTGTTCTGGTCAATAATTAACTGGATCCCCAACCTGAGACCATGAACACACAGCAGAAATTGCATTTATACCCTCACACAACTTTTCAGAGTGGTGAATGGTAATTTAAAAGCATGTAGGAAGTGAGTAAGGCTGAAGTCTGCTGTGCCATTACTGAGGCAGGACAAACCAAGATTCTCCACAGCACTAGAGATTAGCACTCAGTCTACTTCTTTTCCTCAAAATTTCAGAGATTTGAAGTAGAAGTAAAGTCTGATTTGGATTCCCTTTTTGGAGGGGTTGTTTTCTCAAGCAGCATTGATAGGAATCACGCTACGTTTCTTTAATAAGGCAGCATTATTCTTTCCTCCCTCCATCCAAAAGGATTAAGTTAATAGAAAATTCATTAGCATATTCTAACAGGGAATAGTTAAAGCCACCTGGTCAGGTAAGAAAAGGTGTACAAATGGAATATTTTGCATGCAAAAATCCATACATCCTCTGTGAACTGTACCATGAACACAGAAGCAAACAAGAAGGTTCTTTTGAGGCTGGCTGTTCCTTTGATTATTTTGATGATGAAATATCACAGGAGATAGTAAATTATGTGAATTCCTTCAGACAATAATCGACCAACTGCTACACATCACCAAAGGCACATTTAATAAGGTAAGACACATTTAAATAAGGTAACTTATTTTATAAAATATGGGGATTTTTCTTCTTCCTTTATAACCCTTTCTTCTCAAGTAGCAATATTCACCTCTCACCCTACTCTCCACCTGATTTCGAGACCAACAAGAACCAGCAGGAGAGCTTGTTAAATACAGACAAGGTTTTCAACACAAAGGCACAGAAAACACTTCCCTGATACAGAAATAGGAAAAATTCATTTACACAACCAGAAATCCTGTTTTCACATGCCCTTTCTGACAGAGAGGAGAGCAAAGCCACAAGCTTGGCTCCAAATACATTCCTTTGCTTTGGCTGAAGTCAGGGTTATTATCCAGCCCATCCCTCCTACGAATCCCAACTTAGCTCCTAGGGCATGCCATGTCCTAGGCCTGTTCACTGTGCTGGATCTCCAGATTCCAGGGAAGTCTTCTTACAATCACCCCTTTGAGCAGAGGATGACTAGAGCTCAGTGACTTCATATGACACAGGGCCAGAAGCTTCCCCCAGCTGGTACCAGTCCTCAACCCCTGAAATCTTTCCTGAGAGCAACGTGCAGTTCCCCCCAGCACGGCCTGCATCTTCTAGGGCTGGATTTTGGTGCACAGCATTCCTGGTAGCTGTTATGAAGAATGGTAATAGTAAGTTTTCAGAATTGTTTGCTCCCAAAGCTAAAACTGCCTGTAAATTTTAGTGTTGCACCAGATGCTAATACATACATTCACTTTATCTAAACCATTGCTTATTAAATACTCTGCCTGGAAAGATTTCTCTGTGTTTGCCAGTTCAAGGATACAGGATGTCAGGCTAATCAAGCAGCTCTGACTCATGCAGAGCCTTTGCAGTTTGCCTTGATATGACACTGTGAACCAGCTATTTAATACCTTAAAGTTACATATTAAATATTTCCCACGTGCAGCAAGCACAAAAGGAAAGAGGCTACTACTCACACTCGGGAAGATATTTGCAATTAGGTTCTGCTTAAAGATGAATTAAAACTGGCTCAAGCTGCCATGTCTGCTTTTTTATTTCTCCATGTCAGGCTGTGGATAGCCCAGTTATTCCAGTTAGCCCAGTTTGCAAGGGGCTTTGGAAACAAGTAAGAAAGAGCTCCCCATCTTCAGGTTCTAAAAAGACACAAAAGACTTTGTGCAGAGGGAAGGAAGAGGCAGCAGCAAGATGAACATTGTGTGCATAATAAGCAATTCCCCAAGTGCTACCAACACAGCCACTGAGAAGAATTACGATGAGCTCTTCCACACATGCCAAGAGCTAGTCACTGAAAGAAAAGAAAATGCCTCTCCTTCAAAAAGGAATGCTCACATTTGCTGATGAAAAAAAGTGCATTTTTTTCATTTTATCCCAGCATCTCCAAGTCTAAACACACCACAGAAGCAATATCAGTTCAGCAAAGTGCTGATGAAAGACAGGAAAAATCCTTAATGGATTTTCAGTTGTTTCTGCCTACCTTGCCCATGGGGTTCCCCAGTGCCCTGCCTACCTGCTGAACCACTCTGGAGTCAGTCTGCACATGACAGCAGCTCAGCTAGCCTTTAGTTCACAGTGATTTCCACAAACTTGGATTCCTTCTCAGAAAGAGTTTGTCTAAAATCCTAAAACACTGACATCCTTCACGGATCATAATTTCAGTTTCTTTCTTAACTCCAAACTGCATGTTAATGGTGTCACCACACAAATCATAACTACCACAACTCCACTTGAGAAACAGGGAAGAGTGTTGAATTTAAATTCCTGTACTGCAAATCATTCAAACAGTTTAACTCCAGATCCAACAGTGGTAGGCTCTCTTTTCTAGTGTTAAAGAAAAGGTATGATTATGAAATTTAAAGAGAATTTTTCTAAGATAATGGCCACTCTAAGATTTGTAACCGTTTGTACAATAAATATTTGTTCATATGAACGTCTCCATTGACCCAAGTCAAACTGTTGCTTCCCAGATTTGTTTACCCATGTGCCCAGCCCAAATTCAGAACATTTAGCTGACTTTGAATGTAGGTGTTTGTACAGAACCTACCTCTTGAGGCAGAGGTGTTGTTAAACAAGCCTGAGCTTCTGGATTACCACATGCCCCTCATGAAAATGGACCGGCTAGAAGGAGGAAAGGACCCTGCAGGGAGGTCCTCAGCCAAGCCTAGACCTGCCCCAGTGATGGGGAGTGCTGAAGGACTCCCAGCCCATGGAGATGGACACTGGGGTGGCACCAAGGGGGGAGGAAAGAAAGAGGCTTGTGCGCTGTTGCAAATTGATAAACCAACTGCAAATTCACTACTTCCAAAGGATGCAGACAGCTAACTGAATAGATCACTATACCAAAACTACAGTGCAAGAACCCTATATTCATATTGTGTACTGAAAAAATGCTGCCACCCACTCCCAAGGTGTTACTGTGCTTCATCTGCCTCACAGCAATGTTTTGGGTTGGAAGGGACCTTAAAGACCATCCCATCCCACCCCCTGCCATGGGCAGGGACACCTTCCATTGCTCCAAGCCCTGTCCAAACTGGTCTCCTGCATAGCTCACAAGCAAGTCAAAAATATCTTCAGGGAGCTTTATATCACAATAAGCCACCTGCTAAATAGCCCATGCAACAAAATAACTGACTTCAGCTATTGATAACACGGCATTAAAAAGGCTTAAACTACAGCAGGTTTTTTCACTTGTACTTGATACAAGAAAAACAATTAAATTACTCTGCCCTTAATAAAGAACATCTGCACATTTTGTTATCATGACTGATAGAAGCCTTTCATTTTAAGTGTTACTGCTTCTCCTCTCATTAAGATCAAGTTCAGACTCTGCAGAACTGCCAGCTCTGTAAAATGTTTTACGCAAGGGAGGAAACAAAACACGAGGGGCCAACTGTTCATAAGATAATGTCTTCACAATGTGCTTTAGCTGTCTGCAATAATTAGAAGAGCTTTGATACGTATCTCACATGTGGGTGACTTGCTTTTAGTTCTGCAGTGCTGTGAACAACTACATAGATATGAAAAGTGCAAGTCAGTTATGATCAATCAAAAATGTGTTAACTGCTGTAAAAAAAGTAGCCTGTGGTTTATTTCTCACATGAAGTGTTGGGGTGTTGATGGTGAAAATTACAGCCTGAAGTTATCGGAAGTCCAGCTGAAACCATTTTCTTGACTGGGAGATTTATCCTGGACTATGTAGAAATGATTCTGGACTAAGTTTAGTGACCCTAGGCTAACACACAGTTTAAAAACTGCAATGCAATACAATGACTTACCACCACATCAACCCCATCATCTGTATTTAAATGCCTTCTTCAGCAAAGCATAGAAAGGTACCCAAGAAATGCCTCAATTCCCTGCAAACAGGCAGGGTTGCTCCCTCCTGGGTGTGCAAGAAGAGTAGAAGTTGGGATCACTACCAGTTGGGTTCCAGTGCTCACCTGAGCCCAAGCATGACTTATGAGATGTCAGATATCCAGGAGCACTGGTAGGAGGCCATGCACTCCATGATCTGCCATGTCTGGTTATCACAGAGCAACTCTGACCAAAATCTGACACAGCAACACAGAACACACCGTCTGACATAAGCTGTATCCCATTTATATTTATTGTCCACATTTCAACTGCACACAACACAGAAGAGCCCACTAAGAGTGTCCATGCTCAGAGGGGTTATCAGACACTCAGCAATTCAGCTGAAATGCCAGTATTTGAGAGGCAGAATTTAAACAATGGAAATATAAGATGTTTGGGTGGGACTTGGAGCAACCTGGTCTAATGGAAGGTGTCCTTGCCCTTGTTGAAACAAGGTGGTCTTTGAGGTCCCTTCCAACCCAAACCAGTTTATGATACCACACACTGGAAGTAGGTACAGTTTTGAAAGAAATGAAACGACAAATACATTTTAAAGCCAACATCCTAGTGTTAAAGGAGGCTTTCTTATCTTATTATTTGCTTTGAAAAAATGGGACCCAAGTGACTAAAGCACAGTGGAGCTGGGAAATGCTGCTCCAAAGAGCTCAGAGCTTTAGGCACTGAATTCTCTGTACCTGCTAGAAATACTGGCAAGCATTAAATGATGTTTACATATTCCACTGGAAGATAAGGTAATGTCAATACAGAACTGAGACACCTTTCAAAGATCATGCAAACGATCACAAAACTCATTAATAATCTTTTAAAGTCTAGTCTATATTTTAAGTGATTAAAAAATGAGCAAGAACTTGGTTTTGTAACACCTCAGAAATCAATTAGCTTGCAAGGAGATTATGTCAATAATGAATATGGTTAAAATATTAAATTAGGTCTACAGATTATCTCTTATGTAAAAATGACCATAAAAAGGAACCCAAACACTGTGAGAAATGTACCAACATGTACCAGAAATTATTCTGGACACTGAAGCCTGCAAACCTGGACCTGAAAAAGTACAGTGGCAGAGGCACAGTTATATCAAAGTAAATTATGCCCTCAGAGAGGTCACAGGACTGACAGCATGTTGGCAGCAGGGTCAGGAACAGCAACCAGAGCCACAAATCCTTGTTGTGGACATCAACCTCTGGAACACTGTCACTTCACAACACTGAACGAGAGCTTTTAAATTTTTTAACAATTTTACACTGAATTAGCAGAGTAATTAGAAGCAAAAATCGATGAAAATTTAACATTTTGAATTTATGTTTTTAAGTTGTCCTTCATGCCTGCACTAGCTGTTGCCACTCTCTGCTCTCCTTAGCTGTACTTCTCCAGCTTTTTTGCTTAACCAATAAGTAAAGCAGGGAGAGGCTGAAGAACTAAATGCATAAACAGCAACATCCTAAGAACAGTCAGGAGAGCTTACAAATAAAGAGGCAGAGCTAGAAATAAACCATTGAAGGAAAACCTAATCCCCTTGTGCTGGCAGTAGAACAATGCCCAGACAGAGCTTCTACAAATATTTGTGGATGCCAGCGTCACACTTAGCTTGAAATACTCAGATTATTAATTCCCTTGTAAACTAAGTCTATGTGTGCACACAGGAACAACCACATGGCCTTAATGACCTCAACAAGCCTGGCTTACAGGCAAGTTCCAGGCCAGCAATGGTTTAGAGCTCTCACTGTCAGGTTTGCAAAGGAACACGTCTTCCTACTTCACTACCTGCTTTAATGGGGCAATAGTACCACCAGGGTCTTTTCAGGCTTCATAATACAAAGATTATTCCCTCATGTCTTGGGTTAGAAATGCAAGATGTGGCTGGGGGTGTGCATTCTGTCACCATCTGTCAGAGGTGGGGCAGTTCTCTCCTGCTAATGGGGCAGTTTTCTTTATCTCTCCCACAACCAATCCTCCCTCCAGGAGATCTCTTCTGTTCATGGCCAGTGAGTGTCCCTGCATGGCTGACAAAATTCCATCATCCCATGGGGAGAGGCTCTGCCCAGGGGAGGAGCCAAGCATTCCTACCTGGATACAATCTGACCTTGGAACACCACAGCAGCCTTTGCCCACTGCATTCCCAGAGGAGCAGCTTTCTTCCCCACTGCATTCCCAGAGGAAGCCCAGGCCCATCTCCAGCAGCCCTGGAGCTTCAGAGGAAAACTCCACCCTTGTCCAGGATCCCTGCTCCAGCAGAAGCACAGCTGGCACTGCAGGAGGGCTGAGCCACCATGGGATGGGACTGCTGCCACCTCCCTGACCCACAGGGGGTCAGCTCATGTTCTCACTCTGGCAGTGGTGTTTTGTATTACTGCATTTTTTTATTTTTATTTTTATTTTCTTCCCTAACAAAGAACTGTTATTCCTACATCTTTGCCTGAGAGACCCTTAATTTCAAAATTATAATAATTTGGAGGGAGGGTGTTTACATTTGCCATTTCAGGGGAGGCTCCTGCCTTCCTTAGCAGACACCTGTCTTTTCAAACCAAGACACTTTACTAAATCAACGCTGTCATGACATTAGTATCCTGGTTACACCGCTGAAGAACACATTCATCCTTTCAAATCAGAGAAACACAACCCATGAACAAACCAATTATGTATTAGATACTGCACACAAGCTAGATACCAACAGACACACTTTCATGAGCTGTTAAATAGGAAATAAAATGAAAATAAAAGAGTAACAGTATCTGAGACAGACTATGACACATAGCAACAGATCCTTCCTGTTATTTTACAGCTTTAACCCACCTGAGCCCACGTTCTTGCTCTTGCAAACCTGCTCCTCTCCTGTCCTGCTCTCTGCCCAAGCACAACCACCAAGCTCACCCTTTCCTTGAGAGGCTCCTTTTTCCTCAGCTGATCAGTAGGTCAGGCTGGATGGGGCTTGGAGCAACCTGGTCTAGTGGACTCAGAATATTCTGAGTATTCCAAGGCCCACAGTGCACCACAATAACAGCTGGTGAAAATACTGAATAAAGAGACATTCTCTTTGACATATTAAAACAGGTAGGAAAACAGCAAAGCCCTCAGCTACAATACAGATGCACAGCTGATGGAGCCATGGTTTCAGTATAATTCAGGGTTTGCACCATAATTCAGGGTTTTCAGCATGTCCTCCCAACTGTTTCTAGATGTACCTTATGCCAGAGTCAGCCACTGCTTTGTGGGAACACTGCAGCCCCCTTTCTGCTTTTCCACCCCAACTCCTCCTTGTGCATTAACTGTGTTTGGTATAAGATCTGTACAGGAAACCAAGGACAGATTTGTTGAAACAAATGAACTGCACTTGACTGGGCTAATTCTGTAATACAGCGCAGCCATACAAAACAAGTGCGAGGGCAGTGAACAGGCTGGAAAAAGGGACTGAGAAGGTAGTAAGAGGTTTGTTCCTTTTGGCAGCAACAACAGTCAATGCCTCCCTAAGGTGCCCCCATGCACTGGGATCCTTGTATTTTGCCCAAGATTTTTATTTATTTGTATTTTATGTTTTTAACTGAAGTCACCTACCTTGGATTTTTGAAAGATCACTGGCTTTTTCCCCCCAAAGCTTTTTCTTAAGTCATCCTGCCTTTGAACAATGAATTAGGCACACAAGAAGAGAGAAGGAAGGGAAAGAAGAGAGAGAGAAAGAAAGGAGAGAGAGAGAAAGAAGAGAGAAGAGAAAGAGAGAGAGAGAGAGAAAGAAAGGAAGAAGAGAGAGAAAGAGAAAGAAAGAAGAGAGAGAAAGAGAAAGAAGAGAGAGAAGAGAGAAGAAGAAAGAAGAGAGAAAGAAAGAAGAGAGAGAGAAAAAGAAAGAAAGGAGACAGGAGACAACACTTCAAGAAAGGAAGTATTTGCAGTCCAACATTACAACAATGAGGTTGAGGCCATTTAATTCATTTAATTCAGCCCACCTGCTTTCTTTGAGATATTCATTTTTGCAGTGAGGAGAATTTGGACAGATAACAAGCTTTCAGAAGATTTCTTGCTACACTAATAATTCTAAAATTTCCTCAAATAGAAAATTTGATGTACATGTTTCATGGGACAGAACAGAGATGTCTTCCAGAAATAAAAATGAATAAAAGCACTGAGAAAATAGCTGTGAGACCTGAGAGTGAGGGACAAAAAACACCCAGACACTGAAGACTCAATCCAACATCAAACCACTGTATCTGATGTTGTCCCATCACAACAACACAGAAGGGTAAATAGATTATTGCTGTTCAATCTGTTTTCTGAAAATTGCTTGCCTCCACAGCTTTTGTACTATCTTGCAGCAGCAGAGTTTTTAGGGGTCTGGTGTCACAAGTAAACTTCTAAAGTTTCTTGTTTTTTTGCAGCAGGGCATTTCAGAAACAGAAAGCTGCAAGGGGCACCTGGATTTGCAGATGTCCTGGCCTCACCCACCACCACCAAAGGATCATCTCTGGGGCAGAAATCACTTATTTCACCTGAGAGGTGAGCATGACTTTGTCCTGCTAAAAAGAAGATTCTGTACAGTCAGCACTATGCTGCCAAATTCTTACAAGTAAATCAACTGCAAATAAATGGCTTCACAATCCTTCCAGTTGAAGTGTGCACGAAGCCACGTTACAGTATTAAAATGGAAGCTAAATTCATCAGTACAGAGAAAGAAATAAAACACTTTCTATTCTCAAGAGAGATCCTGCACAAAGCTGCTGCTTGGAAAGCAACTTTTCAGTAAATCAACCTGTCAAAATTCAGAACTGAAGTGAATTTATTTTTTTCAGAGAAGAGTTCTGCACCAAGACACCCATATTTCCCTTTCAGTATAAAGATATTTTCTGCAATAGTCTATGCATGCAAGATGCCAGGAATTACAGAGCTCAGTGAAGCTGATTGATAAACTCTTACCTTAAGTGTGGTTTGGACTTGGATGGCTCAAGGCAAAGCAGTTATACCAAAAATGAAAAGAAACCCCACAATTTCTACCACAGGATGCTTTTAGCAGATACAGATTGAACTCAGCCAAGTGCTCACACGCGGACAGCAAAATTACCAAGTTACCTAGAAACACCTCTGCATGCTGACCTCAGCCTGCCAGGAGCACGCCACTCTTCTCTCCCCACGTGTAAAGGCCCAGAGCAGGGAGCTGAAGAACAAGCACCCCTCCAGTGCAGCAGGCTTGGCTCTCATTTAGCTTTTGCTCAAGCACATTTTCCTTCTCTGCAGGAGGACAGTAGGTAATTGCTGTCTGCACAATAATTAACAAACCCACTCTTTCCTGTTCTTCATCAGTACAGAAAAAGAGCCAGTGGCAGCCCACAGGAGCTACAACTCCTGAACAGCCACAGCAGGTGACACTTCGGTTGGTGGTGGCACTAAGGAGGGTGAAAAGCCCTGTGCAGGCACAGGGAGGCCCTGACAGGCTGGATTATTCCTCTCCTTCCCACACCTTTCTCACCCCAGCCTAACCCAGTGGGCTCTTTGGATGGATCTGTTTGGAGATCTTTCCCTCTATCCCAGCCCTGGCAGCAATGGGGGTTGCACAAAACCTATTCCTAGTCACTTACTGAGCTCTGTTCCTGCAGCCCTGCCTCACTTCTCCAGTATTCTCCTCCCAGCAACGAACACCACCACAAGGACTTTACCTGCACCTCTTTTGGAGCTCTCATTAATTTCTATTTTGTATTTCAGTTTATATTTCAATTAAACAATTGCCCTCTCACACCCTTCCTGTATAGCTGCTTTTTGGATATAAAAGATAACATACCAGATTCCAAAAATTCTGGCTGTGTCTCATCATCATGGAGCTACAGCTCCTGATAAATATATTTTTTTCCCTTGCAGATTTTAAGTTATAATAATATTTGGCACTTACATACTACATTACATTGTGAATGCACTGTCCAAACATGTACCTAATTAGTCTTCCCAATTTCTCAATGAAAAAAACCTACAGGGAATTAAGATTATCAATAATTATTATTCTATTTATTTGTAAATCCTGATGGCCTACTTGGCTTTAAGCACGTAGAAAAATGTTTCTGCCTTAAGGACTTTACAATCTGAACTGTGAAGAACTTGTTGAAGAACTGCCAAAGGCACACATTATGCTGACAGCAGAATTCAGCCCCCTCCAAATTCAGATGAAATCAAAAACCAAAGTCATTTTTCTGACTCAAGAAAACTCAAGTCATTTCCATGCTAAACCAAAAAAAAAGTAACCCTCAAACCTGAAAGTCTGTAGTGGAAACAAGAAAAGCAGCACCACTGGGTGCTTTATTTCAAATACCTACATAATGACATACAGCCATTCAGGGAACAAAGTAAATGCATAAATTCAATTTTAAAAATTAAAAAAAAAAAATCAAATCCAACTAACAAAGAAGCAAAACCTTATCCAAGGTCCTGAACAATCAGGCATTAAAATAACCAAGGCTCTCTGATAGTTTTATTTACAAATGTGGTGATTGTTTTTATTTTTCTAACAAATGCAGATGCAACATAGAGGGTGTTTTATTAGTAGTATCACAGGACGTTCTCCTGGGCTGGATGAGAAAACAAATACTGCACCTCTCAGCAACCTTTAATGCAGTTGCTGCATGCTCACTAAATTAGACACCACACTTGCAGGAATCCATTCAAAACCAGGTAAGTAATTCTCAAACTTGCAGGCATCATGTGAGACATTTATGTGTCAGTTAAAATTCATACTCTGTGTTTTGTTTGCTAAACCTTATAAATTAAACAGATTTGTGCTGTTCACATAAGCAGCATGAAGTATCAGATCTTCTCTCTGTATGAGGATTGTAACACCAGAGGAAAAAGAATGGGATATCCTTCCTGGAAAAGCCAATATTCCAGCCTCAGGTGGGAACAGGGCTAGAGGAGAAAAATCATTTACAGGCAAATGAGATGCAGAGCTGCACTTCAGGGTGGAATTCCTCCACTCGTGGAAGTCAGTGAATGATCTCTTTGGGGCACATCCCTGCAGCTGTTCAGCTGAACATTTCAGAACAGATTCCCAGAGCTCAGCATAAACAAAATTTCCAGGAGCTAAGTCTTAACAAAACAAAACAAACAAAAAAAACCCCACCAAAAATCCAGATTTATTATCATTTGTTATCATCTCACTTCTGCTGATATTTGCATCTTAGTGATTTCAAGTGACAGCTAACCTGAAGACACAAAGTCATCTGAATGGCACACAGCTGAGTATCCCACATCCTTCCTGGGAGGATCTGCCTGTGACAACAAAGTGGGACATTAATTTATGGATTGCAGCCTGTGCTGCTCTAACACCTATCCCTATCACTGGGACAAATGCATTCCAACATATCACTTTACTATCTAGTGTGAACACGGCCTTGGGAGAGGAAGAAATTTGAGAAAAGATGATGTGTACTAAGGAGGTGAAGCAGGACCACAGCAAACACCAGAAGTGTGTTTTCAGTCACCATCCCTGCAGGGATTTAAAGGTGTGCAGACATAGCACTCAGCAGTTTAGTGCTGGGCTTGGCAGCGTTGGGTTAACAGTTGGACTTGATCTTATGGGTCTTTTCCAACCCAAATGATTCTACAACTCAATGATTCTGTATTTCTTGAAAATAAAAAAACCCTGAGTTATCAGAAAATAAGGCAAAATAATGGAAACTTCCAAATGAGATATAGTAGCCTCCTAGAGCACAGAGTCCTAAGGCATACAGGTTTTATCTAAAGGCAAATTTCCCAACAGCTATCATCATTCACCATCTCTTGCAAACACCTTTGTACATTTTTCTCCTGTGTTAAAAATGTTGAGAGATGTAAAAGATTGAAATAGCTTAAGCTAGCATTTAAAAACTGATTATTAAATATTTCTTCATGAAATCACTGAGCTTTTAAATTTGTTCTGCTCTGCCTCTTCCAAAACACATACTGAAAACAAAACACCATCAAAGCACCATCTAAAACACCCAGTTAGCTTAAAACAGCAATTGTCACTTTCCTTCATATGACAGATTCACTTATGCAAAAACAACTGATGTGTTCTCAAAGTAAAATAGCACTTAAGAAAATAGCAGGACTACCCTTGTACACAGAAAGTAATTTGAGCTAAGCATGGGCAACTCTTGAGAACAAAATGGTAACTGTTTAATAAATATTCCTTTCAGATCAACAGTTTCCTACTTTTCATTTTGTAGCTTGAATATGGTGATTCACTACAAAAAAATAATTTAAACATTACTACTGGATTAATTCAAAAGAACCAACCCTAGAATTACTTGTGAAGAGAGTTAATATACAAGTTCAAGGGATACCAATTCTTTTGTTGTGTGTGAATCATCACACAAGCTGAGCTAAATTGAAAATACTACTTCAAGTAGTTTGACTTTGATCTCAGTTAAACCAGCTTGGGCTCAGACATGGAATTTCATTGAGAAAAAACTTCCACTAGCAATAGCAAGTTCAATGGACCTCTGGGATGTATGGGGTTGATCCCATTATGTTCTTATGAGATCTGCAGAGAGGGTTTTGCAGGCATTATTTTAATTACTGCAACTTGGAAGCCGTAGAGAATTTTCTGTGGAAGCCAACAAAGAGGGAAAATTCCCCTCTTCTCATAGCCTAGGAAAGGGATTGTAGGAGACAAAAAGGCCTCCTCTCCACAGCAGAGATTTAGGAAGAAATTAAACCAGAGAATTGCCCTATCTTCAGGTTTATCACTTGATCGGTACCTTCCAAAGGACACAGCAGGGAGGGTGGGCAGGCAGTTCCCTTTCCTGCTCCTGCCATTCCCTTTCCCCCACTGCCTGGCTGCAGTTCCACAATGCCAGTGCAACGTCTTGCCAGCCATAAGGAACTTCAGCAGCTTAGCAGCTTTCATCAGGAGACAGATATCCTTCCTCTCTTAATCCACAGTGGTGCTTAAACTGGATCCCAAGATGATGCCATGGGCATAACTCCACAGAAAGGGTAAAATGAAAGAATTTTGTCTTCAGAAAAGGGCCACCCCTCTATTGCAGACTGCAGAGGAAAGCCAATGTTTCCCATGCCATGGAGCATATCAGCCTTGCAGTTTCGGGTGCAAGGCAGCAGCAGAGGATTCTCACCCTCCCTATCACCCCTTCTGCTCCCTACAACTTAATACAGCACTGCATGGCAGATGTCTGGAATTCTTTATTGTGTTTTTAATCCAGGCCACCACAACAGACCTCAATTTAAAAGCCTTCCTAAGTCTCATAATACCCTGATAACTGAACAGGAAACCTCAGCCACCTAAAGCCAGCACTGAAAACCAGTGTTTGGTACTGAAGTGGGCCAGAGACCTCTCTCTTCCACTTAGTAACTCTCCCCTTTAACTACACATTGTAAGAGCAGTAACTGACACTTCAGACTTGGGCATTTTCTGCACTGTAGCTTTTAGCATCACTAATGCCTCCTCCCTCTCAGCATGGTGCAGGGAATGACAGAAGGGTGGAGAGGTTTGGGATTTGAGAAGGAAAAAAGTGGAGGTGGCATCACAAAACCCTTGGGCTGTTTGTGACCCTTGTAAGGTCATGTCCCTGTTGAGACCCAGCTCCATAGGAAAACCTCAAGTCATGTCAGCTGGACAAACACTCCTCTTCAAAAGGATCCATTTTCCTTGAGATTTCCTCAAGACATGACTCAGGCAGGTGCACACAGGTGTGGAAACCAGACCTTCTGCTGGAAGGCTTAACTCTGCATTCAGCAGAAGTGTGCTGATTTACAGCAACTTCAAACCTGCAGTCTCAGTTAAGGGGGGTTTTTCCTCTTTGTTACAAAAAATAAAAAGCAGAGTGAAACAGAAAATCAGATCCTGCTTCTTAAAATTCAGTATGCAATATATCTACTTGGACACAGACTCAGGCTTTTATTTCCCCAAACACTAATAGTTTAAAACATCCCAGCTACACCAAGCAGATACATGGCACATGCAGTTCATAACTTGCAGTTCTTCCTCAGTACCTTCTTTTGGTATTGCTTGTTTCTCCTGACCCATTATTTCAGATCTAAAATAATGTTGGAAACCCTTCTGAACATAGCAAGCAACCTTTGCTGCATCTGTAGAGCACAAGATATTTTAAACAATTATAACACACACTTTTGTTAAACACAAATAAATCCTCAGTTCAGAAGAGGAGGCAAATCAACTGATTGAGGATGCAGAGGAATAAGCAAAGCCATCTGGGTCTAAAAGGAATTTAATTGGATTTCTTTAGTCCTACCATTTCCTGCATATAGACTATGTAGACTACACAGAAACATTTAGACTTAAGGCTGGTGTGGACATATGGCTCTGGGAATCTAAAATGCAGGCTGGCACCTCAGCTTTATCCCAGGGAGGCAGTTCCATGCAGAAAATGGTTTTTCAAGGCAGTTCTGAGAAGGGAAGCAAAGGATATTTCTGGTGCTGCTGTACTTGGAAGCACTACCACATTCAAAGAAATAACAAAGGACATGGCATTCCCATTTCCTGTGCAGCAGCCTACCTCTTCTAGACATTTTCCAAGCATTAATACATGCCCTTGGGAGTGTGGATACAGGCACATAAAAATGTAACTCCTATGACATTAAGAAATAAACTGAAAAATGCTCCCAGCTTTTATTTAGTGCATAACACACATTACTTGAGGGTATATATGGGAGACAGAGCTCAGAAAATAGCTCATTCATTATTTAAATTGAGGAATGGACTCAGAAAGGTTTTATTAATGTTCAAAGAAGTGAAAAGCCAGAATCTTCTTATGCAGACTATATCTGTCTAAATCCTGTTTACAGCATAGACATTTGACAACACTTTTGAAGTTCTAAATTATTTCCATAGTGTAGCAGTACTTTGGGTAATTCTTTTTCCCCCTTATGTATTAAAAACAATCATGAAAATATCCTTCCAAGGTCACTTTACCCAATTCCTTATATAAGATAAAATGACAAGTCCATTAATCATTGTAACAGTGAAGTATTGTAAAGTACATCTTGAGTTCAGTACCACAACTTGCAGTGAATCATCTTCAATCAATTAACAGATTACCTTAATTCAACAAAATCCAATACCTGCATTTTCCTGATTAATACCTTTTATACATCTAGAGTTCTGGTAATTTATATATAGAAATTAAAGATGGATTGTACATTTGTGGATACAGAATGTGAGGGCCTGTGAGACTGGCAGAAATGTCCCTTAAAGAGAGAATTTTCATGGCCTGAGCTGTGCATACTATTAAAATTAGGGTTCCTGATTCACCCAGATTCATTGTGGCCTAAAAACTGTCAGAATAAAAGGCTTGGCATCAACATTTCTAAAATACACGCATGTTGGAGTATGTATTAGCATGTCCTCACAGGTTTCTGTCTGGGATTGGGCATTCCAGTGCAAATGTCCTTGCATTTCTGCTGACCTGCCCAGCAGTCCAATGGGATTAGTTTAGAGGCACCAATTTTAGCAGAAAGAGCTAAAATTCAACCCAATGGGCAGCTGCCTCCACCAGCTCAGGACAGATGATGGGTTCTGCCAAACAAACTGAGCACTCATAGACATCTTGGGGTGAGAAAGAGCTGGAGTGAGTGCTGCCCTTTAGAGCCAGCTGTATGCCAAATCCTTCCAAGTGCTGAGGGTGAACCTGGCTGCTGCCTGGGAAAGGAAACAACGGCTGTAAATTCCCCAAGGAAATGCTGATTAGTCCAGCCTGGAGATGGCATGATGAGAGCTGAAAGCATTCAAGTGTTCAGGGCAGGAGAGCCAGGAGCAAGATGAACACATGGAAGTGGAAACTGCAGGCAGCAGGAGAAGAGAGAGAGCTGGCAGAGAGCAGCAGGGGAGCACCCAGAGCTGCCCGTGCCAGAGGATGGAGACATGCACAGATGAGCCTTTGTCCTCCAGCAACAGAGCCCTGACTCCAATTGAGAGGGCTTCCTTCAGTGGATTGTGAGTAAATCCCACTACGGCAAAATTCAGGAAAATTCAGCAGCACTCAGAGAATGGTCCAGCAGGCTGGAAATTTCTAGTTCTGCCTGACACTGACCCTTTCAATCCTGGGCAGCAGCAGGAGCTGGGGCACTGGGAAAACACAACTATGATGGCAGTGCTAAGTGTCAAGGCTGGGGCCAGTTTTAAGCTTGATTGTACAGTCGGGGACTTTGCTTTGGCAGTTTAGAGCCCAGAACAGCTGCAGTGTAAAGGATGCACAGTAGGCTGCCCAAGAAAATGGGCACAAATCAAACATTTATCCTGATTCAAAGTTCACACCGCTGCTATTCAAACCACCCTCTTCCACACAGGCTTCCTTCAGTGTACCCAATCCAGCAATCCCTGGAGGCAAGGCAGACATATTTCTGGTTCTCTCTGACTTGTAGCCATACATTTAACTGGTGAAAGCATGATTATTTGAAACTACACACCAAAATACACAAGAATTGCTACAGAGTGAACACGCAGAGGGCTAAACACACCAGTCTGTGCACCTCAGCTACTACACTGCAAAATACCTTCAAGTGTTCCTAAGATTCAGAACACAAGCCAGCTTCAAGAAAACATTAACATGGACAGCAGTTTGAATTTGCCAAAAAAAAAAAAAAAAAAACTAAGCAGAGATTCAGACAACAAACTTCAGTGAAACTTTGAAGTTAACAAGAAGGACAAAACCAAGGTTATAGAGTGAATTACAGAAACTATTTTCTTCACTCTTGTGCATACAAGTGTTTTTCTTGGGCAAGTAACTGACTTCCAAGTAAACACAGTCTACCAAAATAAACAGAATTTTTCTAATTGATTAGACTTTCGGATTTTCCACATTTTCCTACCCCAGCAAAACATGCATTAACACGGCAAAGTACTATCAAAAGAGCCATATCAATATTAATAGCATGAAAATGAAAAGGAAATTTAACATTCTAAACTCTTAGAATTATCTAATTGGTAAGTCAAATTCTATTATCCCGCTTTAATGAAGACATTATGCGCTCATTTTCCTTGGATGCTCACAATCCTAATTACTGCATGTGTGGGTGAGCCCCGGAATTATTTTTAATAGATGTTAGTATATGTATTGGTTCTCCACAGGCAATAGCATATTAATAAAAAAGCCACCTCCCATCAGCAAAAAAGAAAAGTAGAGATAGAAGTTATTGCAACAAAACAAAGCACCTCTGAAGAAAGAATTTAACAGAACTTAAATCTAATTCTTTTTTCTAAGCCTCTTGGACTATTGCTGTCACAGACCTTTTCTAGTTTAGCTACCAAAGTCTTTAAACTCCACTCTTGGCAAATGCTACTCTTTTGATAGGCTCAAGTCTTTTGAGCCACTCCTTATGCTTGGAAATACATCATTTTTTCAGTTTCTAAGGAGCTTTACATACTTACAAACCAAGACAACGGCAAGGCAGTAAAATATGACATCAGATTCTAACACCTGCAAAGCAGCTCTGACAGGATCTACCAGGAACACTTCATGCCTTGAAGTCTTCTGTTGACACAGTTGCCACGAGCAGTAGGTGATTAAAGAGCCATTGCTGACATTATTACTATTTAAAGGGAAGCCAGCAGGAATTACAGCAGTAACCCCCTCAGCAGTGTGAACATAACAGACTGCTATCATTACATACAGAGGATGGGGCAGTAAGTCAACTGCATATCAAGCAGCACACAGCATATACATTTACACACATGTGGAAGCACAGAGGTGTAAACAGTGCCAGCAGAAGTCTCCCAGCTCAGCCCCAGATGAGGACTTCTGCTGGCTTTAAAGGCACAGGAGCAGCAGGCATGATCAACCTCATACCAGAGCTCAAAGGGGATGCAAGAACAAAAAACTCCAAAGCAAGTGCCATTTCCTTCCCACGTTGCCTCTGGTTTCCAAAGGAACTCTCCACACAGATCTGAGAGGGGATGTTTTTTCAAAGGCAGCCAGGAACGTGGAGTGTCAGGTATGCAGACAGGCTCACAGATCAAAGCCATCAAATGGCATCTGCAGCTCTTCCACCTCTTCCACCCTGAGTTGTGTCAGCTTGCTGGGTGCATGCTGAGCTGGGCATTCCAGTGCCTTGCTGGTCTCCAAAAGCTCTCTCCAAAACCAGATTTAACACATATCCATCACATTTTAACATCCTCTAGAACTTCTGCAAGGAGCTCAGATATTTAACTCTCTGGATCCCAATTTTAAAGTCATGAAGTACAGCTTAGGCCTAGTTTATTCTCACATTAAAGCAAAACTAACCTGTGTTAAAGGAACTTAATTGTTCAAACATAGAAAGACTTAAAGAATAAACAACATTGACTTTAAATGTTGCACTTGTACAACATCTCATGTGGGGCACAGGAACTCTGGAACACATTCAATGTCTGCAGTCCACAGGAGGCCACCAAGCTGATCAAAGGGATGGAGCACCTCTCTTGGTGAGAGAATTGGAACTGTTCTGACTGGGGCAGAAAAGGCTTTGGGATCAACTAATTGGGGCCTCCCAGAGCCTAAAAGGAGCCCACAGGAAAAATGGAGAGAGACTATTTACAAAGGCCTGCAGTGACAGGATAAAGGGTAATAGTGAGAAGGAATTCTTCCCTGTGGGGGTGCTGAGGCCCTGGCACAGGGTGCCCAGAGAAGCTGTGGCTGCCCCTGGATCCCTGGAAGTGTCCAAGGCCAGCTTGCACAGGGCTTGGAGCAGCCTGGGACAGTGAAGGTGTCCCTGTGAGCTTTAAGGTCCCTTCTAACCCAAAGCATTCCAGGATTCTATATGCTTGCAATTATATAACAGGTAGATAATAAGACAAAAATGATATTTAAAAGCCTGTAAGTCAAGCATGATTTTTGATATGAACAGCAAATCTAGTTGAGAGACATACAAAGCAGAAATAAATCTCTAAGTCTCCCTGCTCCTCACTTTCCAAGTAAGCTGTACCCCACATTTTCCACTATATGCTTGTGAGTTAGAACTCTTAACATCAGCCCCCATTTAACTTCTCTGGTACCACATTACAAGAGCCTTGCAATTTTAGTGACTGTTTTTTTAGATGCAGATTAGTTTACATGTGGGTAATTTATCATTTAATTACTCAGTAATAATTGGAAAAAGATCAAATGATTTCTCCCTTTATAGATCAGATAATTAATGGTTATTTCTATGGTAATTTGTCAAGGCACAGCTGGAAGAATTAGACAACTATTCAGCTAAAGTGCACATAATCATTTTAGCATTAACATAATCTGAGTGATACAAGTATTTCTGCAATTAGACACAGCTCCAAGAGCTCTCACCCCTCATCCACAAGAACCTAAGTGAGTACACAGTTTTTAAGCTCTCCCAGTGGGCACCTGCAGGGAGGGGAGGGGTTAGCAGTTTAGCAAAACAGAAAATAAGTAAAACTAATCCTGTAACAGTGATACATGATTGCATTTGAAAATTGAAACTGCAGCTCTGCAGAAAGGGAAGAAGGTCAGATTGCAGAAACGGTGAGCTATGGGAGCTCAAGTGCACCTCAGGCTCCAACGTGGGATCAGTAGATCCTGCTCAGTGGGAGGGTTTTTCTTCTACCACATGTAAGTCTTGATAAGAAAGCTTTCTGACAAATGTATCTGGCAGAAAGATGAATTCTATGAGTTCCTCCCTTGGTTCATTTTATCTTCAAATTTTTCTTTGTTTTTAACTGCACTGTCGACTTAGCAGAAAATTTAGAAAGAGAGGTGCATTTGTTTTCTCTGCTGTGTCAAAACCAAATATTTTCAGACAAGAAGTTACCTTCAGGTAAATTAAAAAAAAAAAAGACAAAGAACATCCAAATCATGAAAACTATAAATACAAACTGAATGCAAAATTCTAACCTAGTCACATAAACGCAGTAAACTCAGCTCAGTTCTGCCCAGGCCACAAACACACAGGTCAAAAACCATACTGTTAAATCTACTGTCACACTTCTCCGTACATCCATGCATAACACATGGCTTTTATAGTCATAGGTTCAATTCAGTTTGAAACTAGCTTCTAGAAAGCTGAAGATTATTATTCATGTTTCTTATGCAACAAGATTCACAGTATTCCACCAAGAACAGAGGAGAATGGGTGCCTATTCAAATTCAGCTCTACAGGAGTGAGCTTACAGCATCAAAGCTGGGACCTTGCACTTGCAGAGGATTCCGTAAAGCCCTGCAAAAGTCAGCCTTTGGACTCTTAAGTTTGTCCTGGACTGCAGATGCATTCAAACTCCACCTAAATAAAATATTTGCAACTTTTTACTGCTGTAAGCAGTGAGATGCAGAATTCACCAGGAATATCATCATCTGTGAACTGCACTACAGTAATCAACTTCCACCTTTCTTGCTTTATTATCAGTCAGTTTTCTTTATTGAAAAGCATGCAACAGATATGATTAAGAGTTTGTGTATAAACCAGACAATGTACAAGAAAAAGCTAATTAAAACAATATGTTGCCCTTGTACTTTTACAGAGACACACATAAATGGCTGTATGTTGATCTTCAAAATGAGCAACCTGTTTTTAAAAAGGGAAGAGTTATAATAATTTAATTTCTTCTGCATGGACAGCAATTTATATTGGCATAATATTAGTACAAACTGGGCATCAATATCTTAAATCTCTATAGGCACCTATACTAGTGTCCATTTATAATAATAATTCTAAATAATAATAAATAATAACAATAACAACTCTAAGCAATTCTAATCATTTAGAATACAGCAGGCCACTTCCACTTTTAAAAGGCATAACAAAAAACCTGTCAAGCAAAAAATACCAAGTTAGAAAACAAAGCCACTAACATTATGCAATTCCTTAGGTCCTTCACAAGTAAAGGCATTTTCTCAAAACAACAATGATCACTACACTGCTCTTCCACACACATTTGCAGCAGAGCTACACAGGAAAGACCTCCTGAGTGCTGAATGCCAGCTGCTGGATTTGTGGGAACCCAAGGACCACTTGGACACCAGATCTGTCAGGAACAGACACAGCCCTGAGGTCCCCATCCCATTTTCATTTCATTGGGATTACAGGCATTCAGCCCCATTCCCAGACTTATCTGAGTCTTAATTAAATTAAATACACACTAAAAGATTTTATGAAACAACTGCAGGATGTGCTTGAATGCCACACTACATAAAAATCTTAAACCAGACCTAGTAGTCAGATAAATTTCAAGGGACCTGGATGAGGGAAGGCAGACACTGGCTTGTACACATCATTCATGTTATGAATGGAAAATATCACACTAAGAATAATTTTTCCTTCTTTCCTGGAGCCCCAACTCTATAAATTCTCATTCAGAGTAGAGTGAGGCTGATGAAGAAAAACCAGACTGAGGAAATGTGCCACAGAATCACAGACCACTGGAGGCTGCACAGGAACCACTGGAGGTCACCAACCCCTCCTGCTCAGCTGCCCAGGACCATCTCCAGATGGCTTTTGAAAAATCCCTAAGGATGGCAACTCCACAATCTCTGTGGGCAACCAAGCACTGGTCACACTCACCATTAAAAAATATTGCATTAGGAGTTTATCCCTTGTCCTGGGTTAGCCTGTTGAACAACCCCAAAAACAGGATCAATGGAAGGTAAACAGAAGACAAGTAGGACCTTCCTCTGTCACCAGCAGAGCTACTAAATTGCCTCTTACCCTCTGTGAAAATAAAGCCTGGAAATGGATCAGATGAGAGAGAAAGTATCACTTATGTAGCATTAAAATCTCTTAAAATGTATATAAAATACCAATTAAATAAATCTGAGGAGGAATCCAAATTGAATGGGGTAGAAAGGAAAAAAAAAACGGTAAAATGCACTATGCAATGGGTAGCTAAAGTCACAAAAATATAATAACTTATTTAGCTAGATAAACCAAATTAAGGAGATATGAATGCTTACAGTGTCATGTGGATTAAATTATAAAAGCAAGACAACAACACTGCAAAAACAACCATGGCTACCTCTCATGATTAAACATGAAATCTGAAAGACTAACGAATACTGGGTGTGAAAGGATTTACAAATAAGACTTGAAATTGAAGAGACAAACCCCTGTTTTTTGAAGGAAATGAATTGCTCAGATGCAACAGAGGAGTACCAAACTCTGTGGGTGCCTATGCCGATACGGAGCCCAACACAAACACCTCTGCTGCATTCCTGAGCCTGGCAGCACACTCTGCTAGAAAACGAGCGTAAGGTTGGAGAAAATTACCAACAGAACACGAGCTAACTCACACATCCTTGCAAAAGACACTTTCCAGGGACTGCTATAAACTTGCAGGATATTTTATAAGAGTTCCTGCTATCTATTGAAGCAGCTGTTTGCTCTCTGTAGACAAAGATCTGAGCGATCTGTTCGTGACCTCAGCAGTTTGCGGAAGTTTTCCCCCACTCTGCTTTTTCTTTTGCCGATTTCTCTCCCTCTGCTGTTCCTCACCATAAAACAGCATTTTGAATGTGATTACCATTCCACAGCAAGGCTGCTCATTCAATGTTTCACTTAGGGGTTTCAGAGATTCAGTCCTGGATGCCTGAAACCCCTAAGAGAAGCATTCGGTGAGCTCCACTGCTCTTTCTCTCCTTGCTGAATAATGTGCTCTCAGTGCGCTCTGGGCAGGGGAGATCAGATACTCTCCACAGAACTCAGCATCCAATTACCAAAAAGAACAAGGACTGGAGCCCAAGCTCCTCTCCAACATATTAATCTCTTGAGATAACAGCACTTGTAGCAAAAGCAACAAGGGAAAACGCGTGGCTCTGAAGAAGCTTCCATTCACACAGGAGAGAGCTGGAATTTCTCTGAGGTCGTGAACTTCAAGGCTCAGTGTATCTTTCCTAAATGGGTGTATTCTGCAGTAGAACTGCAGACCTGAGGTACTGTAAAGCATGCTAAGTTCTCTGGGGAACAGAGCTACACAAATATGAAACTTCTCCACTAGCAAGGCAGGCCTGGATATCGATGGCATGTTTGGTGAAGCCATCAGATTTAGGAGATGGGAGCACAAACACAGAATTGTGAAGGTTCACCAACATCATCTCCTAAAAAAGCTCAATTAGTAGACACAGAAGTAACTATGGCATTCCTGCACATTTCCTAAATAAAAAAATACACAACTGACACCAAATCCAAGTTAATTTTATCTATTATCACTGAATATAAAGAAATTTATTTCTTTTGTAAGCCAAGCCTCCAGCAATTGCTGAGCAATACTAGAGAGCTTACTCTTGCAAGTGCGTACCTAAGTAATTCTTTAGACAATATTTAAGCATTATATGACACACAGTTAATAAGATTAGTTTTCCACTGAAAACTCATAAAATTTTATTTAGCTTGAAAATCTCCCTTTTTTTAATAAAATAAGGAGGTAACAAATCAAGAAATTTAACACTCACTTGCAAATCTTTTGTGGTTCCTTTCATTGTAAAAGGAGAGTGAATTCCTAGTGTTTAGATACCAGCATCACATTAATTTTGTGGGGGTCAGAGATTTGTACCAAACTTCCACAAATCCTCCAGACACTTGATCAACACAAGGCAGGCCCTCAGAAGAAGTCTCTCATCAAGCACACTGGTGAGATAATGGACCTGCACAGGCTGGTCAAGCAGAACTGATGCATCTTGAGAGCCTTATTTAATCCTAGCTCTACCAGAGTTAGACATGCAACAGCTCAAATAGCTCCTGGCTGAGGCTGCAGTTTTGCACTGATGGCTTTCACCTCCTTGCCTCATCCTTCAGATGAAATATGAAGTCCTGACACATGAGAATGTTGAGAAAACCTGACTCCAGCCTGGCTGAGAGAAGTCAGGTTCAACACATCAGTATGTGGATTTGCCTGCTGCTGAAACAGAACTGGAATGCTTTAGGAAGGTAAAAGTGGGTCTGTCACAGAATTTATGGATGATGCGATAATCCAATCAGCACAAAATTCTGATCTCAGTCACCTCATGCTCCCAAAGCTAAAAACAATAATGATTACACATAATTCAAGTGAAATGTTTCTCAGACTGTGGTAGCTTGACAGGAAATGAGCATTTCCCATAAAACAAGGGATGGCTGGATACCTCAGTCCCAGTTAGAGAAAACATGCCTTCACAGAAATCTTAAGCAGTTCTTTGGATCCATTTAAAGCCCTAATTGATTTCCCTTGCTTGGTGAGAGCTGTAAAAGACAATCTGTTCATCCATGCCTGAACTTGCTGAGAGTGTCACAAACAGAATAGTTCTTGCCTTGGCACTGAGACCTCCAGAGTTCAGCAATCCTTCTCAAAGCCTGCCTTAGCCAGGAGGGACTAATTCTGTGGGACTTAACCTGAACTCAACTCAGCCCTGACCTGCAGAATACCTCATTTTTTCTGTATCTGAAGAAAAACTATCCTCTGGGAGCTCCACTTGTGTAGCCAGTTAGCTGACAAGCTTCTTTTTCATGATAATAACCCATCATTAAATGTGAGATGGAATATTTCATGCAGTACTTTGTATCCAAAATGCAGAGCTAACCAGTTGCCCCCTCACCCTAAGTTAAATATCCATTTTTCTCCATACTAAATCATAGCAACAAACTTAAAGATTGACAGAGGTTTGCCTTTTTCATGCTAAACAGGCAAAAGAATCAGAGATTGAATCCTAATAAAATATTTGTTCACTAAATTTCACTTGCAGGATAACTTCTATTTAACTTCAAATAAAGCTGGTACTGCAGATAACTTCATGACTTAATCTGCACAGTACTTCCAATGCAAAAAAAAAAAAAAAAATTCCTCCCTCATTTTCAGCTCTTGCAGTTCGGGTATTTTAGGGTGAGTGCTTTCTCTTAAAGTATTTTGTGAATCCTGTCTCCTGACATGGAAAGATTTCTTAGTTTTATTTACACCCTAACTGTGAGAACTCAGGAGTTGGTTAAGCTCACACACTCTGTGTGTGTTAATTAGGTTTTCCGCTTGGTTTGAGGATTTAAAACACGAGCATGTTCCACAGCAAAAACACAGTGTCAAATTAGTGTGTTTAAGACTTGCAGTCAGCTTCAATTATAGGATATGAGAATTAACAGCATCTTTATTAATATATTAATGTACTCTGATGCATTAATGTATTTTGATGGAAAACTATCAAAGGCCTGAACTGAGTCATGTAGCTTTCAAATACAGCCTCAAGCTCACTTTCAAATTTGAATTAAGATCTTGTAGGAGGCTTCCTGGACTGATGAATAGTAATTTTTTATTTTTATGGTCAAGTTCAGGGGGATCTGTTGTTCCCAGCATGACTGAATAGCTGACAGTAATAACTGAGGCTGGAAGGGGAGCCTGGAGAACAGCCAGGCCAAGCCTCTGCTCACAGCAGGGTCATCCAGAAAAGGATGCCCAGGACACTTTCAGTCACATTTTGAGTATCTCCTAAGTCCATGAGGAGCAGCCTCTCTGGGCCACCACTTCAATGTGAAAAGGTTTTTTTTCTGATTGCCTTGTACTTCCATTTGCAGCCAGGTTCCCAAATAATTCAATTGAGCTGCCTTTTTTAGCAGTTTCTGCCACAACTCCTTTCATATCCTATTGCTGATTTTCAATGCAATAAAGTAAATCTGGTTCAAATTTCTTCTGCAGTGCTTGTGAAACTAGAGTATTTTGGGCCTGTACTGATAAATCTTAGATATGTGTTCAGCCTTAGAACAATGGTGTTTATAATCAGTTGTAGCCTAGAAACTTCCCCAACTTGGAAACAGCAGTTAATTAGCAGAAAAACTTCACACAGTAATCCTGAGCACTGTCAGAGCCCATATTTCAACATAGCCATGAACTAAACTGTAATATTAGTTTTAAAGGCCTGCTGACCCTCAGAGCTGCCATTTACCCCTCTTCCATGTTAAAAACTCTAATGATAGAAATCTCTCTTTTGCACCTTCACAATCAAGCAACAATAATGCATGAACTTACACAAAACCAGTAATCATTCCTATTAATGCAATCTCTAGCTAAATCCCAATCAGTTAAAATGGCTCTTAGAGGAATTTAAGATCTTTTGCCCTTCCTCCAGATCTGTGGGTTGGAAACCAAGCCAAAAGTTTAAAAAACCCTATTTTTCAATAATCTTTAAAAATTAAAGCATCTGGAGATTTTGTTGTACCTATTACCAGCATCTGGATCCTACTGAAGTCCTGCTTCAGCTTCTGAACTGCAAAGCATTCAATGAAATCTCTTGGTTCGCTATTAAATCCTCTTACAAAGTTTCCCTTGGGGACATCAAGTTCTGCACTTCACATAGAATGTTTTGATAGTGTCTATGAAGCATAAGGAATTGGACAAGTAGCTCTAATTTTCATAAAAATCTAGATAGCTTTATCAAAACAGTTCCAATGCAGTAACTAATAAAGAAGGTGAAAGCCTAATTTGTAATATGCTTTCACTGCACATTAAAAAAGCCAGTCTGTCAAACAAAACACTTTTTCTTATAAATCATACTTTCAAACATTCAGAATGTTTTACACAGCAGTGCAAACATTCCATGGTAATATTGCATTCCTGTAGAAAGCTAAGTATTTCATCAATAAAAATCACAGAACTTTATCTCAAATTTCATTACACTTAAACGTCTCAACATATTGAATTTGTCTACAGAAATATTCCTCCAATCTCCACTCCTTGCATTTAACTAGAAGCACTGTCCTTCAAGTGCTGACTTTCCTGCAATAAAAAGAGATTTTATTTCTCCTTTACTTTGTTTCCTTGCAGTACATCAGGGCAGGAGACAATAGGTGTGCTGCTATAATTTGATTTTTGTTTGATTCACAGCATACTTTGGTCAGATGTTGAAAGCTGGAAAGTAAGGACACATTAGAAAGTTGACAATGCTATTTTTAAATGTCTCCTGCAAGCAATGTACGTCTCCCTAGACGCACTGCAGTCTGCATTAAAAATAAATGTATTTGGACTACAAAGACAACAAACCCAGCTCGGCAGAAAACTCCTTGGTATGAGTCTTTCTTTCCTGACAGGTAAATGCCTTCAAACTTTCATTAGCAAATGAAGCAAGAGTGCTGCAAAGTCTCCCATTTGTGCAGAGAACAGTTCGGCCTCTCCATTCTGTTTGCTCACATGTTCTGTGAAGAGATCTCTATAATACACAGAATTTGTAACTCTGGCTGGAGAGAACTGCTCTTATTACACAGCCACATGCTAGGGAAAGCAAAAGGCATTGGATTCCAGTGGCAATTAAGAATCAATTAAGAATGCTTTGGGCAAGTATCATCATCATAATGTTATTTCACAAACTAAAAAAGAAAAGAAATCTGAGTACCACAAAATCCCCAAGCCAAAACACCTAAACCCCAACCACCATCTACAACCCCCAACAGAGAAAAAGATGACAGCCAGACAGAAGGCAGGATGATTAATTTTATCTGCAAGCAGATAAATCAAACAGCTTAAAAATTAAAATTATTTTTATGCAACTGTTTTGCAAAGCTTCATATGGCCACACACCAACACACATCTGAATAATCTGAGGCACAGATTATTCAGTACTGGGCACTCACCAGTATTTGATCATAATACACAGTTTAATTACACAGAACCCCATAGAACTCAATCAAACCAGCCACAGATGTACAAACCACACTTGGACTTCAAGAAAAAGACAAACTAATGTTTCTCATAGGAGCAAATTAGTGGCTTGTGGCTCTTTTTAAAAAAGTAGTTATTTGGAATCAAACATAGACTTAAGCATGAACCTTCCCACTTCAAGATAGTGGTGACAATATTTAGATTAAGATAATATTTTTGAACACTATGCCTCAATTAATGAAGCAGAAACCTTACACCTTTATGCAGAACACAAAAGACCCCAACCACCTTTTTCAGGGACCACAATGAACCATGTGCCTCTCAGAACAGCTTCTCCAAATTCCAAAAGGAAAAGCAGTCATGTTTCAGAGATCCTGATTTGAGTTGTAGCAAATATTTTGCATTAAAGCAAAGCAGTCCAAGCACTTTCTTAACTCTTACCTCCTAACTCTCAACAAAAGTGCTGCTGTAAAATTACAAATGAAGAAAGGTAAAATATTAAGAGGGAATGGAAGAAGTTTCCTCTTCTGCATTCTTTCCTACCCAGCAGACATCAGGAATTATGTGAAGGAGAAGAGCAAATGAAGCAAGTAATGCAATAAAAAGTGCAAAATCCTGTGGCAATTCACAGAAAATTCTTCTGGTTCTGCCATCTAAAAGTTATTTTATCGACTCCTTCAGCATTCTGTGTTAAATGTAAAGGAAATCTCAAATCACTAAGATCATTCAGGCTCTAAAAAAGCACAACAAAATCACAACAAAACGACTGAGGAGTGATCAGGGCAGCTGCCTGCAACCTTGTACATACAATAGATGAACACAGCCAATAATGACAATCTCTCCTTGCCTGGAGGATTTCCAGCCTAACACCTCACTTATTTTCTAAGTTGTACTGGGAAATGAGACCCCTCTGTGACAATTATTCCCTGCAGAGAATTATTGAAACAGAACAGTGTTTGAGAGGCTCAGTTAAAAAGCAACAGCAGTTATATTTATATTGCACACATTGATTACTTTGCAAACTGATGAACTGGGACTTCTGAGAAGCACCACCATTGAAGCCATACAAAATAATAGAAGAAAGCCCAAAATACTGTCTATTCTTCATTCTTGCTACACAGAAGGACAAAGGACAGATATAAAATTAAAAGCAGGAAGTGATCCTATTTTTAAATCTTTGACACAACACTAACATCAGACATACACAGTAACTGTATTCCAATTAGCCAAGATATTCAGATACAGGTGAGGAAATAATACCCAATTACTTAAATAACCTCCAAACTTGAGGGGGTGAGAGGATTTAATCAGGTGAACCACAAAGCAGCACTACAAACCATGGATAAAAATGAGCCTCAGTGGTCAGAGGTACTTAAATGAAAACATCTCTTCCTTGACATGCCTTAAGTGGATCACAGGAAAGGCAACAGTGCCTGGAAAAAAGGGCCAGAGGATCAAACAGCTCCCAAAGATCCTGAGAAATTCAGCTCAGTTCTGAAGGCACAGCTATACAACTGAACTTGAAAGAATATTGTTCTCATCACTAATCCTTTTGGGCTGGGTTTGTTTCCCCTTTGCTTTCCATACCCAAAGGAAGAGCTGTATTTTGTAGCAGGTGAAAGTGGCATTAAAGTTTATAACCTTGAGAAGACAGAGAACAAGACTAAAAAAGAAAACAGGGGAAAGATTTTCTTTATGCTACCATTTTAAAGAGATCCTACTCCTGCTGTAAGCACTCTGGCATTTTCTTTCTTATTTAAAGAAATAACCACTGCTAATGTAGTACTTCTTCATTTCAGAACCAGCCAATTAAAACAATACAATTATATTACTTAAAGTTTACAGTACAGGGAGCAGCTGTATGCACTTAAAGTTCTTAAAAACACTCCACACAGGTTATTAACAGCAAAAGTTTCCATTAGGTTAATCTCAGACCCCCCAGTCACACAGAGAATTACTAAATGCACCAGGAAATTCCTAACCACTCGTATTTTGCAGATATAAATAGCATAACAAGTGACATTTTTATCTTGAACCACCTTAACACTCAGGACTCTCAGCAGAAAGTTCATTTCAGTCAAAAGCACTGAGATATAAATTCTGAAACACTAAATACAGGAATTTTGTATTTGAAATCCCAGTCCAGCATGTAGAATGACTGGAATATATGCTGCAGAACAGTTACAGCACTATGGCTACTCCACCTGGCTCAATGTGTTCCAAAAACAAAGGGACCCCATCCCTTTGATACTGCACAATATTAAGTGCTCAATCCTAACCATGGACCAGTATAAGTATCTGGAAGTAAACAGTGACTAAGGAATTAACTACAGCGATCAGTTTTGGACAAGGGGCTGGCAAAAATATTGGATGAACAGAGTATATTATTCAAATTGTAAAAAAAAAAGTTAAAAACCCAGCAAATTAATTATGGTTGTTTAAAAGTGACTAAACACTATATATATATATATATATATATATATAAAGTAATGCATCTAGTAAAGATATTCAAAGTTTGAGAAAGGAAAAAGTCTTTTGGCATTTTTTTGGGGTCTAGGACACCACAAGTACTTTCCTGGGCAGGGTGGGTGGACAGAGTAAAACAAAATCTGTTTTATTCCCAATGTATATACAAACTTTACAATGGATCTTTTTAATTGGGAATTTTTTCTCTTTAAAATAAAATTTGGAAACTCATTCTGAAGATCTATGAAAGAAAACATGACAAGGTTATGAGACAACTGCAAACATATACATTAAGATGGATTTCAAAGTCTGCATCCAAACTAAACAATCATTTTGTATCCTGAAAATGAAACACTGGCACCTTAGCTTGTTAAATGCAAAAAAGCTGTTGTATTCACTGTATTTCTTCTAGCAAAAGCTGTCACATTTCATTAAACAATATCATACCGTGATAAGCTTTGTAATAAAAAAGCAATAAAGCTTCATAGCTTAATTTCTTCTGGGGAAGACACTCCTGATTTATGTAGCCTTCCCTACAGAAAGTGCCACCTAATGGAGCACACAATTGATGTACATCAAGGTGGTCAAATTGTTTGGATTTATGAAGAGATTATTTGTGTAAGGCTGTATCTTAAAATCAGCAGTTTGCTTAAGACCAAGAGTTCCAGAAGTTTAAAAAGCTATTTTTTTTTTTTTTGTGCAAATAAACTCTATCATGCATCTTGAATATAAATCTTGTTGTGGGATTTTGTTAGTGGCTCCAGCTTTTGCTTTTTAACAATAGTCCATTAAGCAACTCAACAGACATGTGAAAAGTTGAATCCACAAATACGTTCTGATTCTTTTTACATACAGCCAAAATAGAAATGCACGAGGTCCACAACAAACCCTACTGACCAGCAGCAACTCAATTATTTCTGTCTTTCATACTTCTCTGCATAAGAACTAGCACTTTATTACCATTTTTGAAATACTGGATTACTAAATTATATCCCAAATACAGAGCAAAGTCTGAAAAAACCTTCCATAGAAAATCCTTTTTAAAAGGTCAAAGTGGACTTAAAATCCACCTAATTAAACACAGGCTGAGTAATTTCAGAATGAAAACCTGCTACCAGTTTTCCTTTTCTTATTATGAGCATTTATTTAGTTGAAAAAAAAAACTCAGTAAAATGGGAAAATCCAACACAAAGGAAAACAGGTAAATTCATCCCTTTTGTCCTTGACAAAGAATCATTAAATGTCTTGGGCTGGAAAGAACCTTAAAACCCATCCCATCCCACCCCCTGCCACGGCAGGGACACCTTCCACTGTCCCAGGTTGCTCCAAGCCCTGTCCAGCCTGGCTGTGGACACTTCCAGGGATCCAGGGGCAGCCACAGCTTCCCTGGACAACCTGTGCCAAGGTACCACCCTCACAGGGAAGGATCTCTTCCCAATATCCAATATTCCACTGGTGTCTAATCTTTCTAGCATCTAATCTTGTCCCCTTCTGTCCAGTTCCATCAGGATTTGTGCGACACAGCAGAGAAGCAGACCATGGAATTCTGGAACCTGACAGCCTGGGGGCTCAGGAGAGGCCCTTTTTGGTGTGTTATTCTTGGAGTCAATCACTTTTTCTGAACAAAAATTCAGTGTGCCTTTCAAATCCAGCTGGAAACTGCCAAATTCAGTGGTTGTGGGAAGAGGGGGAGAACAGACAGTACAGATGAGGCACAACACCCCCTAAAGCCTTGTTCCCAAAGGCTGCAGATCTGTCATCTTACATGGGATTCTTGTTAATGATCTGGAAAAGAAGGAAACTGGGATTGCATATCTACACTGAAGGTCTGATTCTGCTTTAAGTAGAAAACAATACTGTGCAACCTTGGAAGAGAAAGATCTGCTGCAATTCCGTAAGTGAAAGCCTCATGTAGCGCTTAGTGCTCTCTCCCCAGGTATTTCAAAAAGTCAACAGCACAATCAAGCCTTTTTGCTTTAAACTGTGATGAAAATATTATTGAGGAGTTCACCAAAAAATGGAAAATATCAAAAGCATCCAAAAGTTGCCATTAAGTAACTTGCATGTACTTTAGACTTTATTGCTGTTACAATCTCACCATCCCAGCTTTCTGAATAGTTCTTTGAGCACATTAAGCATCTTATTACAGGAGAGAGATACAGATGCTTCCCATTTCAAAGGCCTTTCAGAGAAGGTCAGGAACAACATTTAGAAATCTTTCTGAAAGATTTTTTTTTTCAATGCCCCCCCTCAATTTGAGAGGAGCAAAATGTTAACAAAAGGAATTGGAGAAAGAAAGAATTGCACTCATGATAAACTTGCTTTATTCTTAACACAGATCTGGTATTTCAGTCTGTATTGATTTTAATGAAATTCTCAGTCTTTAAGGTGTCAGAAACAATGTGAAACACTGATGAGTTCAGATTATAGATTATCAATACAAGTGCAATGCTCATCTTCCTTGAATGTTTCTTAATGTGTATAGGAAAATTCTAGCAGTATTTTATTTATTATCATAGGGGTTGTATAAAGATGTAGTTAAAAAGTACATAACTACAGAGTACATTGCAAAAATAAAGTGTTTAATCCAAAGTGAAACACAGACGTTCCTTCTACTTTTACTGCAGAAATTCTTTTTTCCAAGATCTCCCACCAAAAAAAAAAAAAAAAAAAGCCAATCACGTTTAGTGAAAAGCTCTCAATTCAGATAGATGATGCATCACCCAGAGTCACTGATACAAGAGAGAAAAAATCTGAAAATACATCAATAAATGCCATAGATCAGAAGCTACAATTACAGCAACTACTTTAAGCAGCTCACTGCACCTCTGGACCAGTCACTACACTCTTTAAACAATTTGTAAGCGTAGCATGCAGGAATGTTCAGAACTAAATCAGTTTGGCCACACATGCAATATGTGGATATTTTTGCTTAAAAGGATGTTCTGGTATCACCACAAGTACAGGTTGGTACCCACCACACTTGTCCTGCAGCTGTAACATCCTGCTGCCTGCATACTACACGTCACAATGGAATTTTGGAAACACATACCTCAGACACAGTGAGTGCCAGAAAATGAAAGCATGGCTACAGCAATACTTTTTAACTTCCATTTTCTAACATCTTGGCATTGTGTGGTGAACAGAGTAAAATGAGTTTCATATTCCACAGTGCAAAGAAAAGAAAAACTGAACTCAACCCTGAATTGAAATTACTGATGTGGCAAAATTGAGCACCAAAAGCTCGATGTGCCCACAACACCCTTTCAAGTTTCATGCATATAACAACAGCTTTCCAGAACAGAACCACTTGTTTCTTCCAGGTGGACTTGGCTGAGTCATCAAGTGATTAATCAGTATTTAATCTGCATACTGAAAGGAATGCAAGCTACTCCTATTATTATTAGTTATATTAATAAACTCCAGTGGCACCCCACAGTGAAGACAAAATTCATGTCTTCAGTTACGGGGTTTTTGGGGCATTCCCACAGCGCTTTTACTGACAACATTTAAGTCTTTCAAAACCAGTAAGTAATTCTCTCAGCCCCAAAATCTCATGAGCAAAACGATGAACATTTTAAAACAGTAATAAGAAGAATCAGAACGTCTAAGTGAGAAGCTGCAGGACCCAACCTGCCCAAACCCTCCCTGTCACAGACATTCACACCTGGCTCCAGGGACACCCACTCCCACTGAGGGCTCACCCTACAACTGGGCATCTCCTAAACCCAAAGTGTGCATTTGGAGCAAGGGAAATAGTCTGCATTGCACCACAGCTGCCACTTCTGCCAAATCCCTGCAGAAGTGACATGCACAGACCATCCCTGCTCCCGTTTCCAATACTCCTAACAAAAATAATCACTTCTAATCACAAATATTTTCACTTCAGTGCATTCATGCAATGGTTCTGTAAGCAAGAATCAAAGGAAGACTTTGACTGAGGGGTTCTTAATAATTTTAAGAATATTATTATTGTTATGACTTCATTTTAAAATATTATTCTCACTGTTTTTCTCAGGAGCAGTCCTAGTTAACAAGGATAAATGTCCATACTGCAAAGTGTAATGTTTGCTTGTCATTCAACTATTCATATGAAAAAGAGGGATTTTCCAATATTCTGGATAGTACACAATTATCAGAACTCATATATACTCCTTACCTTTAGCAAAACACAGAGTATAGGTCTTTGGTTTCACAAAACTTGGTCACTGTCACATTCTTTTTCAAAGCAAATTTCTGCTTACCCTAGCAAGATACCATATGAACAAAACAAACTGATGCCAAGCCAAAGGTACATCTACCCCTGTGCTCTTCTGCAGCTGAGACATCCATCCTTTAGTGCAACCCTGAAGGTAAATAATGTTAAAAAAATAAAATACCCTTATCAAGGGGGACATCAGCTTCACCAGTTCTTGCAGATTTTCTCTCTACTGCACACCTGGGCTGGGTCAAACACAGCCACTTGTTTGAAGTTCCTCCCACAGCAAATTAATCCAAGACAGGCAGCAGTTCATGCTCCAGTGAAGTCAACATCTCACAGTCCCTCTTGCTTCCCATCCTAGTCGGTGCCATTTCCCCTGACAAGGTATTAATGAACATTATTCATTACTACAAAGCATACTATTCAGTAAGCAAGAAAAAAAAAAATGTTGTCAGCTTTACTGTGCCCTTTTGGAAAGTGCTATTTGATGGTGATTATTTGCATATTTTGAACAGAGAATTACCTCTTCTTGGGGATAACAGAGTGACACAGAGCTCCACACAGACAAGGATCTGTGGGGGCTTTTACTGTACCAATTCCACACCTCAAACCAAGTAAATTATGGGACAAAGAAAAAAAAAGCTCCTGAGGACTAAACTTATAGGCAGTGGAAACATAATGGCACTAAGGAAGGAGTAGCCCCAAATTCAGGTTGATTCCTTGCCTAAAAATGAAAGCAACAAAGCAGGCAGGAATTCTGTCCAGGCACTGTAGAAGTATCAAATGATGGAAAGGAAACTTGGCCACTTCCTTAACTGCACAGAACATCTGCCCATGAGACAAGTAATGACCAAGCTCCATGATTCCTGGCTGCTCAGCATCCTGCACACTCAGGAACAATTTGAGATTATGCCAGGTTGGATGGGCCTTGGAGCAACCTGGGATAGTGGAAGGTGTCCCTGGCCATGGCAGGGGCTGGAACTGGATGGCCTTAAAGGTCCCTTCCAACCCAAACCATTCTGTGGTTCTGTGATTTTAGTTCATGGTTCCCTTGATACTCATTCCACTGCTTTAGCTCACAATACTTTGGTTCCATCAGTGTGTGGATCTCCATCACTGCTGAAAACATTAGTATTAATTTTCACCAAACACACCATCATGATTACTCAGACCCCTGGGATCTGCCTCCCCTTTGTGCCCGTGACTGCTGCTGAGAAACTGCACCAAACAAGCTCACACTAACTGGATTAAACCCTCTTTAAAAAGGGTTTCATTCAAGAATCTGTCCCTCTGAAGAGCTGAAATTGCTCACCATCACCATCCAAGATGTGTTACCCATCCCACACACAAAATGCTGAACATCAGGGAACAGAACTCCAGCCACCACACTGGAGCCACCAGCAAAGCAATCCCTCCCTTGCTCCCTTCAGGTTATAACTAAACACTGCTATTAAACAGCTGTCATTTCACTTAATCAGAACACCACAAGCCAAAAGAATGAGGAAGCGATGAAAAGAATTTCCAATCACTTCCTAATCTGGCAGTGAAGAGCAAACTGATGCCTCTTGTGGAGACTGACACCTGATGATCATTTGCTTCCAGGCAATTACTATGTAATGAAGCACAAAACCACAATGATGGAACACACCCGGGTGATTGCAAAGTACCTTCTCAATATCATTACTGAATAATTAACGCTAAGATGACTTGCAGAACAATTTCAGCCTGGGGAAACAAAGGTAACCAAGACTTTCAATAACACAATGCCTGCTTGAGGCATAATAATGATGGATTGGCTTTGCTCCAGTGATCAGCATTTAACCAGCACTCCTCATCCCCCAGTAACTCTCAAACACACTTCCCTGGGAAGTTCTGATCACCAAGGCATACACTGACGCACATGCTGACATTATTTATCACCTCACAGTTAGGAAATTAAAATTACACTAACACCCTAATTAACAGGATGGTGTTCAAAGTCCTGTTGTAGATATAAATTTTACAGAACCATTAATCCATGAAAAGAATACAACGCTTGCTTAAACTTTTTGCCAAATATTAAATATGATCTCGATTTTCCCTTTCAATTCTCTCTTTTACGTTGCCAAGATATTTATCTTTACAGCAAGATAAAACCCCAAACCAGTAGCTCTCAGTAAGTGACATCTGTGGTCCTCCAGAACTACCTTTTCATTCCATTAGCCAAACTTCTGACAGCATGTACATACGGAGTTTGAAAAGTGAACCCAAAAAGTGAATAAAATGTCAGGTTTGATATATTTTAAAAAGCAAACCTGTATTTCTTTTAAAGTCAATTGACAGTACACAGACTTGCCTGTCTATCTGTCTTTGTCTAACTCTTTCCAGCTGGATAAACCCAATTGCTATTAAAGTTGACAAAAGACAATGATATTATTAATGAAAGCAGCTACATGATGTTAGACTTTTCATTACAGGCTCCTAGTGAACTTCAATTAATTGCATGGCTGCTATGCCTAAAAAGGCTGCTGAGGGAAAGGAGGCTTGGGGGGGAGAGAGAGAAAAGAGGTATTTTTAACTTCTCGCTCTGAGGTGCTCAATCCATCATTTCCCTCCTCAATTCTAAATAAAATATTGCTTCAGAAAAGCCCTCTTTAGATTAGCTGTATGGTTTTTTTTCCTCTAGGCACAGCCTATATTAAACTACACATCTGTATTTGCCTTTGTAGACAGCTTCTGATACAGCACAGCTTTAGATGGTGTCTCTAGCAGTGTGGTGTTTGGCTAACAGATTTCATTTTAGCTGGACAGAACACAGAAATTGCAATGCCAGCACAGCCCTGGCCTGGCCCCCTTTGTCCTGCCCTGCTGTCCCCACTCTCCCTCCTCCACCCAAACGCAGCCTGTGCAGCTGAGGAAAATGTCTCCAAGGATTCCACTCCCTCCCTGCCTTCCTGACCACTTTCACCTGATCTGAAACTGCAAATACCTCGTTAGCAGTAGAGATGCAAATGAGAGCTGTGCATCAACTACCAATAATCACACTCTAAGTCCCCTCTCTCACCCAGGGAAGCAGCAGGATACCTCCCTATGAATGCTTTCTAAACACTGAGCTCTTAAGAACCCCTACATGCAGGAATGTAAATGCAATTAATTGCTACACTTCGATAAAGACTCTTCATTACTGCCACACCCAAACCCAGCTGCCCTTTTTTAGCCTTCTGTCCCAGCTCTGAGATGCAGCAGCAGAGCCCAGGACAAACCCCAGCTTTGCCCAGCACTGTGCCTTTATCAGCAGTTCAGTTCCTGATATGCACAACTGTGGCAGGCACATTCTTCTCTCTCTCAGGATTTTTCATAGAGGAGCACGGAGAGAAGAAAGAAAACAATTTCTATTTCTGCTCCTCGTTTTCCCCATGTGGAATGTGTTTGGAGAATTGTTTACCTGGGGTGATTGCTTGATTGGATTCTGGTGAGGATTGTTTGAGCTGATGGCCAATCCAATCCACCTGTGGCTGGACTCTCAGAGAGGGTCACAAGTTGGGAGTTAGATATGGTAATTATAAAAAGTAGGTTTGCAGTTTTAGTATCTCCTTTAAATAGTACATTAATATATTATACTATAGTTATAATAAAGAAATCATTCAGCCTTCTGAACTGGAGTCAGACATCATCATTCTTCCCACTGGGTTCACCTGCATTTACAATACACAACCTTGTTCTCCATCAGCACAAATTTAAGTAAAGGCTGAAGAAACTCAAGTTGGTTTTTTGGTCATCCTTGCTAAAAAGTGCTTCATTTATTCTAGCCTATTCCTACTAACATTAACTCCAATTGTCTCTTAATTACAGTAAAGCAGGGAAGCTTCAGTCCCTTCCCAAAGCACCATTTTCCTCCTTCACTTCACCTCATGGTTAGGTTTTGCTAATTCAGAAAACTTTGGGTGAATTTTGCTTTTTCTGCCACTATGTTCTCATCCCTCACAATCCTGCCATGACCTCACACCATCTTCTCTGTTGTACTATTAGATGGTTTTTAAATTAGTATTATATTTGATTGAGTGTTTCAGGCCCTGACCAATTTTTTGATAGAAATACAAATTCTGTCCCAAAGTAAGTAATTAACTCTGGCTTTCTTTTTCCATCCCTTTTAATATTCATTCATACTCAATCACTTTTCTCCCTCACAATATTTTCACAATGGTCCTGATGAAAGGAGTATTAAATGATATTACAACTATCTTCAAATGCAAAATTCTTCTGTCTCTTGGGCTTCCTGCTTAACTTGTTTATGCTCTCTCCTCTGCACCCTTCATTTTAATTAATTTCTCTATTTTTAAGAACAGGTAAGAAGCAGTAGTTCAGAGTTCTGTAAAAGTCTTTTGCCATCATATACATTTATGCAACTGTATTCGTTTCTGTGCCTGGGCTATACATCTCTAATTAGCTTTAGTTATTCTTGCAAAAAAGCCCCAAAACATCAACTAAACATTGCAGTGGATAATCCTCAAACTGGAAGCCAGCAGCAGGTTGGTCCTGCATTGAAGTCAAGAGATTTCACACTGAAGCCTTCAGGAGTTCATAAGAAAGTATTTTTTAAATGCCTTAGAAATGCATTGAAATATTTGAACGTGGAGGAAGTCTAGAAAAAGAAAGGTCTCTCTGCATTGTTTGACAGCCAACAGCTTTCAAATTTTCATTTATCTCCCTGCTTTCAGAGACCCACAGGAGCACTCACAGCATACAGTGACATAAGCAACTCTTTTTTTAAATACTGGGTTTTCCTAATTTCCCCTTGACTCTCCCATTTATGCCAGAAATGCTGCTCCAGTCAGACAAAACACAAAACCCAAGGTACCTAACAAGGACAGCTCTCCTCTCTTATTGATTTTATTATTCACTGCAAACCCAGCTGGAAATAGCAAAGTTTTGACATGTTCCAGGAGGAGCTTCTGCACACACTTCCCCAGCTGCTCCCAGCACCAGAATTCTCACTTTTGCTTATATTTTTCATTTAAAAATCTCTAGTAAATTGCAGTGTTGTCATGGCAAGCAGGTAATGTTTAGCAAAAATTCCAAAATAGAAAACATTGGTTTTCATGTTTTTAACTAGTATTTTGAACTTCTGGTTCCATGAGGGTTTCCTCATTTAATTTTGCAAACCTGGGACTTCACAGAGAATGACAGATCTAATTTTGGACAGTTTGAGCCAGTACACTTCATCCTGAGCATCTTAAAGTTGAAAAAGCCAGCACTGGAAATAGAACAAGCAATTAATTTGACTGGCTTTTAATACTGACTCACATTAAATACTCCCATATCTACACTTCCTGTCACAAACCTGCTTCCAGTCCATACTACAGAACACCCAACAAGGTGCACCACCATAGCTAGAGCAGTCATCAGAAATTCAATCTGGATTCCATAAGCAATGGAATATAAAACTTCCAATAATCTATAGTCAGGACAGTTTGCAGCCTCCCCACTGGATGTGACTTGGATATTTCTGAGCCAATTTTTAAGGGCATTTCTATGCATTTTTTGAAGAAGTAGCCCGAGCAACATGATTTAACTTCAAAACAGGATCTTCTAGAACAGGTTGGACTGAAAAACCTCTTTGGTCTTTTCTAGTCTAAATTATTCTGTCATTCAATAACACCATCATGGCCACAACAGAGGGCCTTTGGACAGCAATAACCACATCTGTTACATAAACTGGATGAAACAGAACATTATAAACATGGTTATTTTCTTACACAGGTAAGCTTTATTAACTTCATTGCATGCACAGCTGCTCTTTATTATTTCTCTGTGCTTTCTTAAAACAGGCTATCTACTTAATGGACTAAAAACAACATTAAAAGCACCTGAAATAAAATATTTCACTCTACTAATTGAGAAAAACAATCTTTCCAAGCCACAGTTTGCAGTTATTAAACCTTAAAATTCACACACACATTAAATGATGAACTTCACCCTCTTCTTATCAAAGCTGCAATACACAGAACACTTAAACAGGGTATCACATTTGGTCCTCCAATTTCATTAGCTTTAGGAATTGTGAATTTTACAAACTACACATATATCACCACCAGCACTCCTTGCATAGTAAAAGCAGCTTTGTGATGAGTGATTCTGTAGGCTGAGCTGTCCCAATGGAATGCAGGGAGAACAGAAAGCATCACCACAAAGTCATCTTTGTGAACTTCTGCATTCGATTATATAAAGTCTTCCTGACTGTTGGATGAGGACGGCACACCACTGCAGAAAATATCATTACAAGTTTTGAAACTGTCCAAATTGCAGTGTTAAAAAATGTTAGCAAAGGTCTACATTTGGGTGGGCTACACTCAATTTCTTGTTAGACAAGCATTATATTACAGTGAGGAGGCCATTCCCTTGAAAATAAGTAGTGGAAGACACATCAACTGTCTATTAAAGGATAAAAAGAGGAAATGAATAACTGAAGGTCTTCTAAATCACTTGTGTGCCATTTTGCTGCATTCAATGTGGTACTTAGTTTAAATTCTTTATTTCATAAATTATATGAAGTTCATGATTTAAAACAAATTTCCTAAGAGACAGCTTTGCTCCTTTTCCTCTGACCCATTTCATGATTAAAAGCAGCAAAGTTGTAGGATAATAAAAGCATGTGTTATCTGAAACTTGGTACCTTTGCATATCCTTTACATTAAGTGAATTCATTAGTGAAATTTCTATTCACAATCACAAATATACTTTGCTTAACAGTTGTAACGATTGCAGGACTGAATGCATGGATTTTAAAAATTGGCACTTAATAAAAATTCCAAGTGATCCCTAAGGTCCACAACATTACTGAACACAGGTTTACTCAGAAAATACTTATTAAGAAATATTATATATTCTGTAGGCAATTTGTTAATCCACTTACAATTGCACACATATGTAGGTAGGAGTTTGCCAAAAATCCCTCTTTCCATCTTGCTTTGTGGAGTTTCATTTTCAGAAAAGACAGAAATGAGTATTTCTTTCCTGCCAGTATAGCACTTGAACTAACAATTAGGAGAAATCAAACTTATGCAAGAAGACTTAAAAAAACTAATTTATTGAGCTGTAAAAGAGTTTTACCTATCTCAGGCTGCAATTTCATTATTTCAGATTTCATAAAATTACAATCAGAACACCATCCTTCTCAAAGGTGGCCACAGAGCTCTCTACCAATAAACTTCTGCATTAACCCTACATAAAACTTTGAAATATACTTTTAATGAAAGGGCAGATACTTTTTTATTTGATTCAGTTACTAACACAGACTGAAAATGTGCTGAACTCTAATAGCCTATTCAGAGGTAATTCCAAGGGGAACCTAGAGAAGCAGCCTTACTTCCCCCTCTTTAGTCACACACCTTGAAACGTGCTGGTATCTAGAATATAACACAGCTCCACACTGGTGTTGCATCAGTCAGCTTTCATGTTCCATTCATCAGAAAACCCCCACAAAAAACCAAAATTAAAAAAAACAAAACAAAAAAATTGTAAAAAGTTAGAAAATCCATAAGCATCTATGAGGAGAAACAGATGGAAAAACAAGCTCCAGGAGGTACAGTAGGGGAAAACCTCAGCCTTTGACCCACCAAAGAATTCTGATTATTTGTCTCCACAGTATTTTCTGCTTTTTTATTACCCTCAAATTCATATAAGCAGTATGAATTATTACTGTCATTCCTCTGTTTCCATTAGTTTTTCCTTAATTGCTTTTTTTGGACAGATATAAAAACCACTTGAAAAAAGAACAAATATATTTTACCATGTATACCTTAATGCTCTCAAAATTTACTGTACATCTTAATTTATTGTACTTTTGATAGAAAATCTGGGGGGTTTTAAAGAAATATTGAAGTTGGCTATTGCAGAAGAGGAGAAAATACTGAATCCTTGAGTGGAAATTAAATTGAGTCTCCAACAGGTTCAAGATTATTAGCAAACCAGCTCCAATGTTGAAAGCAGAATTCAATATCCAACTTGTGCTCCAAAGGCCAAACCATTGCAGAGGAATTTTTGCTGCCTTTGTTTACCCTTCACTACTGAAATGATCACAATATCATCATAAAATGATTACCAAATAACCAATGCTGACTTGGTGTTAATAATTACAGATTACTTACAGCTACACATTAGTTATATGGAGGTAAATGTATCTAAATTTCATTATTTTCTTGCTACATTTGAAACTCTTGAAAGTGTTCCTATAATTGAAACCAAGTATCTTCTCCTACAGTAAAATAATTTAACAAGTATGACTAATAAAAGTCAAATACACAACCCTAGCATTCATTTTACTGTTAAAATTATTTCAAGAGTGTGAAGTTATTTATGCCTTCTTACATCCATATATATCAAATCCTGTGCGTCGGCATACACCAAATTCTTGCTATTTAACTGAAAACATGATGGATTTGGATTTAAACAACATTAAAACAAAAAAAAAAAAAATACACATCAAAGCAAAGACTGATTAACTTTTCAGCATTGACTGAAGTGAGATTTCTCAGCTCATTTATCCATAGCCTGCCAAATTAAACCCATAAGTCGTGGTCACTGCAAACACCTGATCTTCAACTACAGCATTGCCCAGCAGCCTCTGGAGCTCTTTCTGGTCTCAACTCAGACACTTGTGCAGGGACTAACAGGAAATCATTTTATTTTACAATTTCAGTTACTCCACTCCAGTGATACCAAAGTGCAGGTGCATTGGAAACTATCAAACTTCTGAACTGAGAGAATTGATCCTGACAACTGGGGAACAGTTAGAGCTTCACAAAAATGCTTGCTTGTGACACCACAGCAAATTCACAAGCTCCCTTCAATAATGGTAAAAAATGCATCTTGTAAAACCAAATTAAGTCTGCCTTGCTTCCCTCCCCAGCCTTACATCACCTTAGAGGTGAACTCCTGACTTTTGAAGGTGAAAAAAGGAAAGTCTTGAAATTTCAGTGACAATGACTATTTTGCTGGCATGGATAAAAATTTATTAAAAATAAACGAGCAGACATATGCTGCTAGAAGTGAAACCAGAGGTGCTAAACATAAGCTGCTTTCATGGCATGTAAGTATTATAAATTCACCTGCCCCTAGTCAGAATGCAGAGCTGGTCAATAAACAATTCACATTTTGCAAGCCAACTTGTGAGCAGGCACTGCTTTTCCACAGGTGCAAGCTTTGCTGGTTACAGCACTCTACTTGGGAATCAAGGACTACACCTGCTGAATTTGCTTATCAGAGAGAAGAGCAATGAAAACTAAAAAGGAACTGGCCTGATAGACTAAAACACCAGAAAATTGAAAATGCAAGGCCGCTGTTGCAGAATTCAAGAGAATTCCACTCACATTCCACCCTGAAAAGAGGAGCTACAGAATAGAGGATGTCACTGATTGCAATTAAAGCAGGACAAAGATGCCATTTTTAAGTCTGTGGGGCACTACTACCAATGACAGCACAGAGATTTGAAATGAGCTTTGCCATTTTCAAAAATTACCCCCTGGGCCCAGTTCTGAGGTAAGAAAAAGATGAAGTGATGAAGAAACACAAGAAGAAGGTGCAGCTATAATACTGTAAAATAAAAAACCTCTACTTGAGAGTCTAGTTCCTAAGGAGAAGCTCTGCTCTACACCCTCATTCTTCTCTCATGAGAAAGCAATGCAATCCCCCTGAAGAATAATAAGCAACAAGAGACATTTTTAACATTAAAGTTTTACACAATTCCCATAAACCAGCTGTGGAAACTGCAGGAGCAGATTTGTGTGGTGCTCCTAGTTACAAGCACTGCTGTTGTTCCAGAACAGATAAAGCCAGGACATCAGTTTGTCCAACTCTTTTACCGTTGCCATGAAGGCATCACTGTAGTACATGACCCAGCACAACACCCAGTTTTATTCACATATCATCATTCAAAAGCTGAACAAAAATAATTAAAGACCCTAATTGATTTTCTGTCAATATAGAACAGCCTAAATGTTCTGTACTGAGTTAAGGTCATCATTCTTTTGTTAAAAATTATGCTGAAGAATAGTAATTTGCTCATAATTATTACACACATGGAGTTATGGAACTGAATTTAGAGTACTGGCATGTTTGATACACAGTTAAACTCTCATCGTGACATTTTTTTTTCCTTAAAACAAGTGTTCTCTAATCAATTATGCCCTTAAAGCATACTCCAAGTGAACTAAGCAAAGCTAATTTAGGACACCAAGAAGGACTACACAGGTCTACACATAAAACTTCCAGAAAGCATTTTAATGTACACGCATCAGCATGAAAAGAAGAAAATACTTTCACCCTGAGACATTCTTCAAGATCATTGTTTCAAGCTGACACTTTACACCTTGTGGTTTCACAGGTACTCAGTTTTTTATAACTGTAGCTAAGCCAGCACAGCAAAACCACCCCTCACTTTCACTACAAATATAAACTCTCTGACTGGGCTTCAGAACTTGGGCTCTGGATCACCAGCCACTCCCAAGTTACCTCAGTTAGGCTATGCTGCAGGTGTGTCCACACCTCACCTCCCTGCTCCTCATTTCTAAAGGAGCAACAGAAAAAACTACTTCAGGTAAAATAAAATGGTGGACAACTTGTGCAAAAGGCTTTCTGTGGCAGCACGTCACAGTTGAGACAGCCACGATACACAGAGGATCACCACACAGTTTCAGAAGGCTTTAAGCATTTGCCCATACACAGTAACACCTTACCACAGCAGAAGGCTTCAGCCACCTGCCCACACAGAGCAACACCAGGGCACTTCAGAAGGCTGCAAGCATCTGCCCTTCTTGTCCTTCAGCCCAGCCTTTTATACCCTGATGTTCATGCAGTGCACCTGTGTGCCCTCTGCTCCCTTTGGTGGTTGCTCAGTGCACCTGGGCACTCCATGGCTCATTGCTGTCAATGCTGCTCACCTGCTTCTCACAGCTGTGCCCACTGGGGATGAGGCTGGGCTGCAGCCCCACTGTCAGTCACCATGAACTGAGTGCCACGGCACGGCCCCACTGCCAGTCACCACAAACCGTGTGCCACAGCATGGCCCCACTGCCAGTCACCACACACTGTGTGCCTACACAAAGTAGCACAAGAATATCTGCTTGTCTTCAGTTTCAGAAGCTCTACACCCTGCATTGTTCTACAAGGGTGCCATTAACCCAAGCCAAACTTATGAAATCACCAAACTAATGACTTAATGATCAGTTTGAGCACATCTATTCCAGACCCAAGAACTGGAAGATATTTTTCCGTGAACTGTGGCTTCAATCACAGGCACAGCCTAACAAAACCATGGAACAGTAGGGACTTTCAGTCACTGGGGATGAGGCTTGGCCACAGCCCCACTCCCAGTTACCACAAACTGTGTACCTACAGATTTCCACTACTTTGCTTAATCCTGATGAGTGGAGCAACTTCGAAAGTGGTACCTGGAAAACTGCTTCAAGTCAAACATCTGAGCAACATTAAAGCATAAATGCATGTTTTACTACACTCAGTAAGGATCACTTTTCCAAAAGTTGGCCTTTAGTCTGGAAAGAACATTTGTACACAATGCCAGGTTCACAAGTGCTCTTGTGTCTGAGCTACAGAACTGTAGCACAGCCTAACATGTGGATCTAACTCAGCTGACTCTCACAGACACAAAAGAGCAACACTAAGATTTTCATATCTGAAAGATTAGGCAGTCTAGACATATTATAAGCAAGAAAGAAAGGCTGCCTTAAAAATACATAGAAAGCAACCTTAAATATAGCAGCAAATACAGCAAAACACCCCACCCTTCTGAACCTCAGAAGCCATACAAAAACTGAAGAGGGAGGATACAAACTTGTTCTGCCAACTCCTTGGAAAAATAAGTTTCAATCTTGTTCTCTTGTTTCAGAGAACAAAATCAGCTTAAGGGTGCTTTTTTTAACCAGCCTTCATCCAGGTTTTTTATTATTCCACAGCACACACCAGATTTTGCCACCTTTATTCCTCAGATATATTGAAATGCCTCAGATACAGAACTAGGGCTGGAGTAAGAGCAGTGACTTTTGTTGAGTTATTACCGATTAACATGCCTACTTCTAAGGAATGTTCATATTCCCTTCCCTCTTTAATTGGTGTCTTTTTGGTCAGAACATTTAATCTCTGGCCCTTCAGAGTGGTTGTACGTGGCTTTATCATCCACTGTTAAGTAATTCCATTCCATGCACCTTCCACCGTCTGGATTGTTCAAAACCAGAAATTTCATCTTTTATGTCACATTAGCAGATGTTCTTTGGTCATTGTTCCCTTAAGCCTTTGAATGTAAAGCACACTCAGGCTCATTTTCATCACTCATCTTTGCAGCAGCTGAAGTGACAGGCTGCTCTTTTAATCCCACAAAAGGCCTTTTTCATGTTTTTTATAGACAAAGTCCATGGCACTGAACAAGAAACAAGACTGAAGGAAGAAGCAGGGTTGTAGATCCCCCTGATGGGGTTTCTGTGCTCTGCTCTGGTGGTCGGGGCTTCTGCCAGGAAAGCCCTGCAGTTCTGAATGATATTTCATTCGTATTTCATGCCACAGGCCTGCTGTACCCTCAGTTTTAGTGTACAAATTTTTTCTTCCCTGGCTCACTGCTGCCAGAAGACTGTTAAATGTTAACAGCTTGAAGCATGAATCAGCTTGACTTTTTTTTTTTTTTTAATTTAAAACAAAATCAAGTAGTCTAAGCCACCTCAAGGCAGGTGAAAATAATTACATTTAGCAGCTGATAAAACCCACATGGTAATTGAATCCAATTTTCAAGAAAATATAAGTGCCACAGATGCTGTATTTATGTTGTAACACCAAAACCTTCAAATACATCTTTAAAAGTTTCAGTTTATAGTGTTCCTGCAGTTTTTACTTACTGCATAAAATTTAAAGAATGTTACATGATGTGGAGTTATAGAAAGGAAACCACATTACTTCTGTAAGTGAATGCCCATAAATTCAAAACACCCATTTCAACAGGTAGGAGATGTCAAATGCATGCTTCAGAAAATTTCAGCTCCATTCCCTGAAGTGACTGGAAATTAGATGCACTGGTACTAAAATGCAACGTTTCTTATTCCTTGTTTTCACATTTTTTTGCAAAAACCATGATTTCAGATATAAGCTCTGAAGACATCCAAGATACAGCCACATACACTGTAGATTTTGAGCCTGCAACTCTGATTAGTTCTCAATCCTAGACACAAGACAGCAAAGGGAACCACAAGAAAATTATTTTCAAAACTGAACTTCCACAAGGTATCACTTGACTTCACTAGTAGAGCAACAGAATTTTTACTACAGCACAAGAAACAGAAATACCCGATTAAAAAAAAACCAAAAAACCCCAGACTGGGTCAACCTGGCACGTTCTGCCCAAGATCTAAAAAGCCAACATGACATGCTTTTCATCAAAATGCATCAATAGAAGCATTCACAGGCACAGGGCAGACACTGCTAAAGTTCTTGAAGGTAGGTCCCCTTTACTTGCTGTATTTTAGTAAATTGTTTCCTTTCTTTTACTTTCAAGTTCTACTTTAGAAAGAATGCTTATAAAAATTTCAGTATTTGAAAAATAAAGACACCATTACTGATATACTTCAATAAGAATTTGTACATGAGAAAACAAAAGCACCTCCAGAAGCAGAGGAATATCCAAAGCCCCATTCCCTACACATACCCATTTTGTCACTGACTGAACACCGACTCTAGTTCCTTCCCCATGTTTCTGACAGCAATAAAAATCACTTCACCCCATGGATCCTCCAGCAACAATAAATGTGGGATTCACAGACCAACTGCTCCCTGTTTGTGCACTTTACATCATCTCTCTTTTCTCACTATTCTCATTCTTATGTGGTCACAGATTTATCAAGTGAGTGCAGTAAATGCATAAAACTCATACACATCAAATAATTTCCTAAGTCTCTATTTCTCCAGGACATAAAAGTAGTAAGCATGAGTACTGCCAACAGAATCCAGTTACTCATCAGGAACAAGTTTCTTTCACCTTCTCTCCCAGTTTCCTTCCTTCGCTGCTTGCTTGAGGGGGGAGGCAGCTCTTCCCAGGGTAAGGCCACACTGCAGAGTAGTGGAAGATCTATTCAAGCTCCACTCCCCAAGAGTAAGAGAAACACAGAAGGCCACACTTCAGCTCTAAGAAATGTATTGTGAATTAAGACAGGACTGTGACTTTAATTTAATGCAATTACTTGTTAATTTAATATCCCTGAATCATTATTGCTCTGGGACCTTTGCCTGTGACTCCATTAATTCTTCTCATTCTATTCCACTTGCAGCAAACTGAGCACGGCCATGCTAATGGAGAAGTTGCAATTATTTTTTTTTTGTGCAGTTCCTGCTGACTGAGGTTATTGCACCATGCAAGAAATGTCAGTGGGTTTGAATAAAATATTGATAACAGCATGACATAAAGCAAGAGGAGACTGCAGTGCCATCATTTGTCATTGAGTTTTTGCCTTTTGGGTGAGCAGAAAGGCATTAAGTTGTTAAGTGAAAGTTTGGCATTACTGAAATCTATCTTTTTTTCAAATTTTTAATAAGAACTGCATGATTTTTCCAACAGTGAAGTATTCCAAATTCCATTTAATTTACTTAACTATTAAATGTTTACAGTCAAGTTCTTACTGTTAAATCCAGCAACAGCTGTTAAAAAAGGTTATTATAAACATGTTAAAAAACTTGAATGCATAGAGGCTTACATGAGAAATGGAAAATTAGGTGATTTCTCTATAAAAAAACCTAAGTCACATTGTATTATTTTGTATGACTGCATTATTTAAACATCAGCACTACAAAGAATAATTAATGAAGGAAAGGGTCACACTGGCAAGCTCTACAGGACCTTTATCCATGTTCCATAAAAGAGTGTGAATGAAAACAGATTAAAAAAATGAGCTAAAAGGTAAATGGATTTTCACATATCCACTTAGAAGCATATGAAATTCATCACCTGAAGCCTAAGGTAACAGTGCTGCAATGGAGTCATGGGACTGGGTCACTCTCTGGGAAGTCACGGGGTTTACAACACACCAGTGTTCTGGCAGTCTGCTCCAAACTGCAATTACACTGATTTCTGAGTGCCAGGGAACACTGCTGGGCTTTATATTCAGCAGCCTTTATGAAACACATCAATACACCAACACAACCTTATAAAACTCAAAAGCCTCTAACCCAGAAAAGGTAAAAAAGCACCCCAACACCTTCACTAATTAAAATAAAACAGGAATTCATAAGAAAGTAAACAATGTTTAAACACATGGAGGGGAAAGAAGAAAAATACATAAAATGCTTAAAGGAATCAATAGAACAAAAAAGGAAAAGCCAGAGGAGATGTCATCTCAACAAAAAAGACTGCTTAAGTGACAAATGCAGGTCTGAAGATCAAACACAGTGAAGAGTTCTCAGCTAAAGTGAATTGCTGGCAGAAGTGCTGTCTGGTTGTACAGAGTCGGTATTACAATAATAGATTTGAAAAGCAAACAGAGGAAATAAAAAATCCCAAACATTCTCCTGGTTTTGAATGGCTCTCCACAGCTGCTTTCTTCAATTAGTTGCATTTGTTGTTGATTTTTTACCAAAGGAAAGGATTCTCCTGGGTTTGGTCACATATTCAGTCACACAAAGTAAGACTTAAACCAACAAAAAGGGGAAGAACCCAAGCTAGCCCCTGAAGCTTGTCATAGCATTATAAGAATCACCAGCACTGGAATTGGCTTACTGCAAATAATCTCTGATATTTGAAGAGTTTATAGGTTATAAGTGGGAGAGCAATTCCTAAAGGATTGCATATTCTCTTCTCCTACTGACTGACAGAACAAACTCTCCTGCTTCCTAAAGCTGCTGTCACAATCTCAAAGTAACAGGCACTTGCAAGAGGTCTCCAGGTACAAAACTTGGGGTTACTCACCTTTTAATGCACTTACCTATCAGTAAGTATTATACTGCCTTTATCATTATTTTTCCCCTCCAAACAAACATTCCCATTATATAAGCAATAGATTCCTTGCAGAAAGTCTGTATAAATCTTCAGAAAGAAAAAAGTAATGTCTGTTACAGCCTAAGCCATCTTGTTAACAGGTATTTTATCACCTGAATTTTGTAAGCTTTTCCATTTTCTCAGGACAAGAAGCTGAGATTTCTCATGTACCTTTTGTGCCATTTAATTCACAGAAGCTCCTAAATGCCTTGAACATCCAATTTTTACAATGAAAGAGCTTTCATTTACCATCCAATCACATCCACTAACACTATTCTATTACTTTCAAATGCAATAAGAAGTTTAGGACACTCCGTGGGGCTTGTAACAGCATAGAATGAGAACTGTATTAAAGCTGCTGCCTTTTGACCCAGGAAAAAAGTACCCCTTGATTGTCCCTTTCACTCGGGGTAAAAACTGTCAGTCAGCCACTCAGCAAAAGAACACATCACTCAGGAAGCAGTAGGTATTTAACACTTGCAAAAGGGTTGGAAACGTGAATTTCACAGCAAATTAACATCTTAAATCAAGCTTAAGACTGGGGCCATTATTTTGAAATCCTTCACTCCACTGAAAGGTTCTGCTGATGGTATGAGTGGGTCACAAAATCAAAGTTAACACACAAATTAAATTCTAAATTTGGTGATAAAGGCTAGACCACAGTTCTAAATTAAAGGAGTAATGAGAGTTACTGACAGCACCCGAGAGGAGCCTCATGTGACTTCATTCCCACAAATGTAGCCTTTGCTGAGCTGGGCCATCTTTTATCTAGAAAGAATAACTTTCAAACTGAAAAGCATCCATCAACGTGTGCTCTAAAGCATAGCAAAAAATTAATATCAAAGGCACAAAGGGTACAGCAAAGAGCAGCTCCCAGTGTAAAAGTAATGCTGAGGTGCTCAAAATCCCCTCAAACCTCCCTCTGTTTTTAATAAGGTGCTTGTCCTGGTTACAGGCACCTACAGCTCTGCTCCTTGTCCTCCTCTGAGGAACAGCACCATGCTGTCTCAGAGCTGGTCTGGCCTCAGCAACAGACAGAGAAGCACTTGATCACAAAGGAAGGACGTGTAAATAAAACTGTTCAAGTTCCTTTATCTGTTCAACTGTAGCTTCCCCCAAACAGGACAGACCCAACAGAAACAAGCAAACCAACCAACCCCCACAAAACCACTAAGCAAACAAAAAACACCATGGAAAGAGGTTTTACCCAATAGAAAAGTTATCAGCAGGTAGAAAGGCAATAAGAAGAGGGGTGAGTAACATCACACTTCATTCTGAGTTAGACTAGAATGAACTGGAGTGTGCGACACATATCCCATACAAACACTGGAGTTGTCAAGAATGAAAATCAAACCACCTCTGTGGATTACAAACAGCAAGACTCAGCTAAAAACTTCCAAAGGATACACAAAGTAGACCAGGAGAACTGATATATCAAATTGACAATACACAGTAGAAGTAATGAATATAAGCTTGGAAAGATGTAAGATGTGAAAGATCTGTTGTAAGATGTGCCTTGCAGCATTTCTCAGATGTTATCTGTGTGTCAAAAAATCTGAGCTTACACTGCACAACAGATTCCTCCAAAGACAACAGCGAGGGACAACTGGAAGTGATGAGAGCACAGATCAAGGCACTATTACAGTAATGGGGATCATTATAAAGATCACATCAACAATTCACGATCTATTAAATCACACAACCCCACGATGGGTCAGGCTGGAAGGGACCACAGTGGCTCATCTGGTCCCAGCTCCTGCTCCAGCAGGGTTATCCCAGAGCACAGGGCACAGGATTGTGTCCAGATGGGTCTTCCAGTGAGGAAGTGCCGCACCCTCTCTGGTCTCTGTTTCAGGGCTCAGCCGCTGCCCAGGAAAAGTTCTTCCTCCTGTCCAGGTGGGAGCTCCTGAACATCAGTCCCTGCCCATTGCTCGTGTGCCATTGCTGGGTCCCCCAGGGCAGAGCCTGGGCCCTGCTCTGCCCCTCCCTGCACACAGGGACACCCAGGGATGAGGGCCCCTCTCAGCTGGGCTCCTCTCCAGGCTGAACTGCCCCAGCTCCCTCAGCCTCTCCCCAGCAGGGAGATGCTCCGGGTCCCTCCTCATCTCTGCAGCCTCTGCTGGCCCTGCTCCAGGAGCTCCAGGTCCCTCCTGTTTTGATGATCCCAGAGCTGGACACAGCACTCCAGAGGTGCCTCCCAGGGCTGAGCAGAGGGGCAGGATCACTCCCTGACTGCTGGCACTGCTCTTCCTCACCCCAGGACTGCTGAGTTGATGGCTGGTAAAGAAAGCTAATTCATGCTATGGTTCAAAACGGGCACCTTCCTGCAAAGGTACTGATTCCACACAAAGGTCAAAGAAGCCTAGACCATTAAATTTCCTAAACATGAGAGGGAAAACCCCCAGTTCTCCCAAGCTAACACAGGCTCAGTTTCTTGGTTAAAACACCTCCAGTTTCAGCCTGCTCAAAACCAGTGCAGATCCAGTTCCTGTGTCTAAGGCATGAAGACTGCCAGATGTACAGGGAGGGGGAAAACAACCCTTCGAGTGATTCATGTAGTGCTTCTCTTCTTGGGAACATTGTTCCTCTTTGGATTTATTTTGAAATGTTACCCTCCCACTTATTTATTTCTTAATCTCCATATTATCTAAAAATTCTTTAATTTATATAATTTGCATAGATAAGGAAGGAAAAAAAGGTGGTTTATATTTAGCATGCCTCTTGTGAATTTCTGTCCTTCTCACATCAACAGATAATGTTTAATCTAGTAAACTTTGGGATAATTTAAAATAGCACTCGTCTCCAAAGTCTTGTAGATCTCCAGCATTTGGAATGTTATTCTTCAGGGAACCCATTAATTTTCATAAAAAGGTCTCAAAGGGCTGTATTAATTAACAGATCCAAGTAATCTACAAAAACTGCAATACTGCCAAAACACTCTGCACATACTCCCAGCTCATTAAAAATGCCAAAATCCTCAGTTTAACATTAAATAATTCCCACAGGACTTACAAAAAAGCTTACACAAGTATGGTATTTAAAAATAATTTTAAATGCTAGGGAAATTCACAATGATTTATTATCACAATTACACATAATAATCCTTTCAGAGCTATAGCTCTAACCTAAGTTATAATTGTTACTGTGTGATAAAGTGCTCCATAAATATGTCCTTTCCATATGGACTTTGTGCTCCCATTCTCTCACTCCTGCTTTTTAGAGAGCATTTTGTTCAATCTGTCTAAACTACTACAGAAACAGACTCAATTTTACACCACAATTGATATAAAGAGGATGAAGAGCTCAAGAAGTGATACTGAAGGATGGTAATATCCAACCCTAAAGGGATGAGGAAGCAAACAAGGGCAAGTAGTGCATTGTTTAAACATAAAACCAGGTTGAGGATGCTAATGGACTAGAAATTGTTTGTAAAGACTCGGCACCTATTGTTTAACTCATCAAAAAACACCCTCAGAAAGTTTCAGTGAGTATCCAAGTTATGCCATAGTCCCATCTTTGTTCTGCTCAGACTGCACCAACTGACATATTTTATTCTATCTTCTCCTTTGTCCTTCTCCCCACACCCCTCCAAGCATGACTGTGCACAACCTAGTTCCATTTGTGTCCAAAAATCCCAACTGCAACGTCACACAATTCTAAACTCGAGGAAAAAATCAGGCCCAAACCAAGCAGTTTATTTCCCAATGTGTCAAAGATAAAACATGTCTTCTCTTCAGGAAAAAAAACAGCCAACCTAACAAATACAAACCTAAAGACTTAAAAGCTTTGAATACTCCCACAATGGTACATTCCATTTTCTATTCCTCGGACTCGCTCGTGACTTCACTTTTCTATGAAGTATTTTCAGTACTTCTTTATCTATATTCGAATAAAAAGTTTTTGTGTTGGTCCTTTCCCCAAAGATACACTTCATCTTGCATAATGAAACTTTAACTGCAGGATTGCAGACCTTGGCACAGATGCTCACATGAAAAGCATGTTGAAGCACTTCATTGTCCAGGAAGTTTAAAGTCCACAGAATATCACACCTGTTGCAGTGCTCCATTATGTCAGGAATGACACACATTGGGCTGAACAATATGGAATACCTTAAATGCCTGAACCATCCACCAGAGTGGTTTTTGCTGTATAACCACATGCAACACAACATAGGGTTGAAGGACATTTCAGTATCAAAGGCACCAATTTTCATATAAGCAGTGCTAGCCCATATGTCATTATTAGCTAGTGAATTAAATTCAGACCCCCAAAACTATTAAACCACACATTACTGCTTCATTTTTTGAGGCACATTGAGTTTCATGGATGTCTCTTTGCCACTAGATCAGGTTACAGCACTAAAACAACATATTGTGTTTCTATTTTTGCCCTGAATGCTCAGAAATGCAGGGAAGTCAATTTTAGACAGAAAACTCTCCCTGATCTCTGTGGCCATAAATCTTCCTTCATTTGCTGTTGTCTCATTTGTCCTTCCCCTGCCACTGTCTCTCTCCTGAGAGGTAACTGATCCATTTAAACACTGCTCACAGCACAGAAAGAATTTTCTGGCCTCCCTGCCTTCCACAAATGCCAGCCAGGAATAATGCAGCCAGCGCTGTGGAGTACCTAAAGGAGGTACATAATTCCCATCCCTGGAAGTGTCCAAGGCCAGGTTGGATGGGGCTTGGAACAACCCGGGACAATGGAAGGATCCCTGCCCATGGCAGGAGTTGGAAAAACAGGAGCTTTAAGCCCATTCCAACCCAAACCATTCTGGGATTCTATGATATGAATGTGGCTTGAAAAAACTACACAAAACTGCACCAGAAAAACTTCCCATCATGTGAACAAGTGCTGCTCATTTCTGGCTGATGGTACTTTTGCTTTTGAAGCAGTGATATAAATATACACATATTTTACTAAGACAGACATTTGTATAAGAAGGCTATGTTAAAACAGCAGTGCTTGGAGAAGCACTATAGCACTTGGCAGCATCAATTCCTGTAAAGTTTTACTGAACATCTTAAAGTTGTCTTAGAATTTGATTTATAGTTGGTTAGCAGAATTATGAGGCTTGATTTCCCAGCACTTTCAATCCATAAGTCAAACATATGAAAAACTAAACAAATACCAAACAGAAGCATGGGGACTTCATTGATTTTAAGTTTTAAAACCCAAACATATTTCAATTCGAAGAAGCTCAAAAAGAAACTGTAACTACAAAAGAGATCAATAAATAAATCTGAATGGGTTCATTTGCTGTGGTTACATGAGGGATAGCACACACCATTCAGTAACAATTTCATTATATCAAAATGCAGCAATGCCACAATGAGCAGGAAAACAAGAGAAGCAATGCGCTGACCCTAACCCACGTTACCCAAACACCAAGAATGAAGGACAAAATTTCAACTGATAGCAAAAGATCAACTGCTAACCAGAGGAGGGTGTTACAAAATAATCAGCATTCATACACCCATAAAATTATGTGAATTATGGAATCATTAAGGTTGGAAAAGACCTCTAAGATCAAGTCCAACATCAAGGCAGCACTACCAAGGCCACCACTACACCACATCTCCAGGTGCCACATCCACACATCTTTTAAAGGGAGATAGTGATGGTGCGGGATGGTGACTCCACCAGTTCTCTGTCCAGTGCATGACGACCTTTCAATAAAGCAAGTTCCCTTCCTAGCAAAGCACAATCTTGCTCATTTTAATATAAGAAATTAATAGAAAACATTCCAAATAACCTCTATTTCTGAATGAATTTTAAAATCAAAGTACAAAAATAAAGCAAGATACAAAACACTGTCAGCAGCTATATGGACAACTATAAACCATAAACTTTAATAAAACAAACTTGTTTTGTTTTGGACACTCTGTGCCTAAAACATGCCATTTCACACATAGATGCCTTTGTTTTTAAGGGAAAAACAAACCCAAAGAAATAAATATCAACAGAAGTTCAGTCTGGAAATAGCCCTGATAAATGCAGAAGCAGTTTCCAGCATTACAGTCCATTAACTTCCATAATTCTGAGCTCTCACAAGGAAACACGGATGATCACAGCCTTAGATAAACGTTCACCTGAGTGACATTTTTACTTCAAATACCAACATTTACATCCCAGTTGCCAGAAACTGAAATCTCCATCAGTTCTGTTTTGATTATAAGTTAAGAGTTATAAATCAAATTGGTTTGAAACAAGGAAAGAGAGAGATACAAGAAAAGCTGACAAGTACTATTCTACCATTTAGTATCAATTAGTGAAAAATCAAAATGAAGACGTTCTTTTGTCTGGTTTGACAGAAGCCGTTTATGACTCACTTAGCTCATCTGTCCTACACTGATGATAGAAAAATGTTAATATGAATTTAATGATTTAGCTTAAGACTGAACTAAAAACTCCACAGATTTTCAAATCTTAGCAACATCTGCAATTGGAATGAAGTTTTCAGAATATGCTGAGCATCCCCAAGGAAATGTAGTCATTTTGTCTGAGTCTCCACAGGAGAATTGGTCTCTTCTGCAATATGGATGTTTGTTTATACACCTGCAGAGTAGCTGCTGAAATCTGCATCTGAATTAGAATTTGGGCCCTTATGTGATACAGAAAGTCTGTCCCTGAAGTTGAGCACAGCCCCTGAAAATTTGAGCATTAGTGAAAATAATCAAGTAAGATTATTGCTACCATACATCTGCTCCCTTTCATAGCTCCCAAATTCCTACCTAGAGATCTCTTACTCCTCACCTGATCTGCACAGAACTTAGTGCAGGCAAAAAAACACAAACTAGTGTGATCTAATGATGGTGCTTGCCAGTCCTAACTAATTATAACAGCAGCAATTAAAGTTTATCCAGTAAATAAACCCATAACCATAACTCACCACTGCCATGCATCTTCCAGCAGCTCCTAAGGACTTGTTCCAGCACAAGGACACACCCTCCTCCTGGCATCCAGGGGGAATAGAACAAAAGCACAGCCCCTGGATTTGATGGCATCTCCATCAAAACCAAGGGTTCAAAGTCTATCACTGAATTCCTGGTACTGGTAGGCTATTTATTCCTGTTGACTATGTTCTGTTGACTGTGGCAAGAAATAGGTATCCTGGCCTAAAATACTGCAAGAAAAATGGGCATCAGCTACAGAAGTGAAGCAACTGAAAAGTTTTTTTTTTTTTAAAAAGGCAGACATTGGCCAAGCACTCCAAATATACAGAATTCTCTACTGCTTGATTTCTTGAGCAATTCTATTTGGAAGGTTTTGAGGGCTGGAAATTCTCCAGGGAGATAGTTCTGAAAGATTAAGGACTGAAATCACAAGTAGTGGAACATGGGGGGAATAGTGGTGTGAACAGGCCAACAAATCTCTGAAATTCAGCTTCAGCATTTCAAGGGAAACCCAGAGGAATTCACTCTCTTCCCATGAGACTGGAACATGTTTTTGAACATTTTTAAAACTTCACCTTTCAGACTGAGTTCAAGTTTTACTTTTTCTGTCAATCTTATCGGTTGCATAGCTCCAAGTGTGTCAACACTGATGTTTTCAGAATTTACCATGAAGGAAATTTTGAAATCAGAATGGAATAAGCAGGAAATCATTACTAGGAGTGTTGGTATCATTCGTGTAGTTTTCACAGGTATTTCTCCTTATTGCTCTTTTGTATTTAGGAACTTCTATTCAACAACACTGCAAGTCTGCCCACAGTCTAATAATTCTTTTCCTTCTGGCCAGCTGTGTAGTTACTCACTCAAACAAGAGTAAATACACCTACTTTCTTCTTTAAATTTCTTAGATTTATCTTGCTGTTCTTCAGAGACACTGCAGCTACTACAGTTCAAGTACTATGTTCATTTTAATAATTGAAAGTCTCACTTAAAAATATTTATATAGCAAAAAAATCAACAGAAGATTTTTTTTTTTTTAAACTACAGCTATTAACATTCTGTAAGATAAAGCACTGATATGAGATTTCCCAAGCCACAGGGATTAGGAAATAGAGCTACACAAATAGAAACTGCCACCTTTATGCATCTCTGTGTTAGTGCTGTATCTCTAAATCACTGCAACCATAAATACCCTAAACCTTCAGTGATTTTACATTTGGGTTATGGAACTGGTCTACAAATGAGTGGCAAGTGATTCCAGTTTCTATTTCCCCAGTCAATACAGAATCATTAGTACAGCAAGTTTGTAATACACACACAACTTTTCATAGGTCAGACTGAGAATAAGGGAAGATCTCAAGCATTAATAAATCTGTTTACAATTTCTACAGAATAGTATCAAAGAATGAAAAATGCTTAATGGTATTAATTACAATGTAATAAATGCTCTGGCAAGTAAAATTCCTCATTAAAGCACAGCAAGAGCAACCCTACATATTCCTTTAGATGATTTTTGGACATTATGCATTATTCTTGGTTAGTTCTATTTAGAATATATTTTTAATTTGGCCTTATCTTATATTTTTATTGTGTTCCTCTTCCTTTCTTTCTACCACAATATATTATTCCTGAACAGTCCACAGTGGACTTTCCCAGAAAACAAACCACTCATCTATGGGCTAATTGTTCACATATCTTGCTGTGACTGCCTACAAACTCTACATTTTTAAAAATTTACTTTTCCCAAAGATATGTATTTCTTTACATGGAAAAAATTCATTGCCGTGTACCAGAAAATGTGAAAAGTGGTATATGAAATCAAAACGAAACTTTGAACCATCATAAAGAAAGTATTTGTTTCTTGACAAATAGTAGTTCTGAATGGGTGTTAAATATATAATAAAAATGTAAATGGCTTTTAAGTTCACAAGAAAAATTCAGTATTGCAACCTCAATGAGGACCTTCTTGTGAATAATTATGTAGAATTGTATCAAAGTGAAAGAAATGTCATGACACATATTAGTCACCTTCTAGAAACCCTGAAGTTTAGCATTTTTCTTTTCTAAAAAAAAATCCCATTATATGAATTCCCTCATGCTAATTAGTACCTTTTTAAAGCTCACTAATATACTCCATTTCAAGAAAATCTCAACATCTTGTTCACACTTCATGAGATATATTTATAAACTGACTTATTTTTAAGCTGTCTTTGGTTAGTGTATCAGCCCATGTGGCAAGTGTCAGAACCATTTCTTTTATTATTATTATATTACATCTGTTCAATATAGAATTACAGAATTATAGAATATCCTGAGTTGGAAGAGACCCACCAGGACTCTCCAGTCTAGCTCCTGGCCCTTCCCAGGACACCCCAACAACCCCACCCTGTGCCTGAGAGCATTGTCCATGTCCATTAAATATTGAGCTTTTGATGCATTCATATGGTCAATGCATATTGAGCTTTTGATGCATTGAGCTTTTGAAGCTCAATTTGAGCTTATTCTGCATTTTGGAGCCCAGAATAGTCAGATCACCACAGGATGATTACTTTCAGTTAAATACTTATCAGAAAATTACTAACCCAATCTATTCAGCCTTTTCTGTCCACAAACTATTGGGAATAGCAAGCAAAAACCAAGCAATTTAGCAGAGTGACAGCTGCCAGGCAATGCACCTTTGGCTCTATGAAGAATACACAAGAGCCTCAATAAAGTCACAACCATATCTTTTTATAATCTTTTCTTTTGCAAATAAATACTTCTTCTACAAAATCTGCTCAATATCTATGAAGACAGCTAGCAAAAAGAAAACATATATGCTTTCCCTCTGCTGACCCTGCCTAAAAATATTCCTTTTTCTCTGGTGAAGAGGCTTGTTCACTAATAAAATTACAGAGATACCCAGCTCTTTTCATAAATACATAACATGCCTTGAGATTATCCTTCAGATTATTGCTGCTATGGTTTCAAAGTGCCTGTTCCAGCCACAGCCAAGGCCTTCCCTCAGGAGCCATGGAGCTGCAGACAGAGCTAATGAGAAACAAAAAGGCTTCTAAAGACTCTGATAGCCCAAAGCTTTCGAGATGAACAGAAAGGAACATTTACCTTGCAGGGGAAGAGGGAAAGGTGGAGCCAAGGGAACCATTCCCTTCCCTTCTGATTGCTGTATTAGATGGAAAAAGCTCCAAAGGAGGGTGAGAGGTTTGGAGCCAGGAGTTCTGCATTCCTCCTGCAAGGGCAGAAAGGCCTCCCAGAGCTTATCCAAGTGTGAGCCACACAGTTCTCACTGATTATTCACGGAGAGCTCACTTTTCCTCTCTATTAAACTGCATTACAGGGAGCTAAACTGCTTCTGACATTTTCCTCTTGAGTGCTCCCTCCACATAAACTGTGTCCAAGCTGTTGCAGAACCTCTCTAATAAGTCCTTGGAACAATCTCTCCATTACAATATGGGCCTTAATGCAGACAGAAATTAACTTAATTTGTACAGAAAACAGTGCTACTCTGACATCAAGGGTTAAAGCACTGAACTGTGACTTGGAAGACATGAATTTAATTTCTGGATCTTCCACTTGGGCAATCTAGCAGGAATGATTTCACAAGAGGATACTGCTGTCTCACAGCACTGCTGGACACATGAGATGCACGAGGCTGGCAGGGCACACACAAATATTCTTCCCAACCTCTGTAAGTGATGTGGAGTGTACCCACACCTGCAGGCTTTAGGGTTATTTATCACTTGTTCTTTGCAGAAGGGTATGAACTTCATGTGCAGTTTAAATACACACTCATACTACTCATAAAGGCCAGTCATGGGGGGAAAAAAGGCATTAATTGCAAAAATTTTTCAAAGGAAAGTACTCGAATTTTCTATATGGCAAAGAGAGAGATAAAATTTATTAACAACATTAATGTGATGCTAAAATACTTGACAGGTTTATCTGGGAAAGTTAAATGTTTAAAACATCACGAAAAACCCTTACTGCAAGTGTACAGACTGATCTGTCAGAGTGAGCCAAGCTGAGCTGCTGGGTTTTGTCCCTTGTGTCATGGAAAATGCACTAAGTGACTTGTTAATTTTACATTTAACCATCTCTAACACTAGTTTCTTCAAATATATTCAAAGGCTGATCAAATTGAAAGATGAAAATGAAACATGAGAATCAGGAATTTCTTGTCATATACACAAGGAGATAAAGATGAACCCAAGCTTCCACTCATATTGCTTTTGTTTTTGAAAAGGCACACAATTTGAATAGTTCAAAAGAGGCTAAATTGAGTATTTGAATATTTCAGCACACATAAAATCCAATTCTGCAACTCTACGCTTCTCCAGCAGATGTGAAAACTGATAGCATAAATATTCTTGTGAGTATTATTAGATTTAATTTATATACACTAATGTGTGTGTTTATGGGCATCTCTTAGCTCCCTCCCTTCAATATTTGTGCACACTGATGGATGAGATCTGCCCTGAGTCTTCTTTTCTCCTGGCTGAGCAGCCCCAGCTCTCTCTGACTTTCTTCATATGAGAGATGCCTGTATGTCACATTCCTTTAAAAGCAGGTATAATTTCTGTAGGAAAATTAAGCAGCAGTTCATGTTGCTAATGCAAATCTCCAATTCACTCTGGCTACTCATGCAAGAAATCAGCATATGATGGCACAATTAAAAAGTTTTACTGTTAATGGAAAAATGTAATTTAATTTTAAAAAATCTTTTCTAATGCCCTAGGAGGCAAGAAGAGGGTTTAAATAATTAGAAAGAATTTTTTTTACCTCAGTAAACTCTTCAACAGGAAATTTCCTCATGAATTTTGGACTTTGAATCCTCTTTCCTACCTTGTGTTACACAAGGACACAGAGATTCATATGACTGATCACCTCTTGGTAGACAGAGCCTGTTTTGCTTGGCATTGTTCAGAGACAGACTAAAATGACATTACTTCCCCAGCTCTAAGGCAACAGAGAGATGGAAACAAATGGGCAAAACACAGGGAAAAGGGAGCCAACATTTGTCAGCCTGACAGGCAGCAGTCTCAGCAAACCATCAGGGTGACTGTTGTCAGAACTCTACAGGCATCACAGAGGATATCAAGGGTAGTGACAAGACAGACCATGACAAAGCTGCTCTGAGATGTTAATGCAGAGCTCTTGGCAAATAGGAGCAGCAACAAAAAGAACTACCAAGATGTCTGCTTAGCAGCAAGTAGCATCTGGGCTACTTTTGCTACTTTGGTTACACACAACACAATTTCAATGCCCTACTCTTCCCATAAGTAACTCTAAGAAAGCCCAAGTCTGAGAATGAAAAAGAAATCAGTTATGTCTAGAAAGGACCAAAACATAGTCCAGAGCAAGTGTCAAATCTGACTGACACAACTAAACACCTTGTTCTTCACACACTGCCAAACTCCCTGTGCCTCTCCACCTTACCAAGTAAATGGAAAACTTCACTTTTATCTAGTGCATGTAGAACTCTGAAAGACAGTGCACACCAACACCACCCATTTTACAGCAGAACTGCAGGCTATAATCTAATTCCAAAGAATTTCCTCATGGCAACACTCGAAGGATTCTCTGTCTGCATAGCCGGCTCCTCTGTGTGATGTGGATGTGCATCTGTGTGATATGTGCTCAGCTGTTAAGGAGAAAAAGTGGCAAATGTGAACTAAAGAGGAAAAGAGTCCAGGGTTCTGCAGAGCTTTCCTACCTTCATCTCTTGGCACAAGGCTCTACAAAATTGTACCTTTAATTTCAGTTACCCAATTTTACGCCACAAGTCAATTTGCATGGTTCCCAAGGAGATAAGCTTTTAAAATCTTCTCTGGAATCTACTGATAAAAATAGGGGAAACTAGTTAGTAAGATATAATGATGAATTAGACCCTATTGAAAAATTACCTTTTACTGGGCCAATCAGGAAATGCGAGATAATCAGTAAACATTTTCTATTTGCTTTTCTTTACTATTATCTCCACCTTCCTATTTTTACTGTGCCTAGGCAGAGCATTAGCAATTTTCTATCTTTTTCTTTTACAAACTATCAAACAAGGACAAAGGATTTGAGAACACCAGGTTACATGTAAAAAAGAATATAAATATAAATTTATAAATAGAATAAACAAGGATATAAATATAAATATACATTTCCTAGTTATATCTGTACACTAGTAGGTAAAACATCCATTTAAAACATAGAATCACAGAACCTCTAAGCTTGGAAAAGACCGCTAAAGATCAGCAAGTGCAACTCAGCTCCGCTGTGGTTCATCACTCTCCCTGTCCCCAGGCGCCACATCTACACTCCTGAACACTTCTAGTGATTCCACCACTGCCCTGGGCCACCTGTGCCAGTGCCTGATCGCCCTGTCAGTGAAGAAATTTTTCCTAATATCTAATGCAAACATCCCCTGGCACCTATATTAGGCCATATATTTACAAGGTATATGGCAATTCTGTTTGTTAAGTGCATCAAAGCAGGGACTGCCAATGACAAACAGGAAATAAGATCTGAATGGAGGACTCTAACCTCAATCAATACGGATGAAGGTCTGAAGAACTAAAGTATGTGAGCTTGTGCAGACTGTGAGTTTGGATTTGCAAGTGCTCCAGTTTCTTTGAAAATGTAGAAGAACCCAGTAATACCCAAGCACAAACCAGATTCTGTTCCGTCCTTTTGATAAACTGGTTCTGGTGAGAAAAATCTGGTCTTATAAGTCAACAGAACGTTTTCCATCTATCCTATGAACTACAAGAAAAACTTAATTTTCATCTAGTGCATATGGATTTTCCCTTGTGTGTGTAAAATCAGACAATTATAATTACTAGAAATACATTTAGTGAACGTTTGGTATTTCTTTAGATGGGCTATTTTTATTTAATTCCCTACACAAATTATTTAATCTAAGTCATTCTTCTCTGAAAAATCTTGATTTATGCATTTAATAACCTCTTGGAAAACTAGATTTAGAACTGAATAGCTGCTGTGCCAAACTAAAAAACCAAGCTCTGTGTGCATTACCTGTGTGCCTTGGGATTGGATCCTATAGCGTCTAATAGGGGATGAGCTCCATTTGCAGCTCTTCCCCCCAAAAATTTGCAACTTCTCTTTTCTCTGAGTTCTCAGTCACCTGCAGCCAACAGGATCCTAAAAGTGATCCTTTCTTCAACAAAGATCTGTTCTCTTGAAACAGTCCTGGGAGCCTCAGGACTTCCTGAGTCTGTTATCCCTCTGTCAAATTTGCTTGAAATTGAGGAGCTGTTCAAAAAATTACTCTAGGAAACACTGTTGAAAAAAGGCAAAGCAGGCTGCCACAGAGCCTTTAGCACTACCAAGAAAAACAAGGCAGTCGCTCTTTTCCATCTCTTGAAAAGGCTGATTTTAAGTAGCAGTATTCATATAGGAAAAAAACTTTTGTTAATTGAAATATGTTTTAAGTGCTTTCTTCAGCTATAGAGACGTGTAGAAACTACACCCTCCCCCCCAATGTACACAGAGAGTTTTTTAAACAAATGGAAAAAGTTCAGTTGCTTTGTTTACATTTTTTTCAAGCACACCTTAACATTCTTTTGCACTTTACATGATTTTATATTATCACATTTTTAAAAGAAGCATTTTAGTTCATTTCAGAGCATCATCCCAGACTCTCACTTTCTTTAAAGGAGCATATTTACATGAAAGTCAACATCATATTTGCAGTATACAAAATTAAACACACATCCTCTCTGACAGGTTTCTTTCAGTATAGTTGTTGTTTCTCCAAGCAAGTTCTAAAGTGTTTCCAAATACGTTTAAGGACATCCAATTTATTTTTATTTCAGAAAATTGCTTGAAGAAGCACTGTATCCTTAAGGTGTGACACCCAGTTATGAATAGCAAAGAATACTTAAAATTTCTCAGCACACTAAGTATCTCTGCTAGCAATAACTAGAAGCACTGGATAGAAGGATCTACAGAAATGATATAAAAATGTAATTCAAGAAAGAGAAAGAAAACAAGGAATAGTCTTACATGACCATATTTATCTGCTGTTGTTCAGCTACAAAATAATGGAAAAACTTTGTTAGAGATGTCCTTTCCTCACTAGGCCAGAGCTTCTAATACTTTCAATTATATATTAAATACTTCTAGATTCACAAGTAGTTTGTAACAACATTCAGAAGTACTTTGCAACTGAAACCTGGCTTTTTCTACAGGTAAAGGCAGGCTTTTAACAAGGCAAACAGTAACAAGGAAATGATGACTTGAGCCTGTGATACACCAACAGCTTATGCTGCTGCAGCCTGGAAGGGTCACAGCTGGATGCTCTTCCCACCTGATTCACCGAAAATCTTGCCCAGTGTGAAGTGTCTTCCTTCCCCAGACTGGCTGTCTTTCTTGTTTGGATTTTTTTAGACACACACTCTTCTTGAACCTGGTGTCCTTCAGATAAGCCGAAGAACCCACTAATATTTGGGCGGATTTGCTACAGGCTCCTCTGAGAAGCAGCACAGAGACACCAGCTGCAAGCTCTCTTTTATGCTTAGACCAATATGATGATGTAATTTGGGAGAAAGTTATGTAAACCAGACAGAAACCCAAAATTGAGCAACTCTGAGCCTAAGCAGAATCCTGTTGATGGATGCCCAAGCTCACAGCACTGTGGTGGTTATTTACTGCAAAATGTGGGCAGTTACCAAAAGCAACTGGACGTGACCTTTGCATTATAAGTATTAAATGCATAAAGACTTTTAAAAATGAATTTAAATTATATTCAAACCTAGTCAATGTGTCAGAATTGTCAGAACTTTGCTCTGGACTCTTTTTTTAAAAATATTTTTAGGTTCATTCTTCCTCAGCGGCAGCTAGCAAGCCCTGAAATGTCATTGCTTACAAGCCAATCTAAATTTAAACTCTTCTGACTTTTGACCCAGGGGAGTAAACTACAATCAAATACAAACTGCAAAAATATTCAGCACTATAATTCAGTTTCCTGGAACCTGAGTTTACAGACATCTCTGGTTTCTGTTTTTATACCTACTAACCAAATGCCACTCTTTCTACATAAAAGAGGAATCTCAATGTGTAAACAGTTCTGCCCAGATGTTTTACTGTACTTACATTCCCACTGCATCTCATGATCAGTTTTTCCACTGTGACATCCTTCAGAGAGGAAATCCCCCTGACTGCTGGCAGTCATTTTTCAGATATTTACTTACACTAAATGCTTCTCAATGACCTGCTGAAAAATAAAACTCCACATGTACACAGTAAAATTAATGTACTGCTCATGGTTCCTACCAGCTCACTGCGAAGTCGTGCACCTTCAAAATGCTGCTCAGCTGGTACTGTCCAGATTTCAGGGGTTGAGTGTGTTCTTTAGCATGCTCAAATGATGGGGTCCCTTCAGGATCAACAGGGAACTCTGAATCCTGCAGAAAACCAAAATTATTAATCCTCAGAAATGCTGCATACCTTCACACAATGTATCTATTTATATTACTACTTTGAAAACCCAAATTTATCTTATTTTTCCACTCTTTTTTCTCTTCTATTTAATTTTCCTAATTTTTTACATCACTGTTATACTGATTTTATTAATTTTGATACATACTGTAAAGCTGACTGCAGGCAGAACATCTGAACATTAATAATTAGTTCTTTTCAAATTATATTTGTACTATTTAAGATAACTGGCCTGACATAAAACATAGGACTAGAACTGAAAAAGAAGGTTTATATTAAACCCCTCAGTAAGATTACTAGCATGGGTTATTTTCCATTTTTCCGTGGCCTATTTGATTTCTCTCCCTGTTTTCCATGGGAGGTTAGCTCCATGAGCTGCATCCAGAGGCAAAGCTGCTGTATTTTCCAAAAGACCTTTCTTGTACGTATAATACCAATAAAAAAATCAAAATATGTGTAGCTGATTTACAGCCTCATTTTCCATTGGTGTGGTTTAAGATATTGCCTAAGATTAATCAGCAGACTGGGAGATTTACTACTAGCTCTAATTAACTAAGCTAAATAGCTTTATTAAAAATAGATTGTCATTAAAGAATGTACCGAGGGTAACTGTGCACAATATATTTTAAGGACTGCACCAGTCATTACAAAACCACTTCCCAAGACACCACAGTTTGCTGAAGACTTGGCTGATGGCTTCTGTTTGCAACATTTTAGGACATCCTGCTGTGAGAAGCTTTAAAGGAGACTGAAATCGCTGCACTCTTTAAATGTCCATCAAACACTAAGATTAAGGAGGGAATAAAATCACTGTATTTTAATCTGAAAGCACACACACACACAGCAGGGATAACCACTAAGTCTTTTTAGTATTTGTTTGTGCTAAACTTCATAGCAGCCATCCTGTTTGGTGATAATTTGCAGGAATGAGCATAAAACAAACTTCACGACTACAAAGTAGCAAAATACTGTCTGTCTTCAGTTTCAGAAGCTCTACACCCTGCATTGTCCTACAAGGGTGCCATTAACCCAAGCCAAACTTACGAAATCACCAAACTAATGACTTAACGGTCAGTTTGAGCACATCTATTCCAGACCCAAGAACTGGAAGATATTTTTCAGTGGACCGTGGCTTCAATCACAGGCACAGCCTAACAAAACCACTCCAAAATCCATGGAACAGTAGGGACTATTGACTAATATCAGACAACTGTCTTTCTTCCTCTGGGGAGAAAGACAGAATCTGGAAATCATGGCGAGCAAATGAGCAAAGTCATCTTTGCTTAACACAGATACTAGCAAGATACCTACATTTGGAAAAAACAGAAGTAATTAATCTGGAATATTCAGAATTAGGAAATAAATATGTCAAGTGCAAATACATAAAGAATAAAGATTAAAGTAATCTGGCACTGTTAATCCAGCAAGGAATGTGTTTGTGGCTAAAGTTCCACATTTTTATACAACTGCATATCAAGTTCTGACTGTGTCTCAGTCATAATATTCTTGAAGATCTCTGATGTCAGTTCAAGAAAAATCCATAGATTTCCAAATTTGGGAACAATTATTATAAGACTGCAGTATTTATTATACACATACACACTAAACTGAGTAAAGATATTACCTAAAGGTAAGTATAGTCCCAATATGTGTCAGTACCTCTGTGCAACTCTTGGAAGCTTTCTGTACTCCTTCTCTTACAAAATTCTACCTTTCAAGGTTTACAAACTTGAACAACTCTGATTATAACATAACAAAGGCATAAAAACAGCATGCTTTTTGCAAATTGTTCTCATTCACTTTCTGGAATACAACCAATTTGTAAATGCTACCAGATTTACTCATTTCAGAGTGAAACAAGCCTAGGAAATGCAAGGCTCTCTGAGTAGAAGTGACAGAAAGTCTTGCATTTTTCAGTAGGAAAAAATCCCCAGATACTGCTTCAGGAGATAGAGCTGTAAATGATTGCTGTAACATTTAAAAAATAAAGTAAAACGAGAATAATATAAAAATATTAGGTTTTTTGTAACCCCATTGTAAGGATCTGAAGTATTTCTGACACTGGAGCTTTTGCACCCTTTGCAGTGGTAATCCTGTATTCTACTAGAGCAGGAGACGTGCTCTCAGCTGAGATAATTCATACTATGGTTCCCACTGGCATGAACAGTGGTATCAGTTGTCATGGCCAGATGAAATGCAGATTTCAGTAGCTCCTCAGCAGGTAGAAGTCACAGTGTGACTTTTTTTCCCAGACACAAATATTTCTCAATTATTTTTCTCAGACACAAATATTCTGATGAAATAAATGGGGTATTTTCATCCTAAAAATTTGCTACAATAGAACTGTTCAATAATGCTTGTATGAAGATATCTCCTCTCCCCTGACAAATTTAGGCAATCAAGTTCCATTATTTAATCCTTATTCTATTATTTCCAATTGCTAAATCCTAAGGGTAAAAGAGAATCCATTACACAAGTTGAGACCTTGCATAACAAGGCTTGTGAAACTTTTACAGGCATTGACTGCAAAGTCTGATGTTTCTTCAGCATGGGCAAGGGCCAAAATTCAGGAGAATATCCTGAGTGCTAAGGAGCCAAAGGAATATACTGTGGTTTTGTTCACTCCTTTATCTGCTATGTACAAGACATTTGTACTATGACAAAAATAAAAACCTACTAAGCTTCTCTCTCACATCCATATAAAAAGGAATTACTGCACTTCCTGCCTGTGACATTAAACACCCTTTTACTCTATCACCAAAGGCAAGGAACAGAACATTCAAGAGTGTCCTAGGAGGACTCTCTAGGAACGAAAACCCTTCTGAATGCCTGTCCTCAGTCACTGACAAGGGTAAATGGTACCTGGTCCCTGACCAAACTGTCCCTTTGACAGTACACTCCCTGTTATCTAAAATCACAGATGCAACTATCAGCCACTCACAAGAAGTCGCCATGACTCGGGCCATTTACACAGAGCACTTCCATGGATATCTAAAATATCAGAAGACAGAAGGCTATAGAAGTCAGAACTGTGTGAAGTCATAAAGGCATTTCATACCTTAAGACCTCATGGGTTCATGTACAAAACACAAACCAGAAGAGAAGAGCTTGCCTTTCTTTTGTTTGTTTGGGATTTTTTGGTTGCTTTTTTTTTCTTTTTTAATTTAAGAGCCTGAACCATGAGAGAATTTAGTGATTTACCCCAGATCAAGCTGAAATTCTCTAGGACAGCTTGTAAACTGAACTAATATCTTCTGAGTCGGAAACCATCCCTTAATTTCCCCATAAGATTGTCTTGATGCAAACTGTTGTGCAATTAAGAAAATTTACCCTTAAAGCTATTAGAAATATCTCTTTTCTGCCCTGATTTTTTCCAGTAAGACTGCCTTTTCCAACAACAGGGCTCTGCAGAGCAAGTCTACAGCTTTCTTTTTCCTCAAGAAAGACACAAGAGACTCATTTGTCAAAACATACAGAAGGCAATGAATAGATAAGTGGAACTGATCTAAATCATCTCAGAGCTGAGAAAAATGTAGTAGAGTTTAATAGAAAACATCCAAATCAGTTTGTCTAAATCACAGCTTGGCCTTGTCTATATCATTATTACAGGTAGTGTTGAGTTTCTCCTTACTCAATTGTTAAAAATTGAAGTCAATTGAGGAAGCCGTTTCACTCTGTAACCAGGAACAAGCTCAAACCTTGCTACTTTAATTCTGAAAGAAAACAGAGTAATCTTAAGTGAGGCAAAGCCCATCAGACAGCAAATTAGTGATCACTGTCTTTCAGTGAGGGAAGAAAAGGAGCAACCTTTTTCTTTTTGCAAAAATTAATGACCATTATTATCAGCAGGTCCAATTTGAAAGCTGTCAAGGTCATTCTGAGACTGCAGCTCAGACATGCACAAGGAGCACAGTCACAGGTGCTAGTGTATCCATACACTCAATTTAAAAAGCAAATATTAGATATTTTTTCAGAAATGTCAAAAAATGAAAATTAAGTTCTTCTTAGGGCACAGTGACTGTCTATGTCCAAGACTCAGCAAGCCAGTCTAACTTTAGTCTAACACTAAATATTTTCAAGGAAATATTTTATTCTCATTTCTCACCCAGAATCAGCATTGTCTCTGTTTTTCTGTACTTAGAAATGAGTCCTGAACTAATCACTGATAGCTATATTGACATACCATTGAAATTCTCATTTTATTCATAGTTACAGAGAATTTTAATAATTGCTCACTCTTTTTTCCTGAAAAATCTGATACACTTACATTATGCAGAACATATTTTGTCTATTTTCATTTTAAACCTGTTTCAATATATTGAAAATTAGCTATTTTAGTTTTTAAATATCAAAGCGGTTTCATGGAAACCAGTAGGTGTACTCAGAAGTTACTAATTACATACATAGATTTCACAACAGGGCTTGGGTCATTTTGTGTCCCAACTTTCAAAACAACTTAAGGATTACTAAGAATCCATACAGTCAAAATGTGCAAATAACAAAACACTGTTAAACACAAATACATAAATAAGAATGAAAATACTCTTGGCTGCAACTGCTGACAATGAACGACTTTTGCTTCCCAGACTATCAAAAGTAAAATACATCACATAAGGAAAAGCATTTAAACAGCAAACTAGAGTATGAGATATTCAAACCCCATTTTACTTTTTGTTACTTAAAATTGTTTAAAGTTTCAATGTAAATAAAGAAAGATTCAAACCTGTTCCTGTTTCCCTCTTTCCCACGAAGCAAACCCTGATAGCCTGTTCTCTGAGTAGCTCAGTTTTGCAGCACTAGAGGTAGGCAGATTCAGAAGGCAAATGTTAAGCAGCAAAGTACTGAACTAATATTAAAAAGCTTTGCTGCAAGAGTGACAGAAAAATTGACATCTAATATAGTAGCTGGGCATGTTTTTTTTTCTTATTTCCTGTAATTGAAGGGACAGGGTATCCTTTTCTCTCAGAGTATAAAGAAATGAAGGTATTTAGTGCACCCATTGAGCACAATGCAGCAGTGAAACGGTCAGTAGGCACTGTTGTACAATTAATACTGAAACAGCTCAATTTCAAAATGTTCCAGTGTCTGCAGTAACCATAATACAACACATTTGCACATTATTTTACTATGCTAATCATGACCACAATTATTTTATAAACATCTGAAATGTAAGGAAAGGAAGTTGAAAGCAATAGCAAGAGAGTGTAGTAAAACTTTTACTGCCTGCTCCATCTTGCTTGGCTTGCTAATAAAAACCATAAAACTCAGCTACAAAGGTTGTGGCCACATAACTCCTCCTTATTCAGTTTATAATGCTGACATTTTTTCCCTTTTTTAATAAAATAAACATGAAAGTAATATATAATAGGTAGTAAAAGCCAGATTAATTAAAAAAAAAAACAATGGTAAAACTGTTCTGTCTTCAAATTCTGGGCTAGTATAGCTCTTCAGACAGTTTGTGAACTGGTGCTAACAGTAAATTTGCACTTGAAATTGCTCCTGACAATGTCAGTTTTAAGGCTCTGCCACATCAAGTCAAGCCATTGCCTATGCAATAAAAAACTAGAAAGCTCCACTACTCAATGTCTAACTATGCCACAGACACTCAATCACTTTTGGACTAGAGCTCTCCTTAGCACTCATTGATAAATACACTGCAATTATTTTCTACTATCAAAAGGATAAACTTCAAGTTCTTGCACTTCACTGGTTTTGTTTCTTTTACCTCAGCTATTAAAACCAGATTTGATTAGCCAGATATGATTAATAATCAGAGAGGTTTGAAAAAGGGGAAGATAACAATTATAGAAGGATCCATCACTGAAATGCAATAGCTTTCTTCCAGTCTTCACCACTAGGGCTTGTTTAACTTTATCACCACTATTTCAGAAAGCAACAATATAAAATGCAAAATTTCTCTATGCCAAGCATACTGCCCAACACTGCAGAAATAAAACTACTGCAATGTTTTAGCCTCTGCTAAACTTCCTCTCAAAGGCCCAAGTAAATCACATTTCTCAGTTTAAAGGTACACAGCTGTGGCTGATGCTGTCCAGGATGAACACGACACCCCAGTGTGGAGACTGGGACATGATCTGTGCTGCCCAGTGAGCTGCACAGCTGCCCAGAGGACTCAGAGCTGGGAGTCACAGGACAAGGCTGGAAGTGTCCAAGGCCAGGCTGGATGGCACGTGGAGCAACCTGGTCTAGCAGAAGGTGCTCCTGACCATGGCAGGGCATGGCATGACATGAGTTTTAAGGTCCCTTCCTGTGGCAGGCACATTCTTCTCTCTCTCAGGATTTTTCATAGAGGAGCACGGAGAGAAGAAAGAGAAAACAATTTCTAGTTCTGCTCCTCGTTTTCCCCATGTGGAATGTGTTTGGAGAATTGTTTACCTGGGGTGATTGCTTGATTGGATTCTGGTGAGGATTGTTTGAGCTGATGGCCAATCCAATCCACCTGTGGCTGGACTCTCAGAAAGGGTCACGAGTTGGGAGTTAGTTAGATATAATAGTCAGAAAAAGTAGGTTTGTATCTTTAATATCTCCTTTAAATGGGATATTAATGTATTATACTATAGTTATAATAAAGAAATCATTCAGCCTTCTGAACTGGAGTCAGACATCATCATTTCTTCCCACTGGGTTTACCTGCATCTACAATACCTTCCAACCCAAACCATTCTGGGACTCTGACCACAGAATCACAAAACAGCTCCTTGAGCCTTGCTCCAGACTGACCACAGAACAAGGAGCGGGTTTAAGATGCTCTGCACTCACACTGAGTGGAAGACAAAGGCTTAAGCTATACAAAGATGAACAGATAATTTCTCCAGAGAAGGAACAATCCTTAAAAAACCTCCAACATTCCTTGAGGACCTGTTCTGTGTTCAAAAGGATATCTATGCTGCACAGAAATACCCCATGCAGCCTTCTTCCAACACCTCTACCATCCCAGCTACATCATCAAATGTATTTTAACCCCTTCTTTTGATAACTCTTCTCTGTCATGGCAAATTGCATGACCAACAGTCTCTGCAGAGTCAGCAAGTTGAGTGAAGAGTCACAGTAAAATATTCCAGACCAGGAATGTACAGTCATTCTGAGTGCTAACTTCAGTTACAGTCCCAAGAAAGTAATATAATGATCACCCAACTTCATTTACTACTCCCTCATGGTGGGAATTGAGTTTAATACATGCAATGGAAATTAATTTCTTAGTTTAAAATTATTACATCTCTAGGATACAAAGTCTATACCAGTACTGATATGCCCAGATTTTAAATTTCTACTTCTGGTTGCCATTAACAACAGTGATGAATATAAGTTTATCACATGTGAAAGAATAAATCCAGTTCTATTTTACTGGTAGTAATTTCTAGTTTGTCACCACGATTTTCAGCACCACATTGTAACAACAGAACGTGTTCCTGTTTGTTTTTCAAAACACCATTACATGTCTCACAGATAATTAACCAATATGTTCATACAATGGAGATGTACACACAGCTATGTATATAACTTAATCTTGCATAAACAACTGCAAACACTGTTACAAAACTCAGCTTGATCATTTTGCAAGAAGTAAAAGAACATCCGTGAAAATGCTGCAATAAATTATCATGATATGAGGCATGCAATTGATTCTCATGGCAGTTTTCTAAGCCACAAATAGCCATGTGCTATTCCCAAAGATGTTCCCTATCCCTTCCTTTCAAAGGCCCATGTTTGAAAATCAACTGCATTTATGATCAATGTTAAAATAAACAACAGTGCAATAAAATAAAAAAACCTCTTACAATTATAATTTCATTTTGTAGATTTAAATTTTGATTATGGTGCAATTAAACATCAGCAATATTTTAAGCTACAGCAGCACGTGCTGCATATGCCACACAATTCATCGCGTTTAAGAGGCAATGCTGAAAAAATTATAGACATCAAGTTACTTCAGTTTTCTGACATACTCCAAAATATGCTGCAATACTGTTTAATGTATTGATTAATGTAAATTTTCTCTACCACAGAAATATCCTACTGTAGAATCAACTAAAAATTTCTTGATTTTCTCCAAGAAAACCTCAGTACAAACAATGCAAGACTATCCATTCATCCACGGATGTTTCAGAGGAGAGTTCATCTGAATTAATTTTGAATTTATTCCTAAAACATGTACTGTGAAAGCCTGTGGAAAAACCCTTTTTCTTTTTTTTAATGATTTCTTTTGACATGATCTCACGTGCACTTTTAACACGAAGAAAAAACCTGCTCCCAAAGGCTCTCTACCACTAGTAATATCCAAACATAAATACAAGGGGTGCAAATAAGTTCTAAATTTTGCCAGTCTTTTATTAAGTTCCCAAATATTAACTAACAAATTTTATTTTTCCTCAAATTACTATTCTGCTTCTCAGGCACTGTCGGGAAGCTCAGAAACTGTGTTTATATTCTCAGTAGGCTGGATACACTAATTTATGCCAGGGCCAACGTACCCACTGTAATCATCTCAATAACTGTTATAAGGCACCCAGGGCTTGCAGAGGTCCATACATCACTACAATGAACTGGTAAACACATTCAGGGGCCATTAGTTATTGATTTATTTGCAATTATGCCTTACAGATGCCGTCTATGTTCCCCCCCTTGGCACTTCATCATCCTGACTCTGTTTCAGGACAGCCGGTAACCATTATCCCAGGCTCCACATAATGAGAAATAATGAAAACAAAGCTGTAAGAGTACTCTGACATGCAGGTACAAAGCTATCAGCTTGTCAATACTGCAGAGAAATGGATTCTTTATAATAAAGAGCTAATTAATTGATTACTGTACTTGTAAGCAATAAGTACTTTATCAAACAGTGATAAAGCTGGTTATCTATCACAGTTCACCACCAGAAATATTTGCAGCACTGCAGGAAGTGGATACAGCAGAATATGAAAGAGGTACTGCCAGGCTGACTTCACAAACATGCCAGTAGTGAAACTGAAACTGCTAGAAGTGCCTGAAGGTGTGATGAAGTCAGTCTGCTCCAGATTCAGCAAGGCAGATTATGAAACCAGACCCAAAATGTCTGTAAATTATTTCAGACCACATAAAACCCAGGCCTCGGCACTTCCTTGAACTAAATTTCTACTTGAGCTAGACACAGCTTTTAAAAAAAACCCCATTATTTAGAAATTGTCCATTTTTTTAAGGCTGAAGGATTGACTGTAACTGCCAGTACATCTGTGAAATGCCTAACTATATTCTCTATTAAAAAGCAACTCTATTTCTAACCCAGAATATCCTTAGATTCAATTTTCATCTACTAAATTCTATTCTACTTCTGTCTGCTAAGTAAACACTGCTATTAAGAGTACATTTTGTCCCCTTTGTCACAGTCAATGATGAAGAACACCCTAATTAAGCCTGTTCTAGTTGAAGATTACCCTGCTCATTGTAGGGGGGTTGGACTAAATGTCCTTTAGAGGTCCCTTCAAAGCCAAACTATTCTATGATTCTGTGAACTTTAAAAGCATAGTAAAAAAAGTATATGTTTATTTCTCTTTTGTTTACCAAATGACCCAGACTTCCTCTGCTCATTTTCCTGGTCTCCTCATGGAAAAAGACCTCACCAGTGAGTCATTTGATAAATTTATCAGCAACTTTAATGCAAACACAAATCAGATTTTTGAGATTCTTTTTTTCCCCCAAGTCACATATGAAAATGCTAAATAGTTTATAAGAAAAAAAAATCTCTGAATACATTTGATTATTCTCCATTTAAGGCTTCATGTCAGATTTGAACATACTAGCAACATTATAACATTATTTACGTTGATTTTGTACAATTCCACAACTGTATCTTCTACAATCATGGGATAACTTGCATTGGTTGTAGTGCTAATTATTTATAGTTTTCCATTCTATTATTTTGTTTCTCTGTTTCTTGAGTCACTTTTTAACATTTTAGATATAGTTTTGAAAGTAACCACAGATTTCTGGCACAAACTTCCAGCGACAATTTTTTACAACAGAAGGAGACAAAAAAACAGAATAAGTTTATCACCACCTGACTCCCAAGTTACAAAATTGAAACACTGAGCTTTCAAGTGGGATAGCAGAAACCACAAGATTTTATTCAATTCTTGAAACCTAGCCCATATACTCTCAATATAAAGGCAATTTGTTCATGTGGGCTAGGACAGATGGCATCGGGACCTAAAATGAATTTTACTCTGACAAACAGCAATTGTTTACCCTATGGATCTGGTTTTTTTTCTGTATTCAAAATCATATATCCTTAGAAAGAATGTAAGTAGCAGGTTTTATTGCTTTTTATTACCATTAGCCCCTCAAACCCACACAAGTTTGAGATGGAACTAGGGGCTATTTTGTCTTTTTTTGGTCTTTCTCCAAACCTGTTCATATAGAGAAGTTCTCTGTACCATCCCCTCTGGCCAGGTCAGAGGGAATATCTGAAACCAGTTCTTCCCAGCTGCGCATCCATGGTGAGATTCAAGACAATTTGCAATTTCATTCTAAATTTAGGCACTTGGGCACTGCCATAATAGCTGCAAAGCTTTCACTGGAGATGTCAAATTTCACTCACCAGCAGCTACAGCACAGGATGAGTGTGAAGAAAGTGCTTCACTAATTTTTAAGAGTGCTATATATTAATATTTCTATGTGGATTCAGAGAGTGATGGTACAGCCCGCATTGAGACACAACTAGGTAAATCCCCACAGAATTCACTGACAGTTTTCAGCCTGATGCTTGAAGAGACACCGCCAGAAATCTACAACAGAAAGGGATACAGCCCAACAATACCCAGAAAACCTGACAATTTGTCTGATCACAGGCTGCACCCCCCATTCTAATTCATGGGCCATTACAGGAGATAAGTCTGGATAAAAATAAACCAAAGACAATCTGGAGGTAAGAGGAGTGAGATGCTAGTGGGGAAAAAACAGCATTAGAAGCAAACACTCCAAGGAATTCTGCAGTAGAGCACACAGGGCTTAGCACAATGCAAAATCAGTTTGAAGAAAATCCAAATAAGTAAATGGTGGAAACAGGGCATTACTCCCAGCTTTTTAGGCAAGTACCCTTTCAATTTATTTTAACTATCCTTATATATTAAATTATTGTTTCCTCCATCCACTCCTCTAGCAAAGGCTTTTTCCTTCTACCTTTTCTAACTTAGAACCTACAGAGGTTCACACCCTCCCTCGATCCCTGATTCCCTGCCCCTACAGTTATGCCTAAGTGCCCTTTGAATGTGCCTGAGCAGGGAGGACTGTCCCCTACCCACTGCAATAACACACAGAAATGTAATTAATTCTAAATCTGAATTTCACTCCAACTAGTATTGTATGAAATAGCCTTTTTTAAGTGAATGTCCAGTTCCTACCTCATCTTCTTGGCATCCTTCTCTGTGACTTTAGCAAAAGTCTTCGGATAACAATCCACCTTAACACATTCCTCTTTAGAGCAAATCCAAGTGGAAAGGAGTAGGCAAATTACATTTCCCTTGCCAATGGTCTCCCTGTATCAGAAATCCTATCATTCTTTGTTGATTTCACAACACACAAATTCCACTACCCCTTTCCACACACAAATTTACTTGCCTTTCCCCCTTCCCTCTACTTTCTGCCTTCTAAAACTCTAAACCATAATCTTCTGTCCCCTTATTTATGATCTAGAATCTCAATCATTGCCTCATTCTTTCTTGACTTGCAGTTCACAGTCATCTGCCATGTTCTTACTGAACTTTCACTCTTATTTCCTTTCCAGCTTCCATGCATTCCTAGGTACTTCCATGCTACCTGGAAAATTCTGTGGAACATAATTATTCCAGTTATGCATGAAGAGAGAACCTGCACTGCCACCTTTCCCATCTTAAGTCCCACTCCCACTAGCATGCATTTCAAAGTGTTCTGCCTCACCTCTCAGTTCCTTCTTTTATCTTTCATTTCTACCTTCAGCTGTCACATCAACACCTCATTTGTTGTTCTTGTGCTTCTGCCTCCCCTCTGCAGGTCTTGAAGGCAGTATCTGCCAAGAGTAAAACTGGAAAACCACCATTACGTTTTCTACTCGAAGGAACTGCAGTTACTAAAGCATTTAAAGTTGTTTTTAAACAACTTTCCTATGTGATCACAGCTATTACTGCACATCAGATATAAAGCCTGTAATGTTTAAGCCATAAACTGCACCACTGGACTGCCTTTGTACTTGCCCTGAAGGAAATCCTAATAAAGTCTCCAGCTTCCAGCTCCTAACTGATGAAAAATTCAGTAATACTCTGCCTCCAGACCAGATGGAGAATTTGACTGGAATCCCACTAGCAATTTCTTAGATATTAAAGATCTTCTTTTTTGTTGTTGTTGTTTTGGAAGGAAATAGATGGCCTATTCAGCACTGCAGTTCAACTACATAAAGTAATGCTCACAAACACATCAGACATTCCTCACCATTTCTATCTTTCCTACAATTAAAGGCACACATCCTTATTCTGGAGTGGAAAAAAAACTTCTCTCAGGATTATATTCTGACCAAAACGATTTTATTTATTCAGAACAAAAACATTTAAAGGAAAACCCATTTTAAAATTAGGAAGTATCTTATAAAAACACCTATTCTACATTCCATTACTAACAAACTATCCAAAAAGTCTATCAAGACTAAAAAACTTCTCATTCTTTCCCTGGTGCCAAGCCTTGTACTGAAAGTCAGCCATGTCACTGCATTGAGGGGACCCTATAGTGAAATTCAAGTCGTTTGATGCCTCTTATGAGTCAGAAATCATAAAAAAAAGAATGTTGCAGAAGCATAATTAATAGAGTTTAATTAATCATGTTTGAGATATTTCCTCCCTATTTCTATGCTTAAATTAAACTATATTGGATTTTTTCAATCAAGATATTGCTGCTAATACAAACACACTATTTGTGTGTGCCTGTAACCTCAATAGGGCTTAGACACATTTTTGGAGTCTTCTATCAAACTGATGGGTACAGTCTCTCCAAAAATCTCCTTTCTAACTCAGAATCTAAAGAAAATGTAAAGAACAAAGCAGAAGATGCATTGCTATAATTACAGAAAAAGCAAACTCACTTGAAAATTTCAGGGGTTTTACTTCTTAATTAGAGGATAAAAAATTTTGAGGCAGAACAATACACAAAGCACGTGGGGGTGAAACAGCACAGATTTACCTGGATATTTCCTCAGAGGTCTGAGGGGAAGAAACAGCCACAAAGAGCAAACTTCAAAGTAAGAGCTGAGAGCAGCACTTCAAATCTCTACAGAAAAACCACTGCATGGAAGGTGTAGATATATAACCAACTATTTTTGCACTGACACCTACTATACTTATATAGGTACTTGTAGCTTGCATGCCCACTTCAGCAGAAAGGAGAAGTGTAGTACTTCATAGAGCAGAAAGTAGTCTTTATCACAGCAATAGAATTAGAGCTGTCTCTAACCCAAACCCCCCAAACACAGCCTTACCCGAGCAGGACTGGAGAAAACCCTTCAACACAATGTTCAGAGGATAACTGTAGAAGAAATGCACACAATGAAAGTCCTCTGTAGAGGCAGACAAACTTTGACCACTGTTCAATAAGCCTACACTTACTGAACTTTTTGAATTCCTCTACAATTCCAGCAGCATTCTGTCTCACATATAGAAAGGCTGTGAGGATTCTGTTAGAATCATCCCAAACTTGAAATTCCCCCCAGAAATTGTCATCTACTCTGGAGTGAATGGGAAAAGATCTCCTGGAACATACTGATCTAAGAGCCAGCAGATCCTGTGCATCACACATGCTAATGCACATCCAGCTTCCCTGGCACTCAAGAGCATGGATTTGAACCCACAGCCATCCTGTCCACCTCATCATTCCAGGAGAAAACAAGTACCACCATGAAAATGGATTCTTTTCTGCAAAGAATGGAAGAAGAAGGGAGAAAATAGTGGCAGGAAATTAGAACCTTGTCATTGGCAACATTAGGTCTGTTTAACTGATAGCTATTATACTAATTACCAGAGAAAATTAATTTACAGTGCAACACTATATAATGATATCAGACTCTAGACAGAAGCTGGCTATTTACACTTAGGAAATTTATTAGACAGTATTATCCACCCAGTCTTAGCATATAAGCCCTAAATTCTCAAAAGCATTTAGGCATCTAATGTACCTCCCAGCTCAATCCATTCAATGATTCCATGACCTATTCCAACTAACTTCCATGGTAGGGAACCCAGACACCTTTGCAGAGCTTGAAATTCTAATAACTGCTAAATGTATGGATGCTATTTTGAGGAAAAAAAAAGCAAACCTGAAAGGTTAAAACCCCTTGGTAAATGGCATTCAATGATTGTGTGTGCAGCTATAAGAAGACAATGCAGACTACAAGTACATCAACCTCTCACAGGCACAAACTTGTGTAGCTAAAAATAATAGCCACATTAGTGTTGATACAGACTCACCAAAAAGAGAGCACTAATAAGGCCAAATCTCAGCTGTATCATGGCTGGAACAATCCAATGACATACTACAGTGATGCTCAAATACATTTGGCTGCAAAGAGGGGCAAAAAGGTTACCTTTTCCTCGTTTCCTCTCATTACCTTTGTTACAGTTACTTACTTCTGACAGGAAATTCACAATGAATTAATTCAATTAGTAAAAAGACCTTTAAAAGTAATAAACTCAGGATTTGTAATGTCAGGAAAAACACTGATACCTCCAAATCTCTAATTTAAAAGCTTCCCTGATATTCACAAATTATTTCAAACCCCAAACTTTTTAATACAAAGAAATAGAAAAGGACCACTTCCAAAGGCAGAAAATGTGAGCCAGTCTGGAGCCTTGCAGAGTAGCTGACACAGCTGGTAAGAATAGTCCCCTGCACAGGTGTTGGCATGTTCTGAGTAAGCTCCCAGCCACAGCCTTGGCACAGCCAGCCTCTTTACTGCCGCTGAGGCTCTCCACTCACACGTGTTACCAGATGGTGGCTAGAAGCTTACTCGGTGTGTATCCTGACAAAAATGGAAATAAACTACAAAGACTGTAAAGAGCTCCTCGCTATGACTCCCAGACCAAAAATCAGTTCACTTAGCAGCAAGGCTAACAAAATATGTGAGCTTCTGTGGTTGTGTTTTTAAAAACAATACAGGAGTTATCAAATACAACACAAGACCTCTCCAATTACCCTTAAATGTGCTCCAAATATTGTCAGCCTTCTTCCCCCTCTCACTCTTTTTATAAATTGTGTAATAAAACACTTCATTAGTACATAATAGGATGTCTTCCATTAAAATAGAACAAAACTCTATAAATAAATAATTATTCAAACAAAGCCCTGTCAGCTTCTCTTCATTGTTGTTTCCCAGATTATTTTAGCCTGGGTAGATTTTTGAGATCAAAGCAAGCCTGCACACACTGTTCTTCACAGCTTCAGTGGCAGGCAGGAACTGGTCATCATCCATGAGTTTGGAGAGGCAGGATCACAGCAAGGAAAGTTTAGCCAACAACAGAACAGGAGCAGCAGAATAAACAGCTGCCAAAGCCTTCTAGCCTGCAACTCAAGAGAATATCTCATTCCAGTTATTATTACTTGGATAAAACCAATCCCTCAACTGCTGACTGTACATCAGAAAATCCAGGTAAAACATATTCAAAATGAGGATTCCTCTCTCAAAAGCTACTTTTGAAAAGTAAAGATATCTGCTAATTCATCTCTGTCTTCATTACTATTTTTCTCATTTGCAATATTGAAAAAACAAGGACAGTATTTTCACATTAACCAACCCTGTGATCTATGTCAAAACATACATTTGGGGTATTCTTAAATATTACACTACCATGACTCTTTGATTATTTGTCTGCTGGGTTCAAGCCAGGGCATGTACATTTTGCAGCACAGAACAATTTCTACACCAGTGTGAAGGAGGCCTGTGAATTCCTCTACTATTGCTAACACCCTTTCCAGACTGAGACATGACACAACTATATGCATTGTTCCTAAATTATCTACAAGAGTTAAGTAATCTAAACAGAATTTTAACGAAATTATAATTATTACACACCAGAGTGTGGAAATATAGTGTAGACATTTTCACATTAACTAGTACTACTGATAAACTAAATATTTTTAATGATTATGGATTTTTAAAATACTATGAGCTGTGATTTTGCATAGTGATTTTTCTTCTTGTTTATCTCTTTTTTGAGATGAGAATGAACTCTTGAGAGATTTACATCACAGCAAATCTCAGTTTTTGCTGTACTGCTTCAAGAGAACATTTTCTTTGCAGGTGCTACAGAAACATGAGGGAGATTTGCTTTGTACAGTGAGTGAAGGATTCCTGCAAAAATAGAAACAGCTTCAGATTTCTAGTAAATTATAAATGTCTGACTGGCTGATCAGTTTTGGCTAATTTACAGTATACAGCACATTAGGTGAACTATATACACACAAGGTAGAAACTTGGAAACAATAAATACTGAGTTATTGTGTAAACCATACTAAAGAAATGCAAACTGAAACTGTCCACTGAGTATCTGGTGTGCTGCTGTCACATCAGCATGGTGTGGCCTTTGGTCTGAGTAACAGAATTCTGAAACTGGGCTTTGAAACTTGTGTGTTCAAATATTGTAATTCAGCACCTTAGCTGAAAGGATTTAGAGAATTTATAAAGAAAGCAGAGGTAGGAAAGAGAAGGGGAGCTGCTAGGGAGGAGAGAGGACTTCAGAAAGGAAGAGAGAGGGAGGAGAGAGGACTGCTAGGGAGGAGAGAGGACTTCAGAAAGGAAGAAAAAAAAGCATTCTTCTGAATGAGCGGTGAAACTCATTCTGCTTTTTAGCCCCCAAGCTCAGAGATCATGGCCAAACTCCACAGTGAGACATTAAATTGCACTTCTGAAAAAACAAATTTGCAATATGAGAAGATTCCTAATGTGTTCACAAAATTGTTTAGCAGTTGTGTTTTACAAAGGGGTTCCATGTAGTGGAAACAAATCTGAGTTGCTTTTGTTGTCTGAACATCACATGAATTATTTCTGTTCCTCTGGTGTAAAAGCCCACCTGTACAGACATCATTCCAGGCTGGATTCCAGCACAAATCTGGCCAACCTCAGCCTCCCTGCTGACAGAGGTTGCCCTTTACTTACTGCATGTAAGAGCAAGGTAAGATCAACTAATCCATGATCATACAACAACTAGTTTTAATCATGATCAAACCTGTCAAGCCTGGATTTGAACTGGAAATCCAATTACAAAGAGGCCTGTGACCCATTAACATTATCCTCATAGTATGTGACACTCCAATGAAACAGAGTCACATTTTCTGGAGGAAATGCTCTGATTATTAATGCATAAACTGTTTGGAGTAAAGACTTAGTATTTTATTTCATGTAATTGTATTCAAACAGAAACAATTAAGATTTTACTTTCCACTCCCAGAAGTGCTGTTTGAATATACAAGACAAACAACCCTGAACACTGTGAGCAGTGCCAGAGCTCTTAGGGTATGTTAGAGATTTGTTACCATGAAAACGAAATGCTAATGTTGAATTTCATTTTCCTTAAAGTGATGTTGACATATGCAAAGGCTTTGTTTAAATATTGGAAAAAAAGATTGAAACACCAAAATCCATAACTTACTGCAGAATAGTTAATTTAAAATATAAATACTACAGTCAGCACCTGAGCCTTTCCCTCCAGATTTTGGGGGTCTGAGCACTTGTTTCATGTTTCAATCACATTTCACTAATTTGAAAGGAATCTAGTTTTATCCATTAATAATTTTAGCTGAACTACATTAAAATGGAAACAAAAAACCCAAAACAAAAACAAACCACCTAATTAATGTTACGTTTGGCCTCATTTAATCTGCTTTTTTGTGTAAGTGTATCAAGCAGTAGTTCATATATTGCCTTTTTAGCCACATCCCTGAACACCAAGCTAAGGTTAACCACTGAAGTGTAGACTGCAAATACTTCTGGAAGAATACTCCTTTAAAAACAGTGGTGATTATTTACCCAGTTGAAACAGAATTACCATTCTGAACATTTTGACTTGCCATTGTGTATCAATTACAACTAACACTTTTATGTGTTTCATCAATACCCCAAAACACCAAGCAAATCACTGATTTGAAAATTAAAACTTAGTATAAAGAGTTTCCAAACTCCTGCATCATAAACTGTTCATTATGAAACAGACCTTGGAAAAAAACAGAGTAATTATAATTGGAAATACACCTTTGTGGAATTTCGATTTTTTTTTTTTTTTTGTCTCACACAAGAAAAAGCACTTCCTAACAACCATGGACATTTTTCAAATGAAATTAAGTTTGCACCAATAACATTGTAACTGAGGTACCCAACACTATTTATGTCTTGTTTAGTGCATTCTACACACTATGCTAGTTAGTGTCTCTGCTTCCTTGAAAGAAATGGGGGTCTTGGCAGAAGCTGAACATTCCAAAGAGCACTGGAATTGCCCAGTTAGAGACGTCGTACTGGCAGAATTCCCTTTGGGGGCTGTGAGCACCGAACACCTGTCAGTGAGCAAACAAGCACAACTAAACCATTCTCCTCCTCTTTCCCCCACAACTCCCACGTGGTTTCCAAGAGAAATGTTAAGGTCTTGACACTTTAATTAAAGGGAAAACAAAGTGTTGGTCCTGAGTTAATGAAATTGCTCAATTATGGTCTCAAAGGCCAGCAGAGCTGACGTGACCAACAGCTGTGCAAGCACCATCCCACCTCTTGCTGTGGGGGGTCTGTAGGGAGCCTCTGGTGCCTCTGCAAATTTCTCTCTGAACTCAGGCGAAGTCAAATCCTATCCTACAGCCCAAGCTGAATGAGGGAAAGTGCTGCAGGAACTCTGAGGAATAAAGGAAACCCTCATGCACAACACAAGTCCTTATTCTCTCCATTTGTCTGTCCTGAGGAAGACAGCAGCAGCTATTTGTAAAAGCAAAGAAAACCAAACATTTTAAAGTCTTTATATAATTTTTTTAATATCTTGTCCATCTTCTCTGCAAAGAGCACTCAAAGTTTTTTTCTTCAATTAAATACAGTTTCCATACATCCCTCTTTCAGGACATCACAGCATTTGCATACAAAACCCAGTAATTTTATTATTTATCAGCAGTTTTTGCAAGTGACTAGAGCAAGAGTGAGATTCACAGTCTCAGTTCTAAAATCTGTCATTGTTGATGCTAAATAAAGAAAGAAATATATGAATATGCAAAGCCTATGTACAATTGGAATTAGGATCAAATGCATTTTACCTCCCAGCAACTTTCTGTATTGGTTCTCCATCTTGGGGGCCTGTTACTTTATTATTCTTGGCAGCATGCAGTGACTCAAAAGAAGCCTTGTTCTTCAGCACAAAGAAAACCCTTTGGATGATCTGCGAGGTAGCTTTATCAAGTACCAATGGCTTACAGAATGAATTGTACTACTAAAAATGCAAAGCATTGGGTGTCTCGATTTAACAAAACTACAAAGGTGGACAGGAAATGCTATAATAAGTCGTCTTTATAATTTTGTCTTTCAACTGAATGAATATTTCCTCTATAGCTTTATTTGTAGCTAACATTCTGAAGCATTTTCTCATTTTCTCCATGTAGGCCTGACATCTTTAAAGACATTTGAGCAAATCCTAAAACTAAAGCTATCATCTCCAAAGCTACCATTTTCAAGCCCATAGCAGAAGTATTTTTTAAAAAATACATAATTGCCTAACAAAACACGTAATTCTTTTAAATTAAATTCCATCAAAACCAACTAAAGGACTCATTTTAGATTACAACAAGTTAATCTTGGATCATAATCTTAACATTTGAGCCACAGAACATTAATTCTGTAAGTAAAGCGGCATCATGTATAAGGATATAAATTTTCTTTGCTGCTTAACACCCACTGTACTCTGAATGAGTCTTATTGAATTTCTACTTTATTACTACTTGTTCTAACAAGTCGTTTTGTAATTTTGGATTTGCTTTTGTTTTTATTTTTAAACAGAATTCTTTTCTGTTTTAAGGTAGTAGTATTCCTGGTAGACAGTATTCCTGTCCCCCCTAGGGTTCTTTTCTGTAGACTACCCGATTTCACTTTTCACCCTTTCTTTGACAGTTTCACAGACTTCTAACAATTTTTACTGCTTTGGTGTAGATGCTCCACTTTTCTCCTGAAGAGTTGTGATCAGACTGCACACCAAACTGCAGCCAAAGCCAAATGCCATGTGAAATTAGCAAGAGGAATATTCCACGTGCTCCAGGCAATATCCCTGGTTTACACTGCAGCACAGTGTTCAGCTCTTCCACAATATTATGTGGTTTTCAACTCATGTTAAGCTTGTTTTACACAACATACCCTAGAGCCTACTCTAATTAAAAGCCAATGACCAACTCTTTCTAATCTTCTTGATCTCTATTTGTACATTGGATCACTTTTTAAAGGCAAAGTTTTGTACCTTTTCTTACACTGTCTGTTATTTCTTTAGATCAGTTCTCCAATAGGTCAGCTTTGGAATTCCACTCCTGTCCTCAGCTGCACTTGCTGTTCCAGCCCCACCAAACCCAGGCCACTTGGTCTGCAAATTCTGTCAGCTTATTTTCTGTTCCATTTTCCAGATCATTACGGACAATATATCCCTGCAAAAAAGCCTCTTCAGTACATCTGCATGTTCCTAATCTATTTTCCATTAATTAAAAAAAATTATGTCAGGCCAAATTTCCACACTTGTTGACAGGAATTATTCCGTGAGACATTATCCAAAGCTTTTTTAAAACTTAAGTGCTCTTGTGTGTTATCCATGGTAACACTTATCCTTCCATGGATGCAATATAGACTGGATTTAAACAATTCTTACTTGCGAATCCATTTTCCCAGTTAATTGTTTCCCTGCTTTCTTGCAGATACTGAGTAAAATTTCAGTTATACACTGCCAACTTCCTTAGGAATGTAAGTTATAGTGTCTAGTCTATGATTTCTTAGCTTTTACTTTTTATCTCATTTGGAACACAGACGTTGTATTTTCTTTTCCTTTCTCTAGGCTGCAGTCTTATATTGGGTAACTTGTATTAATTTTCTTAGCTCCATGTCTGCAGTCTTATTATCCCAGGGAAGGGCTGTAGAAATAAGCATTCCCAGTATTATCTGTCAGTCACCTACTGTCTTCTGAACATCAAATCAGTGCTTTCTTAGCCACATTATTACAAACACAAAGTGATTGTTTCATTTATGACCCTTCCTAACTACTTTGGGACCATCTTTCCAATTCTGTCCCCAGTACACCCGTACTAATTTATATTCAAACTCAACAATCTGATTAAGTAATCACTTGGTTTCATCTCCCCTTCTACTAGAGAGCACAGGAACAACAGTTCTTGTAAATTTTGTACTTTTTTTTTCCATAGAACTGTGGAGAAACTTCAGTGTAATCCACGTACCCATATGATATTTCAACCCAAAGTCTTATTACTTACAAAAGCCATATCTGTATGATCACTGGATTTTACTTCTCTATTTTTATATACACAATGGGCAGAATTGCAAAATCTGTTCCATAGAAACAGATAATTCCTCAAGTCCAGAAATGTCCAACACACCTTTAGATAAAGTTTTACAGCACGTTAAACTTGAGAAAATTAAATTGGGTTGTAATACATGTAGAAATATAATTTAGTGAACATAAAGAACCTGCAATCGTCCTGCTAAGATTACTTTAAAAAGCAATCAAACATAGAATGAACACTGAAAGGAACCTGAGAGAATAAAAATAGGAAAGTTTTCAAGAGCATAATGAAATTCACATTATCAAAGGTTCTCTTAAATTTTAATGACCTGTGAGTGCATTTTGATTAATTCAAATGTTTAAAGTAGTACTCCATGCACATTCTTAATCTACGACTACTTATACTATTGATACTGGCTTATTAAGGGCCAGATATGTAAATAGTTTAGACTAATTGTCTGTTAGTGCAATTTAATTCAGTCTCATAACAAAGATTGTAAAATCAGAATAATGCACTCGCTTAGAAAAAAAAATCCTGTTGCTTTTTCACTTGCTGTTTCAGTGATAAACTTCACATCAAAGGGACTCTGTGTTTTAAATGACATGTCAGCTTTTACAGGATATTGCAGTAACACAATATATGTCTGTCCTTGAAGTAAATGTTCTAGTTTAGCTATGACTCATATTTGCATCTACTTAAAAGCACAGGCATTTGTTAGATCACTATTTACCTACCAGACACAGAAGAGATGTTAAATCATTTCCATCACCATAATTCACTGCTATGTAACAGTACAGTTAATACAAACATTTATAATTTTGTCTCAAGGATACAATCTCATGACAATATAGTGGCTTTTTACTGAACAGGATATAATCCAAGTGCCTGAACTTATAAATTGGATAACATGTTCACTCTTGACTTTTGTAAGCTTTAAAAGTTCACTTACATTTACTGAAGCAGGCTTGATAATACTAGACAGTGAATTTTACCTAGATTTTCCACATCTTCTGTTCTCTTTTTCTCTATTTTGTTGTAAATGCATATGCAAATGCAGGATTTCAATTGCATTCATTTCTTCTATATATTCCTCACCAAACTCCATGGAACTGACCAAATTCATGCTTTCACTCTTAGTTCCTTTGTGGTTTAAATGAATCACAATCTCAGTAAGTATAAATCAACTTTACCCTTCCCAATAAAACATTTAAATGACTTATGGAACACTTTTTAGTAGATCTTCATGTTCATTCACGTTGAATCATTTTAAGAAAGAATCTAAGTTATATAACACACAGCAGAACTTAAAAGATTTTTTGATATAGGTCAGAGGAGATGAGACACCACACAAGCTTGATTCCAAATATCACAGAAATTCACCTAAAGAAGGCTCTCCTTTATACCTCATCCTTTTGATGGGAACAAATACTTAAGACACTTCAACACTTGAATGAGAACACACTATTTTAATTCAGTACATTGGATTAGAGAACTGTAGCTCAATAAATGTGCACTACAGGACAGAGTTCTGTCTCTTCTGTTTTAAACACAATTTTAACTCACCTCTTTGCACTCTAGACATTCATCACTCCCTCTGTCATTTATTTCTTACATCCTAAGCAGCAATTCACATGCACTATCCAAGCTGGAATCCTTTATTAGGGGAAAGGAAATATTTAGAAATAATAGATGCAGGAAACGTGAAGAGAAAAAGAACTATTGTTCCATTTGGAAGAGATGCTAATCTCACACCTAAAGTTTTAGACTATTGCTTAGCCATGGAAAATTCTAGTACATTCAAACATGCCCATATTTTCTGATGCCTTATTTCTGGAACTAGCCCAGTTTTCTAATCCATTGATTAAATAAAGACATCAGAGCCTCTGGTGGGACTCCTTTGGGAAACATAAGATCTGTAAAAACACAGATGCTTGCCAGAACCAGTCAAATAACAGTGCTCATGAATTTCAAAGAACAAGAGCCAGACAGGCACACTACCCATGCAAAGTTTATATTTTGGGGGTGAAGCATAACTCTGCTGAAGTTTTCCATAAAAATCCTGATGACTTCAGTAGAAACAGAAACACAAAAAATGATTGCTTCTTGGATTGTGAAATTGCACCTGTTCACAAGTCAGTATGAAGAGAGGAGGTACCTCTAAGAGTCTAGCATGGAAATTTTCCAGCACTGCATGAAAAGCAGGCAAAGTGGAGATGGACTGACTGGCACGTGGCTGAGATACTAACAGGTGTGGGGACAGTATGGAGAAATTTTTGTTATACATGGTGAAAAATGTTTCAGTAAGCAACAGAAGAGATACAGACAGATAAAGATTTTTTTTATTTGAAGGCTCAGGAGCAGCAAAAAGAATGGAAACAGAACTAAAATGGTATGTTTGTCTGTGGAGACGTGCACTGCCAAAGTGAAACAGATAAAATGCTCTTACAAAGCCAGACAGAAACCTACAAAAATTAATTACCATGGACATATTCGTGTGGAGACAGGGAAAGACTGAAGTTGCTTCTGACTATATAATCATCAACTAAAGCTCTTTTCCTGCCAGTTTCAACTCCAACTGTAGTTCTCAAACAAAAATAGAGCAGTGTAACAGTTTTGGGAGCTTCTGAAATTTTAGATATTACAATGTTTATCCTAATTTGAAAAAATAAAAAGCATTGTTATGTAGTCCCAAAATGGAACCTCAATAAATAAAACAACTGGAATAAAATAAACATTCTTTTCCATAACAAAAAAATATTCAATCAGGAATTAATTTTGACTTTGCACGACTTCCAAACTGAAGCAGTAGTAACTCACCTCTTGTATACTCAGGTTTAGAAGCTCTGACTATTAGGAAACTACCAGTATTTTGCCCTTAGTCTTGCAGATATTGTCCCCTTTAGTCCCAGCTGGAACTTTCTGAAATGCTGGAAAAGTTTGCAAGCATTATGGAACACATCAAGATTTCTCAAGTTACAAAAGAAACACAACAGAGCAAGAAGCAATTACAGCCAGTGCTCTTCCTCTGCTAGGTGATTACATTGGATTCTTGAAAAGTAGACTTCTAGCTTAAATTAATCAGAGTTCCTGTAATTCCCTGAAAATTTAATTGTGATAGAAACTTGTATTAAAAAAAAACCCAAAACTTGTTACCTACCTGTCCTATTTACTTCAACTAAGCAGGACTTCTTTTAATCACATGGGACAGGTGTCCTTCAGCTGTATAAAGAGGACTGATACTTAGAGCTGGAAAGAACACAGTACCTTTAGATCTCTCCTGCCCATCTTCTTCTCTACATCTTCATCTAGATCACAGGAAGAGCTTGCAACAACAAGGAATTTTTGCTGCCTGGCTTCCCGAAGAGCTTTCTGGGTGGGACCTTCAAACCCTTTCTTCCTTGTACAATCGTGGCCTACTATAAAATAAAACCAACAAGAATATCATCAGAATGCTTTTTATTTACTCTTCTGGAATTTATACTCTTTATATTGGAAAGAAATGTGAAATTCTCTAAGAAACACCACTTTAAATAAGAAGATATTCAGGTTACTGTGCCATCCATATTAAGTATTCCAGGGCTACATGTATCTCTGCTCCACAAATAATTTCACCTTATCTAAAGGGTAGCCTAGACTTATCCCCAAAAATGCAATATTCTTGCTGTACAAAGAGAGTCACAGGGAATGCATGTATTCTTTCACATCCCTCAGAGCCACAGGAAACATCAGCTCACTGCATCCTATCCACTATCCACCACCAATGCAATATTCTGATTTACAGCCCACAATTCCTTTTGTTTCCCTGCACTTTCTGCCAACCCACCTTTCAAACAAGGAATTACTGATGAATAGGGAACTCAGCAAAGAAACCCTAAGCAGGTAACACAGCTTTAAATCATCAAAGGTTGAAAGGGATAGGATGAAGAGTACAGCACACGTGGACTATAGCACAAGGCATCTGCCATGAGCTGGCAGAAAGGACACTGCTCTCTGACAGCCTTTGCACTGGCAGCTCACACAAATCCAAACACAGCCCTTTGGGATCCCTGCATCTTGTTGCAGTGCTCTGTTGGATGTACATGGGTCTACATGAAAAAGAATGTAATACTGATTTCCAACAGGATTTGGCCATTTACATCGCTTTCAGTTCTTTGAAAAAAATCTCTGATTGAAAAAACATATTATACAGCTAAACTCCAGACTGAAACAAATGTGCTTCACGTTATGCATTTCTAAATGACTGCTCTTATAAAATGGTTTTATTAAGACCTCTACACCAAAATGCAAACCTGATGACTTAAAGCAGGGAAAAAAACCCCAAACACTCCCTCCACTCTTGAGGCAAAAAAAAAAAAAACAGAGCAAGCAACACAAAACCTTCCTGTATATCCAACCTGAGTACAGCTGGGACTGATGGAAAGAACTATGCCTGCATTAAAAAACTTCAGTATTTATATTTTAAAAGTTGAAGCTACTGTCACAGATATCATGAATAATAACTTTCTCTGAGGAACAGTAAACAGCAAAATTGGTTTGTAAGTCTAAAACCTTCTACTCACTTACTAACTGCTATCCACTAGCATGTTGCTCACAGAGTGTTTGGTTTGTTGGTCTTTTTGAGATACACATACCTATAAAGCCACAGTGTTATGACAGTTATGACAGCTTTAAAAGTCACTAACTATAAAAAAAAAGAAAGAATGAGTTCCAAAGAACTGTTGCACTTAGATGTCAACAGCTTAGGTTCAAAGATTTTCTATTCTGACTGCATTGCACATGGAATGGGCACAACCAGGCTAATTTTAAATTTGTTTTTGCATGACCTTCTAACTGCAATTGCATCAGATCAAGGAAAGGAAAAGCACAGTTAACAGTCTTAGCAATGAGTTAATTCAACCATGAGTAAAGAAACTTGTTGAGTTCAACTTCTGAATATAATTGGGTAATAAATAAGCAGCTGTTGTTTTTAGAAAATACAAGAAGAGTACTGAGCAAGGAGCAGTTTTATAACATTTAGAACCAGATGCCATAGCAGTGTTCACGTGGGTTTATAAGCAAGCCACAGTCAACACTGCTAAACTCCTGCAGGCAAAAAGGGTCATTTTTTAGAGCATCACTTAACACTGTTTTGATCTGTGAGGAAGGGTGCAATCACTGTTAATATACACCAATACCCTAAATAAAATATCAGCTCTCTCACTTTGATAATTAGATTCCTTATGTATAATCTTGCTATCACATCAGGAAGGATCAGATTTAAAACACCACCAGATTTTAATGCAAATCTCCTTAAAAAAATCCATTACTTTTAAAAAAGTAATCTAAACTCAAAGTACAGTTTTTTTCTCAGAGCTGACTTCTGAGTGGGTATCAGAGAGAGAGAACCAGCCCATGGGATGACAAAGTCCTAAAAATAATTGCTAACTAGTTCCTTTCCAACTACTACATGTCCTTTATATCATTTTGAAACAAGGAAGGCAAGAATTAGGTTTCTTTAGATGTCTTAAAAATTATTAGATGTTCTTCTCTTGAAGGATTTCTGTACAAAGCAGAACAGCAGCCTGACATGAGACAGCAAAAAACTGCTAGTAAATAAACTACATGCTCTGTATTGTGGATGCTATCTTCAATTGCTTGAGATGCAGCAGGATGAAAGCTCCCACATCAAATGCCTGAGTAAGAAAGTCAAGAATAGTTGCCCTAAAATTAAGTACTGTTAATTTTTTTTCTACCTAGCTGCCAGATACAAATTTACAATACAATTGTACTACCAATTGTACAAATGTACAATACAATCTACCTACTGCCAGATACAATTTACAGTAGATGTGAATACTAAGAAGTTCCCCTTTGTTCTTTATTGTGCACTGTATGGCTTAGAGATAAAATAGCAGCCCCAAAGTAAAACCAAACCCACAATCACTGAATGTTTTGGGCTGCAAGGGGCTTTAAAGCTCATCCACTTCCACCCCTCTGCTGTGGGCAGGGACACATTCCACCATCCCAGCTTCCTCCAAGCCCTGTCCAGCCTGGCCTTGGGCACTTCCAGGGATGGGGTAGCCACAGCTTCTCTGGGCACCCTGTGCCTCACCACCCTCACAGGGAAGAATTTCTTCCTAATAGCTAATTTAAACTTATTATCTCTCAGCATGAAGCCATTCCCCCTTGTCCTGTCACTACATGCCCTTGTAAAAAGTTCCTCTCCTGATTTCTTGGAGCAGATGTGCAGAACCTCACAGTTCAGCAAATCCAAAACTAATTAAAAGCCAATCTCAGTGCTCTCTAGCCAAGCCAGCATTCCAGGTGTTCCACGGTCAAGTCAGGTTGTGGGACAAAAGCAGCCTCAGGAGCAGTGAAGGGCAATCCCCTGCTGCTGGGCAGAGCCCTCCTCCTTCCTTCAGGCTCTGCACTGCAGTGAAAGCAGACACCTGCCAGGACAGGCAGCTCAGCTTGGCCAAGGATCATCTGCCACTCGGGGTGTGCACTGTCCTCTAACTCAAGCATCCCAGTGCACAGAAGTCAGCCCAGAAGACTGAAAGGTGCAGCTGGAAGTCTCCTTCCAGCCCAGATTTCCAACTCCAACAGCAATCTGAATTTTGAGAAAAATTAATCTAACATTTCTCCAGTATCCATGAGAAATCCATGTTTCTCAGGATTATACTTACACTCTCTCATGAAAAAGAAATCAAAAAGGAACAGAATATTATCACCTTTCAAGAGGTAGCAGAAAGTATTTTAAAGAGACAATATTACCCACTGAGACATGAGTATGACCTACAGAGGGCAATAAAAATTATGTAGTATTAGAAGACAAAGCACTGAAACAAAATTAATTGAAATACTGATTAATTTATGATACCCAATGTATGAAGCAAATTAAGACTTGTAGAAGCATGTGGGTGGCTGATGAGCTTAATTTGTGTTGGAGACTGACAAGGATTTTTTTATATAATTATTTATCAAATGACTCCCTTGCTTGTCACTTTGTATTACAAAGTGCTTTCAAGATTTCTGGAGAATAAACAAGACTGAACAGCCAGAGAGTGGTTTTTAGAATCCAACAACAAATGAAAGTATGTTTAATATGAAAAGGAGACAGATCCATCCACACTGTAAAACATGAGCACGGGGAAGATCCCACAGTCTATACCCTCAAGCCAGAGTATATCTTAATAGGAAAGGAAGGCAATGCTTCCTAACCTCTTCACTCAACTACAAACACCAAAAAAACTCCAAAATAAATTTATGTGCCCACTATTCTTTTTCTCAGCCTTGTGTTTTCTAGAGGAACTTTACACAATGACAGTAATTCTGTGAACATGGGAACTAATGAAGCTTGATTGTCAAAGGCTGGGATAACTCATTGGCTTTTCACCTGGAGTGTATCACAAGTGCCAAAGAAGGTTTAGGCTTTAACACATGGGGAAAAAATAACAACCAAAAAACCTCAAAACTACAAAACATACAGATATTGAAGTTGCCATAATTGTAACATGTTCTTCACCTGGAAGTTGTATAGTATTTGTAGGGTTCTCTAATTTCAAGCAGTTTCAAGTAAAAGTTCTCTCTGATGGGAGTTCTGCTCATGACTAAGGCAAGTACCACATCCCCTTCACATGTGAATACTCTGTAGTCAGAGGATGGAGCTCACCACTTCCCTTTTGTACCATCCCACTTATTTTCACAAGAATTTAAGCAACCTGGTTCCTTTGAAACTTATCTTACTATCCAATGTAGCTGCAATTGAAAAATAGGTTCAAAATTGTTAGTGGGATTGATGCTGTCAGAGAATGTGATAGCATAGGCTTCATTTACTTAGGAAAGCAGAAGTGCTAGCGTTTTCCTGATGGAGTTAGAAAAAATAATGTAAAAATTACATTATTACATTAGGAAAGTAGTGTGGTACCATAAAGACACTATTCCAGCAAGTATTGTATCATCTTAGCAATATTCTGTAAAAATGAGAGTCTGGATTTCATAAAACCAGGATTTTCAAAATGTTTCCAGACCACAATGTATGCTTTCTGAAGGGTGAGCTGGGAAAGAACATATGCACACACACAAAAAAAGGGAATATCAGCGGATACAGTAACAAAATCAGTCACAAAATAGATTTCTAGGACAAAGTCTTTCCAAGTCACTCATATATTCCATATTGCCTTTAACAGTCTCACTCTCCTTAGTGAATACACTTCAGAATAAGATATTCAAATGATACAACTGCTGCTCAGACACCAGGTCAGCTGATAAAACGTAGTACAAGTATTTTTGATTTATTGTTACACCATATTTTGAGATGCATCACATCAACAACAAAAAATACATGACTAGTCTGAGCCTGGTGATGGGAATATTTTACCTTTTGTCTCAGAGAACTGCTTAGCATATCCGGGCTCCAAGCTTTGTAATGCAGCCTGCAAACCTGTAACCTAATTTTAAAAAGAGGAAAGAACAAGAGGAAGCAATATGAAAACATTACTTTTGAAGTGTCTGTTCACAACATACAGAATTCATGCTGGTGTACTTCATTAATTCCATCTATAATTTTTAGCTCTTCATTATTGTCTCTAAGTTATGAACGTAACTCCTAATTCAAGATTTTGGAAAGACCCAGAGCAACAATACAATAGAACACAAGCCACGCAGAATCTCTCAAAACATTTTTACAACTCCATTAAAATAATGCAGACATACAGAATACCAGGGTTCTGACTACACCAGCAACTTTTTTAGAACTGCTGTCACTGCACTGATCTCAAATTTAATGGCACAATAGGACTTACAGCTTTGTCACAACAAAATGTCACAAAATATGGTGTTATGCATTACAAAAAACTCATTGCTCTGGAATCAGTACAGTTCATAACTGCAGAGGTCCTCCATATACATACATATATATATATATATATATATGCCCCTGAAATTTCATAGCATTGGAACTGTTCCATGTTTTGTACTCCTGATTCAGCAGAACTCCATACGGGCATAAACTTCCTTTTTCTATATGGCATTTTCTTTTCCTTACTGAAATTTCAAACATATAATCCTCACTGTTTTATAAGTAAGCCCTGAGGTGACCAGAGAAAAACTGGAGGAAGAGGAAAGGAGGAAGTGAGAGATGAAGACTATCAGAAGACTGTGTCAGCATGGTAAATTCCTTTCATTTTACCCACTTATAATTGATGCTACTGCTGAAACAATTGCAGGAATATAATTGCTTAAAATATAACTATATAAAATATAATTTGGGCAGGGTTTTTTTCTTTTTTTTTCCCTACTTCTTTCCTTAAACACATGCAAGGTATTTTTCTGTCCATCATACCTCCTTCCTGTGCTCATACTGCTTGCTGTCAAAGGGGCAGAATATCTTGTATACATCAGGTAAGATTAGAGAAGAAAAAATAATGTTCAAATATTCCACTCAAGACAGAAAAAATGGCTCTCATCTCTTCATGTATTTTTTTTCTAAACTAGCAGGTCACTCCTGGGTATATTTAAGAAAAAAGTAACAATTAACAGTAAGAAAGGAAGTTAAAATAAGCTACTTCCAAAGGCATTGATGGAAGCATGGGAATGGGTGTGAATATCACACCTGCTGCACACTGCTGGCTCATGTAGAGCTGCACTCATGTAGAGCAGCACTGAGCAAGTACACACAGACATCTATTACTCTGTGGCACCATGTTTCACATACTTCCACTGCTAATATTTCACCAAATCATGAAACTCACAAAATACTCTGCTTCAGAATACTCCATAAGCTTTACCAGAAATAACCTGTGTATTTACCAAAGTAAAAACCAGAGGCTTCCCTACAGCTGTGCAAGTGGTATTCACCACATTTTTACCTGTCCCATTGCTTTGTCTCTCTCCAAACTGGTTAACATTTTCTGTGTCAGTGAGTTCTGGTATTTTTCTGACAGCTGCTTCAGCATTGGTTCATAGGATGCATAATGTGCCTTCAGCCTGTGAGCAAGAGGAGGAAAAATTATTCCTCACAGATGAGTTAAGTCAGAGATTTATATCTGCATAACTTTTCCCCTCCCCAAACAAATGAGTAAAATTACCAAAAGGTCAACACAGAGGAGACAGCAAAGCTGTTTAGTATGTAACTAACCAACTGCAATACCACAACAAAGGAGAAAAAAAGTTAGATTAATGAATAAGAGGATTCACAGCTTGTTTGGTCACATCTTAAAACAACCCATCCAATTTTGTCCTTTTGTTAATCCTTCCTACGCATACTGCACATTAATTTTGGCTAATTTGTTTTCTTACAGATGGATTGTATTTCACAGGAAGAAAGTGAACTACAGCTGTTATCTGACTACCAAATAAGATCCTCATCTGCACAAACCAGTCATAATATGATTCCAATTTCTTTCTTCAGTACACATTACACTAGGAATACTTATGAACTTTAATTGTTCAGACAAACTAAGATTCAGACAAGTAATCTCTCACAAGAAACATGTGACACCACCAGCTCCAGAACCACTGCATCCTGCAAAATGCTGCGTCACAGAGGACAAACCAGTGCAGAGTGCTCTCTTGCATCAGCATGCATGCATTCCAAGGGTGGGGATGTAGAACAGGGAGCTGCAATTACATGCACTGATGGATAACAACATCAGCAGAACTCAGGGAATGTACTGGAGCTGCAGATGTAAGCCTCTCCCCAGTGTTATTTTAAAACACGTGCAAAGAAAATATTCTAAACTCAGCTCCTATTTAGAAATTAAATCACTATAACTCAGTAGCAATAGTCCAGGCTTATTTGCAACCAAAGCAACATAGCAAGTTTCTTACTCAAAGTTCAAGATGACAGAAAATGCCAATTATGAAAATCAGGAATGCAAAGGTTCTGAACTTGGTGTGATACCTGTTACCTGTTAAAATGGGCAAAAATTCTAAACAGAAATCACCACCTATTTATGGCAAAAGATCTGGGTAAAAAAAATAACTAATATTTGTTTCCAACTATTAGAAATACTATGTATTCATTAATGCATATTGCCTCATAGAAAATCCACCACAAATAAATCACTGGAAATTCTTTGATCTGTGTGGCACGATGGTCACATGGAGCTGCTTCTTACCAGGACATACCTGAATGCTGCTAGACTCACTTCAGATTCCCTAGTGTTATCTCATTATCCGGCAACAATTCAAAACATTATATTTAGTGCTACAGGTATAGCAACTCAAATTATTTTGTACCTTTTCAAGTCACAAATCAGCCTGTTTTTCTCCTGGACCACTCGTTTATGATGCATTCGATGGAAGTCTCGTTCTTTCTGCATTTTTAGGAGAGCCTCCTCTATTTTACTACATGTAAAAAAAGAAAAAGCAAGGCAGCAGAGTTAGTCTCCTCCTCTGAATTGCATCAAGGTATGCTGACTACAAATGGAATTAATTTTCAGATCTGCACATGTCTACTCTGTCTAAGCTGGAAGATCTTGGTAGTACAACCGGTGCTGGAGAATATGAACTTTTGAGGTCTTTTTGCTGCCAGCTGATGCTCAAATCCATGGGTACTCTTCCATTTCCCTCAGATCCTTCAGACAGAACCCAGAACGACTCTGGCATTATAAACTTCAGAGCTGAGGTCAACTTTATGTTAAGAACAAGGAGTCTCATGGAGGTAAAAAAACAATCCTCTTGTTTAAAATTCTGTATAAAAGTGTATTGGTAATACTGATAATAGACCGAAAATACTGATTTTTAAAAAATATTTACATCACATTTGTATTGTTGCCTTGCAGATTAATTTGGAAAGCCTTCTGGAAAATTTGGGCCAAAAATGTTTTAGGCTTTCTTCAATTATGTTTCTAACCTGTCCCCAAGTGTTTCCTGGATGTGAGAGCAGGCAGCAAAAGGACTCTGTTTCAAAATTAATTGTAAATCTACTGATAACCTGTTAATCTCTGAGCACATTCTACACACAGCCATGGGACACCCTGAGATGCTCTGCTCCATAAAGTTAAAAAGAAAATACACTGCATATATTCAGTACATTTTCTCCTTGCCTTTACTGATAGGAGTTTGGCAGGAAAGATTAGTAGATGAATTAATTGCAAAGGAAGCTTGAAATTATCTTGCACTGAAATTAGGTATTTGCTTCTTGCAGAAATAAAGCTCATTTCCTCTGCAACCGGAGCTGAAGAATTAGGTAAAACCAAAATGAAAACTCAGTATGCCAAAATCAGAGGTCCAGGATGAAGATCCATAACTGCCGGTGCATTATATTTAATAATTTAAAATAGAAAGTATTTACTAATACAAATAATTGATATTTGCTGTATATGCAAGCACTCTGTGTGTTACCTATACAAACTAGCATAGTGCCACATGTAGATTTCTATGTGAATTGGTGCTTGTAGCACAGGCTGAAGGAGAGCCCAGTGAATTCCTGCCAGCAGCTCTGGGTGAAAGCTGGCAGGACCCGGGACCGGGCAGGGCTGCCCTCCCCACAGGAGCCCCGGGCACACACATCCTGCTGTGTGCACACACACCACGAGCTGGGAAACAGAGCAACTCGAGCCCACGTTAATGATTCTGCTCAGGCTTCTACCAACATTTGGGAGGTAAATGAATCAGTGGTCTCAGGATAGTTCTGGGAAACAAATCCCTCACGACGCCACGCTCAAAATCCGACTCGCCTTAAAGACCTTGAATGCAAACCCTGCCCCTTCAGAGCTCAGCAGATGGCTTGTTCTGAGCATAAAAGATGTTGCTACAGCCGTAGAAAAGCCAATATCCATTTATTTTAGGGAAGATACATGTCAAAGTCTGCAGGTACCTCTATTTAAACTTCTCTCAAGCAAGTACTTGTGTTAAAATAGCAAACAAGGACAGGGTGCAACAAACCCAAGTAGGGATTTTCAGAGGCAAGTTGCAAGCCCTGATCCCACTGAATTTAGGTAGGACTACATTCCCCAAGATGCTGCAAATCGTAGCCCTAAAATTTTAATTGAAATAAAGACAGTCTTAGAAAATACATACTTTCAGGCTTTTACTCTATCTAGTTTACATGGCATTTAGCAGCAAAGATGCCAAATGCATCATGTAATTAAACAGCTGCATTTAAATATGGTGCACAACACAAAAAGTGTGCACTTTTTCTTTTTTTTTGCATGGTGTAAGTGGAAAAATGTGTGCAGGAATAGTTAGATTTTGGTACAGAGACAGGAGCTGAACTGGGAATTTTGTTGCTAATGTCACTAGCCAAAATAATAAATATGACTTCCAGGATTATTTTATATTTTGACCATTACTTTGGCTGTAAGCTGGGTGTGTATTTGTGAGCATGCTTACAAAAAGGAAAGAAAGGTACCTGCAAATGTTTACACTTCCTAACTGATGCTGTGAACTCAACCACATACCTCAGGCAAAAGCTTGATACAACTTTGATTCCATCTACATAAGAAATTCCTAAACATTTAAAGAGCTTTTAAATATCAAAGTTCACAGTCCCTGTGACCAACACAACCTTACCCTTTGTCTGACTGCACATGTCCTGGCCATAGGAAAACAAAAAATCTGGTATTCAAAAGATTTCTATCATCAGATAGGCAGAGTTTAACGTGGCTATGAAATTGCAATCTATTATCAGTTCAGAAAAATGTTACAAGAATATGAAGTGACCAGGCACCACTGAAGATAATGGATTAGAATTAACTAGTCCCATTCAAGAGTTAACAATTTTCAGCGTTATTTACAAATTTTTCCTGCATATTGGGAGGAAAGCCCATGCTTCCATTAGGGAAACATTCAGCAGATAACAACATCCCTTAGCAATCAACTGGGACTCAAATGCAGCCTTCAAGATAAAAGAAAGGGAGCACATCTGAGGTACCCTTTAACTAGTGTCACATGGCAAACCGATGTAAAATTAGTTTTGCTTTCTGTCACCACACAATGGTCATTTTTAGAAATCGTTTTTAAGTAAAGATTAGAAGTGTATCTAAACCTTAAGGTAATAACTATATGTAGTTTTGGAGTAAAAGGATTATGCTGATATTTATTTCTTCAAATGTATGCAGAGACATCAAGACGCCTTCAGACATTGCATAAGCTATAAAAAATACATGCTCATGATACAGAGGAAATGAAGCTAACTGTAATTTTCTCTTTAAATAATGAAACACCACAGTGAAATCTAACCAACAGCCTGCAATCTACTCAATTTGCCCCCCTGCTTGCAAGCAATCATGTAAATACTGTATTAAAATACCCAAAATACAATTACAGTTAGCTTCTAGACACTAAATGTCTTTCACCAATTGCTGAACAACATTAAGGCAGGAGGTAATTGGTTTACAGTCATTTATCCTGGGCCCCCATACTGCCTAAGTCCCAAATAACATTTTCTGCAAGATGGCTGTCAAGAGTACCAAGCTCAGAAATACCAAATGTAATTAAAAGCTTTCCTCAAATACATTTCACAGCACTGTAGCTCTCAATCAGTGTTTCCTGAGTAATCTACAGAGCAAAATACAGGACTCTCCTTGCTCACAAATCCTTGGTTTCTAACCAGTCAAATCAGCATTTCTCCCCTGCTCTCAGGCATTCTGCTTTCTGAGACATTCTCTCTGAAAACTTGAAAACCCACATTGTCCTCCAGGTAATTTTGGCTCCTGCTGGAATATTTACTTTACCACAGCAAAGGCAGTGACTCAAGTAACTGAATGTATGAACAAGAAAAAATGCTGTTAACAGTCACTACACTAAATGGATTTAGTATAGAGTCTTATGACTAGGGTTTATCCAAAAGGCATAAAAGAACACTGTAGCCCATGGTATGTACAGCAAAAAAAAGCTCAATTTCACCCATTTCAATTATTTCAGAAGCACTACTGGTTTAATTCATAGATTATTCAAAACAATGTGTATGAAATGAATGTCACAAATGCTGAACTTTTAACATTAGTATCAGTGAGATCTTTGAAAGCTATTTGAAATGAAAAGGCTGAAAAGTGAAGCAGTGACAGAGTACTGGTGGCACAGACCAAGTTTTACACCTGCCCATACTGCATTCTAGTAATAGCTGACAGACTATGGACGTAAAGCTCTCCCTGCACGTGGACAAAGCGGGGATCTGGTTTCAGCAGTGTTTTCACAAGGCACATGCAGAACACCTGCAGTGTGTAACAGGAAACACCAGTGAACAAGATGTGCCCACACAGAATCTGTGTCTCACACAACTGCCCTGAATCTCGGTGCCCTCTCAGCAACACCAAAGCAGTGATATAACCCATTTGTTTGCCACCAGTGTGTTGCTACTTTAGGTTCCAAAAAACACCAGAATGTGAAAAAGCATGGCCCAGTTTCAGTTTGTGGACTGAACCTGAGTGTTGGGATTTTATCTAACAGGGAGCCTGTAGCAACCCAATATACCAGCACTCCTTTCCCTCTCCTGCTTTCACATTATCATGTCATCTTTCAGCCTTTTAACCAGACAGCTGCTATAAAAAACTCTTCTGGCACCCCGTGGAGTAACAAGATATTCTGATGGAAAAAAAACCCAGCTCATTCAGATGGTGAAATGAGTTTGAGCTTTATATTGTTAAATAATCATGTAGCAATACATGATTACACACTCAGGAAAACACTTATCAAGTCATAATCCACTCAGGTTATTTCGTTACAGCATGTTCTGCTACATAGAAGGGGTGAAGATGAGGAGGAAGAGAGAAAAAAAGGTGAGGAAAAAAGAAAATGAAGCTCATTGAATTTACTACTGTCAAGGATAAATTTCATGAGGGCCACATTTTGTCCTTCCTTCTCTTACTCTGCATGACTGCTTCTTACTCTCCCCCACTTATATGAGACACAATCTTTGAGTACCCATTATCCAAAGAAGCTGCAGATTAAAAAAGGAAATGTTTTCTCTGTGGTCTGTCCCCCAATGCATTATTATATTTAGACTACACATATCTGACTTGATTGTTGCCACTGTTTATTAAACTACTTGACTGTGGCTAATTAATTCATTAATTTAAAATGTAATAAATCATTACAATCAGAAAATAATTTAATTACCGTTATCAGCAGCAATGATTATTTAACATCTGAATAGTTTTGGTTTTTTTTCATAGAAAGGAACAACCTAAATGAAAATTAACAACTTGAGCAATCCTGAGGAAAATCAAAGAGATGGAATTAAACTTTACAGTTCCTTGTTTTGAAACCACACACTGGCAAATCTGAAGTGAGTGCATCATTAGTCCTCAGAGTACATTGTCAATGAACACACACATGTGCAAACACACCATTCCCCAGAAAAGGCCATGTGACAGAGCTCATTACCACATCTCTCCGTTTCATAGGCTAAGTATTTTAACTCTCATGGCTGAAGTACTGCAGACTTGTAAACAAACTACTGCAATGTACACGCGAGTATAATCAATGATGGTAATTTACACTGACACACCATTACCACTAGGCCCAGAGTGATAGATTTTTTAATAATTAGAAAAATTAAGAAAAAATGTATAGTGATTTTTTTCCCTACGTTGAAGGTTTGTGGTAGCTGTAATTTATAGTACTGTAATACAAAATGCACACAACAATTTATTTTTTAGTTCACTTATTAGGCTCTCATGATTCTCTGTAGTAATTTGTTATGATTACTGGATACTGAAAATTATTTTTGGCCTAGTAAATACAAATAACAGAAATTAAGATTTACATTTCTAACAGAACTCAGAAAAACTTGAACTTTAATTATAAATGTCACCTAGAAGGAAAAGTCTGTGTAGCCAGCATAACAAACAGGAACTTACTATTTTTCACTAAGTACTTAGGTTTACTTTATCTGGCCATGCACTACCATATATAAAAGTTTCAATAAAATCAAATAACATACTTGACAGAGTGTTTGTAGCTTTCCAGATCTTTCTTCAAGCTCAGATTCTCAGTCTCGAGTTGCTGGTTGCGAGTGTACACATCTGGAACCAGCCCAGCATCATCAACTGTGAACACACCTCTCTCTATCAGCTCGTACCTGGTAGAAAAGAAACAGATTTAATTTACTTATTTTATTGCATGCTTCCATTTCCTCACTTCAGTCATGTTTTCCTTCTCATGCTACCATTTACCTAAACTAGAATTACAGCAATATTTACCATCTTAAAGCATTTACCTTCAATGATCATTAAGAATTCACAGCAGTGAATTCACTACCCCACCACACTGTTAAATTCTACTGCTTTTCACTCTAAAATGTGTATTGTACATAACAGTCAGGACACATAACACAGTACTTCACATTAAACAATTCTTTTCTTCCTTTCTTCTAAATAGCTTAAATAAAAGGTAGAAACAAATATTCTTTTTCTTATTCTTATCTCGCATGCTCATATACATCAAGGTTTGTTGGTTTTGGTTTATTGGTTTGTTTTTTTTTTTGAGGACTCAAGCTGCAGATAATAAGGATGAATGATTCTGAGCCATCTTCAACATGGCACACAGAGCTCATCTAGGGAAATGTCTTCATTCCTTCCTGTTTATTTTCTCTCTCCTTATTTAATTATACTTACCAATATTAACTTATTTTACCAGCCCCTGAGAACACTTGATTCCGTGATGTAGAAGGCTGAAGGTTGCTTTAGTTGAATACTTGCACAGACTGACCTGGATTTTAAGCAGTAAAAGTATCTGAAGCAGCCTGGAATGCTGAGTGGCACCCCAGGAATTTCTACAGCTCCAGTAATAACATCTACTCGATCAGTATCCTATTTTAGGACTACCCATCTTTTGGTGATATGTCAGTAAAACGTAAGAATACAGTACAGACAGAAGAGTGAGACCTCAGCCATGACATCAGCTCACCAGAGGCTGCATGGGCTTGTGACTAACTTTAACCAGATAAACACCATAACCCCACAAGGACCTTGCCTGCTGGGAAGATGTTCTGGGTGGGAGCTCACTAGAAGGAGCAACGTGAACATTACTTGCCATTATTATTTTTTTGTTTCCAAGTCATAAGGAAATATGAAAAGAACAGAAGTAAATAGAAATAAAAATCATACTAAACACTATCTCCTACACCTGGATAAAAGCAGCAGATCTGAAATATAAAGACAGTAAACACCAATATCATTCATCAATAATCATGCTGCTGAAACCAAAAGCATTTCTGAAAAAAAGCAACCTTTACTTAACATCCTCCAGAAAACCTAAGGTGAATGTAAGTATCTCTGTCCAAATGACTTCTTACAGTCAGCTACGTATTGGCATTTTGAGGATGCTTCTTGGAATGCTCATCCCTCTGAATTAAGCTGTCACATTCACCACCAGTATATGAAAGGTTTTTGAAAATATTATCTGAATATGTCCACAGTAAAATTCATTCTATCATCACTTCATTTGCTTAAGTAAATTACTGTAGGAACAGGCTTTACCACTAAGAAAGAAGTTTGGGGTTTTTTCCTTTCCTCCAAACAGTAACAGACGCACAGGTACAATTCCTATCAGAAATATTGCTGCAAATAAGGGTAGCCTCATGGCAGAAATCCACAACTCTAGGAACTCCTTCACTTGCTGGAAGTATTTCTCCACTGAATGCCTTAACCACACTTCATAAAAAATACCAAGTGTCTGCACGACAACTCATCAAACATGAATAACTGATGAACCTCAACTCCAGCAGAGGTAAAAATTCTGAAATACAATTTTCATGAAACACAATTAATACCAATAAATTCACCCCACCCTTGTGTAAGAACAGTACTGAATGTTTTTGTGCATGTAGCAGAAATGGAAAACCACGCAACAAATAGCACTGAGAAATCTCATTATCTTTCATCAGCCTGGTCCTGTAAATCTCACAGACCTCCACCATACCGAGCTGGCTGCCAAACAACTGCTCTTCTCACTTCTTTCACTGCACATGGAAATTTAATTAGTTCCATGCACACACGCAGGTATTTTACTAAGCTTTTCAGAACTACTGAGTTATAATTCTTAAATCACTATTAAAAATTAACCAAGAATCTAGAAACCTGATGAACAGATGGTTAACTATAATTCTGTCATCAAAGCTCAGTGCAGACTGACTGAAAATAACACATGATTACTATATACTTTGCATTATAACTCCTAGAAACTGGATTTCAAAGGAATCAAGTTGCACAGAGGCTCTGCAATAAACTGATAGCTCAGGATGACCTGGGCTCTGGGGATTAGGAGGGAGAGACTGGCAGATGCAGGAATTCACAGCTGATCAGCCTCTGCACTTCATACGTAAAAGCTGTCAATCCAGTATCTTCAATAAACAAGAAAAGTGCTATCACGTCTTGTATAACAAATGAATGGAAAATTTAATGGAAAATTAGATTTTCAAAAATAATTTAACTGTAAAGTTCCGTAAAGTATAATGGGAACAAAAAGTTTATGTGCAAAACAGCCTACCTAATTAAAGATAAAAATCACTACAACTGTTAAAAAATTATTCATTACTTCATTGAAAAATAAGTGTTTTGGCATAAAATAAACCATAATCAAATCACAGCATTCTATACCGCTTGACAGAGTGTTTTCCCAAACTCCAGAATAAACACAGACAATTTGGTCCAATTTAAGTGACCTTTAGATCTCAGACAGACAATAATTTCAAAGCCAGCCTTTTGATAAATTTTCCCTACGTTAATTAATTTCTCATTTTAAATTCCATTAGTACTTGATCACCACAGCATGAGAGCAAGAGTGTCGTCCCAATACATAATGAGGAACCCAAGTACACTAATCTGCTCTCACTTTCATTAATATTGTAAATTATCCATTTCAAACCAACATGAAACATTTTGAAATAAGGTATTAATGCAGAAAGTCTACATACAGTAAGATTAGATACTGACATGCTGAGCTCATTTGTAAAGCTACTGAAATTAAAAGTATTACTTATAGAGAAAAAATATATGTACAGCTAAGAATTTACAAGATAGGGCCTGTTAAATCCTGCACTTTCTGTTAAAAAGCAATTTGAATTTTGCCACTGATATAAATTCAGGCTCTAAGTGCTTCAAAGAAAGCTGTAAGCTTCATAAAAAGGTCACTATTTATATCTGTCTAGTATTAATTATCTTTTAACATAAAAACTATTAGACTTCAAACTTAATACCAGCTACTCATATCAGTTCTTTTGCTGAGAAAGAATACAGAAGTATCATGCTCCTTCTCCAAGGAATCATTTAAGTCTGTCGTTATGCTATTAAAAAGCAGATCATTATTAATTCCAAAGGCAACGCCTGAACTGATGAGTAAGACCAGAGCCTTACAAATTCCAGAGCACAGATTCCACACCTGAGAATATTTCTAAGACAATTTAAAAGCTTCAATGTTTCTGTATGAAAAAATAAGATGTTTCTAACTTTTTCTAGTTTTCAAATTACACAATTTCAAGAGATTTTACTAAAAAAAAAAAAAACCCCAAACTTCTCATGTTTGAAACTGAGAACAAGGTTAATCAAAGAGAGGTGTTTCCACTTTCCAGAATTTCTCCAACATAACCTGCTGGTTCAAAGAAAGTCTGTAACTTCATGTATTTCAACAGAACTTCATGACAAGTGTCATCTTTTGCTCCAAAGTTGTTCAGCTCTCCTCCAAAGCTTTGCACCATTGCTAACAGGTAATTTTTAATCAACAGTAAAAAAGTATACATCCTGCAGGATGCATGAAGAGAATGGTGTATTTAAACAAAGTCACACCTTTAAACTTCTGCATAAAGTACGGACAAAACCCCTGCAATCTACAAAAGCTTGGAAAAAGAAAATAGCAGCAGCTCAAGAGTTTATTATTCTTCTGATTACTGTATAAATTAAATCTTAAAAAATAAAAAACATTCATATTTGTTAACTGCTGTACCAAAAATTACCAATTAATAAATATTATTATTATTCTACTTAAACCAGGGTTCTTCATTCTCACCAGGAATACATTTTTTGTTAAAACACTACATATTTCAGAATGATTTGTGCTCAGGAGAGTTTTCTGAAAAAATACCCTGAAATACCAAAAATATTTTAATCCTGACCATCTAATTCCCAAAGCAACACGGTCACTTAAATTATTTTACCATTCAGTCTGGAAGCAGTCAAGGGTTCTAGACATTCCCAATCTGACTAGGAAATTGCAGAAGAAGTCATCCATTGCTTGAGGTATGTCTGATACCGATTTCTCAGAAGTCAGAACCGACAGAAAATCCTGAAATTAAATTTTGATAACTGTTAAACTTAAAAGAGAAGTGTCATGATCATACTTTCTATTTCTGAAGTCATCTAAAGTCACAGATTTACTGGAGTACAACTGAATGTTCCCCTTGTCTTTATAGAACAAAATTGGAATCAGTGATCCTTCTAATGGCAAGGTTTGTGAAAGGTTATAAAGAAGTAACTCAACCCCTCCCCTTATTTAAGCAGGTATTCCAAACCTGACATCATGTGGCAGAGCCTTGAAAGTATCAAAACTGATGATCTTTTGTCACTGACCAGAGTAAAAATCAGTCCGTACCTAATGAACAATGGAGCTGTCCAAGGTACCAGCAGAATGGCTAGTATGCTTTTTGTAATAGTGCATGCAGCGGAGGGACAGACAGAGCCTCCTCTCCATCCCCTGATCCCTTAGGAATAATTCTCACAAAGATCATGTGTCCCTTTCCTCTCAACATGCACTGAAGAAGCCGCCAGACAGCACTGCTACAAGTGTTAGCAGAAGGCAGATGGTGCACCAGGACTTCATGTGCAGCTCCCCCAGTGCCACCCAGACAGACAGCTCTGCAGAGAGGGTCAGCTCATGGGGCAAGCACACTGCCAAAAGCAGAATCAGTACAGAACAGAGCGGTCCTACTACAGAGAAAAATAAAATTAAAAAAAAAAAAACCTTTCACAGCTTTCTGATGCAATGCAAATCTCTTCCCTTCACCCAACCCCACTCAGCACATAGCTTAGTGTTTCTCTCCCAAAGAAAATTCAACATGTAAGGAGGAAAATAAGGAAAATACCACCCAGACTGAGACTACTCCCCCACAAAAAGCATTTAAAGACAATGAGACGAGAGCCAAAGAGGTGGCCTTATTTCATTCAGATATCAAATGGACTGCAGTGACTTGACATACCTAAATACGAGGGCCTTGACTTTTGGGAATTCCATGTGGTCACAGTGCCAAAATGGACCTGCTTGACAATGCATAACAAGCTACTGCACTGCACATGCATCTTGGTGAGAGATTATAAAAAATACCACAAAAGTGAGAAAACCCCACTGAGAGATTTACCAAGAGATGCTAAAGGCCATGACTGCAAATCATTTCCTCCACCATTTATAAAAGAATCTGTAAGGCCAGGGATTTCTGATAACTCCATTCATTTATGGCTTATTCATGCCCTTAGTGGCAGCTTTCTCACTGTGAGTGCATAAATTACCTGGTGACAAAGGCATTTCTCTTGATAAAATGAAAACACTGGAAAAATCTCCTGGCCATTTTGTATAACACAGAAAATGTTGTCTTCAATCCAACCAACCAAGCTAATATAACCAGAAAAGATTGTACATGTCTGATGAAGGCCATGTAACACTGCCTTATAACTAATACAATATGCCAAGTGCAATATAATATTTAGCATATTTTCATCACTAGAGCTCCAGTACATAAGGCAGAACTATTTTCTAATTGTGGAAATACAAGAACCAAAGAGCACATGGGCAGACATGTGGCTGCATCCCTTGGCTTGCTTCTTTCTTTACTCCAAGTGAGGCAAATGTCTAATATTGTTGCTTGTAGTTTTCCAAACACATCTATAAAGCCAGGCTTCGGAAGAAGTGACACAGCTTGATTCCCTTAATAAATGGAAATATGATAGGAATTCATTTCATCCGTGCAGAAGAGAATTTATTAGCGAGATCCCAGCACTGAGCACCGTTTCAGGAGCCAAAGCTCAAGCAGGGAACAATACAGGGAGAAATGAATTCAGTCTAACAGACACAGAATCACAACGGGGCCTCAGGAAACCAGAGCTTCCCAGCTCTTTCCCAGACTTTGGGAGTGATATTAGGCCAACCACTTGCTTCAGTTTCATGGAAATCTATTGGCTGACTATCAACGGAAGAGCACAACAAGATTTTGTTATATATATTTGCTTGTTTGGAAATGAGGACAATACAATCAATTATCATGATGCAAACAGACATCCTATAGCAGTTGTATGGACAAAACCATCTTATTAAAAGAGTCTGATCATGGAGTCACATGAAATTAAATAATTTCTTTGTTAAGTATTTCTCTGTGTTAATTAAAATATTTAAAAAATGTGGATGTAAAGATTGTGAATATGGCCAGTAAAATAAATTTCCAAGAGCTTAACTTCAGGAACTTCCACAGCACTTCTAAGAATTTCTGTCCACTGAAGAAATATGAACACCAAATAAATTCATAATTTCTCTGAAAAACAAGATAAGATGTTCTCGAAAAACTTACTAAATTTAAGAAGAATATAAAAAGGCAATTTAAGGATTTTAACATGTTCAAACAAACTGAAAATCAAGCAGACATAAATTGCAACATTAATAAATGTCAGTGTTACTTCTCATTATCATTGTAGATATTAACAGCACAAAAAACTTGGAATGAAATTCTAACAGCCATAACTACTGAAGAAACTTTTTCAGCCACCTTTCATCTCTGTGTGGCTTTCCAGAAGTTTTCCATCCTTTTCCTACAGTCCCTATCAGCTGGATATTTTCTTCTATATGCAGAATATTTTTTGCTTGTGTTGAAAAATAACTTATATTACTTAAAAATGTCACCAAAAAAAAAAAAAGAAAAAAATATGTAGAGATGTGTTTAAGGACAAATGACGTTACTCAGTTTAGAAACTCTGGATAATTTTAGTATCTGCAATTGGAAAATATCAAATGTTTCATATTTTTGGATGATCACTGATCTGTGCACCTAGCATTGCACTTTAATATGGGACTACGTAGACAAGTAAAAAAAAAGTTGAGCAGCAAATACACACAATCACTTAAAATTATCATCCAGGTTATGGTTATTACATAATTTATTTTAGCCAAGATTACAAGTTATTAAAAAAAAACAGGCCAATTATTTATCATGTGAAGAAGACAGCCTTCTACTTTGCTTCCTACTTCAGAGCTGGGATGTTGATTTAATATTAATTCACAGGAAACAGTGCTTCTAACTTGGGTCACCAGAAACACTTGGCTTTTCCAGGGAATTAATATCAAACCATTGAGTCAGTGAGCCTCACAAAATGTACAGTAAATCATTATAAAAGCTGTCAGGGAACTAGCAAGTGTATTAGAACATTTTTCTACTCGCGTCTTTCTGTCCAAAGGCTGAAAACATCACTTCAGTTTCAAAATTATGGAAAAAATGAAGCCTCCAAATAAAAAATCAAACAAGAAGAAGGCAGACAACTCTTAGCATAAGCTTAAAATCAAAGAGAATTTCAGTTTAAGCACAAATTTTCTGCTGGTTTTAAGGAAAAGTAACAGTTTCTTCAGTTTGATTAACTGGGATAGACATTAGCATACTGCTCCTACCACTCCAAGTTCAACAAATCAATGAAGAGGTAAAAGATTATTTAAATACAACACTGTCAAAAGATCAATAGGTTAAAAATATTCTCTTTTTTCACTTTCTATGTTAACATCAACTCACACAGTAAAACAATCATAGTCTCAGCTATCTCTAAGGAACATGAAGAATTTCCACTACTTCCTTAGCATTAAGCATTTGCCATCTCAAACACTTCCGCAATCTTTCCCTTAATTTTCAGGCATGTTCAGTTTTAATACACAGAAAACTCTCTTACTGTCAGTTTCCACTCAGAGTTAGATCTAAAGTAAAAAACCGATCTGTTGATAAGCACAAGTGCAAAAGACAACACACATTTTCCCTCCATTTTGAGTTTAAGTATCATTCACCTAATTTCATCTTTTCACTATTAATCATTTACTTTTGCAAAATGAAGACTATGACTGTACCCTTCTGATGAAGCTACAATATAGTGGTGATATTGGAAACACAGCAGGGAAAAACAGTTTTCCATTAGATTGTTAAAAGCAAGTAAATTCGGGTAAATCCTGTTTTGAAAAATGCAATACAACAATCCCATTGTGTAACTCTGAACTATTGCACAACTGCTTTGTAATCAAACTGTAAATGTAAGGAATGTCAACACTAATGGTGTGGAATGTTTGATAATTTCATCAATATTTTGATTCAACACAGTGTAACAGCCCATTCTTTATTTTCAGTATACGAACAATCTCTTTCAGCAAAGTATTCGAGTACAACCTTTTGTGAGTGTTAAGCAGATGCAGTTTCTTTCCTGTGCCAGGGATCACATTCTCATTTAATCTGCTCAGATAAAGAACAAACTCTAAAATATTGATGCGTTACAATTATATTAATATATTTTAAATAATCTAGCTAAAGATTTGGCTACATATATTTGAAATGTCAGGTTGTTTACAGAACACAAAATGAACACAAATTAAACGAAGATGAAACCCAGGAAATATAAGTTGTCTTTTTCACTATGGCATATGTTTACTTCTATAAGCTTGTAAGAAAATAACTGACAATCTTTCCCACATAAATATTTCATAATTTATATAAACTATCATGTGTAAATTTCAAGCCACTAATGTCAACTGAATTAGAGACTCTTAGACTGTTTAGGAAGCTCTTACTATAATTTGGGCATCTTCAGCCTGGTCTTGGATAGTCTGCAAAGCTTTGGACAGATCCTCATCATCTTCATGAAGACTGAACTCATCATCTGCTGAAACCTAAATGAAATTACGTAAAGTTTGGAATCAACACATTTTATACATCTTTCTTTGACAATAAAACTGTTCCCACTCCCATTACAACTGCTGAAAGTAATCCCCTCCTCGTGAAAATACCGTTTTGCCATATGTAAATAAAAATCCTATTCCTGAAATATTTTTTATATATAAGCTGAAATATCTCACGAGATGTTTTATCTAATAGAAATTCTTATACCTTTAAAAAAGTATTTATTGTTCAAATAAAGGTAATACACAACAATTCAACTAACACTGAATCTCCTCTTGAAAAATAGATACGCCCTCTTTCATCACTTTATAACAGGAGATTTGTGTAATTTCCCCCAAGATGTCTATATGATTGATGAAGTAAAAAGAATGAAATATGAACACTCTACCAAAATATAACAGAAGATTATCAATCTAGTAAGTTACCTCTTCATACTGAGAATCATCTTTGGAGTCATCTGTTATGGTAATGTCTGCAGGTTTAGTTAAGTCTGGAACAGCTGGTGCATGAGAGGAGTTCCAACTTAGAAAAAAAATATCATAAAATAACCATCTCTAAATGTGCTATCATAACCCACACCCTTGTTCTTCTGAACACAAGTCTTTCAACTTCCAAGGTTTCCTTCAGCCTCAAGGTGAGCAAGCCCAGTTCCGTGCACAGAGACAGAATTTAGATTTAACTTTTTACAGCAGGTTTGAACACCATTACAAACTGAATCATCAGATCTCAGAAGCCAAGCACTATTCCAAAATAAAAAAGCAGCTCAATTGTGGTCTCAGCCAATCATCAGTTTTGAGAAGGGACTTTTTTGCACTAGAATTTCCACAGCCTTCTGAGCAGAACTAGCTTCATGCTCTCAGGAAAGACCATTTTTAGCAAATTCAGATGTGTGAGTTCAAACAGCAACACCTGAGGTCAAACCCTGGACACCACAGGGCCACTTAAAAGAGCTGATGCAAATGCTTTAATAAGCACAAGACAGTTACAATAAAAATGTGAGGAACTTTCAAAACTGAAAAATTCATTTGGAAATTATCTACAGTTCCTTGAAACGCCTTAGAGTCAAACTTTTGATTAAACATAACTACAAATAGTCAAAAATAAAAGCCAAATAAACATCTTTTCATCCACTAGCCTCACAGCCCATGAAAGAACAATGAAGTGTTTTTAGCAGATGCTGTTGACAGCTTCCCTAGGAAATCAGTTAGCCTACAAGTGACCCATGTAAATAAACCAGGAATTAACTTCCAAAGAAAAGAAAAGCTGGCAATTGAGTACTTCAAACACAGAAAAAAAAAAAAAAAGCCAACATGATTTTCCAGCACCATGTCACCCAAATCTGAATTATTCTCCTAAAAGCAGGCCTTTTGCCAGTTTTCACAGTACAGTATACATGCAAAAGCACAAAACATAGGTAAAAGTATCATCTGCATTCAAGAGCGCAGCATCAGAGCACCAGGAAAACTCAGATAAATCTGGAAGGTTAACAGCTGAACACTATAACCCCCGATAAGTAATAAACTTTCAAAAACTGGGGATTTTTTTCCTCAATTTTCTATTGACCTGACTTGTTCTTGTGATCCACTATGGTCTAAACTAATGTGTCATTGCAAACAATTTGCCCACACTAAAATATTACTTAAAACTCCTGGGGTTCTCCTCATTTTTTTTTCCCTTCCAAAAATCATAGCTAGGTGCACTACAAAACAGGGGAATTAATTTTAAAAACTACTGTATTTCTCCACAGTGTTAAATCTGCTGAGGCAGTGCTTTTTTAAGCATGCCACGCTGAAAACAGCTGTGCAGATTCACTAATGTAGAAACTGAGGCACGAGCTGCAAAAGGACCCTCTCCCACTTTTTAAAATTGGCTTTATATACAACTTAATTCTAGCAAGGCAGGAAAAACTAAGGTATGGTAGGGCCTAAAGTATGATTGTTTAGCCTCTAAAAGGTTTAGAGCTTCTTGATTTGCAGCTCACAGCTACAAAAGAGAATAGGTGCAGCTCATCTAGCCTAGTGACAAAAGCAGAATTTGGGTCTTGTGACCAAAAAATTGCACATTTAAAAGTCATAAACTTCCAACATAATTTGCTACAACTATAATGTGGAAAGAATGGGGTGGAGTTTTTTGCTCTAAAAGCCACAGCAAAGTTACGTCTAGGTTGTGTATCACAACCCTCATTCTCAGTCATACTCAGTGCAAACCAAAAACCATGAATACCCCGGCAGTTATTCGGCAGTGGGAAATTAAAGGAGCACCTTTTCCAGCAGTACAATGGGACCGGGAGTCTTAACAACAAACCTTGTCCCTCCTCCACAGGTATTTTGCATTTAGTGCTCAATAGCTAACACACGGGAGGTGCCAAGAGCTTTTCATGCCGGGATTTTAACTCCTGCTCCGGCTGCCCCACCAGCACTGCAGGATTCAATTCCCCCGCTTTTCCAAGGGGTATTCAGGAACCCCGACCTTCAGCCGGGAAAGCAAACACCACCTTACAGTGAGCAAGACCCCACTGCCTATGCAGGGCCAAAACCCCACGTACTCATGGAATTGCTTAAGTTGAAAAAGACCTCTGAAGACCAAACTGTTAACATAGCACCACGTCCGCGTTCACCGCTAAACCTCGTCCTCAAGAGCCGTATCCACACAGGGCTGTTTAACACTTCCAGGGATGCTGTGGCCACCGCTTCCCTGGGCAGCCCGTTAAAGGAAGACATTTTTCCTGGTACCTAAACCTGCCCTGGCCCGGCCTGAGGCCGTTCCCTCTCCTGCTGTCCCTGTTCCCTGGAGCACAGCCCGACCCCCGGCTGTCCCCTCCTGTCAGGAGCTGTGCAGAGCCACAGGGTCCCCCCTGAGCCTCCTTTTCTCCGGGCTGAGCCCCTTCCCAGCTCCCTCAGCCGCTCCCGGTGCTCCAGCCCCTTCCCCAGCTCCGCTGCCCTTCCCTGGACAGGCTTTAGCCGCTTTTCAGTCTCCAGGAACAACAACCCAGGAAAACAACCAACAAGTCGGGAGGATTTTGGACTTTTCCCCCGTACTCTCAACGCTGCCCTCACCCCACCTCCAGCAGGTGCGGGGGCCGGCCCGGCTGAGGCGGGAGGAGCGCTGAGGAGACGGACCCCTGAGGCGGGGAGCCGGCACCCCCGGCGGAGTAGGAGGACGAGGATGGAAGGTGAAAGGCTGGGGAGGAAGAAGGATACTCTGCAGGCTGAAAGCCGCCTCAGAGACGGCCGCCTCCTCCGCCATGGCCGCGGCGTTGCCGGGGGCGACCTCTCGCGAGGAGAGGCGCCCGCGCTGCGGCGGGAAGAGACCCGGCTTTAATTGAATTTAAATGAATTTCATTCAATTCAATTCAGTTTAATGTAATTCAGCGCTTGTTACTCCAGGCGAAGCTCCTCGCGCGTTTGGGAGCGGCGCTGTGAGGAGCGGGGTGTAAGGGAGAGGAGTCTCCGGAGGCTCCCGGGGCGGCCCCTCAGGGCGGGCACCTGGAGAGGCTCCCGGGGCGGCCCCTCCGCCGAGCACACACCGCCCGTGCTCGAGTGGAAGGAAAAACAGCCGAAAGTGAGCGGGGAAACCGCTTCACACTCACAAGGGAGGACTAATATCTTCTGCAGATAGAACATTTTTGTAGCTGGAAGCTGAGCTAAGTCCTGTGGGACCGATTGCTAAAGTCCCCTCAGACCCCAAACTCTCCTGTAATTCTATATTCACGTTTAAAAGCAGGAGCCTTCCCAGGAAAAAGTTTGGGAGAGCAGCATATATTTGTGGAGAACACACGTCGTGGCTCCTAGGAGTTTGAAATAAAATTGCGGGATTCGACGGAAAAATTTCTGTTGCTTTTTCTTATTTTAAGGTAAACTTAGAGGTACCAGTACTAAATTTCCATTGAGTTAAGGGGATTTACATGCAACAGGAACTCAGAATCAGTGCTTGAATTAATGTAAAGTAATGGAAATAAGTGCCCAAAGTATCTGGAGGGGGAAAAAAGTAATTGCAGAAATTGCAAAAAAATTGCTAATGTTTGGGTTGAAAGGAGAGGCACCTTGCAGGGTTAACAAGAAAAAAAAAACCCAAAAATACAAACAAACAAACAAAAGGTAAGCATTGACACATTGACATACAGCCTGGAGATCGGAGCAGATATAAGTGGAGGAAACTGAATTACATAATTCAGTTAAAACTTTAGCCTGGAAAGATACAATCTCGCAAGAGGGCCCTGCTGCCTGTGAAACTATTGTTTCTGCACTACGCAGAGATTGTCACACAGGATTGCCATTTCTCTGCCATGGCAGACACATTCTTGAGAAATGACAAGTGCTTTGGCACTTCCAAAGTCTCCAAGTTGTAATAAAAGAACAGTGGTTTGGCACAAGATTGTCACAATGCTGCAAAGATGACAAGAACTGTTGTAGTCCCTCAAATTCTCTCAAACACTGCTGTTGAGTTTAATACATGTCAGAGCTTGAACTCAGCTGGTTTCAAGAGGGAGAGGGCAAATGCTGACATACCTTTCTTGATCTTTGGTGGTTGGGGTTTTCCACTCCTTCAGGTTAAACTGATGTCACCAGCACAATGTTCTTTCATCATATCCAACCCACCAGAGGCATCCTGATCTCCAGCAGAGCATCTCAAAAAACGAATAAGCAGGAGTGGCGTCACGAAGCACAACGTTCACCAGTCAGTACTCCTAAACTGCAGATTGAAAAGGTGATAACGCTACAAAAGTTGGGATGGCTACGACTGAAGGCATCATTCTTTTAGGGAAGTTTCCAATCCCACCACAAATCACAGAGTAAGTGTAAATTTATGTCATACAGGCAAGTACAGCTGATTAATCTAAGTTAATACCACTCAATTCTCTCAGCAAAGTTGACTGTTAGCCTTTACACAAAGCATTTTTGAACAAACAAAATGCTAAGCAATACCCTTCTCTGACTTCTCTCTCTCTGCAGTCCTAACTTCTCCCTACAAATGATACACGGGACATCTCCGTCTCACTAAAACATGGAAATGTATAGTACCCACAACTGAATGGGAGTGATGAAAGCTTAAAAAGGGCTCAGAAAGGTACTTCAGGGAAGATTATGTTTAGAAAACTGTTAATAGTGGCGGACAAAAGGATCTCAGACTTCTCGGTTTATTTAAGGAATCGCGAAAGATAATGTCAAAGGGTAGGAAAGGCTATGCAAAGATAGAACCATATCAAAAGAGTAGATCTGGGTAAGATATTAGGAATAAATGTTCCCTGTGAGGAGGGTGAGGCCCTGGCTCTGTCCAGAAAAGCTGTGGTTGCCCCACCCCTGGAACTGTCCAAGGACAGGCTGGACACGGCTTGGAACAACCTGCTCTAGTGAAAGGCATCCCTGCCCAGGGAAGGGGTGGGATTGGATGGGCTTTAAGGTCTCTTCCAACCTAAACCATTTTGGGATTCTATAATGCCCAGTAATACAGAGAATTCGCTAAGAATAAGTCATAACTAAAAGCAAAGAGCAAATTTGTTAACAAAGCCAACTGATTTTCAAGTATCCAGAAGGATTTTAAGAACCACGGGGTTCTTTTTTAAACATTATATTCTCCATTCAGACACCAGCTAGTTCAGGACATTTTCAGAAGTCAGATATAGTCAGTGCACTTGCTATGAAAAAAGTTGAAGCAAAAAAATAACCAATTCCATCATACATGGACGTTTGCCAGTATTGTAAAGGACCCATAGAGTTTATTTGATTACTTTTAAATAAAAGTCAGTTGGTCAAAGATTGTTATTTCCCAAAGATTTAAAGCTTTGTTTGGAAACAGTGTTGGGTTGGCAACTTCTAAACTCTTTAATGTCACCCCACTGTGACTATATAAATGGCCTCATCGTACTGACATTTTCCTTCAAAAGGCATAACAAGCCAACTAGTCTCTCTCTACCTCGTTCAGAGCCACCTGCCATAAATACTTTGTATTTGATTATTGCTAAGCTGAATTTCAAGCACCCAATTCACCCCGGTTTATAGCCTCATAACAGTCTGGGTTATAAATGATTATCATCTCCCAAATGGCAGCAACCAGTGCTGTTACTGTATCCCATAACTTCTCGTGAGAAAGACATGGAAGCAGCATCTGCTATAGCTTGAGCATTTCATTAGACAGGCTGTTTGCTTTTCTCACAGAGCAAAGACTGAGGCATGTACTTCCACCAGATCTGCCTGATAGATTGGCCAGACAAGGCAGAGGGTTTAAAAGAGATCGTTTATGAAAATTGGACAAGCTGGAATGCTCCAGAAGCTTTGCCTGTGCTCCCAATCCCTAAAAGCCGGGTACTCTTCCCTTTATACCACCACCTGAAAGACTGAGACTCTCCTTGCATTCAGAGCAAAATATCCCCTCCTGCTGAATTCAACAATCAAATTGGCTGCAATTTTGACAAGTAGAATTAAAAAACCAGAACAACCACGTGAGCTACTTTCAGTGACTTTCCCTCCCCTAGAGGAACACATCCAAAAGGTTCAGTATATGCGCTTCATCACAGCAGACAAGCAACCAACAAAGAATTTTCTGCCCCACTGACTTTCACACACCCATTTCGAATTGTTCTTCGGTGCAGCTTTTGGGGAGGAAGGACGAGGCAATGTCAGCAATTCAGCTTTCTGAACGAGCACAACGCGTGGCTCTAACAGCACTCTCGCAATGACAGTCAAGAGGCCATTGTCCACACGGTCATGGCGGAGCACGGGACCACAGCTGGAAGTCAGAATGAGTTGGCAAACATCTTGTTCCAACTTCTGCTGTGCCATCTGGCTTCCAGAGAGGTGACTGACGTTAAATGTATTTTCTCTGTATTGCCATCTGGCAGCTGCTTGTACAACAACAGAGTAACATGCAGAATTTGGCTAAGACTTATCCCAAGAATCACATCAAGGATACTTGTAACACAGACTCTGAAATGGGAAAAAAAGCTTACAAGGAAAGTTTTGTCAGCTGCAGGCATGAAAGGCACAGAGTATTGCAGGTGGGTAAGAGGGATTGGGAAATTATATATCCCTGTGTTTTGCATGTGCTTATTTTACAGAGTTCCCATAAAAGTTTCTACAGGGAAGGAAAGGACATGCAGGCAGGTTTCCAAAGGACACAAATATTGTATCCAGTGAAATGTCTGTTCTTGAGAAGCATCAGCACATTTGCCATGCTGTGGAAGCACAGTCACTTTCCCAATTTTAGAAAAGCAGGACTTTTTTTTTTCCTGCTGTAATGTTGTATGCCAAAGGTACTTCCAATAAAGGAAGGAGATTTAAGGAATTGATTAGTACAAACACAGTCTCAAAAAGAGAGACTCTGCTACTTTAACAGAAATTTCATCTAAAAATGTCAGGATTGCCAAATGCAGTGTAACTACAGTGTAATAATACCTGTAATACCAGGTCATTTTTATAAAGGTCACATTTGCAAAGCCATAGTAACCTTGCTGAGCTTTAAATGTAACAGAATAGGGTGCTTTGGAAAAACAGGGTAGGATTTTTAATAACTATGATCCCACGACAGCTTAAATCAATCAACTTTGTACTCCAACTCCTGCTGGGCACTCCTGCTTTTTTCCTTGCTCCTGTGTTGGTGCTCATATGATTCTCAAATAATTTAAACCTAAAAAACTGAATCCAGATGATTTTTTTTTTTAAAGGGGGGGGGAGTTAGTTTTTTTTTTCCTGTTTGGTTATTTTTTTTTTTTTTTTAAGAGGAAAAGTGACACTAAAATACTAGATGTTTGGCATTCAGAGTTAAGCTGAAGTGATTAAATGTATTTTATCTCTACTCTGTAAGAACATTAAATATATAAGGCTCTGTTTAATTTCCATGTATTTCTATAAATTAGATGTAGGATACACTAAATCTCTTTAAAAAGGGTTTGAGGGGAGATGATATGAAAACAAAAATGTCTGTTTTCCAACACATCAGTAGTTCTGCTGATGGTTGTTCTCCTAAGTATTTCATTGAAGCACAGTGAGCATTTTGTGGAATACTAGTTACACTACTTAATCACCAAATACAAAACCTTGCTTTCTTTAGTACATTTCTAAAATTCAGTCTGATTTCTGGCTTCAGTGTCACACAGCCCTTTCACAGGGAAGAAAGAGACAATAATCTGCTCCAAACCCAACAATATAAGTGAAAACAGAAGTGTGAAGAGTTTTGACTGCATTTAGAGGAAAAATTGGGAGTCAAGAGTCAAGCATTTTGTCAATAATGCAGCAAAGACATCAGTACAGCATGAGCCCAGGACATGGCTCTGAGGGGTGCAGGTTTCCCACTGCAGTCCTGGAATGGTAATGCATACACTCCAGTCTGTACACTGTAATGTATAATAGAGGAGTCATTCCATCCACACTGATGCTGCTCTTGCCAAGAACTACATTCTCCACACCTCTGGCTGGTGTTGCCCTTGAAAATCATCAGGAGCATGAGCTGTTCTAAATTTGGGAGCATTTCTGCATCACAGGTATAATAAATAGTGCTAAAAGACAAGAGACTTGCCACACAGTAACTTTTTACTTTACAAGTGGGTGGAGTGAGCAGTGTTTTCTCTAAACTCCAGCTTTGAGAACACAAGTATTTATACAGCTTATAGGGACTGATGATCATTGGTTCCTGATAATTAGAGGCTTTTTGCTTAGTATGTTCTTCTCCCCTTTGAAATTAAGTTTAGTTAACGTGCTCTTCAAGGCAACTGTGACCACAAAGCAGCTAATACACTCCTACTACAAGTTAAGAAAAAAATAACTCCATGTGGCTATAGTAAAAGGAAAAGTCACCACCCTTAGCACAAAAGACCAGAGAAAACAAAGTGCTGTATTTTTTGCTAGTCTGTACTTAGCAAGACATGCAAGAATTGAGACACCACCACATCAGAAAACATGAGCTAAAGGACAGGCAACAGAAAAGCTTGCAGAAACTGTTCCTTTTTCTTATTTTACCATGCTTCCAAGGGCTTCACTGCTTGTTACCCAGGTGATGTATCTTCCCATTGGAAACCTTAAGACTCATGCTAAAAATAAGCATATGCCAGAATCATTTTAGGTGGTCTCCTGATATTTTTGTTTTGTTTTGTTTTTGGAGGTCATTTATATACATGCTCACATTTAAAACCAGACATGACAAAGTTTTCTCTGTCAAAATTTACATAAAGGAACACATCTAACAAAACCACAAATTATTCAAAATTATTCGGTGCTTCAACAACATTTTCTCCCTGCACCCAATCCTGTCTTTTATCTTTAGTAAGATAGAGTGCAGTCTCCTTCACTTTCTTCTTTCTTGTTGCCCCCAAAACACTTGCCTGCTTTTTCTTGATGCTATCCTTGCTTGGTCTCACTCCTCTCTTTTTTTTTTTTTTTTTTTTTTTTTTTTGCTCTCGCTTTCCCTATTCTGACCAACTATTTACATTTCTGTTTTAGCAACTTTTACAACCCTTTGCCATTTCTTCAACCTGTGTTTTCAGAGATAGGCCTAGAATAAACTGTTTATTCCTGTTCTAAAAAAACAGGAAATTATACCCATAAATGGTCCAAGAGGTCACAGAATTTGATGCAAAATGGGCAAAGAGTATCAGGGGATTTGTAGCCAAAAGCAACATTTGCTAGCAGAGCTTTTAGCCAAGCCTTTCCTCACCTGCTTAAAGCTTGTTGCCTTGATGGAGACCAAGCATGGAGTTTTAAGTTCCTCAAGCATTTGCTTTGGTTTTATTGCAGTATCATTTTTTTCATATAGAGAATATGAAAATATAAATAATTTCAAAGTGTTCACCTGTAATCTGTTTTAGCTGAGCTGAGGGTGGCAGTGTATACTGCTTTCTCTAGCAGTATACTCTGTAATACACAATGAAGACTGCACTGGCTTTATATCCATCTCTTTGCTTTGTTATTATTAACAGAAATATAGAACTCTGGGCAACAATTCTATAAAAATGCACAATTTTGATTTTTTTTTTTTTTTTAGAAAAACCAAAACTCTTCTGTGTCAAATACTGATTGTCATTTGTGATGTGAATGAAGTATTTAATGCTTTTCATTTTCACATGCCTCTGATGAAAGCAATAGCACAATATTGGCACCCTATATCTAAATGTCAAAGCATTGCTTTGTGGGACTTTTAATATTTTGTTTAAATATTGAAGTGCCACAAAATTGAAACCTGGAAATGCTATGTTTAAGTTCTTTCCTTTTATTTTCATACTACTTATAGCACAGCCATAACTTTTGCTGTCAAGCCATTTGCTTTTTTTTGTATAGAACAGAGCGAGCAAATGTTGGTAATTCAGCTTCTCAAACTAGACATAAATCTCGGGCACCCTGTGCTGCATTTGAAGATGCCCAAAGTGGTTTGAAATGGACTCGCTCACACACTGGAAGCTTACCTTAATGTAAATTATTCTCATAATTATACTTCAGATACATTCCCAGTAACTTGGAGCCAAATACTTAACATAAGGTGAGAATCTAAAGAGGCCTACAGGGACACAGGAACCAGAACCCAAGAGGCTTTCACTGACTCCAGATCCTTACAGTTGGCTCTGCCAGCTTGTCCCCTTTCTGGAAATGGCAATTGCAGTGCCTGTGTCCAAGAGAGACTTGCTGCATCTGGGCCCCCAGTGGTGTGCAGTCCACCTCCTGGATCCAAGCCCCCAAGCAGGATGTCCTTTCAGATAAACTCTTTCCAGCGCAGCTTTGACCAGAGGAGGCATCTCCTGGCTCTGTGTTGATTTCTGTCCTCCCCTCCCGAGGCTGTGAGCTGTCCAAACCAGGCATTTACAAGGCTGTGGATTCCTCCCCACTGGTCAGGCACAGAGAGAAATGTAGCCTTACTTTTAATAGCAGCTTACTCTACTGGAAGTTAAATTATATAGCTATTTAAGGAATACAAAATTTATCTGTTTAAATGACCTGACTTTGCAACAAACACCTCCCTGTAAAGGCATTTCTGACCCTTCAAAATATACAGCTGAGTTTGGAAGAGAAAATTCATAATTTCCTCACATAAATTCACCTTCAAACTTCTGAACACATATTCAGACTTCACTGGCACATAATGTGAGTCTGGCCATGCCATTCACAGGCCAGCATGAGCATCTTTTCCTTCACAGAAAAGCCTCAGCTCACCTTGCTGGGCTTTGTAGGGTTGATGACTCTAGAAATGGTTGTGTTCAGAAGTGACTGTTCAGTGCCAGCTAGGTGAGGTGTGGCTCCCTAGGTATTGTTCTTCCCCAATTGAAACCCCACATCAAAGCGTGGCTCCTTATAGTCCATTCTTTTGGCAGTGAGAAATCTAAAACAAAGCATTCACAGAAAAGCAAAATATGTTAAGTAACCCATCCATATCCCTTTTGACATTTCCATCAGAGATGTGCAATTTTCACTTCACATTTTTCATCAAGTTTTTTTAAAGCACAGCCAACATTAAACCTTTACAAGCTAGGGACTACAAATCAGTTATGTCTGAACACATGACAAGTGGCTACAATTGCTATTCCCACCCTTGCAGAAGGCAAGATCTGTTGCTTGAAAAAAAACAAAAACAAAAACAAAAAAACCCCAAACAGCAACAAGAAAAAAAAACCCTAATAACAAAAAAACCAAGCCAACCTCGTGGACAAAAGCATCTTTACACATGAAGCTGGGGTTCTGAGTGAGCCAGAATTTTTGAAAGGAGTACCTATGTGTCCAGACCCCAATTCCTTCTCCCTCTCTCCTGTTCAGGAGAGAGCATGCTTGTATGGCACAATGCAAAGTACCTGTGTGTCTTCAGCTGTCCTGGGAGACTTCACACGACATCAGACCCGTGGTGGGCCATCAGCTGGAGCGCTCCTGAGCCTGGACAGCCTTTCTTTTGCACTTCAGTTGGCAAGGCAGAGCATCTTGCCAAGTCTACACCCTCCTTAGCCCATGCCAGGTGATTTCACAGTGAGCCAGCAATTACTCTGACTGGCACGTTGTCAGGTCATGTGTCAGATACATTTATCTCATTTACAAGCAGAAGATTCTCCAATGAATAATTCAGATAGAAATAATCACCTTCATTGTCCATTTTCCCAACCCCAGGCTCTGTCTCTAACAAGCACCCACTGAACCTGGCGAAACATGTTGACCACAGAAGGAGCAATTTAAAAATCAGTGTGTGCACACGCAGACATCCCCCCATGATTTTACTTACTGCTAAATGCAAACAGCAATCTGTTGGCCCAACCCTCAGTGAAATCATGTGAGGTTTTCCTATCAACTTAAAATGGAGCTGGACTGAATCTAATAATCTGAACCCATAAAGTTTATCATTCACAGGCTCTCATCATCACATGTAAAATGATGCGCCTTGTGGAAGCTACTTGTTATTTTCTACTCACCAGCCTCAGGGCATATGGGTTTCCACACAGCATATAAAAATAGCAATAGATACACTGTGATATTGCCCAGCAAATCTAAGGCTAAAGGAGGTAAAGTTATGTCAGCAATGTTTCCTTGATCCTTCGTTTTTTAAATGATATTTGCCATACTTTGTAAATCCATGGCTAAGTCTTTTTTCTCCTCATTGGTGCCTGAATCTCAATTATAAAACTATTAAGATGGTGCAGAGAACTTATTTCTTCATCTGTGTACTATCCCATGGGTTACCTTACTTTGTGCAAACAAAACGGCAGAAATTTTGGTAATTCGATTACGTGGCATAATTTGTGCTGAATAGCAACTCTGATGAAAGTGTTAAAACATAACCCATTCCCCCAGCCTGTTTTTTCATGCTGAGAATGGCTGGTGAGATCTGTGTGATTGTGACATCCAGCCCAAATCCCAATATCTGAAGGAAGATGTGTAGGAGCAAGTACCAGTCCATTTTTTCCCTAACTATATCAGCTAGTCCAGTTTAAAAATATTATGATTCTCCCCAAACTGTGCTTGAAGAGCAGCAATTTTAATCACAGGAGGAATGTAGGAATAACCTTTAAACTTCACACACTAAATTATGTCACAGACAGAATAGAACTATGGATTTTGCCTTTATGGCAAGAGGCACAACAGAGGATTGGTTTTCTGTTTGATTCTGAGCAGTCTAACTGGACATTTTCAGACTTGACATCTCACTTGCTTCAATTTCCAGAATCCACCACAAGACTTCCTGAAGGAAATTGGGCTCAAAGCAGGATGGCACCTGAACTGGACAAAATCTGCCCACATCTCCAGCTGCAACCCTGTCCATACTCTTATTCACCTGTGAGATGAAGGTGAGTGCCCTCCATCCAGCTGGAGCTATTCCCAGTAAACCCAAGTGAGGAGTTCAGTCTGTATATGAAAAGTCTTGTGACCATTAAACACTTTGCTTGTTCCATCATTACACAGAACACAATGCTTAATTAGCTTTTGATTATCACTCCCATTACTGTAAATTAATATTAACAAGTAGCAATGATTCTCAGCATTGATGAAATGGGTCCCCTTTTGTGGGTTTGTACCCAGACACACAGACCAAAAGCCTCACTGTGAAAATCCAGAGTGCACTGACACGGGGAGCTGGAAACCAGCTCTGGTTCCAGGTTCATGGATGGACTTTGCTGAGTGCTTATTCTTGCACATGTATGTAATGTAGATATCAGTTCTGCAGTTTTAGTCCACCTTGGAGCTACTGAGCATGATAGCATTTCATTGCCAATATAATTTTATAGAGGCACTGGTTGTTAGGATGAAGCTTTGTTCACCAGAGTTAACCATACTGTCTCAATTCATCATGCACCCACCAGACCATAAATCTGCTAATTAAAGAGAGATGCATCTCCAGCTACAGTATTTGGACTGTGCCTTCCTCCCAGGCAGGGATTCAGTGATGTTTCTCTCACTGCACTGTGTCAGCTTGATGCTTTCACTGGTCACAGCTAATTAGGACTGAGTGAGCTGTGCTATTGTAGCTCTAAAATGCTGATGTTATAAGCAGCTCAAACCCAACACAGGAGGCTGAGAGGAGCCTCCTGAAGGCACAGCAGTCTCCATAGCAGCCTCCCTGCTTCCCTGACCATAGTCACTGCTTTGTGCATCCCCCTTAGAGTTTGTCCAGGAGCAAAGACAAAGCACAACTTGGACCAGGCTCAGTTGGTTTCAATTCCAAGACTCATACCCATCTGCTGCAAAGTGCAGTGGATCAGGTGTGAAACCTTGGTAGGACAGGAGGTCTCTATCTGAGCCTTAATGAAGGGACCATTTGACTTGGTCAACATTAAGCCATGTGCCATTATCAATGTTGAAAGCCTGTGTGAGCACTGCCAGCTTTGCCCTTAAAATTCCCTGCTTTTCTGTAATTATATCATGGATAATAAGAGCCCTTAATGGGGTTATTTATAATCTTTGTCTGATCCATCCTCTTTACTCCTTAGCCATTACCACATAAAGATCCTTGTTTCTGCACAGGGAATTTGTATTCCAACCATGTCAATTCCTCTAACAGTGCACTGTCTGATCCTTTATTAGAGGGAAGATTCCAGATCTGTTAAAATCGGGGAAAAATCCTATGGCTGTCAATGGTCTTTGTATTAGGACCCCATGAAAACTTTTTCCTCCTGACAAAGCAGAGTAAATTTCCACAGACCAAGCATTGTTGAGGCAACCTGTTAATATTGAAAAATCAAACATGTACAATTCCTTCCCTTCCCATTTTCTCAGGTGTTGCCACATCAACTTATCCCCTGTGGCAGTGATGAACCCTGGCAGCAAGAGCACATGCATGTTGTCCACAGCCAAAGGAGAGACAGTGATCCTCTTGCAAAAGTCAGGTAATTTCAAAACTTCTCCAGGCATCCCAGAATATCCCCTTAGTGAGCAATTAAAATTATTCTCTTTTTTTAATATTTGAAAACTTTTAAACTAAAAAGCACTTTTAAATTTTAAGGTATTTTGGCCTAAAGTGTGAGGCCATCTTGCAGCACACACTTTGCATTCATTGTGCTATTTCCCCAAGGATGTGTTGTGCTACCCAGTTTCCCTCCCAACCAGCAATTTCACAAATTGACAAACTATAAGAAGGGCTTCTTTTATAGAATGAAGAATCAATAGCTGTCTACTTGGATAGCCTCAAAAAGCGCTTAACTTTTAATTGAATGCTGGAAAAGAAAATGCAAAGCACAAGAGCTCAAAACAGCATGAAGCCTGCATAATTATCTTTCTCCTTGCAGTTCCTCATGTGGGCTGGAGACTAATTAAACACATGTGCAGGCTACAAAATGATTTGCCCTGATATATCTTTTGTCAGTTTGCAAGGGGACGTAAGCAGAAGGAAAGTACCAGCAAGGAAGAGGAGCCACAAGCACCTGTCTGATACTGTCATTTTCACTGGTACCTTTGCTTTAACTTCAACCATCTAGAGCAAAGACAAATTAGATTTTGCATCTGCTTTGCAATGTGACAAAGTTCAAGACAATGGTGAACTCGGGCTTCTAGAGTGGTATAAACACACATGCAGGAGTTTTGAAGCACTTTGATGCTAACTTCACTCACTATACAGATATATTTTTCATTATAGGGCTACCTACCCTAACATGAGCCATTACATAACCCAAAAATAATTTAAAAGTAGCATTTTTCTTCCTTCTGGTGCAGAAACACAAAACCAAGTAAAGCTTTTAACCTTAAAATTCCTTCTTTACCATTTATCATGTTAACCAACATGATAAAAGAGCCATTAAAAACATATCTGTTTTTTAATGTAATACTTGTAAAGTATTTCTGCAGCATACAAGCCCTACCTCCCTCTTCTCCCTTCTCTCCAGAAGAAAAAAAGATTTCTGCCTGTTCACCAGGACCTTAAATCATGTCTCTTTTCACATCCAAAGTAAAAGCACCTGCCCAGTCTGGCAGGATTGAACTAGAGCCCAGCAACCGTTGCCCTAGTAGGAGGAAATATTATTAACTTTAATTCATTCACATCAGCATTGATCAAAAGCCGTTACTGAGTACCAGGAAGATACTGGAATGTCAGTACATGGCACTCAAGGCCAGTGTAATTCCCACAGAAATGAAGGATGCTGTGATCAGTCCAAACAATTGTGTGCAATTATAATGGAAAGTTCTGATCTGTGGATTTCCCCCCCCATGCACTCTATGAAGGCTCTTACATCCAAAGGCATCTGTGAGTCTTCAGTCCCCGAAAAATTGTCAGCTACCCCATAAACTGTAGCTTTTTGTAAAAAAAAGCACATTTTTAAGGTGATGATGAAAATCTTCAAATGATATTTCCCACCAGTGAAGCACTGCTCAAAAATGGTGCTGCTCCGGGGTGTGCAAATTAAAATGAAACTTTCAGATGTGGCAGAGTGTGGCTCTGGCAGAATAGTTCAATGCCACTCTAGAATCCCAAGAGTTCTGGTGGAACAAGACTGGAGGATTTTGGATGTGTTGTCAGTCTCTCAAAAAGCCATGAAACTTTTAGATACTGAAAATCCTGGAATCCCCCAAGCAGAGGGATGCCTTCCTGAAAACATTTGCTGTGAGAAGATGGAATGGGTGAAATCTTCCAAGATAAATGATCCTTCCTCATCTTTAGCAGCATTTGCACTCCATCATCATTTTAAGGCCTCCAACATAAATAAATGCACCACTGAACCCTGTCTCTGGTTCTTCTCCATTTTGCCACTCCTCTTTTCTGCTGAATGTTCTGCTCTCTCTCCGTGCCCGGGGAAGCACAGGAGGGGTTGTGGGGACACAGCAGGGGTGGATGACTGGTTTCTTTTGCTCTCACTCAAATGCTCTCTGGATGAAGCTCCTTTCATCAGCACCATTGCCCCACACTCCAGCAGGAACTTTCTGTCGCCAAACTGCCTCTCTCCCCTTTGCAAACCACTGAAAGCAGGAGGGGACAGCGGTGACAAGAGGGCTGGCTGCTCACATGTGTCCTCACCGTGGCAAACACCACGCTCAGGTTCAGCCCGGTGAATACCAGCTGAATACATGTGAGCTGCCTGGGGCCACCTCAGGCCATCAGCTGTCCCAGAGCTGTCCGGGAGTCGTTCTGAGTTCAGGTGTCCCCAAGCACAGTTGTCCCTGAGCGGTCCCCTGCTTGCCCAGCCCTGTAGCTCGGCTCCCATGGGATGCACAGCTCCTGCGAGCGCATCCCTGGCCGCCGCCAGTCCCCATAGCGCGGCCAATGCTGCCACCCTAATGCGAAGCAAAGAATTATCTGCACCGGGCAGGAGGAGAGAGCCTCTGTCCCTGTCCCTGCACTGAGTGACCTCAGGGAACCAAGCTGAGGGCGTGGCTGGAGGGGATTTTGTGCGCTCGTTTGCAGAGATTTAAGAATAGGCATCAGCGGCCTCCTGCAAGGCACGGGAGCTTCTCGGAAAGGCATCCCAGGCTGGGAAAAGGGATGCACAGTGTTAGAGGTACAGCCCTGGCTGATGGGGAGCAGGGAGATGAGAGGCCACTCGCCCTGCTCAGCCCCTGAGTGGTCAAACAAAGAATTATTAATTTCCTATATGATTTTTTCACAGTCATATGGTGTGAAAAATCGTTGAAGAGAAACCTTCAAAGTATATCTGGCAGAGCATTAAATTGATGGGAAAAGACCACTGTCATTTTTATCCATCCTAAATCATTAGGTAACATGATTTAAAAAAAAAAATAAAATCCTAGGAGTATACAGAATAGCTGAAACAAATGCTGTTGGGTATTAGTTGAATATTTTGTCTCTGGGAACGTCTCGGTAACTGGTGTCCGGAGCAGCGGGGAGGCACAAGGCAATGCTGACATCTACTGTCGGCAGCCCCGAACCGCCCGCACCTCCTGCCCGCAGCCGCACCGGCGCCCGGGAATCCCGGCTCCAGCTGGGGCCGAGCACACGCATCAATGAACCACGGCAATATAACCCCGGCCAGGATGTTACAGCCCCAGAGAACGAGTGATCCGAAGCGCAAATATTTATAGAAATGTGTATTGCACTGCTCTCAGTTTTGTTGCTGGGCTAAAGCACCTTCAAAGTACATATTCTCAGAGCAGGTAAACATTTGCTTTCTTTAGGACACCCACAGGACTTTGGTGCATTGATTCCCTCCTCCTTCTGGACTTACTTTCTCTGTTAAGTTTTACACTGTTCCTTTCATCCAATTAGTACTAAAATCTTCCCTTTTTTTTTTTTTTTTCATCACGGTGCAGATAGAAAACATGTTTTATTCCCTGCAGCAAGAAAGCATAAACTGCCAAAAAAAAAAAAAAAAAAAAAGCCCTGAAGATTACAAATTAAATTTATAAAGGTGTTTGTACTTCTTCTACAGTGCTTGAATGCTGTATCTGTAAGAGTGACATCCAGGAATCCCTTGTATTGTACCTTACAGGAACCACCAATGGGGGGAGGAATAAACCTTGGAGCTGCAAGGCAACTGCAAATACTGACAGGCACTGGGAATTATTAGAAGCAGAGAAATTGTGTATGGCTGTGCATCTGTTAGGGAGAATAAGCAGCATCCACCCCTTCATGCACAGCAAAGCAGGCAGAGTGGCTTTCAGGTGTGTGTGATAAGGTTGTAAAAGTTTATTGCAAGATGAGCTATTCCTGCTCATATCTTAATGGAGTAGTCTAATTAGAAACAATTAATTTACTTATAAAGTGGTATTGCAACCATTGCTGCTGGCATCTCCTTGACTCACTGTGCTCAACAAGCAGCTATTGTTGCAAAGTCAGACAGACATTGCAAAAGATCCTGCTATTTCTGACATATCTCATCAAAAGTCACTTGAAAATAAAAGAGGCTTTGGGCTTGTCTTTCCTCTCCCATCCTTATCTATGTTCTGTGCTGGTAGGCACGAGGCCCAGCTGGGGAGCATTGGAACAAACTCTCCAAGATCAACACCCCACGAGCATTTTAACTAAAATACCAGGTGCATTTGGATAGGGATGGTGGCTTTGCTGTGACTCTGGGGAGGAGAGCGCTAGGTGGGCTGGTCAGAATTTTTCTGATGGAAGAGTTCATCAAGAGAAACTCCTCAGACAGACTGGTAACAGTGGTGGGGCTCTCTGGTGTGCTGGAAAGCTTGAGCTAATCCCCTTCTGTTTCTCAGTTTGGGCTCAAATCTCTTTCTTGCTTCCTCTTGTGTTGGGTAATTTAGAGGAGTAGTATTTCCTCCCTGCTTCAACAATGTTGTGCTCCCTTGAATAAGAAATGGAGGAACCTTGGAAAAAAAGCTCCCCTTTTTCAAGATAGAAAAGTGGTATCTAGCCAGACTCTTCTCTTTCCTCATGTTTATATTCTAACACCATCTGCCTCTTGCAATGTGTTTACTGTACACATGTACCATAAAGAGTTGTTTGTTTGTTGGATGAGTTGGGTCATGGTGCTGTCACTGTCCCAGCTGTACCTTCCTGGTTGGTTCTGACTGTCTCCTTGCAGGAGCTCACAGGTTCCCTCTGCACAGGAGTAAAATGGCTTCTGTGCTGATGCTTGTTTTTATTAAGAGAACATTTGTAGAGCCTCAGTAGGATGGAGAGCTTTGTTTTGTGGGTACTGAACACTAATCATTCTCATGCGGGTGGGTGGGAAGGAGGAGGAGGAAGGACTGCATGAGACAGCAAGGGGGGAATGGGAGTCTGTGGGATCCTGGTGGCCACAGGCCACCCTCTGCCACCCCTCAGAAATGGGGACCTGAGCTGACACCTTGTCATCTTGGCTAGAAGCACTTTGGCAGATAAAAGGAGTCTGGATGGTTCCCAGGAAGCTCCAGCCCATTTCCTGCAGCACAGGAGGTCCCAACTGCAACCCCTGAGCTGGGGGAGGCTATGGCCTGTCTGGTAAAGCTGTTTTGAGGGAGATGTCGTGCTTTCTAACACAGTAACAGAATAAAACATCTCTGTGTCTAAAGGGAAAGTGGAAAACACTGTTCTTGTGCCCTGGCTCAGAGCATTCAGCCCTACCTTGTGCCAGGGCACTAAAACTAGCAGAGCAGAGACCAGGGCTGGCTGCTCTGGGGCAGGGTTTGGGGGGTGCCCACAGCTGGCACCCTCCAGCTTAAGGAGAGTTGAAGGGAGCTATTTTGAAGTAACAATATAATCCCACTCTCTTTTTTTTTTTTTTTTTCCAGTGTATGAGGTAATGAACATCTTTAGTGCTTAAAGGTGCTGTGAGAAGCTGCAGGGCATGTGTGAATGCCAACATTTTATAGAAGGGGTGGTTTTATTGCCAGCAGACTTTAAAAAAAATCCCTGCAGTTTATATTAATAAGATTGGATGTTATTGCATGTCAGGAGTTATTGTGATTTATAAAGTACTTCTTACGTGGTGTGTAATGAAAACCCTTGGCTTTCAGTCCCAGTCACTAACAGGAGATGATAGCAGCTTTATCTGCAATAGCCAACTTGACCTGGAACCTTCTATCACTTTTAATGATGCTTAAGTGCTGCCTTTTGCTTTCACCTGAGTTTAGGGTAGAGTCAACTTTCATAAAGTGAAAAAATAGCAGAATCCTTTTCGGAAAAAAAAAAAAAAAACAAACCTGTTAAGGGGAAGAACTGCACTGCTTGGTATTAATGTCCCAAACAGCCCTGCTCTGTAAGTGCAGTGCAGCAGAGTTGGTCCTTTAATAACATGCTCTGTCTGCTCTTCCCAAGCCTCTCATTCAGGACTATTACTCTTCTCTTGAGAATTTCACACGTCCTAGAGATGACAGAAACATAACAGGGAGAAAAAAGGTGTGGAGATGAGTGTAAGTAGATGGATGGGTCCGCAGCTAGGAAATTGTTTCTAAGTGTGTTTCTTGAAAATAAATTTAAGAAACCAAGCTGTATTAAAACTCCCACAAACCTGTATTTAACATCAAAAGTGTATTGCTGTGAGAAGAGACTCTTTCAGAAGGGGATTACATGCTGTATTATTCTTTGTCCCAAAAGCATGTGTATATATATATATATATATATAAATTTTAAGAAGCAACAGGCACAGGGCTCCTTTGTTACTTCTCTGTTGAGTTGTCCTTTGAAGGATTCGGTAAGTTGTGGGTACAGCTTGATAACTGGTCATCACCATCCTGCCAGAACACAACCCAGCACAGAACTTCTGACCTGTGCATCATCTTTGCAGCATGAGCTGTTTATTTATAGTCCTGTGGCACCCCCAGCGCTGGAGCAAGTGGGAATTCCTGGAAAGACAAAGAGCTTGGCAAACTCCCTGGGTCAGGAAAGGTGTCAGAAATGGCTCCAGCCTGAGCAAAGCCCAGGACACACTAGCACTGCTCTGGCACCACAGGGCAACAGGACAGGTTTAATTAATAAGTTAGCTAATCCAAAGCAATTAAAGTATCCTGTTGGGCTAATTGCAGCAGAGTTTCTGGGCAGAGCTGTGTTTTTCTACTGTACATGTAGGGCTGCAGGCACAGCAGAATTCCCACTCTTGCCTCTCCCAAGTCCACTGGGGCAGCCTGTGAGCCAGATGCTGGAAACAAGTGCAATAGCACTTTTTTCCAGAGGTAAGTAAAAGAGCTTCCCACCTAGGGGGCTGAAAAAATTCTCACAAATACCCAGAAATGTGGTCATTTTTTGGCAGTGAAGATCGGTGATGTCACTTGATCTGGTCTGGACCTTTTGTCACCAAGCAGGGCTGGCCCCATCCTGCCGCACTGCACATGGAAAAAGCTCCTCTCAGGCTCTTGCTGGATTTTCACACCTACAAAACCCCATGAGCTATTTTGCTGGCAGCTGGGACATATGGGAAGGCTGGAAAAACCTGTCTGAATGGAATTGCTACTGGATAAATTGTAATTGTACTTGGCAATCCAGTCTTTTAGGTTGTGCTTTCTTTATAACTAAACACAAGACTAGGTACAAGGCAGAAATATGATGTAAAAGGAAAATAAAAATAAAATATATTTAACTTTGGGCGATGACTGCCGTCTTCCTTTGAGATGCAAAGGCACATCAGGAAAATAGCAAGGAATAGACTTCTACAGAATCAGCATAGCAGCCACCAGATCCAAGTACAGGGGATGGTACAATTACTTAGAGAATGGCAAATATTTTACAGAGAGCCTCCCTCTGAAATGCAGGTGGAGAATGACCACAGATGCTTCCAGGAGACTTAATTGTCCTTGCCAGCAAGGCTCATTATCCATACATAAACATATGTGCTGCCTCTCAACAGCAAAGTGCAGTTTTTTCAAGAGAGTATTTTAAATCTGAACTGCTTGAGTGTCAAATTGGTTCAGTCTGGCTTCATTTTAATTACAGCAGCCATTGGATCATGCTGGTGGGTGAGGGAAGATGTGCTACTTCTGTAGGCAAAGGAAGATATATTTGCAAAATTACTGCCTAAAAACACTGCTCTGTCTTTCATCATCACCACAAGAGTGAGAATGGAGGTCAGCAATGAGCCTTAGGGCCAGTTCCTGTGGGGTTCTCCTCTGGGCCTCAGCCAGGGTTACCTTCTTAAGAGAATGCTGCCTTTTGTTGATGGAAACTATGGAAAGTGAGAGCTGGACCTTGGGTTTGTTGCCCTACAGCACCTGCAGCCCCTTTTACCAGAGCAGACACGTGGAAAACACAGCCAGGTTAGACCAATAATGGTATTTAATCCTCATGCTGCATTTGTGTGAGGCACTGGAGAGGAGAGCCCTAGGGAAGCAGGCAATTTCCTGCAGGTATTTAACAAGGTGTGGGAGGAAAATGAGGAGAGGGCAGTACCTCTGGAGGCAGGATTAGTAATGAAGGGGTTTTCTCCCCTCAGGCCCCATTTATAACCACCTCACTGGTGATGAAGGTGAGGCCCAGGTACTTCAAAGTAAGTGTAATGTTGGGAGTGGGCTCAGAAAGAGCTGCCTTTGAAGTGTGACTTGAGAATAGTGGGTTCGGCATGGGACAAGAGGGATGAGTGTCTTGACAAGTGCAACAATTTGGGTGGAAGGAGGGAGAGGATTTTTTTTTCCTAAGCTATTATATCAATGCTAATCTGGAGACCTCTTCCCATCTCAGCTTGGCCAGAGTTCTCAAATAATAGTTAACTGCGGTAGCAATGAAACTGCTGGATGTTCTGGTTGGTGAAGTAGAACTGAAAGGTGTCAGGCAGTGCTGGATGAGAAGGAGGATTCTAATAGGGTGGTGGTCACTCTCCTGGGAATGAACCATGGGCAGGAGTGAGCCAAACCCACTTCAGCAAGCTGGCCTTGGCTGGGGCACAATACCCTCAGCTTTCAGAGCTCAGTAATCCTGCTCTTCACAGAAAATGAAATCAAATCACTGTGGTTGCTTTACATGTACCCCAGCCCTTGGTGAAGGACCCTGGGGGCCCCACCACTGCAGCTCAGCAGCATGAAGGGACACTGCTGACACACAGCCTCTGCTGTTTACCCAAAGCCTGAGCACAGTCTGTGAGTTTTATTTATTTTTATTTCCATCCAGCACAGATGCCTATCAGTATGAGACACATACTTGCATGAGCTTCTCCCATGAGCAGGATTGCAGACTTTGCAAGCATTATTGTTGGGGTGTTTTCCTTCTTCAAATAGCCAAGTTGCTACACTTAAATGTGAGTTTTTGGGGATGCTGAAAGCCTTTTAGAAGTCCCTTTGTCCTTGTACTGCAAACTTGGCAGCACAAACTTTGAGAATGCAGGAATGGAAACTCGATGCCTGCAGCAATTCTCTCTAAGCTCGTACCATTTGTGAATAAAGGTTAATAATGTTTGAAACTCTTAAAACTCGGTTCCATTTACCATCCTTAGGCAAAGGAAAACAAACCACTACCAAAAAAAACCCCCACCCTGTAAGTAGTATTAGTTCAGGAAAACAAGTAGCAGGTTTTGTTCCATCCACTGTCAAGAACAGCAAACCAAAGTGTACAATCTAGCCCAGGCATTAAAACCATAACCAACAAAGCCAAGTGATAACTGACCAAGCAGTAATAGGTTAAAAACAAGATGATCTGACAGGCCATCATCATCTCTAACACTGTTCTTGCCAGTGTCAGTGTTTAGGGCTCTCATTCTTGCTGTTTCCAGCTAAAGGCGCTCAGTTTCCACTTTTTTCTACCTCCTTACTACCATGAGCTTTTACTCAGAAGATAGGAGTTTTCCAACTCCAGTGGCACATTTAGAAAACAAGGTGTTTTTCCCAGATGGAGGCTGAAGTCCCAAACACAAGCAGTGATAATACATTTAACCTACTGGGGACAAAACAATCACAAAAACACCCAACACGGTTCTTGCTCACTCCTCATTAGTAAGACCTGAAAAACAGCAAAAACCCACAAAGAGTCGTCTCTACAAGGCCAGGAATATCTGAGCCCCGCTGGCTAATTCCTGCTCTTATGGAGGAGTGGTGACTGCAGCCTCACAGCACAGCTGTAGCTGAGAAGAGTTTGAGGGGGGGCAAGAAGGGATGTGGAACTAGAGAAGCACGTGAGGTTGAGGGGTGCTGCCAATGTCTTGCCCTTGTTTGGATTCTAAAACTCCCAGTATACAGGCTTCTGCCCTGTATTCAAAATTTATGAGCCAAATCCTGCAGAAACAAAGACAGTGGTTTTAAAGAAAAATCACCCTGAACTGGGATTTGCATTGATCTGTTTGTTTTCCCTCTGGGTCTTTCAGCCTGCAGAGTGTTGCTGAACCAGGGTTTTCCATAACCATGAGAGGTACACATTTTCCTCTAAAAAACCCTCTGAAAGCACTTGGGGTGCTGACAAAATGCCTGGTGTTGGACAGGCTTTGGGATTTGGCTGCAGCTGAAGGTGGTTGCATGAACAACTTTCGTCATCTGCAACCTGAGGTGTGGGGTTTGTTAAGAAGACAGTGGTTTTGGTGTAAGAGTCTGCTGCACCTCACTTTGGCGTGTCCTGAGTGAAGGAGGGAGAAGATTGAGTTCTTGGCGGTGTGTTGCTGTGGAGGTGTTTGATGGGTTCTGTTGTATTTATCCTTTGGAGAATTTGGAGGTCTGTTCTCCTGTGTTGGTGTTGCAAGCCTGGCACTGAGTGTAACTCAGGGCTGCTCTCCACAGCATGTGGGGTCTGTCTTTTACAATGTGACCTAACTTCATCCTCTAGGAGTGAATAGTGTGCAAAGAAGTACAATAATATTCCTTGTCTGTGTTGTTTTCCTCTTGCCTTGCCTGTTTCTAAAGAGATAGCACCACAGTTATGATTCCACAAACTTGCCCCCTGTGCTCAGCTTTCTGCAGCACAGCACTTGCAGAGCCCAATCTCAGAGCAGTCCCAGTCCTGGTAGGAAAGCCTGGCTTGCGTTAATAAGGCCATCAAAGATCCAAAACCTTTCCCAGCCTTCTGCTGGGCTGATTGACCTTCTGAGGAGTTCACCTGGAGCCTCTGAAACGACTCAAGTCTCCCACTGTGTCGATCAAAGGAAGCAGCTCTCTGTGGTGAGGTAGGGCCTATCAGGGTGTAACAAATAAATCGGACTGCTGGCCAAACTGTCAGAGTTTATGTTAGATCTCAGGTGGGTGACAACCAGGCACTGCTATTATTATGGAAAACACCATATCTGAGATTATGTCCCCATGGCCCTCTTCCCCCAGGTGCTGTATCTACTTGGAGCCTCTTTCTGCTTGAGCAAGGCTCCATGGGGAGGAAGGGAGTTGCTCCAGGTTATGTGACAGCCCAGGGCAGAGCTGAGGCTGGACATGGGCTATGCCAGTTGTCCTAGCAGAGCTTGCATATAGCTCCTGCAACAGGAGCAGCTGTAAAAATAATCTACAGCTTCTTTTTTCACCTCTTCTTGGTCACGTTTTGATTTCCCAGGGGACTTAGATTGTCTGGAGAAGCTGTGGCTGCCCCATCCCTGGAAGTGTCTAAGGCCTGGTTGGACGGGGCTTGGAGCAGCCTGGGATAGTGGAAGGTGTCCCTGCCATGGCAGGGGGTGGAGCTGGATGAGCTTTAGGGTCCCTTCCAACCCAAACCATTCTGGGATTCTCTGACATCCCCTGAAAACACCAATTCCCTAGTGTTAGTGCAGGTGGGGCAAGCTGGCTCCAACATTTGTTCCCATCCCTCCAAACCCATCCTGAGTGGCAGCTGCTTCCCTCCTCCCCTCCCACACACCTTCCTGGGGAGCACAGGCTGCAGTCCTCCCCAGGTGTACTGCCCAAAAGGCCTTTGCCCGTGGCTTGCATACAAATTGCTGCCATTGAGTTTTGTTTTTTTTTTTTCCCCTTAGCTGAATTATTGTGAGAATTTCAATTTAGTAAGAGAGGAGCCTCAAAAGTGTAGCTTCTGTGTCCAGGGGGAGAGATTGCTGCTTTTAAGGTTTTCCTGAAAAGTGCAGGTGGCAGAAGGAAAGCCCACGCACCTGAGGCCAGCAGCTGGCACAGCAGCCTCCTGCTTGGCTCCTCTCTGCCATTTTTGGGATACTCAGGTGCTGTTTCAGGGCACATCAACAAATTTTTCACTGCCAGCAAGCCTGCAAGGAAAGACTGCTCTGCGTGGGTGATTATTTTATTTTCTTGCCTTTTTTTTTCCCTTTCCCACCCCAGCCAGAGCCTTGGCACAACTTCTGGCTCTCCTACGTTGCCATCTGACGGCAGCACACGCCTTGTGTGGTGCTTGGCACCTGCAGAAGGGCACCTCGGGCACGGCTTTGGGTGAGGAATGGTGAAGCCTCTGCCCTGCCTTAGGGATGTAGCAGGACCTGGATTCATGTGTGATATCTCACCTGGGGTTTCTTCCCCCTGGGCCCTAATCAGGAGCTCCTCTCTGCAGAGGAGAGAGCAGGAAAAGGAAAACCAAAATTCAGGTTTCTGCAAGATGCACCGTGCATGCACCAGCCTGCTTTCAGTGGCTGCAGGGGGATACCAGCATTGTTTTACCTCTTATTTTTGAGACCAGGCAGAGCTCACTCCTTACTTGTCATTGCAAATGGGTAACATCCAGCTCTTCCCTCTTCTCTTAAAGAAATTGCTTTAAAAATAATCTACTTTTTTTTTTCCTTTTAACTGAAGGAGGTTCATTTGTCACTCAAACATACTTGTTGGTTAGCTGCATGCATGTGTACTTCTCACTTTGCTTAGAGGGCTGTGATAATCCTTAAATCTGCTTTTAAGCCAGCCTGGTCTCCTCATTCTGTCTGCTGTGGGCAGCCTGTGGCAGCCTGAAGTTTAAACGGCTGGGGGCACTCAGGAATGGGCCATTACCACATTTAAATATTTCTTCTAAATGCTAGGAAAGGCCTCAGCAGGGGGAAAAAAAATATTTGCATGCTTAATTAACTGACCAAGATAATTAATACATGCCCAGCTCCAGGCCTGCAGGGAAGGTACCAGAGTCAATTGATCCAGCTGTTATTTAACAGTGCAAAAGCTTTAGTGCTTCAGTGAGGTTAGGCATGTAGTGGGCTAATGTCTCGTATAGCTGAAATATTTGGAAAAAGCCATCCCAACTCTGCTAGGGCATCAGGAATCAGTAGATTTTTTTACTCCTGGCCAGAGGAGGCTGCCTGCACGGGGCAGGGCTTGTTCCTGCCTGGCCCCACATGCCTGGGGCAGTGGACTGGGATGCTGAGCTTCTCCAGGTGCCTTCAGGAAAGTGCTGCTGGCTCAGGATCTGCCAAGCCTTCCCTGTGGGTAGACTGGAGGTGAAAAACAAGCAGGTTTATTCTACGCTGAACATGCCCACGTCTTGTCACACAAATGTGCAGCACGGATGAAAACAAAAAACAAGCTACAGATGGACACTGGCAACCTGTCGCTAAGCACAAGCCTCTAAATTCAAAATAAACATAATGCAGCAGCTCAGCGTGGTCTCAATGGGATCCATGAATTTCCACAGTGGATATTGTAATGTCCTGATCCTTGTGCACCTGGGACTTGATTTCAGTTCAGATTTCACCAGTGTGTAAAATAAATGCTTGAATGGGTCATAAAGTCTTGTATTGGCTCTTGGCTACGTAGGGGAGTGTCCAAGTCCAGTGAGGTAGAAGGCCCTTGGGAATCCCTGGAAGTTTGGCCAGAATTGCCTCCTGAAGGTGCCTTGATCTGTTCTGAGACTTGCAGATGCTGCCTAGGTCATTCGAGAGAAGTTTCTTCCATCTTAGTAGACACTTACAGCAAAGACATCACAACTTCAGGGCCCTTCCAAAGGATTATTCCCATGCCCATGTCCACCTGCTGTTCAGCCGTTTTTCCTTAATGCCTCTCCTTGGCCTCTGTTGCTGCAGGTGGCACCTCCTGCTTGCCCTGTCCCACAAGCAAGCCCAGAGACGAGGCAGCTCTCCCCAGCTCGTCTGACAGGCTGCACACAACAGAAACAGCCAAAGGAAACCATGCAAATGCTATTTTCCTTATTTCTGGAGGGCAGGAGCTGAGGCAGCAAAGGCATTTCTGTAGAACTGCAGCTCCTCTGGGCTGCCTCCCATGCAAATTTTTTTCTGGAGGCACTTAAGATTGAATTCCAGCTGCCAAGGATTTCTGCTCCTACCCAAGGAGATAAGAGCAGCTGCACTTGGCCAGACCCAAGCTCCCTCTTGCCTGGTATTTCATCTTTGGCTGATGAGAGATCAGAGGTGGCTGAGGATGCAAAAGCAGGCACTTCCCTCACCTGACCTCTCCATCAGCCACACATCACCTGCCCGTGGCTGCCAGAGCACCAAAAATCCCAGGGCCTGCCTCTCCTTGGAAAGGGCTCCCAAATGGGCACAGGGTGCTGTGAAGATCCTTGGCTCTGAGGAATTGATTGTGTGGCTCATGGATCTGTGTGTGTGCCAGAGTAATTAACTGAAGTGAAGCACATGCTCTCCCAGTCTTACACGCCGTGGTTAAGACAGAAATGAAGAAATGAAGATGACCATCAAAATTAATTATGTCTCTGTTAGTAAGGCTCAGGGACTTCTCTCAGCTATGTAATTAATTTTAATTGTGAGTGAGTGACTCCTGTTAGGGCTTCAACTGAGATACTGCATCTCTCTCCCCCAGGGAAGACCATAACTATTCCTGCACACGAAGGTCTATGGAGAGAGAAGACTTTTTCATGTTTGAAAATTTCCCAGCTGATGGAAATAGAGAAGCTCCTGCTGAGAATGTCCCTCTTCACCCTCTTCAAGGGACTGAAGGGGTCTCTGCACATCAGTGAGGAGCACAGTGTCTTGTACTTGGGTTTGCACAGCCAGAGACAGAAAACAGAATTAATACTCTGGTCCCACAAACCTTGTTTTTTTCTCAAAGGCCATGACTGACACCAGCCACCCCCTGGTGAGACGAGAGGACCTTGCAGATGCTCATGCTTCTTCAAACGTGCCTCACTTGGGTCAGCTGGGTTTATCACCCCGTCTCTGCTCCTTTAGGTGGTGTGTAGCCTCCAGCTGTGCCAGGGACTCCTGAGTACAGGAATACATGCACAGAGAGCAAGTTACAGCAGAGGGAGAGGCAGAGGTCACAGAAGGACTTTACTCTTCTCACTGCCATGAAGTTGCTGAAATTCCAGGACAATGACAGCAGCAGCTGGATGGCTTTCCCTGCCAATAAAGGGTGCATTGTTTCTGGTCTCCCCAGCCTCACCAGCGATGCTCTGAGGTCTTCACCAGAGGAGTTATCCATGGCTAAGCCTGGTGTAGGGGGTGCTCATGTGAGTGCAGCAGAGCTGCACGGGGGGTCAGGGAATGCCAGGATGGGAAACTTTGAGCAAGGCAGGTCCTGCACTCTTTGTTGTCAAGCAGGTAAAACTTTTTGTGTGACACACACAGATTTTAGCTATATACATAGCAATTTAACTTAAAATGCATTTAAAAGGTCAAAGTGCTAAAGCACAAAGACTTACAAAGTATAACTGTAATAATTACCCTTATGGAGAAAATACTTACACTATCTTAGCTTTGATTTGCTGCTGAAATAACTTCTAGTGGCATGGAAAAAAAAAAAAAAAACAAAAACCAAACCCAAACTATGCTATGTTTTAATTGCAGCCTGGCTTTTGATCAGATGTGTATTTTGAATGGAAAAAAAAAAAAAAAGAAAAAGAAAAAAATAGGAGGGGAGAGAAAAATGTGGCTTTGTGTGTATTCTGTGTTATATTATTATTCAGTAAGCCTTAAACCATAAAAGCTCCTACGGGAAGATTCATTATCGCATTAAGTACGAGATAGGGAGGGGATGCCTTGCTGGCAGCCGCAGACAATATGTTGCTGTTTTACTGTGTTTGGGTTGATCCCCCCCCTCCCCTCTGGGGGCTGCGTGTTCTGGAGAAACAGTTTAAGACACAGTTGGATTGTGGGGGGAAGAAGAAAAAAAAGGAAAAAAATTAATAAAAATAAAGAAGAAGGAAGGCAGATGGAGGCAAGTGACCGCAGTGCAAAGCGCTGCTTCGGCAGGCTGGAGGTTTATAACGGCTCCCTCCGACTTCAAACACCTCCCCAGGCTGCAGAGAGCCCTCGCCCTGCGGCTTCCAGCCCGACCAGCGCCGGCCGACAGAGACCCGCGGGGCCCGGCATCCCCCACGGGGCCCGGCATCCCCCACGGGGCCCGGCATCCCCCAGGGGGCCTGGCATCCACCCGCGGGGCTCGGCATCCCCCACGGGGCCCGGCATCACCTCACGGAGCCCGGCATCACCTCACAGAGCCCGGCATCCACCCGCGGGGCCCGGCATCTCCCCACGGGGCCCGGCATCCCCCACGGGGCCTGGCATCCACCCGCGGGGCCCGGCATCTCCCCACGGAGCCCGGCATCACCTCACAGAGCCCGGCATCTCCCCACAGAGCCCGGCATCACCTCACAGAGCCCGGCATCTCCCCACAGAGCCCGGCATCCCCTCACAGAGCCCGGCATCCCCTCACAGAGCCCGGCATCCCCTCACAGAGCCCGGCATCTCCCCACAGAGCCCGGCATCCACCCGCGGGGCCCGGCATCCCCCACAGAGCTCGGCATCTCCCCACAAAGCCCGGCATCCCCTCACAGAGCCCGGCATCTCCCCACAGATCCCGGCATCCCCTCACAGATCCCGGCATCCCCTCACAGAGCCCGGCATCCCCTCACAGAGCTCGGCATCTCCCCACAGAGCCCGGCATCCCCTCACAGAGCCCGGCATCTCCCCACAGATCCCGGCATCCCCTCACAGAGCCCGGCATCCCCTCACAGAGCCCGGCATCTCCCCACAGAGCCCGGCATCCCCCCACAGAGCCCGGCATCCCCTCACAGAGCCCGGCATCTCCCCACAGAGCCCGGCATCCCCCCACAGAGCCCGGCATCCCCTCACAGAGCCCGGCATCTCCCCACAGAGCCCGGCATCCCCCTACAGAGCCCGGCATCCCCTCACAGAGCCCGGCATCTCCCCACAGAGCTCGGCATCTCCCCACAGAGCCCGGCATCCCCTCACAGAGCCCGGCATCCACCAGCGGGGCTCAGCATCCCCCCACAGAGCCCGGCATCCCCTCACAGAGCCCGGCATCTCCCCACAGAGCCCGGCATCCCCCCACAGAGCCCGGCATCCACCCGCGGGGCCCGGCATCTCCTCACAGAGCCCGGCATCCCCTCACAGAGCCCGGCATCCCCCCACAGAGCCCGGCATCTCCCCACAGAGCCCGGCATCCCCTCACAGAGCCCGGCATCTCCCCACAGAGCCCGGCATCCCCTCACAGAGCCCGGCATCCCCCCACAGAGCCCGGCATCTCCCCACAGAGCCCGGCATCCCCCACAGAGCCCGGCATCTCCCCACAGAGCCCGGCATCCCCTCACAGAGCCCGGCATCTCCCCACAGAGCCCGGCATCCCCTCACAGAGCCCGGCATCTCCCCACAGAGCCCGGCATCTCCCCACAGAGCCCGGCATCTCCCCACAGAGCCCGGCATCCCCTCACAGAGCCCGGCATCTCCCCACAGAGCCCGGCATCTCCCCACAGAGCCCGGCATCCCCCGACAGAGCCCGGCATCCCCTCACAGAGCCCGGCATCTCCGCACAGAGCTCGGCATCCCCTCACAGAGTTCGGCATCTCCCCACAGAGCCCGGCATCCCCTCACAGAGCTCGGCATCCCCTCACAGAGCCCGGCATCCCCCCACAGAGCCCGGCATCCCCTCACAGAGCCCGGCATCCCCCCGCGGGGCCCGGCATCCACCCTCGGGCATCCCCGCTCCCCCGGGCTGGGCTCTCCAGCCCCGCACCGGCCATCCCTGCCCTCTCCACTGCTCTACAATGTTGTTTTCTCTCCCCTGGCGCTATCCCCTCCTGCCCTCTGAGAGGTTCTCTTTCTATTCCCGGGGAGCTGCAGGGTGACAGGAATGGCAGTGGTCTGGCTCAGGCAGGGAAAGGAATTCCTGGAAGCAACCAAAAATATTTGCAGAGCACCCAGATCTCCTAGTCGCAAGAAATGGGGAAATAAGTGTTTTCCTGCCTTAATCATTGATTTACAGTGGCTCAGCTTGTGGGTGACTGATCTGAGCCAGCAGTGGGGAAAAAAGAGCGGAGATTTTGGAAAAGGCTCAACACCTGTCTTCTGACAGGAGGCCGGATTCAGGCATCTCTTATGGGATGCTCACTAATGAATAGCCTGGCAAGCAGGGATTCTTTTTAAATAACAGTGTAGGCCGTCTTCTCATACTGATGCTACACTTAAAAAAGAAGATATTAAAGCCCATTTCTTCTGCTTTGAAAACTAAAATCCTTGCGACAGAGGCCTGGCTTGGATTGTTCTTTTGGCTACAAACCCCATCTTCCTGCAAGGGAATTCTGCAGTTTCAAGACTAACTGGTTCCCTAATTTGTGTCTTTAAAAGAAACAAAACCAAAGATACATCACTTGCGCATTATATTTTATTGATGTTACTGTAAAATACATATTTGCTTGCATTCCTAATTGGGGAAGCACAGATGGCAGTGGCTTCTGCTGGAGTGATACGCTCTTTAAAATATCTGGTAACATTACAACAAAGTGTAGTCATTAAAATAAGTGTCTGTGTGTGCTGCAGGATTTTCGTTCTTAGGAGCAAAGCTCTCCCCTGTTCTAAGGAGGGAAGGCTTGGTTTAACCCCTGCCTGGGCTGGTACCTGGCATGGTGGAATAAATCCAGAACAGTGGGATAAATCCAGCATGGTTCACCTGACTGTGGTGCTGCCAAAACCGCCTGCTTGAGGGCAAATTTATTCTTTCTGCATGAAGGTGTTCACAAGGGGGTGATGTGTCCACAGGGTCTGGAGTTGGTAGAAGTCGTAGATAAATTTCTTTTGGTGTTGTGTGTGCAACAGAAGGGTAGCTGAGGAGCAGCCACTGCCTCCTGGAAAATGCATTGGTGCTTAGGGTGTGCTGAGGGCTTGGCCCTTGGAAGGATACTGCTGTTCTGGAAGGGGAAAAATAAGAAAAATTAAGAGAAAAACATTAAAAATTAAGAGGGGAAAAAAAAAAAAGTGGTAGCATTGGATAAAGGCTGTTCATCTTCAGAATTTCTTACCCAAATCAAACTGTCGTGAGCAACCACAGAGCAAGTGAGCAGCACTTTACAGAACACTTGCAATGTGTTGGCAGCAAGCAGTGAGCATGGGCGGAGAAGGAGGGAGAAGCTCTTTCAGTGGTTTCATTTTAAAAGCAGCTTTGCGGTGAAGCCATCAGGTGCCCTCTGCGCTTTGACCTGTGACCTGCTCTTTTCCCCGGCTGCAGCTTTGCCACGGACACCTCAGCCCCTGCTGAGGTACCCTGAGGTTTGGGTACAGCTCTGCAGCATCACTTGTGGACCACACCGGTGCCCTGATGCCTTGCCTTGTGTTAGGGGGGTTAAAATGCCAGCAGCTCATGGAGAACTGGAGTTTCTCTGTTTTCAAAGGCTGTACTCTAGCCGTGCGCTCCCGGGCGTTCCTGGTGTTATGAGTTTTGCAGTCTGTGCAGAGGCTCATCCCGTGCCTGGATTGCCATTGCAGCAGCATTCCTCATCCTGCTCGGCCACACACTCAGAGCCATCAGCTCCTTTGCTTTTAATTTGCAGCCTTACTACCCAGCTCACAGAGCACTGGGGTTACCAGGGACTCCCTGTTGTGGTTTGCTATGGAAGTGAAGGTTGGCTGTAAAAATCCAGGCCTTTGGCACAAGAGGGAGTGAGCAACATGACAGCAAGGTATGGAAACCATATATCACTTACCTCCCATGCCTGCTCTGCTCCTGCTGCAGGGGGAATGTTGCCATGGGATGGTATAGGATGGCTGTAGGATCACTGTGTTTTCTCATGGCAAGCTTGCCCTTTGTTCATTTGTAGCAGGATTGAATAAGCCATTGGGAATGCCATGGGTGTAAATATGTCTCGTTGTTTAACACAGAGCGTGATTCACTGAGGAGGCTTTTCTGTTTTTTTCCCCCTATTATTTTTGTGTTGAAATTAACAGGTGTGTGAGGATTTGGGGGAGAGGGAGAAAGTTAGGCAGGTGAAGCCCTGGGGAAGGATTTCCCTTATGGCAGCACAGCTTCCTGATGAATGGATCAAGAGCAGCTTGGGGGTGTGGAGGGTGAGCTGGACATGTGCACTCCCAGCCCAGAAACCAAATGTGTCCTGGGCTCATCCCCCAGCCTGGGCAGCAGGGGAGGGGGGATTCTGCCCCTCTGCCCCTCTCAGCGGAGACTCCACCTGCAGAGCTGCCTCCAGCCCTGGGGCCCAGCACAGGAGGAACATGGCTCTGTTGTAGCCAGTCCAGAGGAAGCTGCTGAGATGATCAGAGGGTTGGGGCAGCTCTGCTGTGAGGGATGGCTGGGACAATTGGGATTGTTCAGCCTGGGAAAGAGAAACTTCCAGATGATGTAATTTTAGCCTTCCAGTACCTGAAGGGAGCCTGCAAGAAAGATTGAGAGAGATTATTTACACGGGCCTGGAGGGCCTGACAGGACAAGGGGGAATGGCTTCAAACTGACAGAGAGTAGGTTTCCATTAGATATTAGGAAAAAATTCTTCCCTGTGAGGGTGGGGAGACCCTGGCACAGGTTACCCAGAGAAGCTGTGGCTGCCCCATCCCTAGAAGTGTTCAAGGCCAAGTTAGATAGGGCTCAGAGCAACCTGGGATAGTGGAAGGTGTCCCTGCCCATGGCAGGGGATCAAACTGGATGGGCCTTAAGGTCTCTTCTAGCCCAGGCCGTTCTGTAATTCTGTGTTCACATTTTGGAGCGGGAGGAGTTTCCAGCACCTGGGCACGGGGAAGGTGCGAGAGCTGACTCGCTCTAAGCTTTGAGCAAGCTGTCAGTGCACTGCTAAGAAAGAGTCGCTCAGGGAAGAAGACTCCCCTGGCTCTCCACTCCCCCAGGCAGCATTCCCCAGGGGCACCAGGGAAGGATGGGGTATTTTTGGGGAGCGCTCTGGCAGCGGTGCCACGTGTTCCAAATGGAGCAGGTCAGCAGCTCTGTCTAAGGTATCAGTGCGCCTCCAGCCAGAGCAGGTGCTGGGGGAGGAGGCTGCGAAGGAGGGGGGTGAGATACCAGCTGCGTTATTAAGTCTGATCCCAAACCCTTTGAAGTCAATAGAAAAATTATCCTTGACTTTGATAGACTTTGGATAGCGCCTTTTAAGTCATGAGAAAGACATCCACGTTATTAAACCTGCAGCAGAACGCTACTGTTGGTTACATATGCTTTTATTTTTTAATGGCAGTGGTAGGCTTAGCCTTGGGCACTATCTGAGACTCATAAATAACCCATGTCAAGTGTAACACACCTACTGAACAGCCACAGAAGACAGAGGACTTGGCTGTTTATCTCCCTGCATTTTTCAGTAACGAGCCACTTGTACATTAGGAGGGGTAGATGTCCTCTAGCATTCATTAATAAAGCATCCCTAAACAGCCAGGCTTCTCCTTGATCATGCAGGGCTAATGCGATAAATATCTTCTTTCCACACTCTCCTGACAACTGAAAGGCAGGAATGCAGTCTAACTTACCGTGTCAGTCGGGCAGGAATATGACAGGGCTGACTTCTCCTTCACATCTGTCATGTTGAGGTCCGGCACCCGCTCGCTGCCAGGACAGCGAAAGCAGAGCAGGGAGACTTTCTGGGAAAGCATTCCCAACACAGCACTGGAGTCACCTCCCGTGGTTGTGGGATGGGTGAAACCCCATGGGAAAAATGGATGGGGCTTGGAACAACCTGGTCTACTGTGCACTGCCCCTGCCCATGGCCGGGGGTGGAACGAGATGAGCTTTAGGGTCCTTTCCAAACCAATCAGTTCTAACATTCTATGATAAATTCAGAATATTTTCAAAATATTATTTCATAGGCACCCACAGGGATGTGTATGCAATCCCCAGCCTGTTTGGTCAGCGATAGGCAATTGTTGAAGGTCAGATACCACCATCAGAATAGCTTGGGGACGACCAATTGCCCTCAGGACCCAAAACAGGCCTAAAAAGCATCTGAATTTGTTCATCACTGCTTTTATACAGCGTTTTGGTATTTTCTCCCAGTGGCTGATTCCAGCTGGAAGGCCTTATGTGAATTTACATCACTGATACATATATATATATATATGTGTGTGTGTGTGTGTGTGTACATGCAAATTTATATTACTGAGATATATCTATATGTAAATATACATGATATATATATATAAATATATACTGATACCAGCCATGCAGTCATTGACCTGTGGCACCAGCGTGTCCCACAGCAGGCACAGAGAGGCACTGGGTTAATTCAGGCAGCAGAGAATTGCACTGGGGACTTCAGTTCAACCCTCACATCACTTGCAACCCAGCAGTCCTTGAAAGCCCCCGATGTCTGTGAGTTTGTATCTGGGTTTTTGCTCAGCTAACTGCTCCCACCTCTTTCCCAGCATGCAGGTACCTCACTCGAGCCCTCCTGGTTTTGGAGGGGGCAGGACAGACTCCCCTGCTGTGACTGCTGTGTAAAGGTATTTTTCTTCTCTCCCCCAGCCCTGTGTTGATACTCATTCTCTCCCTTCCCACCTCTGCCCCCCACTAATGACCAAGGAAGGCTGAATTCCTGAATGGCCTGGCTGCTCCGAGGCTGACTCTGATGGCTTAGCTCAGCTCTCTGCCCCCATTTTATTGGGCTGATTTAACTGCACGGCACAGCCAGGGATTCCTGCTCAGGAGGTTTGAGATGGCTGGTGGGGAACAGGTCTGTGATGGGCTGTGTTTGCACAGCAGGATTACTGGGGATGCCTGGTCTAGAGCAGCCTCAAACACTGAGCCAAAGCCGGTTTGCTTCTAAGCCATTTAACCCTTTAAAAGGAGAAAAAAGAAATAAAGGAGGTCAACCATGAAAGAGAATTTAATAATTGCAGCTCATACATAAATATTTGCTGCTTCTCCCAAGTGCATGATTCCTCCAGTTTCTCTTGATAAAGAGGACTACCCGTGAGACTCTTGGTTTAAAAATATTTCTGTTTCCAAAGCCTTTTAAGGTCTTTATATAGTCCATACTGCTGTGGGGGAGGGACAGGGAGAGGGGCCAGAAGGGGCCTGCATATGCAGAAGCAGCTCTTTGTCATGTCCTCTATTCCCTGAGTCAGGGTGCAAAGGAGACCCCCTCCCTCCAAATTGTTGTTCCCTGTTTCCTTCCCCTCCCTGCCCCCTGGGCTGGCAGGAGCCAGAGCAGCAAGCCAAGGTCTGTAGATTTTTTTTTCCCTTTCCCAAGCAGCTTTCTCCTGGCAGCAGCCCTGTGCCATCCTCAGGGCAGCAAAATTCACAGAGGAGCACAGTGAAATAGCATCCTCGTAACTGGGAGTGTATTTCCAGGCAGTCTTGCTGCAGCAAGAGCAGGCTGAAGGACAGAGCTCGGGCTGAAGGACAGAGCTCAGGCTGCAGCTCTTGCCTTGTGTGTGAGCTGGGCTACCGGAGCCCTAACAGGAGGGAGCAGACAGGGCTTCGGCAGGAAGCTGCTTTAGGGGAATGTGGATTAATCCCCCTCCTTAGCCCCTCTTTAAATGATCACAGGCTGGAGGGTATTTTAAAAGAAGCTAAAAGGAAGACACTTCACTGCTTTATCCCCATGGCTTTGGATTTTCAAAGGAATTTGAGTATCCAGAAAGACTTTTTTACTCTGCACAGGCCATGCATTCTCAGCAGTCTCCTTTTCTTGTACCATCTTTTCATCTCTCTGATCCCTTTCTCTTGCTGAGCCACATCTGGCTTTCCTGAAAGCCAAGCCTCAAAAAAACCCCATACATTTGAAGCGTTCAACCTGTTCCAGCCCTCATTTTCCCTCAGAGAGGTTCGGACGTGCAAGGACAGTCCTCTGCAGCAGAAACCTTAGAGTAAAAGTGTTAATTGCTGAAGGTTTGGGGTTTGGTTTTGCTAACCACAAGTGCAAGTGGAAACAGCCTCGTAGGATACAGTTGCTCTGAGAGCTGGCAGGTGTTAAATAGCACACCAGGGCTCCAGCATCCTCCTGCTGCTCGGCTTTGTGGTGGTTTCTGACTAATAGGCGCCAGCTTCACTTCTACCTTTGAGGAGCCTTGGCAGATGCTCGCTGAACCACCCCCAAGGCTCCAGTCACGCTAAGTTAAAGCCTTGTTCAAACCCCGGGAGGCACAGTCCATCCCACAAACTGATGTATCAAATGGGGCTTCTCCGACGTCTTAAAAGCAGCTTTCCACTCTCTTGCGTGTGGGCAGAAACCCCAAATCCTTATGACATCTATATGAAACTGCCTCTTTCATGTCGAGCAGTTTCCATCCAAGACACTGAACTGAAATTTTATTTTGATGTACCAAGTGTGCCTGAGGTTAGTTTCTTACAGGGCAGGACATGGTAAAGAAGGAAAACTGACTTGGTTATTTCCCCTTTCAGAAAACAGGTCATTCCTAGGGACTCTTTAAACATCTCCCTTCTCCTCTCAGCCTCCTCTTTCCACCTCCTGATCTTTTTCAGGGGAAGGAACAAAAGTGTTTGTGAAATGCAGCCTTGCTGTATTTGTAGCACCAGGAGCCCCAGTGGGACAATTGCGTGTGTAGCGGTTGGGGAGCCAAAGCCTGGCCCTGCTCTGGTTTTATGTCCATGATCTTGCGTGTACAACAGGGCTTTTGTAATACAAGAAGTTCAAGATCAGGAACGTTCCAAGCTTCCCTTTTAAATTCTTAAAAAAAAAAAAAAAAAAAAAAAAGGGGACAACTGGGAAGTTCCTGGTTTTCCCAAATTTCAAGAATTTTGCTTATATGAAGAGGGTTTGGAATGAGAGTTTTTTCTAGCCATTGTGCTTCCAAGGCCAAGTGTGGTGTGTGCCAAGAGCCCAGACTGGAAGGGTAGCCAGGGCCAGGGCCATAAGCTGAAGATGGATTTTCAGGTGGGTTCAGGGAGAGCCAGCGCTCCCAGCCCTGCTGCTGACAGCACTACTCCAAACACAATCACAGCAGCATTCAGTCTAGGACAGCTCTGTCAGGCAGAGATCCCCCATTCCCCTGGCATGCTGCAGAGATGAGGCCGAGGCTCTCCCAGTGCCCGCACACAGACCACGGTGCCATGAGCAAGGACGTGGCTCTGTGCTCCTCCTGCCTGTCTTGGATGCAACCCCAGTTCCTTCACTGTGTCTTTTGCCACCCAGCCCCTCCTCCTGCCCTGTGTATCTCCTCTCGTGCACACCTGCCTCTCTCTGTTGTGGCTTGGCTTCTTTGCTCCGCTCACAGGAAGGGCCCAGGGGACACCCCAGCCATGTGGCATCACTCTTTCCCTCTCTCCCCCAGCTCCCACCTACCTGGATGCCCTGGCAGTGTTTTGGCCACGTTTGACAGAGGGGTAACCACTGTCAGAACGAGCAGCACCCTCGGTTTTCACCACTGGGGGCAGGTGGGGAGAGGGGAGGCACCTGCAGGTGGGGTCTGCTCCCCATCAGCACGTCTGGAGCCACAGCTGCCAAGTGGAGTTGGTTCAAATAGAGGTGGCTCTTCCTTGCAAAGAAAGATTTTTTTGGGGGTAGAGAGTGAGAAATGAAGGAAGTTCAAGAAATGCACAGAGGCCCAGAGAGGGTGATGGGGAGTTGGTGCAGCTGGAGCAGGGCGGGAGGTGCAGCCAACAGCTCCTGTTTCTGTGCAGCCCTCTGCAGCCAGGCTGGCTGGCCCTGAGCTCTGGGGTAACTGGTACCTCACCCAGCCCTCTGCTCTCAAAGGACCCTCCAAGATGTGTTTTTCATGTCCAATATGCTCCTCCAGACTGGTGCTGGGCAAACGTTCTGCAGGACGTGACACAGCCAGTTCTCCTGCAGGAACCTTCCCCTAACCCTGGCAGCACAATTCCCTCCTCCCTCTGCCTGCCCTTGGTTGTGCCCCTTTGATGCTGCAGCACTCTTCCTTGGGGTACTGGAGCCTGGATCCCATAGGAATTCCAGATCTGCACCTCAGATCCCTTCCCCATGGCCTGGCCCAGACAATGGGGATGTGCAGTACATCCCATGGGCTACTTTGGTCCAGCAGTGGGTGGTTCAGCATCAGTGATGCATGGCCCAGCCAAACTCATCTTCTAAACAAAAGGAGACTCTTGAACTGCCATGGGAGGGGTAGAAGGGAGTCTTTTCCAGGAGCTGTTAATACAGCATTTTTGCATTGGTTTATTTTATTATTTTTTACATAAAACTATAATCCGAGAGCTGAATTTTATCAGAATGTCCCTTATTGCACACCTGGAAAGAGGGAGGAAAGAGATTTATTTATATTTTAACCTGTGGAACACAAAGGAACTAAAACATCCCTGCAGATCTTAAAATCCTTGATACTTCTGCATTCCCTCAGAAGTTGAAAATGAGCAGAGTTTAATTTTAAAGCCCTCGTTCTGTGCCTTTGAAACAAACATTATCTTCCTGCTGATAAATGATTAAAGTACCAGCGATTTATTTTTTAAAGGAAAAGACCACAGGAATTTCTGAGCTCCACACCCCTGCTCAGGTATAAATTTGTCCTTGCTGAGATGATGTTCCTGTACTTTACTCCCCATACACTTCCCACCCTAATAACATAGGAAACAAAAAGGGGTTGCCCCCAAATAATAAATGCAATGACCAGGAAATGGTGGCTTTAGTGAAGTTATGCTTGATATGGCAATTTCCAGTGGTGATGTTCTGATGCTGAATTCAGTAACAGTGAATTTGGTTTTTCAGGGGTTTTTTGTATGTGTGTGTGCACACTTTGGTTTTAACAACGTTATTACAACCAATGTTATGGACAAACTTGAAGGTGCAAGATTTTATTCTTTCTGTGCCACCATGGATAATGAAGTTTTATCAACTCCCTTTTATTATAGTAATCTAAAACTGTATCCTGTAATAGGGTCATAAACATTTAATGAAAGAGAATGCTGTGTGAATTAAAAAAAAAGAGAGAAAAACAGGCTTTAGGGTGGACAAATGGAGAACAATAGGGAACCCAAATAGCTCAGGTGTCTCTAGTCCAGAGCCTCAGTGAACGGTGCTTCTCCACCCTCATCACTGGGCCAATGTGTAGCCTGGGCATCTCTTGCTTCATTCCCATCAGTGGGATTTTCCCCTGAGTTTAAACTTTACCATGCCCAAAGTGAGGTGCTGAAACACTGCCCTGATCTTTATGATGTCTCTATTTTTTCCCCCTGCAATTTCCCCTTACTACCCTTTCTGGTGTGTTCTGTGGTAACTTCTAAAGTATTGTTTCACTGTGTAAGTAAAGCAGGGGGCTGTTAATTCCTGAGCCTCCACGAGCAGCACAAATGCTGCCCAACTGCCACCCCCGGTGCTTTCAAAGAGCAGCTGTGCAGTGCTGTGCCATGGCGGTTGCAATCACTCTGCAATGACAATATAGGAAAAACTGATAATAAACATCAAACTCATCTGCCTTTTACCACAGAGAAAGTTCAAGTGTGGTGGAAAGTTTTGGGGGTTGTTGTGTAAATTACCCCTCACTTGCTGGCTCTGTAACCTTTACTGGGGAAAGTTTGCAGGCTGGGGAAGAGGGCAGGCATCCCACGCCTCCCCAGGTTTGAGAGAGGAGCTTGGGACCCTGCTTGGGGGTTTTGAGGATGGTGAAGAGCTTGGGAAGGATGGATGCCATACAGAGGGGGATCTGGAGAGCACTGGGAGCTGAGGCAGTGGGAAGATGTGAGGCGTGTTTCACCCTGGGAGAGTTCCAAGAGATCACCTGCAAACACATACAGCTGCACAGGCAACTCCGTCATCTGCTCTTGGTCCTTCAAAAAGCACACCTAAAAACATCCATCATTAATTTTGGGTAGCCAGCCTCCCCAGGGTGTACATGTAAATGTTAAGGTGTATCCCCTTGCTGAGAAGTAGCTGATATGACACAAAATAATAACCTGGCCTGTTATCAAAACACGATAAGGTGGCCTTTGCCATGCCAAAATTGGCTTACAGCACCCTAAAACAAATAGGCACAGGTAGGCAAACAAAAAAATGGCCAGGACTATGACAATTCCCTGTGTACAAGGGCCACTTGTTGGGAACTGCTCATGCTCAGCCATGTGAACTTGAGTTAGTGTGGAGGGGTAAAATAGGCAGAGAAAAAAATGATCTGGAACACCCTGGTGTTTGTGTGTAGCCATGATTTCATTTGGTAAGTACTGTGGTTAAAAAATCACTGATTGTTGGAAACTTGATCAGAGTAAGCAAATAATATTATTCCTTAGTTATCTGCACGTGTTCTCCTTTCACAGAGCTTTGGCTGGGTACTGCTTGTTTCTGTCCTTTTTTCCTTCTGTTGCCATGCCTGCAGCTATGGATTAACAGCAAGAATAAAATTATAACTAGCTGAAAATTTTCAGTGATTTTTTAATATAAAATTTTAATTTAAAAAAGAAATTGCTGGTTCATTAATTGCCATTTACCAACCTGTTTGTTGGGTTTTTTTTTCTTGAGAACACTGAGGATCATGAATCATGAAATATGTTCCCAAAAGTTGCAAACTTTAGTTCAGGTGGACATTTTTCAAGTTTGACTGGCAGAAATATAAATGGAGAAAAAAAACCCCAACAATTCAGAGTTTTGATGGAAAAGATTTTACCAAATTGCACATTCTTCTGTGTGGCAAGGTATATTGGAAAGGACATGCCTTCACTACAGTAAACTTGCAGAGCTGGTTGGTTTGCTTCTGTTTCTCCTCCTCTGGACTAATGATTGTGACAAATTTATAATAGTTTGTACTAAATCCTAACTTTTCCCTTTTTTTTTTCAATCTTAGTGGAGTAAGTTGTGTCCCAAAAGGACTAATGTGATGTAGAGAGTGATGTGATTGAAATTTTATTCTACAACTACAGAGGTTTTCCTTTAGGTCTGTTGCAGGTGGGCTTTTTGTTCCCCCTGCTTTGTTTTAGTGAAAATGGGGAACGTGGTTGTGGAAAGAGAAGCTTTAAAAATAACACAGGATCGGGAAGCTGCCGAAGACAAAGTACATAAATTACCAGAGTCAGCTTTCAAAATGCGCCTGTGCAAGTGTTACACTCAGACACGTTTCCAAAAGTAAACTGGAGTGGTTGCAAGATAAATGGTGCCCCAGAGAAAAGCAATAAATAGCCCAGCCATGTGCTCGCTGTGCCTCAGCTCTGTGCTCCCATTATTTATGGAAAGATAGAAGTTGAGCTGCAGAGAACCCTTTGATCAGCGTATTTATTTTTCTAATCACCTTTAAAGACAATATTAAACCACCCAAAACACAAGAGTCACTGCAAGACTGGAAATTGCCAATGGATTTTAAATATGCATTAAGGGCAAAAGAATTGGGATGAGTGCAGTTTCCCTTGAAGTCTCTCGCTGATAGCTGTGATACTACAAAGAATTCTTAGTCCACTGAAAACCAGCTCTTTTCTGTACTTTATATTGCTCTTTCTGCTCTGTCCTTGCTTCTTGCATATGTGGATTATAAGAACTTTCAGCCCTTCTGTTCTGTGATGGTCATGGGAGACTCTTGCAGAAATATAAGTACTGTAACTGTTAATATGCATGGGAAGGTTAATTTAAACTGGAAGAGGCACTTATGGAGCTCATTCAACTTCTGGATGAAAAAAAAGGGCTAAATTAAAATGAAGATACTGGTTAAAGTACTCTGTTGAATTGACACCGAAACATGAAAATTGAAAGGAGGAAGTCTATGTATTTAATGCCACTGAAAGGAACACTGAAAGAACAAGACAGAAAATGCCAGCCACATCTGCAGTACTTAGTTATCAAAGTAAAAGACAACCCTTTGTCTCACAACTGAGAAAAAGCTGGTAAAATGACAGAAATTCTGCTTGTGAGTGTATAAACAAGATTGCACTAAAAACACTGTTAAAACTGGCTCCTGGGATTTTCCCTCTGAATTCATATCACTTACAGAAAGTATCTGGATTGTACTGGGTGTTTGGATCTCTGTGTAGATTTTGAGCTATCCCAGCAAAGGTATGGGAGGTCAGCAGGGCTGAACACTCAGCCAGCAGGTGAGTGCATATAAACACACAGTAACCTATGGCATATGGGATATGGGATATGGGATATGGGATTAGTCTTTACCCAGCAGCACTGACTGGCTGGTGACTGTTTCCATGCAGGTGTGATCCCAGTGAAATACATGGATAGGTGACTTTGGATGGTGTCCATGTTGTCTCTCTCTGAGACAACATCCTCAGCATCCAAACCTTCAGATATGTTGATGTCAGTTTGCTGAGGGAATCTCGTGTGCAGTTCCCAAATGGAGCAAATTATCCCTCTTTGTGGACTTTGAATAAGCAAATACTCTTATGTGATGGGGTGGTCCTTTTCCAGAAATTGCTTTGAGAAGTAAAAGTTGAAAGCTAAACAGCACAAGGTTCATCTATATAAACAGTTCTCTCCATTAGAGTCCCGCTATATAGAGACAAATTTAGTGTGAATAAGGAAAACAATTTTTCAAACAGAAGTCAGCAGAGAAAGTGCATCATTTGTGTGGGCATGAATTGGGTTGGGGACTTACCTACAGTCTCATAACCCCACAATTACCTTAAAGTATAGCCTGAAAATCCCAGGACTCTATTGAACATCTTTTTTTTTTTTCCCTTCCCTGTATAACATAAAGAGCAATTTACAGACAGATCGTTCTGATGTTATGCATTTTTGCATGCCTGAAATCACGGCTAAGCTTTAAGCAGGGAAAATCAATAAACGATGCGTTGCCACCAGCCATTTCTACGGCAGCTTGGTGTTATTTTAATGTGTTACTGCTGCAGGAAGAAGGCAGGGGAAGTGTATCTGCTGCTGCAGTTTGGTGTTAAATGTTACCCTCTCTCTGGGTGGAGCACGGGGAGCCCAGCTCCTCCCGGCGAGGCTACAGGGTGTCCCTCTGTCCCAGCGGTGGCCGCCACCCCTGGGCAATGGTGACACCGGGGGATGAACGGGCTCCTTGTTCTCCAAGGAACCACCTCAAGCTCTGGCCATGAGGCTGCTCGTTGTGGTTTGGGAGAAACGGTAATTCAGACAAGACCAGAAACTGAAGTGAGATGCAATAAAGACTATTTTTTTACTGCGAGGGACAGGTTGGCAATTCCTGTAATAACTGCTGAAGCTGCCAACCCTTCCTGCTGTGCCTGTGCTTGCATGGGACTGTCCCTCCCACTCCTCCCTCGCTGCTCCTAAATCCTGGGGCAGGCAGGGCACCTCTGCCTGCTCACAAAGAGCCCTGGGCCGAGGAGTTTTGCCTTCCTTGTCCCTCAGGGACCTCTGTGAAAGGTTAACGCTTCAGACCCAGGACGCGGGCAGTCAGGGTGGGATCTTCGTCCCTTGTAACAGTGGTGCCGGATAAGTGGCAATTGGGCGTCCCTAAAGTCTTTGGGCAGCTCCCCCTGATGGCACTGTCCGGGGATGTTTGTGCTCTCCCTAAGGACTCCCAGCCTCCATGCAGCCTGTCCTGAAGTCAGGAATTTGTTGAAGCTAAAGTGGATATATATAGCATTAGGGAAATACAGAGCAACACTGTGCCCCTTCCTTAGAGAGGTAGCTGTCACATGTTGCCTCCAACTTATTAATTAACCCACTAGGAAACATCACCAAATAATGTGTCATCAATAGTGTGACATCAAATAAACTTGTCACTTCATCAAGTTCCTCTAAGACTATGGATGGGGTTGTTTTGCTTGCCTGGAGAAGTTAAAAGCTAAAATGAGAACTGTAAAATCAAGTCAGAGTATTAATTTCTGTGAGGGATTTAAAAAAAATAAAATATTAGAATAGCTTGGGATGATCTGAAAGTGTTCAGAAAGAGAGTACAGTTTACCCCAGTTTCCTTTTTCCCTTGAGGTTGATCCAACTCCAGCCCTGGCAGGAAGATTGTGCATGGATGAAGCTGCTCAGTGTTAAAAAAACCTCTTCCCTGTCTAACGCTGTAAGTTACCCTGTACTGTCTGCAAGCTGTGATAAGAAACAGGACAGTGCAGTCGAGATACCATGCTTTAAATTTTGGATAATGTACTAGCGGGATGTTTAAAATAGCTAAAGTGCAAACTGATCACGTGGGCATAAAAGCTGCGCTGGTTACATAAAATATAAAAATGTACCCTTCAGCCCAGTGACATGTTCCATGTAGGAGATGATGTACTATATGAAATCAGTAACATATAAGAGAGTGGAGAAGAGTTTCAAAGCCCAGATGGGAGCAAGGAGTAATAGCAGAGGGTAGAACATGATGATATATGGCCATGAGGAGGAAATAAGAATTAGATTGAATCTCAGCGAAAATTGAAGTTCTCCATGAGAAGATAAATATAATCTAAAACAAAGATGTTTGGTAGGAAAGAGCTACTTAAAAGGCAATCCCATTGGAAGTGCCTAAGTGGAAAAATCAGATATGAACATGACTGAAAAATAGATGTCTGATGGCAGTGCAAATCTGGCCTGTGCTGTGACAGGAAGGCGGGAGGAGACACTTCCTCACACAACACACAGGCGACAGCACTTGGTAGGAAACATTATCTTTGGGAGCCTTGATAATAACATTCCAGTGACTGGAGGAGAGAGGATTCTGCAGAGAAGTTTGGGATGCATTAGGGACAGACTTGTGCCAGAGCACAACTGAGCAAGTCTGGCTGAGTGGCCACCAGCACATGGATGGGCGCTTGCAAAGAGCTGATGCAGGGAAGTGTGGTGGACCGTGGGCACAGCAAGTCTGGGACTGATCAAATGAAACATCTGCTCCTATTTCAGGGGGAAAAATGGTCCGTTAAGCTGGTCCAGCTTCGAACAGAAAGGGATGGGAGCCCTGACATCTGTCATGTAAAAGGAGTTTTTACCACTGAGCGACTGCATTGCTCAGGAGCCAAAGGGAGCTCGAGTGGAACATCATGTGTCTCCCCACTTTGTGGCAGTGGGGTTTTGGGGCTACCGCTTACAAAGCCGAAGTCATGCACTGTAAGCAAGAAGGGCTGAGATGAGCTGGGAGCTTGTTACACCTCTCAATTGTCCTGCTCTGCCCTGAAGCCAGGCCTGCTCGATAGTTCAAAATGTTTCAAGTACTGGGGGTGGCCAGTGGGTGTCAGTTTTGCTCTATGAAGCAGCTGATGGAGCTTCCCTTATCTAAAGTGAGAAACCACCTTTTAAAGGAGGCAGTGGAAAAAAACATTCCCATGGAGAAATCTGAGGTCAGCCCCACAGCTCGGTATTCTGATTTTTCATAGCTCTATCTACTTCAAGAGCAGTCACAGACAGTAATTCTTAGACAAGACAGTTTTCCTCTTTTGGTATCTGTGATTTTAGGGCAATGACAACTAAATGAGGGTTTTCACAGAGCTCTTTTGTCTTACAAAAGAGGAAGCCACCACCTACAGCCAGACAAAAGCTTTCTTTTAAAGGGTCATATGTGTAAATGTGCAAAAGTCTCACATGAGCCTTCTTGGATAACTTCATTGAGGGTTGTGATTATGTTGCCAGCCAATTAAGCTAACTCAGTATAGTGCAGAAATCACTTAAAGATCAAGTCAACATTAAGGACCTATAGTTAGTTTGGATAAAATTTCCATAGAAAACATAATGTCATTTTAAGGATCTTTTCCAACAGCTATTTTAAATGAAACTTCAGAGCTGAATGTAAAATTATACCTTTGTTGAATTAAAAACCAGCCCAACAAACCAGCAGCAAGCCACTAGGAAAAGCATTTGCCTTTATAATGCAAGGATTAAGCTGAGACCTCGGGCTTCCATAGGACTTCTTAACCCACTCTGTGAGTGTTTGGCAGGAGGAAGTCTTGTTCTGAGAATAACACTCCTTACCAGTGTATGGATGCAATAAACCAGCAAAAGCAATGAGGAGAGTAATTTTGAAAACAAAGACAATGATAATATATGAAAAAGTTTTTCTATTCATGTCCTCGTTCATAATGCCGTAAAATTTGAATCTTTTATTTTTTACTTTCATAGATTTTAGACAGATTCTTTTCAGCTGGGGTAACTAGGAGGAATATGTTCATGTTAGAGGTATAAACTCAGGCTTGTGCATTGAAGAAAAGATACCTGAAAAAATAATGTCTTCTTTAGCCATCATTCCACCACCCAGAATTTTATTTGGAAGAATCCCTTGAAGTTACTAATAAATAGAAAGAAACACACATCTCAGAAGAAAATGACCACATATGTAGCCGGGAGCAAAAGATTGTCTCTTTAATATAGAAACCAAATGATGTGTTCATTGATTTATATCCCCAAAGGAGAATTAAAAAATAGAAACACCTCCCTCTTAAAAAAAACCCAAAAAAAAAAAATAAACAGGAAAAAGGAGGCATATTCAAACCACAAGAATGAGGTTATGTTTTCTTTGCTTGCACAGTTATGTGTGGGTAATGTCTGGATGTACAGAAATGTTATTCCTTTCCTCAAGTAAAATAAGAATAATAAATAAAACTTTGGAAAATGAAGAGGTCTTATACCACTAAAAGAATCAGTCTCCTAAAAAGCTGTGGAGCACTCTGTCAGCTCTGCTACTGGAGCGAGACAGAGCAAAGCCTTGCAATAAAAGTTAACATGCAGCTTTAAAAGGCTGTGGTCACGTGTTGTTTCATGCAGTGCTAAGAGTAGCATAAAAAGATGCTAATGTTTTATTTTTATGATCTAAATTGTTATTTGCGGTTAATCAAAGTTAACCTAGCTCTGCTTAAAGCTGATTATGTGGCCAGTTAATTTCAGGTGTCTCTTTTAATAATCAAGCCGCAGGACACCTCTAGGATGACACTTTGCTTACAGGCACAAAGGAGGCATAAACCCCCCTTTTTAAAATGTCCCTTTGCCCACTGGCATGGCTCCATCCCAGCTGTGTCCAAGTCCCTGCCCCTGGGGTGTTGCTGGTTCTCAACACAGTTGACAGAGGAGAAGCAGTACCATCAGCTTTATTTTCACAGTGAAGAACAGGAGTATGGACAGGGATATTCACCCACTGTAAGGAACTAATTTAGCCAGCTGGTATATGCAGCCTCCCTCCGTAGTCACCGGAGAAAGAAATGCTCCTCTGGAGAGTGACTACAATCAGGAATCTAATTTTGGTACTTGCAGCTGCAAAATGGACACATCAGTCTTTTCCATGGACTCTAGAAGAAGATGAGGAATAGGAGGCTAAGCAAGGTGCTTATGGCAGAATAGCCCTTGTAAATGGAGGGGGAAATTAATAAACTCCACCAAAGCAAAGCATTGTAAGCTAGTCATCCACAGTCCAGACTTGCACCTAGGCCCCAGGCTGTCCTTCATCTCTGAGATGACAGTGTCAGCCTTTGGCTCAGCTGTGCCTCTTCTGGAGGTAGAGGGCTGGGTGGTTTTGTTTTCTCAGACTATTTTATGTTCTGACTTCATTACCCATGAGACTCATGACACACCATCTCTGCAAGGACCTAAGGACTGGTTTGTATGACAGCTTTTCACCCCCAGTGCTCAGTGCAGTTGTGATCCTTCACACTGCACTGCTCCCTCTGAGTCCATGCCTGGTGCTGAACAGCTCGGAGGGGACTGACTAATCCCTGACCCGGGACTGCTGCACCCACCCCCTGAATCAGGTCAGACTGCAGAGCCACACACCCGCAGGAGTTGTTGTCAGGCTGAAAGATGCTTTACCTGTTCAGTCCCTGCCATCCACAGAAACCAGTTTTAGCAACCTAGCCTTTTCCTGGCTCTCTACAAGCACTGGCTTGATCCTGGAAAAGCAGAGAAGGAAAAGGAACAAGAACTATTGAGGGTAAAGTATGTTCCCGTAGATTCATGCTGACTTTTCTGTAGCTATGCACACTGAACAGGGGTGGTGTTGTTTTTGGAAATGTGGTGAGTGAGGACTGAAATGATTAAACAGGACATCCTTCAGGTGCTTTGAAGAAAGGCCCTGAAACCACCCAAGTAGAATCAGGGAAAACAGCCTGTTTAACTTGCTGGGAGATCTGCAAGCTGCTGCAAAGTAAGGTGTGATGTGAGCTCAACATACCAGTTACACCCCTCATGCGCAGCACCGCTCTTCCAGCAAAGGATGGGGGTGACAGCTAACTAATGGCACTCGGGGACACGGGCTGGTGGTGGGCCTGGCAGTGCTGGAGCAACAGCTAGACTCAGTCTTAGAGGTCTCTTGCAACCTAAATGATTCAATGATTTTGTACCAGCTCCTGTGAAGCGAGAGTGTGCACAGTCAGTGAGACAACTTCACTCCATGAGGTCATGACCTCACTAAGGTCAACTATTATTTTCCTCATTGTTCCGTATTTTTCAGAGTTCAAGCTGGGCTGGCACTAACAGACCTAAATGACCTGGATCAGCCTCAGCTAGAGCCTTCACCCATGCTCCTAGCTCAGGTCAGGAGCTCATTTAAGCTCAGCCCCGGACTTTGGCTTTGTTTGAGGAGGGCTGGTCTCCTGCAAGCCATGGACCCTGCTGTTCCTGACCTGCAGATTGACTCCTTGGCTTGACCCCTGAGCTGCCTCATCGCCACAGCTTTCCCTGTGGGTTCTTGGTTAGACTGGCCATCATCTCTGGCCTGGGTGCTGTGGGCTGGACCCTGGGCTGCTGAGGCTGCTGCCAGGCTGGCCTGGGGCACCCCTGTGGCCCCTGGGCCCGGGAAGCCACTGGCCAGTGCTGTGCACTTACAGGCAGGCTGGATTAAATGAGAAAATGTCCTTATTCCTCAATTCTTTGCCAAGCTTTAAAGAGATGCAGTAGAAACTCTTTTCAAGTACAGAAATGCATACATTGGGTGGCTGTATCTATTCTGTATTTCACCCAGCATGAATAGAGCAGGTCAGTGTTGGAAGCCCTACAAGACCTGCTCCCACAATGTTCATAGCCAAATTTTGGTAGAAGTCTTCTGTGTTGTAGAAGATCTTTCAAACCCAAATGGCAACTCTGACCTTTTGACATTCGGCATTCATGGTAATCCTGTCATAGAGAAGTGGAAGAACTCCATTCCCACCAAATTTTCAGCTGTTGCAAAGCTGTGAGCCTGGTTGTTTGTCACTGAATGTTCCCTGGTACTTTGCAATACTCAACATAATTGATACCTGTCATTTTGCCAAATTTTGAGTAACAACTGTCTCTCTGCCTAAATGCCTCCAGCAGCTCCAGTAATTTAAATAGATCCAGCACACTTCTGTATTGGCTGCTTCATGAGCTTCATAATTCTGTGGTGTTCTCTGTGCAGTATGGGATGTATATAATTCTGTTGGTACTGTGTTTTTCAGCCATAAGCAGAGCAAGAGTTAATTCTTATTTTTGTTGAAGTACTAAGTGGGAAGCTAGGTCATGCATAAATCCTCATTGTGCTAGGTGCTGTACAAGCAAGGAATAAAAATGATCCCGGGCTCAAGGATTCTCTGTTAGTAGCTTGTGTCATAATTAAATTTTGTTAGGACACTTTAGAATTTCCCTTCCTCATAAATGAAATATCCATATACATTTATAGCTCTATAATAAAAGACAAAATCTGTACACTTTTATTGTGGATGATAAAAAAGAAAATATAATACTGTTTTCCAAGTAACTTGGATATAGCAATTGGAATATGTGAGGGTGAGGGAAAAGATCTGTTTCTTGTATACGTCTGGGTTATATATGCCTAAAGTTGTCCACTTTATAGAGAAAGGAAGAAGTATTTGTTGTAAAAATAGTCTCACATGGAGCACACTGAATTCAGGTGGAGAGCACAGAGCACGAGTTGGTGCCCTTTTAAGAATCAAATATTGTGTCTTCATGAATAAAGCTCTGACAGTAAAGATAGAAGAAAATACAGGAACCATGTGATATATTAGCAGAATGTTTTACAAAGTCCCCCACAAAGCATCCGCTGCTCTTGAAAAGCCTAACCAGCCCAAGTGAGAAACTATTCACAAATTTAGTATTCAGATTACATACTCTGCCTTTTCAACTGCTCTCTGTACAATGAATGCCTGTACAACTACACTAACAGACACAGATCTACAGTTTCTGTGGCCTTTGAGCTAATATGAGTATTATGCCTCTCCATAAATTACATCTGCATGTCCTGAAAATACCAACTGTTTTACTAGGAGTTAATCTATAGGCTTTTATCTTGGTGAAATACAAGGGGTACAGTATGTTGCATCCCTTTCAAAATTAATAGAGTATGCTCTGAAGGTATTCAAGGATGTTCATTATTTTCTTTATAGGTCCATTTATTGATACATATAAGCATAAAACAGTGCTTCATTGTAGGGAAGAGGAGGAGATGGAATAACGAATAGATTCGTGCTTATATGGTTTTTAGATTGCCCAATGCACAGTTAAGTAAAGAAAGGTCTGTGTTTGTCCTCTTCACAGTATATTGGGACTGGATCCAGTTCGTCTTCAAAGTGCCCCTTCTGTGGGATGGGAAGAGAGGCCTCAGTCCAAGAGAAGAGAGCCGACGCAGCGGTCTGCTGCTCCGCCTGCTCAGCGCTGTCCAAGGCAACAGTGTGGCACATCAGTCTCTGCTAATTTGCAAAGTATACATAAGTCTGGAGCTCTACGCTGTGCTGAGCTACTATTTATGTGAACACCCAATAGAAGGTTTTGGGAGTGAATTCCTACAGCACCTTGACCTTATACAGGCATGCAAAAAAGGGAAATTAGAAACTTTAAACCAGAATTTATATAAAAAGCATGATGGAGGTTTTGAATACTAATTCTCACATGTGCATATACACACATATATGGGTTAAATGTTTAAATATTTAGCTGAAAACAGGCTGAGCCCATCAAACCTATCAAAGCACATTGCTGTCAAATGATGAGAAATTAAACTCTCCTGTGAGACCAGGGAGCTCTGTTATCTCCAGCACACAGGAGGGGAACCAAGGCTCAGGGAGACTGAGCAAGTGCCAAGGAGGACATCACAGCTCTTGTGTAGGTGGTTGTTGGCACAGCCTGTGATCCTGGGGACAGCTGGACTTGTGTGGCAGGACAGTGTCCCAGGGCAGGCAGGGGTCCTGTGGATGGCAAAGGAAAGGGGCTCCCAGGAGCTTCAGGAATGGCTCTTTCAGAGGTGTGCCAGAGAGACCTCTGTAATGTGGCAAAGCTGAGAACTGCTCTTGGGACGCTGCTCGGCAAAAGAAAAGCTCTCCTTGCGTTAATTGCTGTGTTTCAGAAATGCAGAACTAAAATGCAGGGCAGTAATAGCTTGGCCAAAATAATGCGGAGGCCTTCTGGTCATTGTTGGATATGAATCTGGCTCCCCTGATCCCCAAGCCATCACTTGGCCCTCAAGATCACCACAGCAGCTCTGCTGAGCTGGGCAATGTAAATCACCGTGGAGCTCTTGCTACAGCCCAGAGCCAAGTTCTGCCTTGAAACCAGTGATTCAGCCCAGTGTTGCTGTAGTGAGGATGTGCTCTTCTCTGCAGCCCTTGGAGTTAGCAAGCTGATTTACAAAGCCAAGTCCTGCTACTTTATTCCCTGCCACATACTCTTTCCTTGGTCACTCCTCCTTGTTTTCACAGCTTCATCTGGTTTCAAAAGCTTGCAGAGCAGCTTGATTTAAAAAATCAGAAAATATTTACTGTAGAGGATGGGTCTGGCTTTTCCCATCAGCTTCCATGGCTCAAGCAGGTTCCAGCAGCTTTGGGAGAAAAGCTGTTAGCTATTAAGTTATTACCTGTATGGAGAGCCAGCTGGAAGCTTTCAGTTTTCAACATTTTGATGAAAAGCACCATAAAAATCTTGACAACAAGACTTGTAGCATTTCAATGACATGTTTTGCATTTGTCCCTGCTTTTAATGGTCTGTAAAAGTGATCGAAGGCTTCAAAATGCTGCCGAGACCCACATCTCAGGAATTTTTACCCCCCAAAATGAAGAGGGGAAGGGGGTGGGGGGAAAGACAAAACACCAAGTGTGTGCTGTTGAGTGAATTAATTTGGACAGCTTTTGGGAATTCACTTTCCATCTGGAGGAGAGTGTCCGCAAGGAGAGTTATTCCGGCATAAACTGTTACGGTATAATTACCCAGCTCCAGCTATGCCAGTCTATTTTCTGGTGTAGGCAAGCCAAGTCTAGTTGTTGATACGTGGGCGTGGGAAACATGAAGTCTGCTTTCTAGGCTCAGCTCTGAGTGCTCTCTGTGGCCAGTCCCCTGACCTTTCAGCCTTCTTCCTATGCAAAATGAGAAGTGTTAAGTTAAACCCACTTCACAGATGTGGCATAATGACTAATTGGCTCAAATTGTGGTGTTGGGGAGAGAGCTGTCAATTAACTGTAGTGTCTTGGGCTGCCTGAAACATTTAGTGTCTTTTCCAAAGTGGGGCTTGTCTCCGTCTCTCAGGGTTGGGTGGCTCTGCTGCTGTTCTACAAAGCACAATCTCATTTGATGTGAAGTGGCAGTGCTAATAAAACCTGGGGTTCACTTTGTCTCTAACAACAGTATTGTGCTTGTGTGTAGTGAGAGCAAGAGTTAAGGCTTTAGCTTCAAGATTTTGTAGTAAAGATTTTGCCTCAAAGCAAATTTTTCCAGTACCTAGAGCCTTTGATATACAAAGAATGTGGGTATGCAGTGATGGTGGTAGTTCCATTGGCGTTTGTCTGAAACTCAGTGGCAAAATGCAGGTGTTACTCTCCTTTGGTACCAATGAAAATCAAGGATAACTCTTCCATTATTCCCATAAGTTGTTCTGTTGGGTCAAAAGGCTCAGGGGTGTATGGGCAGCCTGAATCTTGATCCTTTCTAGTGCTTACTTGCTTAATTTTGCAAATTGAAATTTCATAATGTCCCTGCATATCATGCATGATAGACCTCATGCATGACCTCAGCTTCTGAATGGGCCTTGAACTCTGGTGCCTAATGATGGCATTACCAGGGTCACCAGCAGCCAGCAGTTCATAGACAAGAGAGCAGGACCATGCTGTTGTACCTGGTGCAGGACCTGCAGGGAAAACTTCTGTGAGGAAGCATATTGGCCATTCCCCCTCGGACAAGAGTGTTGGGCTGGGTCAAGCCCCTGAGCGGGTCTGCGAGGCTGTCTCCTCAGTGTGCGGATGTCCCCTCGCTGTGGGAAGTACTCGGGGCCGTTCCTTCAGCCTTGGCTGTAGGGCAGCCAGAGGATTTCCCTCAGGATATCAATCACTTTTCCCAGCACACCGCCTTCTCGGTACAGGGGTGGAATGCCATATAGAGGCTTTACTCACACCCGGGCCGTCTCTCCGCGGAAACTCCGCTCATCTCGGCCGCGAACGTTCAATTAAGTAACAAGCCGGGCCGCCCCCCTCCCCCGGGCGGCTATAAATAGAAGTGCTGACTCATGACTCCGCCGGTCCCTCCGCCCGGGCGGCGGCTGCCGGCGGGGTGCGGGGGCCGCCCGGCGCGGGCCCGCGGCCGTGCCCTGAGGGCCCGCGGCCGTGCCCTGAGGGCCCGCCCGCCCGCCCGCGTGAGGCGCGGGGCGCGCACTGTGGTGGCGGCGGCGGCGGCGGCCGCACTTGTCCTGTAATCGATTGCCGAGCGCGCTGAGCGGCCTCGCGCCGGCTGCGGGCACCCGCCCCCCGCCGCGCCGGCCCCGCGGGGGCTGAGGCGCCGCGGGGCGGGAAGGGGTCTGAAGGGGGGGAGCGAGTGTGTGAGTGTGGCACTGAGGGTCCGTGGCACTGAGTGTGAGTGCGTGTGCGTGTGCGTGAGGGACGGAGTGGGAGTGAGGCTGCGAGCGTGTCCGTGTGAGGGACTTTGAGGCAAGAACTGAGTGTGAGGGAGTGCGTGTGCGGGGCTGAGTGTGAGGGAGAAGGTGTGAGGGGCTGGCTGTGCGCGAGGGACAGTGCGAGTCCGTGGGGGATGGAGGGGTACCGAGTGTGAGGGAGTGAATGAATGTGTGTGGGTTTGAGCCCGAGGGAGGGACGGTGTGTGTCTGAGGGAGGAGGTGTGTATGGGTGTGAGGGAGTGCGCGTATCGGTGAGGGATTGCGTGTGTGTGTGTGTGAGAGAGAGGCAGGGTGTGCGCGTATCTGTGTGTGAGGGAGGGAAGGGAGTGTGTGAAGGAGGGAGCGAATGAGTGTGTGTCTGTGGGAGGGAGGGAGGGAGAGCGGCCGCCGCCGCCGCCGGATCGGTTTCTCGGGGTTTGACCAGCTGTCCCAGGCTAACCCTCTGCTCTCTGAAGATGGAGGAAGTAAAAACAGGATTACCCTTAGCTACGGCTCCTCCGCCGCCTTAGTCCCCCCACAGCCAACTGCCGTGCACAAACACACCTCCACTGGGCAGAGGGAGCCGACACTAATAAACACACAAACAAAAGGGGGATGGAACTGACTCACTGCCTGCGCGGCTGAGGTAAATCTGCGCCTGGCTTCTTATTATTTCTTTCTTTTTCTTTCCCCCCTCCCTTCCTCCCCTCCTCTCCTCTCCCTCCCCGGTCCCCCCTTCCCCGGCGGGAGGAGGGACAGCTCCGTTCCGGGGCCGGCGGGACGCGGGGCTCGGTCCGTCCGTGCGGGTCTGTGTGTGCGGAGGGTCCCCGAGCCAAGCGCGGCTGTGCAGCATCCCCGCGGGCGCCGATGACTTGTTGCTGTTAGCCCGAAATATTAAAAAAAAAAAAAAAAAAAAAAAAAAATTAAAAAAACCCCAAAAAACCAGCCAAACGAAAACCCCCCACGAAGACCAGAAGAAAGCAGGGGCAGAAGCCGCGGCGGGTCTCGCCGGTCCGTTACCCAGCCCGGCCCCGCTGCCATTTCCCTCGGCGCCCGCCGCCACCTGCGCGCCCCCGGGGGGCTGCGGCCTGCGGCGGGGAGACGGGGGGAAAGGGAATAAAATGACAAGCGAGGCAGGACTTCCATGACTTTGACAGGTTGTGGCAGGGGCGGGGAGAGGCAGGATGAGCCGCGGAGCCCGGCGTCGCCCAGGGCCGGAGCGGCGCTCCGGGGAAGTTGGCCCGGGTTTGCTGCGCGGGGTGTGAGTGCGCCCACCGGGGCCCCTCTTCCCATCCCGGCCCTCATCCCCTCTTCTCATCCCTCCCCGCAATCCCTCCGCTCCCCCCGATCCCATGGAATCCGTAAGGAACCGGTGGATCAAGTTTTCCTCTCTCTCTCTCTCTCTCCCTCCCTCTCTCCCCGCGCTAGTTAATCGCATTGCTGTAGCACCGGCTGACCTCCCTCCCTCCCTCTCCCTCTTTTTTTTTTTTCTTTCGTTCTTCATCTTCCTTCAAAGTATGTGCCATTCCTGAGCGAGTTTCCCCGCCGGCTCATCCCGGGGCTTCCCGGCTCCGCATGCCCCACCTGTAAGTGGCGGAGGCGAGTTTCTCTCCCTTATCCCGCTCCCCTTCCCCGTCTCTCTTTCCACCCCTCTTCTTCCCCTGCCTTTAAAAAAAAAAACATTTTTTAAAACTTTCTCCATCTTGTTGTGTCTTCAGCTCGAGCAAAACTCTCCCCCTCCATTCCTTGTGGAGAGGCTCAGCAGCTGGGATTTGCCATCACCAGCCTAAAAATGGTGACCAAACTTTTTCTTTTCCTTCTCCTCTTCCTCTCCCTATTGAAGAAATAAAAAAATAAAATTCAGGCTATGTTTTAATTTAGGTTATGGATGTTTCTGTGTTTCTTTTTGTTTTCCCTTCTCTTCCTCCTCCCTTCCTCCCCTTTCTTTCCTTCCACTTCATTGGCTGGGATGATCTTTCCCTGTTGCTTCTGATGTTTCTTTCTTTTTCTCAGTGTGTGCCTGCCTACCTGGACTAGGGGGAAGATAAGGTAATTTTGAAGGGCTTGAGGAAGTGGCTTACCTGTTCTGAAAACTTTTTTTTGCGTTTTTATTTTTTTGAGATTTCTTTTTAAGAGTTGTGAAAATCAGTAATTGAAGAGAGTTTGGTAGCAGCTAGGCAGGTTGAAATTTAAGTGTTATGTGCTGAATGCCTTGGGAATTTGATCTGCTTTATACCAAAGAAGAGCACAGAGAAAAGTATTTATTTATTGGGGGAAAGGCAGGGAGTGGGGGGGGAGGGAAGGAAAGAGGGTTGAGGGAGGGGGAGGGAAGTGGTTTTGGAGACAAGAAGTGAAGCTGCCTGTTTTCCAGTAAGTAATGGAGAAATTCCAGGAGCCAGGGCTAAATATACTTGGCGATCAATACAGAAATGGCTCATTGTGAATAATTTAGCTGCCTGGTGCAGTGAGAGTTTTGAAACTAAAGGCAAAAAAGAGGCCATGGAGGGAGAGAGGAAATAAAATTTTCCTCTGGTCATGTCAGATTCTTAACTTTTCTACTTAAAAGAACATAGTTATGATTATTGATCTCTCCTCCCCCCACCACCCCCCAAACAATATATATCAAATGATAGCTAGGGGGTGTCATTCTATACAGTTACTTGGGTTTCGGGAAAGTAATAGCTTGTTCTGTGTCAGCAAAGTGCTTCCAGAAACTTTAAGATTGCTTCACACCACAAAATGCGTGATCTGGGAGTATGAAATGTGATGTTTGGCCTTCTGCTGTGGCGAATAAATAGGGTTAGGGTGAACAGGTGTGTATACAGGTGTGTGCACACAGAGGTGTGAGCCAAAGCTGGAACAACTGTGTCCAAGGGGAATGGACACGGGAGGGTTTATTTTGTTTAGACCAGGAGGCAGTGTCTTGTAGTGTGTGTGAAAAGAGCAGTTGTTATCCACATCCTCAAAGTCTGTTCTGGCTGCAGATAGAGCAGATAATTGATAAAGCATTACCATCCCAGCTTGAAGAAACAAGAAGTCAGGGAAGAACTCTCAGATCAGGCAGAAATGTGAGTGGGGCACAGAGAGAGAGGTATGGTCAGACCAGGATGATCCAGGTGCCACCTGGCCAGGAGGCAGCTGCATGTCTACTCACATAATTTACAGGAAGAGTTCGGTGATTTGCAAACGAGCACACACGCAGTGCACTTGTGTGTTTCTCTAGGCAGTGGTTGCAACAACAATAAAATGGGCAACTACTTAGGGCTTTAAGTAAGTTTAATCATTTAATGGTTGATACTGACAGGCGTCTCTGAAGGTGTACTTTTCTGCCTTGCAGCACTGCACTTTGACTATGGAAGCAGAGGCTGTTGATGGATATATTACATGTAAGTAATTATTTTGTTTGAATATTATAAATTACTTTTCTTTTCCTACTCTCCTTTGTATAATGCAGAAACCTGAAAGTTTAGCTTCCTTGTGTACAGTGTCTACACTGACGCTGAATTAGTAGCATTTAAATATAAAGTCTCTGTATGAGTGAAAAATGTATGGGGATGGGTGTATGGATGATTATCTCTAGGTTTAAATATTTGCTGAGGGTGAATGAACCTTGCAAATGAGAGAGTTCCTCTCCAGAAATTCAAACTGCAGCCAAAAACTTTTTATGCCTTTCCCTATGTATTTCTCTTGTTTTCTGTGTGAGGGGTTGTGCTTTGTTTAACTGTCAGTTAACCCAGAGCTTTTGGGGGAAGGTCTGTATGGTGAATTATTATTCTAGTCTTCCCTTGCCCAGCCTGGATTGTCCCTGTCTGCTAATGGAAAAGTAATCCTAACTTACTTAAAACCAAGCAGCTGGGACAGGGTTTGCCACAGGAGTGTGAGTAAAAGACTGGTGACAGTAGCTTTGAGGGGACTCTTAAAATCAGCCCAATGTTTACTTGGGGCCACTTAGAGTCGAGATCTGACAGGCTCTGGAAGACCCCCCCAGTAAAGGAGGGAAGGGCAGGGGCGAAGGGAGCGAGCGGTTGTGGTTCTTAATCTTTGTGTATCTCTGCTGAAGAAGGGGATACAAACTTACGGGGACCTGTGTTGTGCTCGCAGGTGACAATGACTATTCGCCTGAAAGGGAGCACTGCGGCATGGCCATCGACCTCACCTCTAGCACTCCCAATGGGCAGCACACCTCCCCCTGTCACATGGCAGGCAGTAAGTCTCCTCTTAAGCCTGTTTCTCTCTAGCTGAGGGTTGGGTTGGTCTGGTCCTCCCTGGTCCTTGGTTTGCTTACCAGGTCTTAGCCACTGCTGTTGGCATTGCTAATAACAGAGGAGGACAGGGAAGATTTTTTTTTTTTTTTTTTTTTGGTTCTTGTTTGTGCTGGTGTCTCATCCAAACATGAATGGGATTACTAGTCTGAACTATCCCAAGGTGGCATTTGAGAGCTGGTCCTTACCTGCTCCAGGTAGGAAAACACTAGGCTTGACATGTGCTGGTTTTGTTTCCTCGGGTTCTGAAATCCAAATAGAAATTATTGTTATTATTATTATTTCTATTACTTACTTTGCTTCCCAAAACAGCTTGAAGTAGCTTTATGTGAAAACAAACAAATTTTATTTACAAAACTATAGTTTATTTTAACAAGCTGAAAGGAGTTTGGTTTAGAATGTCGGGTAGAAACTGAGAGTTTAGTGAGTCTGCACAGTAAGTCTCAAGAGCTGATAACACTTATAGAATTATTTTCCTGTTATATATGGGAGGTAGATAAATGTAGTTTATGCAATTTCATAAAAGCAACAATCTTCATTTTCTGTGTGTGTGAATGCCCTACCTTGTTTAAGTGTTGGTTACAGTGTTACATCAAGATATTTACCTTAATGTAACCTCTGCACTTATAGTCCAGAAAAAATGTAGTGCGCTTTGCTTTCAACATACTTGGTGTTCCTCTCTATGTGATACTAATTTTCTTTCTGGTTTTTGTGTACTACAGATACATATTTCTCTATTTAAACCAATGGTTAGTAAAATGCCCTACTAAAATCTGTGAAAGAAAGAGAGGGCTTCTAGGATTGCTTGCTTAAAAATGCACAGTGTATTGCCTTCAGAGTCTTTCTGAGAAAAAGATGTTACTTTCCTTTAAGAATTCTTTCCTCTTGCAAATTACGGGTAAAGCGCAGTTTTATGAGCCTTTAAACTGAGGGTTATTATGAAGATCTCTCAATTATATACATGTTGCTGGAGAATATGATTTCTAATACCGTGGACTGAACTTTATATGACAACCACCCATAATTCAGCATCTTTAGACAATTCCAATTGTGCTGCACTGGGATTCTGATATACTTTATTATGTTGTAAAAGTTTTACTACTCACTTTCTTCATTTTCTTTGTTTCCCTTTTATTAATGGGAAGGCTTCATTGGAAGGGGAAAAAGTATCTGTGTTTTAAATCTTCTTTATAATCTAGACTGAAAACCAAAGTCAAATTAGGAATTAAAAGAATGAAGTCAGGCAAAAGGCTTTAACATACTCAGTGTTTTCATGTTCATGGTGTTAACATTTTCAATGGTTTTTAAGCTTCATTAGTTCTTTGCAACACATATGTATCTGCAGCCTTGGTGAATATCTTAGGGTTTTTTTAGAGGGGTTTTTTGGCCTATCATAGGTGTTTCAAATGCTTTGAGATTCGGATGTGCTGCTGTTGAAAAATTAAGGGCTCTGCCTGGGTTTCCCAAGCCAAACAAAACTCAAGCTTCTTAAATTTATTGTAATTTATTTACTCTTTGCAGGCTTAGGATTGTTTTGCAGAGAGGAAGCTTGTGCTGCCTTAAACATGGAAGATATTGATCAGAGGTTGTCGGCTTTTGTGGCAGCTGTTACATTGGTTCATTTAAGGTTTTTGGCCAAATCTTGAATCTGGCATGTGTAGGCTAAATCGTCAGGCTGGGCTTTTGAGCTTTACACCTGTTTTGTGGGGCACAGGAAATCCTTTTAAAGGTTTGGTAACTCAGGGGCCCGCACCACTTTTTAAAAAGTCTTTTGGGGGTTTTTTGGTATTTTAAAAGGAAAGATGGAGGTGGAATAGCTGTTTGAAATATTTTGTATGAATTTAGTAGCTCCCAGTGGATTGACCCATCATCCATTGTTTTAGGTACGGGCAGTGGTTGTGTTCTATTTCAGACTGGTTTGATTTCCAGTGGGTTGATGGAGATTAAGGGATGTTGGCTGCCATTACAGCAAAGCCCAGGACGTGTCATCCTGACTGGGTAGGACTTGGGAATGGAGGAGGTGATGCCAGGAGCAGACCCCAAATACTTCGTTTCTTGATTGATTGCCAGTCACTGCCAGAAGTGCATGGCCCTCTTTGGCTGTGTGCTCTGGATGTGCACCTGCAAGGTAGAGATTGAAGTTTTGACCTTTGTTCTTCTTGCCTTCTACTGAATTGTTTTGAACCACAGCTCTTAATTTAGTCAGAATATGTGCTTGGCTCAGAAGGAGAAACACCAAAAGAAGGAAATTTCTTGGATCTGTGCTTAAATGACTGAGTAGTGCTCTCCCAGCAACAGCAAAATTATGTGCTGGGTAAAGAGTCTTCTATGTTCATCAGCCCCTGGCAATCTGTGTTAGTAGTTCTGTCTGGATTACTGATGTTTTCAGGTTCTATTCCAAAAGGGTTTGGGTCAAATATTTTGGCTGCTGCATCCTTTAACCTATTGTCATTTTCAAGTATCTAGATGGTATTTGTAGGTTATGGACAGGGATGACACTCAATTTTCCTCGTGAATGAGATGATCCTGAAAGATGAATCACACTAAATCACCTGTCATAGCTAACTGATGATCTTACATATACCTGCCTTTAGCAGAAAACTGCATGTGTGTTGGCAGATGCTCTGTTCTAAAATACTTCACTGTAGTTTTATGTAAGCAAAGATTTTAAATACATGTAAATAGTCAAACTGTAGAGGCTGATAGATCATCTCACTTTTCTCTACAGCAAAAGATGAATTAGTGTTACACCTGCTGAGTACAGATAATATATTTACATAGCCCCAAATCTGGAAGTCCAGATTTTCTTTTGATCTTCCGTAGGAAAACTCTTACAAAGGCTGACACCCAGAGCTGGGTGTCACAGGCTTGCTCAATTAACTTTGTGTTGGTACTAGAGAGTTCCCTGCATGGCCCTAAGCCCCCCCACAGACCCCACTGAGTTCAAGGGAGTCTGTCTTGTTCCCGTCCGTGAATGTTGAACTGGGCTATAAGTGATCAGAAACCTCCGAATAGGAACTGGCATGCTAATTAAAGGCTAATGGGGAATCCTTATAAAAGAGGCTTTAAAAAGAAATAATTCCCAGTCACCTCCCCACAATGCCACACTGAGTTCTTACTACAGTTATTAGAGATATTTTTTTTTCCTGTAGGTTAAAATGGACTTAGAGGAATGTCTGCTTTAGAAACTGCAGGGGCACAGTTGTTCAATTAGTTTGCTCAATCATTGCTTTGTATAGGATGAAGGACACTTTTCTAAGATCACTGGCCTGGTATCATAGGAAAATAGTAGCAGCAGCTATTAGCATCTGACAGTCAGCGACAAAGGCAATTTCCCCTTAAATTAGAGGCTTGACAGTGGGTGTTCCAGTTAACTTTCTTATCTTTGCTTTCATAGACAAAAGGAGCCCTTAAATGAAACAGAGTCAGAACAATCATAAATATCAAACCCAACATCTGATGTTTGAAACCGATTAAAATTGTGGTATGCTTTCCAGAGGTGTTTATAGTAGCTTGAAGCGTTAGTGAGTTATGAGAATTATTTCATTAAGAGAATAAGCCACATCGGCTGACTCTGCTGCTGAAAATAATGAGGCGATCGCCTTTTCTGCGTGGTGGGGAACGATCGCGCTGTCTGACGAGATCACTAATTGGGACAGCAGCACTAAGTGGGAATGATTTCAGCAGTGGTGTTTATAGAGAACTTGGGCAAGGTTTTATTATAATGTAGCCAGTACTAAATTCCAAGTGATCAGGGTAGATTGTCGGTTGCATTTTTTTTGTGGCATCAAAGCCCCAAATCTTTCCTGATCACTTGCATTTTTCAAGCCTGAGTTGTCATAGGACTCCTGTTTTGTCACAGTTGTGTTGTCCTGAGCAGAGTTACATGTACCACAGCTGTATTGGCACATCTGTAGGGATAAAGAAATGTAATTTTGAAGCCTGACTGTTGGACTGAAACCACATAAAGTTAAAAGTTGCTCTCTGCCTCAGCTCTGTGGCAAACAAGTCTTGTCACCATCAGAATTTACTCCCAGGCATGTGAGGCTGAACCCTGCTCTGGGAGTCTTTCCTGGCTCAGTATGTGTTGTGGACTTTTTAGTAGGATGAGGTGATGGAGGCTTTCCTTTAGGGAGGGTGGTTGAAGCTGGCTGGTCTGGGCTGCAGAGGGGGACTGAATTAGTGCTTTGAGGCAGTTACTCCCCTGATGTGTGCACTGGGGCATGAAGAGATCTGGCAGCCAAACTGCTGTGCTCTGAACTGGGGATTCAGGTCTCCATTTCTTCCAAATATCTTGGAAAGTGCTAAAAACCCGGACCTGATCACCTCGAGATGCTGAGGAATCTGCTTTCCCTGGCAGCCTTTAAGGATTATGGTAGGCGGCATTTATTGGTCTGGGTATCTCCTGCCTCAGTGCAGGGAGGTGGACTTTTGACAGTCACTTGAGATGTCCTCTAGTCCTTTGTGTCTGACTTTGCAGTCTTGACACTTTGATTTTTTAGAGCCCAGCTATGGAATTGCTTGGTGATGCCCAATACAGATGTACCTGTGGTTTGGCAGGTTGAAGGACAGTGAAGATGGACTTTGCCAAGATGAGCTCAGACATGAGGGATGAGCTCAATAAAGTGTGGCAGGGAACTGTAAGAAGTGAGCTCCTTGGGCACTTACAAGAGCACGGTCTTTTATCCTGACTTCCTGAGAATTGCCAGGGCAGTAGTAGTAATCAAAGTTTTAGCCAATGCATTTAGCTTTCTTGGAGTTTAAGAAGAAAAATTATTAAATGGAAAGGAAATCATCAGGGTTTTAACAGTAATAGAGGGGTTTTCCACACCTAAGAAACCAAAGCTCTGCAAAGTAGTGCTACACTGTGTTTCTTGAAAAAAACTACAACCCAAACAGAGGAAAGGGTTAACTGGAAATTCAGCATTTCCTGGGATGTACCTTGAATTGTTACAGCGTTATCCACATCGGTTCAGATTTTTCACACTGGTGTGGTTAAAATAATGAAATAGTTCCTCTGATACGAACTCTGTAAACCAACACAGAGTAGCCACTGAAATGAGTTGGTGTTTGAGTATCTGTGGCCCACACTGCAATGGTGAAGGGCTCCCCTGTGTGCTTTTGCTATCTTCTGTCACAGCCCTGGCATTCCCTATGGAGCCGCATACTTGGCTGCAAAAACATTCCTCCCTCTCAGAGAGTGTTATAACGAGGGTGGAGTGAAATGATCAGTTAATCTCATTAAATAGGTTTTTATTCATTCTGATGGAAGTCCCTTGAAAGGTCATCTGCCAGGGCTTTGTTGCAGCACACACCTTTCTTGGGAAGCTTCTGTTATTCTCTTGGACTGTCAGGTTCAGTTAACTTTCCCTGGTACACACCCTGTTACAACACTGTGCTCTTGCTAGCTTTGTAGTCAGCAAATTTTCAGTGTTTGCTTCTGGAATTTCAGTTCCTTTTCAGACATGCCAATGAAAAGAGCAATCCTCATCTTCCATGAAATATGACACTTTGATAGCAGCTGGATGACAGATACCTGTTGGAGAGTGTTCTGTGTTTCCCATTCCTAAATCTGGGGGAAGGTGCGACTGTTGAAATCAATGGATATCTTCTCTCAGGAAATTGGTTCAAAGGCTTGTTTCCAGTTCCTGTGGGCCACAGGCTCTGTCTAGTCCTTCAGCCAAGTGATGTAGGTTTCCAGGTTGGCAGGACTAAGTTCTAGAGGTGGAAATGCAGCTGCCTGTGCTACCTTTGTGCAGTACTGAGGGTGAACAGTGCTTGTCTTTCCAGTACCAAGAGGGCACCTTGAAGGAGTGATGCCATTCTATCTAGGAGGAAAAGGCAGAGCCTCCTTTCTGCCTTTTGCTTCAGTAATCCCAGTGAATGAAAGTCCTTGAAGAACCCACCTTGAAACGGGTCTAAAATTGACCTGTTCTAAAATTCTGTAGAAAATTGAAGAGAAGGCTGAGCCACTGCTCTGTGTAGTATCAAGACCTGTTACCAGCCCAGGTGAGGAGCCTGTGCCACAGCGTGTTTTCCCTTCCTTAGGGTAGTGGGTGCTTGTTTGGAGTCCAGGCAGCTGACTGCTGCATCCCAGTGGAAGGAAGCAGAGCTGGATTATCACTGAGAAGCAAGGAACATGACAGATATGGCTCCAGGCTAGGTCACCAGAGGCCCAGTTTTTCTCCAAATTCTGGTCATTGTAGGGAGTCCCTTCATGTTTCTGTGCTTTTTTTTCCCTCTTGCCTTTTATTTTCTGAATCACAGAAGCCGTAGATCACTTAGGATGGAGACTTGGATGGTACATGTTAGCCTTTGTCAAAAGCAGGATTTTTTTACAATATCTTCTTTGCTTAGGGGTTATTTTGCATTTAATTTTTGCAGCCCCACAATGGGATGCATTCAGAAGTACCTTAATACCAGTGCAGCTTATTTCCTGTCCTGCACAGGAATAATTGTGGTGGTCCTAAAGTACCCTGTTGTGGTGTGATTACATTACAACAACCACGGAATTTTAACTATTCCCACACCACTGAGCATTGCCAGGTCTATGTGTGGACGAGCTCCTATTCACACTGCCCAGTAAAATGTGCCCTTGATCTGGAGCCAGGTCTACATTACTGGCTTCTGCTGGCACTGCTGTGTCAGCCTGTGGCTTTCAAGAACTGTAATCCCTCACAGGCAGAGAGATGCTGGCAGAAGAGCTCTGAGCATAGCCCTGGCTGGCAGGGTCACCTGCAAGTGCTGTTACAGGTGTTACATTGCAAAGGACTGTAAAACAGCAGACACTGTTCCTGGAAAAGCATGGGCTTGATTGATCCCCCTCATTTCTGTGCTGATAGGTCATGTCAACTTCTCTGAATTAGAATGTCTTTTTTGGGTTTTTAAAATGACTTTTGCTTTCTCTCTGCCTCTTACTTTCAAAAAATCTTTCCAGGTTGGGGGTTTATTCCTGTAGCGCTGTGTGGCCAAGGCATGGCACCACAGAGTGATGCTCTGCATGCATTGTATGAGCTCCTTTAGCTCATGGTTGCTCTATGTTTGTCCTGTCCAGAGAGGTCACAGGGCTCTTGGTCTTCCCTTTGGTGAAGCTCAGGTTGGTGGCCAGAGCCCTGTGTCCTATGGGTGTAGGCATTCAGCTCATGGTGATTGGCAGTGGGGCTGCAGCCCAGCCTCATCCCCAGTGGGCACAGCTGTGAGAAGCAGGTGAGCAGCATTGACAGCAATGAGCCATGGAGTGCCCAGGTGCACTGAGCAACCACCAAAGGGAACAGAGGGCACACAGGTGCACTGCATGCACAGGAGGCTATAAAAGGCTGGGCTGAAGGACAAGAAGGGCAGATGCTTGCAGCCTTCTGAAGTGCCCTGGTGTTGCTCTGTGTGGGCAGGTGGCTGAAGCCTTCTGCTGTGGTAAGGTGTTACTGTGTATGGGCAAATGCTTAAAGCCTTCTGAAACTGTGTGGTGATCCTCTGTGTATCGTGGCTGTCTCAGCTGTGACATGTGCTGTGACATATGGGGGGGAGGTCAGTCCTGGGGCCAAACCATATTCCCACCCCCAGTGTGGATGGTGTGAATATCTGTGTCTACCAGCTGGTAGTGAAAAAAAAAAGAGGAGTTGAAGTGTATCATTCTCCTACACAGGTAGGAGCCCCTCTTCTTAGCAGACTGTGGGTTTTACACAAGGCATGAGCCAAGGAATCTGATTCACTACAGACCTGTATGCTCTCCCCACCATGGTTTCATGTTACTTGGAGAAGCTGCACAGACTTTTTTTCTAGCCTCTTTTCCTGCTGTGGGATTGGTACCTATCACCTGTGAGGTTGCTCTGGGCACAGGTGTAGTCACTGCAATAGGGGAGAGAGAAGGGAAAGATCAGTGTGAATATTCAGGTCCCTGCCCTGTCTCGGACTTGGCGAAGGCCTTTGGAGGACTTGATGCTACTGTCCACCCTGAAACTTCATGCAGTGGGGTAGAAGATCCAGCTGCACCTTGGTGCTGCTGTTGTCAGGCCCTTTGTCCTGGGGGGTTGGATGTCTCAAATGTTTTTCAAAGGAGGTAGGGCATCCTGAAGTACATAAAGCTTGTTTATCCATTCACCTTGTTACCTGTCCCACCTATCATCTTTTTTTGTTATGCATCTTCTCGTGTGAGGGGGTAAGGCGGGCTGTGTTTCCTCTCCGGTGAATGGAAGATCTGAGCTGGGCTTATGGGAGAGATGCTCCGGTGGCAGTTAAACCACATTCACGGCAAAGCTTGACGTTCCGATGGGGGGATTTTCTTGTTTATCCCCTCTGTTCCTCCACTTGAACAAAACAAGTGTTAGACTAAAGGTATCTATGCTGTGAACTTTGGCATCAGGCTGGAGCTTTCTCATCTTCTTTTTCGTGATGGTTTCCTTGCATTCCACCCCTCCAAATTCCATCAGAAGAAAGTGATCTTGTCCTGGTTTTTCTCAAGGGGCATGTGTTGCCTCAGTCCATGAAAATCAATGTTGGTTAGTGGCACAGAATGCGGGCTGCAGAGCCCTGTGATATGCTTAAGTCTATGGTAATTTGTCTCATAATTGTTCTTGGATTTGGGAATGCCTGTGTGCAATTCTATGAGAATTCATACCTAATATTTTCTAGACATCAACTCAGCTTTTGGACATTTTATGATTCCTTTTGCAAGCAAAGTTGCTTTTTTAGGTAATGATCTAGCCATAAAACATAAACTGAGAGAGTTTTTGGTAACTCTATCTGTGTGCATCATTTAAACTTCAGCAGTGTGAATTAAACAACCGCTTTATTCCAAGGAGCAGCAAACAGGATGGTGTGAATTCCTTCATTTTGAAAATGAAAGAAGTTTCTTCTTTCTGTATGAAAACAGCAAGTCTTTTTACCCACAAGAGATGAGGTTTATTCATTTGAGGGAGAGTAGCTGTTCTCTTAAAGTTGTGGATGGTTTAAAAGCTTCCAGGAAAGAGTGGCAGTAGACTGAAGACCTTGTTCTGGTTAGCATCCAGGTCTGTGATAGAGGGAGACAGCTCAGGCAAAAGAATAAAATGGTGTTTGGTTTTTAATCTTGCTTCTTGAGAAATTGATATCCTGCAGGCTTTGCCTTGTCAAGATAACGGCCCCTGAAGGAGAATAAATCTTATTAATTAGCAGTTTTGCATACTGCTTTTAATTGTTCATTCCTAGGTACAGGCTTTGTATTGCACGTGCACTGTTGTGGTGAGGGGCCTCTCTCCTGCAGCCCTGGAGGGTCTACCCGAGTGTAGAAATATTTCAGAATGCACCATTGGGCCTTAAATTTACTCAGTGCCTTAATCCTCATCACCTTTCAGATTTAGGCATGTTCTAAATGCAGTTGTAAGTAATAGTTTTACAGTTTAATCTCCCAAAATTGGGTCAACCTTACCAGCTGTTTTGACCTGGTTACCAGCACAGGTAGTTCCTTGGTGAGTCAAATGCATCTTTGTGCAGCTGTGTGGAACAGTCTGGGGTGTCAGCTTCACTTGAAACCCCCTGTTTGAAATTTTCCCCCTGCCTTAAATGCACAGGCCTCTCTCTCTATCCCTGTAGGGTATTATCCTTTGGATAATCTCATCTTCGAGAGAGCAATATCACAATATTTCCTTGTTATATTGTGCTTTTTCAGTTTTAAGCGCTTTACAGAGGATACCAGTTGAAGAGATACAAATGAGTGGACAGAATTTTAGGCTGAAGAGGTGGAGAAAAAGTTGGGAAATTAATCTTAGAAGAATTGAGCTCCTGTAGGTGGAAGACAAGTCAGCTTCCTAATTTGTGTACGTGACTGCAAATTGTCAGAGTATAGGTAGCTCTCAGGAGTTCAGAAGAATGATGTGCTAGTTGTGTATGTAAGGGTCAAGTAGTATATAACGTTAGCAGACTGAGAGCTCTGTGAGTTTATTCTTGGCCTTCTTTTAAATTTGTATTCTACGAATTGCACAATTTCTTTTGCCACAATCCCAGTGTACCTCCATGTGAATCGCAGAGTGTTCTCATAGTCTAAACGCTATGACCCATCAGCTGCCCCCAAATTACCTAATATCAGGTAGAGAAGGTTGTCAGCCAAAGAAAATGATAGGAAAATGTGTCCAGCCCTGGTTTCTGACAAGCCTGTACATGTGCAGTGGAGTAATACAAATGGAAGGCACTTAGAGAGGGTTTCAGCCACATACAACAGAGAAGTACAGGCTTGAAAAATACTAGGAAAGTGCAATTCTTATGCAATGAGGAAGCCAGAAAGAGGTATGGGAATTGTGCCTTGGCTGAAGGAAAAACTATTTAGCACCGCCCTTTTCAAATGTCAAATGCATGGGAAAAAGTTGTTGGAAGCCAGTCTCTGCTAAGTTTGCTGCTTGCAAAACCTACTTTTTGTGAGATGTTTGTGCAAAAGCACCTCTCTGGTCTGCCTGTGAGACCAGACATGACTCAGGCTATCAGCATGTAACATGGTTTCAGGTTGCTGTCTTACTGCTCTTGGTCTAAAATGCTGGAAAGGAGGTGTTTGCTTTTTTTTCCTCACTTTTCAAGTGCTTCATTCATTTAATGTCATTAGTGCTATTGTTACTTAAATTTACCTTCTGACTGGTAGCCATTAAATATTTATAGAGAAATCAATAGTAGTGAGATTTTTGCTCAAGTAAATATATATCACATATGTACTCAAAACCAAAGCAAACTGCAGTGCATTCCAGGAAATAATCTATAGTGCTGCTCTGTGATGTTCTTCCTCATCTTCATGTCAGGATGTTTTATCTATGTCCCAGCTCACCCGTTCCTGCTCCAGAACTCTGGCTGTTCTTTTTGACGGCCTAGAACAACGGAGCCTTAGGAAAAGAGTAGAAGTGTTTTCACAGTAGAAATGTGAATGATAATTGCCATAAAATTATCCAAGGTTCCTTAATGACTGGATGCAGGGAGATCCTTAGCTTTGATGTTATGTCTGGTGGACAGCACCCCAGCCAGAGACGGCTGTACTAGAAGAAGAGAACGGAACTGGCTGGAGGCAAACCTAGCCCTTCCTAGCATTTGGAAAGGGAAAAGTATTTTTGAGAGAAGGTAGTGATGTGGCAATGGAAGATGATGGTTTAAAGCCATTTCAAACCAATGCCTCAGAAAAAAATAGGACTGGGCTTAAAGTGGCTTTGGAACCAGGCTTAAGCTCATTGGAGGGGAATAGACAGAGGTGTGATATAGACAACACAGCCCATATGCACAGGGCAGTTTATTCTCCATATTGGGTCTCAGCAGCATTTTCTTGTGCAGCTATAGATGGAATAAGTCTTTGTAGACCATCCAAGAGATGACCTTAATCAATTGTTCTGGCCAGGTGTTTTGGAAGGGGGAAAGCTTCCTTATGAGTCAGTGATGAAATTTCAATTTATAATTATGACTGTAGTTTATAATAATAATTCTAATTATATATTTACAGTTTAACCTACTACAATGTAAAATGGTAACATTTGCTGAGCTTTGGCTGCTTTCAGATGGTGAAAATGTGCTGGTGGTTGTTGGCTGGATTTCAGAAATGTTTGTCAAAATTTTGTGTGCTATGTGAACAACAAAATTTTGTGTGGATTAAGCAATTATTAATTCTCTCCCATTATCCATCAGATAAAACTACAACTAGCTCATTAACTAAAATTAATTGTAAATAAAGCCGATCTGTTGTTGAGGAAACTAGTTAGAGTGGTAATTGGGTAATGATGATGCATTTAATTTCATACTGCAGATTTAAAAGCTACTCCTTTTGGCAGTGATAGAGCAAGGTGTTCTGAAATGAAGCCCGGTGCTTGTCACTGTCATTGTCCTCTTAATTAATGCCACCAGGACTGCCTGTGTTTTGAATCTAATTAGTGTCCCCTGCAGAGCACTTGGAAATGTCCTGATTCTGCTCACACTGAAGCCAGTGGTTAAACTATTTTGTGACCTCTGTGGGCAGGAGGTAACACAGGAGGCAGTGTGGAAGTGGTGGTGTAGGACATGGTGCACTCCTGGCTTTCCTCCTGCCGCAGCACATCCTCATGTCTGAGCTCTGGGAATAGTGGCTGTGCTTTGGGATTTGCTACTCACTTGCCATGGAGATAGATCTGGAGTTTCAGGCCAACAAAACTGAATTGTGACTCAACCTTTTAAAAATGATTGAGTGAGTAATTTTCTATGCAGCTTCATTACAGTATCTTTTGCCCCAAGGATTATTTACTGTAGAGTAACTTCCAGCATGTTTTCGCTGCTATTTGTAATGTTAAATTTTCATAAGAAAGGACTTGTTTAAATAGGATAATGTTTTTATCCCAAATTGCCCAGTTCTAATGGTAAAATTGGCTTCACGAGTAAAATCAGCAGTTGTACCTGCTAGCTTACGTGCACAATTTCTTGGTTATTTGTTTCTGTTTTCAAAATTTATTAAATGCTATTATGAGATGAGCACAGTGTGTTTGAGTTTAGCCAACTACAATTTCAGTCCTTAACAAAGAAATGGGCATTGGGTACAGAATATATAATTCAGGAGAGCCACCAAGTTGTTCAGAGGGATGGAGCACCTTTGCTCTGAGGAGAGGCTGAGAGAATTGGGATTGTGCAGCCGGGAGAAGATAAGGATTTGGGGTGACCTAATTGTGGCAAGAAGAATTGAGAGTGACTGTTTACAAGGGTCTGGAGTGACAGGACAAGGGGGAATGGCTTCCCAGTGTCAGAAAGCCGGGTTAGATTGAACATTAGGAACAAATTTGTGACTGTGAGGGCGGTGAGGTCCTGGCACCAGGTTGCCCAGAGCAGCTGTGACTGACCCTGGATCCCTGGAAGTGCCCAAGGCAGGTTGGAGAGGGCTTGGAGCAAGCTGGGATAGTGGAAGGTGTCCCTGCCCATGGCAGGGGGTGGGATGAGATGGGTTTAAGGTCTCTTCCAACCCAAACTATTCTCTTATTCTCCTTGTCCTATCATTTGTAATCACTCTACTGATATTTTTTTTTCCCTTCTGACTTGGTTTAGAGGGAATTACAGAACTAAAGCATTGACTTAATCTTTAATGTTCCTACTTACCAGACATTAGGGGAATATAGAATAAATATATTTTACCTGTTTTATTTTTAACTTTTTCTCTGTGAGGTTTTTTTTCTTTTGTGCTTCCTGGTCCATGGGGAGAAAAACCCTTCAAGCATGTTGTAGTTACATCACTAATATTAGAACTGAGTAATCGGGTGGCTTTGGCAGCAGTCTCGTTTATAAATTGTTGGTGAGCAGATGGCTCACCAAGTTGGCATGCCAGCTCCAAACTTTCACAATCATGAGTCAAGTTTTAAATCCCAAGATTGTCTTACATACCATGAGGGGTTTTTTTTTATTTTTAATGTGTGTTTGTTTAATAAATGTAACTCTCGATGGGTCTTCTCATTCCTGAGCTGTGTTTTGTGCTGAAGCATGGCTTTTCAGCAGTCTCTGGCTTTGGGAATGCCTTTTTTCCTTAATTTAATGAAAGTGGAGACTTTTTTAGTCACATATCTTAAAATCTTGCTGCTAAGAAAAACTAATAAATGACAGTGTAAGGGACATAAAAGTGAGACTTGTAAGCTCTGGCTAATGTCAAGAAGTTCAGATGATTGAGATCATTCACAAATGAACGTATAACAACTTTTGGTTTGTATGCACAAGTATTTTTTAAGAATAATTTGCTGGTATTTGTTATCCTGGGTATGCAGTTCTATGCCGATTTGTTTGTTTTCTGAGTGCAGGGCTTAAGTCATTAGGCAGCATAGAGTACAAATGTTACATTTTGAAATGCAAGAGTGAATATTTTCTGTAAGCAAAATGTAGCAATAAGGAAACTGGGCCGAGCAAGAGCGCTCAGACATTGCCTGTGAGCACAATGAAGTTCCAAAAGGGTCGGATCTTGAGCCACTTGAGAATTTGGACTAATATTTCTGGAAGGATTTCTGCTTTTTTTCTTTTTCCTTTTCAAGCTATTCCTTTAACTAAAATTAATATGGTATATGTGGGTTATAATGCATTGTGGGACCTGTTATGAAATGATAATTAGACCTTATTTCTAAATGATTCCACACAAAGTGTGCTGTTGTAAATGCTAAACAACTGTGTTTCTTCCATAATCATGTAATTGGTGTGTGCAGCTAATTAGTGTGTGTTCAGTTTAGGCCCAGATTTTTTGGAAATGTCTCCTGTTCTGGTCCTGATTTAGCAAAGCTCTTAAACAGATGATTAACTTCCATTGGCTTTAATAGGACTTAAGCACATTCTTAATCAGGGCCATTGTGTCAAATCATGTCTCTTGGTGACAATCAGAACAACCTGCCAGAGCCGTAGTAAAAATATCTGTAGGCCCTTCTTAAATTTAGATTAATCATTTCTTTAATTTGTGAAGCATTTTTTTTTCAGAATCTGATACTCTGTGTAGGTACCCTTCTCTCTCTTTTTAAGCAAATGGTTATTGTCACAATCTAATTGTATGTGTAAAGTTTAAAGATTTTAACTAGCTTGGCAGGCTGTTTACATCAAATCTGTTCAATACACCTTTGAGATGGAGAAGAAGAAAATAGGCATCTGAGAGTGCCTCACTGGAATATAAATGTCAGTGCTGATAGATATCTATGATAGAAAATTTGTGTGGGAGTAATAATTTAGTAATAAAATAGGTCAAATTAATTTTTATGCTGAAGGGGATACCTTACAATAACCATTTTGTAATTTTATGTTTGACAGTTTGCTCTGCATTATGTGGATAGGTGGAGCTGAGATAATGTAATCCATTTCCAGTTGTAAACAAGATTGCTTTAAGAGCTGCAGTAGTAAGATGCATGTTGGCTGACTTTAAGCTGAAAGGTAATTGCCTCTGAATATTAATGTGCATGTGGGGATTTTGTTTTTAATTCTGGGATTTTGTATTTGCCCTATAGCAGCTCGTTTTCCCAAACCCCGCTTTGCTGCTAATTGAAGCTGATGGCAAGTGTTGAATTTTGGGTCCTTTGCTTCTATTTTATGTGGCCTGTGTTCCTTGGAGAACGCTGCTTTCTTTGGCTGTTACTTTTTTTTGTGTAACCACCTTTCAAGGTGAGGATTTTTGGAGATGCTCTTGTTGTCCTACAGCAGCTATGAGTAGTTCCTGGCATGGAGGAGGAAGGATGGAATTGTAGGTTATGGAAAAGGGGAGAAGTTGCTGCACTAACTAAATTGGAGCCTCTTAGAGAAATGAGAGTTGAGGTGCTGATCCATGTGCTCTGTAGCTGGCAAGCTTTCTCATGAGTAATTTAAGACCTATCCAAAGCCCACTGTACTCTGTGGGAGATTCTCTGATTCCACACACTTGTGGAGCAGACCCCTATCACGGGGACAAGCTGTAGGTAGTGACAAGCACGGTCTGGGGGAACATCAGCTGGGCTGTGTTTGAAATTGTTTTAGGCATGGAAGGCTACAGCCAGATTACAAGCAAGCTGTACCTCAGCTTTCCATTTAAATTCCAGCCCTTGGCTTGTACAAGCTGTTCCATTACCACTGCTTACAGCAAGGCCCAGCACTGGTAACAGCAGGATTGGTGTTGAGCAGGGTGTAGCTGCAGCTCTGCTCTGGAGCAATCTGCAGCTGAGCAGTGCTGCAGGAGCTTGGAAATCTGTTGTGTGCAGGGTTTTGACCTGCACATGTTTTAATTGCACCGGGTGTGTGGGCTGTCATTAGTTAGGACTGTTTAAAGGTGTTATACCTGGCAGGTGCCCCAGATGCCCTTCTAGCTGAGATGACTATTCCTGAGACAAGCATTCAAAGCAGAGTTCAGCATTCCTTGTTCTCTGTGGCAATGCCAGCAATTTCTTCTGGAAAAGAAAAGCCAAATAACAAAAAGGGGTATTTTTAGCTTGGATCGATTTGCTGATCCAGTTTAGTGCACGGTCTCACACAGTGAGAGGGGGGGTGTCTGAGCAGGGATGGGAGCTCCTAGCTCTTTTTCTGTTTCTGCAGAGGCAAAGGCACTGAGCTGTGCCGATACCTCACACAGGTCATCAACTGTGTGGTCAACAAGACAGGCAGTTGGCTTTTCTGCTGCCTCTAACCCAGTGCAAAGGGTGGTTGCCTCTTGCAGAGGGATGGGGCCAGCAGCTCAGAGGTGCTGGGTTCACAACCAGCCCTTTCACAGGTTGCCTTTATCTCACAGCTCACATTTGGACTGTAACCTCATATAACACCTTTAGTTAAACAGTGGTGGTGGTATGAGTGGGAACCACTGAACAGAGACAGACTTGAATCTTCCACACTCCTGCACCTTGCACAAACTTTGGGGTATTGAGCTTTTTGGCTCAGAATGATTTTTAAATTTCCATAGTGCCCCATCTCCAGTGATTTGGTCTGACACTTCCTGAAGTTCAGGGGAGTCTTCGTGGTATTTCAGTCATTTTTGCAACATGATGCTGCTTGTAGCAAAGCTGTTCTATGGATGCCTTTGCTAAAAAATTACTTAGCTACAGAAACATTTGACTGTAGGCTGGTAAGCAGAAAAAGTGAGGGTGTGTGGGTTTGTGAATGTATGTTGCCCATTAAGGAGTCTCACTCAATGCTGGGTGCTTCATTACAATGAGAAAAATAACATAAAAGGATTCTAATAGCTAATTAACTTGTTCACTAATGGATCAGGCACTGTCTTAAGGGCAGTAGTTTAAAAGAGTCTGTTTAATGAAAGTTGACTGCAGGTATGTCCTGTGGCTATTACAAACTTTGTTTTATAATAGCATGTATTTTTCAGTAGCTCCTTGCCATGCTGTAATGTGGTTGGAGTGGGAGAAATTAGAAAACTGACCATTTCCCGGCAGATAGCGATAAGTTTCTACTCAGTCAGAATGCTCTATACACTGTGATAGGTTTATAATTATTATCCTAAGATTGATGCTTTTAGGGGGGAGTGTAAATTTGTGCAGCAGTAATCCATTAAGAAATCAATAATCATTCCATCCTGAAATGCAGTTTCTCTACAACATTATAAATACACACCAAAGATTTGAAACTCTGTCGGTTTCCCCTTCTCCACCCCCCTCCTCCTGCTTCCCTGAACTCCAGGTTCAATGCCCTTTGTTGTGTTGGAGAAGCAGTTCTGTGGTGGGACTCTTCTGGCAGGAAAAACAAGGCTGATGGTATCAGCAGGACCCTGAGAGCCAGTAGTGCTTTTTAGTGCAAACTTGCTTTCCCACCAAAAGTACACTTTTTATCTTGGGGAAATTCTCCCTCTCCTCTGCCAGGGTTTCATCCCTGCTAGATGGGGATGATGAAGATTCATGCCTTGTTCCTCTGCAGAGAACAGTGGAGAGGAAGTATTGTAGAAGTGCAAAGTCCTTGTATGTGTACATTTCCTTTTCCTCGTTCAGACTTGGTTCTTCATGTAACAGTTCAGAGGTTTAGCTATCAGAGACCAGCACATCCTGCAGGACTTCCCTTTTTGCTCTGAATTCTCCCTAGCTGGGCAAACACATTTTTGAATTGCTGCTATAAGTTGTCCCCTGATATAAAGAGCTGGAAACATACTTTTTCTAGGAGTGAGGGTGATTATAACTGATAAATAGTAGCTGAGCGAGGAAGAGTGGGAGTATTATTTATGTTTCTTTGTGGAGGAATAAATTAAATGGGGTGAGGTGCTGGGTCAGCCTGGTTTTGATCTTGCAAGGAAAATTGTGGATGGAACAGGGAGATGCTATTGCTGTAGCAAGAACCACAAAACGAGGAGTATATCTAATATTACATTTCCATGGCTTTTACTTTTATTATTCCTCTACTTTCGTTTTGTTAGAGCTGGTTGAAAAATCATTTCTAATAAAAAAAAAATCTCATTTTTCCATTTCAGTCTAAATTACTATTATTTTTAGCCAGCTCTGCTGTTGGTTGAAAAAATGGGCATTTGTTAATGACAGAGTTAGTTTTTAAACCCATCATAGTTGTTTAGGCCAAAATTCCCTCTTCCTCATCTACCTCCAAAAAAGCGTGCTTGGCTTGGTATGGGTAACTCAGATATGCCTCTTCCTCCTCTGAGAACACTGTCGTCCAATTCATGGGTGGTCACCAGCCTCTTCAGCTTTGAGAGGGAGAAGAAACAGTATTTATCACACCTTTGCTTTTGAGATTTGAGAATCTCAGGTTATATGCAGAGGTCTAACAAGTGTGAAGTGTGAGTTTTGACTGTGATTTGGTACATGTGTACCTTGGCTTATCTGTGAATACCCACGTGGATAGAATCATACGTGTGTTTTAGTGCTTGCAGACAGGGAGTGTGGGTGAGCTGGTGATGAACAAAACTGGACACCAAGAAGCCAAACACTGATTCTCACCTCTGTAAGTTGCTCTAGAATAATCCAAGGCTATTGTCATGGTAAATTCTCTCACTGTGATCCTGTATGGAAAGAGCTTTCACACATGGCTTGACTGTGGGGACACTTGCCTTTCACTGGTTTTCACTGGAAGTGCATAGTTGGATGCTAATAGGAAAAGACCCAGATACCAGCAAAAGAAAGGTCTTGTCAATTGTGTTCAGCAGATTTTCATTCAGCATTGACTTCTTTTTTTTGAGTTTTTTTCTGTAAGGCCATGAACCCTATACTGGGTACTTTCAATAAAGAATAGTTCTTCATTTACCGAAAACTGTCCCTCTTGCTCAGATGCTGGTAGTATGTGTTTAGCAAGGGCTGACAGTTTATGGGTTTTGACTCTTCAGTACCTTGTAACTGGCTTCACTTCTTTGGTCTTCACACTGATTAATGCTTTTATACATCACTAACACCTAATTTTGAAAAAAAAAAAATTTCCTCTTTTCCATCAACTTGTGATACAGAAGCAGCAGCTGATTGACAGCTGATTTTTTTCTGCAATGGTTTGCTGAAGTGTTCATGCCAATGACATGTGGCTTTTCAGTGAAATAGGAAGACTTTATCACATCTTCTTGTTTTACCCATTACCTTTTTTTTCCAGTGGTTTGCAGAACAGTGAGTGCTAAAAGCCCAGTATCAGCTCACAGGATGCCGAATTTAACAGATAGACCTTTATTAGCTCTCGGTTGCATTTGTCTTTACTTCACAAGTCTCTATTTAGAATTACCTGTAAATGGTTATTTTCCAGTGTGGTTTTCAAAGACAAACCACTTTTTTTCTTATTGTTGTTGCTGCTGGTTTCTTTAACTGCTAAAAGCTCATCACCATGTATATAACTCTTATGTGTCCACTGATAGCTTGAGTGGCAAGTTACAGAAATTGATGTAAGTGGCTTTTTGGAAAGAAAATTCTTCAAAGAGAAATATTAAACAAACGGAACAATTAAGAGATGCCATCTCAATCAATAAGTTAGAGTTAATTGGCTGTGTACAAAGCATTTTTAAACAACTTCCCTGAAGAGTCTGTATATTGAGCTTAGAGTGCCTTTCTAGTGAGGCTATTTTCAAAGGCTGGTTTCCTCTAAAAAAGTGCTCGTTTTCAATTTTTTTTTCCTAATTTCCAGACTGAATGCCATCTTGCATATGGGTCTCATTGAGTGAATATAAGACTATTTAATAACAGCTTTTCATTTCTTCCTTTGTGTGTGTGTGCCCCTCTAGGAGTATCCCATGTTCTAGTGACTGCAAACTGCTGGTCTAAAAAACAGCCAGCAGCTGCTCTCAGCCTGTGGGCAATAACAGCACTTCAAATGGGCTGTATTCAGGCATCTGTGTTACCTCATTTTTGTATTTCTGTTGACTTTATCAAAGTCTCCCAAGTGCAAGACATTGACCACAAGCCACGTGTTGGGACCAACGGTCTTAAACTGATAGTTCAACTTCATACTTGTAAGAGGTGTCATAAACCCTATTGGAATTAAAAGGAAAAAAAACCTCTAAACCCCCTTGTTAGTACCCTCGGGTTATGGATACATTTCCAAAAGGGTATTTTATGCCAAGCCTTCAAAACCCTCTTTGATAATGAACAGGCATCATTCTCTGAACCTTCAGTGACTGGAGGTGGAAGAAGAGCTTCCTGTCTCTTAGCAGGAGCTACCTGTCTCTTTGGAGTGCCTCCCTCGGGGTGTTGTAGGCCTGACTTTTAGAGATGGCAGAGATTGCTAGACCACGTCCGAGCGGATCAGGAATTCGTGCAGTTGGACATTGGAAGAGTTGGTCCAAGTGGCTTGGTCAGTGGCACGTGGTGAGACAGCACCCAAGCCTCACACCTGCTGAAATGCCTGTCTTCTATCTATGAGTTCATTTCACCAGACCAGTGTTTTTTGCTTTTTGGGTTATGTAGAGCTGTTAAATGTGTTTAATGAAGCTGCCTCCCTATTTTTTTTTTTTCCCTCGACCCAAATGTCACCTGTAAAAGTCAAAGTAAATGGTAAGAAAGGAAGAAATCGCTAGCATGAAATCTGGAGAAATAAGTAGTTCAAAGCAAAAAGCAAAATACTTTCTTAATGCTTTTCCTGGAAATTGTTCTTCCCTTTTGACCCACAAAAGGTCCTCACTGTGACTTGTAAGCTAAAGGACTGTAATTCTGGGTAATAGTTCTCAAATAATTTGAGCAGTGCTGCATTCAGATGAAGAAATGTTAACAGGTCTTGTCCAGGCTGATTCTCCCTTGTGCGGTTGGGTAAAGGAGTGGGGAGTAAATCATTGAGTAGGTATATCTTCCATTCAGCAGGAGCCGCACATGATGGGATTATTAGTATTTCTAAACTAAAGCCCCTGACAGATCCTTGGATGCTTAAAGCTGTTGTGATGCTTTACCAGATGGTTCAGAAACTCAGACTGGAATATCTCATTGGCTGGTGCTAAACAATGACATTTCAAACCCACACGTTTGTTTGGATTTTAATTTTCAGGAGGATTAAAGCTTTTTGGGATATGGGCTGTCTCTTTCCATATATATGCTCAGCACCTTATGTAGTTTAGATGCTTTTGCAGTGTCTTTATAATTCATCATATTACAGAGTATTTGGAACTGTTGCACATTTTTAGCCATGTGGTCCAGCAAAGTGCAGACAGGGATAAGTGTGCAAGTTGTTTAATGCAATGAGTGTGATGACTGCGACTGCTTTGTCTTGTATCTGGTAATTGTGTGAGCAGGTGATTATGCTGAAATGTGCCACTTTTGATTCTGTATCCCTCTGTTCTTTTCACTTCTCAAATCTTGTCTTTGAAGCCTCTGTTCTGTAAATACTAATGTGTTTGCATAACTTGTATTCGGTGCAGTGTTGATGCTTATTCCTCTTAGAGGTTGAACTGTTCAGTCCTGACTCTACTTAATACATTGAATGAGACCCTGCTGCTCTTGGGGAGATGATCAAAGGAAATTGGTTGGGTTTTATTCCCTTTCAGTCCCATGACATTTTGAAAACTGGATGGAGTGTCCTTCTGGAAAAATCTAAAAAATTTTTAAGGCCTTCCAAATTAGGCAGTCCTGCCTGGCTGCCAACATGTCCGTCCTGGTTAAAACTATCTTTCTGCTACTTTGGAACTGTCTTGGAGTGGGAATGGAAATATTACTATGAAATTCCCTTCTGAATTCCTTAGGGCAAAGATTACTGTTTTGTTGTGTGCAGATAATACTGGGTAGAGGCAGGCTACTATGTGAAAATGTGCACAGATAATTTTGGGATCAGGGGAAGGATTTGAGATAAGTGTTTGAGGAATGGAGGTCTCATTTATAATGCTTGTTTAAACAACAGTGTTGATGTACATTCTAGAGAGCAGTGAACCAGGATGCTTTGTTGACAAGTCTGGGAGGTTCAGCCTTTTTTGTCCCTCTCTTACCCTTAACAACTCAATTAAGAGAATAGCATCAGTGGGAAAAGAGTTCAGTTATGGTGAGAAGAAAAAGGACATTTGACATAATTATTTTTGTGTTAGACTGGTACGTTCTATCCCACTGTTCTCCATATGATTCATTCTATTTGTGCATGATTGTTGCACAGTATTAAATAATGTGCTTTTCTTTCCGTTAAACAAGTATTCCCCTAGCTTGTCTCAAAAGCTGACACGTTCATTCTTCACTCAGGGAGTTCTGCATCTGTCGACACTTCAGACATAATCAGTTTAGATTTCAGCAGCTGATTAGTGCTCACCTCTAACCAAACTCAGAAGCTGTTCCTCCAAATGGTAACAAATAATTTCCTAATTAGTCCTCTGCATAATGAATAGCAGGGGCCGTAGCTGAAAGCTAGTGCTCTCCGAGGCCTTCCTGTTCTAGTCCACTGGCCTTACGGACTGTTGGATCAGCATTTATGCTGAGCTTTTCTTCCCCCACCTTAAAATGCCTTGCTGAGCAATTAATTATGCACCTGAAGATAGGCATTTGGCACGCAACAGTATTCCACACACAGCTATGAAGGTTTCATTAGAGGCAGGTAATTTCTGTGTGGTTATGAAAGCAGGAGCAGGAATGCTGGGCAGCACTCCAGGATTATCCTATAGCGCCTGGAGCCGGTGCGTGTCCCTGCGAAGCTGTTTGACCTGGCCGGCTGATGCAGCCGAGCGCGGCTCACGCTGCCTCAATGCTGCCTTCAATACTGCCTCAAACACGAGCCCGCCGAGTGCACGGAGCAGCAGCTGGAGAGGGGAGGACAGCGTGGAGAGAGACTCCTCTCTACTCCAGTGCCTGGCTACTTGTGACAGCACCAAGTTTTACCAGGAAGTTTTATATGGGTTTATGCTTTTCTGAGTCTGATTAGCTAGTTAGCAAAACATGCCCGTCCCTGTCCATTAAACTCTGTGTACTTCCTCTTAGCTAACACTTACTTTGCACAAGCCTGGGGATTTTTTTTTTTAATAAATCTATGTCTACAGAGGCGTAATTTAATAAGTACCACTCACCAGGATGGTACAGTAGCCACTGGCATCTCTCAGAACAAAAGTCATGTGAGCAACTATAGCTGGATTAGTGTGACCTCAATAGTACAGAGAATTGAGGAAAGAAAAGAGAGAGGATAAGGGGGAAAATGCCTTAAGATGCCTTCAGGAAGCTGTGCAACTAAAGTTGTCCGAAGGCAGGCTGAGCCAGCTGAATACCAGAGTACATAAATATCTGTTAGTTTAAAAAGAAGTTTTAAAATGTCAATTGGATTTTCAGGTTTGATTCAATTACTTTTTTAAACCCTGCTTAACTTTGAAATTGAGAGGGTCTATTTTAAAACATAAATCAACAGCAACAGAAAAATCACTTAAATAACAGCAAAAGTGCTGCTTAAATATTTGCTGCTGAAATGTTAGAGTGTCTAGCTACTAAAATTGGGAATGTCACAAAATCAGCACCTAAAAGCAGAGCTTGTTGCTTAAAGTGCTTTATTACTGTAGCTGTTACTTTTTCTGTTGGTATGGGGATATTTTCTTCAGTTTATTCAGAGTTCAGTCAAAGTGGGTAAGGCGGCTAGTAGGTGGAAAAGCAGAAAGATTTTTTTCTCCTCTGCAAGCTGGTGAATAAAAACTGGTTTGAGAGGTTGAGGCCAATTCCATTTTGCATTCAGAATAAGGATGACATGAGTGATGAATTTAAAAATCACTTACAAAATGAAGCTGTTAATTATCTTTAATGTATTAACATGTAAAACAAATGTGTGAATAAATGAATGTTAAGCTTTTTAAATAACTGCACAGTATATCCCCTGAGGTAATAAAAAGTGCCTAATCTACTATAAAGCTTTCATTTATTTGCAAAATCACTGGTCTCTGTGGCTAATAGTTTTTGTTTAGAAAACAGCTGAGAAGTGCAAATACAAGATTTAGCTACAGTATTTAAACTGAAGTTTCCTGGTTGCTTTATTAAACTCCAACTTTAAAAGACTTATTACATTGCTTTGAGTATGAATTGGTTCACTGTGTCTTCCTCTTTTATAAAATATATTTATCTTGGAAACAAGGACTAGTGTATACCTAATCTATCTGTGTTTTGGTGCTGTAGCTGCTATGCTTTCCTGAGAAAGTTGTTAGCTTAACTAAGATAGAAATTGATACAGCTTTTTCAGAGTACATGAGAAAATGTCTAAATGAAAGATTGTGGAAGGCTATAAAAGATGGGACTACAAGGAGGTGGCAAGCTCCTTCAGTCCCAAACCAGATCTGTTTCAAATATTCATTAAGGAATTGCCATTAAAAATGGGGAGCTACTTATGGCTCTTCTAATTCACGTCAAATGACAATATCAACGTGAAAAAAGCAGAAAATTGTACAGGAAGAGTTGCCTCATTTGGGCTGGAACACTGAAAATGAGATGTAACGTGGGAGTGTGTGGTGCAGGGTCGGAGACTGGGGACTGAATTTCCACTGTAACCTGCATGGCTGGAAATGAATAGGCTGGGTTTAGGTGATGTGAGATGTCTCTTGGGCAGCATCATGACAAAGTTAGGAAAAAGGCACGTGCTGTGACGTGATCTTGCAGGTAAAGTGTTTCCAGTGGAGAAGGGAAATACTGATGCTGTTTCACCAGCCTGAGCAGCAGGGTAGCTTGGCCCACACAGAGATGTGCGCTTCAGCCATGAGACATCTTCTGTTTCAGCAGTTCCCTTTTCAGATTAGTCTGGAAATCTCTCCTCTCTGTCAGGAAATGAAGGTCTGTTCTGCCATGTCCAGTCCACCTGGTAAAGTAAACCTTTTGAAAGGGCATGGGATCAGGCCCATTGAGCAGTACAGGAAGGGGTAAATACCAGGCAGGGTGGCAGGTTATTTAAACGTACAAAATTGTCACGAGAAGCAGCAGACGAGGAATGAAGCAGAGTTACCCTTTTGCTTGTGCCAGAATGTGGGCAGCAGTCTGACACATTTCTGAATGGGATCATATGGCACGATGGCCTGACGACAGAGGGCTGAGAGTCACGTAGGGCAATGAGGCACCTTTTACCTCTGTAGGGGTCACCAATTGTGTGCCTATCTGAGCCCTAGGCAGCACCTTCCTCATCTTCTCAAATTTGCACTCCAAGGCTGGTGGCAGCCCCTCTCTGCTCTGAAGTCCAAGCCAAGGCCTGCAAAGGCTGTACATGTACACCAGCACTCCCTTTGCATGGATCACAGTGTGGCTGTGCTGCAGCAGAAATGTCTTTTCCATGTTCTTTTTGTGACTTTGTGCAGCTCCAGCTTGAGTTTGCTACCCTATTGATTGGCATGAGCTTCAGTAAGAAAACCAAGATTTTCCTTGGCAAGACCTATGCTAGGTCTATATCAAGGAAGCAGTTGCCTACAGGAGGTCCTGGGATATGTGAAGGTATGGTTATGAACTCCCTTTAGCTGGACGAGCTTTTCTGTATTTTACTACAGAGCTGGGATAGCTTGGAGTTAGTGAGGACTAAAAGTTTGTTCCTCTTTGCATTTGCTTTGCCACAAGGTAGCACAAAAATGAAAGTCTTCAGACCTTCAGCATTTCAGATGAATGAGTAGCAGCAGCAGTCAATGCTCAGACTTATGTCTGAACCAGTGGAGATTTAACTCTTCCTTGGCTAACTGAAATTCTCACGGCTATGAGAGTTTTGGCTGAACCGCATACTATTTTTCATAAAACCTCCTGCAAGTTTTGTGTAAGTATGCTGGCAAGTTTGCTTTGATTTTTATGGAAGATGCTTGTACAGATCGAAACCCCTCCACTGGTGCCAAATTTTCATTTGGCATGAAGTGCCGTAAGTATGGATCTAATAAGGGCTTCTGATTTAGAGCATCTGATATTCTAGTTTCCTAACTACTGGTTTTGGGTTTTTCTATATGTGCAATCATTTTTATTTAAAGTAAAGCTCCATGATAAAACTTGGTTTTGTTTCCTTTCCCATGTGCTTATCATAAGAGGAAAACAAATGCCATTCTTCTGTAATACCATTGAAATAATGAATTCACTCCAATGATCAAAATTCAGTTTGGTCATTCCTTCACTGTGAATTCTGTCAGACAAACAAAGTGTGCTGCCCAGGTAGAAGATGAGACAAGGGATTAATTGGAGCTGGCTACCTGGAATTTTCGGGCAGTAGTTAGTAGAAAGAATAAGGTTTAATGTTTTTGAGATCTGTAAATGTGCCTCTTAATGCCAAAACATTAATGTCTGGGATATATTTTCAAAAGTACAGTTCACTAATCCTGCTATCAAATAATGGGATTTATGCATGTACCTCCCTTGAGCTGCTTTGAAAACATACCTTTAAGTGTCAACAGTTTTCTGGACGCACATTTAAAACTTACAGAATTCTTTAATTGCTGTGAGTAGGAATTTGCCAATGCCCTCAGCTTTGATCACATCTGAGGTACATACTGGAAGGAACTACTACAAGAGAATTTTTGGTATACATGGCCTAGAAAAGCTGGGTTTTTCCAGGAGATGTATTTCTGTAGGAACATCTATCTATAGTGCTGTTCAGGAGAGGCCATTCCAACCACCCTTTCCTCAAGATATCTTGTCTGTCAGACCCGAACAATACAAACTTTTTCATGGATATATGCACTGAATATGGTTTGGTGAGTTTTTGAGGGCATAAGATTCACCACAGATTAGTACGTGCTCACCCTGAGATGGGTTCTTGGAATGTGATAATTCATTATCTCATGGAAAGTGTGACAAATGGGAACCGGTCCTTGCAAATTCATTTCCATGTCTACACCTATTTTGGCTGCTGGGTTACTATCACTGCAAGGGCTGCTTGGCAAGAGGAAGGAAAAGTCTGGTTGAAAAATATTGCTGACTTTTTACCTGCTTCCTTGGAATGGAAGACTGAGCATCACATATACTTTTTCTTCTTATCAAGGAATTTGTTTCCTGGAGGCAGTCTGAAAAATGGCACCTGGTATCCCTGTGTGCAAACAGACCTCAGTGTAAGGAAGCATCCTGTAAATACCGCATTAGCAATACTGGGAAGACCTGGTGCCTTCAGGATTTTTCTGCAATAAAACTGGGGGAAAACAGAACAGTTGAGTTGAGAAAGATGTATTTAAAAGCTAGGAAACAGAGAAGTGTCTTCCTTTGTTCTCTCAGTAGTTCTGTGGAATAATCACTTTGGAAGCATCTGTGACACATTAGAGGAGCTCATTATTGCCATTTAGATATGGGCTATTTTGAGAGACCAAGGGCTTTCCTAATATTTTGCTAGATATACGACATGCTATGTGATAAGAATGGTAAATTTCCTGCTTTTCTTAATCCCTCCCAGTGATCTATAGCATTTGAGGTTCTTAGCTCAGTGCAAATGAGCAAAGTTGATGGTTTTGTCTGCTTGATGGTGGTATAGCTAGCAAATTTGAGGACATTTTAGGGAAAGGAGGAAGTCTTTGGAATAATTTTTTCACTTTTCTGAAAGGAGTATCAGGTGGCCTATGCTCACTGTCTTTTATTCTTTCTGAGCTACTGGATGCGGAATTTTTGCTGTTGACTGGCTTTTCAGCAGCAACTGGTCCAACACAAACCACTAGATCCAGGAGCTTTGGCAGATTCATCCAGGACTGCCACTTAGTAAGTCTGCTCTAAGCTCAGTTAAAAACTTCAGATTTCTCCTCCAAGTTACATTTGCCTGAGTTAACCAAGCATTGAAACAAATCTGTGTACTTCTGTTCTTCATTTTACACTGCTGCTTCATTTCTGGACCTTTTAGCCCTGTGAAACAGTTGGCGTGTGAACGATGTCTGTCCCTCCTGTACTGATAAAAAAAACTCAAAAAGGTCTCCTCAAAATTGTCTCTGCTGTTGGGAATCAACCTGCCTCCTTCAGTTGTTCTTCATAATGTGTAGGGTTTGGTATTTGGCATTTCCCTGATTGTTTTTCACTGGACTCTTTCTGGAATGGTAATAATATGCCCTTGAGAAAGTGAATTGGGACTTATACAAGTTCATCACTTTTAGCAAATGTCTTGGATCTTATTTTGGAAACACACTAAAAGCAGTGTGGGCAGAAGAGGGGGAGAGAATCTGTCTCTCTGCCCCCCTCAGGGGTGAGATCCCTCTGCAGGTGAGACCCCACCTGCAGAGCTGCCTCCAGCCCTGGGGCCCAGCACAGGAGGAACATGGCTCTGTTGTAGCCAGTCCAGAGGAAGCTGCTGAGATGATCAGAGGGTTGGGGCAGCTCTGCTGTGAGGGAAGGCTGGGACAATTGGGATTGTTCAGCCTGGGAAAGGGGAGCTTTAAAGGAGACCTTTTTGCAGCCTACCAGTACTAGAAATGAGCTGACAAGGAAGATGGAGAGAGACTATTTACTAGGGCCTGGAGTGACATGACAAGGGAGAATAGCTGCAAACTGACAGAGTGCAGGGTTAGATGGGATATTGTGAAGACATTTTTCCTTGTGAGGGCGGTGATGCCGTGGCACAGGCTGCCCAGAGCAGCTGTGGCTGCCCCATCCCTGGAAGTGTTCCAGGCCAGCCTGGGTGGAGCTTGGAGCACTCTGGGATAGTGGAAGGTGTCCCTGCCATGGCAGGGGGTAGGAGCCAGTGGTCTCTATGGTCCCTTACAACACAAAGCTGTTCTTTGATTATATGAACATTTATGTGCTTGTTTACCTTGGAGTAACGCTCTCCTCATTCCCCAGGGCACTGAAGGCCACTAGCAAGCCCCTTGGGCTGGTACCAGACTTGAGTGTGCACCTAAGAGCCTTGTTGAACGAAGCTTTCTAGATGTATTAACCCCATACTTTGCTTTTTTCCTAGTTCCCACGTGTGGTACTGGCATTTCTCATCCAAACTTCTGCCATGATCCATGGTTATGAATGGAGGACCCTCACTGACCATAGTCCTGGAGTGGCAACTCTGTTTCAGTTTCCTTAAGCCCCATCTTAAACTGGGCTAGACTTTTGTCCTCTTCTCCTCTGAAGCTTTTCTATAGCTCTTGTAGTTTCCAGAGCAAACATCTTTACATAGTCTTGTGACCCTCATCTGTTTTTTTGCTCTGTCTGGTGTGCTGAGCTGTGGTTTTGAGCACTTGTGCACACTAAACCCCAAGCATGAACAGTGTAGGCACATATGGCTGTAAACTGATGAAGCTATTTCAAGCTCACATTTATCAAACATCACTTGATATACGATGGATCTGTTCCTTCACTGATCTAGTCCTCTTTCAATTTAATTTCATTACTTTGCTTTTTAGCAACTGTAAAATGACGTGCAAACATTACACATTGAAGCATGGTGAAGGGAGAGTGGACAACAACCACATCTTGGTCTTGCTATACTTCTGTCCAATACATATATTGGGCAAGAAGATACATAATACATAAAGGCAAGAAGAGCTTTTATAAGTAAATTATATATTTTTAAATAGAGGTTTAAACTGACTCCTGGAGTCATCTTATTTCATTCCAACCTGAAATATTTTCACTTTTGGCACCCTTTGGCTCCAGCCCTTATCTCTATTTACTGTATAGGCTCCTCCTTAGATCTTCTTCCAAAATGTTTCACCTTAGCTGTTGCTGTCTGGTGCAGAATCTTGTGCTTTTTAGCACTCCGAGTATACAACATCCCGCGAAATTCCTTCATGGCACTGCAGTACCATCCCTGGGAATTCCAGAGGCTTTGCTAAGCATGACCTCTTCTGCCTCGGTCCAGCTGCCGCAGTCTTAAGCACATTGCTGTCCACATTATGCTAGCATTTCATTCCTGTGGCATGCAGTTTCCAAAACTTTCCCACCACAATTCATTTTCTGCATTAGGGCTAATAATACTACCTCTTATCTCTTTACCAGATATAAAGTGATATTAAACTGAAGGCCTTTCTAACATAATTCACTGGGAATTAAGTCTGTGTTGTAGAAAATTTGGTAGGGGGTCATTTTTGTGACAGCATAATTCTTGTGATAGATGAGAGTTAAGCTTCTTTCTATACAATAGGTTGTATTCCTTGTAAAAGTTTGATGTGAATAAAAAAGGGTTTGGGTTTGTTATTCATGGGGATGCAAGTTTGTGGCATTCCTTCTTTTTTTTCTTTTTTTTTTTCTTTTTTGATGGTATTATCTGAAAACAACGTAATAGGCTTATTTCTGGTTTGCAGAAAAGGCATTTTTAGTGCTAGCTGATAGTGAGCCAAAGTCTCTGAAACCTTAAAGTTGTGGTTAGCAGACAGCCAGTCTAGGAAATTAGGTCACCATTACCTCACTATTCTGTTTTCTTCTTTTATTTTTTTTAATTCTGTAGTATATCCTGTAGTTGACACTGCTGCTGTCTTTCCAGTGACACCCAATATGGTTGGATCCCAAGCTGGCAGTGAGAAGGCCCTGAAGGCAGAATCTGAGGCTTCAGAGGGGTGAATTCAGAGTGTGAAATTGGTGCCTGGTGTGAAGAGCAGTGGCTGGCTTATTCCAGAAAGGTCTGGGCACAAACTAGGAGTGTCGGTGATGGGTCTGGGGGATTACAGAGCTCAGGGCTGGAGTTGCTTCCCTGAGGACTGTGGCTCGGCAGGGAGGCTGGGTGTGATCCTGGTCCTTGTGGAGGCAGCTGTAGGTGCTCCTCCTGCCTGAGTGGGTATTTGCCCCTGCACGCTCAGGTGTCGCAGCCTCCACTGCAGCAGAATCATCCCTGTGTGGGTTGGTGGGATGAGGTGGGAGCCAAAGTAACTTGAAAACCCATACCTATTTATATAAATATAAAAAAAATTTGATTTTTTTCTCTCTTAGAAATGCTATTAGCGGAGTCTGGGAGTAGCTGAAAGCTTTATCCCCATCTGTTACACTATGCATGGCTCTTCTAGGTGTGACCTTATCAAAGCTGGAATCAAAACACACAGTAAAACTCAAGGCAGGCTTGATCTAGTTGAGATTCCCTTCAGTAGACCATGGCAATGGGGAACAATGGATGTTCATTCTTTCCTTAAGTGTGGTTTTATCAGCAATTAATGTGTAATAATAGTGCTTCCTGGCTTCAGGATCCTTCTCCCTGCTTTCAAATTTGTATTTGCTCACTTAACCTAAAATAAGGAAGGTTTCTACACCAACTTCACTAGTGACTGAGCCAGTGGAGTCACAGCAGCCACGTTAGAAGAACAGGTATTTGTTCCGTGTCAGTGGGATTATTAGTTAAATTCCAGCTGCAGATCTTTTACTGTTGAGTTTTCTTCACAGGCCAGCAGGAGAACAGTTTATTGCTGGATTAGTCTTCCAGGCCCAGGGGAAAAACCTTTCCAAGAAAACTGACATACCATTATACAGGGCTGGATTTTTAGATTTTTTTTTTTTTTGATTGCTTTTCAGGTGTGCTTTTCCTGTTTTGGGAGTCAGTGGGAATATTGTTACTAACTCGGTACAGGATTATGTTACAGGGAGAGAAGAGACTGGAAAGAGGAAAGAGAAATCCAGTGGTCAGACTTTGTACTTGTCTCTAAGGCCCAGACTCCAGCAGAGGAGCAGATGACTTGAGTAGATCAAAGCAAAACTGGCATCTCCCCCCTTAACCTGAGTCTCTTAGCCTGACTCAGTGCCTAGGGAGAATGTTCAGCCATGCAGGTTTGGGTTTTTGGGAGGGGTGGTTGGTTTTGGGGGAGGCAGTTCCTCACACAAGTTGAAAGGTGGGAACTGTAATTTATATATTGTTGAATTAGCTTGCAGGATTTTAATAAATACTACAGCATCAGCTTTTTTTTTTTTTCTCCTCCTTCACCTGTGACAGCTTCAGTTTACAGACTCCATTCTTCTTGTGGAAATTTTATTGTGTGACCGTTTCCTTGTTTAGTAATACAGTGGCTTGGGAGGAAGCAACTTTATACTTTTGATCTAATTTTAAAGCCTCAGAATAGGTCATTCACTCCTCCAAACAATTTCTGAAGATTTTCAAATAAGGCATAACTTGATTTAGAAGGTGAGGAGTAAAGTGTCAGGGCCAAAACTTTGAAGGAGCTTTTATGTGTAACCTTATTGGGATTTTTAATGGGCTAAATACAGCACTGTAGGCAGAAGCTGTAAGCTGAGAAGCCCTCCATCTCAGCAGATCCTTGGGGATATGCCCTTGGGAGGGTTTCAGACTGCAAGAAAATGTGGAAAAACAAGAAGATTGCTCTGCAGGGATGGACATAATGTAGGGAGAGGTTGGGAAAGATAAATCCTTCTGGCCCCCTTCATTATGAGAGTAAAACGACACTTTTGGCTAGAAGCCAGTGAAACCTGGGAGATCTAGGATGGCGCAGACAGGACTAGCAACAAGTTTTGTCAGGGAATGGATTGGATGAGTGCAGATCTGCCTCAGCTCTGTGGTTTTTGTTCTGAATACAGAGCATTAACCCCTCTGTTCCTGCTGCTTTCCAGAAGCAGAAACACGGCCGAGCCACTCAACCCCTCAGAGCAGATGGGAAAAAAATCTGCAGTGGATTTTAATTAAACTTGGAAAAACAAGCGGAGGTAGCGGAATGCTGTGACAGGAGGTGTAGGATTGCTGGAGGAGCATGTTGTTGTGATGCTGACCCGATGATACAGAGGTTAACAGCCATCCCATCTTCCCCACGCAATCAAAATTCAGCAGCAGCATGGAGAGGGAGGGGGCTGCCAGCCAGATTGGCTCCCTCATAAGGAGCATTAAAACAAACAAACAAAAAATGTATTTTTCAATCAAAAGAAACTGAAAACTATTTTCAGCAAGAAATGCTGCACTCTATTGTCGCGACAGGTGATTGTGATTTAAAATTTTGATATTTTGGCTGCACCTGTGTTGGCCCACCAAGGTATGGCTGAGATGGTGTTTTCAAGGAGAGAGGAAAAATGCCAGTCATCTTGAAAGCCTTAACTCTTAAATTAACTGAAGTGCAGCACATTCTTTATTTCTGTAGAAACACATTTTTCTGTAACTGCTAATTTATCAGGCCTGTGATAGGCACAAAGCTTGACTTTGAAATTAGACTTCAGGGGCTAGTTTTTCCAAAGCTTTTGGGGTTGTTCTGCTCCTCTCAGAGTACATCTGCAGTGTGGTCAGAGACATGAATGAGGCTTCTGGGCTGGCTCTAAATGAGCTGGTGTGTATGGGCAGGGAGGGCCAGCACTGCACTGGTTTTGGCTATCAACCCTCCCAGCCCAGGGCAGCCCTGGCACTGCAGCCGTGTGCCAGCACCCAGGAGAGCAAGGGAGCAGCAGATGCTGCTCAGAGGAACCTCCAGGCTGAACATTATCAAGAGTCTGTGGGCACTTGCACAATCCCATGATCTTCAGGGGATGGTATTTAATTTTTTTTTTTTTTTATGGAAGTTGCATGTAAACAAAACAGGGTAGAATTTTGACCTGTAAATAGGATCTATTTGGGAATAAGCCTTTTCCAGAGGTATATAATGATAGTTTTCATTTCTTCAGTTAGAAACAAATGAGGGCCACAATCCTAAAAAGGCTCGTGTGGAGGCTTTATTTAAGATACACCATGTACTGAAATTAGCCTGTAACTTCAGGGCTCTGAAGTTCAGTGTGCTCTTTTTGAGAGCCTCTGACCATGGAGTGTTTTACCTGGAAATTTTTGTGCTGACTGCTGTAAGTCTAGCCATGATATCTTTTTTGTTTCTAGAACCTACAATTTAATGTCAAGTCCAGCTTTTTACAGCCAGGAGTTAGCAAGGAGCATTTCACTTTATAATGATACAAGGTAGAGCTGTCAGGTTTATTAAAATGTCCTTTTTCTAACATGGAGGAATTAGCAGTTGTGTTTTAGAATAGGAGGTCAGAATGATGAAAACACCCATGTGAACAGCCTGATGTCATTGAAGCTTTCAGCAACCAAAACCCCTAGAAAATACTTTACAAGATTTAAGGACACCCGGCATTTAATTTTACATCCCTTGGGGTTTTGCACTGGCAATGCCCTAAGGAATGATACCATTGATAAAATAGGGTTTTTTTTCATGAAACTTATAACTAATCTTTTGCTGCATAGGAGACAAAATATGGGGAAAAGGTGCTGAGGTGTTGACTGTTGTAGTACCAAGGAATCATGAATGAAATCCGAATTGCCTTGTGTCTGAAGGCTTCTGAGGGCACTGGGGAAGTGTGAAAGGAGTTGCTGTTTGCAGTCAGGTCATCACACTTAGAACAGCATCTTAGCTCCAGTTCTAATTTTATGCTCTTACTTTGCTTGCTTTCAAATATTATCAGCCTCTACCATTCCCAGGGTGCTGGTTATAAACCACACCAAACCCTTGAATCCTTGAGTCCCTTTTTCTCGATGACTTTTCCTGCTCTGGGGTATGAAGTACGTGAGTGTTATCTGCCCACCTGGAGCAGATCTGAGAGGTGCTGTGGTCTGCAGGAATGAGAACTGGGTTGGAAGGCAGGAGGTGGTGAAATCTACTTCTGGATCACAGGGCAGACTTAAGCTGCTTACCTTTCTGTTTTATTTTCCCCCCCAAGGAAGTAAAGGAGTAAGGATGTTTCCCTGCCTGCCTCCAGGATGGGTGGTGGGCAGAGAGTTGATTAAATCCCACCTGAATCCAGGACAGGAATGTCCTTTAGAGGCAGTTAATAGTGGCCTGGTAGAACCATAGTGGTCTTTCCATGTGGTTGCTCTGTGTGGTGTGTGTGTGTGATCTGTGCTTTCTGCATTCCTGACCCTGTTTACTTGTGGCTCTGGAGAAGGAGATGTCACGAAGGTCAGACAGCTCTGTGCATTTTACACAGGCGTCTCCAACCTCCGGGTTTCTTGCGGGGTGCCCTGGTGCTCTGAGGACACTTCCATGGTTAAATGTGGTCAAAAGCTGCGTGTCCACTGAACACCAAAAAGTCACTTACGGGAATCCTGCCTCTCGCTTTTGGCTTTTCTTCTGCAGTTTTACTTTATGAGCACCTTTCCTCCAGTTGGGGGAAAGGCTGGCAAACAAACACCCTCTCACCTGCCAGCAAGGACCACACCTTGGCCTTCCTGAGAGTCATAGCAGTCAATAATTTATTGCAGGGAGTACAAATCTGTTTTTCAGTTCTGCTCAGGCAGCAACCAAAGAACTCAAACCAATTGGTGATAATGTCTGTTAGAGTAACCTCTAACCTGAGAGCAGCCAGTCTTAACAAAAGCCAACTAGTCTTTTTTGTAGTTTTTAAAATTCCTTAAATAGTACAGGAAACCTGTTGATCCTTCACAGTTTTGCTGTAGGAAGAAGTGATTGTTTTTCAATCCCTTAGCTAAGGACCCAGGCTCATACGGTGTGTTCCATTCCTGGCAGCAGGGAAAGGAAAGGATAGGACAGGACCCTCATCCTTTGCCTGCTTGTTCTCATGTACTTGCTATCACAGGCTGTGTGGTCCTCTTCTTCTGGTTGAGTGGTGTGACCAGGCTGGGCTTCAAAAATCAGATAAAAACCTAGAGCTGTGAAAAACCAAGAGTTCAAAAGCTAAAACAGTGTTTTCTACAAGTGGATTTCTTAATTTTCCCATTTTTATGTGGCTGTTCTGGTTTAGAACATAACCAATACATCTCTCTTCAGCAGTAACTAGCTTTTATAAAAATCACTTAATAAGAATCTTTTAAATTTATTAAAGTGATTTTTTCTCCATTACTTTTCTTAATTTTTTTTTTTAAGTCCTAGAAAATTTTCAAGCATGTGTTTCTTTAGGATATTTTCTTTTGTCTTTTTTTTTCCACCCCTTTCAGTAAACCTGTAGGTTTTCTTTTCTGTTTCAGTTCATAGGTCTTTGAGAAGATTGTTTCTTTCAGGGAGGGTGGGGAACTGTGTGAGTCAGCCTGCAGGACTTTAGCCCTAGCAATACTTGTGGAGTAAGGAGGTACTCCAGCTTCTGTTAATCCACTCTTTTCCAGCAGTATGCTCTCATGCACACTCATAACCTGGGATTAAACCTGGCCTTGCTCAGTGTCCTGGCTGGAAGCTTGATGGGGAGGAAGGCTTTGCATGACGGATGACCGAGTGCAGCCCTGTGTCCTGGCATTTTCAGGGCAGATCACAACATGCCTGTAACAAGTCCTGAGGTAATTACCGTGGTCACAGCATGGGAGCTCAGGCCTGCCCCCAGAAGAGCAGCATATGTAAGGGCCTGTTGTTTACTAGGCAGTGAAATGAGCTGATCAGAAACCTTCAAGCTCCCTGCCCTGTCTTCAATGGAGAGAGCGTCAGTGCTTTAGGGAAAGGTGACAGCCAACAAGCTGTGGCCTCTGTGCAGGCATGGACAGGAGTCCATGGGGGTGGACAGGTCAGACCAGGAGATCCTAACAATCTCTCCTCGTCCTAATGTGTCCAAATCCTGCCATTCTCTGGACTCCTTAAACCATCCTATCCCCTTCATTAGTGGTGTTTTTCCTTTTGCTGTTACAGGGAGTTAACAGTAGGTTCTGCCTTGCTGTGGGATGCTCTGTGTGAATGCACGTAGCCTTGTTGCAAAGTTGTAGTATATGAAAACTTTCCTAGCTTGGTCTGTCTGTCTCTGTCTTTCCCCTCCTGTTTTTCTGTAGTTGTTTCTCTCATGGGAATGGGGGAGAGAAAAGGGTCAGTTTTTACCACTCTAGAGCAGAAGAGTGGATCTTGGCCGTTATAAAACAGCATCACTGGAAAGATTTTGACTGTATGTGAAAGACAAGTGCATGTTATCTTTCCTTCTTCCCAGCTTGAGTTTGTATTTTTTTTTCCAAGAATCAATAAAGTAATTAAGATAAGTACAGAATTTTCTTCTCTCATAAATTAATCTGTAAAAGGGAATTTCGTATAAGCAATTCCAGTAACATAAAACACTCTTGACTAAAAACTTCTCAATGCCAGACAAGGCTTATAATATTGCAAGAACATGACCTGAACATCATGTGTAAAACATGGAGATGAAGGCAGAGGTAAGCCATGTAATTTTAGGATTTTTGAAGGACCAAAATAAGCAAGAAAATAGAATAGGGAGGTGGTGGGCCATCTGAGTGTCCCCCCACAAAGCTGGGGAGGCATAACAGTATGGTCCAGCTTTACTTGTTATCTGCCAAGAATGACTTGCTCTGAAGATGATTAAGGACCATTGTCTTAGTAATAAATGGTTTCAGCTGGAATGGCTGATAAAAGATTGTCCAGCTTCTATGTGGAAGGATCTGTGAAGTTCTGTACTGAATAATGCCATCCATGTGGAGTTCATTTTGAGGAACTTCAGCCTTGCAGAGGTGAGGTATCTAGTCCAAACTAGTAATTTTATCTTGTACTGTAGGCTTTTCCAGAAACCATCATCTCACAGAACAAGTGGGATGAAGTTATTTGCCCTCTGGAGACACTTATTTCTTTGGATTGACTTCACAGGGAACCTAGACAGTGCTAGCAGGGACTTGGATAACTAGCTGTTAGATCTGTAAAACTAGGTGGCATAAACTTGCCCTTGCAGCAGTAAATGGTGAAGTGATGGTGTAACTCCCCATGGGGAAGGACCAAGAGAGATGGGAATGTGTGCCCAAAACCGTTTTGGAATTTGAGTATGGTGAGGTCACCTCTCATGTTGGTTACTTCAAATGCAGTGGTTGTTTTGATATATATGCTCATAACAGTAAGGATCTTTGTAGCAGCATCCAGGGTGCTGTCTGCTAGTAGAACTCTTGTGCTCTAGAGTGAGGAATTTGGTTAAATATACACACCACCAGATGATTATGTCTGAGATTAAACTGGGGATAAAAATGACAGACTTCGGTATGTTTGCTCAAATAACAGAGATATAGTGACTGCTGTACAAGCTTGATAGTACTTTTTATTCCTTCTGGTATGACTGTGGTACCTGGAATCCTTACCGAGGAGCAAAGTCCTGAGAATATTTATGGAACTCATAAATATGAAACACTTTCACTTTCCTCTGCTTATTTTGCTGATATGACAAACTAAACTAACCAACTCCACTGAAACATTAGCACTGCTTATGCAACACTTCACTCAGGCTTACTGCTGTCTCCCATTGCCCATCTCCATTCTGATTACTACTTCTGTGGACTTTATGGAGTTTTGTGTGACTTTTATGGAATGGAGAAAAGGGTCTCAGTCTGGAAAGTACTTTGACTTACATCGTGGTTAGAATTATGTCAAGGATCTTCCTTGTTCTTAGGTGGAAGAACACTCCCTGAGTAGGAGTAGTGCCAGCTTTCATCTGCTTGTGGAAGTGACTGGACCAGCATCACACCCTTGGTTAGACCAGATACTCATCCACAGCTTGACTGAGTCACACTGGCTTTAAGCTTTGAGGCTTCAGTGGCTGCCTCTGGACCTGTCCTTGGGCAGCACAGCTGCTTCACAAAGGGCTGGCTTCACTCGAGGAGCCTTTGTGGGTTAGGAGCCAATTTAGCATTTGCCAGGTTGTCACAAGTGATAGTACAGCCTGACAAACAGCATAGTGGATAAAAGGATGCAGCCCCTCTGCTGCAGTTCTCTGCCCTAGATGAGGTGCAGAGTCCAATTTTGAAGTTACTAGGTCTGAAGCTTCTCTTGATCATATCTTGATCACATGATCATTCTTTTGAACATTCTTGCAAAAGAGCTGTTCAAAAAATTTAGAGCATATGAGGTTTTGTTTAAATGCATCTGAGGCATTGCCTCGATCTCCCCCCTTTTCTGTTTATCCAAGAGGGATTTCAGAGGGTGATGTGTTCTCTTAATGATTGCCTGACTTGTGGGAGAGTATGGAATGCCAAAGGTGTGACGAACACCCTAATCCATTAAAAATGTGGCTAGTTTTTTTCCCTGTCAATACAGAAAAAAATGAAGGTAGCAGGATGTAGGGGATGTGTAAGACCTGCTAGTGCCAAATCTGGGCTTGTGAGTGCTGTTCCTGAGTGTGAATGGTAGAGAGCTTGCTTTATATTAGCTCATAATAGTGTCTTGCTTTGTACTGCCCATAGCTATTGGTTTTTTATTTATTTATTTTTTTAACGTGGAATTTTGTCTGAAAACATGAAAAGTTTGAATAAACACTGAAATGTGAGGCTGGTCTGTTATCTTCAGTGTGTTCCCCACTATCTACGCTGTATCTCCAGATACATAACATTGCAGGCTGACTAGACCTTTCCTCCCCCCATGCCCCCTAATCTGTCAAGCCACATCCAGACTGCTACAATTCTGAAGTTTTCTGTTATTGTTTGGTGGTGTGGTTGTTTGGTTTTTTGGGGTTTTTTTTTGTTGTTTTTTTTAAATATGAACAAGTCCATATATTCAGTAACAAATGCCCTTGTAAACTATTTTTTTTTTGCAAAGTTCCCTCACTAGATCCACAGTTAAGAGAGCAACTGGGTGTTAATCCAGTAAGCAGAAGGGTGCAGAGAAGCTGCTGCAGCCTTTGACCAGCAAGAAGCAGTCCTGATAGCATCTGTTGTGCGAGGATAAGGACTGGAAATGACAAGGCCAGTTTTGGAGCAACGGTATCCGTGTTTCTCTACCCTTGAGGACGAGGGGGACAAGTGCCTACATGTGTTGGATTTTGTTAGCTGGATCCAGTTGCTGTGTTGAGTTAATGAAGGTCATGCTATTCTGTGGAATGTTGGGAAAGCAGGAGAAGCCGAAACCGAGCTGGCCCATCCCCAGGCAAACTGGTTTTAACCAGGAAAAAGTCAGAGAATGCTAAGAAACTTCTTGTACATCACCTCAGGCGGTTATGTATTCTGTTTCCTAGTTACATTTTTTTTTTTTCCTGGTATCAATTCCAAAACAAACAAATGGAGAGAGAGAGAGAGAGAGAAGGGAGAAAGAGAAAAGCATTCCTTAAAATAACCCTTTAACATCTTGGGCCAAATTCTCTTCTCCTCGAGCCTGAAGATGCAGCCTGTCTGTGCTGATACTGATAGGGAGCACCCCAGATCTGTGCTGCAAGGGTTGTAAAATTAAACACTGATCCTTGTTTCTTCATTCAGAAGTAGTGTCACAGGGCTGTGGCCCATCTTAGGCACTGCAGTAAATAACAGCATAGATGAGTAGGCAGTGCAGGTACAGACTTCCTGACAGACCTTTCTTCTGTCTCTTGGGTAAAACAGCACAGGGCAGGAAGGAACCCTGGCACTGTTTAGGATCTGCAGGCACAAGCTTTGATGTTCTAGCAGTAGCTTGGGTTTTCAGAAGCAGTTGTACAGCACTAGTGTTTCCTGTTGGGCTTACTGGGAGAAATGGCACGACCAAAGGCCACTCCCAGAGTGCTGCAGGTTACTGCCCTGCCTTGGGAATGCTGAAACCTCAGGCTCTAGGGCTGACTGCACATTTTCACTTCACTGGGGCATTTGCATTGCATGATTGTCATACTGCAATGCTTGAATAAACCTTCTTTTTTTGTCTGTGGGTGAGCACATCCACTTCCACTCCTACTCTGTGTTATTCTAGTCTTTCAGCTAACTTTTGCCTCCAAAAAGTTAGGGAGTTGATCATGCCCCACTTTGGAACTGACCATTTGATCTGCTTGAGAGCAAAAGTAGAAGACATTTCTCAACTTCTCTGCACCGCTGCCCTCTGTGTCATCATGTTTTGAGCTCCTCTATACAGCTCTTAAAGTGCTATATAAGGTTCTGAAAAGTATCACTTTTCAGATAGCTTGGCTGGGTGCTGGAGGCAGGAGGGCACACAGTCTCTTTGGCGTGCTCCAGCAGCCAGTGGAAACAAGGGTAAGCCAGCTCGCGTATGTCTTAGCTTTGGCAGGGATGATCAGAGCCGTAGCTCAGCAAGAAATCAGCATTCCCTCTGCAAGTGAAAGGTCAGGAATGCAGAAAGCTCACTGCCTTTTTAAGAAGGTTGAAAGTTTTAAAAGTTTGCCCTCTGTTTTTTTTTTTCCAAAAAGAGAACGAATCGGAGGATAACAGTCCCATTTTCTGGTGTATGTTTGGCTGAGAATGTGTCATCTAATCTGCTTAAGAAATGGTCGCATGTAATATTTTGAAAAACTGGTAACCTCTGGGTCAAATCCATTCCATTCAGCCCTGCTGTTTGCTTGATGATTGACCAGTAGCTGGTGATGTTTGGTATCTAGCTGACATCCAAGTCCTTTCCTGAATTCTCCTGCCAACAGTTAAAGGTACAGTAGAAACAAAAGCTATCAGCAGATATTTCCTCATTAAAACCTGTGCTGCTGGGCTCAGGGCAGACCGATGAGTTCAGGCTGCTGCTCTGCAATGTTTTTCAATCAAGGACATCCAAACCCAAGCTAAGAAAAGAGCAGAGCTTCACCAGCAGCAGCAGCACATGTATCTGCATTTATATATATGTGTGTGTGTACCTCTTCTATCAAAAGCACTGGCACAAATGCACTGTTATCAGCCTTGCTGTGAGAGTGGGTGGGAAACTATTCAGAGCAGCTTTTTCCCACTGGAAGCCTTTGGTGTCTAGAAATCAAAGCTCTCTGCAGATGTGTGTGAGTCTTGATGAGATCTAAATTGAGAATTCTAAAATCCAGATGGAATTTGTGATGAAAACAGATGCGTGATCAACACCCTTGCCAGCTTAGAAGGCAGAGGCTGCAGCAGTGCCATGAAGAGCTTGGGCTCCATCAGCCTGAGTAAGTGCTCAAAGTGTCAGGCAGAGGCCAAAGGGAGGCAGAGGTTTTTCCTTCCACCTGAATCAAGGTCTACTTCATCTTCATGACTTTCACAATGTCAGCCTTGATATTTTCTGTTCATGCAACCTCTCTTTAAAGTTGATACTCGTCATGTTGTTTATAGAGGATAAAATGGATTGAATACTAGATAAGATTTTGTTCCCTGTCTCTTCAGAGGAATGCTTCTTTAGCGGATGTTGTTTCTTCTTCTTTCCAAATTACTATTAATTATCTATTTTGCCCTGAATCATCATCCAGATTCTGTGTGCTTTAATCAATGTATTCTGTTTGCAGTGTAAGAAAAAATTACTGTAGTGACACAAAATAATTTCTCTTCTTAGTATGGTACCCAGCCGTACTTTTAACATTGGAAATAATGAGTCATGGAATCAAGAGCACGTGATGTGGTCTTTGTGAAAGACATCTCAACTGGCATGGGGTCATATTATAAGGCATCAGCCTTAGAAATTTCTTCCCATTCGCTCAAACAATTTCTCTATTGTGCAAACATATGTGAAGTCCTGCCTGCCTTTCTCTTCCTTGCAGTCTGTGTTAAACTTCATTTGGCACTTGGATTTATGTTCCAAGCTTTTCTTCATCAAATTCATTGAACCCAACAGTAGATAATTTAAAGGCTGTACAGAGATATTTTTTCTGAAGGGGTTATAAAAGAGGCAGACTGCTACTTCTAGCTTGAGCCAAAATATATGGAGTGAATATTGTGCAAGTTTCTTTGCAAGCAGATGTATCTTGTCCGTGACAGAGAAGGCACTGGCTTTACAAATGCTGGGAGTCATGTAAGTGCTCTGTGTCACCCTGAATTAGGATTTGTTTCTGCTTCCATTGACTTAAGCACATGAACATTAATCTCCAACGTTAATCAATTTATTGTCTCTGAGCCCCCATAAGATAAAGAATTACAATCTCTATTTTGCAGATGAACTGAGTTGCAAGGAGATTCAGATTCCTATTTAAACATGTGTTTGGGCACCTAAGGATGCAACTAGATGCCAAGTAAGATTTATGAAAGTGTCTTAACTGATCTTGAGGGGAAGTTTAGAGAAGTGAGGGGATTTATAAATTCAGTAAGGCACTGAAGTATCTATAAGAGCCTCGTGCTGACTTCCCTGGTCTCACCTGTGTCTGGGAGCAGAGCTAGAGCTGGGTCCTGGAAGAGCCTGAGCCCTGCACTTGAGCACTGCTCACACCGACACGCACAGACTTTGTTTGTTCCCAGCCTTGTCATTCCATCACTGCCCCCTTGCCACCCCAGGGTAATTTTCAGATGCTTTCTCTCCAGGCACAGCAGAGGGTGCAGCTCCAGGACCATGGAGGTGTAGTGGCTGCAGAGCTGCTTTGCTTTGTTGTGCCTGGGCAGCCAGTGAAGGCCTCTGAATGAACCGCCTGTGCTGAAGAATGGGCTAGGTGGCTTAGCTGTATCACTCTCCAAAATATTATGTAATTATCATATATTGTATAGTTAAGGACATGCAGAGGTGTCAAATGTTTGCTTTTTTATTTTTTTTAATTAAAAAAAATATTTATTTAAACAATGCCCATTTCAGAAAGACTTCCTTTGCTCCTGGTGCAAAAGACTGACTTGAGACTTGTTTGCATCCTTACAGCCTGCTGGGAATGAGCTTGTTGTGGAAACCACTAGGTGGAAATGACAAATAATAAATTTGTTGAAAAATGCAGCTTGTAAGCAGGAACCAGAATGAAAATTGAGTCAAGTTAGATGAAAACGTTGGGGGAGAAAATGTTTCAGCAACACTAAAATGGCTTTTGATGTTTGAAAGTAGAAAACGTTTCCATGTTTGTTTCAAAAATATGTATTTCAGCTCAAGAAGGCCAGCACTAGAAGGGGGGAGGTGACACAACTTCAGAAAGGTTTTATTTTCTTTTTGCCCAAACAAATTTCTTGAGTCAACTCAAATGATTTTCATAGCAAATGAAACATTTCTGTTTGTTTGACCCATATGATTATTTCTTTGTGTTTGTAGTCACTGTGAAAACTCTGTTTTCCCTATGTCTCCTACCAGAACTGCAGGTTGGAGACTGGAATATTCCACCTCCGTGTGTGCGGGGTGCAGCTGCTTGAAATAAATCTCTAAGTTTTAAACATCTCAGACTCTGCCTCATGGTAGATGCTTTATTCTTACCCTGGAGTGAGAATCCCCTGTTGATGGTATCTTTAAGGAAGCTGCTGATCCCAAAGCCCCAGGCCAGAAACCTGGCAACAGAGTAGTAACAAGGCATTGTTATAGGAGCAAGTCACTTTGTCCAAAGAGTCTTTAGTGTATATGCACGAATAAAAGTGGTTGTGAATGTTCCAGAACTTTAAAAGAAGTCAGTGAACTCACTGTGCCCATGCAAGCAGATAAATGAAGCATGGCATGTGATGTATAAAATTATATGTCCCTCCTGGGAGCCTTCCTGAACCCCTCAGATCAGATTTGGCACAGGGGTAGTTGAATCTAACATGGCTGTGACTGTAGCCTTCACAACTAGAATTGAGCGGGTACATACACTTGATGGGAATGTGACAAGGGAAAATTGAAGGTAAAGTCTGCTAGACAGCCAATAAATTTCCTTTATATCTTTATCTTTTCCTTGCTTGGCAATTATTTCAGCAGGTGCTGAACTACTTTCTGCCTGCTGTAAATGAGGGGGACTCAAACGACCTACTGTAAATTCTTGATATTTCTTGTACTTATGAGAAGACATAATCATCTGAAGAACTTGTATATTTAGTGTGGATTTGGGTGATTTTTAAATAATGCCTTTTTTTTTTTTTTTTAAGCCCAAGATTGGTCATAACTAGTGTTAGGTTGCTTAGTACTCTATAACTGAGATGTGTTCATATTGTCACCAAATAGGTAAAAATCTGTTTTTAAAATGGTAGGGTGGAGTTGCTGCTCGGTGGAGTTGCTGCTCAGGTCGTTCCACATTATTTGTTGTAATTCAGTAGCCAGTTATAGACAGCATATCACTATTAGGTTATAGCCCTCCTAGGTTATGGTTTTTAGAACCGTAAAGCAAGACTTGCAGGGTTTCAGGGGTTGATTACAGAGAGGTTTATTGTTATTTCTTACACTTAAATCTGCTAGGTATGTTAAAACATCCAAGCAGGAGATCTGGAATAGCAATGATGTGCAGTTAAACACTGAAAAATGCCTACCTCTTCTACAGAGTACAGCTACTAAAGTATTGCTTATTGTGCATTAGTATTCTGTGTTCATTACCTGCAGAGCTACTACAGGCAGTAGAGTGAGCAGGCTGTACCATTTGTGACTTCATGCTACAGTATTCTCGCTTGCCTGCACAGTTGACCCGATCCTGTATGTCATCAGGGAGGAGATGTTTAACTTGTGACACTGCTAATCCTTTCCTGAAGGCTTTTCGTTCTTCCTGCATGTTGTCCTTTCGTTGCTTTTGTGAGCTGGAACATGCTTGCTCAGCCCAGTGATGAATTCATGTAATTACCTATGGATGTACCGAGGTCCTGTTGACTTTAACATTAAAGATCAGTGATTGCCTAAGTATTGCACTGAAACAGGACCCCCAGGCATTTTCACATGCACAGGCTAACTTGGGAATTGGTGCACCTTATTGTAGTCCTCCACTGCTGGGAAGGGAGAGCAGGCTGGAGGCAGCCAGGAACACAGCAGCCAACAGGGTGCTCATCTCCCCCAGGAAATCCCCAGTCCACACAAGTGGGATGCATGGAAACAAATTGTGGCGTTAGACAATGTTCAGAGTGTGTATTTGGTTAATCCAGTTCTAGAGAGTTGGGCTGCCTGCAGGTGGGAGTTCACAAAGGCACATGTACCTGCAAGGAAGCTGCAGGGTACTGCTGTGTGTGTAGTGTGTACCTCTACAGGACCCCCCTTTGCTGGAGCTCTGGGGGACAGAGCCCTTCCTGGCTCAGCCAGGTTCTCGTGCAAGGTAGGGGTGATGTGTAGCTGCTCTTGGTAAACATGCTTGTCTCCATGTTTGTATTTTGCTGATAGAAATGCAGCTAGTGAATGCATTGTGATAGTGCTGTGATTTACAGGGACTGTTTCAATATTGTCAAGCCCGAAGAGTCTGGGTTGAGCTTGGTATGTGGAGGCATCAAGCCTTCAGAGAAGATGATTGTCCTCAGGTGGAATGACTGATATTCCTGGGAATCAGAGTTACAAAAAACCTTGAGTCTCCAGTTCGTGTATTGTTCCAACCCAGTAGTCACATTATATATTCCCTGTAGGGGCTCATTTGATCCTTTCAGGTACAGTTTGCGCTCACAGGAGTGCTCGCTCCTTAACAAGAGGGGAGATGGTGCTGTTAGAGCAGTTCCAGCCTGGGCTTCTGCTGAAGTTCTGTGGCATTGTATTCCCAAGCTGGTGATGGAGGAGTGGACCTTTCCTTTCTCCATCCCTTCAGAAGCCATCCGTGCTGCTTCCTCAGTGCTTTGATATTCTGCCAGCTGAGGGAGGGAAGAGCCATTTATAAATATTTCTGGTAATACAGTAAGTACTCTCACATGTTTTGCTCACTCATTTTCCGTATCCAGAAATCTATCCGACCAGAATCAGTTCACTCTCTTTTATTAGCAGAAATAGATCCACAACAATTAAAATTGATTTAAAAAAAAAAAAGAAAAAAGAGAAGCAGCAGCAAGCACATCATATTGACTGTGTGTATATTCACACTGCCTTCCAATCCATGGATAATTACCCCTCAGAGATTGTGTACTATGTACAGTATGATGATGGAATTATGCACTTTAAAGAGCTTCAGTGAGCCTCTTAGATTGCCAGTTTCTTTTCCCTTTTCTTCTTTTTTCCCCTTTTTTTCATTGCAGTGAGTAATGATTTTTAAATGCACATGACCTGTCCTCAAAACCAAAGTAAGTCATGTCAGTGATGTTTTGTCTCTGGGTCTGACTTTCCTTGAACTGATGCAGTAGAGGTGTACCCCTGAGATGAAGTTGCATGGTCAGGGGATCTCTTGGGATTGCTGATCCTCATTAGTGAGGGGAAAGGCAAGTGGAACTTAGAAGTGCTTATTCTGTTTGGCAGCAGGCACCCAAATTGCACTTCCTCGAAGGAAAGAGGGCTTGAATGAGCTTGTGGGTACAAATCCATAGGAAAGCAGGATTTGTTATTTTGGCTGATTGTGGGTCATCTGACCTGAACACTAAGAACCAGGGGTAGTGGTTTCTCTGAACTGGTCAGAGCCAGTTCAACTGTTTTGATTCGCAGTTTCACACACACTCACAAAATTAAAATATTGTCTATACATTTCAGCCTAACTTGTTTTTGGCAAAGTGATAAGCAAGTAAAAAACAGGGCCTCGTCGTAGGAAGTGTCAAGCCATCTTAATTTTAGGCAGAAATACCAGCTCCTCCTAGAGGAAAAGAGCCAGTCCGTAAATAGCTCCCAACAGATCCTTTACCCAAGCAGACAAAAGGGTGTGACGTGCAGGAATTGCTGCTAATGCCAGATTTCATCTTTCCACTGGTAATGTGTCACCTGGGTTTGAGTTTGTCTAAGGTGTGACTTGGTGTTCAGGCAGGAGCGTTCATTGATACTCAGTGAACAGCTCCCCAGATCCTTTGCAGCTCTTGAGGGAACATCTCCAAAGGAGTTGGAAGGGGAGGTACCTATTGAACCACAGCCATGGGGACTGAGGTTGCAGGGCTGCTGGTCTCTGTGTTCTGTGACTGCAGCTCTATTTACAGATTTTTATCTTTTGTTGACATCTTTAATAAATGTTTGGTAACAGCAAGTGGTGCTGCATCCTGTTCCACCGGCTTGGACCAGCGGGCTCTTGTGTTAAAGGGAGAGTTCCCGAGCACAACTTATTGCCCAAAAAGAGTCTTTTTAACTGGGACTAGAGCAGCTGTGATATCCTCACAGCTGCCTTGCTCCTATTCAAGGGTGAATGAAGGGGAGCTTAGGAGTGCTCCCAAGAGTAGGCTGGTGTGTACAAGCCAGCCCTCTCTTGCCATCCCTCCATCCTCAGGGCTCTGTGTCCCAGGAGGTGCAGTGTCCTTGCTGTCCCCCTGTAACCCTTGCTTCGAGCCTGTATGTGTGGCTCTGTGGGGTGGTTGGACACGTGGTTCCCATGGAGCAGCTGAGTTTACGGGACACGTTTGGGAAAGGCCTGAGGAAGTATCAGATGCTTCAGTGTACGCAGCTCGTATGTCTCTGACTTCCTGATTCCCCTGGGTAGTGGTGAGTGGTGCTCAAAGGCACTGACAGCACCTTTCCATGTGCTTGGTGATGGCCTGAGCTCCTCAGCAGCCTGAGCTGTTCCGCCTCAGCCTCCAGTCCTGCAGTCCATGGGGGATCTGCTCAGGGCTCCCGGGTGCTCTGGTGAAAATGAGGGGGCTTTTTGTGCTTCAGTGGGCAATAGGAGAAAATGTCCCTGTTTTTGTCCCTATTGTTATTGTTTTAATCTAACTTGGGGAGTCATTCCTTACTCGTTAAAGATGTAAATTTTAGGTGCCTAATTATGTATTTCACTTGCCAACTCTCTCCATCCCCTTTCTTCCATGATCCCACTACCCTCTTCCCTTCTCATTCCCTTAAATGTGTGTAGATGATGAATAGCAAATCTTCTCATAGAATTCTTCAGGAATCTTTAGTGTAGGGTTTTGCTTTTGTTTGCTTTTCTGGTGACTTGGAGATGGCATGGTGAGAAAAGAAACATGTGAGCTAAACCTGTTGGTTTGAACATTGTGTCAGAAAATATCCATAAATTGCAAGTTACTACACAGATGTATAGATTTAATGAGACTGTGTAATGCCATTTATTTATGCTAAAGAATCTGACACATACGGTACTGAAAAAAGTTAATACTCTAAGAGTTATTTTATATTTTTCCATTGCCATCTGTCACTGCCTACATAATAATGATACAGGTGAAAGCCTAGCACTGCTTTAAAAAAATCAGAATGAATAGTCATTTAAATGTCTTGCTGCTTTAATAGCTGGTGTGTTTTAAGTTGTGGGAAGGAGGCAGCAGAGATACCCTCCCCCTGTTTTCAGTATATTAAAATTTGAGTTTAAACAGATTTGGATTCTTGAAGTGATTTATGAAAATGGAAAATGACTATAAACTCTACTGTCCTTTACATTTGGAAAAGTTAAGGGACTAAACCAGATGCTGCCATCCTTGTAACATACCATAAGTGGCTCTTGGAGCAGCCCTTTCATGTGCATCTTGAGATGCGGGTGAATTTTTATGCTCTTAAGTTCTGCCTTAATGGGCTGAACTCAATACTGCTGGGATCTCTGAACTGTGAGCAGGTATTTCCAGATCCCTAAATCCTCATCCTCATCTTCCTTCTCAAATAATTAAAAAATAAACCATGTAAGGAAATACAATCTTTTTTCTTTAGCTGCCTCAGGTAAAAATACATGTTTCAAGGCAGCACCACGCTGACAGAAGTCAGCGTTTACAAAGACACTGGCTTTTAAGAGGTCTCCTTGAACATTGTGTAGTCATACTGTGGTTAGGCAGAGCTGCTTTCCCTTTTATTTCCTTGAGTCGTGCAGGACTCCAGCCCGGCCGTGGCTGCGAGGTGCACGGGGAGAAGTCCCTGTGCTCAGGCATTTGCAGAGATCCAGGGCTGCACATGGACCTGGGGACCTGCTCATTGCTTTGCAGCAGCCACCTGCCTCCCAGGGTGCAGACAAGGCTTTGGCTCAAACAAAAACAGGTTTTGTTGTTCGTCTGCTTTTTACAATATAGTGACAAAGACAGAAAATATTTTTGTGGCAGGTGCTTATCCTATAATTTTCCATGGGTTGATGAGTTTGGGAGGTGCCTTATTTAGAGGAGGAGGACATGGCTAGGTCAGGTTGCATTAAGATGATTTAGAGTTTATATAATGAGAAATAAATAAAACTTTTCCTGAAAGCTGTGAATGATGATGTATAACTTGGTAATGAAAACCTTTCACTGATTTAAGATAATGTCTTTAGTGGTAAAAATGCCGGAAAATGAAGCAAGGTCCTGACCCAGAGAAGTGATTCCACTGGCTTCAAACAATTTCTTCAGGTGTATTTTCAAATATAGTGTAGATTCCTAATGGAAAGTTCCTTATAAATGAAATAATCATTACTGTTTTAATTATGACCCTTTGTGTACGCTGGAAAGAATCTTAGGAAGTCCTGCACTTTTAAAGAAGCAGAGACAACAATGAGTGAGCCAATAAGGTTTTCGTCTCTTCAAATGGATGTTATCAATCACTTTATTTTTGTTTATAAGGGATGATCCATATATAGCTGTAGTTTATCAGCATTTTCCATTACAAACTTCTGCTTTTTGTACAATTTAGAGCTCTCAGCAGCCTTTAGGGGTGAATGTTGTGTCACTCCTCAACGAGTGTTTCTTCTGCTCCCTCATTAGGATCTGAACTGGTCTTAAAAATGTGTTCATGGTTTCATGTTTTGAGAGACAGCGTGGTTCACTACAGGACTGAGCCTTTATTTTTCCTCCTCTCTCTGCTTTTCTGTGTGTATCAGAAATAGCTCTACTGAAGTAAAGAAGAGCTGTGGTAGGAGAGGAGACTGACAGTATTTAACGTACATGGTGCAGACAGTAAGAGACTTGCTTTCGGTCGGCAAGGGAAAGACTGTGGGAGACCACCCACAGCACCAAACCTGCCTCCTGCACTGCACAGCCACTGTGACATGGAACTGCACAATGGAGGGGGCCCTGGAGAAGAACAGCTGCTGGGCACCACCGCCCCCAGCATCACCTGCCCCTCGGAAACAAGTGGGAAATTATTCACACAAAGGCACAAAGTCCCAATGGCTGCAGCATGCAGGAGGAGAGAGCAGGGGAGCACAAGGGCTGGGTAGGTCTTGTGTAAAGACAGAGTTTGCCAGATGACATTTCTCCAAAAAACCATGTCTTGTACAACAGCAAAAGGAGAGAAAAAAGAAACATCCTGCTGCCTCTCACCCCATCAAAACAGAAAAGAAAAGAAAAAAAAAAAGCAGAACAATATGTTGGATATAAAGATACATCCAACAATTGCTCCTAGTTTGACCTTAGGGAAAAATCTGTGTCCAAGACGATCATCTGAGTTAGCTTGAGCATCTGTAGAGGGGGCAGCAGCTAGGAGCACAGTCCTGCTGTGTTCACTCACCTTGCATAGGGATCAGGTCCTGACCCTGCAAAAGGGATGGGGGAATGGGAAAGGCAAACTCTTCCTTGCACCTATGGGGAACTGGCAGAAACCTTCTGTTATGTTAAGCACAATATTTGTTGCACTATATTGCTTTGTAAGTACAGGCACAAAGGGAGGGGGAGGCTGGGTCATCAGGAGTACTTTTCCTACCCTGGGATATGAATACACGACTCCGGCTTGTGTAAGTGCCGTTTGCGTAGATGCATTTGTGGGTGAAATTTGGCCTGAGGTGTTTCTGGAGAGGAATCTTGCGACACTGAGCAATCATATATATTCAATTAGGATTTCGTACTCTTGCCAGATGGAGGTATGCAGCATGGGTGACTTGTGGTGAGCAAACAGTCATGCCTGAAGGCTGGGCATCTGGGGAAGATTCTGGGATAGGTACTGCCATACTTACTTATGCCAGGGAACTCCTTACTCAGTGTCCCAGCCTTTGGACTTCAGCAGGAATCTCAGTGAATGTGACCTTGTGGGAGACTGGAAGGATTGCTGGCTCAAAACATTTCTGGCATGTGTGTTACTGAAACCATCAAAATTGGGCCCTGTGATAAAAAAGAGATCTCAGCTCTTAATGCTGCTCTTGCTGGGATGCTGTTTGCTTAAATCGGAGCCCTTCCATCTTTAACTGTGGTCTTTTCAGCTTCATATTTGCATAAGCTTGTATGGCCATTTGAGCTTAAAAGTTGTTTAATGCATTTTAGTGCAGTAGTCTTCATTCCTTGTGTCTGGCTCTGGAGACCTGCGTTGGGAGAAGCGACCTGGTGATTTAGAACCATTGCTGCTGAAAGTGTGTGGTGACATCTGGGGTGCTGCTCCACGTGAGCCAAAGCTGGTTGTTGTGATGGCACAGTGCACCTGGTCAGGAGCCTGATCCAGCTGAAAAGGGTTGATTTTTCTCAGAAAGATTGGTTTTCAACCCAGTTCCATGATCACTGGTGCCAGTGTAAAAGATGGAAGGGGTGGGGATTGAGGGAGGATGGCAACCACAGTTTGTGTCAGCTAAAACCTGACTGAAGCTTGGCTTAGCTATGCAACAGCATCCTAATTTAAACTAAACTTGGGTGTAACAGACCTGTTAGTCTACACTTACTGCACATACCACCTCCAGAAGATATGAAATAAGTCTTCTGTTGCATTTAGTGAGAGTTTAAATTGACTTCAGAGGTAGCAGGCTTAAACTGAGATTCTTCAATGTGAAAACTAAAAATTTCTAAGGATCCCTAAATAAGCCGATCAGTTCTCACTGAATTTCTGGCGCATTAAGCACCTCCTTGTGGGCTTGAAGAATCCCGTTTGCGGCACGCAGAAAAGGACTCGGCACAAAGTTTCTGAAACATTCCATTCTCTTTTTTATTAGTTGTGAACTATTTGGTTCGATTGAACTGTTGTGAATGAACAGAACCCTGCAGAGGTCACTCATGACAAGATGGTATCACCATCTACCATCGCCCTGGCTCGGTGGCCAAAAGCTAAATCTTTAGAGCTCTCAATAAAGAAATTTGACATCCAGCATTGGGAATGTCCGTGATCTTACATTTTGGGACTTGAGTCAAGAAAAGAGTTGGGTAATTTCCCTCTTTTGCAGGTGACATTCACTCTCATTTGTTCCATCCAGATTCAGCTTTACTTCTCTCTAAGCCTCCAGAAAGCTTCAATATACTGTAAAAGCAAAACTGGCTCCTTTGAAATACACATTTCTAACTCTTGACTGAAACATCTTCCATTTCTGTGTTGGAAAGACAGCACTGCCCACAGGTGCCATTGAATAGATGTCTTCCTTTCTCCTGAGCAGCAGATGTGCTGCTGGTGCCTTGAGCAGATCTCACTGTGCTTTATTCCTCAGCATCACAGCTTTGGAGTGATACCCGTTCCTCAAGTACCTGTTCATTTCTCAGGAACTAAATGGTATTTGCTAAAGCTATTTGTTTTTTAATGTCAACCTGTTAGCTAAGTACTTTGTGGCTGTGAGGTGACAACAGAGCTGATTCTGTGCCCTGTTCTGCCACTGCTTGGCTGGCATTCTCATCCCTTGTGTGTGTGCCTTTTTAAAAAGGGGAGACTTGCTGGTGCTCCCTTGTTTACACATTTAATAGCTCACAATTAAGCTGAAATGAACTTGAAAAGAGTCGTTAACTAAGGCCCAAATTCTATCAGCAACAAGAAACTCAAAGATTAAGTTTTCTTTCACTCAAGACTATTTTGTACCATTTCAGGAGGAAAGTGTGTTTGAACATGCATTAAAGTCTCACTACACTTCTGGAGTGATGTAAACACCCTCTTTAAGGACCCTTTTTGCTACCAGAGTGCTCTCAGATTGAACAAGAGCCAGGGATCATTGTTTCCAACTTCTGGCATTGCCTACCTTGAACTTTCAAAATCCATCAAGATAGAAGGGTTCTCCCCCTTCTTCCTTTAATTTTCATCTTACAAAACACTCATCGGTTTGCCATGCCGGTTCTTAAAATTAATTGTATTACACTTACCCTTGCTGAGTGCTTTTGATAGTGTAGAAACAGGGAGTTTAACAGTATAGGGACACACCAACTCCAGGCCTTGTGATGTGTAAGAATTGGGTTCAAAACCTGTTAGAAACTGGGTCATTTTCTATTTGTCTGTAGCTGCCAATTAGCAATGTCATTAATCCACTGCCTAGGAGATGTGCATGATTAAAATAGTGTCACTGATCACTGACAGGACAATATGCACAAGGCTGTGCTGTAGCTGCCTGTCATTGTGCTGCTGTAGGTAGGGCTTAGCCTTGTTTTCCAGAGGGAAGTAACAATTTCATAATTTCTTTGCATCTGGGTGTAAAGACAGACACATCATCTGGGCTTTGAATGCTGCTTTTTGTTGTGTTCTGGACAGGGAACCCGGAGCAGACCCTGGGATTGCTGGTGCCCCACCTGGCACCCACTCTCTGGCCCCTTTGGTTAGGGAACACATTGTGTCTGTGAATGTCCTTCGCTGTGTTCACCCACGGAGCCATCCAAGGCTCCTCGGGGGCGGCGGGTTTGAATTTTGCCTCCTCAAGGATGAATATCTGAAGCTGGGCCAAAGCTTTGCTTCCTGCTGGTGAGAGAAAGGGCGATGGGGGAAGAGGCGTGGGAGGCCTTGAGGAGTCTGGCTTGACTTGCTGCTGCTCCAGGGGCAGCAGGAAGGGGCTGGTGGTGCATGGCTGCTGCCAGGAACGGCCAACCTCCAGCTGGAGACCACAAACCCTTGGTGACAGTGGCCAGCCTGGCTTTCCAAGGCCACAGATAAAATAAGCATTGACCTAAGACAGCAGACAGTGGAGGAGACAGAGGGGTACAGTTCTGCTGCCTTCTTCCTGGTGTGTTGGACAGGAGGAATTTTGTTCCTTAGTGGGAATTGTGCTCTTGTTGCTTGCTTAAGAAGATGTCCAGTGCTTTAATTTAAGCTCCACCTGAGGATCAAATCTCTCAGCAAGACAGAAGGTTTTTTTTTTCCCCCCATCTCACTTTTGAGGGAAAAACATTCCATGACAGAGGATGAAATACCAGGAATGTTTTTTTTAGGTGAACCTTCCAGCTTCTGGTTTGTAGCCACAGTAATTTGTGGGTGAAGGAAATATTTTTGTACTGAAAATTTCCCAGGAAACTGTTTAACAGGGAATTGGAGTTTAATTGGCACTTATGAGACATTAACAATAATTGTATTCAATTTGGCCACTCAGGAAGAAGTGTGATTCAGGATCAGCTGATTTATGTGCTGAACAAAAAGGGGGAAAAAACCCCAACCAACCAACCCAAAAAAATAAAGAAAAATTTAAAAGAAAGCGACTTGAATGTGTGAACTGGTGAATACGTGCCATTAGCTTCGCATTCCCAGGTAGAAGCTTTGTTGTGCTTGTCATATGTTTTTCCCCACAAGGTGTTTTGCTGGACTGGAAAAAGTAGAAGGAACGTATATTAGCTGGAGGGAAATGGTATGACTTCAAGTTCATGTTTTGCAGTGACCTGGATTACAGTTTTATCCCTGCTATCTCATTTGCTGTCTTTTTTTTATTTTTTAGGAATGTCCCAAAAACTTTAAAAAACCCCAAAAAATCCATTTACTTGTTTATGCTTTTATCAAGCATGTGAACAAGAAAAGCAAGGGAACACAGGGTGAAATTTGATGTGGGGCCTTGTGTATGATGCAGGATAGCCATCAACATCCCTTGAACATTTATTTTTCCTTTGCAGCAGAGTTCATTGTGCTCCCTCAGTGCTGTAGGTGAAAACAAAGACAGTGCCACTACTAAATGATTGCAGCTTCCGAGGCTGGCTGAGAACAGAGAAAACAAACTATATGCAATTTAAGTGCCTGTTTGTTTGCAAGCTGCCACACAGCCTAATATATACACCCGTATGATGTAAGGCAGGGGAGATGACCTGATTAGCAATGCCCTCGAAACGAGCCAAGGAGATCCCTGCTCCCCTCCTTGGAGACCTGGTCCCAGCTGGAGGAAACCTTTCTGCAGCTACCAGAGGGTTTCTGAAAATGGCAGTGGCAGTGCTCCGTGTGCATGAGGATGAGGGAAGGAGGAAGAGCAAACAGCCTGCACAGCTCATGGAATAGCTGGGATGTTTTGAAGGATGTAGCTTGAGTTCCTTGGGCTTTGTGAGCTTGGTGTGCATGGGGAGGCTGTGCTTCAGCAAAAGGCTCATGCCGCTTGGTTGTGCTGCTTATCCTGCTGCATGAAAGCATAATTCAGTAGAAAGAAGTGCTAGGGGAAGGCAGATAAAGTAAGTGGTCTTCCCATTTGTAAGCTCTCCCAACCTTGTTCTCATGTGTGCTGAGCAGGCAGAGCTCCACAGCTGTGAATGGGAAGTCGTGGTGCTCAGCACTAATTGCATTCCAGTGTTTATTACTTCAAATCAGAGAAACAGACAAAAATTTATATATGTAAGAAAACACCTAAGATCCAAGACTTTCTCTTGTGAGTACATGCACAGTTAGGATGTGGCTTTTGGATATTTTGTGCAGTACCGTGCCAGGACAGCGTGCAGGCTCGTGGCAGCAACCTGGGGTTTTAGATGAGGAGCCCAGGGCACTATTTCTGGCTCTGCTGTAGCTACTTGTGTGGCCGAGTGTATTAAATCCTGCTCCTAAAGCCAGCGAACCGTTTCTTTGGGCTTCATTCTCAGACTTGCTGAATGCCCCGAAAGGCTGCTATTATTAGAAGGAACTGCCATTCCTTCGCTCTGAAAGTGGGCTGTCCATAAATCACCAGTGTGTGCTTCCCATGGGGAAGTGGATCTGGGACCTCTGCTCTCTCCCTGACAGCCCACGGAGCTGCCAGAGCTCCTGCTCTTCCTCCTTTCTGCTCAGCCTCTTCACAAGGGTAGATCCTCCCGGTAAGGCTGCTGGCTGTGCCACTTGGGCATGGCACTAAGGCAGGATGGCTTCCCATGGCTTTTCTTGCTGCCCTGGTGGGGCCAGTCCACTCCTGCTGCCCCATGCAAACTGCCTCCTCTTGACCCGTTTCTACCCCAGGGCACTGCCTGGGGCCACATCCTAGCTGACCTCTGAGTTTGGGCTGGTTTTTACTCTTTTAAGAGCAATAAATGCATCTCTGTGGCAACAAAAATATTAATTCCCTTTCTATAAGTGATGCACTCAAATGTTTTGTAGTTACAGACCATTTGGATGGTGGTGCCTGTGCTGATACTGTGATCTGCTGTGATCTGATGCAGCAGTGTCCTTGCTCTGGATGGGCTTTGCCATAATAGTACTTTCTTTTCATTTCTTAGCTCCCGTTCGTGCCTTGATGAGTAGTGGAAGATGTTTGAACAGTTTTATGGTTAAAAAGAAACATCTTACCATTGCTTGGTCTCTGGTTCCTTTACTCTGTTCATTATGCTTTCCCTGATAGTAACATCAGTGACTTTGCAGTGTCAACGTCAGTCTCTGAACCGTGTTTTCTGGGAAGAGGAAGAAGGGAAGATGAAGGAGGAACTCTAAATAGTAGAGTTTTTTCTTCTGACATTTCCAGGCCAGCTGTTTAAAACTGTAATGCCTCAGAGTTTACTTAAAATTCTGTCATTGGGTTCATGTATGGGGACCCCTTGGCAGTTGCCATGGAGTACATGTGGCCAGAGTTTGGTGACGCTGGGCAGGCCCAGGGCGCAGATGTGTGCTCCAGGTCCGCTGCAGTCACTGGCACTTGTGCCAATGGCCTCAGTACAGAGGTCAAAGACTGCTTAGATATGAAGGCTGAATCACCTCCTTGTTAAACCCCTCAGCAGGATCAAGGCTTAGGGAAGCAGACACGTGGGCTTGCCTTCTGGCTGACACTGTGGATGGAGGCTCTGACTCAGGGACGGACCTTTCAGCAGGTTTGACCAACTGTTGAGGTGTTAAAATGGGGGCATTTGGTGATTAAAACCCCCCTGCACTGACACGCCTTTGTGAAAATCCCAGTACATTTGTTTCCTTTAGACTTGTTGATCCCACAAGCTCTCAATGGTTAGAGGAGGTTTATCCTCTCACCTGAGGATCTCAGAAATCAGCAGTGAGCCTGCCAGTCTCACCAGGCAGATGTGAAAGTACTTCAACTGCACGTATTTCTCTTGCAAATATAAATAATCCAGCAGTGTAGGCTTCGCTGCAGCCCTGTTTGCCTTGGCAGTATCCCATTGATGTGAATCAGAAGGTGGGAGCAAAAAAGCACTGGAGGCTCATCCTGAGACTGCTCTCCCCTCCATCAGGGAACCTGTCCGTGCAGGCAGGGTGATTGGGAGATTACTGGCACAGCCCACAAGCCTGGCTTCACTAGATCTTTGCGTTTGGAGCAGTCCTGCTTTGTCTCCTTGTGCTGTGCCTTTGGGAACCTTGCCTCTCGGGGCACTGGGCAGGAGAGGCCTGGAAGGAGCAGCTCTGGCTTTGGCCTTTGGTCCTGTAGCTTTGGCTCCTTGAGAAGAAGGTAACTCTCGTGGTGCAAGTTGAGAAGCAGGAGGTTGGTTCTTAATCCTGCTGCATCTCTGCAACTTTTGGCAAGTGTCTGGGTCACACTGTACCCGAGTTCTTAAGATTTAAAATAGGGATAGAAATTAGGAATTGAAAAAAAACCAAAACAAACCAAAAGCTTAAAGAAGTAAGTGGTTTTAACTTGCGATGCCATCAGCACCATGAGACTCATGATGGTTTGAGCTTCAAGGCTGTGATTTAATATTGATAACAGTAAAAAGTTTATCATGGTATTAGTAGTTGGGAATGTGGAAAATACATGGGTTTAACTTTTTTTTTTTTCCTTAATTTCAGCAAATTCAGTAAAGCTAGAAATGCAAAGTGATGAGGAATTTGACAGGAAGCCCCTGATTCATGAAGATATTATCAGAGCTCACGATGGAGGAAGCAGCCTGGAAGATCCCTTCATTGGGAGTAACGAGATGGTGGATAACAGAAAGATGCAAGAGCTATCAAGCGAGGGAGGAATCCGGCTTCCGAATGGTAAACTGAAATGTGACGTCTGTGGCATGGTTTGCATTGGGCCCAATGTGCTAATGGTACATAAAAGGAGCCACACTGGTAAGCAGCTGAAAGAAAATCTGTGGCGATGTTGATGTTACCTGACAACTCTTATCTCTTCCCTTTTCATTCTTGGGGTAGCAGGAGGCTGGAGTGGGGGAAAATGGGCTTCATTGGTTTTGTTTTTCTTCCTGCTTTCCAAACTCTGGTGCTGCTCTCTTGCTGGCAAGCATGGTGCTTCCTTTACTTTGATTTCCAGCCTTTCGTTCTTAAAAACAGTGCAAAAGTCTGGAAATTGCTTTTCTTACTGTTCTTGACTAGAGCAAGATGGTGGGAGTCATTCTCTGGCGTGGCGTCGGGTGGGTCGTGTTGTTCGTGTGTGTGCAGTGCAAAGCTTTCGAGCCTTTAAGAGGAGTCTCAGATGTTCTTCCATTGGAGGTGCTCACAGGTGGAGAAGACCAGCAGCTTCCTGGGGATCTCACACTTCTTTTGGAAGTGGCTGGGCCTGGGATGAGCAAACCCTGGAGGGGACACTCATTACCCAGTGGTCCTGATGCCAGGGTGGGCTTGCTGCTCACTGTGTGACAGCTCCCTCAGGGAGACCTCAGCTGAACCCCGCCCCTGGCTCCCTCACACCATCTCAATACCATTCTGGAGGAAAGTTTCCGTGCTTGGTCTCTCCCAGCACTTGTATTTTTATTATTTTTAAATTATTCTTATTATTTTAAAATTACTGGTTTTCCCAGCTCTTGTATTTTTATTTTTAAACAACTTAACAGGCATGTAGGTTGGAGAATTTAAGAGGCAAAGGGAACTTCTGCAATATGCTAACTGGGCGGGTCTTTGTGGTTTGAAAAATGAGGCCCTGAGCTTAAACTGGGGTATTTCAGGGGACTTATGGCTAATGTGGAAAAATGGTGTGCCCAGGAAGCTGGTACTCACTCCCCTGTGCTGCCCACTCCTCAGGTGGGAGCAATAGTCACCTCCAACAGAAGTACAGATGGTGCCAGAAGATGATGCTCTGTGGTCTTGCAGCAGTCTACCTTTGATTCAAAAAAGCACTTAAGCTTGTGCTTAACTTTTATGAGATTTAAGCACATGTAAGTCACCTGAAGGGCTTCAAGATACGCTTAACTTTGGATGCACACTTAAATCTTATTAAGGTTAAGCACAGGTTTTTGTGGTGGAGCCTCAGCAGGTGTTTGTTGTTTGTAGTTTTTGGATAGTTTGCTTTTTATCTTTGCTATTATGTAATGGGGTGAGAGACTCACACTGGCTGAGATCTGTGAAAATATAAAAAGAAAGGTGGAATTTTAGAGTAGAGTAAGAAAGACTGTGTAATCCCTTTGTAAACTAGGTAGTTTGTAGTCCAGTAGTGTGCTCTTGATGGGCAAGAAATCAATAGAATTTCTGTACAGAGGAATAATAAATATATATTACATAGTTAATCTCCTGTATATGAGTTATATTGATGAAAACTTGACCTAAGTGTGTAATGCAAAGCATGGTAGTATCATTTATGATGTACTCATGATTTTAGACAGGAATTACGAGAGGGGAAAAGCATTGGCTGGAGAATCAAAACCTTGATTAACAATTTGACGTGCTGTTACTAGAAGAGGGAAAGAGAAACAAGAATGTACCAGACTGAGTCTCCAACTTGCAACCTCCCAAAAAGTTTTCACTGGTGCTTGCATGTGTCTGAGCATATGTATTGTAGGTGCATCAGAGTCCATGTATTTGAACTCCTGCAGCTACACTAGCTGGGCTAAATTTAGATTTAGGTACTTAATTAAATGGTCTGCATTTCTGAGATACTAAATAGCCGGTGCATCTTTTAAATGAAGGCAAGCTGCCTTTTTCATATTAAAAGAAAGATGTGTAAATTCAAAGTGAAAGAAACAAAATCTCCTCTGCGTGCGGGCAAGACGGCCGTCTGCGGGTGCATGGGCAGCAATTGCATAACTGGTAGCTTTTTCCTTCGGGCTACTGCTGGCTCCTCAGAGAGCTCTGACTCTTTTCCCATCAGAGCAGAGGAGCTGGGATGTGCTGTTCTATACAGATGATTTCAAGCATATAGAAATGGCATTTCTTTTAATGCGCAGCTCGGTGCTCTGTTCTCGGTAAACCAGTTGGCAAATTTTGCAGAGGATTTTTTTTCCCCTCCACTTTGTTTGTTTGTTTTTTAATACATGCTGCTACTTTGTTGTCCACAACAGAAGGAGAAGTTTGCTTGGATTTCCACATCCTGGATTTTGAGATGTATTTTTAACATACTGCTGGTATCTATCTTGTAAAGTGCAGTATTTTAAAATATATTGCCACTTCCTCAGCAGCCGGGTGTGATGGGCTGGCCCCAGCTCTGGAATGAGCCCTGACCTGTGGGTAGTCTGGTTTTGCAGCCCAAGGGAGAATGGTGGAGAGAAGGGAGGTTGTCCCTAGTGAGTGGAAACAGATGACATTCTTTATCAGCTAATCCAACCGGCATGTACATCCCTACCTCTCAAAGCCAATTTAAGTATGTTTTGGGAGCTGAATCCTGCTTTACTCTCCTCTTTAACTGCACACAACCAGATCTGGCCAGTTGTTTGCATTGGCAAAAACTGAAGTGCTTTTCCCTTCCCCGAAAACCTGTCAGCATTTTATGTAAATCACCCAAAATGCTGTGGTCCATAGCAGAAGCTGTAATTTGTGTGTGTGCTGGGATGAGTGCAGCTTTCCTTGCACAGGGGATCGAGTCTTGGCAAGAAGCTGTGCTGTGGGCTCTGGCTGTGCTATGCACAGAGAGGGACATTTCTTCAGCCATTATTCCTTTGTTCCTGAAGAGCAGTTGTCTTCCCTGCCAGATTATGGTAGTTCAGTCAAACAGATACAGGGATGGGGAAAATAATCTGTGTCATGAATGAGGCAAGAGTAGGTGAGCTCAGTGTCCCATCTCTGATCCTGGTGTGCAGTCACCCCTTCCTGTGATAGATCAAGCTGGGGATTGCCCGTTCATCCCTCAGATCATGGTCCAAGTGATGCTCTGGTCTGCAGCCCCTCCATCACGGGGCCCATGGCACTGCTGATTGTGTCAAACACAGCATTTCTCTGAAAAACTGATAATTGAAGTGAAGTGGTTTTGTACTCTGCCTGGGCACCAGGAGAAGTCCCTTCTAGTTATTTGTCATTGCTGACAGAAAATAAATAAAATGCTTGGTGTGGGAATTAAGCGTGATGCAATCCCTGCATTAGGGAGCAGGGTAACCCCCTCCCTCATGTGCCACATCCGTGTGTCAGAAAAATAGCTTGAGCTGGATTTATTTCCCTCTTTTCCCATACTATGTTCTTTTGGTCCAAATTTCATACTCCACAGCATATTCCTCAAGTTGCAGGATCTCTATCAGTTTTTTTGTTACTGCAGGAGATGACTTGGTCATAGAATATTGCCATTGGATACTCCAGAGATTTGTTCTTAGTGATGGAGAGGGAAGAGGGGGATGGAGAAGAAGCAAATAATCCAGGATTTCTGAGATCATGAGAAGGAACCTCAGTGGTTTCTCACCTCTTTATGTTTCCTGCTGTGGGCCTGAATTAAAATTTCCTTGCTCCTGGTTTCTGGTAAAGCAGGAACCATATTCTGCTATAGCTGTGCTGATACTTCTGTGCTCTGCAAGGTCCACGTGTTGTTCTCCCTTTTGCTGTCAATTGTGACCCTTTTAAATTTTTTTTTCTCTGCTGTAACATCCAGTCCCTTATCCAGTTCACTTCTAGATTTTGAAATGTTTTTTTTTTTAATTTCTAAGGAAAGGCTGGTATCATAGAATAATGGAATGGTTTGGGTAGGAAAGGACCTTAAAGCTCATCCCATGCCACACCCTGCCATGGGCAGGGACACCTTACACAAGCCCAGGTTGCTCCAAGCCCCATCCAGCCTGGCCTTGGACACCTCTGAAGACTGGGCTTCCACAGCTTCTCATCCTCATTGTTTTATGAAGCACAGAGGTTAAATGCTTTCTCTGTGTAGATGCAGCAGCAGCACGGTGGCAAAGCTCAGCCTGGGCAGAGGCAGTGGGGACGTCAGCCTTGCCCCACTCTTACTTTGGGCTGCTGGTATGTTGCTTTTAGGGTTTTTTGAGGGTGTTAACTACAGGACAGTCTCAGATCTTTGCTTGGACTCCACAAACAGTTTGATATCTTAAGTCAGTGAAATGAGTTGTGTGCCCATGAGGGGATGTTCAGCCTCTGCTTTAGCACCCTTAGCATTACATCTGAACTTATGAACTCTGGAACTCTGAATGCAATTTAACTTTTTTTCCCACGCAGAGTTCAAGTTTTTAGGACAGAAGTAATAAATGAGGAAAAACCCAGTTGTGTTGTTCCATATAAAAAGCTTGTATGCCTAAGCAGCTAACCAGGAGCAAATTTAAACAACTGGTCATATAAACACATTTTGATGAACTCCACTGGACTGCCTCTCTCATTTTACTGGTAGAAAGGGTTTTTTTGGTTTAATTTCTAATTTGTAACCTACTGCAGCCTTCCTGTCTCTTGCAATGTTAATAGATTTGGCACTGAATAAAAAAATTTAGGGCTAAATTTCTGAAAGTCCAGTTTTCTCTTAGGTTCTGAAGTCTAACTTTCTGAAAAGTCACCTCTTTTCCTACTTAAGCATAAGGAAGGGAAGGTGGGATCTTTGAATTTGCTCTGGGCAGAAGGATGTGTTTTACTTACAGTTCTCAATAACTAAGTTCTTCTGATAGTTTTGCCAAGTTCACTTACAAGATTTTTCTGTCTTAAGGATGCAGTCATAAATTTTGCAGAGGACAATTGGAAATCACCCAGGATTTCCCAGGAATTTTTCACAAGAGATTTGTCACTACTGTTTTATAATAAACTGCCCCATCGGGAAGCAGTTTTTTTTCCAAAAAAAACCCCTACTAAAATCACTGATTTCATGCAATGTGCAGGCTGTTGAATGAATTAGATAGAACAGTAAGGAGGTAATTATGGTCCCTGGAATAACAAACAGAGAAATGGAGCAAAGTCTGCTGCTTTGTGTCTCACTTGGGTAAATGCAGGTTGGAGCTGACTGCTGTCACTGTGCTGGGAGCACTGCTTATAATTCTCTTGTGTTCTGGGACAGAGCAGAATCACAGCATTCGCAGGATCTGATGGATTGGGAGAAATCTTTCATTTTAACAAAATTAATATTAACAAAAAGCCTATTGTGGAAGGGTGAAAATCGGTATTGTTAGTAAGAGCAAATACTTTCTGATGGCAGCATGGGCACAGTAATTTTGTATTAAGAGGCTGGAAAGGAAAAATCCCGTTTGAGAAGTACTTAAGCTGTACTTTGCATATCAAAAGTATCTGCCACACAAAAAAGGTTGAGTTCCCAGATACACATTTAACCAGGAAAGATGTTGAAGCCCCTCTGGACCTGGTTTTTATGTAGCAGGACTGCTGCTGTAGGAATACCCTGACTGTGTTATTGAGAACCAGTGCATTAATTTGTGAGTCACTCCCTGTTTGATTTCAAAAGGACAAATATTACCAGCCAAGGGCTAGGAAAATCGAAATCTCCTTGGTTGCCAGGTCTGTGGGCTCCACATCCTCAGACAAATTTCTGTTTTAATACAGAAAATATCTCAGCTTTGCAGCAAAAAGATCAGTGTTTTGCACTGGTTTGAGATTCGAAGAAGGTTAACTCATACTGAAACTTCTGCACAGCACTTCCGTGCCAAGGCGGGAAAGGCGTACTGTTGTGCAGGGAAGCTTCCAATTAAGCAGAAAAAGGAGTTGGTTTGCTTTTTGAAACAACATTTGACATCTGTGAAATCTATTAGTAGGAAGTTCATCGGTTCATTTGCCTGGTTTCAGGTTGTATCAGCCAGCCAGCACTCGCAGCTCGTGCAGGGAAGTCTCCATCCAGCTGTCATGTCTGAAAGATACTGTGAAAGAAAGGCCCAGGTCTGCTTTGTCCTGTCTTCAGGGGGCCACTTCACCATTTGTCTCAGGATTTGTTTACTCGAGAGCAAGTTAACCTGTGCACTTCAGATACTCGTATAACTCAAGAGCAGTAATATTTCATTACTATTTATTCATTATTAGTTTTCCTGGAGGAGACACAGCAGTAATGGATGCATGTTAAACAGTGAACTGTGAGGTTTCAGCAGTATTTTACTGTAATTTCAAGGTAAATATTGAAATAATACATTTTAATTAATATTTAACTGTACAATGATAAAACTCTATGGATGTATTTATTTATTAATTTAATTATTCCCTGGCACAAGCCCCTCTTACAAAGCCTTTAGGAAAGATAATACTTGGCAGCTCCGGCTTATCTTGCTTTGTCCATTCCTGAAGTAACTTAGGTAATTAAATTCCCTCTGCTGGAGAGCAAGGGTTTTTAGACATTCCTGGTTTTGTCTGGCTTTAGACTCTAAATCTGGAGTTGAAAAGAAACATCTTTTTTGTTTGGTTGGCTCTCCCTCCCCCTCTTGCCACTCTGAAAGTCACTGAGTTGGAGGCATTTCTGCGCTGATTTAGCTCAATAATAGAGAAGAGGTTTAACACTTAAAGTAGACGAAACGTTTTTTGTAGTTACGTTGCAGTCACATAGTTTCCAGTGCTGAAAAGCACAATGCTTGCTTGTGCAAAGTCGCCTTTCAGCAGAGTTCTTTTTTTATTAAATCAGTGTAAGTACATAGAGTCAAGGAGGAAATACTTAGATGTAAGTGATGAGGAAGCACACCGTGCTTATAATTGTCATTACTCTCTTGGAGTCGTGTGTGCTACCTTTAATAGGTCCATAGTTCTGGGTATATCTGTGTTAGCATCACCCCCCAAAAACACTCTAAGCACAGTCAGGGGCCATCATGTAGAGAAAAGCTGTGTTTAAAGACTTTTTGTGAGTGGATGTTTAGTTTGAAGGATGATTGATTTCAGCTTATGGATGAAACCTCTGAGTTTTCACAGAAAAGTGAGGGAGGTGAATAAGGATGTCAAGGTTGTTATGTTGTTACTGGTAAGTAATAATTCTGGAGAACAGTTCACAAAACTACCAGGAAAAGGCAGCAGGAGAAATAATTGGAACACAGTCTTTTTAAGGCATTGAAGTGATAAAAAAGGCTTGTTTGCTAGTATCTGGGATGGGCATCAGACAGCACAGTTCTTGGAAAACAACAGAGACTCTTCTTGCTATGCAGTCGTTACTTCTCTGTGCACCCTTCTATTGGATAATGGCCTCTCAGATTAGCTGTGCTAAATGTAAAAGCTGCTAATCAATAGCACGAAGGTGTGACCAAAATTGCATCCCTCAAGCCTGCGGCTTAAACAAGGAGCTGGAATGGAGTGATTGGACAAAAGTGTAGCAAACACATCAAAGCAGCTATTTACCCAGAATGAAGCCAGTAGGAGAAATGAATTCAGGCTGCCTTTAAATAGATCCAAAGGTTATTTAAGGTAAAGTGTGCTATTGGAGCGGATCTGTCTGTTGCAAGAGAGGAGCAGACTACGGGTGATTTTGTGGTGAGTGTTTTCATGTCGTCTTTGCCATCAAACTGTGGTGCAGTGGCTATTTGAATTCCTGACTGAAAGCTTTCAGCATCTCTAGAGCAGCCAGTTTTTGGGGGAGTAATACCTGCTCATATGTGGCCTCCAAAATGTCAGAGATAAGTGGGTGATGTACTGGGTAAAACGCAGTAACTGCATAATTTTAAATACAGCAGGAGTCAAAGGAAAGACTTTAGACTTGGTAAGAAACGTGCTACCTTCTTTCATGTTGTCATCCTGAAACTGAAGCTATCATTCCAGAATACTCAGAAATGTGTCAAAGGAAAGGGTTTTGCCTGTTTTCTCAGACAGTGAAAGCAAAACAGAAAAGAAAAAAAAAAAAAAGAAAAAGAAAACCCATGTATTTTTCTACTGCAGTCTCTTTACAGATCTCTGTTATGGACATTTTGAAATGATAGAAAAGAAGATAATGGCTAATCAGATCATTTAAGTATAGTGTGGGAGTTTGAAAGGGAAACCACAAACTCTTTATCAATTCTAATGAGCTCGTGTTCAGTGTATTGGAAGAAGAGCTTTATGCTGTGATTTTTTTATTGTTATTACTCCATAATGTTCTCGGTGAGACTGTAGGAACCTTAGTATCTCCTTGAGTACCTCTGCGGCGGCCTCAGATGTGATTTCCATCTCCTACGTGTGAAATAAAGTTGCAGAGTATGGCATATATGTGGCACACCTTGTGCTGCCCTCCTGGCAGCATCGTAGTCCTGGCAGTGATTTGAGCCACTGACACAAGAATTGCTTGTGGAAATCTGTAAGAACTCTCTCCCTCCCTCTCCTTGCATTTGAATCTCCAGATGTGTTTTGGACTTCACCCTAGACAGACACATGAACGACTTTGATACAAAGGGAGCATTCATTTTGTCCAGCAAGGGAGTAATTGTTTTAAAGCAATTGTAAAAGGCTTTGAAGAGATGTGAGAGATCACACAGTGTTTGTTTTTCACAAGGTCTGTGCTTCAGGCCACTGAATTCAAACTCAGAAGGTCCCAGCAGGATTTGGTCAAGATTCTATAATAGGTGATAACACTGAAAAATGTGGATAAGGTTGCTTACATCTGAAATCTGATGATCAAGACCTTGTTGAGCTGGGGCCCTGCTTAGTGTAGACATTGGGTAATGCTTTAAATTGGAAGAGGGTAGATTTAAATCAGGTATATATGGAAGAAATTCTTCTCTATGAGGGAAGTGAGGCCCTGGCACAGGTTGCCCAGAGAAGCTGTGGTTGTCCCATCCCTGAACATGTTCAAGGCCAGATTGGATGGGATTTGGAGCAATCTGGCATAGTGGAAGGTGTCCCTGGCCATGGCAGGGGGTGGAGCTGGATGGGCTTTAAGGTCCCTTCCAACCCAAACTGTTCTGGAATTTGATGATCTAAAGTCCACCTGCACTAAAGCACTTGGATAAGTGGCTAGCACAAGTATATGCTTGTGTTCAATTGATCTGCTCAGCAGGACATAAGCAGGTGATTAGAGCTGACTGCCTGTGCAAGACTGCTGGAACACTCTGACTGTCCTCAACAATGTTGATAATAGAGTATGGTTTTGATAATGTTCCAGAAGGCCTGTGTGAGTTCATCAGAGCTTTTCCTCTAAATATTTTTTTTTTAAAAAGGTGGGGTTTTTTAATGGACCCAATCCCCACTGTCTAAGGCAAATATGAAGGCTTAACATAAAAATAAGCTTTGGATGTGTGTGAGAGTGTGTGTGAACACATGGGATGAAGTGATAGGGTAAGGTCTAGGGTTTTTGTTAGTTTTTCATCAAATCAGTCTTTTTAATTTTATGTAGAGTGCAAATTTGTTTGCTTTACAGTTTAATGGTATAAGATTTTTCTCAACTTTCAGTACTGCCCAGAGCTTGCAACCCTGATCCTCACTCACATCCATGCCCTCCATGTCACTCTAGCAATGCAAAGCAGTTTTTAAAAAGGGCTGTCAGTTAAAGTATAACGCAAGCAAAAGGATTGGTTTGAACCAAAGACCTTAACACCTTTGCTAAGGTCCAGTTGTTATGATCAGTTCTGAATACTCATATGGATTGGACCTATATTAAAAATAAGTGGAAAACCATAGAAGTAAATACTGCAAAACCACAGCTATGGATCTAAATTTTCATCAGAGCTCATCTTTTAAGAAGGATAGATGCTCTGAGGTGAAGAACTTTCAAGAAAACCAGGAAGCATTGCTCACCTCAAGGAAAGAGCCTCAAATCACTATTGGAGGCTTTGCCCATTGTGCAAAAGAAACGGCCTCTGACTTTAGAAGTGCCGTGTGATGGTGGTGGTGGGGACTGTACCCATGTGCAATGGCACTGGTACAGAGTGGGAAAGTGGCCTCTGTGCATCCTCCGATGTGTGTTGACAGCTCTCTCCCTTCCCCTTCCCTTCCAGGTGAACGCCCCTTCCACTGTAACCAATGTGGAGCTTCTTTTACCCAGAAGGGGAACCTGCTGAGGCACATCAAGTTGCACTCTGGGGAGAAACCGTTCAAATGTCCCTTCTGTAGCTACGCCTGCCGGCGGAGGGACGCCCTCACAGGACACCTCAGGACACACTCTGGTGAGCCCACCTTGGCTTCTCCTCACACCTCTTCCTTCCTTTATCACTACCGTCCCAGTGCAGCAGGTAGTGAAAATAAAGTGTAGCTCTGGGTCTGTACCGTCCTCTTCAGAGAGTGCAGCTCTCAACTTTGGGAAAGCCTTGATGTGAATCAGAAAAGTTGTGGTTCAGCCACACCTCTCCTTTTGTGTAACTGAGCTCCTCTGCTGATGCTATCGCATTTCCCTCTCAGTGTCTCCTTGGGTGTATCCCGGCTTCGCTGGCAGATTGTTTTGACATTCTGGGCCCCAAAGTGGCTGTGAAATTCCAGAGATCACAAAGAATAACTGTGGGCTCTTGGAAGTCAGCTTTGCAGTTCATACCCATTTCTTCATCTAATAAATGCCATATGCTGGTTGAGTTCAAACTTGTTCATCTTTCAAAGCCCTCTAAATTGCATTTTTGATTCAGATCTTGCTGTGAAGTCCTAGCTCATGGCAGCCACGGCACTCACCCTAGAGCTGAAGGTGGTCAAGAGAGACTGGGTTTCTCTTTCCTTAGGTCATAGGATCATGTCTATATCAAGTCTACGTGATACAGTTCCTTGAGAAGTTGTTCAGAAATACCTGTCTCATAGCTGGTAGTTGTGTTGGAGCCCCAGCAGTTGGGATCAGCTGTGGTTTTAGTCCCTGTCCCTGCACCTGGGGCTGCATTCTGCCCATCCACTCATCTGTGCAGGACTCCTGAGTAAGATCTTAACTTGCTGCGTTTGTATCTCCTGAATGTTCTACTTGTGTGTTTGGGCCATTTATAAGAGGCTGTGTGTTTAATTGTTGAATGAGCAGAGATAATGGAGCTGGTTGCAAGTGGCAGCATTATGGATAAACTTCTTTGAGTTGTTAGCAAATGTGTGATTACTGAAATACAGTGGTGGAAGTGCAACTGCAGGCAGAAATCCTGCATGAGTTTCCTGACTTTATATGTATTTCTTCTCCAGAGTCAGCCTCACTTCAGTAGGTGTTTCTGTTTTAGGAGCATTGAGTTGGTCTTAGGATACAGAGTTGCTTTGGCATTTCCAAGAATAGGAAAGAATAAGCTAGTAAGCTTCTTCAAGTAGATTTGGGAGCATGCAGGATGCTGTATTGATGGGAAATGCTGACAGAAAGCTTTCAACTTCCACGGGAGTACAAGAGTTGGGACTAGGCTTTGAGAGAATTGCTCGAGCTGGATTTGATCTGAAAGTCAGTAGGAAAAATGTCTGTGGAACTGTGACATTTTCACACATCTGACAATAACTGTAGTTTCAACTGGAAATTTAAAAAGAAAACAGAACACAATGCAAATGTTCACAATTAAAACAAAAAGGGAGTTGTGACAAAAACATATCCCATATTACCAAACACAAACATTGCAGTTGAAGACCTCACAATTATTAATATACATTTTGTTACCTAGATACTGCCATTGACAGAGATTGTTCTTTCTGTGGGAAGAACACGTGGCTGATGGTTCAGTGTTTTGCGTGAGGATGAAATGTAAAGGTGTGGGATTTTCAGAAGGCACCTAAGTTGCTTGGCACCAGTTCCCCTGGAGCTCCTTCCCTAACTGACTTAGCCATGCTCAGCTCTGCTCACTTTGTAATTTTAGGCTTTGTTTTCAGTGGAGAAAGTGTCACCCCTCTAAGCACCCAGATACAGCAGCTTTCAGCAGAGGGCCAGCAGGAACAGACAAGTGCTCTCACAATACTCTCCAAGGCAGCTCTTAGAATTCTTAGCATTCATAGGTGAAGAGTTAAAACCTGGATTATTACCCTAAAACCTGGTATCCCCCTGCACAAAGGTGAAATGCCACTCGGGCCACAGGCATGGAAGTTAAGGTGTCTGTCCCTGCCATGTAAGCAAGCTGGGCTGGCTTGTGCACACCTGGATCATGGAGAAGATGGGTAGATGTCCCCAAGGGACTGTAAACAGTTTGGTATCAGTGTGCTATACAAGCATTCTGTACTTCATAAAGTACACATCAAAGTCTGTATGTAGGCCTGAAAGGAGGAGCAGATCCAGCAGCTGTAGTGAAGGTCTTTTCCAACCCAGATGATTCTATGATTCTGCCAATGTTTACATCTTCTGCTATTTCTGACAAGAAAAGAGGATATCTGATAAAATATAGAAAGAAGAGGTTGAAAACTGTTTTGAAATATGAGACTTCAAGCTAGTTTCAATCTGGTACACTTAGTGTCTAAATTGAGGTGAGTCTGAATATATTTTTGTAAGAGGAAAGCTCTTTAGATCAGATCCTTAGCTGATGGAGATCGGAATTACATTCTCTAAGTAAGGAAAGTACTTCTGTTTTGCACCAGCTGAGAACCTGGTGCACAGTTTCATAAATGCAACACCAATTCCCTTTTTTGTTAATTTATGTATGTATATTCTTTTCCTACTTAAATAAGAATTCTGTTAATAAAAAAAAAAAAAAAAAAAAAAAAAACAAGCAAAACCCCTTGATCTTTTCTCCTTCCCAAGAAGGTTGAAAATACTATGGAAGGCAAATTATGCAATAAACAAATTGAAGAATTCTGTCTTATCTCTTTTTTTTTCCTTAGTTAGTTTGACTTGTGGATTTCAGAGCACTTTCCTAGTGTCACCACTTAGTCAGTGACATCTTCTCACTGCTGCTTTTTAGTCAGTTCTTTCCGTGCTTAGTGAAGTTTTCACACAGTACAACAGGAAAGGTAAAAAAAATAAGGAAATGTAAATGCAAATAGAAATTAGTTGAAGCATCTCTGAAATATCTGAAGTAGCCAATACTTACTAGTAACATAAAAATAATTAATTTTTTTTAATTTGGATTGATGTTTGTTCATGCTTTTTAATGTTATTTCCTGTTAGTTTGAAAATGTTTCTAAGCATCACAATCTACATTTTGCCTCCTTTTCTTGTGCAGAATCATATCTTACTGTGTAAGTGTTCCCAGGTTAAGTGGTTAACAAAATATTGCTTTGTATCTGTAATGCTGCTACTGCTGTTTAGCCCTAAATAATTAAGGACTTATCTTGCAGTGATTTACTCCTGCAGTTATTTACCTTTTACGGACATACAGAGTTCTGATGAACTTTGTCTGTATTTTCCTCCCACATGCAGCTGCTTTGGTTTCAGGAATATAATGATGCCTTCAGGATGTCAGTAGGATAATGCCTGGGGAGAGATTCATGTGCAGAATTACACTAAGAGTGGGCATGTACCTCAGGGTACTTACAGGACTTTCAGGTGTTGTTTTCAGAATTAACTCCATAGTTCCACAACCAGCTAATGTAAGAGAAGTGCCAGAGAGGTCTTCCAGGATGGGAATGTAAGGCTGTGGAGTGCTGGGCCAGAAGTTGGTAGCCCCTTCCTGCAGGATGCACTGGATAAATCAGCAGGGATTAGCTTCACCTTGCCTGGCTTTTGCTGTGTTAAAGGGAAAAACATCCAGGCAAAGCCAATCTGCTGATGGCATTCATAGAGTACCTGCTATCTCAGCCTGAGACATGCCTGTCTTCTCCATCCCCTCTGGAATTGCACATCAAAACACTGGCAAAGACAAACTGTATGAGAAAAATTCTGCTGTGGGCAGTTAATGAGCAAGTTGTTTTAAGAAGTTTCAAGGAAGGCAGCTGAATCTGACAGGTCAATCTTATGGTTAAAGCCATCCAGATGTTGACCTCCATACTTTGAAAGGTATGACAGCCTGATGCTGTTTTACCCTAAAGAGCCAGGCATCCTCAGATGGGCACATAAACTTAGCAGTTAGGTTTTGGCATGGATTTCTCTTGTGTCTAAAATGGAGCTGAATCAGTCCTTCCCTCATAACGCTATTGTAAACATAAATGCTCTGACAATGCTTGAAAAAGTCAAGGCTGCACTGATGAGCAATGTGGAAGAGCCCATAGCAAACACAGGCACCTGAGTTTTCAGAGCAGGACTTGGGCAGTAAGCGAGAAATGAGGGAGGGGATCACTTGCTAAGGAGAAAACAAAACTCAGAATCGGTTTTGAGTAAGTGAGAATCATCCATCCATTGCACTAAGAAAGGATGGTCCTGTGTGCCAATTGCTTAGTGCTTAAAAGGCTGTCTCATCATGTTTGTCCACATAGACTGTCCACATGGACATTAATTCTGGAATTTCCTGATTTTTCTTTTTACTTGGCAGCTTCAGTCATATCGTTACTGTGGGAGTATGTAAGTGTTATTCGTATATGAAAGCAGTTTTACTGTCTTTTTCTTCCTAAAAAAATGGGTAGTCAGATTTTTTTTTCACAGAAGATTGTCCTCACAATACATTTTAAAATTTGCTTTGAAGCTACTACTTTCCTGTTCAGAAAGTGTCCCCTCCAAACAATTTTTTTGCTTTTAAGAAATATTTTTCTTTCCCATCTTCCTCCTGCATTGCTGCTGCATGTTGTTTGTTTCTGCTCAGCTCTCCAATAGCACTGAACTAATGGTACCCCTTTATTTGCAAAAGAAAAGCAGAAAGCCTTTGTTTTGAAAAGAAGGGCTTAGGCAAAAACTCCCAAAAGCACAATCTTAGCAAACTATGTACAGTGTGCAAGATGAAAGGCATGTATGATGAAACAGGAAAATGCTCCGTTCGTGGAAACTCTTTCCATATTTGTTGGTTAGCAAGTCCATCTTTGTCATGTCTTCTTGTCCATGAGGACTTTCCTTTCAGGCCTGCCTGGGTGGCAGTGAGCCATCCCAGGTGTGCTCACATGCCTGGAGTTGGGTGGCAGACCTGAGGAGTGCAGTCTGTGCGTGCAGCTGTGCTTGGAGGTAGAAGGAACCTGTTCCCCGATCCTGATGACATGCCTACCTCAGTACATGTCTGGGAGAGCCCCACTTCTGAGCAGCTCATTTTGGCTGAAAAATTGGATGAACAAGTGCTGGAATACACAGTGCTGTCCATGAGTTCCCCCCTGTGAAAAGACAGTCAGAATTACTGAAACAGTAGCAAGGATGGTTATTAAGAATAATGAAGTCAATGCTTTAAACTGCTCTTTTTCATCTTGAGGGAACTTTTGCCACTATTAACATCTCCACTCTTAAAAGGCCCAGTATCTACTCTGTGACCATGTTTTTGAGGATGGGAATGTCATAATTAGATGAATCTTGTGATCTGAAGTTCTCATTACACTCTGAACTGGACTGACTCAAACACTTTGTGAATGGGGAAAAAATTCAAAGCAGACACACAGGATACTGTCTGAAAAATCAAACATGTATGTGAAGAGGCAAGGGGATATTCTGCATACAAATGCCATTTCTCCAAATAGCTTAGCAAACAGCATCTTCCCTCAGTTGTGATGAGCTGGTGGGTATTTATGCTGTTGATCTGATACTTAGAGCTCTATTTAATCAGGCAGAGCTGCTCTTCCTCTCAGGTTTTCTTATGCTGTTTCAGTTAAACTCAGTGGAATTACCCTCGTCACAAAATCATTTTGGGTTTTTCTTATCAGGCTGCGGGTTCCAAACCGCTGTGAGCATGTGCGCAATCCTGCAGTGGCTCTGCTTCTCATTACTGCTTCCAGCACCTAGAGGCCTTCACTCCATGCTGGAGAGAGTCTAAAAGCTCTGATATTCTGCTTTGCTTTTATTTGTGTGTGTGTTTTTAGAGGTAAGCTCAAAATGTATACGGGGTAGGAGTTTGCTATGCCAGGGCTTTATGCCCTGGGGATCCTTGTTTAAAACTGAATCCTCTGTGGAGCCCTCTTGTATCCCATGCTTTGCTAGAGCCCCACCTGGACCTGATCCTTGGAGTGGAGGGGTCTTAATCTCCAGAGCAACTACTGTGATAAATACTGGTGTCGACTATATGGAACGATTATCTTTTATGCTCAGCATTATCTCAGTATAGAAGCTTGGTCTTTTCTACAGAGCATAATTACCACTGAGAAATCAAGAATCAAAGAAATCTTTGATTTAAATATGCTGTAGGATCTTGATCATTCCAGGAGTACATTTGGTCTTTGTTTTCAGGGCAGCTTGTGAAAAGATACGGTTCCATCCAAAGCAAGGAGTGTTCACTTGTATGTTTTGGACTTGAAATTCCATGAAGATTCCCTCTTATCTGCTGTAGTTTAGGAATCAGTCTTTAACTCTTGAATGCAGGAAATCTGCTTCTGACAGACGGAAGACAAACAGGAGGAGTGGTCCTGGCAAACAAAGGTAGATGGGCTGTGTACCAACCTCATGAATCCCTCTCTCTCTTAGGACTAGGGATCAGCTTTTCTTCTCCTCCACTCCTGTCTGGAGTGTGTGACTGAGACAGCAGGAGCAGATGCCCTGCAGCTCCCTGTATCTTGTGATGCCCCAGTGCAAGCAGATGAGGTGGTTTAGGCAGGAGCATCACAGTGTAAGATTCACATGGGGTTATCTCTCATTAATTGTGACCGGTTCATTCCTGATGAAATACCCACGCAAGCATGGAAGCTTGTGTTTGGGATGAAACTGCTGACATCCGTTTTCTGTGTGTCTCCTGTCTCCCCTCCATGTTAGCAATTCACATCCTGGCATCTTTACCTGGATTTGTCCCTTTCTTTGTTGCCTCAGACCACATGGAATGGAACAAAGCACCTGGTCCTGCCCTTCTGGGGTACAATTTGGAGAGCACACAGGCCCCTCTCTGCTGCTGCCAATTCCTAGGCCAGCCTTGCTGTTCTGGCACAGCAAAGACAGTGCTTTTATTTCCTCAGGGCTTTTATTCTGCCACAGTGCTATATGTGGGATTTCACTGGCATCAAAAAAGCATGAATGTGGTAAGACTTCTGCATATAGAGCAGCAGTGCTCCTAAACACCATGCCTAACCTGTTTTTTAAACATCCAGAGAACTGTTTCTGTTGCCTCCCTAGGGAGACAATTCCACTTCGCATCTGCTTTTTATAGCTGTGACTCTCATCCTGATATTTAACCTTAACTATTCTTTATTTTGGTGCAGATTATTGCTCTTTCTAACACTATCTTTTGTGACTGTGAGTAATTTCTGTGCTCAGTTCACACTATGATAGGCTGTAGTCATACGTCTAGCATTGATTCTCTTCTAGTCTGTCTTTATCTTCCAGTCCTCTAGTCTCTTTTTTATTACTAATTTTGAATGTTTTTGCTACCCTTATTCACTCGTTTATGAGGGAACTAAATTACAAAGTCATTTGATGCTTTGGAAATGGGGGCCAGTGCAGATGCAGACCCCTTAACCTTATCTCTGCCTCAGTTGCCTGCCAGTAAAATGGAAATAAAGAGCATTTCTCCACCTAGTTGAGATGGTGAGAGGGCAGCACGTGGGAATTGTGGCAAGGCACAAATGTATCGCTGTGATGAAGGTCATGTGAGTACATAGTAGAGTACTCAGTGGTGCTGGTGCCCCATCTGCACAGCGCTGTACATGATCTCCTTAGGTTTACTTAGCCTTTGTGCAGTAGTGAAACGAGATAATTACAAAGTGGAAGGAATAATAACTTCGTATTGTTACCATAACCACTGAGGTATTAGACCCTGATACCAGTGTGATTATCTCAGACACAATAGTAAGGTGATTATTAATAATACTAAAGGACTTACTACTTAGCCTGCAATTTTTGCGTCGTTTCTTTAAAAACCCCTATCTATTCCATCAGTCCCAAGCCTGTGTGAAATTGGTATGAGTTGTTGCCTCCTTGTTATCTGTTTTTCAGTGATGAGAAAATGAAGCAGGAAAACCCCCATGAGACCCAATTTGCAAATTCAGGGACCTAAGCACCAAGGTAGCTTTGTGTGCATCACTTGTCTTTGTGCACCAGAACTGCTGCGGACAGGCTGGCAGGTGAGACTCTAGTAGCTCAGGTATTTAAAGATCTGTAGTCCTTTGCTCCTGTCAGTTCCAGCTAGAAACAGTTCCCTTGTTTTTCTTGTCACCAGGCATTGTTTCAGAAATGCAGTATTTTTATGCTCAAGTTAGCACATGTACATACAAACCCAGGATTTAAGGTGCAGGTGTTGCATCTGCAAGGATTTGGGTGTCTCATTGTCTTAGGATAAGCTGGAGGGACATGATGCAGCACACCAGGAACCCTCCTGGTCCAGAGCCAGCCACTGAGGTATCTGCAGTGGGTTTTGCAGACAGAGATTCAAGAGGTGACAGAGAACTTTCTCATGCAGTTGAGATGTAAACATGGTTTAGACATGAGCAAGGCACATCTCAGCAAAGCCAAGACCACTTCTGAGCAGCAAATATCACAGCAGCTCTAAGGAGCAAACATGTGTTGGGTTCTTTTTTCCCCCCTGAGAAAATTATTTTCAAGGGCAAAAAGCTTCTGCATATTGTCTCCGGGGAAAGGAGATGCAGCATTTGGAGTTGGCCTTTGTCAGTTCTTGAAGGAGTTTGTGAAACATTTCAGCTTGAGAATGTTTGAGCAGTGGTGTGAGGCCTTCTTTCATTGATGTCTTGGAGCTGTGTTACAGGGCAGTGTGACAGGGAGAACCACCCCTGACATTTTTGACAGCATATGTTTTAAGGTGTAAAGAGGTATTTTTGCCATCTGGAAATGAACCCAAGAGAAACTAAAGGGGGACAAAAATAACCCATAACCCACGCCACAGCAGAGTTGAGGAAAGCTGCTGCTGATACATTCTCCTGAGCTCTCAGCAGCCTGTAATTATGAATTGGCTTACAGCTAAGATATTGATGGATATCACTCAAGAAGGAAAATGAGAATGTCTAGATTTTTTTTTACATTGAACCTGTACTGAACTCTGTGTGACTCTCCTCCTATTTATAACCCTGTGTGAAGTTCAAGGAAACTTGTCCTGGAGGTTTCCCATGAGAGGGAACTGTGTTTTTACCTGACTAAAGCTCTCTGGATATTTTCCCATTTTTTATTTGATCTAAGTGTGAACTTTCTCCACCCTCTGCCCCTCCTTCCCTTCTGGAGTGGTTAGAGAGGTTGATTGCAGCCAGGATTACACAAGAGATGCCAGTTGCATACATGTTTTGCATAACTGTGCTGTGTTGATTTCAGACAGGGTGCCCCAAGTTCCCTCCCTGCCTTGCAACAGCAAGTCAAGATCTCTATCTTCATTCCTGAAGCTGGAGAAATGCTGGTGAGGCCCTGACTATTGAACCTTTGACAAAGAGCACCTGGATGGGACAGAGCTATCCCTGTGGAAGGGCCTCTACTTAGAATTTGTTTGGGCTCTTTGTATGAAAGGTGCAAGAGGTACTGCCACTGGGAAGGGCTGCAAGTGATCTGTGCCAGCTGCTCTGTGTTAAGGGATTGTGCTCCCCAAGCACATGTTCTTTCCTTCTATTCCAGCAAGAGGCATAAATGTTCTCATCTGCTCTGAGACAGCCAAGGACCTCTCTTGGGGAGAATCCTGACTGGAAAATTAAGACAGGCTCATCCCAGTGCTCATTTTGGGACTAGTTCAATGTGGCTTTTATCTTTAGGAGCAGTGAGGTCTGCTTGATTTCAATGAGAATTAGGGGCTTTGACAGCCTAAGCCCTAGCCTGTGTTCCAGTTCCTTTTGCCAGGAAATAGGTAGATACTTTCTTCCTCCTGCCTCATTTATTTGGAGTGCAAGACAAGACCAAACTGGATGGGGCTTTGAGCAACCTGGTCTAGTGAAAGGTGTCCCTGCCCATGGCAGGGGGGTTGGAATGGGATAATTTTCCATCCCAAACCGTTCTGTGATTCTGTGACAACACCACAGGGTCCCCCCCCAGCCAAACAGAGCTGGAGCTGTTCCTAACAGGTGTTGCCTCGTGGGACAGAGCTGGCCTCACGGCTGGCCAGAGCCCAGATGATTTAAGGGCTTCAAGGTCTTTCTAAAAAATAAATCACATGCAAAAAATACACTGCAGAGAATCTGATGTCGAGATTTTTGTATAGAAAAGTGACATGGGCCATAGACTCTCTCTCACTTGGATACCCTTCATGTGCCTGCTTTTTGCTCGTTTCCTTGGAGACAGTGTCTTGTCTGAGAGCAGTTAGCCTTGGCTAGGAAAGGCCTGACATTTCTGGTTCGTAGGATAAAGCTCTGCTGATGAATTTTCCAACAACCACAGAGGCAGGATTTGGTGCAAACATAAGCAGTTCTGAGCAGGGTTATCATGTGGGCATCTCTAATACCTCTCTGGGGACACCAGTGAAGTCCCTGGTGTGAAAGCAGGGTTCAAAGATCCTCGAGGAGAGCTCGGCGATCCCTGTCCCTCAGGTATCAGAAACGTTTGACAAATTTCTCCCTTCCCTTTCCTTCTTCCAAAGAGCTGAGTCAGCTGGACTGGCATGTCTGGAACTCTGTGGCACCGGAGCAGGCAGTCTGCCAGCAGCATTACACACTGCATCCAAAGGAACACGTCACTCCTCTCTCTCCTTTTTTTTTTCCCTTTGCAATCCCCACCCTCTGCCTTTTATTTTTCCTTGTTGATCCGTGTAGGTGAGTCAGAGAAACCTGCTCATCCACAGCCTGTTCCTTCTTGCCAAATCCTGGAGCAGCACTCCCAGTTCTTGTTGGGTGTCAGGAATAGGTTATGAAAACAAAAACTGATATAGTCAGTGTACTGGGTATGGAGCCCATAGTTTAAATGCACACTGAATGTGCCACTTAGAATGGCTTCCTAACCTTTTATAGGAGACACCTTACTCTGTGCTTCATATAAAATATTAGTTTTATTCCGTAAAACACCAGGATGGAACAGGGAGATTATTTAAGGCATAAATTGGAGAACATTTGGGGAGAAAATCCATCTTCATTCTGAAGTTTGAAGCAACGAAAGAGTGGAAAATTTCAAGTAGGAAATCGGGTAGTTCATGGAAGTGGTTTTGACTGATGTTTTGGTATCAATTGTAGTTTTACTAATCTGAAGAAATTCTATGGATATTGCCACGTTTCCTCAGAGTTTGCACTATTGATGAGTTTCTGACCCCAGGAAATAGAACATCACAGATCTGGGTTCCCATATCAGATACTTACAAATAAGAGTGCAAGGTGATAAATTGGCCTTTTTATTTACCTTATAATATTTATTTCATGAGTGGGAAGGGAGTGAGCGAGCAAACATGCAAGGTAACTTTTCCTCTTTGGTCAGCTGACTCAGGAGCCGGGTGTCTAACTTGGGGTGAAACTGCAGGTGTTGGTAATGCTGTAGGGCCAGGTTTGTCTCACTGTCGTAGCTACATTTCCATCAGGCAGCATCACACCTTGATTTTTGGCATCTTGTGCTGGACTGAAGCTGTTCAGCTGCAAAGAGTAGATCGGTCACCAGGAAAAGTGCTTTGTTGGACTTTTACGTGCCATAGTAAAATGTCCATGTTAGCTATATTGTGAAAAATGTATCCATTTTGTTCATATGGTCTTCTACAAGCAGCAAGTTTGTTCCAAGAGCTAAAAATGAGCCAACTTTGAGAGGCTGCAAGTACAGTTCTGGCTGAGAAGCATAAGATTTCTGCCTTGATCAGCATGAAATGCTGGAGTGCAGGTCCTGGGACAGGATCACACCATGGTGAAGAGAAGGGAAAGGCCATTTTGTGTCAGGTGATCAGGATGACTTTGTGCCAGGTCACCAAGATGACTCTTGGTGAGATACAGTCATTTCTCTGAGTTCCAGCCCAAAAGAAGAGGAGAGGAAGGTTTATTGCCCAGCCACCTTCTGCAGGGGAAGAACCCAGAGGGCCAAGAGAAAGGGACTTGACAAAGGCAAGACATCAATGTCGCAGGTGGGAATGAACTCAGATATTCTAAATTCCCACCTGCTAACTCACTTACAAGACTTTCCACAGAAATTAAAAGAATAGATGATTAAAATAATAGATGTAAAAAAAGATACAGATTTTTTTTCTTCTAGGTATTGAGGAACAAGAAAATTTACATCTTTTCACTCTTGATTCAGACTTCTGGGTGAAATCACCTATTTCAAAGAGCTTAGTGTAGCCTTCAGTATGTTTTTTTTTTTTTTCTCATCTAATGTAGTAAAGTATATTCAGAGTTTCCTAAATTCCCTGCTTTTACAGGAAACCTTTTTAAAATATTTCTGGATATTTTCTGTTGTCCAGCTTTTCTTTCTTTACTTTCAGCCTAAGCAGTTGCTTTTTCTTCCCTTCTTTTCTTTTTCTTCCTTTTGGTTTAATTTCACACCCATATTTAATTCCCTTACATTTTGTAAACCTCCCTTTCAGTCACAATTAGTTTTTGAATCTATCCAGGACTTGTAGTGCAAAGCTAATTGCACCAAAAAGGAAACATCCTAAACCCCCAAATCTTTCCTTCCTTCCTCCCTTTCTACTCATTCTCCCTGCTGAACAAACCTAAAAAATCCTGGGTATTAAGAAGTACTCTGAAATTGTTGGTTTTTATTTTTTGTATTGAAACAAACAACTAACAACCCTCTCCCCCCCCAGAACAAACAACACCACCACATAGGAAAAATATTGAGACTAACAGGAATTGCAGAATTTTATTACTTAGAAAAGATTAATCTAGCTCCAGTATCAGACCTCGATACTTGTGCTAGAACAGAAGCTGTCCAGTATCTCAGATTCCTCTCTTAAAGGACCCCATCATCCTTTAAAGGATATCTTTACTGTTAATTCTGCTGTGCTGAGATCTGTTTTTACAAAATGGTCATGATTTCCTCCTGCCAAATACTGTGGTTAATTTTGACTGCGGAGCAGTAAAGACCACTGGTGTAGGTGAGAAAAGTCCCACCTTTATTTCAAGCTGCTCTGCATTGTTGGTGATAAACACACATGTTGTGAGGCAGAGAGCAAGAGCAGGGGATGGGAAAGCTGTACAGGTGGAAGGAAAGAGTCAGCTCTCCTGCTGTTTGACCTCATTTGACCCTGGTGCAAGACATGGCAAAACTGCCTGCCTGAACAGCAGATCTTGATGAGGGTAGCACGAAGGCATGGGCCACGCTGATTCCTGGGCAGTTAGAAAAGTGTGAATAACAATTTTCATGTCCCAAAGGAGCCCATTAGTTTCACAGCCTGACCTGCTTTTGGAAACAAGATTTCCTTCAATGTTGGCCTTGATCAAAATAAGTGCAAACTCCCAACATCAGTGGTGAGGAAAAGAAGAGGAGCTGTCAGTATTACTCTTCCCAAGTTGCTGTTATCTTCATGACAGCTTGGTCTTAATTGTCTGTTTCCAAAACTTTGTTTCTGACAGTGACAAGAAAAGGGAAAACTTAGAGGAAGGGAGTATGTTCTTCCTACCTGCTAATACAAGACATAAAACTGAAAGGTGCCAGGTGCTAAAAGATGCTTTTTCTCATGCATGAGCATGTAGGTGGAACAGGGGAAATCATTGCCACAGAATGAGAAGAAATGAGTTAAAGGGCTTGCTCAGTGATTTTATGCAGGAGAAAACTTACTTATTGTTCTAGTGAAAGCTAAACATGGTGTCTCTCTATCTCCTGTTGTTTATATAGTATAGGATATGTGGTAGCACTCTGGCACTGTCTGCTCCAAATAATTCTTAGATTCTGTTGGCTTTGTAATGCTCAGGGTTTTCTGCAGGATATGGAAAGGGGCTGCGCTTGGAATAAATGCAAACTGCACACAGCTGATATGAATTGGCTTCAGGTTATTTATTCCATAAAGAAATCTGGCCTAACATCTACATTTGTTTTACCCAAAGAGAAAACAAAAACCCCCAAACAAAAGCTCTTGTGAAGGGAGTGTTTGTCCAGCAGCATTCCTGATCTGCACCGAGGTGCCCACACCCTGCGCTGCCCCTGGGAGCTGTTCCTCCCCACCTGCAGTGGCAGCTGGGCTGCGGTGGATGACGTGTGGATCTCCAGGCACCTCCTGACATTCCTGCTGAGCTGTGGCTCTGACAGGGAGCGGACAGGACAGGGCAGAGAGGAACAACTAGGTTGGCAGAGAGGCCAACCTAAACTTGTTTTCATTTTAACTGCTCGCTCTGTGGCTGGGGCAGGGTTAAAATGAAGAGAAGCCAACAAGCACGTTTTGTAAGGTTTGCCTTGTGAACCAATTAACACTCTTCTTTATCAAGTCAACTTTATATAATGTTAAACATCTGAAGTGGAGTGGAAAGTCACAGAGTTAAGGTTTAACCTCTTTCTTCAGCCTGTTCCCACCCACATCCAGATAGCATGGAGACATTGCAGGGTGGACTTTGCAAAGTCACCTCTTGTATTCCTTGGAAGGCCTCTACCCCTTTTAAAAGTTAGTGATGATAAACCTTGCTGCTTCTAAGTCACTTTGAAGCCAACCAGGTGATAAAATCTGGTTGGGATAATAATAATAATAATAATAATAATAATAATCCACCAATTATTTGGTGGACTTCCTGGTTTGTGTTAGTTCATCTCAGCACCAGAGTGCAATCTAAACAGAGTCCTTTCTAATATTATTTAAACATTTCAGAATCCATGTAGAATCCCTAGCAACCCCATCAGTGCTGGGGTTCTGGACCTTCTGGGACATGTTGGTGTGGGACTTGGGCAGTGCATCCGGGTCAGTGGCCTCACAGCGTTAAGTTCAGAACATTTGCACTTGAAATGTCAAAATATATGTGGGGAGGGAAATCAGAATGCTTTGTTGGCATTAATGTAAACTACAAATTGAGTGTCAGGTTCCTTTTGCCAGATGTGAATGAAGGGAACAGTTAAACTATGAGAAATACATGAGGAGAGCTTCTATGTAGTGTAATATGTGTTTCTTGAGACATAGAATTGGAGCACATACCCATGAATTTAATCTCTTTCAAAACTAAATGCAGCATTATTGTCCCTATCTGTGTTTTCCTTGATTTGGTGAATAGTTTATTTTCATGTTTTCACGTAGACAAGTACATTTTCCTTTGTTTTTTGCACATACACAGATACAACATATAAACCTGCAAAGTGAACAGGTGCTGCAGGAAGAAAATGTGCTGCATCTTCTGTGCTGCAAAGGAAAAAAATGGGGTGTAAGATTCTTGCTTTTTCTTGGTTTGAATGGGTGCTGCAAGATTGCAGCAGGAGCCGTGTGAATATTTGGACAATTTAGAAGATTTCAGTAATTCTGTGACTGTGCCAATGAAATAGGAGTTTGTTTGCTTGTTTGTTTATTTGTTAAACTTCTGGCACAAAAAGGGCACCTATTTATTTATAACCCTGGTGGCAGATTGAAACATTGTTTTATCTGTAAAATTCTGCAGATTAGTTAATAAGTAAATACAGTCTAATGAATCATATAACACAGCCACTAATAGCTGCAAAATAAATTGAAACATCTATGAAAGTAATAACAGGCGGCAGGCAGAACCTCCTGAAGGTACAGATAAGGACCCAACTCCTTAAATGCTTTACCTGAGCACTGATATTTACAGATTTACTCTAGATTCTGGCTGTGTGGTTCCTATAGACAGTGTATGGATAGGAAAAGTTTCTCCTGAATAGCGCATTTACTTCTAGCCAAGCTGTAGCTTGGATGAAGTCCTCAGGGTTTATGTATAATCTGGTGTTCAGCACTGCTTGTTGTGGCATATTGAGGGAGAGCTGAACACTGGTACAGTACTCACTGCTTGCTGCTTATTTGACAGTGCTGTAAACAACTGGCAGGTGGATGCAGGTGTCAAGCTGCAGGTTTGTGCCCTGGAGGTGTTTACAGGAGAGGCAGGCATGTCTAGAGAGCACCAGGGTTGGAGGTGCGATGTTTTGCTGTTGTTTCACTGGGTGCTGATGTCCCACGAGTATCCAGCTGTGTTTCACTGCCAGCTGCAATAGGACGTGGTAGCTGTCAACAGAAATCATTTATCATTGACTGCCCCTGTGCAAAAAGTCAGGACAAGCTGCTTTTTTGTTTGCTGAGAACCTCACAAAATGTTGTGGCTGTTGGACAGCCACGTATATATCAATGGCAATTGATAATAATGTTGACTGAGAGGCATTGGGCCATGAGGTCATGAAGTCAGTCAAGTGCTCTATTGCGAGCTCCAAGTCAAGACCTGTATGTAGGCTTCTCCTGTTGTACAGTACATTTTAAGTTTTGAACCTTTTGAGGTGTCCAGAAACCTTATTAAGAGCAAATCTTAATAAGATTTGTGTGATCTTCTCTACCACATGATCTGGTGACCCAGCCCTTTACCACATGGCCTCATGAGCCCTAATACTTGGCCCAAAATATGTTAATCTAAAAGGTCCTTGTGAAATGGAGACATCAGAATTCCACGAGGTCCAGAAACGTATCCACATCCCTTGAAACATACCCCAGGTATTGCTGCCTGTTCTTGGACTGGGAAGATTAAAAAATTAATGTGAAGTTTTCATAATATGACTAGAGATTTTGTTCTTTCTGAAAATTAGATTGCGTTAAGATGTTGCAGGTTGGGCCCTCAGGAGAGGACGCACTTGACACTGCGTGTCTGCAGTCCATGTGTTTGTGTGCTGTAGCCTTTATTTCAGATGTTTACATGTTGTGACTTCTGCATGCAGGTTGCCTTGAACAATCTTGTACTGGTTGTGGGACTTGACCTTATTTCTGAAGTCCAGTATGTATGAGTATTGTGTGTGTGTGTGATTTCACTGGCAAAAAAAAAAAAAAAGGCAACGCATCAAAGAGCCCCCATGAATTTCAATTAACACATTTACAGTCATTAAGCACAGCAGTGAGATACAGCTTCAGAGTGGGAGGCAGTTCCCTTTGCAAAGCTACGTGCTGCTCAGAGCCAGCATGGGCTTAGGTCTTGCTCTAATTTTTTTTTGTGATTAGTTCGTTCAGGGGTCTGTTATTCATGTAAATATTTTTGTGTGTGAGACTTTGAGCCAGGCAGCTCTAGACAAGCCGAGGTGCAGTGTTTAATTACAGTAGCGAGGCACAGCCACCGTGTTGCATCTCCAGAGTCTCAGCCCTCCTGCTGCAGCCTCGGCTCTGCCTCGGCCCTCTCTGGCTTTCGGATCCTTGGCACGGGGAGCTGGAGGTGGCAAGGACAACCGCAGCTTTTATTGCCACCTTCCTGCAACTATTGCATCCTCTTTTTTTTGTCCCATGTGGGGTAAATGTCATCAAGCTCGGGGCATTTGACATCCCTTGTGCTCAGTTTCCCAGTCTGAAAGGACTCTGTGCAGCACGTGGCCTCACAATGCCACATGCTGTTTTATTTCTGATTTGATTTTCTTATTGTTCCTCTGTTCTGTGCCATCCTAAGTATCTCCTCCCGCTCTTTAATGTTCACTCCCATATCTAATATAATCACAGTGTATTATTAAGTCCTTAATTTCTCAGTAGAGGTACCAGTGCTATTTTTCTGTGTCTCCCTACTTGTGAGTGCTCCACAAAATTAGCCTCTGTGCATCTGGCAAAGTGCACAAGTTCATTTACATGCTGTGAAGAAGGGAATTATTACCTTAATCATACGTATGAATAATTGAAGCCCAGGAAATCAGAATAACTTGCCTGCAGTCACAAATTTGTAGTGTAACCAGGAGGTGAACTGTATGCTCCCTTGTCCCAACCCATTGCCTTAAATCACATTTCCTACCTCTGTGTTAAAGCTGATTGTGCTCTGATAGGTCCCATTCAAGGCAAAGGGCTGCTTTGTAGGCACTGTGTGACTGCAGAACAGTTCCCTTCACTTAGGCACCTTCCAGTTTGAGGGAAGAAAACAATTAGTGAATTAATAAAGGTTATGGTTATGATGGGGGAATCACTGATATGTTGAGATGCTCAAATGCATCCAGGAAAGGGCAACAAGGCTGTTGAAAGATCTGGAACACAATACCTGTGGAGGAGTGGGTGAAGGAGCTGGGGTTGTTTAGCCTAGAGAAAAGGAGGCTCAGGGGAGGCCTAATTGCTCTCTAGAACTCCCTGAAAGGTGGCTGTAGTCAGGTGGGAATTGGTCTCTTCTCTCAGGCAACCACTGACAGGACAAGAGAATACAGCCTTAAGCTGTGCCAGGGGAAGTTCAGGCTGGACGTCAGGAAAAAATTCTTCACAGGAGTGATTGAGCATTGGAATGCCCAGGGAGGTGGTGGAGGCACTGACCCTGGAGGTGTTGGAAAAAAGATTGGGCATGGCACTCAGTACCATGGTTTAGTTGATAAGGTGGTGTTAGGTCATAGGTTGGACTTCATGATCTCAAAGGTCTTTTCCAACCTAGCTCATTCTGTGATTCTGTGATTCCGTATCAGCTGAAGTATCAGCTCAAAAGAACATTTTAATTTAACACTGCTCCAGAAAGCTTCAGTCGGAGAATACTGGTGTTTGCTCCAGCTCTGGGGTGCTGGGGGCTGAGCAGGAGTTCAGATTTTACAGAAGTAAGTGAACTGCTGTCGGAGGGTCTCTTGATCTGAGCCAAAAGTAGCTGTGTTAGATGGCCATGCAGTGCACAAATCCTGGCTGGCTCCACTTCCACAGTCTGGCCGGGGCAGTAGAGCAAAAGTAATGGAAATCTGGGACAAGCCTCTGCTCCTTGGACTGGGCCAGCCCACGTGACACGGGCAGCAGTGCCCAGCCCTGCCCGAGCTGGACGTGTGAGTGCTCAAACTATGGCCATGGACATCAGCGAATGGACAGGGAGAAATTCTGCTCTGCTTTGCTGCAGAGGAGTATGTGCTGCCCAAACCAGGGAGTGTAGTGTCAGTGCTCTTAAGGGAGGCAGGATTTTAGCTCACTTAAGTGCACTGCAGCTCTGAAGCCATTCCATAAGCCTTTCTCGCTCTATATGCTCATGGCAAGGTGGTACCTGGGATGCCTTGTTGTTTCCCTTTGACTTACTTTATATTCTGCTATTCACTCCCATCTCTTTTGAGAGCAAAATGCTGTGTGAATGCCTTGCGGGCTCTTTCTCTTTCACTGACCTTTTTTATGACTGTAAAGAAGTTTCCTTAGGCCCAAGTCTGCTTTCTGTCTTGAATATTGACCTTAAGAGTTACACCATCTCGTTGTCGCTGCACGCAGAGTTCCCAGCTATCAAAGTTCACCCATAGGACTCAAAGTATTCCTAACTCGGAAACACCTAGCTTTTATGTCCTCCTCCTCTTTCCCCTCCACCCTCCACATGAGCATTTTAATTTCACAAGCAAAATCCATTTTGCTGTGAATTTTGATGAGTGGTTCACCTGTTTCCAGGGTAAAAATTTGTACTTCAAATTTAAATGTCTTTTTCACTGTGACTGTCATAATATTTTCCATTTGAGGCTGAGATTCCACCGTGGGTTTTCTGTGCCATGTTGTCATCTGTCCAAATCTGAGCTTAAATGTGTGGAAATTCTGACATTTCAGTAAGAAATATAAAGTGGGTTTTTTATGTTCTTCAAGTTAGCTGTTTCATAGGTGTGGCCACTGGGTTTTGCCCAGCACTCTGGTCTTTCCCAGTTCAACAACAGCTCGAAGATTTCTCAAGATTTTTGGGCTTGTTTGCATTGACTGTGCCATGTCATTTTTGTGAGAAAAAGCGACGGTGATTTTTTATCTGATTGTTGATCCTGAAAAGCTGATAATAGACTAATTACCCCAGACCAGGCATTTCCAGCCTGACTTTGCTTGGCAGGAGATGGTTGCGTGTGACGCCGAATGTGGTGTCCCTGTACGTGCAGATCTTGGAGAAGGCAGTTTCAAATCAAGCAAACTTGGAGCCGTTTCCCAATGAAAATCGCTCTGTGGTAGAAAGACCCATCTTTAGTGGGGGTTTTCAGAGGGGTTTGGTAGTTGTAGTGCTGTTGGACTCCTTCCCCTCGAGTCAATGCCCTTTAGTCAGACTGCTTATGCCCAGTAGTCTGAGCTACATGTTTTGGGGCAAATTGTGAATATCGCTGTTTACCTACACTCAAGTATTTGACAAAGGCTGAAATATTTTTCGTCAGTCATGTGGTTTCGTGTCAGGTTGTTATGTGGAACAAAGTATGCTGTTGAGATTATCACTGAAATTGCATTCTCTAAAAGGTTTTTGCAGCTTTCTATCAGGTAATATGAAATACATAGAAAAGTACACCCACTGGCAACATTCACTTCCATTTTTTTTTTTTTTGTCATTAACTTCTTTGAGAATACAAGGGGATATTTGCAGCTGTTTCAGTGGCTTGACATTTGTCACAATGATACAATTTCTAAAATGTTGACTGTAATTGCTGCCTCAGCTCACTGAACCTCTTACCAAGCGGGCTGTGAGAATTGCTGGTGACACAAACTCCTGCTATCAGAACTGATTCCATTGTGGTCTGACCTGATCAATTGCTCTTTAACGCAAGTCCCAGTCGCTCTGTGTAATTCTATAGTGTAAATCTCTGTGTAATTTTATAGTGTAATATTTTACACCTTTGGGGCTATGATGTGATTGCATCTCTAGAGCCAGGGGGACAGAGTTGGGAAATGAACCCAAGGGAGTTGGGTTCACTACTCAGCTGGTGCTCACAAACTTCATTCTTCACAGCTGTGTATTAAGGAACATGACCAACACTTGCCACATGTTGTTTATTCTCTTATCTTCCCGCCAGAGAAGGGAACATGTGTACTGGGCCTATTTCTTTCCTTGAGGAATTATGTTCCTCAAATCCCATAATGTCTTTATCATTAACTTTTATCCTGTCTATTAACCTTCAAATTTTATGGAATTTTGGTAGCTGACTGTTCTTGATATCATTGGAAAAGCTCTGCCATGTTGTATGTGAATAGTTACTGAAATGGTTGCAATGCAGGGAGCAACCTTTTGAAGAGGTCTAATAAAACCTCTTTTTTGACTGTTAACTATTAATTTTTTATGATATGAGCTTGTAGCAGAATATTTCTCTCGGTGTTAAATGATAATAATGTAATTAATTGTAGCTGCCTAAAATAGCTGCAAGCAATCACCCCTTTTCTTTCTGTCTTACAGTTTATCTAAGTTGCTTGATAGCTTTGTGTAGCCAAACTGGGTGGGCTAATTCAGCCCTGCTTCAGCTCAGTTAACATAATTCCTTCCATTGCACTGGATTTTTTTATTGGACACCACATTAACTTCTAATGAAGGTGTTGGACTGCCAGTCATTGATGCCATCTAAATGCACAATGAAGCATTGTAATGGTGATTATAGAAGCCTCTCCATCCTGGGGAACCTCTGGTGGTGTGTTTTCTTAAAGGTGCCTCCAGAATGAACTGGCTGGTTTATGTTTAAGAGCTGGGTCTCGATCCAGATCATTCACATCAAGGGCAATTATTGTGGGAATGATAATGAGTCTCACACTGGGCCTCCACTGAGAATTCCATTACCAGCATCAGTTATGGGAACAGTGTAAGCAAGCGAGCAAACTAAAATGAAGGCCACAATCACTCTTGGTCTAAGACACACTTTCTTGAGGATAAGCCTTATCTCGAAACAAAGAAATCCACAGTTTGGATACTTACTAAAAGCAGGGTTTTTTTCCCCTTGCTGGAAAACTTGGTTGCATCACTAAAATGTGCATACAAACTTTTTGGGAAAACCCGAAACTTTCTGCAAGCATGTTTTGTTCATCAAATTCCTTTTTTCATGTTTGAGCCCTCTGCCCAGCTTATTCTTGGCTGTGCCTGTCCCCCCACAGCTTCCCTGCGTTTCCCCATCCCAATGGTGACGATGCAGTTTGGCTGCAATTAGCACAGCTCAGGTTTCATTAAGTAAATGACTGTGAAAAGCTTTCAATATTGGGACAAACCCAATAGAAACATGTAGATTACCCAACAGAGGATGTTCTCCATTTCTTGGGCCAGAAACTAGAAATCTTACCTAAGATTTTCAAAACTCTGGAAGAAGTTTGACCTTCCCCTTCCCTCAGCCAGCTCTCAAGTTTGCAGCCGATGGTGTTTTACAAGACTTGCAGCACTGACTTAATAGCTCTTTAGTTATTAGAGGATAAATGTTCATGTTCTACAAGTTTAAATTATATTAAAAGCCTTTATTAGCACCACTTGGCAAAATACCTTCTGGCTAGCTCTCTGGCCTTGGGCTAGGCCATTCTTGTGGTTTCTTAATGACATACTATGAAATGGATATAATTTATGAGAATTTGGTGCCAGGTTTTGCGTGTATTAAGAAGCATTTGCCATTTGTGCTTAATGCTGCTGAGCAAAATGAAAAAGATTAAAAACTCGAGTTACGTCTTGCATTCATCTGGCTTGATTTTCATTGTACATGGCCTTTTGTATTATTATGTATATATATTTATACTATATATTTTTTTAATATTATCTGCTCTCTGAATTACTGGTGGTTTTTCAGTTCTGGCACATAGCAGTGCTATTACCAAAGTTACTTTCAATTTATTTTCCAACCCTCCCTGAGTAATTCTGGCAAAGTATTCTCAATGAAAGAACTCTGAGCCACGTAATAGGTTTCCCCACAGTTGGGAGAAGAATTAGGCCACTGGGGCAGCTCATTTTTGTGACGGCAACTGTGCCATGGGCCAAAGGCCTCAGAAGTTTCTTTCCCACGAGACTTGATGCTGGGGTGTGATTCAGCTGGTTGGTATTTTCCCCCTCTCAGCATCTGTTTATTTGCTTTGCCACCAAGGCCGCCTCCTTTTCCTTCTGCTGATACAGCGTCAGTGTGAAAAGCGGATGGGGCAAAGCACCCGGCGGGTGGGAGGAGGCGTGTGCGGTGGGAAAAGGGGCCTGGGAGAAAGACCTGGGGCTCGAGCAACCTTTCTTAGGTGTCTTTCCATCACAAGAGTTGTTTGGGGCGGAGGTGTGAGCTTTGGTGATTGCAGAAGCGGGCGGCCGTGGATCTGACCCGATGCTCTCATTCTTTCCGCAGTGGGGAAGCCTCACAAGTGCAACTACTGTGGCCGGAGCTACAAGCAGCGCAGTTCTCTGGAGGAGCACAAGGAACGCTGCCACAACTATCTGCAGAATGTCAGTCTGGAGGCTGCTGGGCAGGTCATGAGTCACCATGGTGGGTGCAAACCGCCTCCAGAGCTCCCTTGGACTTGGAGCGACTCACGCGCGTTTCTTTCCATCTCCTTTTCTTCCTTCCTTTCGTCTTCGCATCGCTTCCGTCTTAGAGGTTGCTTACACTCACAGAGGCAGGAGGAGAAAAGATGGGCTGAAATCCTCTCTCTGTCCAGTTTAACAGCCCTATTTGTGTTTATTTTGTTTAAGTCAGTATTTCACTTTTTAGTATGTGTACATATGCAGGCATGAAAATAAAGCCAAGTCACCTGTTCAAAATTATCCAAAAAGTCACATCATAGAATGGTTTGGGTTGGTAGGGTCCTTAACGTTCACCCCCTGCCATGGGCAGGGACACCTTCCACTACACCAGGTTGCTCCAAGCCCCATCTGATCTGGCCTTGGACACTCCCAGGGATGGGGCAGCCACAGCTTCTCTGGGTGACCTGTGCCAGGGCCTCACCACCCTCACAGGGAGGAATTTCTTTACAGTGTCCCATCTGTGCCTGCCCTCTGGCAGTGAGAAGCCATTGCCCTTTGTCCTGTCCCTCCATCCCTTGTCCCAAGTCCCTCTCCCGCTCTCCTGGAGCCCCTTCAGGCACTGGAAGTGCTCTAAGGTCTCCCTGGAGCCTTCTTTTCTCCAGGTGAACACCCCCAGCTCTCCCAGCCTGGTTCCAGAGCAGAGGAGCTCCAGCCCTTGGAGTATCTCCAAGGCTTCCTCTGGACTCACTCCAACAGCTCCATGTCCTTCTTATGTTGAGAGTTGAAGCCATGTATAAAATGTGTGATTCTCTTCCCCTTCCTTTCTGATAGTGAGTGATAATTAGGAAAAAAAAAAAAAAAGGATGGCAGAGGTATTCAGAAGTCATTATTTCTACCCTCTGTAATACTATCTTATTCCTCCAAAAAAGGGAGGGATGGATGTAAAAATCTCTAGAGCAGTATGGAATTCAATAGTGTTGTAGAAAGTAATTATAACCAAAAAAAAAATGTTTGTATGCATTTACATTTGCTAGTATTAGTATGTTAACTAACACTGCATGTGTTAATGTACATAAGGGCTGAAGATTGCCAAAAAGATTGTTGAAAGCAAGAAATGTCAAACTCTGTGAATTTGTTTTCAGAAATTTCTGGAGCTATTAGTATGGATAATGAGCATAATGTCTCAGACTGCAGGGTTGAAGGCTTATCTGTAGCACTAAATGCTAAATGGTAGCTGTCCAAAACAGTTATAATTTTATTCAAAATTAGTGTCTCACAAACTCTTCTAAAATGGAACTTCTTTTAACTTTTCAAAGTTGTCTTTAGATGTTTGATACTTGAAGACTTTAATTTTTTTTACTATTCAGAAAGTATAAAAATGGAATGTTTTCCATTTTGATTTAAAATTACCATATACCTACAAATACCAAAGAAAGTTAGTTTGTGGGTAAATGAAAAGGCAAAAGAACACTTCCATTTTTCTTTTCATTTTGCTTATCATGACTGAGTAGAGACATAGGGCTTCATCTGGAAATAATTTTTCTAAAATCATTTTTAAAACCCTGAAAATGCGAGCTCAAATAAAATGTATTCAGCATTGCTACTATAGGCTATATTTTGGTGACAGAAATCTCCAAAATATTTTAAATAGTACTTTCCCATGACCAATTTAAGCCTATGAAGGCACATTAGACAGTTTTAGTACACGTTGCCAAAATATTCATACAGCTCTATTAAGTAATTGCTCTCTTTATAGACACCCTGGAGACTAAAGTCAACATTTAAAATGTCATGGATGTTTTTAAGGTATTGACTCAAGTGATAATGTGCCTGAGGTGGCTTTTTTCTGGTAAAAATCAGTGAAAAGGCAGATTTCAGGGCTTTGCTCTTTGGAGGTACCTGTTGTGGGCTTGGCCAAGGAGTGTGAGGCTTAGGTAGAAATTGAATCTCTGAACTGATTCCCAGCAAAATACCCACTCCTTGGGCCTGTCTTGTTAACCAGGGAGGGATGCCTTCAGTCAGCCTTTCCTTAGGGAATAACAGGAGCCTGCCCGTAGCCCTGGCAGCCAGGATGTTTGAGATCCTGTTGTGGAGGAGCTTCCCAAATGCCGCTCAATGTCTGGCTTTATTAGACAGTAATTATTAAAATAATAAATTAATTAAAATTTCTAAGGAAATCTAAAGCTTTTTCTAAGCTGCCTAATGCCATGACAAGAAGGGTAAGTCCTTAACCTTGTCTGCCCAAAGAAGCTGCAGTGATTGACCTTGCATTGATTTTTCTACCACCTGAAGTTAAACCAGTGCAAATCCCATGTGGACAGTTCTTTTATTTACAGCCTGACTGACTTTGCTTGGGCTTAAAATAGAAGTGTTCACACAACCACTTCACTTTTCTCAACAAAATTAGCTTAAAGCAGCACTTTGAATTCAACTAGTGCCTCTTTCTCCTCCGGGCAAATATGTCTGTGCCTCCCCTGGTGAATGTTTAAGGGGATGTTTGATCCACTGTCTCCATTTAGTTGTTTAGTGAGGGCACAGCGAGGATAGGCAGCGACAGGGAGCTCCAGATTCAGCTGGGACCAGTCATAAATCTCAGCTCCCACCCCAGCACCACTCACACCAGTGAAGCTCAGCGGGAGGGTCATGAGCACCAACCTCTAGAGGTCTGCAGCAAAGTCCTTTTTCCTGAGACTGTAAAGACACCAGGGAAGAGTACAAAAATGGTTACGCAGCTTAATGTTAGGCCTTTTACTAACCCTGAAAAAACTGTATTCATTTCCTTGTCTCCCATGTCACACATGGAAATTATATTCCTGAGGATGACTAAGAGTATGTTTTGGAGACTTTTATTTTGTATCCCACTGGGGTGAGCTTTCCTAACTCTCTTTCCAAATACTTGGTGTTTTGGTTTTGCTGGGCATTTTGAAGCACGGGACTGCGTTTTGGTGTGACTCCTGCTCACAACTTCACCATTGCACACAGAACAGGGAGACGTGGGGATTTTCTGATCTCTACTAGCATTCTGCTCCTCCTGATTTTAACAGCACCAGCATTGGCCAACATTAAGCACTGATCCAAATTATTTCTGCAGAGACTAATTGTTCCAGAAAACTGGAAGCAGCCCCTGGAGGGTTTGGACTTTTTTCAAGCATTGTGCTCAAGCCCATCAGTTTTTAGGCATGCTACAGACATCTACTTTGGTGCTTTCAATTATCACTTTCTTGCAGATGGCTGGGTCACCTGACTGAAGCCACAGGGGGAAACAAGAGAGGAGGAAGGAGGGCTAGTTTATGGGGGTGGGTAGGAATCTCTGGGTCTTGCTTCATGCTCTTGCAGGGTGCCAGTTGCTTGTTGAGCTGCTCCTCCTTGTGTTCCTGTTCCCTGCTCAGTAGGACAGATACTGCAAGAGAGATCCCATGATTTTGTTGTTGAAATTTTTCAGCTAAGCAGTGGTGGCTCTGGAAGAAGAAATTAAGTCTCCCGTCTCCTAGCTCACAGTGCAAAAGGGACAGTCCCTGAATGCCAAGAACATGCCCTTTGCAGGAAAGAACAGGGAGAAATGTTGAAGGCTAGCTATGGTTTGCACCCAGTTATGTCTTCTTCTCCACTGCCACAAAGCCGAAAGTCCAGAGAAATTCTTCCAGGAATGGAGAAGGGTACTCTTTTCAGGAGAAGGAGAAAGAAGCCTAGCCCTAGGCTGTGTGAGGCTCAAAGGCCAGCTCCACATAAAACACACAATGGCCTTGTGTCTTTCCCTCTTACATAGTTGCTTAAAACATCGTTAAAATGCTGGTCCCACAGGACACTTCCCACCAGGGTCCATGGGAATATTTCCTGTCATTTCTCTGCACACACACACTTCTTTTAAATAGCAATATTGTGAGCCTTAGAAAGGAAATTGAGGTTGATGGAGTAATACTAATTTATACCAGCTGAGACTTAGCCCAGTGTCTGGTGTCTGCACACAAAATATTTATCAGTAAAACACACACTGGGTAATTTTTTTGCTTCTCTTTTTTCCCCTATTCTTTTCTCAGTGGTACAGCATAAACTCTTTTAATAGTTCATGTGGTTTCTTACAAATTAAGAAGTAAAAAGTTAAAGATATTCACTATAATTGAAAAAACAATGTCTTCAGGAAAAGAAAGACTGTTCTGAAGAATATCCAAGTTTATGAATTAAGAGTTTAGCTCAGAAACAATACTTTGTATTAACTACAATTGAGTATTGACAGTGTCAGAGGCAGTAAACTCTTCCATGGGCAATCCAGGAGCACACCCTGACAGGTGATGAACATCCCTGAACAGAAGCATACTCAAGCGTGGGCTTTTCCTGGGCTGGAAGTTTGATTTTTAGAATAAAAAAGTCTTCCTGAGCTGAGACTGTAAATGTTCAGCATAAAATGAGTTGCTGTATCTGAGCTAGTTATATCTTGTCAGCTGTTCAAGGTAATGAAGTGGGACGTACTACAACAAGAAAGGAATTGCATTTACTGCTGAGTAAATGTGTACATGAGCTTCTACTACAGAGCAGCTGATTGTTGAGAACTGATAGTTGTGCGTGATCAGTTTGGTTTCCCTCTTTCTTATTTTATTTTTCCTTAAAAAAAAAAAAAAAAACCAAAACAAACATCTGGGCTTTTTTTGTGTGTTTTTTAAATTGAAATGAAAATGAATATATCTAGAATTGTCAATGTGATATTTAACTTTTTGGGTTTCTGAAATGTGATGTCTCATCTGTTTGGTCCAGTTTTGTGTACTGTTTAAATGATTTCAGAAACTAGACTATTCCCTTCTTTCCCTTCTCCCGGGAAATCTGCATAACAAAACACACTCTGGTAACATATTTCCATCATAACACAAATATTGGTGTGATTCAGTGATTCTTTTGCAAAAGAGAAGTGCCCTGGATTATAGACTTGGGTTCTGAGATGGGAAAAATTACCTTCAGCATGAAAGATGGAAAAGAAAATGCTTTTATTGTTGATGATTTTAGTTTTAAAATGAGTCCAAGCAGGATTTTTGCCTGACTTAGAGAAGAGCAGATGTCTTTTTTAGCACTATTCATTTTTCATGGAAGAAAGGTTTCAAATTATGTGTAGGAAATTTTACTCACATATGCCCATCAGCAGAATTATTTAATTATTACCTAATTGTTATAAGACCATACAAATGTCACTACATTTGGGGCTTATTCAGATGACTTTTAAAGCAATCAGGAGCTTTGAACTGGTTCAGGATGCTTTGCACAGGTGTTCCTAGGAGGGATCGAGCACCTTCCTAGTACCACACCACCAGCCTTGTGTGTCCTGTGCACCAAGGGCTGGAAATCCTGGAAGTTGCACCCAGGTGGACATAGCCCATGGCAGTCACATTCCGGGATTCACACCCTGTGTGCATGCATCCACTGAGCCTGGGGAAGCCAAAAAGGACAGTCAGATGCCAGTTCCCAGTGAAAATCAGCAGGCATCTTTTCTTGCTGCCCAAATCTCCCTGGTAAATACTTGAGTAGTGCAGATAGCTCCTGACCAAGTACAGTATTTAATTAACCTTAAAACTTTACCCTTAGCTATTAAAGTATTCCAAGCCTCTCAGTCTGCATTGGGCATTAATTAGGTCACTTGAACACTGCATCCCATTTTGTTGCAACATTAGATTCATTTCATATTTATGCTTTTTTCCCCTCCCTTTCAGTGATGCCAGCAGGACTGCCTTGTAAATGAGAAACCATTGTGTTTCTCAGGGGGAGCATCCTGTACAAATAAAAAAGCAGCAGAGTAAATCATTTTACAGCATATGGTAGATTCTAAGCCTCAAAGTACTCAGCTTTCCATAGCAGCAGAGGCTCAAATGGAATCAAATGAATAAATTGCCATGTTTTCTTATTATGATGATGTCTGAATTGAGAAGTTCACCTGAGCAGATACTCTGTTTTGTAATTGCCTGGTATTTGCTCTTCCTTACTAGAAAGAAGGCAGAGACAAGGCTTTTATCACCCCATTTTAGTGTATTATGTGCTAGCAAACAGCTGTGTTTTGGAACAGGGGGGTGATTATTCCATGCCAGGATCCTGGAGGTAGTGCAGTTCCACGGGAGGAAAGTGGGCTGGTGGTGTTCATTTATGGCACTGTCTGGGAGAGGGTGTCTGTGACACACAAGGCTGCCATGGTGAGAGACCGGAGGAGGGCTGGCAGAACACAAGGGTGCCAGGCCTTCTCTGCCACCTCTGCAATACCCAGCACTTTGCTGGGAGCCTGATCTAAGACACACAACGCAATGGGTTCCTCTCAGTTTACAAACTGTAGGAACTCTGTGCCCCAGCACCCCAGTTTCTGTTTTTCTGCCATCCATTCTTTATACCCCAAACATCCCATTAGCACATGGCCTAGTGGCTGATCCCTTTCAGGTTCTTCTTGCTACCTTCTGAGGATGAATGCAGGGACAATTAGGCCTGGTATTAAACTCATAACAGCAGAGCAGAGCTACACACTTGATAGATATTGCAAATGACTGGGACTCTCCAGGCCTGATCCACAGTCTGGTACGGCTGATTAGAAGAGGATGATTAGAAGAGGGTGCTCAACAAAACCAAAGGACTTTGTAGGTGCTTAAGAATGACTATATCAGCAAGTGGCATAAAACCCTGTGCAAGTGGCTCACTGCCCTGGTTAGAAGCCTGTGCAATTCCTACATTTTAGTTTTAGCACCTTATTCCCTAAACCAACAAATTACAGGAGTGAAATGAGTAAAGACAGAAGTTATTGATTTTTTTGGTTTTGTCTCAAATACAGTATATGAGAATTCCCCCTGTTGTAGTTAGCACAGGAATGCTCCCTGCTGATCCCTCCTCCCTGATGATGTGAAGTAAGATGCAGAAAACCTCTCTTTGCAGACTGTTGGATCTGAGGGGATAAAATATTAATCAAAAAATGGGTAGTTTCTGGATCTGATTCTGAAGGGAATTTCCATGTGATGGTAATCTTGTAATTCCAGTACAGTGTGTGTTGATTTTACAGTCTCATTACGTTGTGAAGAGAGGAAATATGCTTTAGCAAACTGATGCTTCATTTGAGAACCCTTTGTCTTAGGGAACACACAGCCAGGCCCAGCAAACACGACTCATCAATGCCGTGTGTGATTTTTAATCATTGAGATTAGTGCAAAAAGATAATACCAGGAGTAATTATGCTGTATGTGTGAAGGGAATACACAAAGAATGATAACTAAAGATTTACATTAGTGACAGGTGACCATATTGAAGAGTAATTAATACAAAATGTCACCTACAGAGTAAGTTTTCAAAAGTGTCCTATCCTCACTGGTGATCTTGAGTGTCCAGAATAAAACAAGCCCTTTTATAAATGCTGAAATTTGGTTTTCTGCTAAATAACATGTTCCTGGGGAGGGATGTTTTGTGAATGTGGCTCTGCTTACAGGTGATTGCTGTCTTGATGCCCAAAGTGTTCTCACACCTTGCTTTATGTTGTGTTGCACAATCAGCAAGGCTCAAATTATTTGTGTTGTCTGTGAAGTGTAGGCCAGACCTGTCTGATACCATTTTTTTGTTTTATGTAGTACCTGCTCTGGAAGATTGTAAGGAACAAGAGCCTGTGATGGACAACAATATTTCTGTGGTGCCTTTTGAGAGACCTGCTGTTATAGAGAAGCTGACGAGCAACATGGGAAAGCGTAAAAGCTCCACCCCACAGAAGTTTGTGGGTAAGCTGGAAATGAGCCTTTTATTCTTTTTTGTGCATGGATATAGGTTATGTGCTATTTGTAATAGCCAGAAGAACAAGGGGAAAAGTAGCACTCTCACAACTTGGTTCTGATACAGCAATGGAGGTGGTTAAATCACAGCAAGAAATCATGATAATTATTGAATTAATTTTACTAGTCCAGAGAATTCAAAAGTGAAATCCACTATCATGAAAATGGCTCAGAAAACCTTTAGCATTTTACTTAATGCTGTTTTGTTTGTGGTTTTTAAAAACTTCTCTCTAGCCCTTTTGAGATTTAGACTTGTCATCTTCCCTTTCCTTGCTCCGGAAAAAGAAAAACAAACTAAGACTGTCATATAATTATCTGTCTCCATATGTGTTAAAAAAATAAACAACAAGTATCTCAAGACTTCTAATTTGTATTAAATTTTGGCACTTGGCAACAACTGGTCTGATAACACTGGAATGAGGAAGTAAATCACATCCCTTGTGTTGGAAGAAGAAGTTCTTGCTCTGAGTGCAGCACTCTGCACACAGTAAACTTATTAATGCATGAATACAAAACAGCATTGGGTGGCTTTTAGTTACTAGATTTAGAATCCTAGTTCAAGAATCCATATTTTGCTTTGTGTCTTGACATATTAAAATTATTCAGCTTGTAACAGGTGACAGTATGGAGAATTTTACTTGGTTTGAGCTGTAACTTAAAGCTTCTTTTTACTGCTACTGAAGCAATGTAAAACTTCCTAGGAGGGAAGCTGAAACAGAGATTTGTTTGGGAGAAGTGTCAGACTCTGAAGTCACGTAATAGGCGTTTTCCTTTCCACGCTCACTCCCTGAAGGGCAGTCACACAGAACTTAAGGGTGTCTCATTCTGCCTACACTAAGGACCCTTACAGAGAACATCACAGGACTGTAAGTAATTAGCACAGCCATTTAGAAAAATTGTTGCCCCTCAGCTAAATGGAGATTCAGATGGATTTGTTAAATCACCCCTGAAGGTGGCTGTAAGGAAGCCGCATGGCTTGGGACAGCAGGGGGCCAGCAGTGTGCAGCAGCTCACCTGGGGGGACTGACACACTGACCTGGCTGCTCTCAGTCAGCTGACCATTCCCAAATATCGGTGCTGAGCCAAGGTTAGGCCAGCAATGATCCATCCCACATGGGGAGTGTTGGGAGACAGCAGTATTTCCTATGTTGTTATATATTCAGACCAGAAAGGTGATTTTACTTGTCCACTCATGCACCATTGACCATATGTTGTTCTTGTGTTCAGAGGTAAATTTATTGATTGGAAATCTTTGCCTGAGAGATGCTATACTATGTTATTATTCTCTTCAGCAGGTTATACGACTTTGTTGTTAGATAAGTCTGTTTTTTTCTATTGATGTAACATATCACTATCCATATGTAGGAAAAGAAGTACCCCCTTTCATATTTACCATATCTTATTTTTCTGATCTTTAGTGGCATCAGAGTGTTTATATTGAATAACAGCAGTCTTCACTTGGCTCCCTTTCTTTCTTTTTTTTTTTTTTTCTTTCCCCTCCACCATGACCTCACTTTTCTTCCCCTTTTCTCCCCAATTAAATATTGTTCAGCTCTATCAGGAAGAATGTGTAATGGTTCTGTTGCTTGCAGGAAATTTTCCTGTGCATACTGCAAGCATGGCACCCGTCCAAAACAACTTAATGGTGTTTATGAGAAGGTCATGTAAGCATAAGCTAAAATCTTTGCATGCTACATCTATCAGTGCTTTACTGCTCTTTCTGCTCAGCAATCTCCAAGGGACTGTGGTTATGGACCACAGTCTCTCCTACCGCTGACATTTCAGGAGGAAAGGAAGCAGCGTACAGCAAATAGAATGAATTCATTTCTGAGTGAGAGACTTGGTTATATATCTGCTCTTGAGGTACTGGTCTTACCAAACCAGTTGAAACAGTGCAGGCAGAGAGTACAATTTGCAATGTGCAGGAGTGTGAGTACTTCATTTTGCTTCGTGTTCAATGAGGGAGAGGCAGACACCAGTTGAATTAAAATCAGACATCTTCAGGCTGGTCATGTGGAGCAGATTCAGATATTTTCAGTTGGAATTTGGAGCTTCCTCTCAGAACGTCACCGAGGTTATGAACTGGCAGGATGCAAAAGGAGACATTTATGTGGCTTACGATAAGACCGTGGTTGTTAGAGTAAGAATTAAAAATACACGGGCGTCTCAGAACAGATGAAGATCAGCCGGCTGCCAAATTACACTCAGCTTCTGGTTAATGGGGGTCAGGGAGAAACTTCCCCAGAGGGAAATGCTGGAACAGCTTCCTCCAAGGTTTCTTGGAGCTTTCTCCCAAGTGTCCAGCATTGCAGCTGCTTTAGCTACTTGATGAGATGAACTACAGGTATCACAGGACAGCTGTGTCTGTGTGCTTTGATCTAGCTTCAAATACCTGTTTTGGGGTTTATTTGAATGTCATATAGCTAGAGGGGAGGAAGTTTTTTCTTCTACTACACTAATGTAGGGCAAGGATAAATAGACTTTGAGCATAGTTTAAATGAAAATTCAGAATGATTGGTCTGATTAGCTGATTTTAAGTGTAGAATTGGCTAAAAAGGAATTTAATTTGGAAACCACATTGTACTGGTCTGGTACATTGGACTGTTTATTGGTTATTTCTGAGTTCTGCGTTTTACACCCTCTCCTTCCCGTGTTATCATTTATTTTGCTTTTTTATGTCACACTCCATTTCTCAGGCTCTGACATCTTTGGAACTGGTTCATAATTAAAGGAATAAATAATTCAGGTCACTGGCAATTTACAGCTTTCTTTGCTGTCTCTGCTGGAGTAACTAAACATGGATGATGAAAGGAATCAAAATAAGGTTTGCATCATTTATCCAAGTAGCCCATAAAGGATGGGTAATATTTCTTCATCTGTAAAGCCTACAAAGGACTGACAGTGTATTTGGCAGCTGGATCAGACCCTCGCCAGATACATTTCTTTATCCAAACACAAGAATGACACAGGAGGCCAGAGCAGGTGACCGGTACCAGTGGGCACCAGACACACTTGCCTCCTAGAGCTGTCCTCCAGTCCCCCTTTGGCCCTACTTGGGAAGGGGCTGCACTGTTTCACAGGAGGCTGGAGCCACGTCCAGTTGCAGAGCTGTCCATCCTGTCTGTGTCAGCACAGCCATCACAGGCTGCCAGAGCACAGCAAAACACTGAAAGGAGGATGTTTGATGGCAAGAATCATCCACCAGTCGTGTCAGATTACCAGGACCATCACTGAGTACACATCAGAGGTACACAAGCATGGTATGGTGTCCAGCCATGTGAACAGTATTGCTGAACAGAGGAGGAATATTCATGTGCTTCACTTTAGACTTACACTGAATTACCTTGATAATCAGGGCTAAGTTCCCCAGCAGAAGTGATGCATCATCATCTCTAAGGACATCATGGTTCTTCTCTATGCATCACTTTAGAATAAGTCACGCTGAGTGGAATGAATTATTATAGTAAAAAATAAAATGCTGAGTGATAGCTGTGTTGAAATGTACTAATGCAATTTGGAAGAGATTTGGGATTACAGTTCTGTTTCTTATAGTGGTTTATACACATTGTGTTCCAAACAATTTTGGCAAAAGGTGATAGAAGAAGCTTCTTGAGTAATTTAATTCTTGAGTAGCCAAACCACTTGTAAGTATTGTCTTCTTGAATATATTAACTTACACTACTAGGAAAAAAGTCTGGTTTTATGTACCAAGTGAAGTAACAAAGACAGTGAAAACCAACCAGTATTAATTATCAGACTTCATAAAATCAGCTTTAAATGTTAGCTGTCAACAACCATGTAATTGCATGTGTGAACACATAGGAGCATGTGCATCTTGTATCATATACATATAACCTTTCCTGTTTAACAAAAAGTTATTCCATGAGCTTTGCCTGTCCTGACTCTCCAAAGCCATCACTGAAAACGCAGTGCTGCTGAGCTGAGCCCTGGTGTAAGCAGTGGTCAATTTGTTCACCTCCAAGGAGAGCTGTGATGTGTAACCTGGTGCCCTGTGACTGCCGTAATGTACCAGCACGTGGTTCTGGTTTTGCACATCTGTCATGCCGTTGATGTTAAAAGGTTACTAGGATGTGAGTTAGGATTCACAGTGATGAACCAGCCAGCTTCAGCATCATTAGGTATAAATTTATCCTGTGTCAGTGAAAGGTGCTTTTATCTTTTGCTAAGTGAAACAAAGCTTTACACCTGGTTTCTCTATTTGTTTTCTTACCTAATTAGACACTGGAAAGGAAGCAGTGTGTATGTCTTTTTTTTCTTAGTCCAAAAAGGATAGAATCTTTTTTTTTTTTTTAAGGGAGGAAAACTGCAAAGATCAGCCTCCACTGCTCCTGTAAATGGCTTCATTCTTGGCCACATGCTTTCATTTAATGTTTGGGGGTTTCTTCTGCTGGTTAAAGGATTTACATATTGTGCCTCTAAAGGTGCCACCATAACAAGCCCCCTACCTGTTGTTTGGGTTTCTCACTGTTCAGCCCTGTTGTAAGGTAGGTGTGAGGCACCTCAGATTGTGGGCCACATGTGAAATAGTCCCTTGAATTTTGGGGAGAGTATGTCTAACGGTATACTCTGTCAGAACTTCAGTGGCCTCAGTATTTCAATCCAGATAACATGTATTTCCTAACTTGAAGAGTGGGCATAGTCAGGCTCAGTTGAAGATTTGGAATTGCTCTGAAAGTTGCTGCAGCCACATGTTTCGTCTGGAATAAATTTAAAAAAAAAAGAAGAAAGCTCTTGGTGAGGTTACTGTTTTACACATTACAGGACAGGAACTTTACAGGAGATCGGTAATAAATTAGAAGGAGATAAACTTTAGACTCTAGAATAATTTCACCCCAAGTAAGGGGGTTTCTGTCCCTCCCCACTCCTTTTGCAGTGAAACATTGTAGTGATTATGTTGATTTTGCTCATGGATTTGCTTTTATCTCTTAGGTGAAAAGTTCATGAGATTTGGCTATCCAGATATCCCCTTTGATATGAACCTAAGCTATGACAAGGAGGCTGAGCTGATGCAGTCTCACATGATGGACCAAGCCATCACCAATGCAATCACCTACCTTGGAGCTGAGGCACTTCACCCCCTGATGCAGCACACACCGAGCACAATTGCAGAGGTGGCCCCGGTCATCAGCTCAGCTTACGCTCAGGTCTATCATCCCAGCAGGATAGAGAGGCCCATCAGCAGGGAAACAGCCGACAGCCACGAGAACAACATGGATGGCCCCATCTCCCTCATCAGACCAAAGAGTCGAATCCAGGATAGAGAGGGCTCCCCCAGCAATAGCTGCCTGGATTCTACTGACTCAGACAGCAGCCACGACGACCGCCAGTCCTACCCAGGAAACGCTGCCTTAACCCCCAAGATCAAGCCAAACCCGGCTTATGTGAAGGAAGAGGCCAAGCCTTTGGATGTCACAAAAGCTTCTAAGGGCTCTTTAAAGGATACGTACAAGGTGATCAACGGAGAAGGGGAGCAGATTAGGGCTTTCAAGTGCGAGCACTGTCGCGTCCTCTTCCTGGACCATGTCATGTACACCATCCACATGGGCTGCCACGGCTACCGGGACCCGCTGGAGTGCAACATCTGTGGCTACCGGAGCCAGGACCGCTATGAGTTCTCGTCGCACATAGTCCGGGGGGAGCACACATTCCGCTAGGCCTTCTCATCCAAAGGGGACTCGTATGAAGTACAAGAACTGCACATGAAGAAATACTGCACTTACAATCCCACTTTTCCTCGGACATTGAGACGCCTATTTTGTTGTTGTTGCTGTTGTTGTTGTTGCCGTTGTTTAATTATTATTATTAACCTTATTTTTTGTGGACCCAACCTCATTTGCTCTGCCCAGCTTAAGAGTGGAAAGAAGGAAGGGAATGGATAAAAGAGGGGTTTGTTGTGGCAATCAGTTTTTGGGGAGTGACCCGCCTTGCTTTCTGTGGGAATTGGAAGGCAGTCTGTGTCCGTCTCAGTCAGTTGTACACCATGTCCTCTTTTGGGATGTCGCTCAACCATGCCAGGTGCTTTCAAATCCCAACAAGATGCCACTCATTTGGAATTGCAGAGGAATAGGTAGAAACATTTCAGAGGAGAGCCTTTTTCTAATGTGAACATATGGTGCGAGCTTTTGGTGGCTGGAGGAAAGGGGGGGAACTTTGTGCTGCAGAATGAACAATTATTTTTAAAGCAAAACTGGTAGGGAGTTAGGAGCATGAATCAAAGTCAATATTCCTCTCAAAATTACTTTCAAGGGTGAGCTGTTTTCCTGGGTTCAGTGTGTATTGCCCCTCTAGAATGTAAATAAATGGAAAAAAAAAAGAAATGTATGTCTTAACACTGTACCACATTACAGCAGTTTAGTTTCATAAGTCTGAGGGCCTTCTGTGGGAAGTTTGAGGCTTTGTGTTTTTATTTTTCTTAACTTATGAAGCACCTTTTTTTAGAATTGTTGATATTCTGTTACTCCATGCCTATGTTTTGTCTCACTGGCTTCTTAGAGACCCTTGGGAACCTTATTTCTTTAGTTGCACCCTAAGTTTTAAGAAAGAACATTTAGAAATAACATTTATACTTGCTTCTAGGACAGTAAGTGGCCTAGGAGTGGATGAGAGTCTGTAGTTTACTCTGCTGCTCTTCAGAAATACTTTTGGGTTAAAATTACGGATTTAAAAATGACAAAAGTACTAGTAGCAAATTGTTCTTTAAATATAGGTATATATAGATACATAATTATGTAAATACTTTCTCATTCTACTGTCACAGTGTTAACCTCTTGGCAACAGCCTAAACTAAGACTTGCAGCTGGGAAAGCGTTAGGAGCCAGATCCTTGGCCAGCATTAATCCTCTTGGCACCATTGAATTTAATGGAACTGCCCCAACTACTTCAACTACATCAGGATCTGAACCTTGACTGTTTTTTCTCTTGTTGACTCCTTACTTGGTAATTTGCTGAAACCACTGACTTCCTTTTGTTTGTATGTCATCAATTCTGCTTAATTCAGAGGTGGAAGTATTAGCAGGTTTTGCTGGATAGCCTTGGCTCCTGGTGAGCACAGAAACCTGGCAAGTCAACAGGTCACATACAACCATCCCTACTTCTTCAGAAAGAGATAAGTGGAGATGTAGGTGCTGTATATTGATTTGGACTTAAAAGATTTCATTTTTATTCCTAATTTAATAATTTCCCCGTAGGGAAAGCAAATGGAGAAATACACTCTGAAGAGAGTCCTTGACCTACAGAATGGACAAGAAAACAAGTCCACTGATATGTTTTGTTTCCTTTCTTTCTCTCTCAGTAAAAAACAAAGCCAGCAACCACCCGGCAAGTTGCATCAGTAAAAACTGGGCTTAAACTTATAGGACAGATTGCCATTGAAACCCAACTGTTTGTACCAATCACAATTGAAATGTTGTTGTTTGGCAACAAGAGCACAGCTTGAGAATGGAAAGATCTGGATGGGTTTAACCCCCTCAGCACACACGGTCTCCATGCGCTTGGGGGGACCTTTTCCAAAGGATAAAGTTACTAAAGTATAAAAGAGAGAGCAAGATCAGGCCATAATGAATTCCCATCTGCTCCCTCCAATCTGTGCACTTGATGCATATGCCAGTTTGCTGTTCGTTTTGAGGGTACTGGATTTTTTTCCTGCTCTTCCTAGACCTGGAGCATTTGAAAGTAGGAGCTGAAAGGTATTGATTGAAATCTTTTTATGGTGACATTCTTGGCAGCTAGAACCTGTGTTTAGAAAGAATACAGTAGATCATGGCCAGATTACCTGATGACTGCTTCCCAGCACTGCAATGCTATTAAGTAGGAGCTGGTAAAGTCTTGCAGTAGCCTATTAATTATAATACAATATGGAGAGAAATGTCATCTTGTGTAATGTGAGACCTATCAAGGCTGGGAATATGCAGGCTTTGGAGAGACAGATTTAAAGATCTATTCCCAACATTGTTCTTAATGTCCTTGGGTTGCTCCCCCTCCTTCTTTCTTCACCCTAATGTAGAAGAAACTGGGGCAAATGAACCGGTGCCATCCTCCAGACCATTCTCATTGTCTTGTGCCTGGTGCAGTCAAAAGAGTTTGTGCAGGAGAAAAGCAGGGAGATGCTGGAGGGCATCGCTTTTATTCTGTGTGGCTGACTCTCTGCAGTGAGGGAAGTGGGCTTAGGAGGCGGGCAGCTGTGCTTTGTGTCAGGATGTGACTGGAAATTAAGAAAAGAAAAAGGTGGTGGTGATTTGCTGAGGCAGGAAAGGTCCTTTAAGAACAAGGTAGAAAGGGAAAGGTTCTTGGGCCTTGAGGGTTGCTGGGCTTTCCTGGGCCTCCAGAAAAACACATGCCCAAGCTAGAGAGAAAGGTTGCCGGCAAATCCCTTCAGTCTCTGGGGGAAACCGCTCTCCCCTCTGTGGTCAGTGAAAGAACATTGGGCTGTGGTTTCTTGGAATAGCTAGCACTAGGGAAAAAGTGTTTAAAATTTCTGCCTTTGTTTGGGAAAGCACCGGAATACGGGAAAGGTAGAGAATCTCTTGTGTATCCACAGATCAGTTGGCTGCAATTACATCTGCAGTTCGTTAGTGTGCACTTGGGTTCACTGATGACTCACTGGTGCCTCCAGTAAGGTGTATTCTGTGGCTGTTTAAAGGATCACATGGGAGGCCCACTGGTTTTGGACCTGGCTTCCGTTAAGTCCAGCTTCTTGATCTAATGGTAGCAGCTCAGGTCTGTATGTCCTGGTGTCACAGGCACAGGGAACTGGGGAGGCACTGGGGAGTTATCTTAAAGAAACTACATTTTTTGGAGAGGAAGAAACTTGAGGGGTCACATTGATTTTTTACTGTCAACGTCCTTTTCTAAACATTCACAGAAGACTTTTATCCTAGGGTTAGGAAAAGAAGAAAGATTAAAGTCTAGTTCAAATTTTGAACAAAATTTTGAATTATGTACTTTAGAATTCACTTCCTACTGAAAATTATTAGAGAGCTTTATGTAATGCAGTTTGTTCCTTCACAAAAGTGAGCAAAATGGGGCAGCAGAGATTTCTTTGGTTTTTTTTTCTTGCTTGCTCTCTGCAAGAATTGGATTTCTAAGAAAAGCTCTTGAGTTTCGTCAAGTTCATTAGTCATTCATAGTGTACTAGGAATTTCAGTAGCTAATCCTTGGCCTCTAAATCCGTTTGTTCTGAGTATTTGGTGCTGGAAATCGGATCTGGCTGATTTTCATTGGACTCTTTTGAAATTCTTGGAATCAGGTTTCCGGTTAGAAACATGCATTTGCAAATTTAGAGTTGGCTTCCTGTGAGCATTCCCCATTTTCATTAAAAAAAAAAAAAAAAACTCTGCGCACTTCTCTGCCAGTAAACCCTTTTGCTTCTTTTACATCAAAAATGGCAATATTCTGACTCAGTTTAGAGGATTACAAGGCTATTAATTTAAAGAGAAGTGTGACTGCTTATTCTGCTCTTGGTGTGATCCATATCCTTGGAGCAAAGGGCATTATCTATATATCTGCAGTTATGACTGATTAATTTTACAGCCCCCTCTCTTTGTAATCTGTTAGGAGTGCACATCAAAATATATTGCATTTTTCAGTAAAGCCTGCTCTTTACTCAGTAACTTATGGGATTAAAATAATTTTATTCTCTTTAAAAAGTGCTTTCGTCTATGATGTGATGTGCAAGGTGTCTAGGCATTAACCTGTACAGGTCTGTAGCAGAGAGGAAGATTTTTAAGCAGAGGGCTTGATTGTTAGTGGTACTGGTTTCTACAATGTTAGGACCCAGCTCACAAAGTAGCCATGTGGACCTAAAGTATGTTTACTGCAAGGTGAAGAGATTCTCAATTGTCAGAGTTTGCAAATTTCTTTCTGTTTACAAGGGCTTCCCTAAATTTGTGCTGTCAGGCAGGAGGTCAGTAATGAAACCCAACCCTTCAAAACTGGGCTTTCATGGGGCATTATTACTGTTGCCCAGGCCCTGGGCTAGCTTGTTCTGATTTGAAAGAAGCCAGGCAACAGACACTCCTTCCTCCAGAGAGAAACTTTGGAGATAACTGCAGCAAAGGTGCTTATTTCAGCCAAGGGCAGGAGCTACAGTAATGCAGCTCCTTCACTGGATAAATTCCTTTCCTTAACTCTTGCTGTGCTTTTTAATGTAATGAGGGGGGATGAGGGAGGCTGCCAGGGTCACCTAAAGTCAGTGACTTTCCATTTTAGGAAAAGGGTGATGAAATTGGCTTTTCTGCTAGTAATTCACATCTTAGCTTGGCTTAATAGCATTTAAAAACAAAACTGGATGGCCTGTGGTCTGGGGCAGCTGGAGAGCTTGAGAAAGTACATTTATATATATATATATATGGTATTGTGTAGTTAGAGATATGCTTTATTGTATATGTGCCTTTTCCAAATGCATTTTGGGAGATCCTGATGTCGTTTGTGATATCCTACCAGACCCTTTCAGAATGCACAACAAAAGCCAACCCAAAGGAAACATCCCTTCTCTTGCTCTGCACCCTCCTTGGCAGCTTGACCCGGAGAGAGGACCCTATTCAGTACTTTGCTGTGAGATTTCCTGGAGTCAGGCAGCTTTTAGGAGTGGGAAGGGCTGAAAATCACCCCAGCAAAGTGCATTCCAGCTATCCAGCCAGAGCTGGTCTGTAGCTAGTCCCAGGGAGCACAGCATCCCCAGCACAGTGGCTGGACTTGCCGTGGCAGCCCCCAGCTGCACCGTGCCCTACGGAGAGCCAGGGAAGTGTCTCCTGTTTCCTCCCTCTCAGCGCTTTAAGTAAAGCACCCTTGGAAGTGGGCTTTGCTCTGCTTTAGAGTTCCCACTTAGGTCTGGGAGCAGACTTTAAAGCACTTGCTTCTTGCTTCAGCCTGGAAAAACACATGTGGCGAGTCCTTTGGAAGTGGTTTGCAAGTTTGCCTGTCGCGCTGCTGCCACCGCAGGCATTGGCACAGAGACCAGAGAAGCTCATCAGTAGGAGGCATTCAGGGGGCTCACGAGGTGGAGCACTGTGGTGACGAGCACAGTGCTGGTTCTGGGACTTTCCCAGCGGGTTGGTGACCTGGTTTCAGGTGCAGTTGTTCCCCCTGCAGGGCTGTAGAGCTGAGTGTGCCAGCACAGCCAAGGCAGGAGGGCCACCGTGGGCAAGGTGGCTGGGCCAGCAGGCTTTGGGCAGACCCTGAGCCCAGCAACAGCCCAGAGCCACCCCCTCGGCAACGCTCTGCTGAGCCCAGGCCAGAGCTGCCAAAGAGGGGTGGTGAGGGGAGCAATTAGGTAGAAAAGAGCTAGAATTTGCTTCATAGTGAATAGATTCCCTCATGTCCAATTGATGTGTTATGAGATAAAAGCAAAGGAGAACACCACTGGTTTCCAATTTAGTTTCTAATTTGACCTCCTACAACAGCACCTTAAAGGGTGGGTTGTGTCCTTCTTGTACCCAGCTCTGAAATGTGCAGAGGACAGTCAGGAGGAGGGCTGGGCTCAGGCTTTGCCATGCTGTGTGCTTATCAGGCCAAGAAAACAGTAAAACCAGTCTCTGTTTAGTTCACCTACCTTCCCAGTTGATCATGCAGATTCCTGGTTCCTGTTCACTTCCAGCCTTTGGAAAGGTGTTTATCAGTGTGCACACTTGGGTCCTCATCTTTGAAGATAACTTCCCATGCTATCTCCTTCTGTACAAACTTCTCCTTTTCATCTTGGGGCCTAATTAATCAGTGGACAGAAATGACCATTTCAACAAAAACCTGCATAGTTGTAGTAAAACTAACATTTTTTTACCGTTGGAAAAAAAAACACAAAAAAACTGTGATATTTTGACTAGCAGTACGTGAAGTATTTCAACAGAGTGAATGACAGTGAAGTTAATCAGATCATGTCTTGAGAGGGGCTGGTACCATGTGGACCCTGTTGGGAGAAAGGGAGCAGCCTGGCCCAGAGCTGGAGCTAGCGCTTCCTTTCCATAGCGGGTGCTGGTTTAGGCAACTGCACTGCAGCCCAGGAAAACATTAGAGCACCATCAGCCTCGTGCCATCCCTTTGGCTGGAGCTGGACATGCACAGGAGCTTTGCAGCTGACCGTGTGTCTGATCACTCCCATCACCTGTGGGATCAGGGTGCAGCACAGCAGCTCTGGGCAGGCCTGGGTGGCGGCGCTGAAGGCGTTCCCTTCTTCCGTGTAGCAGCCTTAATCCCTGGCCCTCGGCGGTACCTGGGTACCCACAGCCTCTGCCTGTGTCACCGGGCTGGGTAAAGACGGGGGGAGCACGGCTCCTTACGGGCACAGCGGGGCCACTTTGCAGTAAATTGGGCCATTTAGTTTTACCTCAAGTGACATCGAGTAAGAAAAGCTTCTTGCAGGGGTGGAGGTCACTGAGTCCCTACTATGCACTTACTGGGATTTGACATTGCTTACTGGAAATGGATGTTCGTTCCTGAACACACTGTAACAAGGGAAGGACTTTTTTTGCTTGTTTTTGTAGTCATTCAGATTCTGAAACTGTGATCAATTATTTGACGAATTGTCAAGTGTCCTCAGAGCTTGAACATGTTCACTTCCTCACCATGTAGCAGTCTCCTCTGGCTTTCTGTGCTTTTCTCTTTCCCCCTTTTCCTTCTCGGAGCTTTAAGTCTGGGCCTGCTCTTATCTCCTGTAGCTTTGGGCTGTCTAGGGGTTTTGGGGGGGTGGTTTTTGGGGTTTTTTTGTTCATTGGCTGTACAGTCTGTTTACATATTTTTGTACTCAAGTGTAGTTTTTTATTAAAAACAGAAAAAAGGAAAAAAAAAGTCGATTTGAGAAAAAAAAAATAAGGTACGTACTCTTTGTAACACTTTAAAGATCTAGGGTACCTTCAAGATGACTCTACAGTGATGTAATTATAATACTGTATATTTGCCTTCCTTTTTAGTTGGTTTTATTTTCTGTTTTGTTTTGGTTTTTTTCCTAAAATATATATCTTTTTATGAGAAACTGGAAACTTTTAATGCAAATGTTTAGAAAGATTTAAAATTGTAAAGTTAAAAAAAAAAGTCATATAATTTTTTTTTCCTGTTGGAAAAAATGCTTTAAAAAAGTTTTACTACTGTTATATTCCAGGGTGGGGGTTACCAACCCCAAATTTGCTTCTTATGCTTCATTCTTGGATCCTGCTTTCTAAACGTGATCATTGCAGACATGGATGATTTGCTTGTATTAATTCTAAAAACAAAAATCACCAACATTTGGGTTATTTTTCTGTTCAAGTGCAATACTTACCCTGACATCTTATTAATATACAGTGGTTTCTGTGTTCCTTCCTCAGTGCACACAAATCAGTGAAACAAAATGCTCTGCCCTAAATGCATTTAAAGATATGGTCCAAGTAAACTGATTGCGACTGACAAAAGATGAGAAACTGTAAATTAAGGCTAAAGCCCATAATTCACCTCCTGCTTGTCGTTGGCATTGAAACACATCCGCATCCAGAATTAAGGACATACCTGTTCTTGACTCTTCCTTCCTCTTCTTTTCTAATTGCAGCTTTTTTAAGAAAAGCACTTAATATTGGTGTTTATTAAAAATGACAAAAAATAAAAAAGATCTTTTGGTCTGATCCAAAACCCACTCAGTGGAGACTCCTGTTGAATTTGACGATGGATTTTGGATTAGGCCTAATCTCTTAGCTAGGGCAAAACTGCCATTTACTCTAGGGAGAGATTTGCCTGCGTAAGAATTACAGGACTCATGTCCTTTATCTACCTGAGAGACCAGAAAAGCTTCTTTAGAGTTGTCCTTGTCTTATATAAGTTTAGATGGGACTTGTTTTACATATCATACGTATTTATATATAGTGTATTTTTAATGCCTTCCCTCCCGCCCCCCAGTAGACTGAAGCCGCTGTTGTGTAAATATGTATTTAGGTACGTAATAAAAAAAAGGAATACAATCCCATTGAGATTTCTTGGAAAGGCAGTTACTGCGCATGCACAGTAGCCACTTTTGTCTTTTAAATTTGTATTTAAGAGATTTCTTTTTAATAATAACAAAGGCGAGGAGACTGCCTCCCCTTCTGATTGATTGCCAAAATCGTTGCCCAGCCCCTGGGGTCTGAGCTGAAGAAGAAGAACGCGTTCAGTGCTCACTGTGGCGGTGCCCGCTGGTCTCGCCCCTTGGGCCAGGCTCTGGGAGCCTCCCGTGGGCGGCTCGGCTCCCGCTGCTCCCGGGGCCCGCGCTGAGCAGCGGGAGCCGTGTGCGGCCGGGCAGCGGAGCTCCGGGCTGCAGGTGTGCCCGCTTGTCATGGCATCTCCCCCGGGCGCTCTGCCCTCCTCAGTGCTCTTTTCCTGACCACAGCCGGCCGACTGACCTGGGAAATTACCCCTTTTTTCCTCCCAGGTGTAAGAATTTTTAGTTCTGTGATAGATCTGAGCTCAAATTGAGGAATCTTTTAAATTAAAAAGAATATATACAAAAGAAAAAAAAAATTAAAATTACATCAGAGTTTACTCGAAAAGCCAGTGAAGATGCTGGGAATTGTCCCACTTCTTTATGTGTTCATTGGAAGGTGCTCTTACAAAAGGAGTTCAGAAACAATCCCTTTGACAGTGGTGCATGTGAGCAACCCTAATGTAAACCTGTATCCCCCTGCTAAAAGAGTTTTGCCGCTATAGACTGAACTATGGGACTTGTTGTTATTTTTATTTTCTTCTTAGCATACATGCATACATATGGTTGCACATCTGTATGTGTGTGCTCTGTACCTGTGTGAGTGTTGTACAGCCATGTGAGAGTGGGAGTCCGTGTGTGTGTGCGTGTATAAATAAAAGAAGCTGCAGAAACTTTGTAATACTTTGTGAAAAGGATTATATTATAAAGGTTTGTACTGTCTTGAGTGCACAGCTACTGGAATAAATGTAGGGAATCTCAGGAACAAGCATATAATTTGTCCAAGACTTATTTCTTCTCAGAAGTGTAAGTGCAGTTTTTAATTCTGTATATTATTTAATATTTTACCAATAAAAATAAACTTCTGACATGAAAGGGTTTTCCATTCAAGCTTTCTGGACACATTGGTGTATGCATACACTTTTACAGCAGGAAACACACGTGGTTGTTTGGCCCCTCCCAGGAATCATTTCTACCTGCTCACAAATCCTGTTAATTAGCTAGAGAGACTGGCTGTGTTATTGGCTGGGGTTCTGAGCACAGGTTATGAGAGAGGGGAGTTGAGCACAGATCTGCTTTTAACACTCATTGGAGCTAAAGAAATGCCTTCCATCAGCTTCAGCATCCGTGAGAGATGTGTCCACGAGGGTCCTGCTGTGTCAAATGGTGGCACCAGTCACCTGCCAATGGCTCTGTCATGTTTTTGAAATGAATTAGTGGCCTAAGATTTTTCTGGAAACACTTGGACTGCACACACATTTCCTTTGAACCCTTCCCTCAGCATGGGGTTTTGGCTGAGTTTGCTCTGTCATTTCCAGAGGTGGTGTTCCCAGTAGGGATTTGTTGGGCATTTCACATTGCCCAGCTTGTCCTTCCTTTCCTAACACAGCTATCGACCTGGTAGCATTTGCAGTACAAACTCTTCCGACTAAAAGGAAGATCTCATGAAGCTTCATAAATTGTTTGTTGTTTGTTTTACAAATCTCTTGTAAATTCTTGGTTAAAGATTAACCAGCCTCTCCCCATAATAAAAGTGTTCATCATTCACATGAGAATGGAAATTCCTTAAGATATCATCTGAATAAAAGTTAATCTTCCTTTAAGTCATGTTTGATGTATGTTGTCTCCAAGGAATGCTTCTGTTCAATGTGCAGAATTTCCAGATTCCTTTCACACAGGATTGCTGGATACTGATTTTGCTTCAAAAAGCCCTCAAAATTCAGCTAATGGGACAGTCTGAATCTTTAGTGTCTGGAGCAGAAATCCCATTGTGCTATTGTGGGATGGAAATGACTGGCTTGATGGACTCAAAACTTATTTGAGATGGGTGATGCTCTTTTCATTGACTTTAGCTCAGGGTCTGAGATGATCAGGGGAGAGCTCATAGGCAGAAATTAAATGACTTTACAATCCTTAGGATTGCTGAGTCATTTTCAGGGGTGAGACTGTGCATGGCCTCACATTATTAAGAGGCTCTCAGAAATCTCCAGGCCTTGATTCAGGGCCAGCATGGTGGTGCGCCTTGTCTGGGCAAGAGTCACACCATGAGGTGCCATTGCCTTTCCCTTTAGATCACCCTGTCAGGAGCTGCAAGCAAAGGGCAGGTTGACCTCACCCATTCAACTTTTATCTAGGCAACAGGGAATCGTGTCTGGTCCCTCCTCTGCATGGCTTTTGCTGGGAAACTCTTGCTGTATCAAAACCAGCCTTTTCCTCTTTACAGCAACAGATGCTTAAAAATTACTCCAGTGGCCAGTGTCGGCGATGCTGCCATCACCCAGTCTTCCTTTGGTCTATGGGAGGCCAGTGGTTTAAAAATACTGAATTATTTTCTTTGTTGCCACATCAAATGATGCACCTTCGGCGGTCTTTGAACTGCAGCATCACACCTCACATTGATAACTGGATCAGTCTCATAGCCAGGTAAGTGTTTGCATTTCTGATCTACCAGTCCAGCCCTGCATTCTGCCACTGGCCTTCTCCAGCTTTACCAAAACCTGTATCATTTTCCCGGTTAATAAAGATTAAGCCTTGTTTTCTGGCTTTGGCCTCTATAGCGCTAGTATTTTTATTTTTATGCCGTACTTTCAAGAACTTACTGGAGTTTCTTCTGAGGGTGAGATTGTTTTCCAAACGTGGCGAATCAAAGCACGTTTTTCTCCATCTCTGTGCTCAAATGACAAATCCCAGCCCTGCCATGAATCATTTCCCACCATGACACTGTGGAATATATAACAGAGCCCTTGTTAATGGGAGACAACGGCAGGGCCTCAAAATCCCATTATGAAACTCGCAATAATCGAGGGACTAAAAATAAATTTTGCTTGGATTGCAGTTTGAACATGCTTGGGTTGTTTTTTTCTTTCTTTTTAGTCGATTCTAATGTAGTTAGTCCTCAATAAACCCAGCTTTACCCTTGTGCCCTTCAGTGCTTATTTTTGTCTCCTCTTGGTGCATCATATAAACATTGTCATAACTTCCAGCATGCAATTATAAGTGTTTGTTTTGGATTTTTTCACAGCAGAGTACCTCAGGAGCCACAATGACTTCTGGATTCAATGAAATATGAGTTGAAAGGATTACTGTGTAAATGCAGAGTCGCCTAAAATTTTAGGCTAAGAATGAAAGCTCTTTTCAAAGGAATATACTTGTGAAATAGCCTTTGTGTTTCCTGTTAATTCCTGGTACAAAGATTAGGGATGGAGTCCCAGAGTACGGTATTTTCCAGGGATTTCTGTCAGGGGAGAAACGGAGCCCTGGTAATGAGACTATAGAAGTGCTCAATATTATCTCATTATTTTTCATTAATCCGCGCACACCAGCCCGCCTCCGCACGCTGTAATTCCATGTTACCACCCATGTTCACATTAAAATAGGAACAGATTATTCAAGACTCCCACACAAATCGTGAACCTCTATCCCTTCTGATCTGTCACCGGCCATCCCTGAGACAGAGGAACCTCTTCCCTAGGCGAGGAGTCATCTTTAAACCTGGCAACCCAGCCCTTCAGAACTAAATGCCTATTTTTATTCCTGGCAAATGCTCCTGTGGTATCCAACATCCAAGCCTGGATGAAACTACCCTGTCAGAACTGATTTTTAACAGAAAATTGCTTTTCAATGAACCCATTCTCTATGGAAAGTGTATGCTTTTCATAGATTTGGGGGATTTGGGGATTTTTTCCTTCAATAAGAAAGCCTGAAACTCTAAACCCTCGGAAGGTTTCTGTGCTATTTTTTTTTTTTTTTTTTTGGTTTCAAGAGGAAATACTTCCCTGCCCTCAACTCCTGTTTTCATATCAGTTCAAATAATGTCAAGACACTCTTTGCTGCTCTTTCCCATTATTTTTTGTACTTTTCCTGTTTCAGGCTGCCTGCATGTAGTTGATAGGGTGTGGTGAGGAATGTAAATTATTATTTTCATGTAGGTGTGGTAGCTATTCAGTTGTAAATCCTGTTTTCAATCCTTCTGACTATTTTATTTGTGATCTGTAATATTGATTTGTCTTCTGAGCAGAGAATGCTGCAATCTATCAGGAGCAGGGACATTTTATTTCTTGCTAAAATAATTCAAAGCACTCCCAGAAATCTGCAAGATAGGAAAAAAAGAGATCTTCCTTGAAGCCTTTTTTTTTTTCCCTCTTTGAAATGAGTTGAGGAATTTGTTTCTGCGGTTGATTTGTTTTTATCAGTTAGTTGCAAAATCTGACCAGCCTCGCCTTCCAAACCCATCTCCCATGATAACCTGCCACTGGCTGTCTCTTGATAACCGACTTTAAAAAAAAACAAGTTAAAAGGTTTGCATCTGAACGCGGCTCAGGCTGGTGGAGGAACAGGGCTGAGCTACAACAGGCAGCTCTGCAGTTGCTGTTGGAGTCAAGTGAAGATGTCAAGCTGTTCCAGTTCCACACAAGCCATAGCAGCCGTGCCTGGAACACAGCTGTATTTTCCCACAAGCTGTGAGGGCCCTTTGGCAGCCGCAGGCCGCGGGATCGCAGATGCTCCAGCTCTCCGAAGCCTTTCCAGCTGCTCCTGCCTTGGGAAGGAGGAGCTGCTGGGTCAGGCACCAGGGTACCTCACCCATGGAGCCGACCCTCTGCCTGAGCAGCCTGGAGGGAGCTAAGCAGATCTGCCCCATCTCTGCCAGTGATGCCTCAGGTTTTAGCTTTTCTATTTTTCAGATTCTGTACTTTAGTGTCTAGGTCTGAGCTTCATAATAGGGGATGGTGAGCTCTCTTCACAGAGTAGGGAGACAAAACAATTCCTTTCCTAGCTTGGGATCAAGGACAACCAGTCCAAATCTCAGGGCCAAGAGCATAAAGAATGGTGAATTGAAGACAGAAAACCAAGCAGGATGGGACTTCATAAGCTAAAGCTGTAACTGAACAATTAACTCCAATATGCAAATGGACCAGAACTTGTAAAAATGAGAGACCCCGTAACAAGTGGTGTATTTTGTGACCATTTTGGTTCATCTTGGGTGTAGCCCTGGCTGGGCTCTTGTGCTGCCCAAGGTGGATCCATTGAGGCCTTTTAATAAATCCCTGCTTTATTCTTTAACTCTGTCCAGCCTCTGTTCTAGGCCAGCCTTCACAGGGCATCACCAGTGCTGCTCTCAGCCCCGGGGCTGCTGTGTGAGCTCCTCTGGCTGTGCCCTCCTCTGTGCCCAGCCTCTCCTGAGTACCTGTCCTGGTAACAGCTATTATAGCCAAAACCATTGCTACAGCTTCTGCCTGTGTTAGTGCAACTTGGCCTCTAGCTGTCAGTTCAGTCTATCTCATTTTGGGATAAATCTGGAACCTAGGAATAAAAACACTGCTGATTTTTAAAAAATTATTTATATTTTTATGGCTAGCTTTAGGCCTGTAGCATTCTTGTGCCTGAGGCTGACTAGCAAGAGTTGATGTTCTCTGTGAAAACTGAAGTTTAGGTGTCACATGCAGCATACTCGAAGCTGATGGCCTGTTCTGGCCAGTGTACTACGAAAAGCCTGGAATACTGTTGTCCTTGGATACCTCTGCATATTGTTCTCTATCAAAAAGATCTTTTGAAGGCTGACCTGAAAACAACCCATGTCCTTGCAGCTTGAAAAGCTTCTCCTTTCCCTGAAGTGGCAGAAGTGAGCAGTATTTGGTCACAGGTTGTATTTCCCAAGCAGTGAGTGCGTGGTTGGGATGTCTGCAGCACAATACTGAGTGCTATGCTGCTGCTGTGTGGCCATCAGGAGGCATTTAAAGTGCTTTTTCTTGGGAGTTCTTTTCAAAAACTTATTTCTTTGGTCAAGTGTTCTCTTTATTTGTCTTCAACTTTCCTCCCCATTTCTTCCAGTAAGAAAACAGAAGTTGTCACTAGATAATAGAACACAGCAAGGTTTAAATCAAGGTGGTTAATATTGATTATTTGCATGATGTTTGTTTCTAGAAGCCCTTCTGAGCAAGGTGGTGTTCTAGCACTGAGCAAAAAATAAATCCTGGCTCGCACTAATGTATTTAGCATCTAATTATAAAAAGAAACCAAGCTTCTTCTCATTTTCAGAAGTCCAAAGACCTTTCTGTAATGCTTCTTTCCTTTATTTGTCTGAACCTGGTTATCAGATTTGGAGACAGTGTTCCCATAACTGTCTGTCTGGCATTTTGCTGCTCCTTGAGACTATTCCCTTTGTAGCTCCATATGGCTGTACACAGAGATGGACCTCCTTGTGTCCCCAGAGCAGCTCCACAGGATTGTGGAGCAGTGAGCTGAGCTCCCAGCTCAGCAGTGGTAGCTGAGCTCAGAGCCTTGGCTCCATCCCTGCTCTCAGGGCACAGCTCCCTGCCCATAAGCAGCATCACTTGGGTGCCGGATCTGGGGCCGGGATGTGCTGAAACACGTGCTGCTCAAATGAGTCCAGCTGCCCAGCAGATCCGGATGGCTTTGGATAACTGACATCCTGATCTTATCAGATCTGCCTCATCTCTGAACGTTACCGGCTCTGTTTCTCTGGGGTTTTTTGTTAGATCTTTTGATAAGATATTAAATTATCTGGGTCTAAACCAGATCTCAAAACACTCAAAACACTGCAGCTGGATGATGTCCTGGTTGTCGGTCCTAGGTGAAACTCACTGGTAGAAAGATCTTTTTAATATGTGAGCACTGATTTTTTGTTTTCTCCAGAAGCAAAAGAGAGGGGAACGCACTAACAGTGTCAAACAGATACCAGTTTTACCCTGGTCATATCTGCTAGAAAGGAAATCTCTAAGCTGAAGCTGGTGTGATGCACCTTGTACAAGACACTTCAGCTGCTCTTAGGAGACAATTTTATGTAAGAGGAAATGTAAAGGACTTTCAGCGTTTGATACAGACTCAGTTATAGAAGAAACCCTAAGCTCTTAAGGAAGAGGAGGTTTTGAAGATAACATCCCTAGCCAGTTGGCTCAGCCTCACGTGAAATTGCTGATATTTTAGTGATCTCTGGCTCACCTGTTCTTGTAGGACTGCTCACACACTTCATTTCATTGCACAAATGACTGCGTTGCCCAGACTTCTTTGAGACCCAGGCTGCCAATAGAGAGACCTTTGCTGTTATTTCAGGTCGATCTGTGCATGCCTAGGCAAGGCTGAATAAACCACAGATGACCTCTGATGTAATTTTACCTTTAGTCATCTGCCCCATTCCACTGCCAAGCTTGCTCACACAATCTCCTAACCTGGAGATTCTTTTTAGGGCAAAATAATGGTGGAATGAGGCAAATGGGGATTTTCACAGCATGGTAATTCTCACACTGCTGCCCTGCCCTGCCCTCTAATTCATCATTCCCAGAGCCTTTGCACCACTTGGCTTATCCCTGAGCAGAGGGTTTAGTGCAGGCACTGCCTATCTGTGTCAGGAGGTATTTGGGCAGGAGTATTCCACAACAGCTATTTTGGGCTATTTCCCCACATCGAGAAGCTCTAGTGCTTATCTCAATGGAACGAAAGTCAAGCCTGTTCTTCTAGATAAAATGCTTTCCCCTCCAACTGCCTGATGCCTTATCTCTGGTCTTGCAGCATCACCCATAACCCCTCTCCTGACCCACTTAACTTTCTGCTTTCAGCAGAGCTGGGCTGGGGGCAGGGAGATTGATTAATGAATAATATTCACTTCTCTAATGCGAAAACTCTTCAAATGGTCCATGCTCACGTAATTAGGAGAGAAATCTCTATTCTTAATCAGCTGATAAATTATCTATGGGCAGACCTTTAAGAATGTATTTCAGGTAGCTTTGGTTCACATAAGTTATTGGGTTTTAAGCGTTTTTCAGAATCTCCTGACAAAGAAAAGAACTTTAATGATATTATTTGACACTCGCCACCTTGATTTTCTTTGCCTGTTTAAAAAACAAACCAAGACTGTTATCTCTTTTCCATATCCAAAATAATTTCTACAAAATCAATATTTTTGCAAGCATAGTAATAAGGTAATGCTTGCTTCTTGAGCTTCAAAAATTAGATAGGGACTGAATATAGGCAGTCAAAGCAGCGAATGTGTTGACTCTTACATTCCAATTTCAGCAGCAGGTACAGCCAAGGCAAGCTTGTTTGTTAATTTATTTGGAATTAAGCTGATACTTTAAAGCCATTTCCTAGTGAATGATTATCAAAATGTTTTTATCAGCTGGAACTGACTGATGTTCTTTCAGATAGTTTCTTGGAGAACCAGCATGTGTGTAGTTAAACAGAATTCAGTCTAGTTTCCTGTTTGAATTTTTTTTTGTTGCCTTTGTTGCCTCTATTCTTTTCAGTGTGCCAGGGACTGCTCAGAAAATGCTCTTCTCCCTGAATGTGTATGCAGAGAAGTCCATTGGTGTGAACAATCCTGTTCACTTGTTGCCACTGGATGGTCTGGTGAAACCAGGAGGGGTAGAAATTCTGGCCGTTGTGAGTAAGATTGCTAAATGTGGGGACTCTGGACCTTCTAGGATGGAGTTTTGGAGAGGACGCCATGGACACTGCAGTTGTAAACATGATCAGGAAGTGGGACTGACATAAGGGCCTTCCCCCTCCTCCCCACACCAGTTTAGGGCACTGGTGAGTGCCTTAGAGAGGCTGAGCCCTGCCGAGGTACAGGTGAGCAGACTCTTGCTTGACTTTATCATTTCAGCTCCAAGGAGAGTCAGAAAGGGGTGTGATCCCTTTCCCACATCCAGGAGTTGTCACTGGGTTCTGCTATGGGGAAATGACAAAAGCAGCAAACAAATCAGTTAATGGAAGTCTTCACAGGGCACAGAGCCTCTCGTGTTCTTGCCTTTGCCTTCATTGCTGCCACTACGTGAGGTGTCACTGTCACATCTGCTGCTTCCCAAGGACAATTTCACCACATCACCTCTGGTTTTTGAATTTTTTTCCATGCATTCTTTCACAGGTGGGGAGGAAGAGTGAAGTCTGCCATACTTGGCCAGCGTGGAGCTCTGATTTCACTGTGCTGGCATATTGCATTGCAGCCATGTGTCACAGATCTTTTGCTTGTCATGTCCCATGTTCTCACTATTCCCTGTCACTTTAAAATTAATTCATTGTTAATCACTTACTCCACCCAGATGATACCCATATTCTTCTACTTGCAAGGCACCACCTGATGCTTCATTTGGGGAGAATGGAGGGAGGGACAAAAAAAGGCTGACAATTGCACTGTGAACCAGTAGAATTAATTTGTCCCATATGCAAAATGTAATTTGAACAGTATGAATAATGAAGCTCTTTGGTCAGAGCACTGCTTCTCTGGATACCGCAGTGCAGTTTTTGTATACAAGGGAACAGAAAGACAAAAGGAGTGAGATCTTCCTTTCCTAGTTTGTATGGGACACTGCGCTCCCAGCTCTTGGTGGATGACTGGGGGAAATTTGCATTAATCGTCGCTATATTCAAGTGTAACCGTCTTCTCAGTGCCACTGCCTGAGTCACTTCTGGTAGAATCACAGAATCATGGCATGGTTTGGGTTGGAAGGGACCTTAAAGTCCATCCAGTTCCACCCCCCACCATGAGCAGGGACACCTTCCACCACACGAGGCTGCTCCAAGCCCTGTCCAACCTGGCACTGGACACTTCCAGAGATGGGCAGCCACAGCTTCTCTGGGCAACTGTTCCACTGCCTCACACCCTGAGTAAAGAATTCCTTTCTACCATCTAATCTAAATCTCTCTCTTTCCGTTTGAAACCATTCCCCCTTGTCCTACCACTATCTGCCTGTGTAAAAAGTCACTCTCCCTCTTTTTTACAGCTGTGCTCTGAGTCAGGCAGGAATTTTCTGAGTCACAGAATGCTTGAGGTTGGCAGAAACCTCAAAAGATCACCTGGGACAACTCCATCCTCAAACAGGGCCACCTAGGGCAGGTTGCCCAGAGGTTTTGAATGCCTCCAAATGTGGAGTCACTGCCACTTCCCTGAGCAGCCCGTGCTGGTGTGTGACCACCCCCAGGGTTGCAAACACGTTTTTTTCTGGTGCAAAGCTCCCATTGGGAAACAGGATGTCCGCGTGAAGCGGGGCAGATAAGATCAGGGCAGAGTTCCTCCCTGTCTCAGCCGGCCTCTGGGCTCCAAAGAGCCCCTCATCTGCCAATCCCCAGCAAGGAAGCCTCAAACCACAGCTGGGAACATTTTGAAACAGATTTTTGTCACCCAGCATCGTGGGGGGAGAATAGGCCCTTGTAGCCGTGAACCAGCGATGACAAGATAAAGGCACCCAGCTCATCCTCTGTACCTGTCCAAGGAATTTCAATCCCTTCCTTTCAGGATGCGGTGGAACTGGGACATTTCTCTTTCACAGCTCTCCTCGCTCTTTTGTTTCCTAATATAATGTATATGCACACCTGTTTTTTAATGTATGTATATGTAGAGGGTCTGGCAAAGTGGGATGTGCTAAAATGGTGATTTTTGGTGCACAGTTTGAGGAAATACAGCCATGAAAGTCTACAGATGGATTCCTACTGCGTTGTGTGGTTCATCTCAGGTACCATTAAGAGCCCAGAGCTTTGCTGGGCTTGGTTGATGTTTGACATCAAGCCAAATCCCTTTGTACCTTCCTCAGTTCACAGGAGGCCTTCTGCTTGCAGAGGAGTTGCAGAAGAACACAAGAGTCATGAGGTGCCCAGAGAACGCCAAGTGTGGTTTAGGAGGGGTTCTTCAGGTGGCAGCTTGGAGATCTGGTGAGTGATCAGGTAATTGACAGCTGGTCTCTGCCATCCTCCTTGGAAGAAGGGACTAAGTGTTAAATCTCTCTGGAGAACAGAAGGAAGGGAAGCCAGAAAATCCCCCACAGGTGGAATGAGATCATATCAAAAGCTGCAGAATTCCAAATGAAATTGATTCACTTTGCTCCCAAATGAGCATCTGAATCAGTATGAATCAATATAAATGGCATCAATAAATGTATCTTGTTTTCTTCCAGTTTAACATCTGTTTTCAGAAGGTTCTCAGAAAGCATTTGGATACATCAGTGCAAGAAATACTGCTGTCAGATAAATTCAGATTATCCTGGACCACTACAGGGTATTGTATCACAGAATGAAAACAGGCAGCAGAGATATAAAAGCAAAGAAACTGTTAGTGCTGATTTCTTGGGAAATGTCAGAAAGGCTGATTTGAGAAGTGGTGGTGTTTGAATCCCAGCACACACTAACATTAGTTTTGCTGCTGTTTGCCCTGAACTTCTGCAGCACTAGCAGAGAGAGCTCAGTCTCCAGCAACACTAAATAATACTGTTTTATTCAGTTTTGTGAATTTCACCAATAAATAAGTATGACTTGTCTTTTTTCAGAACTTAGTAATCTCTGGCATATCTGGCACTACTTCTGTTTTGAAAAAGGCAGTATCGTTACCCAAATTGTAATGACTCCTGAATTCTTTGAAACCTAATTGCAGAGTATGTTAATCTGGTTTTTTAGCTGTTTTCTAACATGAATTGGTGTTGGTGCATGTTTGTACCCAATATGTGATGTGTGCCACCCAAAAAACATGAAGTTAACATGAAAACCAACCAATAGCTGGAGTAATAAAAAGGTCAAATACATTATTAAGCATTAAAATTCTGAGAAGTCCCTGTTGTGCAGGAGGTCGTAACAAGAAGAGGAAACAGCACAACACGAGCGATCTCTTGTGATAAAGATCTGGTGGGCAGAGAAGAGCAGAGGAAGTAGAGCATGTGTGATGATTCCCGTTACAGGACGTGGCCCTCCTCCTCCTCCCCATCAGGTGGTGTGCTCAGGGCTTTGGCTGAAATACTCTGGAATTTGGATAAACTCTAGAAATAACGTTACATTTTTGTTTATTTCGTCAAGCGAGTGGGAACCTTTGTTTTTATAGTTCTAGAAAGGCATCTGAGGCTGAAGCTGTCCCATCCCAGTAAAGCACCCTCTTCTCGTCTGCCTCTCAGGTCTGAGCTGGAAGGAGATGATGCCACGTGTGCAGGGTCATGTCACTGTACCGTGCCTCGTGTGTACCTCAGACACCAGTGCCCTGAGACCTGGGATGAGTCTCACTGTCCCATTTTGACACCAAGCAGGTCCCCCATTGCTAGTGACAAGTAGGACTACAACAAAGACCTCTATTAAGCTCTTGTGAAAAGCTGTAAATGTTTTGAAGCTTCCATTGCCACTTTAAAGGTTCTGTAAAGCTTGAGCAAGTTTGTGGTGTTGAGATGCACCATCTAAGGGATGAGCAAAAGTTGGTTAAATTTCCTCAATTATAAAGAAGTAATTTTTTGTTCCTGTCACTCAGTATAACCTGCTGTGTGCCTCCACCATGAAGGCTTGGATTTTGTGTCTCTTAATCCCTTCACCCGCAGGTAAAGCCGGTGAAGAGGGGGAGGTGCCAGATGTTCCCCGTGTCCCTCTGTGCCTCAGCTGCGGCTCATCCTGGAGCTTCCCGATGTCCCAGAAGAGAAGAGTGAGAGAACGTCTCTTGGGATACACTGCGCCAGACTGGTCCTGTGCCCTAGAGTGGGTCACTGGATGTGCTCCTCCGATGAGGACACACATGGGCAGGAGCAGGATGGTTTTCCCCGTGCCCTAGAGTGGGTCAGTGGATGTGCTCCTCTGATGAGGACACGAGGGGCAGGAGAGGGATGGTTTTCCCCGTGCCATAGAGTGGGTCACTGGATGTGCTCCTCCGATGAGGACATGAGGGGCAGGAGCGGGATGGTTTTCTCCGTGCCTGCGGGTGCTGGGATTGCTGCTGCTGAAATGCAGAGCAGCAGAGGGGGCATCGGTGTTTCTTGGTTTTATCTCTAGTGTAGGCACACGAAGACAAAGAAAGAGAATTGAGGAGAGGAGGAAAACCGTCCAATTTCCCGAAGCTCTCTGAAGAGCCGTGGGTGATTGACTGCTGGGAGCGCTCAGGCAGATTGGGTGGGGTTTGCTAATTCAGCCATGCGTGCAGTCACACCGGGGAGGGGGTGAGGAGAGGTGATGGCTTGGGAATGTGTCATGAAAGTCACTGAGGGAGCGAGGAGCCAGGGGAAAAACCAGCTCTGCTCCGGGAGAGGACGGGCATCACGTCAGCCACTGCGTTTGGGAAGTGCTGCTGCATGCACAGAGATGCAGGCAGGAGCCCACGCTGGCTCAGGGGAGTTTTTGACTTTACTAAAGTCACTCTATAACTTCACCAGCTTCACTCCCCACGCAAGTTTTATCAAGCTCCACTAATAAGTTAGAAGCACAGAAGTACAGACCTGAAATGGGCTGTAGGAAACCAAGCAGTCTAAGAACACCACACAGAGACAAGTTTAACTGCCATGGTAAAAAAAAAAAAATTGCTTAAATCAGGGTAATATTTCTTCGAGTCTTCATGCAGATCATCTCACCCCAGCCTGGCTCAGGTGGAGACAGTAAATTCTGGCCGTGTGTGGTTCATCTCCCCAGCTCCCTGAAGAACACCGGGTCCCCTGCTTGTGTCTCCCCATCCTGCCCCAGCAAAGGCCACTGCTGCAGGGCAGGAGGGGTGGCTCACCCCCCTGGCCCCGGGCTTTGTGTTAGAGCCAGCATGCAGAAGGCTTGGGATAACACAAACGGGTACTTTGGGTGCCGTCATGCTAATTAGTCAGCACTCATCAAGATAGCTGGAAAAATAATTTTGCAGATCGTATCAGACTAGTTTGTGGTTGGCTTGAACTAGTGCTTTATTCTGCAGATACAGAAATCTGCAGCATTTTTAAAAGGCTGGACTTTTAAAAAATGTTGACTTATGAGTTTTCTTTTTTCCCATTCACCACCGAAAGGAACAAAAAAAAAAATCCAAACAAAAGCCTTATCAGTGCCTGTTGATTTGCTTCCCTCCATGGCTTTATTTCTCCTTTTTGCTTGCTACCTGGTGTTTTCCCTGTCTTTTGAGATCCCTGTGAAGCAAAAGGGGCAATGAAACTGGCAGTGCAATATTTTCTAGCTACCTCTATGCTTTGCTGTGCTGATATGAAAAGATAAAACTTAAATCCAGCCCTGAGATGTTCCTGTTTCAGGCCTCCAAATAATATTCTAACCCTCTTGCAAGCATGCTAGGACAGCAATTCCTTGCTTTTTGTGTAGGTAGCAAAGAAATGATCCTTAGCTCCGTTGCTGGCTGTACTGTGGGAACCTCTCAGCTGATGCCGTTCTACCCCTCATGCAGCTGGTTTGAAGATCCCTGGGATTTAGTTTTGAAAAAAAAAAAAAAAAAAAAGTAATCATTCAAAAAACAAAGAGCTTCCTTTGAACTCCTTCTGTCTCCTTTCTAACAAGGGCTGCTTTTCGGTCAAGAACCTGCCTCTATTATCAAGCAGAAGCTTCTTGGGAAGGATTTTTTTTTCCTTTTTTTTTTTTTTTCTTTTTTTTTGTCCCCCACCCCGCCAGATGAACGATTGGCCTAATTCAGGAACACTAAAACTATTACTCTTTTTTCTGAGCAGCAGAAGCACACCTGTAATTTCTCGCGGAATATGCTTTGCGGCACAAGAACCGCGTCCCCTCCCAAAACGTATCCTTATGTAAGGAGCAGCTCAAGCTCGTGTTTCTTGCTCCATCGGACTGGCGGCTGTATGGGAACGCCTGGCTGTTTGTTTGTGTGCCGGTGGTTAATGCTCATTAGCAGGGAGACTAATAGCACTGCCTGGAGCCAGGCAAAGTGCAGGCGCTCTCTGCGTGAATTGCCCCAGCTGGGTTTGGCAAGCGCGGCCGGCGCTGAACCCGCGGCACCGCTGCTGCTCCTGCCCGTGCGAGCCCGTGCCCGGCTTTGGTCCGGGCTGTCGGGCGGCATCTCCCTGCTCCAAAGGCTCTGGGCACTGGGTGGGCTGCTGCTGTCCAAGGGGCAGTGATGGAGCCATCCCAGCAGTCCGGCTCCACCTGCGTTTCCTCTGTTTCTCCAAGCCGTGATCCCCTCTGCTGTCGGCTGCTCGCCCCAGGCATCCCCTGCTCCGTTTTCTTCAGGTTTTGCTGGCACATTTCTCTCCTAGCCTCTGTTATTTTTTTTTTCACTCAGGGGATTATCTGTGTGTGACAGCGAATGGGAAACTGAGGCACCTGGCTGCAGAGTGTGTCAAGTGAAATATGTCAGCGGTGCTGTAGTGCTAAACGGGGAGAAAATATCACCAGACTGGCAGCTCAGAGGGAGATCAGGGTGCTGATAGCACTCCTCTCTCTCCAAGCAGGAGAGATGGGCCAGGGCTAAAAATCTGACACAGCCCAAGGCACAATATGGGTTTTCCCAAGTCTTTTGCACTTAGAGAAAAAATTCAGTTAGGGAGAAAGATGAGAATCACAGAATCACAGAATAACGAGGTTGGAAGAGACCTCTAAGATCATCAGGTCCAAGAAGAAGCACTGCTTAAGTTTGATTCTGGAGATAAACAAGGTTTAGATGCTCAGAATCAGTCTCCCCCCAAGAAATGGTACCTGTGAAGTTGAGGTGTCTGTTGAGCTGGCCCGTGTCTGTCGGTAAGCATGAGATTGGCTGCATCACAGGTCTGCAGAGACAATGCCCAGGGGATATGCCTTATCCAAGGCACTGGATCCCAGCTCTGACAGCTATGAAATCACCTTGTCAGCTGCACTGGGTGGGGGAAACACAGCACAGACCTTGCAAGGAGGTAATACTTTAGGTGGTTATCAAGGAAGGAACCCGGCTCTAAATGGAGTCACTCATTTCTAATGTTGGCCTTTTATTAGCATTGTCCTGTTTGGGTTTAGCAAGATCCAAAGTCTCTCTTGAGGCACGAGTGATGGCAGGTGTGAATGACCAAGGCTGGAGTCTGGCTTTGAAGGTAAAATACGGTGTGGTGCTCCCTGCTGTGGCTGGAGACTTCCCAAGGAGGGGAAGGGGGACATGGGGACATGACTGCAGAAGGGCCTGGACAAGGGATGGCGGTGTAGTGTCTTAGTGGAGAGAGGGCTGTGCATCACTTGGAACCAAGGAGAGCTTTCCTTCAAATCCCTTGGGAGGAGAAGAGCCAAACAGGTGTCCTTCTTTGAGGTTTTGGGTGCTGCAGTTTGGGCTGGGCACAGAGGAACGTGGATGTGGCAGGGAAGCTGCCATGACTATGCTGAAGAGGCCAAGCTTTGGTCCAGGCATGTGCAGAAAACCATGCCTGGGTAAATGTCAGGCTGGTAAAAAAAAAAAAAAAAAATTAAAGAAAAGGTAATAGATCTTGGTGGGTGTGACTAGGAAATCTGCCACTTGTGGAGCATCTGGCTTTAAGTCACTTGGGATAAAATCCATCACATTTTTCCCTTGTAGAGAGAAGAAGATCTAGAGTCCAACAACACAGACTCTGCTGGATGGTCACACACATAAGGTCTGAAGGGGAGTGTCTTCAAGGCTTTAGTTAAGCAGGTGGTTAAAATGCAGTGTTCATAGGCCGTGCTTATGGCATCCATAGGGTATTTCCATTCTGGCATCCATAGGGTGTTCTTCTGAGAAGAGTGTCTAAGGGACTTGGCCACCACAGGTTCACTCGTTTTTTTCTGACAGCTTTGGGCTTCTCAGCTTCTGCAAACATTGCCATCATTTGTCTGGATGATGAGTGCTCATGTTACATGTTAGACAAGTGAGTCTCACTGAGGGACGGTGGCTCCACAGGAAAAGTAGCCTTTTCTCCTGGATGAGATTGTCTCAAGTGACAATTTCACTCTGCAGAAAAGATTCACCTCATCTTCTGAAAGAGGCTGAAATTAGGTCCCACGTTGGGTAAAAATACCTTATCCAATGAGATACTGAATTAAGGCTTTTGGTTTTACTTTCTTCTTCTCCTTTTCTTTTTCTTTTTCAAAGGAGAAATTCTTCAGTACCCAAGTTCTTGATTTGAAAGATCAAAGTGCTGCACTGAGGAGCGAATGCAGACTCATGGGGAGGTAAGATAAGACACCTCCATCCTCATCATTCAGTGATGGTTGCCTGGTCCTTTTGTTGAGCTGGGGACACTGCCACTCAGTGTGATGCTTAAAATTATTTTGTCTTAAGATGTGCAGCTCTTCCTACCTGTTCACAGCCCAGGGAATACTCCATCCACTGCACAGGTTTCTGCTGTGGGGATCGGCATTTTGGGAGCTCCAGTAAGTCTCAAGGCTGCAGCCCTTCAGCCTCTTTTCAAGAGCCTGGCCTAGTAAAGCCAATTAAAGTGTAGCCATGGCCCATGAGAGCCTTTGGATACACACAGATATAAAACAGAACCGTAAAAACTGATGCACTGAATAAAATATAATAGCACTCATTCTGGAATAGAAGCTGATTTATTTTAACTTGACTTAATACATTTTCTTATTCTAGTTTAAGAGCATCCAGAAAAGTTCCTCTAGTCAATTTTCAAGTGTCAACAAGCTGTTTTTCTTGGTCTCACAAACTCATCTTTGAAAATGGGAATAACTTAGTCTCCCATATGGTGTTGAAAGCTACTTCATAGCGGAAATCTCCTGTATATTCATACAAAATTTTAGAGGAGCAGGTGGAAATTATCTGGCAATTAAAGTTAGTGCTATGGAGCTAAGACTTGGAATGACACAGCCAATCTATTCAAAGACCTCATCTCCTACTGTCAGCTGTTGGTTATGTGACTGTTCATGGTGCTGCTCGTCATGGGGGGAAAAAGCCCTTGAGGAGGTGGCAAAAGATTTCAGCTGATTTCTGATAACTGGGTTTGAGCTGATCGTGACATTTATCTGAAAGGAAACGGTTAAAAGAAGGTCTCTAGCAGCTCTGGTTCTGACATCGTTCTGCAGACTTATTGGGGTATTAATGAAGAAAAGTACGTTCTGTGAATGCAGGAAGTGGCCTCCAATAAAGTTTGCAAATTTCACAGAAAAAGGGACATAAAAAGGTCAAGACTCTCCTCAGACATTTTGTCTAATTTTATTTTGAGCAGCAGATTTCTCTACTCACTTAAAATACTCAGGTCTGAGCAATAGCACAGCATGGTTGCCACCATCCTGTGGTGCCACCAAGGGGAAGTGTTCACCACCCTCTTGCAGCAGCAGTCCAAGGTTTATCCCTCACCATTTTTCAGAATTGCTCAATATTTTCTTGACTGTTTGTAGCTGGCGTTAGATCTCCAGCTTTTCCTCCATTGCAGAAATGACAAATTTCAGGGTTTTTTTTGTTTGTTTGTCTGGCTTTTTTCAAATTATGCAGAACTCTCCTACTTCCCTCAAATGGTTTCCTCAAACGTTCTAAACATGACTGGAAGACCCGATTAACTATTTTACCTCCAGAGTGCATGGTAGGGAGGTATAGGCGTGTGTAAACAGCTGTTTGGGCTGAAAATTGATTTGAGAGAGTTTCAAATATATATAAAAAATGAAACCCAGCACTTCATGGAGACACTGTCAATGGAGAGGAAGATTTGCAGCCTCTTTCTTTTAGACACTGCTCCTGTTTAAATTTCCCTCTGATGTTAAGGTGAGGAGCGTTGTGGCATTGCTGTGAAATCTCTGCTGTGCAGAGAGAATCCCAGGTGAGACCCGTTCCCTGTGAAGCAGATGCTCAGGTGACATTCCAGAGCCATTGAGGGCCTGGTGCTCAGGGAGCTTTCTCCATCCTGATGAGGCCAGGAGGTGAGCAGGGAATTCAATGCTTGGCATGAGGAGTCTTGGAAGAGGGGTGAGCTCAGCTACCTTAAAATTAAGCAATCAGAATTAAAAGGAAACACGATTGACCTCAGCTGGAAGTCGGTGCATTTTTAATATGGGATGGTGCTTTTTTGCAACCTGCCTAAGAAGTTTGCTAATGCCCCTGATTTATTATAGAGGCTGAGAGAAACAGCTTTGCACAGCAGGATAAGCATGCTTTTGACTTGGTTCCAGGTATGACAATAGCTGAGAGCCATCAGAAGTAGGAAGAAAATAGCTGCCAACAGTTCTGTCTGACTTGGATGATCCTGATTTTCCTCTTGCTCTGTCAAACCCTGCTTGCTCAGTCCTTTCTGATGGAATTGAGGACAGAACGTCCTTCTGAGAGCAGCTTTTGTTGCTACCAGCATTTAACTGTTCTTTCTCTGTACGATATGCAGAGCCCTGGGAAGAGAACTCTCTCCTCTGCCTTCCTGTGCTTCTCCAAGAGGGAATGCTGGGTACAGAGCACAGACAGTGGGTTGGACCTCCGTGTTTCACAGAATGCCAGCCGACAGCAGCAATATTCAGAGACAATATTCAGGGAAAAGGTTTGCCATTGGAAGTTACCGAAGAAATATTGTTTCCTGCTCCCGACTATGGCAACTGGAATTAGCAATTTCTTCCCTTTTCTCTGAAAAGGACAGTGGGAGGCCAGGTAAGCCTTCACCAAACCTTGGCAAGGAAATACCTGAGCTGGGGAAATTGGCTAGAAAATCATGCTAGAAAATGTGGAGTATTAGACTACAGGATTCTGGTCCGAAATAAAGCCAGAACCAGAGTTTTGGAGGTTTTTGTGACACTGGAAAGGAATATTTTTGCAGTGTTTGTGAGGGGGATGATGTGTGGGCTGTGCAGTAGTAGAGTTTTGTTTCACATGCTCACATGCCACCGCAGCTTCAGCTTTACAGAGCTTGTCCTCTTCTTCTGGGAGAGGTAAAGGACACATACCTGTTTGGATGACCAAATAGGTAAGGTGGTGTATAAAACAAGATTGAAAGATATGACCTTCTCACTGAAAAATTACAAACTTCAGGCATTTGGGCACTTTCCTAGTCCTTTTAGAAAACTTGGAAGCAAATGGGTAAAAGTCAGCTAAGAATATTTACCTCTAGCCACAGATTAAACAAAATGTCAAATTTTTTGCCTGTTATTCCCCATCATGCTGTTTAAACCTGCTAAGAAATTAGTTTTGAATGAGTTTTCATGCATAATTTGGGTAGCACGCATAGGGTTTTTTCTTCTAATATAATATATAATCCAAAATAATTGGATTTTGAGCAATGTTGTATGTTTGAAGCTAGTACTACATGTAATTAACGGGTATGAAATTTGAAGGAGGGTGCAAATCATTCTTTGAAGGTAAAGATGCCACAGTTTGCATAAGTTCAGTTTATGTACTTTGCCAGCTGCAGCTTTTGCTCTGTCCTTTGAATTTCCAGGACACCACCTTTCTCTGAGGGCTTATATTGGAACTGAACAAGCAGTCCATGATTTTGAAGGAGAGGATGAGGGCTTTTTCCCTTACCTGAGGAATCTGTTCTTGAACTGAAGACCACAGCCTTTAAAAGCCTGGAGTCTGTCTGTCTTTCAGAAATCTATGCAGGTGTGTAACTCATTACTTTTGTACCCAAAGGCATTTCTCCATGTGTTTCTTCACTAAGACTCAAAAATTCCACACTGGAATGCAATAATATTGCTTAAGGAAAGTGGAGATTGCCTTGCCTTGAAATAAATCCTGTCCCCTCATTGCTAGAAGTGCCTGAAGGCGTGTGCACTCCCTGTCCTTAGAGTCATCAGCTATTTAATCATAAACCACAGGTAGTGATGAGTAGCCATAAACAACTTGGATACACTAAAAATTGTGGAGGTGGAAAGGATTAAAAGTTTCAGGAGGGCAGAAAGAGGAGTCCGTGCTTAGGGCCACGTCTGCCCTGGTACCCCAGGATGTGCTGGAGGGGAAGAGGGAGCTGGGAGAGAGGCCCCAGCTGGGTGGAAGGCTGGGGCCTCGGGGCGCTGCTGCCCTGGCCCCAGGCTGCTGTCCAGCTTCAGGAGGGTCCAGCTCATTTGCTGCTCTCTGAAGGTCTGTGTCAGTTTTGGAGGGGATTTTTCAAGGCAGTGCAGAGTGTGAGGGTGGCTGGTTTTCGTTGTTAAGGAGAGCAGTGTGTTTGTTCAGCAGCTGCTGACAGCTCTGTCTCAGGGCAAACAGGGAGGGGGACAGGACGTGTGAGGTGGGGGAATGAATCCCTTTCCAGACTATCCTGCCTTGGCCAGCAGTTTCTGTAGCTTTATAGCAGGTGTAGAGTGTGTGAAGGGGTGGGGAGGTGTGGATTTTTTTCCCTCCTCCCCAGCAAAATCCATCTGTCCCCAACTCCTTTCCCCTCCAAAAATCCTCGTGCTGCACTCACCTGCCCTGCACTAGGGATGTGGGGTCTGGCACTTTGCAGCCCCTTACTTTTTCTCCCTCCACACCTTTCCGAGGTGTCTCAAGTTTGGGACATAGGTCTCTTTTTTCCCTCCCCTCCTCTCCTGTGGTGGATTCATCCCAATTCAGACCTGGAGCTTGGGGTGGCACTGAGGTGGGCACAAGGAGATTAAACTCATGGCCCTGTGGGTCACATTGGGCTGCCTGACAAATCTGAAGTGTCCCTGGGACACTGCACTGTGCTGGCTGACAGGGAGGAGGGGACAGCTGATAAATGAGTCCCAAAAATGCTGTTCTGAGTGCACAGTAAGTGCCACAGGGCTGCAGAGTAGATCTGAAAACACAACTACTGGGTACATGCAAGCTGTCTCTCCCGAGGCTGAGAGCAGCTCCTTGCTCTCTGGCAGCCCAGAAGCAGCTGGGGAAGATGGAGTAGTCACAGTCATTATTTTATGGCATGTCAGTAAAACTCCTTTGGGAAGAGACAAGCAGGCTGCCCAGCTTTTCACCCATCAATGCTCTTAAAAACACAACATCCACTTCTGAGGCCCCAGCAAGAGGGTCTGCACACCTTTTCAGCTGCTTGTCATTGGTCTTGAAGATGCAAATTGACAGTAAGTGAGGAGATTTTGTTTTTCCTGAGGTTGGAAGTGTTGTGTCAACTCTAAATTAAGACAGGTTTTGTCTGGGCGGTATCTGACACACAGCTTGCCACTTGCTAAATCTGAAATTAAGATGTTTGGACCGAAACAAAATCCCCTTATATTAAGATATTTTAGCTCTGTTGTCTTCTGTAGGATACTGAATAGAAGCTGCTATTTAAAGGTATTTTAGTGGGAAGCATCCATGGATGCTGATGGCAGCTCTCTCCACTATCTGCTTATAGGATGCAGACATTCTTCTTCAGCTTCTAGACACTACATCTGTTTGTTAAACTTAAAGACTGGGTTTTTCTCAAGCCTTTTCAGTCTGGCTCACATTGCTCAGGGATCATGGTGCAAATGCTGCTTCTTTTGTGCAAGATCAGTGCAGCCAGGCCATATAGTCTGTGCTCTGAACTGAGTGGTCACACTGCTCCTCCCTGAGTGTCACTATCTTGTGGCAGAGATGGATTAGGCTCCTTTGGGTTTTGGTGCTGACAGTCCACGTTACCCAGTGGCCACAAGGTTTGTGCAGGAGTGTTGCTTTGATATCTAACCACACTTTTAAGGAGAGTCCCCGGGGCTTACAGTTCACACTTGATGTTTGCTGATTTTTCAAATGCAACACTTCAGCTTGAAGAGGAGACCCTTAATATGGAAAATGTCAAATTCCAGTGAATGCAACAGTGGATCTGGCCCAGATTTCTGGCCAGAAACTCTGATCAGAGTGAAGTATGCTGAAGTTCCTGTTTTCCAATTAGGAAGATGTCACGGCTAAGCAGCAGTCTGGTAAACTTAGGGATGTTTTTATTAAACAGCTTTGGGATGCAGAAATATTTACACTGACCTTGTTCTTCAACTCTTCAGAGGGCCAAGGCAGAAGCTGGAGGTTGTGTAGGAAATAATCCTCCTTCATTATATTGCTTCCCATCTGCTGGGTTAGTTTTTAGGGTTTGTACGTATTCATCTCCCAGGGAGCGCTGGGGATTTCACAGGCAGGAAACTTTATCAGGGAAGTATCTCAGAGCACTTCTGTGTGGCATGGACAGGAGCTCAGTGCCAGGTGAGGGGGTTCCTGGGGGGCCAGCAAGCTCACCCCAGTCCTGTGCTGTACCACAGAGCACAGATGGATGGGGCAGGAGGGTGAAGTGGGATCTCAGGTCCACGTGCAGGGAAGTCACAGCCTTTGTGCTGCATGACGAAGGAGAGGTGAGCTGAGTTCTCCCCCTCGGTGTCTATGGTGATAGCTTCCCAAAATCATCATCTACAGTTGTGATTCAGTGCAGTGGGGGAGAGGATGACAGGCAATCAGTACTCTGGTGGTGTCACCAGTCCTAAGCCAGGAGAGAGGGTACAATTTCCCCAAGCACTTGAGAGACTCATCATTTCCACTTCAATTCTATGGTAGCTCAAGGGGATGTTTCCCATTTTCCTTTTTGGTGCCCAGTAAAATGGTCGGTGAGTTAAAGCAGGAGCACCCACCACATCTGAAATGCAGAGTGCCACATGTCCACAGCCACACAGGGCTGTGAGTCAGATCCTGACAAGATCAGGTGGGCAGAAGGCTGTGAGGAGCAATCTGGGCTCCCAAATCTGGTGTGGCACTAAGCAGGATGACTTGCAAGAGGTGAGGTGACACCAGGCTTGACAAGCAAGCAGCTGGTGGTTCGTGTGTGCTTTAATGGAACTATTTATAACCTTTTGGAAAACGTAATTAAAAGTGAAATGACCCATTTGACTTATGGTTTATTGGTTCCATCTATTTCAAGTGGGAGAAGAATTTCCAGGAGAAAAGTGCTGCGGTGAGTGCAGGTGGGATCCCAGTGAAATGGGATAAATAATGCTGGCTGCAGGAAATGGGTGGAATGGTTTCCTGTCACACCCAGCATGCTTCTCCTCATTGCTACCCCCAGTGAGTGGAGACAGGGTTAGGGTAGTGCTGCACTCGTGATCCTTGGGCCATTCTTGGAGCTGGCAAACATGTTTTTGCCACCCTTCCGCTCAAGGGACAGTGACCTGTGTGTGCTGCAGTGTTCTTGACCTCTTTTGTTGAAGGACCTTGAAATGAAGGCAATGCTGAGTCCTTTAGCAGTAGACCTATGTGAGTTAGGAAATAGCCTCATAAAAGCAAAAAATCATACGCATCCCATTCTATAGCGTTCCCTACTCAAACTGGAATACATTATAGGAGTTTAAAGAACAGGGAAGCACATGGTGTGGAGCCATGGAAATTATGTTCATCAGCCTTTTCCTAAACAGCCTTTGCCTATCTGGGCACAAATGCCATGGTGTTGCAACAGGGGAGCTGGGCATCACTAGAACAAACTATTTTTCATTTCATTATTACCCTCACAGGGTTTTTTCCTGCTCTGCCAGTGCCTGGTGTTTCACCTAACACCTGGCTCCAGATAATTTAAGGAGCCTGGAAGACTTCTGCTCCCATTTGGAAAGCTTGGGTTTGTTCAGGTGGCCGCAGCGTCACTTGGCACGAGTGAAAACCTTGCTAAAGCAGGAGACAAGTAACCTCTCTTGCCTGGTTCATGAGTTTCAAGGCAGTGTTGGACTCGCTGAGGAGCAAGGGGTTTGTTAGCTCTTACAGGCAGAGAGAGTTACTCCATTCTGTGCCCATCTTCTCAGAGCCAAAGCAGTCATGGCACCTCATCCTCCAGGACCGAGCCATGTTTAGCCTTTGCCATGGCTCTTCCCAGTTCTCCATGGGCAGGCTGCTCCAGACTAAAGCAAAGCTTGGAAGGAGCGTGAGGGAGGGCTCTGCAAAGCTGCCGTGGTGGAACAGGGAGAGCTTTCCTTGTGCTTGCTGCAGAGCTGGGCTCCTGGCACCCCCCTCCATTAACCCCTGCTCTCACACCTGTTCTCGCTCAGGAGACACTTCTTGCACCTCCCACAAGTGCACATGCTTGGGCTCCAAGAGCCTCCCTGGATTTCGGACCTTCGTGTGATCGGAATGAATTAGACTTGGCTGAGGGATGGGATTATTGCAGACCTGTCACTTCACAGTATGTTCCTGTTACAGCCCACACTCGTGTCTGCTAGTATTTTAAAGTAAACTTTAATTAGCATTTTCCCAAGAGTGTGAATAAATTGTTTTATTGTTGTTTTGGTGTTGGTTTTGTTTTAAGGAAAAGAGTGTTTACTCACCAAGGACATGTTTCCAAACTCTCCATCCGCACCAGTCCTGGTTTTTATGGTATCTCATCACAGATCCCTGGAAAGCTCTGTGTGGGGCTGGTGCTGGGAGCAGGGCTCCTCAGTGGTGGGGTAAGATGTGCCCTGGAGGCCCATGCGAGTGCTGGAGCATTTCTGAGTCGTGTTGGAGCAATGCTGTCAGAGTCCTGATGGCCATGGCTCACCCATTTACTAGCAAATTTCAGGGGAGTTTCTCCAGTCTAAGTAAAGCTGTGTCTGCCTTGGTTTGGTTACCTGTGGGCTCAGCTTGGGCTCAGTGACCTCAAAAGTCCTGATTAACTCCTGTCCAACCAAATCCAGCAGCGCTGGGCAGATCTCCTCTTATTGTAAGTCACATCTGAGATGCTCTTTGCAGGGGATGTTGAGCATGTTGTTTTCCAGCCCTCAGTCCAGGAAGGGTGAAGCAGGTGCCTGATGTGGTCCAGAGATCTGCTCACAGACAGCAAAGGAATGGAAAGGACGTTTTGTACGTGGCTGAATTCCTGCAGAATTACTTTACTGCTGAAAATAAGCACACTAATAATGTGTGAAGGTTTCTACCCGCCCAACCCATCTATTGGATGGAATTTGTGAAAGTGGTGGAATAAGGGATGAGCTACAGACCTGTTTGTCCTCTTTGTGGGGAGAGTGTTAAGGAAGGGCTGGGATATGGGGCTGGGGCTGGGGTGTGACCTGTGAGTGCTGGCACAGACTGGGATCCCTAGCCCATCCCACCAGTTTTAAAAGGTGCTGTGTTCTGTGAGGAAGGTAAACCCACTGCCTGGAATACTAGAGGCAGGGAGAAGTAAACCAGCAGCTGGCGGGGGGAAAAAAAAAAAGTAAATTTAAAAGCCTGGGTGGTAAGGAAAAATTTTTGGAGGGAAAAGGGTGCTGCCTTGGGTGAGCCATGACGACTCCACTGGCTTTTGCATTGCAGGAAAACACACTTGAGCAAATGTGCTGGTGTGAAGTGTTCAGGCACAGAGACTGACTCCTTTTAGTTTCACCCATGCATGGCTTCGGTTCCACCCATCTTGTTTAAACAAATACACTCGGTGGGGATGAGGCAAGGAAAATCCTGTTCTCCGCTCGCGTTTGTTCTTCCCTCTGCTCCTCCAGCAGGGACACTCAAAACACAGATGGAGATCAAGGCGTTAGGTTTTAACAGATCCAAATCAATTTGATGTGTCCTTAAAAAATCCCACAGTCATTTCCAGTGGCATCGGCAGAGCTGCTAACAGCTGAGCGTGTGCCCAGTCACTTGTTGCTGCATGTACTGGTTTTCCCATCATGAAACCATTCTTTCCCTGCCATGTGAAGACTCCAAGTGTGGCTTTTTGGTGGCAGCAACACAGGAGCATCTTTAGAAGTTGCAAAGTGGGTTATCTGGAGTGTCACCATGGGAGCAGCAAAACCGGGTTGTCATCTTGTGCTTCTGAACAGGGCTTGTTCCCAGTTGCCTGGTGAGACCTCTGTCAGTGAGTGCCACATAAAAACGCTCCATGTAGGTGATCAAAAAAAGGATAATGGATAATGCCTGGGAATCAAAACACCCAACTCTCTGACCTGTCAGTAGTGAAAATGGGCTACTCAGGCCCTTCCAGCAGTTCTCCAGAAGGCACAATCTACTTATCAAAAGAGACCCCTGTGCCTACTGGGAAGGAGCTGGCCCCCATTGCTTCCTAATATGAGATAGGGGATGCAAGAGAACTGGCAGCCCGCGCTGCGCTTACCCACTGGTGTGTGGCAGTGTCCTCATTTGTGTGAAAAATACATATTTGGTGACTTGCAAAATCCCAAGAGGCTTCAAAATAGGAAGGCTTATTCTTTTTATGCCACTTTTCCTTTATTCCTTCCCCTAGGGCCTCATAGTGGGATGGTGGGAACAGATCTCTGTAATCCCACCTCCCATCTGGAGCAGGACTGTCTCCAATACCAGATCACGTCAGCTGTGGCTTTGGCTGCCCAAAGCCTGATCACTGCTGTGGGTGTGGATGTCACCACTTTCTGGGTGACCTGTTCTAGCTCTGTCTACCCTCCTACCCTCCTAGTCCATTTTTTTTCCCATAATATCCAATCTGAACCTCATAAGCCACAATATGTGGTCATTGCCCTTACCTGCCAATACCAAGAGCAGTGGCATCATCACAACCCCCCATCAATCCAGTGGGCAGGAGGCACCAATTTCCCTTTGTTACTGGTTTTGTATTCAGGAATCACTCCTTTTACTCCTGGGCATTGCTACTGAAGGAGAAAGGGGTTTCCTGTGGCCATGACCTCCCCAGCTGGGGAAGAGCAGTGTCAGGCTCAAGCCCTGAGGAGAGGTGGGAATGTCCAATCCATGCTAATCCATAGAGCAAACTGTTTCTTTGAAGAAGCGTTCATTTGCTTTTCCCTGTGGCTTAGTCTACCAAAATTGAAGAGAGAGAATTCAGAAGTTATTTGCATCAATTTTTAGTATAAAAGATTACAAGGGACTGAGTGCTGATGCACATTCCAGGTCTCTCCTATTATCTTGCCCTTCTCCTGACTCACCTGGTCTGGTTGCTTTGTGTTGCTCCATCCTGGGGGAAGCAAAGCACTCAACATGTGTTGCTCACCTCTCCTGTGACCTCTCTGATGCCACACCTTTGTTGGATGACAGCAACAAAAACAGCACAGAGAATTCCCAAAAGGGTGAGGACTCCTTAATCCCTTCAGAAAACCAACCTGATACTTCGTGGGTGGGTCCCTGCTAGTCTCAGGGTAAATTAAAATCTCCTTCCTCATCCACAGCTCCCAGCCTTTCAGATCACACTAAATGCAAGGGCCAATCCCATGTGCCTCTGGCCCCTCTTGCCTCCTTGTTTGCAAAGGTGGTGCTTCATGGGGACAAGGGTCTCACCCTCTTAAAATCCCAGCTGTCTTCCCTTTTCCTAATTCCCCACATGACTGTCTAATCCATGGGTCAATTGTTTGCCTGGAAGCCAGCAAGACAGTCCCCTCATGTCCACCAGCTTAGCTCAGTTGACAGTTTTGCAGCTTCTCCAGTGACCTCCCTCCATGTTTTCCACAACTCTGTTTCCCTCTGGACTGAATTCTTTGTCTATTTATTTAGCATCTTTCTTCCATCCTGTGTTTTGCGCAGACACATCACCATGGTACCGAGGTTCCCTGTGGTCAGTATTAGATATTAATCATTGAGATGTTGGAGGATTTGTCTCCATTTTCACAGGAAAAGGATAAAATAATTCAGTTGTCTGTGTTATGGGATAGATTGTGAGTGAGACCAGACTCGTGGACCCCGTTCCTGTCTAGTCAGGCCATCCTTTCCATTTGGGGCTTAAAGAAAGACACTTTCCATAGGACAGACCCCAAACCCTATGTTATGAAATCTTGACATTTTCCTGCCTTCCCTGGATTTGTAAGGCTGTGATTTATCAAGCAAGAACACAGCAAACCAACACCTTGTTCTACAGCCTCACTGCAGGGGTGATTCATATGGGCTGCTGATGGCACCTGAGACTGCATTTTGGCTGCTCTTCTGGAAACAGTGAGCCCTTTGGGGATATCTGGTCATTAGATGATGAATTTTGTTTGCTCCCACCTGAGTTTACTTCAGGCTCAGATGCCACACATCTTCATTAATCCTCTTAGCCCTCCCTGATTTGGTTGCGCCTTGTTACCTGAAAGAAAGGAATTTGATAATGCACCGGTGAAATGAGCTGCAGTGATCTGACATCCAAACCCACAAACAAATAACACTTTCTCCAAAGAAAAGCCCCACCAATTCCTCTGTCAGTTGAATTTACCTGTCACACTCCCAGACCATCCCAAGGCTGGGACGTGTGCTGGGCAGTGCCCAGTGGCTGCTGGGACGGACTGGGGGCACACAGAGGGCTTCTGTGGGCTGGATGGGGCTGTGGCAATGCTGAGGGGCAAAGTCTCCAACACACAACAGCCACAAAATCTGTCTGAGTTCAGCAAAGCACATTCTGAAAGCTTGGGCTTGTTTAATGGGGAAAGAAAAAAATAGGGAAGAAAAAAAAGAAGGAACCTGCTGGAAAAGAGGGGTTTCCAGGCTCCATGGCTGTGGGAGGTGCAGACAGCCCAGACCCCATCGTGTCATGGGATTCCTCACAGGGATCCTTTCTGTCCTCAGCACACAGTCAGTGGTCAGGGCTGTGCCTTCACCTGCACCACCTCAGGGATTCCGGAGAGAGGCCTTTACTCCTCTGAATTTGATGGCTTAATGGTTATGGCTTACCTATGGTTTAATGATATATAATGATGTAATACTTCTCAGTTTTAACAATTTTCCCTGAAAGGCAGGGGTGACAGTAAATACATTTTGCTCTCAGCTTCTACGGCACAGCAGCTGGTTGTTTGTAGCCTGCATGATAAAGCCTGTCCCAGCCCTGCCTCCCAAGGCATGGCAGGGCCAACCTGTGAATCCCCAGTAGGGAATTCCCTGCTTGTCCAAAGGAATTGGGAATTTCTGAAGGATTTTAGGCACATGTGAAAGGCATATGCACAAACAGGAATTCACCGAGGTTTTTCCCAGCAATCTCCTTAAACCTTTCAGAGTAAGTGTAACTTTGGTGCAGCAATAGGAAAAATGCAACTTTTTAAGAACTTTCTGCAAGGGTAACAAAAATTTGTCCTTTCATAACAAACCAGCTGCATCCTTAACCATTGGAGAGCCTGCATCCCTCTGGTTTGGTAACTAATATCCCATCCCTGGTGTGTTGTATCCATCTTCCCAGCTGCCCAGAAGCCAATGCTGCTGCAGAGTCTGAGAGCCAAACCTTGGATCAGCTTGGCTTGGTATCATACACACCAGACATGCAATGGCTTTTCCTCATCATGACTCATGAAAATGGGTGTGCCCTCGACTTCTTTTGGAGCACTTAACTGGAATAACTCAAATGGAGAGGGAACACCTTGTACCTTGCCTTGTGTGCTTGTGCTGGTCTTGCCACAGCCCTGGAGGAAACCCAGAGTTCTCGTCCTGCCTTAGAGAGATCCTGGGCACAACATTTGCAGGTTTTCAAAGTGCCACATCCATGCCCTTCTGGATCATAGAAACAGAATATCTTATGTTGGAAGGGGCCCTCAAGGATCAGAGAAGTCCTGACTCTGATGTGGTGAATAGCAAAGTCCCCATGAAGCTGAGATTTCACAGGACCCTCCCAGAAATACAGCTCATCAGATTTATGGTGTAGCTTCTTCTTTTCCTTTGGTGCAAAGCTGGGGGGGGGATTTCACTAAAAATTACCTTTCCCATGTGCACATCTGCCTTCTACCCCAGATCTTGGGATTTATGTATCAGGCTACTGACAACCAAGCTGTCCTGGCTGAAAACCAAAGTATTTTTGTGCAAACAGCATTAGCATTTCCCATGGGAACTGTGGTTTTCCAGTACCTTCTGCTTCCATTCTCCTTTCAGGACCAACTTTTGTTGCAGACCAACCTGCAGCTCCCAGGGTGTGCTCCCAGCTTTCCCAGATGGAGAGTGGCTGTGCTAAGCTAGGAAAGTCTTTAGATTTCGAGGTCTTATGAATTTGGGTGGAAAAAAAAAAAACTTAGGCTGCAAAACAAAATGTGGAAAACATATAGGCTTTAAAGGACAAAAACTGAAGCCAAGTTGCACATTTTTGAGTCATGGTATTTTGCTGAAGTTTTTTTTCTTTCTGCTGTGTGGAATTCTGATAAAACCAAAATTGTGTATCAGCACTTTCTGAAGGAAAATACCTTTTCCTCCTAATTTCAGTCTAGTCTACTCCTATAACAAGAAGGAAGTTTTCACAGTAGTTGGCTTATGTGGGATTTTAACAACCTGACCAAATGCACCAGAAGTAACTTTTTAAAATTTTAATTAAAAAAAAAAAAAAAGATAATTTTTTTAATCTATCTGTTGCCACAGTAGTGGTTTTCTGGTATTAACTGAGTTTTGTAAATGATAGCAGCTCTGCTGACGTACTGATAATTGGGTGTATTCTAGTCCGCCTAAGAAGAAAACGGGCTTTTTTTTCCTTTTTTTTTTTTTTTTTTTTTTTTTTTTTTTTTTTTTTTTTGAGTTGCAAAGTTCCTCCTGGAGTCAGGAAACAATGCGCCCAGCTATGCCAATCCATGGAAATCACTGGTTGTGTTTATCCAGCAATTAAAGGAGGATTACAGCCGCTTCAGAGCTCGGCATCCCGTCCCCTCCCCTGCACGCACCGGGAGCCTCAAAGCCACATTGTTCCGCCAGCGCCAGCCCGGGGACAAGGCGGGCCGCGGGACGGGAGAGGGGAGAGGGGAGCTTCTGCCGGGGAGGCCTTACAGAAAACCAACAAACAGCGCAAACAAAGGGCAAAGGGCGGGGGAGGGAGCCAGGCACGCTTTCTTCTTGCAGAGGTGTTTTCCGTGCCCGTCCTCGGGACGGGGCGGCAGGAAGGGAGAGGTCCCTGCCGAGCCCCCCCGGGCGATCATCCTGCGGGGGATGTGCCGGGCAGGGCCTGGCCCGGTGCTGGGGGCGCTGACTTAGCGGGAAGGGCTCCCTTTGGAGGTGGCATCCCCAGGGCCAGGGCCAGGGCCCCTGCTCTGCTCGGAGCTGGGGCGAAGCAGAGGCGAACGTGTGTCCCTTTGAGCGGGATCCCTTTGAGCGGGATCCCTTTGAGCAGGATCCCTGTGGCTCCGAGCGGCTCTGTGAGCGGGATCCCCGGGCTCCTGCGGCCACCAGCGGAGCCGGATTCCTGCTCCCCATGGAAACAGCCTCCCGTAGCGCCCGTCCCTGCCCAGACAGCCCTAATCCTCCCTCTGCAGTCACCCTGAGCAGCCTCCGGCTCTCTTGTCACCGGGGATCTTTTTTTTTTTTGACAAATATTTACACGAGGCTGCATTGCGGAGGGAGCAGTGAGCCAAGGAGGGTGACGGGGGCCCACGGTGCTGGCAGGGACAGAGTGGGGGGCACGGCGTGGCCGTGGGGTCTCTGCAGCGTGTTCCCTGCCGCCCTCCTATGCTGGGGAGACGTGGCCGTGCTCCCACAGGTTGCAGAGGGAAGCAGAGGACGAGGGACAAGGTGCTGGGGACAAGGACACAATGCACACGCAGTGCCACCGAGTGCCACAGGGCGACTCCAAGCGTGGGACTGTGGGAAAAGCTCGAGCGAGCGACGAGAGCCGGATGATCCCGCCAGGAGCGGCGTGGGCAGACCTGGAGAGCCCAAGGCAATCCTGCCCAGCCCCTCCATGGAGCTGCAGCTCCAGCTCCCCCAGCTCCCGAGCTCCCAGGGCTCCGAGACACCCGTGCCTGCCCCACCCGCAGGGACACACAGGGTTTGGACAATCTCTGCAAGAAACAGAGATCTGCAAAGCAATTGAAAAAGAAAACAGCACCGCCGAAGAAATAAAACCCAAGCCCCCCACCAAAACAGGCTTGGTGAAGGTAAAGTGTTCTGTCCCTGCTCTTGGTTTCACCTTGGTCATGGCCACAGCTGCACCAAACCTGAGTGCCTCACTCCTCAAAATGACAGCACCTAGGGCCAGAAGTACCTGTGCACACAGGTGTAAGCTTGCTTTTCCTTTCTTTTCCCTCGTGGCGTGGAGCCTGTAATTCCTCATGAAGGAAAGATGAATGCAAAAGCTGAAGGGCGTCCGTTACCCTGCTAATGGTACAGAAAATATATGGGGGCCTGAGAAGCATTGAGCTGGGAGCAATCATCAACCCATGTGATGACATCCCACTCCCTGGGCAGGCAGCATCAAGAGCATCCGTGGGAATGAGGTGATGCTACACCATGCAAGAAAGGATATCTGAAGCCTTTTGCAGCATTTGTTGGCTTTTTCTGTCTCCCTGTGTGGCTCTTCTGCACTGTAAACTGGCCAGTGCAAAAGGAGATGCACTGGCACAGGAGGCAGATCAAAGGCCATTGGGTTTTGGATCGGTTCTGAATAGTTTTTTGCACACCCATGAGATCATGGATTAGTCTGTGTTGGAACAGACCTCTGAAGACCATCTAGTCCAATACCATCTCCAACCAGACCAGGCTACCCCAAGCCCAGTCCAGCCTGACCGTGGATGATTTCAGGGATGAGGTGGTTGATGATGATGATGATGATTTCATCCATCACCACTGTGGTGTCCCTTGCTGTAACACGACAGTGCTGGTTACAGAGGTAACACTTGCTGCCAAAAAGCCTGGCAAAGAACAGACTCCATCTTTTCCTTGGGTTTTGCCTCAGCTTTGTCTCTCCTGCCTGCGGCAGCCGGCACTGCCCAGCAGACTGCGTGGCTTGCAGGGGCATCTAGTGGCCGAACGCTGCAGGAGTGGTCGGGGCAGTGCAGAGGTGCCCGTGCCCTCTGCCACGCAGGGGGACTGTCCCACAGCCAGCGCCCGCAGGAATGCTGCCAGTAATCCGGTGTAAAAGAGACCCGTTTTCCCCCAGCCCTTCCCAAAATACCTGTTTTGGAGGGGCAGCACGACTTTGCAGGTGGCATCAATCCTCCTTGTGCTGAACACGTGGCACTGATGCTTAGTGACAGTGGCACCCTGCCCACATCACTGTGGCTTCCTGGGTGCAAACAGCACTTTGGAGGGGGCCTGTACCACCCCACAAGTTTTGGTTGGGTGATTTATTTAGCTCAGCTTAAAAAGACCAAAGGAATCTCAGAGTTGGGTGGGAAGAAGAAAAACCATCCCGTGCTGTTTTGCAGAGCCAAAATTTCCTGGTGTGGTACAGGTGACCAGAACTGAATCTGCTGCTGGCCAGGGTGATGAGGGCACAGCCTGGCCTCAGGAATGGGAGGGGGACGGGGAGGAGCCAGGCACACTGCAGTGACACCAAGCACTGCTTTCACTGTCTTTAAATGTTCAGAGAACGATACCTTTGTCAAAAACCCCTTGAAAGTAAAAGTGCAGTATGGTGTATTGGAGGCTGATAAACAAGGCTCTTTTTTAAGGCCCCGTGACTCATGTCTCCTGGATTTTATAGGAAAATGCACATAAAAGCAATTACTGGGGTGTGAATTATTTAGTTTCTTAATGGCCTGACAGCTTTGACAGCTCCTAGCTTGTTATCTAAGCTGTTATCACAAACCCTCTTGATCTCCCAACTTTAACATGACTTTTAATTATGCTTTCATAAGAGTAAAAGGACAGACAATCTGCAGTCTGGTTTCCATTCAGTCAAACTTATTTAAACGAGAGAAACTTTTCCTCCTAGTGAGTAAAAAGAGTGATTTGGATGTGTAGAGAGGTTTAAATATATGTCTAAAGGGATGTCTAAAAACAATTGCAGAGATAGGTTAGAGTCTGTTCTTTGTATGATTGCAGGATGGAAAAAGAAAAAGAAGTCAATTTAAGAGAACTTGGCAGCAATGGTGATGGACATAGTATACACTGAGAGATGTGAGCTGGAAATACAGTGTTAAAGTTAGGAAGGTTACACTAAAATTACAGTAAAAGACACAATGAACAATGTTACAAAGTAAGTTTTCGATATTCTTCAAGATCAGTCATCAAACAGGTGGGAGGGCCCAGGTTAGGGGTGTTTGTACAACCTATTTTCTTTCTCCCTGTGCATGTGCATTGAAACACGTTCCTTAATGCAAACATCATATATTTTTTTTTTCTATATGACTTATTATAAGCATCTCTTATTGGAAAAGAGCAGCCTATATGAGCAGAAGGGTTCTGGAGTTGCAGAGGTATTAAATAGATCCCATAGATCAGTTGTTTGTTGGTCTGTCCAGTGACAGGCTGCTGTTTATCTTAAGATAAAACAGCATGTTAGGGAAATGCCTCTCTCAACTGCATTTCTATGGAAAATGTTTTTGTAGAGGGAAAATATAAGGAAAAGGTAAGATGAGAAAAGGGAAAAAAAAAGTAACTTGAGAAATTCAGGGCAATAAATCAGCACACCAGATGGTATTCATCTGCAAATGCCGTGCAGAGCTACCAATTTATAAAAACTGCACGGGAGTGTGCCATTAAAATGCAGACATAATATCTGCCCAGTCTCACTGCCCTTCTTTGTGGTGCCTGGGCAGTACAAGGACAAGGTGACTTGGTTCTACCTGCCCACATCTCCAGGTGTCTTCAGAGTCCACCTGGCATCCCCACTGCAGCCTTGGAAAATTTTATGTGTCTTGGAAAATATGTGTCTGTTTACTGACTAATTCTCTTAATTGCAGCGAGGAAGTGCAACTAAATGTGTTCTGAATAATCTCCTTGAAATCCAAGAGACTGATTTGCAATGATCTTTCTGCCAAGTGACACTCCTGCAGAGGAAAATGCTTTGTGTTGAGCTCACATGCCTTTCATCCTGGGTTTTAGATGGCTTTTGGATGCCTTGGCCCTGTGTAGAGCAGACAGCTGGTGATCCACCTGCACGTGGTTCTGAAGGTCAGCAGGGGAGTTTCGTGTTGCTGTCAATGTGTGATCCAGCAGTGTGTGATCCAGCAGAGGCTGCTCTTGCTGTCAGGGCCACTCTGCAGACCATCCTGGCCGTGCTGAGTGGGGCTCTACAGGTAATTCTCCAGGCTGGGCTGCACTGGGTGTGGGAAATAAATGGCTTAATCCAGTTTTGGGTCTGCAGCACAGGGGATCATCATGAGAGAGCATTCCCAGCTGGTTGGAGGGAGCTGCTTGCACTCCCAGGGAAAAATGCCAAGTAAGGACCAAGCTGTAAAATGCTGGGAAGGTGCACTCAGTGCCAGCTCTGAGGAAAACAACACCCTTTTGTCTAATTTGGGATTTTAGCAATTCTTTGAAAGCAAAATAATGGGAATAATATGTGAAAAAAGGATAGCAGGTAGATTACAAAACCAATATTGAGAGCTTGGGAAATTGCAGCCTGCACAAACTGGGAGGTCAGGGACATTAAGCAAAGCCCCCTGAATTCTATTTTCACTCTTTCTTGCCTTGAGATTAAATTCTGCAAAAGTGTGAAGCTGTGGCAGGTACACAGGTGCATAAGACAGGGGACTCTTTTGGTTTGGGGATGAGCCACACATATTTCCCCTCTTTTAGATTAAAGGCAGATGCTGGCTGTGAGTCCTGCTTAGAATATATTCAGAGTGTGGGTACCTTTTTTTATACTTAATTAAAAAAAAAAAAAAAAAGAATAGAAATTGTTGTTTCATTCTCCAGTCTGAAAATTATGAGTTGTAAAGAAAAGAAAATTGATTCAAAGGCCACAGAAACAAATTGAGGGGTCAATTTTGATTTTAATTCCAACAATTAATTAAAGAACTCTTCTGGAGAGGTTTGTAAAATTAATATTGATCTCAGATACCAGGCACTCTGCAGTCATGTCTCCGTCCTGGTTTCAATCCTCCCATTTGGATTAATGGATGGGCTTTAGCAGCAGCAGAGCTCTGTGACAGGGCAGCTCAGCAGTGCTGTGCTGGGACTCATCCCAGGAGCACAGAGCTCATCCTGACAGCAGAGCTGGCACATTTTAGCCACATTTAGCCACACCAGTGTCATGTTCAGTGGGTGCTTTGGTGGCCAAGTGTCAAATCCTGCTGTCCTGCCCCAGCTCACCCTCCTGGCTTCTAGTAAACATCCATCTGAACAATATTTTTATCTGTACAGCAGTGCAAAATGAACTAAATTCTGCATTGTTGGGAAGGCAAGAGCACATTTGATACTGGAAGAAGCAGAAATAGTTGGTAGCCACTTGGAAGGGCCTGGAGCACAAGTCTGATGAGGAAAGGCAGAGACAGCTGGGAGTGTTCACCATGGAGAAAAGGAGGCTCCAGGTGGACCTACAACTCTACAATTCCCTGGAATGAGGTTGCAGTGAGGTGGGGGTCGGTCTCTTCTCCGATGTGACAAGTAACAGGACATGAGGAGACAGCCCCAGGTTGCACCAGAGGAGGTTTGGATCAGATGTTAAAAATGTATCTTCTCCCAAAGGGCTGTTGAGCACTGCAACGGGCTGTCCAGGACAGTGGTGGAGTCACCATCCCTGGAGGGATTTGGAGGATTTGGCTCTTGGGGTCATGGGTTGTTGCTGGGATCTCAGTTGGCTCGGGATGATCTTCGAGGTCCTTTCCAAATGTAACAATTCAATGGTTTTAAAGGAAAATGTCTGTAGAAGGATTGCCAGAATTGCTTCGCGTTTTTGAGTTGTTTTGGGCAGCTGGGTTGGGATTCCCTCACGGGCTGGGTTCTTTCACCACCAGGTATCTCTGATGGCTGAAGAAGAGATGCTCAGTGTAGGTGCAGGGGCCAGAAAGGCTCCTCCTGCTCATGGGCTTTGTTCCATCTGGATGTCCTGTTCCACAGGCTAGGCACTGCAATGGGCAGAAGTACAGCCCTCACTCACTGAGGAATGTGCCTTTTCCTGCCAAGATCTCATCCTATCCTGTGGTAATAAAAGGGAAAATCCTGAATTCTTACAGAAAATTGGAAAAAAAATTATCTCATAGGTGATATTTTCTCTTTTGTTCTCTTTTCTTCCCACTCCTTATGAACACTGGTTTTAAGCTGGCAGATTTCAGAGGCATGGAGATGGATGAAGGGCATAGTTCTGTTTCTGACCTCTGCTGTGCCATAAACATAAAAATTTAGGAAGGGTCAACCTGAACAGCTGCCCATAGCACTCCCCCAGCTCCCCTTCTCCTTGCAGAGGCTCTTTATACCGACTACAAACCACACATTTCTCCAGCTGTGTGGGAAGAGTTTGCCAGGAAAATCACCTCTGTCCAGGGAGTTTGGTAAGACAAAAACCACTTCAGTATTTGCAATCCTACAGTGACAATAAATGGATTTCTAGTGTTGCCTGGACCTAAACCAAGTAGCATCAGCTTAAACAACATCACTGAATGTACAAGCCTGGGAAGTGAATTTCCAGCCTCAGAAAATGTTTCTACAGGCTCAATATTAGTCATGTTCGCTTTATGAGAGGGTAGTCACACTAACAGGTGAGAGGTATTTAGCATAACTTTAAGAGATTAGGTGTAATTCTAGTCACAATGTAGCATGAAAAACAAAAATCAAGGTTTTCAATGTTGGGAATTGCTACATGGCTGAAAAAGTATCCCTGACAATGAAATACAGCTGATATTTAGTGTCTTATTCTTTTATTTACTACTGTCTTTACAGCACACCCAGCTAGTTAGCCAGCTACTTATAAAACATATTTAATATTTGGAGACACTCAGTACAGCTATAAAATGATTTTTAAGGGCATGCAAACATCGTGTTTTAATGACTACAGGCACACTCAAGTTCCCTTTGAAAAAAACCAAATGAGCCCCTATTTTCTGAGCAGACTCAATTGTGTCATCCTGAGTCTTGTAGATGAGCTACACATCTCAAACTGGTTGACTTCCCGGCACTTGATGGGAACCATTTAAAAGGATAAACGTGGAGAGATCAATACCCCTCACATACTGTAAGTGATGCAGCACCGAGTACTCAAGGGCTGTTAAAACCCTGTCGTGAACGACTGCTCAGAAATCAAACAAGAGGGGGAAAAAAACAAACAACGCTGCACTGTGGTTTTAGGGACTTAGTCCCATTTTGTTGCACGGGGGTTTTACTTGCAGAGCTGGTGGTAACCTTTCAGGCAGGTTTTATTCTCAGTTTATAGGAGATGGAAGGAAGACAGTATCCTAGTGAGCAGGCAGAGATGGGAAGAGGCAGCCATGTGTGTTTATCTGTTTGTGGAAATGGGGAATCCAGAGGCAAACAGGCTCAGCAGTCCCTGGGTGCAGGTAATTGAAAGTGAGTGCTGAAAGCACCCGCCCGTGTTTCATGCTCCAAGGGTTAATATTCTTCTGGGGCACTTAAGACCAAGCTCCTTTGAGAGCCCACATGATATCTCCAGCCTATCCCTCAGCCATTACTTTGTTTCTCCTTTCAGTAAATTCTGATTATTTAGGACAGGGAAGGTTGGTTTTTTTTCCGTGGCGGACTCATGCTGGCTCACCCTTTGCATATTATATTCATCAAGAGGCTCTACTGCATTCCCTAAGGATCAGTGCTTTTTCCTGGTAGTGTGAGGAGGGACTGGGAGTCTTGGGAGAACCATTAGTTCATTTTGAAAGGGTTGATATGGATCTGGCCTTCTTCCAGTGCCTCCACTATGGAAATTATAATTTATCATTGGAAAGCACACATTTTTTTTTGTTAGCAGATCAGCTACTTCTGTCTCAACTTTTCTGGACGGGTGCCATGGAAACCCAAATGATTTATTATAATTTAGAGGTTGGGATTGAACAAGCACCTCTTTATCTCTCTCTGTGCATCTCCATTGACTCTGAGCTGTCCTGTGGCATGTGGGAACACTCCATGTGCTACACCAGGGAATTTATAAACCAGAGTAATGCTACAGGTGTGCTGCTGCCTCTCATCTGCAGCTGCCTGTGGGCAGGTAATGTGTGGCACTTGTGAAGCTGCCGTATGTTATAAGCAGGGTGGCCAAATAATACAGGACAGCAAACTTGCTCTCCTGTGATTATTTTACTGGTGCAGATACCAAGACTGGCATTTAAAGGAGAAGATACATATCCCTGAGGCTGAACATAAAATATTTATATGTAGAGGCTGTGGACTAATAAATTTCAGTTATAAATGTTTACAGCTGAAGATAGCAATAAATAACCTTCCAAAAGCAATATTTCAATTTGCACTTATTGTACTTTACTACACTTTATATTTTCAGGAAACAATAATAATTATAACAGGACATGGAATTAGCTCATGTTTAATGAATGATTACCCAGTTTAGCTGTGATTGTTGCAACATCAGGGCACAATTAAAACTGGGAAATGTTGTTTATTCTGGAGAGACATGGGACTGTATCTCCATGTATACATCCAACCAATGCATAATCTGTTCATTAAATTGGGACTGAGGTGGGTACACTTTAATAAATTTGTCAGATGACTCCCCAGCTTCAGCTGTGCAGGCTTCCCATGATCTTCAGCAACAGAGGGTTAAAGCCAGGATAAAATTTCATCTTCAGCGACCTCAGTGTCCATCTCCTACTGATTTGCTAGAACCCAGCTTCAGATCATCACAGGTCATTCTACTCTGTGTTCACTGCACCCAGCCTGGCTGCTCTCTCCTCATTCCTTAGGGCAATACTGTTGTCATCTTTAACCTGCGTGTACCTTGTAGTTTTGCTTCGAGTTGTCACCGTGCAATTAAGTGTTTGGGACGGGTTTCAAAGAGAAATACCTTACCTGGTGGCGTGGATGGAAATGCTGCATTGACATCTCTGTTGGGTTGATTCAGCCTTGAGTGGTGCAAGTGGAGTGGTTGATGCTGCCTAAAAATGAGTCACTCGGTGCAAAGGAAGCACCTGCTAATAAATTTGATTGTCTGTCTCATCTTATGGTGACAAAGCTGTGTTGTGACACGGACCAGTAAGCTCTGTCCAGAAGGGGAGAGCTCCTGGGTTGTCTGGCACATCAGCCTCAGACAGGAGGGAGATAATAGTTACAAAAAACTGGATACTGCCTTGGCATGCAAGCTGGAGGACTCCTGTCTAACCCAAACCCCTGACAGATGGGCTTCACCTTGTCTTAGGAGGGGCAGCTGTACAAAATTGTTAAATACAAATTGTTAAATCCTGTGGGCAATGCAGAGACAGGGAGAGGCTTCTACTAATGATAATGTCACAGAATGACAGAATATTTTGAGTGGGAAGGGGCTCATAAAGATCATCAAGTCCTAACTGAACGGCCCATACAGAAACCAAACCCACAACCTGCCATTCTTAGCAGCCCCTGTGGCTATTTACCTCACCCTTGTCACAGGGAGCTGTGTCTCTCCTAGGGGGGCTCCTTACTTATTGCTGACTGTGGCCAGACCTCTCCAGTGGCCTCGGCTTGGCTTTCACTCAGCAGGCAGCTCTCATGTGGCTAAACATGATGAGATGACATCTCTTTTCTCTAATGTTTCTGATATCCTTCAAATGAGTGGCTGCTCTCCAGCTACACACTGTGTTAATTTTTCCTCTTCTGTTTCTTTTCTGTCTTTCCTCTGTGTCTTTCTGCCTTTCTCCAGCCCACATCTCTGTGGAAAAAATACTGACCTTGGCAGGAAATGTGTTCTTGGCCTTTCCCAGGGAGGACGTGACGTACTGCAAGGATAGACTGGAGCTGCAGCCAGGCTGAACCACAGCACAAAATGCCTCCAAAGCTCTCTACAGATAAGTCTCAGAAATGTTTTGGCCAGTGTGGTATTCAGGGTACCCCTGGGAATATGGAGATGCCCGTGGGGTGATGCCTTAGATGAGAAACACCTCTGTAACATCAAGACATGAGTCTTGGTGGTGGTGCTTGCCACTGTGCTGGTTGGAAGATCTGGGTGAGACAAGGTCGCAAGGAGCAGGCAGTGAAATGAACAGGCTGCCACAGCCAGCAGGAGGAAACAGAGGAGCCTTGGGCCTTGCAAGCAGAGAGCAGAAACAGCTTGTCAATGAAACCTGCACCTCTCAGTGCTAAGTGCAAGCTGAGTTCCTCCATGTCCGGTTGGATGAGCTGAGGGAAAACAGGATGGGCACACGTACAGGAGAGGCTGATTGGCAGCATGGGAGAGGAGGCTGTCTGCTGAGGGAAAGGTGCCAGCCTTTTATAATCTTTGTATTGGACAACTGGACAACTCTGTACTGCTTTTTCCATTTAATGAATGAAAGGAGTGTTTCCCAGGCACTGGCTAGCCCCACTTGGCAGGTGTTGGACTGCTGTACCTGCTCCTCCTGAAGGTTGGCATCCATGGGAAAGCTGTCTGGAGATGGGAAGAGGCAGCACTGGAGAAACACTGAGACAGAGTTCACTTTTCTTAGATTCTCCCTGGCCTAATGTGCTTGGTGAGGTTCCTTGTGTTATCCTTTTCTTTTCTAGGGGGGAGGTATGAGAAATTTACAAATTCCCTCTCATAGTTTGCAAATCCCTGAGATGAATTTAGCTGGGAAACCAAACCGGTCGGGTTGGCTTTGCAGGAAAGCAGCCCATCTGGAGGCTTTGATCTCCACTGCAATGCTTGGAATGTGCAAGAGACAGAAAAAAAGAGAACTGGGCAAATACTTGAAGGCCCTCTGTGACAGCTCCCTTTAGCAACACTTCACCCAGGAGCCCTTTGGAGAGCTTGCGGCTGCTTTGTCTCAGGAGTGGCTCTTAAATGGGCAGGGGAAGACAGCAAAGGCAAGACTGAAAGTAAGGAGGTGGCTGCTGAGGATGCACAGTGTTTGCACGCTCCCCTCCACACTTCTGGACAAGCTCTTGTAAGGGTTGTGACCCTCACACCCAAAAATTGTATTTCAGACAAATTTTTCCCATTGTGAAAGCAGGAGGAGTATTTCCCAAGGTACATGGGCAGCTCTGCTGCTCTTGAGGTCAAGAGCACAGTTGAGCATTTCTGTGTGTTGGCGCCTTGGAGTAGATTTGAGATCCTGTGCTCTGCACCTGCCCTCAGGAAATGTATCACTTTGGGCTCCTGCTCACCTGCTTTGCAGGAGTTCTGTGCAGGACAGCCAGACAGATGGAAAAATGGGCAAAAATTATGAAAAATATTCATACATATTAAGGTTCCCATTAATTATTGAATTACCAATTCACTTATTGAAGAATATTTATTAATATTTATAGCATCCAGATTGCTGATGATAGATTAACTGTGATGGCATAATTTAGCAAATATTTTTAAAATAAAACATTTAACAAATAACATTTCCACCATTTTTCCATCTTAAAAAAAGTGTGAAGGCCTCATGAATATATGCAATCCTTTCTGATTTAAAAGCATGCTTTTGAATATTTTATTATTATTATGGATTGCTTTATTGCAGATCTTATCCTCAGGTTGTTTCCCAATGAACTTCTACACTCTAAGGCAGAAAGAAACCTATGGCAAAATAAGCTTATGGTAACAGCACTATAAATCCACTGTGTAAGTACAGTAGTAAGTAAATGCATTATATGACTCCATTTCATTCTACTGATTTCTCTTTCTGAAGTCTCTGTAGAACAATAATTGATGTATATGAAAACCATTTAACACATATTAAACCGGGGAGTCAAAATATTATTTTAAAATTTTCCAAGAGCCATTGATCCAAATTTATGTCAGAATGTCCTGAAAGGTTACATTGGCCCATGTTTTGCAGTATTCATTTTTCATTGTAAAAGTTCCTATGTGATATTGCAGTAAAATCTAACATATATACAGATGCCAAAATGCAAAATTCCACAAATTTCAGAAAAAAAAACAACAAGGGAAATTTGCAGTTTTTTATAAATGTCAGATTTGTTAAGGCTTGTTTGTGCTTCTTTGTTAAAAATTATTTGCTTGTATTTTTATCCCCGAAAGGTTTATTTTATTGGAAAAATGGTTTTGGGGCAGATCTTTCCACCTGATCTTACAACAAGCCTATGCCTGCCATATTCTTCAGGCAGGATCTCTTCCACCAGATGTTTGCTGTGAGTGATACTGTAATGTCTTCTCAAAAGTACTTAACTGCAGTTCATCAGGAAAAATGATTCCTTGGCTTCCTTCACAAAAACATCGTGTCAGAAATAGATGTGAGATCTCGTTATTTATATTGCTGAAGTGCTGAATGGCCTTGCCTGAGAACAGACTGTTCCTGCATCAGGAACTAGGCTGGGAGATGGCCTTCCACTGAAGAAGCAGCTCTTGAAGGAGACAAATGGAGCATCCTAAAACTGCTGCACAGAAGTGCTGGTGGAATACCAGTGCTGTTTCCAAGAGAATCCCACCATTTTCTGTTCGTTCATCTCTCCTCCCCATCCTTTTGGCAGCCAGGATGGGCCTGAGACATGCTCCTGGTGAAAAGAGGTAGAAAATTCCTACTTTGCTTCAGTGTTTGTGCTGGAAAACAAGCTTTTTAAGGAAGCAGATCTAGAAATGTCCCAGGCTGTACCTTGTGGCTCAGCTGAAGATGAGCTGATAGGCAATGAGGATGACTAAATTTATTCAGTCAGTGGGTGGACATTCCTGTCTTGCAAAACCATGATGACTGATCCATCATAAAAAGTTGGGCTATCAGATTGCTATTTAGCAAATACAAACTGAAAAATCCCCTTGTACATCACACAAAAGATGCCTCCCTGCACGGTGTGAGGGTCCAGCTGCCCCACCTGCCCGTGGCATTGCTTAGTTACCACTTCATAGGCATGGCTACTGAGGCTGGTCCTTTAGGAGGTCATCCACCCTGAAGCTCACAAAGGAAGCTGGCTTGCAGGTTCACATTGTTTAAATGTGTCTGTTGTAATTTATTTATTCAGGGTAAAAAAAGAAAAAATAAAAAAGAAAAAAAAAAAAAAGAAAACATGTAGTTTTCCAAAGCACTGGAATATGTTGCTAATTTCTTTGTTAGTGCCCTTTTCAAGGTGCAGGTGCCACTCCATGAGACTGCTCTGGACATCAATTTCTTCTGCCCAGGGTCATTTTGCAGCTGTAATCTCCCTGACATTTTTTTTTCCTGGGAAATATGTAGAGTTTGCAAATAATATTTCCTTGCCTTAAAGACAAGACAGTGCTTCTGTAGTAGCTGCTGTTCTTTGAAGTGTGTGCAACGGCTTTGCCATCAAGCAAGCTCTCTTTGGGATTCTGCTTCCTCGGGTGTATCAGAGGCTATTTCTTGGCATGAAGTAATTGGAGGCGAGGCGGTTTTACAGCGGGAGGCAGGGGGGTGCTCGCTGATCGCAGCCTTCTCCCCGCTCCAGTGCTGTGCCTGCTGACAAAGCCCTGCTTGCTGGAGGCACTTGTGTTTGGTGGGGCAAATCAGGTCACCGGGATCTGCAGCTGCCTCGTGGCTAAAGCAATCAGCTGGAGCTCCAGGAGACGGGAGCCAGGACAGTGCTCACCGCGGGGGGATGCGGGCACCCTGCGAGGGTGAGGTGGCCACTGCCTGCCCACCTGGCAGAGGCCGGGGGTGGGAGCTGCTCTGCCAGGCTGCTCATTTGCAAATAGATGCTTGTGCTCGTCCAGGTGTGAGGAGAGAATGGGCGATGTCTTCTCTGAAGCAAGAGGCTTACCAGCAGGGTTTAAAGGTAGGTGAACTTTCACAGTGTCCGAGCACCCGCAGAGGGGAAACAGAGCACCGGCGTTCCTCAAACCACTGAGCATTTTAGAAACATCTCTGAACGACCAGGGTGGTGAGTTCAAGTCTTTTTACCCATGAGTGTAAATGCAAATTGAGATTTTCGTTGTACAGGATACAAGTGAAATTCAGATGTGATGCACCGAGTGTCTGAAAAGCTTGACCTATTTATCTCCCTCCGCAATTCAGGTCATGGTGATATTCCAAAAGCAAAGCTCTTCTCATTCAGACATGCAGAGCTTGAAGCTGCTGCTTGTGTGAGGCACAGGACTAGGATGGGTCTGTGTCATGCAAAGAGCTTGTTTTGTGAGAAGCAGGTGTTGGGCAGATACAGCTTCTCCAAAGAGACAGCAGTTCCCTTCCTCATCTTTGTCACCACAGCTGGAAACCAAAACGGATTATTTCATTTTTTCCAAGTCTTAGGTTCCTGCAAAGGAGATTCAAGTGGAGCTTCACTTGGTGGGACCTCAGTCTCATTTTAGGTTTTCCATGGAGAAGCTGCTGGGCTTATCCTGCTTCCCTACTCACACCAAGGTTGCCGGTGCAGCACTAGGACGTGGCTGATGGATGGAGCTGTCATTCACGACCTGCAGTTCCTCAAAGGCTGCTGCTCAGGGGTAGATGCATGGAAAACAGAAGTTTCCTTTGGAAATGGGGGAAGGGAGATGGGCAAACATGGTGGCAGTGGCATAGCAGGCTTTCCTGCTTGCACCTGTTCTTATTCTCAAAGTTAAAATCTACCATCCTTGCAGGGGGAGCAATGCAGGACTGAGCAGTGCCTTATCCTTTATTGGGGGAGTCACACCTGGTGAGGAGGGGAACCATCAACAAAATGGTTTTCCTGGAGAAAAGATGTCTTCCTGGCAGATGGCTTGGCCAGCCAGCAGGGATTACAAACCTCTCTGGGAACCTTTTCTTTATGGCTAGTGAGAAGGTGATATTGCTTGTGACAGCGCAGAAAGATTGGCTGAAATAAAATAAAGAGGTTTCCATGGTGATCCCTTCATATTGCAGTAAATTTTCATCTTGCAGTCAGCTGGGTTATGCTTCTTCCCCCAGAGGAAGAGTCCTTGGCTCCCCCTGCATTATTAGTTCCTGCTGGTGCTAAAGGAAGGCTGGCAGGCCCTGAGTGGAGCCGCTGACATGGACAGCTCTGTGGTGGCCTTGTTAATTATCCTAAAGAGGTGGGGCTGCCCAGACAGCCTGCAGGTGCTTCAGAAGCAATCCTGCTTTCTGACTTGAACTGCAAATAGATAAGGAATAGATGTAAAGATGTAGCTGTGCCTAAAGGTAACAGGAAGGATGTAGGTTTCTTCCCATTTTACAGCTGGGGAAAGAACCACAGTCAAATTGGGTGACTGCCCCAAAACCAGAGCCCAGGTGCTGTTAGAGGAGGGAATTGAATGTATAATTCCCAGATGGCACAGATGACACCTTTTCTCCTGAGGTTCATACCAGGGAAGGCACTGACCTGCAGGGGAAGGGAAGGGAAGGGAAGGGAAGGGAAGGGAAGGGAAGGGAAGGGAAGGGAAGGGAAGGGAAGGGAAGGGAAGGGAAGGGAAGGGAAGGGAAGGGAAGGGAAGGGAAGGGAAGGGAAGGGAAGGGAAGGGAAGGGAAGGGTTGGGTTCTTAGCAAGATCGCCTGTGGGAGCACCACAAAAGGAAAAGGCAAGGGATCCTCCCAGGCTGTGGCTGACAGGGGTGAAAACTGCCCAGCAAAAGAGTGACCTTTCATTTCAGGATACAGGGAAACCCCTTCAGCTGTGGAAGGCAGTGACTCACGGGTTCCCCATAAGTGTGATCTCTCCTGCCGTGCCGCAGAAATGAGCAGCCGCAAGACGTGTCTCACTGTGGGTAGGCTCAGCAGAGACTTTCCCAGCTTCTTCCCAGGATGACGGCATCTTTCCATCTGCATCTGAACTTGAGAGTCATGCACACAGTGCTAGTCAAGCTCTGCCACCCAAAACATGCTTAATATGAAAAGCGTTTCCCTGAGAAGGTGTGTCATTGAATGCAAATGAATGCTGCCTTGAGATCGTGTTAATTTATGCTACAGAGCAGAACTCTCCTGTCTGCTTCATGCATCACAAAGCCAAAATAACCCTGACCCACCCGTGGCCTCACCCAAACCTCCGTGTCTTTGGACTGTTGTGTATTATATACAACTCCTAATGGGCTGGAGACTTGAGAAGCAGGAGGGATGCTGTGATTGTGGCTATCTGGAATGGTCCAGGGTGTGTGGGCACACTTGGGAGAGCAGAATAGGTGTGGGGATGAGGGGATCCTTGAGAGAGCAGAATGTGGGGATGAGGGGACCCTTGGGAGAGCAGAATGTGGGGATGAGGGGACCCTTGGGAGAGCAGAATGTGGGGATGAGTTGCTCCTAAACATCAAAATTGCTGGGGTCAGCCACCCGCTGCTGTTCTGCTGGGAGCTCATCAAAGAGAATGATAAAATGAAGCCTCTGAAGACTGTCTCCTTATTTCCCTTGAAGTTATTATTTCTTCCAGAGCTTGGGAAAGCTGACATTTTTTTGTCTCTTGGGAGGACACAGGTCAAAAGAGAGCTTTGGTGGGGAAAGGAACGGGCATAAAGTAGCCACTGAGCAAGAGAGTCATCCCATTTCCTGCCACTGTCAGTGCAAACTGGGGCTCAAGCCTTTAGCTTGGTAACTGCAGTAGGACAGCTATAAAAGCCTGTTTGGCAGCCAGCTTTTAATGTGCAAGCAGTGAGGTTCTTCTTATTAAGTTAACAAAAAGCTGTGATTCTTTCTGTAAAGGAAGGAGCTATTAATAAGAAAACAACAACCAAAAAAAAAAAAAAAAGAAGGAAAAAAAAACCACAGAGAGAGATCACAAGCTGTCTAACTCTGCAGGGAGAGGTTGAGAAAGTCTCATTTTAATAAGAAATAAAAAGACATGTAAGAAAATAGGAGACATGCATTGGAGGCAGTGCTGTTGAGCTGCAGTGCCTCAGGTCCCAGGTAATCTGCTTGGGGTGATTGCCCCCATCGTCCCAGGAGTGACACGTGGGTTTTGCCAGGGTAAATTTGCTTTGCAAATCTACCTTTGTGTCTTTGGATTAGCTTTATTTACTCAAGAATTCTGGAGGTAATGTGGAGGAATATTCATGGTTCTGTTAGTTAAAAATCTTCTCTTCTTGTTAACATCATTTCAGCATGTCATTCAAGGCAAGCACCTAAAGCAGATATTTTGGGGATTAGAAATACATTTTTTTCCTCTTTGTTTTGAAATAGTTTATCTCCAAGTTAGGTATTTAGTTGCTTAGCTTTGCCAGAGAAGCCTTGTAATGCTCCTCCACCATCCAGTTTTATTCCAGCAGAACGGTTTATAATATATTTATTTATTGAAAGCAAAGTAGAAACTCCTTTCTGTAGGAATTTTTTACCTCAGACCAGCCTTGCCTCACATCTGCTGCACGTCCAAATTACCCTGGACAGTCTAACAACGTCAGCACGTTGTGCCTTGTAAACAGGATTTTCCATCAAAGACCACAGGCACAGTCAAACACACTGAAATTGCATGGAATGGTGACTTCAGATCTCAAAACTTTCTTTGGCTATGCAGCCAAAACTTCATCTTTTGTACCAGCAACACTTGCTGAAGATGGACTAGAGCTCTGTTTCACCTGTCCTGGAGGTCACCCGCACTGCAGTGCACTGCTCCCTGTGGGATCCATCCAGCAGAAGGCACTAGGAACATGCTCAGAAATCTCACTGAGGCAGGCAGCCACCAACTGCAACGACAGGGCAGCTGCAGGAATTTGTTACTCTTTATTAAAAAGAAACGGAGGAAGGTTTTTTGTGGTTTTTTTTACAATTCCCGTTTGTTAAAAAGCCTGCGAGCACCTCATTAACTCCGATGGTGTGGTATTTTTGGCTGGTTGCATTGCTGAGCATGTGTTAAGAGCCCATGAAGTGCAAGAAATTACCTTTGTAACAGCAGTGGTGTCTTCCGAATGCAGTTATCACCTCCCCAGCGCTGATAAGGTGTGAAAAATGATCTTCCCATCTACAGTTGTGTCAACTGAATGCAATTAGCACCTCTACATGTGTTTAAAATCATGACCGCAGGTTATAAGTTTGCAATACATTAGCACTTAGTCCCATCTTTGTGAATTGAGGGGGAAAAAAATATCTCGGCAAAACTGGTGCAGTGAATACAATTAAGTACCATTAACATTCCATTAACTATTTTTAATGAAGCAAATCCAGCCCCAGATGAGTGAACGATAGGTTAGGGACTTTCCTGAGCCCAGGACAGGAGTTGCTTGCTATGTAGACGTGTGTCAGAGGAAAGTCTCTTTACTCCTGCTGGGTTAAACAGCTCTGTTAAGCTGGAGTGGACAAGCCAGGCTTTCCCCTTTGTTCTTAGGCTAGAGGCACACCAGGATCCTGCACGGAGTGTAGGATGTGCCTTCTTAAAATGCTGCCTTCTTTGAAGGGAAAAAGAGAGAGGAAGAGGCAGAAAAAAACCTCAGTAAGTCGTTTTTTTCCTTTGCTGCAAGTAGCCAAGTCCCAGTGTATTGATCATTTATTATATCCTTCTCAGGGTATTAATCTCTAACTGCACTAAAAGATAGCCTGACTATGTCTCTGTATGGAAATCTCTTCAGGGGGAAAAATTATTGCCAGCAGTCTCCAAACTTCTTCTTGTTTTGCTGTTTTCCTTCCAAGTTTAACTGAATAAAACTTATTATATGGAGGCTCAGTGTGACTTACACAAGAGCTTTAGTAATTTTTTCATGCAAACATGGCATACAGAATGGTCATCTTCAGACACCAAACACTTGTGCTTTTCATAGGAATAACTGAAAGGTGCAGATAAGAATCAGTGCAGACACACCCCTCAGTGGGACTGAAAGATGTGCTTTGGTGATGTGGATGAGTCCAGACCAGTCTCTGTGCTTGGACTTGTCCAGCCCTCTTTGCCCAAAGCCATACTTTTCAAGAAGTTTTTCTGATATCACTGACAACGCTCCACAACAGTGACAAATCCTTGTGCTGGGGCTTGGGATGGAAGATGGATGCAACAGCATCAGCTTCTCTATCTCACCTCTATTAATTTTTAAAAAACTATTGATTTTTCACTCTCCTGATGGATCTGGAACAGCTGTGACTTTTAACTTTTATTTATATTTAAATTTTATTTTCCTTTTTTCACTAAATTTGTAATTGAAAGTGTTAGGAATGAGACGCTTGACTCAGCCAATATATCAAGCAGCAATTCAATTTATTAATTAATATGGTAATGTAGGAGCAAAGACAGCGCTGGGTACAGTGGTGGGGTTCCCCTCTGCACGCCGGTTGTTGGGCTTGCTGGTATTTATCGATCATATTCATGCATATTCATAATCTTTTCCCAGTTCCTACGTGAGCTTTCGACAGTTTCCATTTCTACCTTTAACATCACAATTCCATACTCCAGGATCATAAATCTGTGATGGTGATGTTTGGTTCCTTTCAAATTTCTATACCCTACTGTGTATATCCCAGGATGTGTGTCCAGATGGTGGGGTCCAACTTCTGTTTTCTGGGATCATTAATCTATGGTAGTGATGTCCAGCTTCCCCTTTCGAAGTCACTAATCAGCAATCTTGATGTCCATCTTCCTTCTCCAGGAGCTTGAGATAGGGTCGCTTCCCTTTCTGTTTAAATCCTTTGTACATTCTAAAGCTACAGTTTAAAATCCTTAGTACTAAGCAACATTCTAAGGTTATAATTCAAAAGTCCTTATTACAAACCAGCTTAAGACTTAGACATTCTAGAACTACAGTTTAATATCCTTAATACTAAGCAACATTCTAAAGTTATAATTCAAAAGTTCTTATTACAGAACAACTTAAGACTTATAATTGTTATTTGCAAACAGAAGATTGGTTCAAAAGCCTTCCTTCATGCTTTCCTCAGTTGTTTATTAGAACTCGTCTTTATAGCTGTCCCATTTCACAACCACAGCTACACAGGTTGCCTTTATTTACCTGACATGAAACACAACTTTGTATTGCACAAAAGGGACAGATCCTCATCTGGGACACCTGACAGTGGATGTACAGGGCTCCTCCCATTGCTGGCAGCAGTCCCATGCTGGTACAGACCCCGTGTCTTATTAGGGTAGAAGGGAACACCATGGCCAGCTCATTTCTCCCCCTACATCACACAGGACATAAAGTTTTACTCAGTGATCCCTGCACAGAGCCAAATAACTTGTGGCTGAACTTGGGCATATCTTTGAGAAAAAAATACTCAATCTACTACTGACCTTGCCTTGTTTTCTACGATTTCCACACTGCAGGGCAATCTGCACAGCCATAACTGCTCTGAGAATGATGAGCACCTGCAGAGAGCTCTCTGACAGCGATGTTGGCCTGGTTCTTAACCAAAATCCAGTCTCCAAGGAAGCAAGAGAGCTTGGCTGTCTGAGTCAGTGCAGCAGTGGTTAGGTCTGGCTGAGGATGGCTTTGCTGTTGGTTTTTTTGACTATCTGGTTATATGAAATCTACAGGTCCCAGCATGAAAATTGTCTGTTGGGGATTCACACCTGTACCTTTTCTTTTATTAAATCATGTCTTTTAGTAGTTCCCATAGTGCATGGGGATAAATGCCTCTCTGCTATATATTGTCCACATATAGCAATACTCTACAGTGCCTCAACCCTGTTTTTCACTGGCCTGGCACTGGTGAGAGCTGCAACATCAATCTGCTCCTTTCTCAGGGCAATTCCTGCTGGCTCCAGGCTCTAGGAGTCACTCTGGTTGTCGCAGTGGGAGCTGCCAGCAGGAAACAGCATCCAGACAAGATGAGGTTGCACCTCGTAGGCAGAGCAGAGCACAAATCCTGCTGGCTGTGGGGGAAATCGAGGGACAAAGGGGCAGTGCCGGGTGGTTGCCTCCTCTCTGAAAGGCACTGACACGTGGTGGGCATCAAAGCGGGTCAGGAAGGAATGAATGTGTTTGAAGGAAAAGGCTGAAAGCCGGGGTGAGAAGAGACAAAGCAGGGTTATTAGGAGTGAGTGGGTTTGGGGTCGGAGCCGGCGCGTCCTGCGGCACTGCTTGGGAGGACGCGGCGCTGACAGCCATCCATCCTGGAAATTAAATTCCACTCCCTCAGCCGGCCTGGCCTGCGGCCCCACGCTCCCCATGGAAGATTGCTGATGGTGCACATTGCTGCAGGCTGAGTCCCAAACCTGTGAGATCAGCCAGAGAGGCTTCAGCAGCCCCGGGAAGGAGCTGGGGACTCCCGGAGTGGGGTTCAGCTCATGTGGACATGAGGGGTGCTGTGGCACACGGTTCGTGGTGACTGGCAGCGGGGCTGTGCTGTATGCACACGGTTCATGGTGACTGGCAGTGGGGCTGTGCTGTATGCACACGGTTTGTGGTGACTGGCAGTGGGGCCGTGCCGTGGCACTCAGTTCATGGTGATTGGCAGTGGGGCTGCAGCCCAGCCTCATCCCCAGTGGGCACAGCTGTGAGAAGCAGGTGAGCAGCATTGACAGCAATGAGCCATGGAGTGCCCAGGTGCACTGAGCAACCACCAAAGGGAACAGAGGGCACACAGGTGCACTGCATGAACAGGAGGCTATAAAAGGCTGGGCTGAAGGACAAGAAGGGCAGATGCTTGCAGCCTTCTGAAGTGCCCTGGTGTTGCTCTGTGTGGGCAGGTGGCTGAAGCCTTCTGCTGTGGTAAGGTGTTACTGTGTATGGGCAAATGCTTAAAGCCTTCTGAAACTGTGTGGTGATCCTCTGTGTGTTGTGGATGTCTCAGCTGTGACAGGGTGGGATGAAACTGAGGTCCTTCCTTGGCTGCAGGTCAGCCTATAAACCATGGAATGTTGTGGGAAGCAGGAGCTGTTCCTAATGTCCTGCTGCTGTGAGGACAGGACAGGTAGCATTTCCCTAGAGCCTGCCTGGCTTCTGTTTTCATTCATCCCAGCCTTTCCAAAAGGGCTGAACCAGTGGACCATGGAGCCCAAAACATCTTGTGGAAGCAATGGGAGGGGGCTGCAGTCAGCCACGGGTGAAGTGTCCCTTCCTGAGCCAAGGTGCAAATCCTCACTACAATCTCCTACCTCAGTGAGCTGAGCTCTGGGTATCTGAGGGGAGGAGAGGAAAAGGTGGCTAGTTAACTGAGGCTGGGAGAGTATTTCTGTGTCAGCAGGGTCCTCCTCCTCTGAGGACTTCCTGGCCTCAGGAGCAGAAAATTCCAAGATCAAAAAGCATGATTCTTGCTCGTGAGTCCTGCTGGGTTTTCTGGTGGTACACTGGGGGAAAACAGTTCATTTAGGTTAATTGCACAATGCAGGTATTTATAAATGGTATCTGTTTAAACAGAGGAATGTGCCTTTGCCCGATGAGGTCTCTGCAAAAACAGCAGTGTGTCACTTGACCCAGGCCTTTAACTGGAACCGTCTTGGCAATTTAATGAAATTAAATGGCTGGACTGTGGGGAGTTCATTAGTAAGTAATCCAAAGGCTAAAGCTTTGTGAGCTAGTTCAGCTCTCAAGTGCTTATTTGTGTTTGCCAGATCCAGTAAAGTGAAACCCCTTAATAGGTGCTGGCAGTATTTGTAAGACACTCTCCTCTGGCCTGGAGACCGTCACACAGGCATTGGTGTGATTTCATGTTTCTGCATGATTTTTTTTAATGAAAAGCACCTCCAGGACAGCCGCAGGGTCCCCTGTGTGTCGGGTGGCTTTGCAGAGGCACTTCTGTTCCTGATGCCATGAACCTCTTGCTTCTGGCAAAGCAAGCAAGGGAATCTCATTTCTTTCCAAAAAGGCTTTCAGGGGTGGCTGCTGCTGCCAGCAGTGCAGTGCTGAACCTGAGAGGGGCTCTGGCTTCCTTGTCGTGCTGGGCCATGGCTGGGATTATGGGCAGTTTTATTTTGTGCCATTTGCCCAAGGGTGCGGACCAGGGATGTATAAGGTACCTCTGGGATTCTGGCAGGTTGTTTAAAAGGATGCTGAATTGCTGCTTATTTCTTGTGAGTGGAAATTCAGAGAAGTGAGGAGGGTATGGATCTTCCTCCTGCTGTGTAAAGGACTTCTGGGTTTCCAGAAGAGAAGGTGCTACAGTTTCACTCTTTAATTCACCAGATATAAGCAAGATTTACAAATGAGTGAACTGTGGCACCACTAAAGATTTGGCAGAGAGTTCACTGAAGGATGTTTTAGATAGTCAAAGGAAGAACCTAACTCCAAGATACCTGAATTTATTTTTCATCCAAACTCTGTGCTGGCCCTTAAGGTGCATCCACCATGAAAGCCCTCAGGGAAGGTTCTCTACCCTACATCCTAGAAGCAGCACTTAATTTTTAAAAAACTGTTTAAAGCTTCTTGGTGTGAATTTGGTACGAGTCCAACACCACCGTGCGGTCAAGCTCTTGGGTTGGAGTTTAAGGGCTGTGGATTAGATCCATGCAGGAAAATTTCCCTGACCTGAAATCCTATGAAAACATGGAGTTTTCATTAATGAACTGCATTTTGTGTGAAAATTCCTGCTGGGATTTACTTTAGCTGCTGCATGAGTTCTTTTAAAAGTAAATAATGTGATTGGACAGGTGCTCCTGCCAAAGAAATTGAATATTGAAATGTATGAATATTAGAAAGGAAAAAACCGTCAGTCTGAGGAATAGATATCCCAAATATTGTCAGGTCAGCAGCACAGTTTTTGTCCTGGATTGTGTGAAATGCCTCTGGAATCAAATAGATTTTGAAAGGATGGTCACTGCCACACATGTAGGAGACCTGTGTCTGGTTACTTACAGCATGGCAGTCCCAAAGGAGCTGCTGCTAAATTAGGCATTGCCAAATGGAACTTAAATTTACACCATGGAAAAAGACTGGAGATTTTATCCGCAGGTGGATGTGAAAGGTCCCGTGGCAGCTACAGCAGATTTAAAATTCAGCTTTAGCCCTTGTAACAATCCTGTCTTGTCTTCTCTTCTGTGGGCTTGGGCCAGCTGCTGACCTTTGCAGCTACCTCTTCTCCTTCTCCTCCCGGCTCTGTGAAGTTCAGGAGCTGATAAAGAGACAGAATTAGCCACAGCTCTAAAAATCTCCATTTGCAGTGTGGTGCTGGGAAGAGCACTGCCGTGCCCCTGCCCACGGTGCTGCACAGCTTCCAGCTACAGCGGGGAGGCAGGCGGGGCTTTAGCCCCGAGTGCTGCTTTCCCCATGGAGCAGCATCCCAGCAATCGCATCCGAGCAGTCTTTCTGTGCTGGGAGTCCTGCTCCCAAGGTCCAGCCAGGACAAAGTCCACACACAGCCCAGCGAACCCACGGATGCTTGCTCAAACACGGGGACGAGTGGTGAGAGCAGAACGTGGGTACTTCCCTCCCAGGCTGGTGTTTTAGCAAGAGAAACCCGTCCAGAGCTGTCAGAGCGGCTATGGAGCGCTCCTGCTGGGGTTTGGGTGGGAAAGGTGGAGCTCTTCCCAGCGAGAGAAGCGGGGATGGGCAGGAGGGACAAAAGTAGCACAGCAACGACATCTTGTGCTGCACAGCGCCGGCTGCAGGTGCCTGCCACGAGAGCCGAGTGCTGCTCCTCCCGGGCCTTTGTCCCCCCGCCCAGCTGTGGCAAACCCCTTGTCCCCCTGGTGTCCCCACTGTGGAGGGCAGATGGAGCTGTCAGAGAGGAGCCTCGTCCACAGGACAAGGAGTCAAAGCAGGATTTTGGCAGCAGCAGATGGGGAGGGGGACTGAAAAGGCTACGAAGGAAATGTCTGTGTATTGCACTCTCTTTTCCCCTTTTTCTTTTGCTATGGCATTGCTGCAAAGCAATGGAGGATCCAGAGTGCTCTGTAGAAACCTGTGCCTCACCCGCCTGCAGATATCAGGTATGCCAGCAACATTTCATTTTCTTCTTGCAAGAAGCTTGTTAGTGCAAATATTCTGTCATATCTGAGGATCACTGTGGCTGAAGACCCATTTTGAAGATACAGACTGGCATTTCATCCCAAACGAGGACAGTAGTACCCATCCCTCACCACTTTGACTGCACCAAAATTCCTCCAGACTTGCACCCAGGGACTCAAAATTCAAGGTTTCTAGTGGAGAGGGGGCAGCAAAGTGTGAAAGCAGGTTGGGTTGGTGCCTCACCCCTGCCCAAGAGCAGCCTCTGTGAGGTGCCAGCCCAGCCCACCACATGGGCAGTTCATTCTGAGACCCTTCAGTTGCGACCCTCGTTGAATTGTGACCGTGTTTATACTGAATTCATGCCAAATCAGCCAGCTTTGGAACAATGGTGGATGCATTTCTTTTTGAAGCTTTGTCTTTGCCCACACCGGTGCCTCTTTGCAGAGCTTGCCAGAGGGAGGCCATGCTCCAAGATGTGTCAGAAATAAAAAGAAAAACCTTGGCATGAAATCCTGCAGCATCCAACTGCTGTGCTGAAGGTAGCCATGAGCAGAAAGCAGCTCCTGCCTGGCCTGTGCTGCATTATGTCTCTGGGCAGGATTTTTGGAGACGCCTGCAGCACGTAGCAGCAGAATGGCTGCCCAAAGTCAATGAGACTTTGTTCAGAACAGCCTCGGGTGCTTTTGAAAGGCTTGGCCTCTTTAAAGACTTGTAAATTACAGTTAATTCCTGTGGCTTAGGTGTATTAGTTGATAGAGCCCAGGATTACATTCCTGTCCTCCTTGGGATCCCGACTAGACAGCCTGGCTTGAAGGGTTGTCAGGGTTCAGGAGCAGCAGCTCCTGCCTTTAACTGCAGTGTCCCATTCCCCAGCCTGAAGGGACAGGTCTGCCCGCTGCAGCTGGGACAGTGCTCCTCCTGCACTGCACAAGAACTGAAATTAACCCAGCATAGCTTACGGGAACAAAATAAAGTCCATTGAGATGTGTTCATCATCCTCCAGGTCACCTCCAGCTGAGAAATGGGGTACTGGCAGGACATGTCTGCAGGAAAAAAAAAGAGCAGCTGTGCTTTTATGTGGCTTGTGATGCCAGCTTCTCTCTTTCCTGTGGAAGTGGAGGTGCTGAAAGGAAAGCCAGGATTGTACCCAGGCCATCTGCCCACAGAGCCACCATGCCATTACATGCAGTGAGGGTTTTCTCACTGACTTTGATTTGGATTTTTTTAGGGAATATTGGTCCTTTCCATGTTGTTTATAGATCACCAGGAAGAAGCACCCCCCCACAATGAGTTAAATAGCCTGACAAGTGCCTGTCTGACCTGTTATTCATTTTGGTGCAACTTCTGGACTTGGCTGTGGGTATTGAACCAGCTGCAAGGTTTAATCTGCTCCATTGCTGGGTTTTCCAAATTTTTCTGATCAGAAGGAACCTGTTGCCTCCCGTAGTCAAGGCTGTTGGCTTCAGGGGCAGATTAAATAATCCTGGCCTGTAGGTCAGGCAGGTAAAATACAGTCTGCAAGAAATAGTAGAGGACTCTAGAAATGGAAGGTGTGTGATAAAAGGATTTTCAGAAAAGTCACTGGTTTTGTCCAAAAACCAGTGTCACAGCTCAAAGAATTGTAGACAAGGGATGTTATTTTCATCTGGGTGCTTGTGCAGCACCTTGCCTGTGGAGCAATGAGATTCCATGATTTTTGTTTTGGTGTTGGGCTTTGGTGCTGGACTCCATCAAAAAGGAGGCACAGTTGTGCCTGTCCTCTGGATCTGATGGGAATATTCATCTCCCAGAGACCATTTTCAGTGTTGTGGCAGCACATCTCAATTCTGCTGAGATTTCACAGAAAAGAAAACAAACTCAGAAGAGCCTTGTCTGCCTCAATGTCTTCTCAGGCAGGTTCAAAATGGAGGCCAGGGTTGTCCTCTTTTTGTGTAGTGCAGTAAAAATTATATTCAGAAATATATCCAGGTGGTTTGCCACTCTGAATCTTCCTCTGCTGGACTGGAAAAAGGCCTGTATAATTTAATTTGCAGTATCTTGGAGAGCTCAGAGTAGAGGGTGCTGAGGAGAAGACAAGGGGCTCCTGTCTATGTCCTGGGCTGTAGACCAACAGCCCTGAAGGTGACATTGTGTAATGGAGCTGTAAGTCAGCACTGCCATCAGATCCTGGTTTGGAAACTCTTTTGGAGGCTGCCTGACCACTGCCTTGGCCAAAGCAGAGGGAGAGCAATGGCCACGGCTGCTCCCTCTTCTCTTTGGTTTTCACTGAGGATGTTTGAGAAGCTGTGGCTGCTCCATCCCTGGAACTATCCAAGGCCAGGTTGGATGAGGCCTGAGGCAACCGGGGCTCATGGAAGGTGTCCCTGTCCATGACAGGAGGTGGTGTTGGGTGGGCTTTAAGGTCCCTTTCCATCCAAACCATTCTGGGATTTTTTTGCTCACCCCAGAGAGTGGGTTGGGTGAAATCATACTGGGGCTGCAGCATGTCAGAGGTTAGCTGTGTCACCTTCTCTTTCTGGATCTCTGCACACAGACAGCCTGGCTGCTGGTGAATCAGGGAACAGTGACTGAGAGTAGAAATAGCTTTGCACCAAGAAGAAGCCAATACTGTCTTCACTCTGCCCACACTGAAGGCTAAAACCTTTCACAGAAACTGGGAAGGATGGTTGGATTGCTCTTAGTCATCTCCAGTGCCTGTGTGGATGGGGGCAAGGATGGGTGACAGGTGTGATTCTTTCCTTTTCTTCTTTTTAATTATTTTTCTTTTTCCCTTGCACCTGCAGATTGAAGTGTCTGCAGTGTTGTTGCTCACAGCAGCTCAAGGGCCACCTCAGAACAGTGCTGGGTGGTCCACAAGTGCTCAGGCTTGCTCTTGGGGCAGGAGGGTAAGAAGTAAAGCTGTGAGTAAGTGCACAGAGTGTTGTGGAACAAAAGGGGGCTTGGCTGACCCTGGCATGCTTGTCGAGGAGATGCTTATCTGGGTGCAGTGTTAAAAAATTTGCCAAGTGAAGTACTTGTGAACTATTTTAAGGTGGTGATGGCATTGTTCATCTTACAATATAACTGAAGTGTGAAACCCCTTGAGTATTTTTAATCTCTTAAAGTTGCTCTTCAGGTGCTGGGTATGCTGCTAATCGATGCACAAAATGATATTAACATATAATATATCAGCTAATACCAAAGAGAGGTTGTCTGTTGAGTACAGCATTTGTGCCACAGCTGCTGGTACGATTTTTATGAACAAGAAGTCTTGTGTCTGCATGAAACCTCTCTGTCATTCTCTGGGCAGACGTGAGCTCCGTGGCTGATCTCTGTCCCATCTCATGTTTCCTCCAGGCCTTATGAGGGGATGTTGGCAGAAGGAACACTCCCCAGAGTAAATCCCCCGGGAGGGACCAGCTCCTGGTACAGGTTCACCTTTTTTTAGTTTCCAACACTTTCAGCAGCATGTTTAAGCAGAGGAGAGGAGACTTCCGTCATTTTGCTGCTCGTGGAACCAACTACTGAAACTGCCCGGGAGGACAAGCCCTCTCACAGCTCTCTGTGCCGCCTGCCATCTATAAAAAGATCTTGACAGCCTCTCCTGTGAAAAGCTCTCACACCTCCCCTCTGCAGCATGCCTTTGATGCTTGAGCAGGTGGGTAGTCCTCAGGCTACTGAAGTGCCTTTCCTTTGTCTTCCACGCTGCTCTGTTCCTGCCCACCCACGTGTGGCTTTGTGAAGGTGGCAGGGGACCCCCTGGAAGTGTTGGAGCCCTCACTCTCAGGGAGCAGGAACGAGGAGGTGCTTGAGAGGTCCTTTTTTTGCTTGGATGCTACAGGTTTGTCAGCTGTGGTGACTATTATCTGTAGATCCTCAGATTTCTGGGAAAAGGAAGAAGATACTTAGCACTGAAACTAAGCTTGGGTCAGATCCTCCATCCTTTCCCAGGCAGGAGTTCACTCCCTTCTCTTCTCCCCAGCTCCTGCTTCATATTTGACTGATATAAAGGAAAAATCATCCATTGGTGTAATGGGATCACAGAAACCCAATGAGGCATGACATTATTTTCCTTCTTTCCCAGATAAATCCCTTGCTGTAAATTAAACAGTTTACCCATGTAACTACGGGTGGATCGATGTCTGTGTCAGTCTGCTGTTAATAAGGAGGGAGATTATCCAGGACAAAGTTGCAGACCTCTTGGGTCTCTCTTGCTAGTGATGAAGGAATGTTCTTCACAAGTTGAGTTACCACCAAGATCCTGGGGAAGCTGGGAAAGGAGCCCAGTGTCAGCAGCTCTCAGGGCGGGGGATCTGCATGGAGTGATATCCCCACACTTTGGGTTCTCCATGCACAAAAAAGTTTCCATTCCAAAGAAACTTGGGGTTAGCACAGGATCAAGTTGTCCATGCTGGTAGACCTTGGAGCATGTGGAAAGACAGCTATCCTGAGCCAACAGGAGCAACATCTGGACAGGGACAGGGTATCCTTTCAGGGGCTGTGCTGAGCAGCCTGGCACAGGGAGCTTTGTATTTGTGAACCTCCCCAGCGAAATCTGAAATTGCATCCACGCTATAGCAAAAGCAATCGAGTATAGCTAAGCCAACTGAAAGACAGGACTCATCTGGATTTTCACTGAATTGTCTTTCCAAAATTATTTTGAAATACTGTTTGTTTCACACTGTGGATATAAATTCTTTTTCAAAGGGCTTGAAGCGTGGCGAGAGTTTTATTCCCATGCTTTATCCCCCGAGAAGGCTTGACTGTGTGATAGGAGGAGTAAGTGATGGGAAACTTAATAGTAAGAAGAAAGAGTTGAGCTTCTCAGACTGCTTGAGTGCAGGAGTCACTGAAGGCTGGATGGGGTTTGGAGGAACCTGGTCTAGAGGAAGGTGTCCCTGCCCATGGCAGGGGGTTGGAACAAGATGATCTTTAAGGTGACTTCCAACCCACATAATTCTGTGACTCTATAAAATCCATTTTGAGTCACAGCAGGCCAGGAGAGGTCTGGGTACAGGAATAAAACATGAACCTGTTACTTCCATCACCCTGCTGCTTGCATCTTCTTTGTTAGGACCCTGTTAATATCTGACCAGTCAGAATCACAGGGAAAAAAAAATATTAGTTTGGGCTGGAAGATACCTCGAATATTGTCTTGTTCCACCCCTCTGCCATGGGCATGGACACCTTCCACAAGATCAAATTGCTCCAAGCCTTGACCAGCCTGGGCTGGACACTTTCAGGGATGTGGCATCCACAACTTCCCTGGGCAGCCTCTGCCTCACTGCCTTCATAGTAAACAATTTTTCCCTCATATCTAATTTCAACCTACTCTTTTTCAATTTGAAGCCATTCCCCCTTGTCCTGGCACTGCAGGCTCTTGTAGCTAGTCTTGCCCCATTTTTCTTGTAAGTTCACTTCAGGGACTGGAAGGCCACAATTAGGTCACCCCTGTAGTGCCCTGTCCTCTTTGCTAGGTTCAGTGCAAGGTGGTTGGATTTACTCTGGGCAGTGTCAGGAGAAACAACAAAAATCTCAGAGTATTCAGGGGTATCATGCTCACAAGAAATAGGATGCCAAAATCACAGCCTTCTCAGGGGTCACCCACTCCCTCTCTGCTGAGGCAACATCTGTCAGATCAAACATCTACCAGGGATGGGTCCAAAGAAGGCTCCTCAACCTCCCCAGCCACCTGGTTTTTCTCACTCTCATAATCATCAATCTCCTTGATCTAAGCTTAAACCTCTGGATACTTCCACCATTCATGAGCATCTTAAAGGAACAATTTCTTTCCTGTCAATAGAAGTGATTTCTATATTGTCTCCTCTTCCTCTGCTCTGATCTTCCACTCTCTTCTCCTGGGTCCTGTTTTCTGGACATGTGCTCTTCTGCAGTCCATACCTTTGCCTTAAAGTCAATGCAGCACTTATCCAAGAACTGCTTCATTTCTTAATGATGACATTTAAGCTGCAGTAATCTTGCAAGGGCTTCTTCTACCTCATGTCAAAGGCAAATTGTTCAAATTTTGATCCTCTTGTTAGAACCAGCCTCCTCTTTGACAAAAGCTGCAGTCAGCATGAGATTTAAGTTAAGCAGCACTTTTCCTATTACCCAACACATTTTAACTTTGGACTGGGAGTAGAATTAGTTCTGCAGTTATCACTAAAATAATGTAATCTTTCTGCCGAAGTTAGCAAAAAATACCTGATTAGTGCTCTAAAAACTGGCTGAGTGCTTATAACTCATGGTCATGGTTGGCAGGGCTCAGATGCAGCTCTGTAACAAACTGCAGGGAAAACCCTGCCCCACTGCCTCTGACTGCTTTCAGATCATTCCCCTCATCTCCAATTTCATTTGATCTAACTATAGCTCGCTGGCAAATGACAATTCATAGCTAGGTGGTGTTCAAAGTCTAATTACTCCACAGTTTTCTCAGTGCTTCAGAATTTCTTAATTGCATTAGCCAAGGTGAGAATAATTGCTGCTTTCATATCCTTGAGATTTCTCATACAAAAGAGGATTATGCAAGAATCTGCTCATTCTCTCCAATAAATGATCTCTCTGTTATTATGGAGAATGTTTTTGGGGGACTGCTGGGAAGCATTCCACCACACCATTATGCACCTGAACAAAACCTGAAACTTGCAGGCACAAGACTAAATTATAGTCTGGGACAATCATTAGAACACACTTTGGGTTTGAGGATTTTTGGGTTTTTTTTCCTTTTTTTCTTCTTTTTTTTTTCTTTTTTTTTTTTTTCCTGGAAGTTGCTTTTTCAGAAGAAGAGCAAGCCCCAAACTAGAAATAAACCAGTGTGCTGCAGTTGGGGATCTTCTGGGTAGAGGAAATCTGCTTTTTACAGGTCACTGGTGCTCTGACATTGCTCCTGGTCACAGATGCTGATATGGAACTCCTAGTCTGTAACAGTCACTGTCCTTATTTTTCCTTTGTTCATGAAATCCTAGATCACGGACCATTTCTCCCCCTGGTTTGTGCATCTTCAGGATCTTGAGCTGTATTCAAGGCTTCTAGATGTCTTGGTATTGTAGCTGTGTACTTGTGCCTCAAGTGCAATAAAGCCACTCAGGCAGGGAATTAGACATAATGTTCTTCCTCAAGCTCCAGCAATTAAGTATAAACATATGCATGCACAATAAAATGTCATGCATCCCTTCTGAGGCTATGACTACCATTAGAACAAGAAAAAAGAACCATGTATTTCCTAACATGCCAATTGGATACACTTAGTGTGAGAAGAAGGCATTCAGTGAGTCAAGCACTTAATCCAAGAAGCAAGTTGTACACAAATTTCTGATAAGGTAGACAAATTTCACACCCTGTTCTGTGGAGAATATTACATTTCATGGTGCTTTACAGATGATGACAAATCCTATTAAAATCCTGAAAAAAAAATGTATATGAGTTAAACATGGATATTTTAAATGATCCATTTTTCTGGATGAAGGGAAAATAAGTGAAATGGGCATTTTGTAGGAATAACAGCAAGTGCTATAGAGGTATTACACAGGGTCCTTGTCAGGAAGTAATCTGATTATAGCTACAGGGCAAATTTCTCTTGCACCACATGAAATAATGCTCAGAAATAGTCCAAGTACCTCTTCCAGTTGCTAGACAAACTCAGAGGATAAATAGGTTGGAGACTCTAATGGTGGGGTTTGAAGGACTGCAAGAATATCACACCTTTCAGGTTTGCTCCAGGGCTGTAAATCAAGGTGGGTTATGCCATCATTCTGAGGCAGCTGAGCTATAATTTAGGAGCTTTTCCCAGCTACTGTGAGTGCCTGAAGTACAGTGGCAGGAGCTTTGCAGAGCTTTAAATGATTGATTGCTTTTTAAGATGAGATGCCAGAGCTGTGGGTGCAGGCCAGAATGTGCTGTATGCCATGTCCATCCCATCTGGGCTGGGGCAGGCCCACAGCAGCTGTCCTTCTGTGTCAGTTTTGCTACAGATGCCTCCAAATCCTCCATCTGGATTCTGTCTCTCCAGGACTAGATAGGTCTCAAAGTAGCTCTAAAGGTCTGGGTAGCAATGTGACATCACATTCCTGGGAGTTAGTGCCACGTAATGGCCCGAGGAAGAAGCTCTGATCCTGAAGGACAGAGGTTTGTAGATGCCACAGCCAACATTTTTGGGAACTTTCCTAGTGCTTTTTGACAAGCAAGTGATGTGGAGCAAGAAATTCTGCTCTAAGAGTGTGGCATGCTTTGGCTGGGAGTACAAATATGGACCCAATCCAGACATGCCCCATTTCCTTGCTGTAAACCAGGTAATGCTGAATTCCTGAATTTCTCTGAGCTGTAGTGCTTAGAGAAAACAAAACTTATTCCAAGACATGATTCCTAGTGGTGTGACAAAGACCCTGGCAGATGGACTCGATGGCTCTTTCTGCCATGGGTCCAGGAGAACATGGTTTCTCACAGGCTTGTCCTGCTACTTGGCACCTCAGCATGCCCCTAAGTCCAACCAAATGTCATTTCTTCCCTGTGACCTAATATGAAACCAATATTCTGGAACTATTTGTCTTGGAAACTTAATGCCAACTTATTTACTGAAGTTCAATAATGCCCGTCATTTCTTCATGAGAGGTAAGGACTGGGAGGTGCTGAAATAGCCATAAGTGACCTTCTCTGGTGAAGGCTGACAAATGATCAGCTTGTGGGGACTGTGCTGGTTATCAAACACCCAGAAATATTTGAGGGGGAAAATTGCCTCCGAACACAGATTAGTTTACTAAAAATAGCATCAGGAATTACTCTTATGTCAGATGGTGTGGAATGATGTAAGAAACAAAGGCTGTTTGAGAGCCCCTATTACAAGGGATGTATGGGATGCTGCTACAATAATAATTTATATGGTTGCCTGCTAGAAGTTGATATATTTGTTACCTACAAAGAGTGTCCATGTTCTTGGAGGGAAAAGGCTGAAATTTTGTCCAAAATTTCTTTGGAAAAGACAAGAAAATTTGTTCTCAAATTCTGACAAAATAGATTGTCCATTTTAGAAGGAGGGAGGGGCTCTCAAAGAACAATGTTATTCCCAGTTGCTCCTTCTGTGAGGTTTCATGGGCCATGTTGACTTTGGGAGAGGGAAGAGGACACAAGGTTTTCAATTTGACTGTCAAGGTTTGGACATGAAATTCTGGTTGAACCAAAGGAGATGAGACAGGCAAGCTTACACATGCAGCTCCAGGAGGGTGGGAAAGACATCCTGGAAGAACTGGAAAATCACCCCTGGAAATGAAAAGGAGACATGAACCAACTTTCAGAATTGATACTTGCTGTTCAGGTGTGAAAATACATGACTACACTGAGGATGCACTTTTTGATTAATATTTTCATCTAAAAGCTGGCTGAATGGTAAGTGGCAGGGGAAAGCACCATGATGTGGTTCCCAAGTCTGTGAACACACACTTAACGTGCCCCTGGACACAAGGGGTAGAAGAAGATTGAGATTGGCATGAAGTAGCATAAAAATCAGCATCTGCCTTTAGTCAGGGGAGCTGTTGCCATCATTATCAAACAGAAAATCCTAGGAATTGTTTTTGCTCTCAGGACATGTAGTGTTTGTTCTTATAAACATGCTCAGAAATATGTTTTAAGGTGTTCATATGAGGTGAAAGGAGAAACTGTGGGAGAAACTGGAAACCCGCTCAGAAATCTTACTTACTCCTGTTGTCAAATGGACCTGAGTGCAAACTGGGACCAGAGGAGATTTGTGGCTAATTTGGGATCCAAATGTGTGCTCAGGGCCAAAGGCTGGTAAAATTTCCTGGCATTCACTGGCTCAGTAGCAATGCAGAAGGTTTATGGAAACACCCTTCACTGCACATTTTTCTTGCAAACAGAAGGGATGGGTTCATTTTCCTGGGAATAAGACCTTAAATTTTCTGTGGCATTTCCCAGTAAGCATTGAGAAGTTACTCAGGTGCAGTCCCCTGCTGGAGAGGCAGCCCTGGCTAAAAGACCAAGGAGGCTAAAAGAGCTGCTTATGTGAATTAAATGGGTTACAGCTTCCTTCCCTTCCAGGTATTTGAAAAAACCACATCCTCCTGCCAGGAGTGCTCCTGAGCCCCTTACAGTACTGCTGGAGAGTTTCTGGGAGCCCAAAGCAGGGCTGACACCCCTCCTACTGAAACTTGTCATGCTGAAGAAGCTGGGTTTACTGCTCATCAAATCTGCCATCTCAGCAAATTACGTTCTCAAGGGTTTCTTCTTTTGGCCTTCTCTTTTAATAGTATTTTTCCTACACTACCAGAGGTACTTTCTGTTCCCCATTAAATCTCCTGAAGTGTTGTTCTCCCCAGGGTGAAACAAGGAACCCAGTGATGCTTCAGGAGGCTTCACATGGTCCTTGCTGATATGCCACGCAACAAGATGTGTGGATGTGGCCCTTGAAGACCTGGTTTAGTGGTGGACCTGGCAGAGCTGGGCTCAGTGATCTCAAGGGTCTCTCCCAAACTAAATGATCTTGTGGTTCTTAGATGATGTGAGACCTCTGGTAGGAGAAGAGGGAAGGCCAGGACTCCTGATTGGGAGCTGGTTGTATGTGAAAGTGATTTGAAAATTACCTGATGGGAAATGTCCTGTGTGGATAAAAGGAGCAGGTGAGGCTATTTATTCTTAGTTGTTTGTGTGAGTTTTAAGCTGGGGGACCTTTCTGTGGCTGTGACTTAAGCCTTTCTGTCTCTTTTTTTCTGTATGATCCTCTGAAATGTGTGTCCTTCAGCTCCCGAATTTTTGTCCTCCCACTGTATCCCTTCAGTAGAAGTGGATGAGCTGATACAGACCTCACTTTTCCTGGCAGCCTGCTCAGAAGGTGCAGCCTCCAGGTGAAAGAGGAAACATCTCCTTATCTGGTACAAGGTCTTATGCTGTGGGGATACAGACTTCTCTTCTGTGTCTTGTCAGCCTCAAAGGTGGGCAGAAATTGTGTGGTGTGGCCTGATGCTGTTGAGGGGACTGACCCCAAACCAGATTTTACAGAGACACACTAGCAAGGCTTCCAGGAGGACTGGGAGCTTGGGGATATGAGCACCCTGAGTGTCTGTTCCCACTGCTGCGATTTGGGGTGTGTTGCAACACTTCCTGGAAGTGTTTAGATAACTTAATGGTGCCTTTATGGCATCTGAGGAGACAGCAATTGGCACACCTTAGTCAGTGCTTTGATGAGGAGAATGTTCGTATTTAATTAACTCTGCCCTACAGTACTGGGTGCAAGGCAATGGAAGGCTGAGCAGGGATAGGAACAATGTAGTCCAAGTCCAGAAATGCAGAAAGAAATTATGAGTTTAATGGGGCATGAAATTATCCATTCTGTTTTCTTCAGAGTTGATTGTAGTTCACTACATAGTCTGACAAAACTCTGTCAGAAACCCAAAAACATTTGCCTTCAGTGTAGGAGGCTGATGTGTAGCTCCAAGGGCTATTAGCAAATTACTTGCCCCAGACACTAAAATGCACCAAAGACTGCTCCCCATTCCTCAGAAGAGTTACAGATGCAGATGGAAAACCTAGAACATGGTGAATTTGCTCTCTGAATTTTTGAGTGCCAGGGATGTAGGAAGTGAAAAACTCCATGACTCTCTTAGAGCTGACAAATGTTAGTTGTTAGGGAATTCATGGATGACAGTATGATGCTCTAAGGAGTTGGTTTTAATCCTTCCCAGGGAGGGGAGCTTTAGGGCTGGGTTCCTGGGCTGCTTTGGACATACAGTTGTGAACATGGGACAAGGATATTGCTCCAAATCCTAGACAGACTTCTGTGTCTGCATCTTCATTTTGTCTCGTTCAAATGGTTGAAAATTTGCTCAAATCAAGAACTGCTTCAGCATAAAATTTTTTATGTTCAAGAAGTCTTAAAATTTAGATGATCCCATGAATGTTTGAAGGTCTAGTAGTAGGAGAGGGGAAAAGGAATGAAAAGAAATTCCCCCAGTCCAAACAGTACCAGAATCTCAGACTCTTGCAGTCAATTTGTGTTTGAATATAAAGCAAATAAAAAACTTTACAAGTACTGCCTTTTACCTCAGACTTGTAAACTGTCCCATTCCCACCCCATTTGAAGCCCACCCCAGCTATTCCTGGCTCAGCATCCTTTACCTCTGCTGCCTTCTTGGTGTCATTGGTGGGACGTTCTTCAGGTTTAATGACAGGAAGATTTATTTCTTTTGCTGCTGTGCAGACGAAAAACTGGCTGCTCATCCAGTGTTATTTAGGTGTGGCTCAGTGGCTCAGTGACCCCTTTCTGAAGTTCTGCCACAAAGAGAGATGCTGTTGAATGTGATAGAAATGGGAAGAACCTTTAAAGCTAAAATATAAAGGTAAAACACTAGCAAATACATGTCAGTTGGCTGAAATGACACCTGTGAATGGCTTTATATGGAGTGATTGAGAATCAGCCCTTTGAGTATCAGTAATTGTTCTGTCACTGGTTTCCTGGGACCAGGAAAGAAGGCAAATATTTTCTATTTGTTGGAGACTGTAGTTGAATCATGAACAGCTTTAAAAAGGAGCGAGTAAAACCCTCAGGCTGATCTACCTGTGTTTTTACCTTGAATTGCACAGGGCAATACTGATTTCTGTCTGCTTCTCTTACAGAGGCATTGCCAGCTCATACTTCTTCTATGCCTTTGTGGTCTCCAAACAAGGAGACTGTTTTATGAACAATGTCTTTAGACAACAGTGGGATGTCTGAGGGCTCTCCATCAGTTGCATCCTATCCAAACTAGACTGACTATAAGGAGAAGTTTGAGGAGTGAATAGCCTGCAGTACACAAATCCATTCTGCTGTGCCTGGTAGCAGCAGCTGCAAACCAAAAGTTCATGGCTGATGTCTCAGTGACAAGTCTTGACAGGTTTGGGTGCTTCTGCTTTGGAGTGAAAGGCTGCCACAGTCACAGTTTTCCTTCAGCACCACTTTGTTCTGATGGGACATTTTTTGATGTCATCGGGAGCAGTGGCCTTGGCAAGCCACATACCAGGTGCTGACAAGTGCTCCTGACACAGTTTAAAAATAAACTTGTGGATTGTTGGACTCTTGCAGTGCCTGTCTTCTGGCTCTCCTTTCTCTCCCAGTAAGCTGACTTGGCTTTTCAACAGAGATTGGATTTCACCACAACAAATTGATGCTTTGTCCTGTGCTTTAAATTTATTTTATAATTGATTGTATGATTTATTGCTTCCAGCCAATCAACGGTTGAAATATCAATTTGTGTTATCTTTCCTTCAAACTTATATTAACAGTGACCCTCTGAGCCACTGTTAAAGCAGCAGAACAAAAGAGATCTGGGAAAGATCGCCAGTCACCTGCTGTGACAGTGGGACACTGGGCTCTGAAAGCACTCTGCTTTCCACCTATTTCTCTGGAGAAACCAGTTCAGTGTGTGAGAAGGTGTTTAAATAAAAAGCTGTGCTTCATGTTAAAAAGGGAGGAAATTCCTGTTTCCTTGCTTGTGTGCCATCCTGTTGGTCCTGGGTCTGCCTGACAGATGCATTCCTCCCTGAAAACCTCCCTGCTAATCGTGAGTAGCAGATGCCAGTCTTCCTCAGCACGTGTTGGGATGTAATGTACCCCACAGCGATTAGATTTGCTTTGACTCGTTCACACCACACTGATTCAACACACATTCTTCAGGCTGAGGCAACACTAACGACTTTTCAGCATATGGGATATGATGGATCATTAGATGGTCACTGATAGGTTTTTGTTTTTTTTTCCCCTTCAGGAAATGGACCAGAATTTTTTTTTTTTTTTTTGTATTTTGCCCAGGCTTTGTCTGAAAATAAGGCATAAATGTACCATTGTATTTGGCTGTGTTATTATTTGAAGTGCAAAGGTCCTTGATTTATTCTTCTAGAGGGCAGCTTAGCCTTAGATTTTATTTAAATTAAGAGTGTATCCCCTTCCTTTTAGTGAAGTTCTCTAGTTTTCCAGACTTGCTTGGAATCTTTGTGATCTTTGTAATGAACAGTGACATGACATAAGATTAACACTGACATTTGCATAGCAAAGACACCCCCTACCTTTGCTCCAAGACCCATAGGCTGCTGTTGGGTACAGATACCACCTCATACTTGGAATTCTTTATTGGTTGTAATGTGTAGGCAGACTGGAGAAAGAAAAAAAAGAGGATTTACTTATTTTGTGGAGCACAATTTCTCATTCAATTAACATATGCAAAGTGAGATAGAGCATATATGTAAAGCGATGGACAAAAGTCATCACAAAAACTGCACTTAAAGTTTGCAGGTGTTCATCTTTCCCTATGTTGGTTGGTTGTTTTAGTTGCTTCACTTTTTCTGATGTATGAGCACTCTGAAGGGCAAAAGAAAACATGCTGTGGTTGTCCAGCATGGAGCACCTGTGGGAGTCAAAGAGGGAGTTGAGAGGATCCTCTCCTTCATCCCTGTGTTGGGGAAAGAATGGGAGCAAAGAGGGAAGAGGAGCAGGAATGTGGTACATCAGAGACAGGACCACCGGGAAGCCAAGGGGAGCTCCTAATCCCTGCAGTTATTGCTGTCTCAGGAGTTTGCATGGGCTAATTTAAACTGTGTTTGTGCTACTGTAAATGATATTTTTTAGAAGTGATTTGTGCACAGAGACTGCATGCACAAGGAGTAGGGGTAGGACTGTATTTTGAACTGTGTAACTTACTGTTAGTCTGATATTGAGATGACCGTGGAATACAACAACCCTGGGTACAATTTTTCTTAATAGCTTGATTTGAGACATTTTTGATTTTTTCTAATTCAAACCTAAAGGAGATATGACATGAACCAAATGTTGAAGATACCATCTTTATTTCATGTTGTAAATATGTTTAAGAACTCAGTAAAATTGCTTCTGACAAAATTATGAGGCTTTTTCTAATAGCTAAAACCCCCCAACATTTTCCCAGTTTCTTTTTCAGGATGAAATGTGTGTTATACAGTGTAGAAAAAGAGGTTTCAAAGAAATGGGTGTGTTTCCTTCTGAATATTAAAACTTCTTGGCCAGATCTGTTTGCAGCTCTTAGCAAACACAGGAATCTTTTATATTATATAAAATATATGTATATAACATATGTATATCTCAAGGTATTTGTGGTATCATGCATGTGTTTGATTCAGCTCTTCCTTAAACTAATGTTTCTGGGCATAAACAAACTGGGGAGAAGGGAAAGTCGACTTCCTTTTGGGCACCTGAGAGAAGGAGAGGTTGGACTTTGGTACTGCAGATGCTTTACATTGTTTATTTATTTATATATTTATTTATTTGTTGTTACTTCTGCATTCCCAATGACTAGAAATTTCTGTAAATGTAGGTAAAACACTGACATCTAGTGCCTAGAAGAAAGCAGCCAAACATGCTCCTAGACTCCAGCTTTGGGCCTCCTGGGCTGGGTTTAGCTGCTCAGTAATAATATGGACTGCAGTATATTATGGGTATTATATTCATGTTTCTAAGTTCAGACTTGACACATATTTGGGGCCTTCTAGACTGACATGCTCTTGTGCCCTTGCTAATCATGCCTTTCTCCAGGAGACAGAAGGAGAAGTTGAGCTAAACACCAGCTGACAGAAGTGACTCCTTCAAGTGAACTGTCTCACCACGACTTGCAGTATTTTCCCATCTCCTCTGAAAAAAAAAAAAAGTGTCCCTCCCTTCGGAGGGTTTTTTGTCTTTTTTTGTAGCAGTCTCATGCTGGTGAGACTGCCTCATCCAGAGGCAGCCTCCAGATCCCTGATGAGCCATCAGAAGCTTCCCTTTCTCAGTTTCCAGCTGATGGACTCCTGCTGTCAGCAAAGCTGCGAAATATGTTAGTTAGCTTTTTATGCCTTTATTATTATAGAGGTCCTTAGAATTATTTACTTCTTTCTGCTTCTGATGATCTGTTTTAATGATGACTTCCAGCAAATGCTTTCAAAGAATCTCAAAGACCCACATTGCCCAAAGACAAAAACTTTAAAAGATTGGCAGTTCCTGGCAATAGGACTCCTCTCTCTGGCTTCATTCTTTAGGCTGCCCTGCAACACAAAAATCCCCCAACCAACTAAACAAAAACCCAACCAAAAACCCCAAACTACAACAAAAAAACCCCAACCTCTTTAATCATGGTTATCCCCCTAAATTTGATATTTTTTCCCCACTACAAAGAAAGAAGTCTGTGCAAAGTCTGCTTAGAACACTATCCTTGCCACATGGATTTTAAAAACATCTTACTTTTCCATTTCTTATGCTTCTTTTTGTCATCTTCTCAAACCAGGACTGCCTACTGATTTTTAACTGGCATTTAAAATTATTATTATTTGTAGTAGTAATTTCTTGGCCATTTTAAAGATGACAGAAGAAAACTCTGGTTTGCTTTGCTGCCACTGCCCCCTCGTGCCCTTAACGCCAGTCCCCCTTTTTTAATGCTTAATCAGATTTTTTTTTTCCAGTCATTCCGCAGGATGAGTAGTGCAGACGTGCACAGCTAGGGCCACCAAGGGGGAGCAAAAATGCAGTGAGTGCTACAGGGCTCATTTCTGCAGGTCAGGCTTTGGTAACTGGACCAGTTCAAAACACATTATTCTGCCCCAGATGATAAAGAAAGCATTTTAAATTCACATCCAGACTGATAATGTACCAACTTAAATGTCTTTAAACAAAGAAAAAAAAAAAACAAACAAGCAAAAATGTTTGTCAGGAATTTCCATGTGCAGTGAGGCAAATATTAACTTGTGTTATTTCTACAGGCGACTCTGGTGTCTTCAGATACAAAAATGAATGAAGCCAAGTTGGTTTTGGGCAGATGCTTTCCTAAAAAAAGGATTATCAACCTTCATAGATGCAACACTGCAAAGATCCTTCACTTTGCTCCTGCCATACTGTGCTGATGGGACAACAGAAGCAGAAATGCAAGTCCATAGCACAGGCTGGGAGCCACAGTGAGTGGGCTATTAAAACATGTATATATACACCAATAATTGGCTCTTCTTATTTCTCCAGAGGAGGCAGTTAAGCCTTTAAATCAGCTAGGAAACCAGCTCAACAGTGTGGAATAATTATAGGGCATTTCTTACTCATTTTTATATAATCCATTAAGAATTTCCTAGATTTATCTTCCTATCTCTCCTCTTATATGTCATTTGCAGTTCCTAGTCTAAATAACTATATTTATGGGATTAGCCAGCAGACAGGCTGATGAGATTTGGTATCTGGGATCTAAACTTAGTATTTATTTCAATCTACCATGAATAAACCACTTTGTATTTTTTTTTTATCGCTTGTTGTCTAAAATGAAAGAATGAGTATGTTCTAGATAGTTTTGCTTTATTCAGGCTGCTAAAATATAGGAATTACAGAATGAAGAACCTGTCTTTTAGGAAACCTGAAATCATATCTGAGCTATTAAAGTTTAACAGCTAGTGGTGGGGGAGAGAAGTAATTACTTCCCATAACATCTTTCTCTATCAAGAATCCCGTTGTAACATTGATGCAAAATTATTCCACTGGCATTATAAACTGCCATGTAATGTCTGATAATGACACCTCTTACTACCACAGAGAAACCTTTGTTATGACTTAGATTACACATTCATATCCTGCACCAAATATGAAGATGAATAAAATGAAAGTAGATAGCTAATATATCAAGGTGGCATTTGAGCTGAGAGTTATCATTTTTTAAATACATATGTGAGAACATGGAATAAATTAGCCAGATTTTTGTCTCGCCAAAAAGGGGTAAAAATCAATTGTCTGCATAGGCATTTTAGCCATTTCCCATCAATAGGAAGAGTATTAGCAAAACTCAAATTTCCTTTTGCCTTCCCTGTTGGCTCTTTAGTGAATTTTTTGACATGGCTGCTGGTGATTTTCCTTATGCCATTTGTTTAGACAGGACAGGAAAAGCCTGAAGTTTGTTTTGCCCTTCCTTTTTCAAACTGATAGACCCTAGTTTAAAGTCTCCCTCCATCCTCTGCTTTTCCACCCTTTCTCATACCAGTGTTCAGTGTCATTCCTCTGGAATAAAGCCTAGCCAGGCATGAGTAGGATGGCAGTGAAGAGGTTCCCAGAAATTGTTTTGCTGTTGGAAAATAGGGGCTTTGTTCAAATCCAACGCAATGAAGGAATGTCGATTCCTTCAGATGCAATTTTTTTTTTTTGTTACCTGTTCACTCTAATGTTGAAAAGCCTGTCTCGAACTTTCTGTAATTTAGTTTTGACTTTGTGCTTCCTTTTGTTTTAACCTTAAATATAGGATGTTGCAAAAATTTCATAACATAGGGAAATAGGATTCTATGTATAAAATTTCAGCTTTCTAATGAAAGAAATTATTTGGTATTTTTGAATAAGACTTTGTTGTGACCTTTTTGTCCCTTTGGACCTTTGATATATCTTTAAATGCTATATTCTTGGGACGAAGAGTTAATTTCTGATTTTTTCTGGTCAACCATGCTTGTCTGGAGCTGATTTCTTTTAAGGGAATTGAAACACATCACCTCTAAATTCTTCAGATTTTCAGACCCAAAGTAGTTTTTCGCTCTGTCAGGTACAGCCTGAATTGCTTTTAAAAAATTTTCAATTAAAATTTTTAATTTAATTTCTCTGATTTTTCTCAATTATATTACAGCAAGGTTGTTTGCCTTGCTAAAAGTTTCACTAATGCCCATCAGCAGGGCCAGGATCCTAACACACGTGGTGCTTCTGCTGATGGTATTTCAAGTGACCCTTGTAATCACTGAGCATCAACTGGCAATGAAGTTTCAGCATTAAACTTTCACTTCGCTCATTTGGGATCTTAATTGTGCTTTGAAACGTTTGATGGCTTGGCTGACCTTTCTCTGGGTTAACTGAAGACTGAGATTTGTCTGCCAGGAGGGACCTGCTGAGGAAACCTTGGAGCGTAGCACTTGATTGGTGTCACTGAGTCAGCGTGCTCTGGTATCTCCAGGGTTAGAAATGCCTCTGAACTTTTTATGGGCTTTAACTGGAGCTATAGAAAAAGGAAAACGTTTGGAATGCCAGGAATTTTACAAAGAGTAAGTGATGAGTATAAATTGAAGAGCCACTTACACATTAAATGCAGGGATTGGATGCTATAATCCCTTTTTGTACTTCTAAAGCATTTCTAACCCTTCCTTTCCCCATGGGAAATTTCCTAGGGGAGCAGTGAATTTCCCTGCTAGTGGGAAAGTCCAGCATTGCCATCTCCCCCAGGCTGCTTGCCTGCTGCCATGCAGCAAGGGCACCCCAGGTAGGAGTGGGGCAAGGCCTTTGCTGAAAATCCTCAGTTTGCAAATTCACCATCTCCTGATCCGGAGCTATTCTGGAGATCTGCAGTTTTCACCAAAACTAGCAATTTTATCTTTTTTTCTTTAGGTCTGCTTCAATACTACATAGAGGGACAGATGACACCCACAATGAGTGCAGATATTGCATCTGCAGACTTTCTCCTGCCCCTATGAATAGTCCTGATTTCCATGCTGGCCTTATGGCTCTGTGCTGACATTTGTTCAGCCAGTCCCTGTGGAGCCTGGCACCGTGTCCTGAACCACCCGCCTCTCATCTCTGTGTAATTAGTCTGAGAGCCATGAGACAGGAACATTTCCTGGCCATGTTTGTGCAGGAGGCCAAGGGCAATACCAAACTCAGAAGGTGAGCAGTGGGGCAGGGAGGTGAATTCAGGCTGAGGGATGATTTGGGGCAGTGTGACTGATGAAACTGATTTGGGGCAGAGTGACTCATTTCAGGGGTCTGCAGTACCTACGTGTCACGCCAAAGAGACAAACCATTCTTTGGAGTGTTGCTCTTCAAACCTCCTTTCTTGATGGCAAAAGGGAATTTGGTGCCTGAAAAGAAGTCCTCTGCAGTAAGGATGCACAAGCTCATCCCAGGCTGCAGGTAAGTGTCCATATTCCTGCCGTGAGTGCTCTCATTAGCAGGACCTGGCGGCTCTGGATCAGACCCTGGTGGGGAGGGTAGAGTGAGGAAGAAGATAAGGGCCAGTTTCTTTCCAGCCTGTGGGAGAGGGGAAAACCCAGTGGTGTTAGGAATGACATTGACAGCCAGGGATGTGGCACATTTTGGCAGAGATTATGAAATCAACTAATAGAAACCTAGCATCTTATCTGGGGCTCCCCAACAGTCCCACTCTCAGCATAGTATCCCCATGCATTTAAAGTCCTGTCCCCTTGGCTGATACCTTTTTAAATTCAGCATCCTGCAATAATATTTTATCTTGTAATTATAATCCCGGAGCATGCAAAAGAAATACCAAGATGAATATAGTCGATTACCTTACCTTCATCATTCAGAGCATTGAGTTAACCCCAGCCACTGAATAATTGCACCTGCAAAATAGGTTTTATTGGAAGAAACAAGAGCAGGAGGACTCTGCAGCCAGCAGAGATCAAGACTGGTTGCCTCTGCAAAGCCATTTCAAGCCTCTTGGCTTCAGACTATGTCATTAGCTTGTGTCAGTGATTAATTTGAGAAGTATATATTCAGTAATGGACTATTTATTGTACAAAGCTTAGTCCATAATCTATTTACTTACCACTGCCAGCACATCACACAGTAGCACTGCAGCTAATATCGAACAAAACCCTGAGCAGTACAGTATCACCTTTTGATTTCTTCACTTACCATTTCTTTTCTTACCAGCGATAAGTCCTGCAGACCTCGATCTCTCAGCAAACCCATGCTGGTAATTTTTCCTGCTTTGCCAGGCCTTGGTCCTCAGCTCACTGGTGATACCCATGGTTTAAGCACCGTCCAGTCGGGACCACTGAGGAGCAGGACAGTGATGGCAGCTGAGGAGGAAAGGAACAGGGCTGGAGGCCACAAGTCTGCAACAGGAAGGTAAATGTTGAGGGCCAAAGTTGTTCAGTGAGATGCAGATCAGGAGAGAACTGGAGTGGATAGACTAAAACTTTCTTGGTTGTGGTTAGGCTGTCAGAATGTAAAAGTAGCTCATGTTTATACCAGCCAGTTGTATTTCCAGCTCAGGAGCATGACTCTGCAACAGAAGTGGACGCATTGTCCATTTTTAGTAGCATCTTGCATTTTTTTTTTGGGGGGGGGTGGGGGGCTTGGTAAGGAGGGCAGATAAAAATGTTTGAGGCGCACAGGGTGTGTGAATCCAGGAATTGCTTACATTAAACTGAAAATGCCTAGTTTGGTACAGGCACAGTTGATATGCCTGGGCCAGAGGGCATATCAGCTTCTGGGGAACAGGGATGAGGAATGCCCTGGGGACCTCTCATCCCTCCTTAGTGCCAGACTGAAGGGACAGGGAGACCATTCTCCTTTATTTCCTTCTATCCCAGCTGTGTCTGCTGCCTACATACCCTGAGCCATCCTCAAGGGTCTTGGGGCAGCATCCAGCTCAGCTTTTCCAGGTGTCTGCAGCAGCAAACCTGCTGCCTTGTCATCTGTTGAATACACCTGCTCTGGGCAACTATCTGCTTTACCTGGGCTTAAAGCCATGTCGGCTTTAAGAAGGAAAACATCTCTTTCCAGTTTCTGTGCCAAAGTCAAAACAAGGAGAACGCAAGGTGTCCGCAGCAGTCGGTGTGGCAATGTGCTCTTCTGGGATTTTCATGTGGGTGTAAACCTGGTGTGAAGGTGGCGCAGGGTGCAGCCAGGGCTGGGTAATCAGCTCCCCCTCTGATTCCAAGACCCCCGTGTCAGTGATGAGTGGCTGCAGGGCAGGAATCCACCCCACCTACCCCGATTCCAGCCGGGGAGCGACTGCGGGGTGCGGCTGGCCGGATCCCTGCAGCGCTCTGCCCCCGTGGGACACAGGGCGCACCCCAGCGATGCCAGAGCTGTAGCGGGATGGAGCCCCGTGATTTTGGCAGGAGCTGCCTGTGTGCCCCGCCATCGCTGGGTTTTGGCAGCAGCGGAGCCGTCAGGGGGCGGTGTTGGACCGCGGCTGCGGCGGCCGCACGGGCAGCGCCGGCAGCGCCCGCCCCGGCGGGCTCCGGAGCGTCTTCGCTGCATTTTGGGGTGTTCAAGCCTTGGTATTTTGCAACAGGGATTCGTTGCAACAAAATCTCCTTTCCCCCTTAATCCTTTTTTCTTTTTAATTTTCTGTCTTTCATTTTTCTTCTTCTTCTTCTTCTTCTTCTTCTTTTTTTTTTTTTTTTCCTTTTCTATTCTTCTTTCCCATTTCTCCTTTTCTTTTGAGGTGTTTCCCAGGCCTTCCAAGCAGTGTTTGTGAGGTCTTTCCCAGACCTTCCAGCAGTTTATGAAGCATCCCAGCGCTGGAAGGTGACTCTTTGCCAGTTGAGCATCCCTGCAATCACAGGTGGGCAGCTGGCACAGCCAAGAGCTCCGTGATGCCCCACCACACCCAACATGTTCCTGAGAGGACTCCCAGCCAAAGCTCAGCATCACGGCCATGTCTGCCACGTGCTCCCTGAGGTGACACTCTGGATAGCAAGCCCTGGTTTTCCCTGGCTTGAAGAGAATAAAAAGCCCTATTGGTGACAGCAACATAAACAGGTGAAAATGTGCCAGGTTAGTTTGCTTTGCACAGTTTCCCTTTCCTTACACTGCTTTGTTTTATCTCATTTTCATGGTTGCAAATTATCTTCTTTCCCAAACTCCAAAACTTTCTCTAGATGCAAACTATTGCACCTGAGTGAGTGCGGTAGTGAGCTGCCTTCACCTTTATCTGCTGCTGTTGGACAAGTGAATCCACACTACAGCAGAGCACTTGCAGATTACTATCTTTCTTCTGTGAAAGTTTGCCTATCAGTGTAAGTGGCATCTGGAGATGGGAAAGCAGAGCTTCAGGTACTCCACCTTTCTTTCACCAGGTCAACAAGGAGATTGATTTTTCTTCTGCTATGCTAGCAAAGCCACAGGCTTGTTTTTGATTCCTACTCTGTATGACAGGGATAGGAGTTGAAGGTAGGGGGGAAGGAATAAAATTTTGAGGGACCAGCTCTGCCTCTTGCAGTCATTGAAGTGATGCCTACCAAGGGGGGTGAAAGGAGAGGTCTTGCCAAAGCAGACAGTACGATCATCTCTCTGTCTCACATAGAGGGGTCATTAATGTTTGGGCCAGCCTCTTATTTCACTGCAGTTGTGTGCATTGTCAAGGCTTTCCTCAATACATCAAAAACCTGAAGGACTTAACTGCCCCAGCAATAGCTGGAACAGGAGTTATTCCTGATCTAAAGCAAACCCTGCTGAGGGCCTCTCTTTCTGTGATATTTGTGACACTGAACAAAGGGAATGACCAACACAAGATGATTACTTTTCCTTTTGTGCTCCCTTAGGTTAAAGTTTTGAGAGGACAAAGATTACTTCCAGTTCTGAATCCTGCTTTTGAGCTGATGGATTCATTGCAGGCTCTGCTCCCTTTGCACCCTCAGCTTCCCCCAAAAGAGGAGGAGATGTGTGAGAGCCAGAAAACCAACCACTGGCAGCCCTGTATTGTGTGAGATATTTCATTTACAAAGGTGGGGACATTTGTACCATCACTTTCCCTTGATGGCTCCCCAAGCCTTGCTCTGCCAATAGAGCTCAATGCAGAGAGGTCATTAGGAAGACTAACATGAATGCCTTGTGAAAGTCAGGAGACTGTTCTGAAGAAAGTCCCTTCCAGCGCTGAATTTTACAGTGGTTCAATGGGCTGGCAGGTGCAGTTTGTTTTACCTGGTTGTTTGGTTGCTTTGATCTTTAAAAAGTCTTGTAAATACCTAAGAAGAAGAAAATTGTTCACCTGTTCTGCATAGTGGAAAAAAAAAATCCACCCCAAATTGCACGATGGAGGCAATATCTGTCTCTCTGTGTCAGTGATGCTAAAGTGGAGTTTCAGTGGGAGAGGGCTCAGCCCTGGACAGGTTTTCCAGGTTAACTGAAAGGAACGTGGTGATATCTGAAATGCTACTTGCTCCATGTGCTCGTGGCTTTGTTTAGCGTGGAGATCCACAGAAGTACATAGGTAACATCTCTCTTTACACCTGAGCCTGTGAAGAGAGGATGAGCTACTTTAATGGCTCTCTATTTTTATTAAAATCCCTCTTTGTTGGGTATCCTGTGGTTTACACTGACTAGTACCTTTCCGTAAGACATCTCTCAATCAACAGAGACAACTATGTTTACAGGACAACTTTTTTCCCCTGCTTGTCAGCATGTCAAGCAGTACCAAAACACACAATCTCCTCCTGAATCCCTTTTTTAAAAATCATCTACTGTCAGTAATGGTGTTGGAGATGGGTTAAGACAGCCACGCTTCTGCTTCCTACCTATGGAGAGAGGAGAGCTTAGAGCATCTGCCTGAGAGGAGCCAGGTCTATTAGGCTCCTCTACCGATCTATTTAGGAGGGAGACCCTTCTCAGCACTGTTTTGCTGTTTGGGTTTTTTCCTTGCAGTTAACTGTAGATACACTTGAAAAGGAAAACAAAAATAAAAAAACCAAACCGGTGGGCTATTAACAAGCGGGTTTAATGTTGACAATGGCACTTTGCAGTGGGAGTGTGATCTGCTTAATGTTCCAGAGCAGAACAGCCCGTCAATTCACATCCCTTTCCTTGGCAGCGGTGGCAGCGCTTCCCCACAGAAGATAAAGCCATGTCTCTCATTTCTGAGAGAGGCTTATTCATAAAAAGGGAGAAAAAATTGATTGTCCGATCCACAGAAGGAAAAAACACACAAGGGGATAAATTATGAGAATTAAGATGGGCAGGCAGATTTCTACAACTCATGTATGTAAAAATCTGTTCTTGGTAGACTTGAGCTGTGTCATTTTAGATGCATTTCTCTAACCCACGTAAATATTTCTGTCAAAAAATCAAATCTGGAAAAGAAGGAAATTTCATTTTCCATCAAAGCTCTACAGTGATCTCGTTATTAAAAACAGAGGAAAAAGATGTATCAGGAAGGCAAAGCAGTTGCAGCCACATAGTTGTTTTCAATATTCCAGTGAGTCACTACATAGAAGAGCCTTTCATTTCTCCCTGTGGTTCAGACAAAATTGTTTATTAAGATTTTGGTGCATTATTTTAAATTTAAAAAAAAAGGAAAGAGGAAATAGTACCTCTTTATTTTAAAAACTGTTGCAATAAAAATTCAGATTATTCAAATTTATCAAGTGCATTTTATAAGGCAGTAAACGCAGCAATTTTTTCCTCATACCACAAAATATTCCCTGGGTTTTCCATCTCATTCACAGTCATACGTAAGGAGGCTGTTTACAAGGCATTGCTACAGGGAGAAAAAATATTATAGAAATGAAAACTTGATCCAACCAATGGCTGGATTTGTAATGAAAGACCTAAATGGAAGGTAAACAGCAGCCTAATGCAATACTTTAAAGGCAATTCGTAAAAAGTCATGTATAATAGATGCAAAGGGGATCTGTATTTCAGATCTTCACCCATGCAGAGGTGTGGAATAGAAGCTAATTGCATATGTAGCTATAATGCCCACTGAGCAGCCAGAACAGACAAACACAAATATTTAAGATATCTCACTTTTTTTAAAATCACAAGGTTGTGAACTTGCATTTTGTTTTTGTTTCGTTTTCCCCAGGAAATTGGACAGGAGGCTAGCTGAAAGTGTACCAGTGCTCTACAGGGATTTCTTGTGCCTTTTCAAGGAAGGATTTGCTGTGTTCTAGAATGTGTAAATATTGTTTGGGGCTTGTTTTGTTTTGTTTTTTATCTCAAATGCTTGCCAAGGAAATTGAACTGCACAAACATAATTAGCCAGGGGCTGAATATTTAATCTTAAATTCTGAGTCTTCATTAAGTCTTAATTTAAAAACCTTAGGAGGGAAGCTTGCAACCATTCCTGTTCATAAGGATGGATGGAATTTTTGGCAGGTTTTTATGGCAGAAGAGGGAAACCACTCAAATGGGGAAAGCTCAGCAAACTGTGCTGAAGCCAGTTAGTGGTCAAGTGGTTGTGTCATGGACAATGGGACAAGATCTGGATTCAAGTCACCTCTTGTATGGTCAAAGCAGGCCATGGTGGATGTGGCTCGGCAACCTGATCTGGTGGAAGGTGTCCGTGTTTGTGCGGTTGGGGTCAGATGGGCTTTCAGGTCCCTTCCAACCCCAACCATTCTGTGACTAGGAATTTAAGAAGGCTGTGGGAGAACTGGACGGCTTGTGGGGTCTCATTTCCCTTCGTATGAGAGTTACTCCAAATCCAAATGGGGTGTTTGGGGTTATTTTTTTTTCCATGGGTGATCTTCCAATGGCATTGTTATTTTAACCTGAAAAAGGGACAATTTCTGAATTTGAATCACTTTTAGTCTATCAAGAAAAAATAAACTGCTAGTACCTTTTATTTTTATCTCAATTTACTGAGAAAAATTTCTACACTAGGCATGATAGGGAAAAAAGAACTGGAGGGAGAAAAAAATAAATAAAACACATCCTTTTATTCCTTCTGCAAGTATTTTTATAAGCTGGGAAGCCATGGAGAAATGTAAAAGTGATTTCTCCTACACCTTCCTCTGTCCTTTTTCAATGATAAGAGCTATCAAATGACATCTTTGTAAGGAACATGCCAGACCCTCTGCACATTGAAAAAAGTCCAAAAAGCAGCAGCATTAATTCCTGTGAGTGTTCATGCCAAATCTGTTCTTTGGTTTAGTGTTGTCAGGGGGGTGGGACCTTTGTCATAATTTGAAGTAGTCCTCTTTTTTTTCCTGATCATCAAATATTCAGAAAAGCAGTAACAGTATTTTTTATTTAAAACTATTTTTTATTTAAAAGGGTAAATATGAAACTCGATCTTAAACCTTAATAACAAGATTTATATAGTACCTAGTACTTGCTGAAAGTTTCTTTTTCTAGTGCATACTTTTAAAACAACAAAAAAAAGTAGTGCAAGAAGAGAGCATTCACCTTGCAATTGGCTAGATTCCAGGAAAGAAGAAAAAAAAAAAAAAAAGAAGGCAAGAAAGGGAAAATTTGGGCAGAGACTTTCACGGCTGCCTGCAGACAAGGCGACCCACTGGCCTGCTGCCTGCTGCTGGCCTGCCAGCGGAAGCTTTGCCCTTGCCTTGGCAGCAGCACCCTGAAATGCCGCTCGGCTTCGTGCCGTGGTTCCTAGTGGGCTCTGGCCCCAGGGAAGGCAATGAGGGGGTTTCCTGCATGGAAAAGCACCCCCACGTGAGCCGCCTGCCAAGCAGTGCCCAGATACTTCCCCAAGTACCCCGAGATCCCACCTCAGCCTCATCGCTCCTGCTCTTGCCACTTGGGTGAGGACAAGTGAGTTCAATCCCTGAGTTTATAACTAGTTCGGTTGTAAATCCTCTTTGCTGCAGTCTGCTAAGTTATTGAGTGCTTCTGCTCACCTCGGCAGCTTCACGACTCCTACAGCTACATGGAAAATTTAGAATAACAGAACTATTTCACATGGCAACAGCGACCTGGAAGGATCTGACTGGTGCATTCCTACAAATCAATCCAGTGTGAGCTTCTAAGCCAATGGGCTGGTCCCCTGTGAGCGACCGAACATCTCTTCCTGGGCATGTTAACAGCAAAGCTTGAAATAATGGTGACTTCTGGAAACCAATTTTGATAACCAGACTCTATTTGTAAGGTATTTGGAGCTAATAAAGCTACTGTGGTCTTGGGAGTGCCCTTTTCCTTGAGTACAATGGGAAACTCTTCTTGTCAGGATTGCTATAGAAACAATGACTTATCAGGCAAATGGGACTATCCAGCAAATTGTGCCAGATGGGGGATGTGTGCTGATAACGCAGCAGCATTAATTTGCTCTACTTTGTTATAAGCAGAGCTTGCATTGCCTATAGAAATGTAAAGAGGCAGGTGAGCTGGAGTGTCTATTATTTATAGACACAATTTGTGCTGTATAAATGCATTTTTCATAGGAAGACTTTTAGAAAAAAAAAAGGCTTGAGAAACTGCTTAGTAAATAATTATGACTGGGAGCTTCAAATGTGCTTTGAAGAATGGGTGGGTATCCTTTAGTCCCCCTTAAAATTTTTCAGATGCAACCTTGAACATGTGGTAAGGAGTGGAGTGCTTTGACCATGTGTGAAGTACCCCAGCCCCATTTCTAGCAGCCTGCAGCACGATAATGCTGAACCTAGGCTGGTATTGCTTTCTGTCATCTCACAAAACTGAGTCACCCGTAAGCAAATGCAAATATTATTGGTATGTTAATGTGCTTGTACTGTGTGGCTTGAGAAGTCAGCACCAGACTGAAGTATGATCCAACAACATGAAGAAGAAAGAAGGAGAAACTCCTCGGTAACAAGTGGATAACATCTACATTTTCTTTATTGTATTTTGCTCAATGCCACTTGGGAGGATGTTCCTCTATTTTGAAAAAGGAAGAAGACATGAAATGTGGCAGGAAATCATTGAGCTGAGAGGAGTTTGGCTTCAGATGTGAGACATGCCACCAGGATCATAGAGAAGGTAGGGGAGAGGTGGGAAAGAAGGATGAGTGAGAGGGGACTGGGCAAGAGAATGCTGTGTTTGGATGTCATGTATGAGTTGGGAAGAAAACAAAAACGCCCATGTTTTTGCATGGGGGTGAGGGGAAGAATACTGCATCTTCTACTGGGCTGAATGAGGGTGGTGAGGCACTGGCACAGGTTTCCCAGAGAGGTGGTGGATGGCCCAGCCCTGGAAACATTCTGGGTCAGGTTGGATGGGCTTCTGAGCAACCTGATCTAGTTGAAAATGTCCCTGCTCATTGCAGGGGGTTTGAAAGTACCTTTAAATCCAACCTAAACTATTCTATGATTCTGTGAAATGTGAGGCCCTTGGAAAAGGAAGTTGCCAAGGAGTTTGATATATACAGGAGGAGGAGAAAAAAAACCCCAACAATATGATACTGTAATTCAGAGTGGACAACATAGGCCTGTTTTAGGACTCTTACAATAACTGAGAGTGTACTTAAAACTTTTTGCTATGAATGAGATATAAACACCACTAAAACCAAGTACGGTCTAAAATCTATTCTTGAGATCAGCCCTTAGTTACATAAAATACAATTACGAAGCCTGTGTTGTATTGACTGCTGCTGCAATTTTTTCTTTATAAGATATTTTTTCTATTATCTAATTGGGTGGCTTCTTTCAGGTTCCCAGAGTACTCTTCTTTGTACTTCAGGGGAATTTTTGTTACTCCTCAAACAATAATTCTGAAAAAAACCCCACAGACACAAAAGAAAAAGACAAATTAGTGCATTACACCACCCAACAATGGGCCCAATGTTGATACTGGATTAACTGTCCCCAGTGAATGGCTGAGCTCACATCTCTCTGCCTGCCTGGAGCTCCACTCTGCTCTGCCTCTGGGGTTATGATATCATCTCTGAAGTCCTGCAAACACAGCTGAGCTCCACACTGCTCCCATTGTAGGTCCCACTTCTCGAAACGTGGAGCTGGGGATCTCGGCCACGCAGCAGAGTATTTCTGCAGGACATGGAGGAGGTGGGGACACCTCCATGTCACTCCTTCTCCCCACAGATGTTCACCACAGGTATCTGCAACGGCCATGGACTTACAAAGAGCTGCTCACCTGGCTGTGCACACATGGAGCCTGTATTTTTCATTCTGCTTCTCCAGGTGTCAAATGAAAAGCCTGCACCTATAAAGAAACCCCCATAATTGTCTTGACATCAGTTTGAGGTGGGCTAGTAGGTATTTCCAAGGGTCTCAGCTGTTTGCAGGTGAGAAGTCATCTTTTTCTTGCACAAGCTTTCTTCTTGCCTGGGCTTTTGCCTGCTTGTCACGTGTGAGGCTGTGCTGGCAGGCAAGAGGATACCCAACTGAATATTTCTCTCACACCAAGTGTTTGTATTTGTTTCAGGGTCGCTCACTCTGTGCAGAGATGCCTGCTTCCAGCTTTGTGCACTCTGGCACATGTTGCCTAATGGACCAGGGCTTCTCATTCAGCACGGCTGACAAGGAGCATCTCTGTCACTGCAGCTGACACACGCTTGCTTTGTTAAATGACATAAGATGCTGCAGTGCAAGGCACAAGTTCTCCCATGCTTTCAGCTAAACAATTTACTACTGTGCTGCATATACCCTTTGGTCCAGCGAGCAGGAGGGCCCAGAGATGGTTAGATGTGTCCCAGTGGCCAGCTCTGTCCCCCTTGACATTGCAAGGAGAAGTGGAAACAAAGTGACATGTTGACCTAGTGCCCTACAGGTAGGGCATTCATTCCTACCCAGGCTGACAGCTCCCAAACTGCCTGCTGAGGTTCAGCCCCACGTGGCATTTTCTGCTCTGCTACGTCCCAGCTTCTTCAATCCTCCTGCCTCTGCACCATCCTGGGCGTAAGTAAAGCCAGGGGTTTGGAATGCGTGTTTCTGCCTCCAAAGTGAGGTATTTTCTGCATATCAAATGCTCATCAGCGACTGGGAACACAACCAAGGAGGTTGTGGAGGAGAGGAGGAAGCCACACTTGATCCCACAGAAACCACAAACCTAATTTCACACCAAAGGCAATTAGCCAGCACACATTTGGTTAGGGTGGCTGTGCTACTTTGCAAAACGTGACCTTTTAATGAGCTGTGGAGGTGGATCTGAGTTTCTGCTAGTCTACACTGGCAAAGGAAAACCACCAGCAGTTAATTATCATCAGGAGAGGGGAGCAGGGGTGAAGTGGCCCTCAAAACCATCTCTGTGCACTTCCAAGGCGTGCTTTGCATGATGGGATTGTGTCCCTGACTCCATGCCATCACACTCAGCCTCCCTCCCAAAGCCAGCAGGATGCTGCAGCATCCTTGGCTGGGCAGTGCTGACTCAGACACAGGGTCCTGTGCCTGCTCCCTGGCACTGCTCTCCCCCAGATATTTCACCACTAGATATAAAAATCCCTGAGTTAGGCGCTTGCGGCTGCGCTTCCCTGCAAGGGGAAGCAGTAAAAGGCTGATTTATGCTCTGAACCACAAAAGCCTTTTATTGCTGCTTTTTTTTAATGTAACTCTCTTGCCCTTAAATGTGTAATCCCTTTCTAACAGTCTTGTGGAAGTGGCAGGGCTCTCCACGGGTTAAAGGCGGTGTTTTTCAAGAGGATCAAGTTGTCCACCAGGTCCCTGAAGCCCCTCTTGCCCTGTCACAGCCAATCCTCCTGTCAACAAGGGAGGAGGGCAGCAGTAAGCTATGTGCTGCCCGCATGGTCCACCACATTCTCCCAGCCCTCAGCTTTCTGGGTTTGTTGGAGAGTTATTCCATCACTTGGAGTATTCCCTGACAGTCTTGGGCACTGCTGCTCCTTCAGGGGAGAATAAAAACCCCAAGCTGATCTAACAGCAACAGGGATTTAGGAGTTTGACTCCAGGCATATACACTTAAAGACATTGCCCAATTATTTCTTCATTTTTATTAATTACTATTAGTCTTTTATGGCCCCTTTTAAATTCAACTTCTCAAGAAAAATATTGCTTTGGAAAAAAAAAAAAGGACAATAATTTAATGAACAATTAGCAAAAGCTACAGCTGCACCATAAAAGAGAAATACTGGGGGGGAGGAATATTCAAATTGACTGGGGCATGCAAGTTGTCGAATGGATGGAAAGCCAGCCGAGATCCTAAGGAAGGGGTGATGCTGGAGAGGGGCAAAAGTACACAGTGTGGCATTGCTCGGTTCATTGTCAGGCCTGCTGTTAATTACTGGCTTTATTAATGATTTGGAAGCAAATAAGAATTAATTGCATCAGAAAATGATGCTACATTGGGAAGAGCTGAAAGCAGAGGTGAGAGCAGAAGAAAGAACAGCGAGAGAGGCAGGGAAGGCAGAGGGGTGTAAGAGGGATTTGATTTCATTCAGGCTCTGGGGGCTTTTCTACAGTTTCCCCTAGTAAAAAGAGCACCAATAATGTTTGTGGACAAGGAACAGGCCCAAAGAGGTCAGAGAGGAGGGTTTGGTTTGAATCAAGAACCATGGAGACCCTTCCTGTCACCCTCAAGGGAGGAACAGAGACTTGCCTGCAGTGTAAGGCAGGCAGAGTCCCCGCATAACAAAACTGATGGGTGTGGAGGGACAGCTGACTTCAGAAGACCCCAGACTGTATAGCAGGATGTGTTTAAAAGAAAACACTAAAAAGGCAATACATTGCTCTGCCTGCTGTGCAGCCTAATTGAAGGAAGGGGAAAAACAAAACCCAGATTAATGTAGAAATTGCATTTAATGATCATCTTGAGAAGCCATAAGACAAAATCAAGGGAGTGAGCTGCCACAAGCTGTTAAGGAGGAAACCCTCTGCCCACCGGATGCCAGTGTTGCCCAACATTAAATCACATGGAGAAAATTCCTCTGGCAAGAGAATATTTGATGCTTAAAGACACCCATCACTCCAGCTACCCAATCACCACCACATCCAAAAACGCACTTGCAACTTACTTGGTGGCACAGTTAAATCTATTTGTGACTCATCATTCTGGAGGTAGGCAAAGGTGACAAAGCCAAGGACGAAGCACTGTGTAAAATTTTACTTTTACTGAGCGGGCCCTAAAGAAGCCCAAGCAGAATTTTATTGCGCGGCTCCTCGGGCTGACAGTCTCCATTAACCATTGCTTAATACTGCAGCGTCAGAACAAACCCGGAGTCGCAGCCCTGTGCTGTTGGAAAGTGTCCTTCATCCCAGCAAGAGACCTCGGGGTGAGAATATTTTGCATGAAGAGCCACTGGTCTAAGAGCTGAGCCTCTCAGCTCTGCATTGCAGTCAGCGTGTCGTGTGCCATCCCTCCACGCCACAAATAAATCTACAATTTCTCAGCTGGGTGCCTTTGGAAGCCACATACTAATACGCTTCTATGGGAAGAGAGACCAGCCAAGGTTCAAATAAAGAGCTCATGTAATAAATAAACATGAGGTCAGTATGGGAACAGCAATAATTGCTTTGTATGACAAGATTTGCATAGCAAACATTCGTGATTAATGTACAGCCGGTGTCAGGTAAGGAGCCTTCACTATCGTTGTTCCATCTGCACCTTCCAATCTAGAAGGTACAGCAACGCCAGCCAGAGCAATTAGTCACTGTTTACTGAGAGGCAGATCGAGCAAAATTTTTCTAGTTCAATATTTGAGCGAGTTTCGCCTCAAAGCCTCCTATTGGATCCATTTCTGCTCCAGGCAGGGATCACTCTTCTTTCCTGGGGGTGGCAAGGAGGGATGATCAGCACTGCTGCTGATCTGCTCAGCAAGGGCACGGGGCACGGGCTGACTCCCAGCCTCTCCTCCTGGCCTCACCCAGGTGGTGTTCTCAGGGAAAACCCTAAGGAAGAGGCTGAAGACCCTGCATTTCAGGGCTCTGCTTCCTGGCTGCCTTTGCTTTCACCTGCCTCTGCCTGCCAGTTTCACTGCCCCTTGGCCACTGCTGATGTAGGCAGTGAGATGCAGCACCGAGGGCAACAGCACCTCCTTTACAGCCTCCTTTCTGCAAAGCCTGGCTAATTCGTTCCAGCTAAACTTCCATCTCTTTGGCCAAAGAGCAATAATCCAACCTGAAATATTTTCTTGATTTGGGGATTTTTTTCCTTTTTTTTAAAGGCATGCAATCCAGGTAAAGCTGTTAGCATCACTGGGAAGTCACTCCCAAGGAGTACTGCACAGACCAGCTGGAAAGGCATAAGGAGAGTTCCTTCATGTTGGTGAGATCCAGAAGGGCTTGATTGGGGTGAGCAGGCTTCAAAACCTAAGGCAGACATTTTGGGTACATGAAGCGAAGAATCGAAGGCGTTCTTCTCTTGTGCACTTGCAGAGTTCAGTTACGACCGAGGATGCCAATCAACTCATCAAGAGTGATAAATGGCAGCTGCTGTCTCCCACCTGTGATGAGATGTTGAGATTTTCAGTCTCTGTCTTTCCAAGACAAGTCTTGATGAGACACTGTTCCCCTGGATCTGTTAGGGAGGACGTCTGTGCTGGCATTTCACCCTTGTGCTGGGGTGGATGGTAGTGAGGGGGGATACTGGGCTGATGCTTGCAGAACCCTGGAACTGCAGCTATCCCTGAGAGCATCTAGGAGGTGCCACTAGGCTAGCAGGGGACATCAAGATGGGGAGTGCATCGGTGGGAGATGTCATTACACCTCTGTGCCCCACAGAGTTGCAGGCAGGCTGGAAAACGCGGCTCTCATCAGCTGCTTCAGTGCCAAGTCCACCCACCACCACACTGAAGAGTGATCTCCAAGGGGCTGCCAACCGGCCCTACTGCCCTTAAAACCTCTCTCCCTCCTTTCCAGCCCTTCCACCCTAAAGCTTCCCAACCGCCTCGGCTGAGCACCGGGATGCCCTACACTCATCTTGGCGCTGAGAGAGCAGGTGGGGTGCTCATCACTGCATGAGCGGCTGTGAGCATTCACGGGAGTGGGTGTTTTGGGGCAGAACCCAGGGAGGAGGGTGACATGCCACGTCCTTGTCCGGATGAAGTGCACGGCGGGGTCCCACAGCGGAGAGGAGCCGGGAGCGCTTCACGCCGCCCGGGATGCTCTTCACGTTTCAGCTGCGGCCGCCGCGCCGCTGGGACGGGCTCAGCCCGCACTGGGGCCGCTGCTGTTTCGGGGGGCTGTGTCGGGAGGTGTCCCTGGGTCGCTCCCGGTGCCACCTCACGGCACAGCTCCCTCGGGGGCCCGCTCCCGCCGCTGTTTCCGCGGCCGCCCCTCACGCAGGGGCCGGGGGGTGCCCGGGGCGCGCGCCTGCCCCTCAGGCCGGGCGGGAGCGGCGCGCGGACACGGGCGCGCGCGGCTCCGCAGGTGCGGAGCGCCCGTGTGGGGAGGGGGGGGCGCGGGGCGGTCCCGCCCGCCGCCGGCCCCCGCCCGCCCCCTCGCTCCGTCCCGCCGCTCCTCCTCCCTCACCCCCCTCGCTCCTTCCTCCTCCTCCTCCTCCTCCTCTTCCTCGTCGCGCTCCCGCCGCTCCGCTCCGCGCGTGCTGGCGGCGCAGCGCCCCGCGGCCCGGCAGCGGCGCGGCCGCCCCGTCGGCGCCGCGGCGCGCCCGCGGAGGGGCGGCGCTGGGGGCGGCGGCTCGGCGGCGGCAACTTTTGGGAGCCGGCGGCGGCAGCGCGGAGGCTGCGCGGGGGATGGCGGCGGCCAGGCAGCGGCGGCGCTGAGGCAGCGGCGGCGGCGCGATGCCGGCGGCGGCCGGGGGGCTGCTGTGGTGGAGCTGCTGCGTGCTGGCGGCGGCGGCCGGGGCCCCGCGGGCCGCCGCGGCGGCGCAGGCAGGTGGGTGAGCGGCCGGGTCTGTCTGGAGCGGCGCCTTCCCGACAACTTCTCCGTGTCCCGCTGCCCGGCGCGGGGTGCGGGAGTTCGTGCGGGTCCCGCGGAGCGGCGGCGGCCAGAGGGCGACAACCCCCCGCGGGAAGCGGAGCGGCGCCGGCGGTCGCGGATCGCCCGCGCAGCAGCGCTCCGTGTCCCAGCTCGCTGTCCCCGCCCGGCCCCGGGGCCACCCTTGCCGCCGGAGCCCCGGGCGGGCGCCGCTCGTGTCCCCGCAGGTGCCGCTGCCGCCCCGACGGGGCTGCGCTTCCGAACTTCGCATCGCGGCGCGCCGGGCGGACGCGGCAGCGTTCGTGCCCCGTGCACCTGTGCGTTCATGTGCGCCGCGTGTCCCGGCCCCGCAGCGTGAACACCGGGCCGGGCTGTTCGCGCACGGGGGAGGGCGAGCGGGCGGCTTGGAAGTTAACGCTGGAAAAGGCGCTTTTGCCTCCGGCAGGGTCTGCCCGGAATTTTTAACTTTCTGGAGGGAAACTTGCAGCGTTGGCTTGAATTTTGTTTTCCTCTTGGCATCCAAGCAGCGCTTTCTGCCGCCGTAGTACGAGCTGTGCCGGCTCAGTCGCCCGGGGAGGGCACGGGGAATCGCCCCCCGCTGCATCGCCCTTTTGCTGTGAATAAAACATTAAAAGGAAATTCCTTCAGTCTTTGTAACTTTGCTTTTTTTTTTTTTTTTTTTTTTTTTTTTTTTTTTTTTTCTTTTCCCCCCTCTCCCTTTCCTCCCCGGTGATGCAAAATTTATGCTGTTTGGGCGGTATTGGTGCAACAGCTCCTCGTTCTCACAATTTAGTTTATATTTTGGGGCTTTATGTAACAGAGAGAAGGAAGGATATGTTTGGTGAGAAGCGAAAGGAGCGTGTCCTGGCTTTGCTCGTCTGACTGGGCTTTGAAGGCGGTTTTTGATCTTGGGACACAGTTTACTTTTTCGCTGTGTGATTGTTTCCTAACCCTCGAAATCGGGAGGGGTGAAATGCTGGGCTGCTGCTTTCTTTTGTATATTCTCTTCCTGCGGTTTGAGTCGGTAAATCCCCGCTGAAGAAGAATGGCACTCCTCGTTTCACAGGCGCTGCTTCTCTGTATCTTTTTGCCTGCCTCCCTGTTTACAGGCAGCCTGATTGTTCGCCTCACTTGATACTTTTCTGTCTCACACTTTTCCTGTAGCCTGCCCCGGTTTTGGGCAGCAGCCGTCCCCACTGGGATGCTCCCGTGCTCTCCTGCAATCCTTCCCACCGCTCGGACTGGGCTGTTGGCGTGGACGATCACAAAGACTCTCCATTGCTGGATTTATACCCCAGTGCAAATAAAAAGCATCGGTCCAGGGTTGCTCGCCTGCCTTCCTGTCATCTCTGGGGAAGCCTCCTGGATCTGTGCTGCTGAAAAGCCTCTGTGCCCTGCACTGTGCAAAACAGAAAATCCATTTATTAAAATAGAGGGGTTGGAGTGACATTTCCTATTTGGAGGGGTTTAGGCACTGCTGTGGGTGCTGGCAGCTAGTAATGATTGAGCCTTGCTACTTGGTGCTTGCTGGAACAGCAAGGCGGGCTGGACAGGGAGCCATGATTTGCAAGTATTTAGGACCCCCCCCAGAATTTGGGCTTTCTTGGCTTTTGGGGGCAATAAGATGGGGCTCTGGCCACTACCCTCATTTTCAGTGCATTGAGAGAGATGGTGATGCCGCTGCTCATGCAAGAAAGCTCTTGGCCAAACTTTTGATTTCATTATCCTGTGTGTAAATATGTAAACATGTTGGGTTTTCTGATTTCTTGTCTCCGTGCTTGGGCATATAATGTTTGCAGTGCACAGCTCAGTCGGGGTCACGTGAGCCAAACAGCTTGGGCTGTTACCTGGAAGCTGGCGAGTCTTTGTTCTGCTTGAAAATAGCTGATAAATTAACTCCATTTTCTGATATGTGTGGCTGGTGAGTTGTTAAATAATTACAGCCAAATTAACTTAGTCCTGTTTGAAGTATTCAGCTGTTCTGAGAATAATTGTACTTCAAATATTTTTTCTTTTTTTTCCTTTTCTTTTTGTTTCCTTTTTAAAAAAAATTCTTTTTTTTTTTTTTTTTTTTTTAAATTTCCCAGTGAGAAGCGTGTTCAGCCTGATGTATGGGCAGTCTTTAATTTCATGCCTTTAGTCCTCTCTGGGCCATGTGAGATGGGACATGCCACACACCTTCAGAGAGAGGCGGCTCCTCTCCTTTGCTACAGTCCTCCTTGGCACCTCTCCCGTTTATTCCGCCACGATGTCTATTTGATGGTTAAAATTAGGCTGAGCTCTGAGTGCCTTTGCAGAGGCATGATAAATATCGCCTGGGAGTTTCAGCCCATCACTGCCATCAGAGGGCCTGGCCCCTGCACGGGGGTCGCTCCGTCTGGGCCTTCTCACCAAAGGGGAGCGGGTGCTGTTGTGGGCTCAGCACCCTCCTGGGTGTCCCTCCTGTGCCACACAGCCCTTCAGGTGTCTGCGGGGACATCTCCGTGTGGTGGGCAGGGCAGCCTGCTGCTGTCCCTGCGTGTCCCCTGAGAGCACTGCGAGCCAGCGCTGCTGCAGGGCAGAGGAGCCTGGTTCTGGTGCCGCTCTTGGGGCATCCCCGGGGATCCTGGGGCAGCTCCGGCACGGGGCTGCACCACGCAGGCTCCGTGCCTGCACCTGCCCTGCCGAGACCGGCACTGCTGCGTGCCCCAGTGACTGAGTTGTGACTTCGCTTTTAAAAAAAGAGATGGTAATTGATGTTTATGTGTATGGAATTTGGCACTAGGAGCTGCGCTTGTAATTAACATGAAAACAGTAATAATAAGGACCTGAAATACATGCCTTATGAGTAAGGCAAATGAGGCTTGGCAGTAGCAACTCATGAAGGGGCAAGCCTTTTTCCTGAGCCTGCACGGTAGTGAAGTGGGATGGGAAGCACAGAAAGGCACGTTTGGTCCATGGCAGCAAAGGGCCCAGCACCCTGTGGGTGCTCCTGGCTGAGTCCCAAGTGCTGCATTGCACTCCTGACCGTAATGCCAAGTTGTTCTGAAATGTGCCCTCAGTTTTCCAGCAGGGTATTAGCCACACACCTTAATGGAATTATATGTTTTATTCTAGTTTTCAGGGGTTTTAGCTTGGTTGGGTTTTCTCTTGTTTTGTTTTTCAATTGAATTTAAGCAAACCGCAGCACGTTGACTCGCCCTGTATCTGGAAGCACAGCCTGTGATCCAGAGCACGCCCATCTTTCCAAAGGCTTTTTCGAGAAACACCTTTCCGTGGGTCACTGGCCGGAGCCAGGGAGCTGCTGGGGTGGGAGCTGAGCATTTCCTGGGTGGTGATAGTGGGGCTTGCAGTGGCCAGCCCGCAGCCTGGCTCTGTGAGCATCTCTAGGTGGCAGCAGCCCCCAGGAGCTCCCAGCATGAAGACGAACCGCCCGGAGCTGGGGCTGTGATTTCCCAGGCTCTGGTCCTCCTGCTCAGCTCTCCTCCACACCCCTTTCCCAGGCCGAGGAGCAGCTTTTTAGGTGGCTAGCGGGGAATCAGCTGTCCCTGGAGTCCTGTCTTTATCTCTTGTGCCCCTGTAAGTGTGACAGGGAAGGTGTAAGAGCACACTGGGAGAATGACCCAAACACTGAAGTGCTTAATATGAGCAACCAGAGGAGCTCAGGTGACTTGTTCTGGACGACTTGTTAAGATAAACAGTAAGTCAATATCAGACCAATGACTGGGTGCTGAAGGTGAATGAGTTCAAACTGGGAATAAAGTGCTTGGTCCTAATAGTGTAGGAACTGCTGTGATAAGCTAGGAAAGAGAATAGAAGATAGACAGTCACTCAGCAGCACAGGCTCAGATCAGATGGTTCTTCTGCAGTACATACACTTGCTCAAAAAGATGATGAAGCCCATAGGTTTCATTTCTTTTTTGTGTTTTTGCATGACAACAACCCCCTCCTGATTTCCTTAGGACAGTAAGGGTGAGGCAGTACATGGTGGTTGGAGTGGGGCAATAGGATGGTTCCCTGGAAGCTTCTGAACTTTGTGTCCTGCCTGTGCAGATTGGGGTTTAGTGCTGTGCAACCAGGCATTTATGCTCTTAAAACCATGGACAAGTGATGGCAGCTCTGTGGAAACAGCTAAGCCAGGTCTGTCCTTGTGGGCTCTACGCACTCTCAATGCACTGAGGCAATTTTGCTGGGAAAGGAGAGGGGGCTTGTTCCTGGGATTTGGTTTTTACTGTGGCAGGAGCGAAGGCAGGTGAGTGCAGCTGGGCTGTTTCCTGTGAATCACTTGTGTGCTGACAAGTCCTCGGGGTGTGCAACAGGCTCTGATTTTCACTGACTTAAAAGGTTTTGCTTTTGCAAACAAGTGCAGGCTGCTGGTGGATTTTATGTGTGCCCACGTAGCCAAAGCTGAATTATCCCATGAGAGTATGCAATCTGCCAGAGAGATTCATCATTTCAGCAACTTTAGTTAATGTTTGTTTAGCGACTTCTTGTTTTGGAGGAGCAGTTTAAGCTGTGCTCTGTGGCAGTTCCCTTTTGATGAGCTGTGTGTCCACGTGATAAATGGTGTCATTTCTACTGTCCGCTACCTCTGCTGGGCATATGGGCACATGCCAAGCCTCCTGAAGTCTTTGAACAGCTGCTGCTATATATATCTCCTTATTTTCTTTTTTTCTCAGCCTGCCAGGGGAACTTGTCCTTCTTCCCACTTTGTATAAAGGGTGTGCAAAGTCCAGGGCAGATGAATATTTGCTTGTGCATCAGTAATTCGCGAGGGTCTGATGTTGGCTGATGTTTGGGCAGCAAAGTCAATAATTCAAACTGCAGGAGCACATACTGGTCACACCATAAGCTTGTGCGGAATACTGAGAATATAAATATATATGAGGAATAGAAATTAATACTAAAAGAGTATCAAAAAATATTTTTTTTGTTTGCTGGTGGTAACTGCTTTTTGTTTCCATGCCTGAAGCCTATAAACTCTAGCTTCTGAAAAAGGAGGAGGAAGGAAAATCAAGTAAATAAAAGGCAAAGTAAGCCTCAGACTTTCAGCAGATACAGTTCTTTTTGAACTATAAAAAAATGATCAGTCATTGTATAAGTGTTCCTGTAAAGTCCTTTTTAGTGACTTCTAAGATTATACTCATGTTCAGCTCCTTTCTCTCCCAATGTCTGTGCAGCTACACGTACAATAACTGAATGGGCATTTATAGCTTGATCTTTCTTAATCTCCTAATAAGTCAGCAGTGCAATGTGGGCTCTTGTCACATGGTGACATGCTCCTGTGTCTCATCACCAGCTGCTGTTGAGCTTACAGAAATACAGAGCTTGCAGAAATCTTCCAAAATCCCACTGGAAACCACACCAAGCTCAGAGCAGTGCTGGCTGTGGTACCAGGATCTGAGCTGCCCCATGGCAGGCAGGTCTCCCTCCTAGTATGTGTTCCCTGAGGAACTGAGGAGGAAGCTAGACTGTGAGACGTGCTGCTGATGGGCTTTAAATTCATGTGCAGAGGCTACTGTGGCACTGCAAGGCATTATGTGACCCTCTGCCTGCAGCTGCTTGACTAAACTGCCTAATAAATGTCTATTAAAGAGAGTTGTGATACCTGACCTCTCTCTTTTTCTCACCCCTCCTGATTGTGATTCATGTAGGGAATGGATTGTGCCAGAGGAAGGTTGAATGAAAAACCTTGCATGCTGTAAGAAAAAAACCAAACAAAAACCCCTTTTGAAAAAAAAATTGGATTACGGAAAAGTTGGAAAAGCCCAAAACTGTGAAACAGTGGCACAACCTTGGCTGTAGCATTGCTGCAAGAGCAGGACACTCTCTTCTCCCAGGTTGGTGATGATACACTGGATAAAGCTCTGAAACCTATGCCTGTCTTACTGACTTTAGCTGTGGCTTGGCTCTTTTGGCTCTGCTGAGACTCTCCAAATGGTGCTTCCATCCCTTTGTCTCCTGTTTTTCCCAGGAAAGCCTCTCCTAGGGGGCAAGCGCCTCTCGATTGCTGCGTCTTGCTGAGGTCCCTGAGCAGATATTGCAGATGTGCTTGCACGCTTTGCATTTCAGCATATGCTTAAATAACCTTGGTGTGCAGAGCTGAATATGCAGAGGAGACATTAGTGGAAATGTTTGGCTCATTTGAAGCCCTGTGAGCTGCTGAGGACCTTCTCCTGCGGACATGGCTCCCGTGGCAGGGGCTGGTACGGGCAGGTTGGAGCTGCTTTGGTGCACACACAGGAAGAAAAACCATTACACTTAACTTGATACATATCCCAGTGTTCAATTTCCATTAATTGAAATTACGTTGAAATATTGAACATTTTAAACATAAAAGTTTATGTACCATGGTTAGTATGCTAATGGAATATTTTAGTAGTCTTTTAAGGTTAATGTCGCAGCCAGATGCAATGATAAGCATTTGTTCCTAAGAATTATTTTGCTTTAACCCCTTTTCCAAGATTGTCCGTATTCTGGTGAGTGTTCATCGGCTGCGCTGTGCCTGCCAGCCAGCTGTCATTTTAAGGTGGTCTTTTTGTCATCCAATCCACTATGCAAAGTTGAATTGTAGTTATTTTTGCTCATTATCTTTGGCAGTAAAAATGTATTTATCTAAATTTAAATTGCTGTTTGCTGAGGATATGTGACAGTATTTAGAATTCAGTATTATTTTATTATCTCTTTGAAAGGATAAAAAAGGCTCATTTATTTCAAGAGATATTTCTGCAAGCATGTAAAAATACCAATGAAGTAGCTAACGTTTTCCAGTTGTTGTTGACTTCAAATTTAGCAACCATTGTCCCTCTTGATATATTTGATGCTCTAAAAATGTACTTGCCATTAAGTAGGAAGCTGAAGTGATTGGTAGGCAGATAATATTCTTCAGTAGCTATTAATAATGTTCAGAGGACATATGCATTGGAGTGTATGGAAAAAGCCATGGAATTGTGTAGGACGGAGGCAAAAATAATGCATGTAACTGTTTGATTTGAAAGCCATCCTTCTGTACCGCAGCGGCTGCTGCCTGAATTAGCACGTTGTGAACAGGAGAAACCGATACGCAAACAGAATGGTGTGCAGCTAATTTTGTTTAGAAGATTGAGGTTTGATCCCTGCTCTTTCACTTCTTCCATGAGCTGATTCAGACCCAGTGCAGTGTGTGGGGACCCCATTCTGTGGGGAGCTTTGGTGGTGGAAGCTGGGAGCTGTTCCTCCCAGAGCCAGCTTAGCTCATGGGAACAAGGGAATTAATAGCCCATTAAGAGAAAATGGAAATTTTCAAAACAAATATAGAGTAATTGCTACTCTTCTTTCCCTTTACCTGTTCCTTTAGCCACAGGAGGACTTCTGTGCCAGCACTGTGAGTTTCTCCCTGCATTTCTCAGCATAGAGTATTTCTTTGTCTCCGGCAGTTTTGAACTGCTCTTAAAATCATGCATGCTCGGATCCTCTCGTGCAACATGTTTTAAACTGCTGCCAGCTCACGCAGCTGTGCAGCCCTGGTGTCACCTGGGGCTGTACTCTGTATTGGGAAGATCATATTAGAAAAATGTGGAATTATTAGAGCCTATAAATAGTGGTGATAACTTGTACAGCATTTATGTCACCCTCCTGCTGCATAACACACTGAAGTCATGGGCTAGGTTTGTTTCTTGTGTCGCTTCACGTGCCACTGTGAAACTTCATTATATCACGATATAACAAGCAGCTGCTGTGTAAGTAATGTGGTGCCTGCAGCACAGGTGGGGGGTTCTTTCTGGAGCAGCCAACAACTGTAGTGATGCTTCACATTTTCCCTGCCTTGGTCCAGCTTCTTAGAAAGGAAACAAAATCAGGTCTGTGCTGAATGTTTCTGGCTGTCCAAGGGTTTTGGTGTTCAGCTTGAACCTTTAATAAAATTTCTTATAAAAGATTATTTAAGAAGCTTTTACTTTCTTGTGGTAGCCAGAGACTGGGGACAGGAAGAGATTCCTAATCTTCCAAAAACAGAAGGAAAAATAGCAGACAGATTCACACAGTGTTATTTGCTGCAAATTTCTTCGTGTTAATTTAAGTCCAATATCTTGGATTGTGAAACTCTCAGGCTTCATGAAAAAAAGAAGAAAAAATCTTTAGCTCCTCTGTATGCAGAGAAAAGTCAAAACTCATGTAGCTTAAGAAATAGGGGGAAAAAATCCAGTGATTGTTTTTGTAAGCCATATTTCAAAACCCTTTGTAGTATTTTATACAGGGGCTGACTGAATTGTGGTTTTGCAGTGTCTTGCAAATATTGCTGGTGAAATTGGCGATGGAAACATGCGTTCATTAAGACTTAACAGCTTTGGTCCAATTGCTGCCACGACATGTGGTTAAGGCATTAAAATATGTGGGCTATGCCTCATGCTACAGTGCAGCAATTAATAGGTAGGTGTCCTTTGATACTGGAAAACAGTCTTGCCAGATGTTGCTGTTGATTTGAATAATCCCACTCTTGCTGAAGGCCCATGGAAATGAGACAAAACATGGCAAATAGTGACCTTTTGCAAAAAAAGACTGTAGAGCGTGTGTGATTTCTGTAGGTCCTCTCTGTCCCAGGTGGATCTTGTCCTTGTGGGTGTAAACCTTCTGCTCCAACACTCTGTACCTTGGGCTTTTCCTGTGTTAGAAGTGTCCAAATTGTTCCAGGCTTTGTGAGAATTGCTGTGACACTTGTTTCCTTCTGGGGTTTTTTTGGATCTAGTCTGACTGATTTTTTTCATTGATGTGACGAAATGACATTAACTTCTGGTACATTCCTGACATCGGTGTTTGGGAATTCATCTTTTTTGGCTTACTGGTGACTGGGTCCTTGTGTTGGGTAGCCCCTGTCAGGTTTAGATTTGTTTGTGTTGTCTTTTGGGGCCAGTGTCAGGTTTTCATTGTTTGTCCTGAGCTTTAATTCTGGTGTTTCCCTTGGGCACAGATGGCGTTTCGGTACTTTATGAGGCAGTGCTGCTGCTGGCTGGTGAATGATGAGCACTGGAGCAATGCCAGCAAAGAGGAGGGATGCACCTCTACCTGGCTTGTTACTCCTCAATTTGGGTAGTGCTGATGTGAGCCAAAGTGCCAGGGTTTCTTGGGGTCCCAGCTGACTCTTGCAGAAGATGGCCAAAGCTCATCTTATGTGTATTCCTTAAACCAGCAGTTGATTAAATTCCCCGAGAACTAGTATGAACTGCAGCGTGCCTGTTTTTCTAGGAATATCTGGAACAAACCCCTTGTTTATTTGGTGGCACATTCTGAGGCTTATTCTGGTGGGTAAAATAAAGTTTTCCTTGGGAGTCATCAGTATGAGGTGCTACAGCAACATTATTTCTTGATCACACAAGCCTGGCTTAGTGATATTAAGGAGGGTGTATCTCTGTGCCACACAACACAGGACTTCACTGTCTTGTGGAGATGTAATAAAGAAAACTATCAGTGTAAATGATATGTAAATGTAAATATAGAAAACTATCCAAAGTATCAGGGAAGGGCAGAGAGGAGCAAAGGTCACCTCAGATCCTCTGTGGTTTGGGTATAGCTGTGGGGGATGAACTGCATAATGAAAATGCCTGAGGGAATGGGAGTTGCTTTCCCTGGCTCTCTGAGGGAATTGGAGTTGCTTTTCCCTGGATCTCTGCAAGTGTCTGTGGCTCAGGGACTGTGATATCAGGTCATCCTGCTTATGTGCTTCTTGAGTAAGGTGGCAGTGACTACTTCAGACTGGTAGTCTTTGTTTTTAACACTCTAGTTAATTTCTTTCCCACCAAGTTTGGGTTTCCAGCAATATGATTACTTATGGATTTGTAAGTCAGAAATAGCTTGGTAATTTCTATATTCCTTTGCCCCCAGTAGCAACTAGCATCTTAAATTTAATGCATCATCCACACAGAAAATTGATATTTGGCCAAAACTCGCAGGCTCTGACAGCTAATCTTACAGAGCTTTTTCTTGACATGTAAAATAGAGACTTGGGGTTGACATGCACAGGAAAACTGACAGTATTTAGGATTATTCCATAAAAGAAAAATACTCCTTATGATTGGCTGAAAATAGTTGAGAATGATTAAATTTAGATAAAAACCTTTCCCTAGAGATCAGCAATGCAAAGGCCTGGGACATCAACCGCTTGGATCACATGCAGAAAACCCTGCACCACCTCAAAATTCAAAGCTGGATTTTACTTTGTCTTCAGGATTTGTCTAAAGAAACTGTACTCATGAGCTGCTGACCAGCTTGCTAAGAATAGGTTTCTTTTAATGTGTTTGTACTTTGATTTTACTCCCTAGAATACATCCTGAGTAGCAAGAAAGCCCCAGATGTCTTTCACTGAAAGAATTACAATAAGGAACTTTCCGGTGCTTCTGATGGAGATACCTTGCATGTTTGTACAGCTATTTGGCTCTCAGTTGCAATTTAAAGGACTAAAGTTTCAGCAGAGAATCTTGGGGCTCAGTTTGGTGGTCGTGTACTGCATTATACCAGGGTTACATGATGCTCTTTTTTGGGTAAATACACATTTCAGCATCTTTTTTCAAGGTTTGGTTTAGGGTCAGTAGGTCTGGATGACTGGGCTTCAAAACCACTCAATATCTATTTATTAAATAGAGCATTTGTGTTCAACAGAAAATATAAGACCCAATTTGAAAATTAGGCCCATGCAATTATGCAGTCAGGTAATCACATTTGTAATTGCTTGCACAAATGGTCAGTTAGATGTGTAACTGTCCATTTGCCTGCACAATTAACCTGTTATGCAGATTGGGCTTGGAATACTCATGGTAGAAAACATGGCTTTCTGGAGATGGCTGTGTTGTCACTCCTTACCCTTCCATTGGTGTCTTCCTTTTATGGGACTGGTGTGATTTAGTCTTCACCTGTGTTAGAAACAAGCTCCTGAGTAAGTCCAGTGCCTCTGGGCTCCGCTTTTTTGTGGTCCAGATCTGTGACAACTGTTGAAAAGATTGTGAGGGGAATGTGTGTATTACACCCATGCATGTATTAAATTTAAGAACTGCTAACACACATATGAACAAATTGCTCTGGAATTTACTGTTTTGATGACATTTAATGTGATGCTTTCACAGTGGCAAAAAAAGATAGTTTGATTTGTATATTTTATGTGTGTATTTTCACATACACTTCAGAGTTACTTTTATTTTCCTTTTTTATCTGGTGTGCTGTCAAAACACTTCTTTTCAATGAAAGAGTTCAAAGCAACAGCTGAGGAATCTGTAGAAATACAGTCATCACTTTGCAGTTAGTGCAAAGTCTTGTTCCTCTGGCACGATCCCTAGGTGCTCACATGGGCAAGGCTTTTTGTGTCTCTGTTGCCACTCCATGTGTTTGAACATTAATTCTCCGTTTCCTGAAAATCAGCATAATTGTGTAACTGGCTCAATGTGTGTAGGCTTTATCCTCCAGAGAGAGGTGGTGGTGATTTTTTATCAAAATTTGGTGCTGTTTCTGAGGAGGGAGTACTTGTTTGTACCTTTAGAGAAAGGTGGGTGCTTGTGCTTCTCTTCAGACTGGCATGCAGGTAATACTGTTGTTCTCATAGAGCAGGAAGCCTTGCTGCCAACCATGGCATCATCTAACTGTGCACATTTTAGGGCTCAGTCTGGCACTTTCTCATGCCTGAAAAATTAAATTTGGCAGAAACCTTCAGTTGTTGTTGTCTGGGACCTCAGAGTTTTGAAACTCTGAACAGCTGAAACCACGGCAAAGCCTTCAGGCTTGACCTGGGGCAGTGGAGAGGGGAGCGCAAGAGGGCATTATAAAATAAATCTCTCTTATTTAAAATGCTTTGAATGGAGTTCTTCCTCGCAGCTTCAATGGCAGCGGTGTCATGGGGCACTGCCTGTGTGGGTGCTGCTGTGCAGAATGCCCACTGCTGCTGTGTTGGTGGGTTAAGGAGCAAAAGCGGTTTCTCAGCTGGCCCTTTGAGCCAAATCCTGCAGCTTTTCCCTGAGAATCAGGAGGCTGGAGTGATTATCTGCACATCAGATCAGCTGCTGGTGGTCCAAGTGTGGCTGCAGTGTGCTGCTCCCGGTACCTCTGCTCCTGCTGCGGTTCTGCTCTCTCCCAAGGAGGGATTTTCCGCAAGGCGTCCCCCAGTGCGCATGTGGGGAGGGTGCTCTCGCTGAAGGGCGAGGTGGCACCTTGGTTTCATGCTGGGTTGCCTTCCCAAAGCGATGGTACGCTGAGCCCGAGAAGGATTAAGCAGGAGCATATTAAGGTCACTTTTTATTCCTGAGCTAGAGGTTTATGTCCTCTGTGCATATTAATTTCACAGCTTGAGATATGGTAGAAAGGAGAGCAAATAAGAATGTTGGGTAGCCTCAGCAATTGAGCTGCAAGAGAGAGCAAAAGCTAACAAGCTGCTTTTCCTTTCCAGGCTACATTAGCATGAATGCTGTAAAAACAGTGGAAAGATCCAAGGCAAAACTCCAAAATTACCAGCATTATATTTTAATTTTGTTTGTGTCCGTGTGGCATTTAATTCATTTTGGCTGGTATTTGTAGGAGGTTATGGGGAGAAAGAACAGAGAGTTGCAGGTTGCTGTATGCAAAACTAAAATCTTTTATGTCTTACATGCTTATAAAACAGAGGTTGCAAAACTCTTCCTTGCACCTTCCCAGTAGCTTTGATGGGGGATACACACCCACAGAGGGTGAGGGAGATGGTGTCAGAAAAGCACAGTTTGTAGTTGAGCTGCAGCCAAAAACACAGGTGGAGGAATGACCCGATAGGGTATTTGAAAGAGGCAGCCGGGAGTGGGAGTGGTGTCAGAGCACAGGAGGCTCTTTGAGCTCTGTCCTGGCAGCTTTGATAAATTGAAAATCCTTTGACTTTTTGTGGGATGCACAGGCAGTCTTTTCAAATTCCAGTGTGGGTGATTGCATTTTCTTTATTCTTCTGTATAGGACCCATCAGCCTTTGGGGAAGGTGGGAGCTGGATGGGGGGTTTGTGGGCCGTAGCTGCTGGCTCTGTGATGTTGAATGTGGGGTTGGCCTTGCTGAGCTTCCTAGAGCATTTAGATGTTGCTGGGAAAGTTTTTGTGGCCATTGGTGACCACTTGCTCTCTTTTCTGCTGTGGGAAACGTGGTTCTGAAGACCTGTAAGCTCTCCAAAGCCATGGATTTCTAGTCCATGGTGTCATTTCAGCTTCATGAGATGGACAGCCTTCTGAGTAAAAGTATAAATCATAAAGTGTTCCAGGAGAAGAAGGGATAACAAAATGTGCTGTGGAAATTATAATACTAATTATATTACATTAGTGCAGAGGAGCTAATAGTTCTCCTTGCTCCATAGCAACTGCTGTGCTTTGTCACGGGTACTGCTGTGGGAAAAGGCAGATGAAGGGGTTAAATCTTGTTATCCAGGAGCAGCCAGGCCTGCTCTCTTCCCAGTCTTGTTCTGGAGCTGTGTGACTTAAAGCACTGTGGGGTTGGTGGTTTGGCAGGCTTGACCCCACGGTGGGAGAGCAGGTTGAAAGCCAGTCCCACAGGGAGCATCCAAAGCCTTTTTACACTCGTGTTTGGGTCCCTCTGCCTCCTTCTGAGTCACCAGCACAGCTTCCACAGCCTCCGGTACAGACTGGTTTATCTCTTAATCTGGCCATGTAATAAGATATTATAGGTGAATTAAAAGATGTTTTCATTAGGGCAGTTTTGGCTTACTGTGAGCAATCTAAAAATAGACTGTGGATATTCTTGATCTTTAGAGGCATTAGCCTACCTTTAAAAAACAAGTAAAGAACGAGGTATTTTATACACAGCTTTCAGAGATGTATGAAAAAAAGCAGACTACAAAGCACAGCACAGGAAAATTGATTCATCATCAATTTATTGCATGGAGCTCTAGGCAAGCTCATCTCAAGACAGAACAGAGATCTATAAAATCTTTTCATCTGAAACTATGAATTAAATTGGGAGGAACTGCTGATGATGAGAGGCCAGAACCAACTCTTAAACCAGACATTCTTTCGGGAATGGGTCTTCTGCTGCAGCAAGATTTTCACCAGCCAGGGATGTGGGGCTTAATTCTTATTACCCTGCTTCTCTCCTTACAGTGAATCTGGCTTATGTGGGAGCAAGCCTGTAATACTCCCCCTGTTCTCCCCACCCTTGATTTCAGTATCAGTGAATTTCTTCATCAGTGTCTTGTTAATCTTGCAGTTTCTTTTCCTGATGTGTTCTCCTCTTCTTCTATTGTGTGTGTGGATTCTTTAAACCTCCTACTGACAAGGAAACTTGACTTTTTCAGCTGGAAGCCTCTTAAAACAAGCAGATGCATCTCCATTGTAAGATCACTATATAAATAAATTAAACTTCTTCATATATTCTCTTCAAAGAAGCAAGTGAGACAATGCTCAAGAACTCCTGTCTGCTTTTTTTTTTTTTTTTTTTTTTTTTTTTTTTTTTTTTTTGCATAGGGGGAAGCTGTATTATGTCAGCGACCTGTAATAAATAGCACTGCAATGAGAAGCGACAGCCTCATTCACTTTGCATCCATGCAGAAACAACTAAGCTCTCTTCCCATGCCACGGGAAAAAAGAAAAAAGAAAGTGAGAAAGAAGGGAATTAAAGAAAAGAATTGACCTTGGCTTGCAGTTGCTCTGGTACTAGCAGGAAGCAGTCTACCAGTGAGACACTGAAGTTTTGTGGTCATGTTGCCTGTGTTACTGCAGACTGTGCATCCCAGAGTGGAGCCTGTGTCGTCCTGCTGCCTGGAAGTGTAGTTAGCCAAGATCTTAACTGGCAAAAGACAGTGGTGTGGAAGGCTGAAGTATTTTGACAGAGGGTGGGGAGGGAAGGAGGAAGGGCTTACACAGTAGTGAGGTGTGGTGTAGTCAGACCACTTCTCTGCAGTTGGTTAGTTTTTCATCTCCTGGATTTGTCAGAATTTATGGTGATGTTAAGGTAATTTGGAGGTTTTCTTGCAAATAATATATGCTAAATAAAAGGGGGAAAATGTAAAAGGCCTTTAAGAGTACTGGTTGAAAGCAGACTAAAGGAAATGTACTTTTGTACATCTTTCTGTAACACTTGCTGTTAAATCTCTAGATGGTTTTCTTTATTGCTTTCTCATTGGGGTGTATGATTTTTGAAGTTTGTAAAAAATCTACCAAAAAAACCCCTACTTTTATTATGTGCTGGGGTTTTATATCAGCAGGTGCCTGCTCTTGCCCTGTGTGGACTCTCCATCTGTTTGTGCTGGAATAGCCAGAAAGTTTCTAGGGATTGGGAACCACAAGCTCCACTGGCTTTGGCATGCTCTGGGTCTGGATCCAGAATTCCCCATCCCCTCTCCTGGTAGCTTTTCATGGGAGCTGCTCATCCCACTGTAGTACCCTGGCTTTGCTGTGGGATCCAGCAGGTTGGGATGGCTAAACCTCTCCTTTGCTTTGCCTGGGAAAGGGGAATGGCAGCTGGCACACTCTTTTAGCATCAGGCTGCTGCTGAGCACAGTGCTGGTGGTCCTTTCAGTGTGTCTGTGTGTCCATCTGTCTGTTGCCTGCTGTCTCTATGGAGCAGCACAGGCCTGCATTGGAGACATGGGAGAAGAGCTCTTGTCTGCAGGGGTGTGGTTTCCCATGGCAAGATGAGGAAGGTGGAAGGATGCAGCAGGAAGAGGGCAACAGGGGAGAGAGAATACACAAACCACTTTTGTTTGGTTATGGTTAGGGTTTCTGAATGGTGTTTTTTGTTTGTTTTGTTTGGTGCTTTTTTAGGAGCCCTTTCAGGCAAGCCTCACTTGCCCAACATCATCATCTGCTGGGGTCATCCTGCAGTAAATACAGTTATTGGCCCTGCCCCTTGCTGAGCAAGGGAGGTGTTGGTGAAATTGCACTCAGTTATCTCCCCCAGCAGTGTGCCTGGTCAAGGCTCCTCGTGGTAAGAAAATGCAGGTCTTGTAGCAGGAAAAACTCACTTCCCACTTTTGGGAAGGGTTCTAGTCCCTGGGAGCTTGTCAGAAGAAATACATGTGCGTTCCATTGGCGGCTGCATGCCCTGGTGAAGTACACTCTGTTCATGTAGCGGTGCCATGTCCCCAGAAACCACACAGAACCTCCAGTTGGGATTTTGCATGGGCTGACCAGCCACATCCTTTCCCACTGGCAAGGAGCAGAGATGCTCTCTGGGAAGGAGTTGGCACCATCCCAAACTTCAGTGGGGGTAGCAGCATCACAGGGTGTCTGGTGAAAAGGGGGGGAGCAGGGTAGAAGACATGCTGGTGGCACTGCACCAGAGAGGCTTTGGGACAGAAATGCAGGGAGGAAAAGAGCTTGTTTTGTATTTAAGCCTCAACATGAAAAGAGTGTGACACTTAACCCTTTCCTTCTGTACTTTCCAAGATCCAGGGAATGGGAAGATGTGCAGTAAAAGCAGTTGTTTTGCTGCTTCTATTTCTTTGTGGGACAAAGTTTTCTTGCAGCTGTTTCTTTATTATAAATTAATTTGATATTCAGTGTATAAGCAGTAAAAATAATTAAGCCATTCAGTATTCCTGCAGACACCCTGTGTACTTCTGGAAGTATTTTGTTACTTTTCAGCATTAGTTAACGGATGCTTACAATAAATTATCACTTGGATTGCCTCTCATTTCTTTCTACTGAGTACTTTTCTGCTTTAACATCGAGTGCCACGCAGTTGTAGTTGATGGTTAATGTGGCACAGGAAACACCATGCAGTGTAATTTGCAGAGGGAGAAGGATAAATACACATGTGTACTAGTGGCATGATGCTGCCTGCTCCCTCTCTGTGACCAGGTTTGGGTTGGGATGAGGAGGTGGCCGTTGCTCTCTGTCTCACCTGGGGGCCTGGGAAGAAATTGCCCTTGTTGTGCTGAACTCCCCTGGCTGTGAAGATGACTGTTTCTCTGTTCTTGGCTTCACGGCTGGGCAGCCTCTCTGGGTAGGTCTTCTTTTCTGCCTAGTTGGTCTTGTAGTAGCTTCAGTGTCAGGCCCAGAAGTGCCAGGATTTCGGGCACTTAAACACATGTAACCTGCTTTACAGTCATCCAAAATCTAATTTCTGAAGGAACGTGGTGAAAAATGAATAGGAGAGGTTGTCTGCCCATGTTTGATTATTTTTTGATATAGTGTTTTTAGGAGGTTAAACCACTTTGTTTTGTTATCTATTTTTTCCAGTGTCTCGTTGTAAAGCTTTTGTTAATTAACATTTAATTACTGGTTATAATGGAACCATGGGAGTCTTATCTGAAAGCAAAGCAATTGGCATACGGATTCATTATGATCAGAGCAACCCTAATGAATGTCAAATTAATTCATAATAATGTGACACTAAAATGTTAGGCATATTGTTAATAATTACAGATGTGCTTTTACACTTTTAGTGTTATTGCTTTTTACTGTGTATACCAGAGAGCCAGCTTTCCACTACCTACCTTTTTACACTGGTAATTCCAGTCTGCTTTAGCTGCAAATAGCTTAATTATCTGTTCATCTCTTTCACAGTAATTAGATACAGCATGAATGCCAGGAAGTTGGTGTAAATAAATATAATTTATTTTGGAGATTCTGTAACTGTGGGTTGTTACATAAAAGTGACAATGTAAATAATGAGGATGGTCAGTTGCTTGCTTTCGTTCATGAGAGAAAGGGGAGGGGAAATATGTCAAACGTTGTCACACTTGTGATTAATGCAATTTCTGTGGTTACTTATAGCTATTATTTGAGAACACATAGTGATTTATTTTAAATAAAATTATGTATTTGATTCTTGGTTTTAACACAAAATCCCTAAAACCAGTTTTCCGTGTTAAACGCAGCTCTGAGTTTTCTAGCTTGTAGTTTATGGCTTTGCAGCCATATTTATTTTATTGGATTAATTTTCTTGCACTTTCGGAATAGGAATTCTTGAAATAAAAAAGAAAAAAAAAATCACTGTCCTAATGTCTGTGAGATACAGTGGTGGGAGGATAGCAGGCACATTTTCGTAAGGTGAGACAGGAGGACAGTGTAGTCTGTCAGGCAGCTTGATTGCTTAAAAACACCCATTGCACCATGCTCCAGAATTCAAAGGTGTTTATTAATACTTGCTCACCTACCCAAAACACTTCAGTGTTCTCCTTCCCCTGGTCACAAAATACTTGCAATGAGGCTGCAAGTATGTAAAAATTTGCTATGTAAAAATTTGATGGAGATCTCATGTCTGTGTTTCCCACCACTGCTTGCCCTACCTGCCTTAGAACTTGGAGCCTGGGGGATATTTCTGGAACAGCAAAAAAATCAAATCAAGAATTTCAAAAAGTATGGAATTTCAACCCGGCTAGAATGAGTGTAAAGTTACTGAGAGCCTTTGTGGGTGTCTGTGCAGGGCTCAGGCTTCACTGCATCATCACGGATCTCACACTTTGCTCTGCTTACAGATCTCTGGGGATGTGCAGGTTAGGTTGAACTGGTGGTGGTGCTGAGGCATGCCATGGTCCATTGCATCCTGCTGAAGGAGTAATGTCCCGGCATGGTTTTGTCTGGCTAAATAAAGTAAATAAAGTTGGTTTTGAGCAGAAGGCATCACCCTTGGGTTGAGCTGCTGGACCACAGCCATGCTCCTCCACCGAGAGCAGCAGGAGTGGTTTTTGTTCAGCTCAGTTTCTGCTTTTAAATCCTACCAAAAGGGTGTGTTTTCTTTTGTCCAGAAGGAAACAAACTGAATGCTTTTTCTGTTGGTGGAAAATAGTGATCAATAATAATTAACTTGCACCATCTTCTTCCTTTTCCCTCTGTGAGGAGTGCCTTACTATTGTTTTTGCAGAGCTGCAGGAGGTGCAGTGGTGCTGCTTGCTGCTCCAACAGTTCTTCACTCTTAATGCTTTGGCAACATAACCTCTGCCAAGAAGCTGGCTGTGAAATCCCTTGAGTTCCAGGTGCTGCGAGGCAGCCCCTTGGAGGGGTGTTTCTATTTTATCTTCTCTTTTCCCCACTGCAAACAGCGGCGTGGAAGCGAGAAGGAAGGCTTCCATGGGCTGTGCCTCCAAAGGTCATATAACACTTTATGTTTTCTCCGACATGACACAGCGTGACAGAACAAAGTATTTATCTTGTGTACTTGTCAGCTTCGTTCTGCCAGCTCCGAAATGATGAAATACTACCGAATATGCTGCTGCTTGTTTCCTTTAGGGACTTACGCTGATTTGTTTAAAGTGTCATCTGCACCCAGTAAATGCTTCATTTATTACAGCTGACACCTGAAAAATATCTGAGGGAAATACATCAAGGCATCACACAGATACTATTTTCATTATTTGCTGTTGTGTACTTATGCCTTAACACGAATAAAGTTCCCTAATGATTAGTTGTGTTTTTTGAGGGTGCCACCTGTGTGTGTGTGTGTGTGTTTTGAACTACCGCGATGGAGATGTGCTCCAGTTCTGTGACAAAAATGCATTTTGACTCCTGACAGGGTCAGCTTAACTGTTAATTATCATGGTGAGTCACTAATGAGCTTTCGCCTCAGGAACTTCGTACAGCCTCTCCTCAAACTTTTCCCCATTACTTGTTCTGATGCTTAAGCAAAAATAAAAATAGATCTCTTGTAAAAGGGGTGGATAGGGAAGTGAATGTTTGAGATGGTTAAGTGACCCTTGTAATGGTAATATGTGATGCAAAGGCTTTCAGATATAGCTCTCAGTACTTTGTGGGTGATTTTTAAATTTTTTTTTGTTTTACATAAGTATATATCCATTGTCCCTGAAGAATAATGTGAAATGGAAATTCCTCTCTCAGCAAAACAATCAGTGTAAAAATAACAAACATCAAAGAGAGAGGGAAGCAGTTTCCTCACAGTACTAATTGCTAACATTATCATGTGTCAAAGTGAAGAATTAAAATGTGACTCTAAGTTCCTAAAAGTGCACTTGCTGTGAGTTCAAAGGCCGTGTGAGGTTGAAGGTGTGTGGGCTAGCAGGGCTACAGACAGTATTGGGACCTCCTGCAGTTCACTGATGAGTGCAAATAGGAGCTTTGGGCATGCAGAGGAGCCCCCCCGACTGCTGCTTTAGCAGCACAGCTTTGCTTGGGCTTAGAAAATGCACAGCACAATGTGTCTGCAATTTCCTGTGTCCTGCTCTGTATGCAGGACGTCTCTACAGTCACTGTACAGCATGTGTGTGCACCTATGCAACACCCCAGTGCTGTGTAGTGGCAGGGGAAGTGATGGAGTCTAGATTTTGGATGTTTTATGCTATTGAGCCCAAGCCATCTGCACAGGGTGTGCTACAGAAGCTGTGATTGCACTGGAAAAATCCAAATCTAGGAGAAATATAAGAATATTTATAGGTTTTCCTACCCCTAGGTAAATAAGCAATGCTGGGGAAAGAAGGCCTTTTCTATACAGTGGGAAGTTGTAAATGGCAAGTATATTGCGTGCTTTAATGTTGTTTTGTTTTACAGCTGTTGTAACAATTTTAGTTAGTGAAATTAGATTCCTTGCTTGAGTAGCATCCTTGTTTTAATTTACTGTGATGTGCCTTCTACTCGGTGCGTGCAGGTTGGAGAGGAAGAAGGGCCCCAGTCCTCAGCTGTATTTTCTCACTGTGGCTCCGGACAGGGCAGCTGAAGAGGGCTTTGCAGTGATGCTCTAAGCTGGTCCTAGGGTTTACTGGCATAGCCCTGTGCCAGCCACTTCTTCCCTGCCTTGGTTCCCACTCCTTTCTCTGTTTTGTTCTTATGGAAATATTTTTTGGACACAAGGACTGTTTTTTCCCCCCATGTGGCTGTGCACAGTGGCACCTGGATTTTAATTTGAGGTGGGAGCATTAGGGAGACAGTTGCCATGATGGCTGTACAAGGGTAAGTCTCATGAAGATGGAGCTGAGCTGCTGTGTTATCTCCATGTTGTGGTGAGCAATGTTTGCTGCAGTTTTCTGCTTGGCAGTGTGACGTGTGTGCCCAAGGTGGTCCTGACTTCAGGTGCTCCTTGTGTGTTTGCTTCCAGAGGTGTGAGAAGGTGGGGCTTGACAGGTAGCTGCTGAAGTGGCCAAGTTTCTACCCCAGATGGAGAGGATTTAGCTTGAGTGGGAATTGCCATGGGAAGCAGATGATGCAGCCTTCTGATCTGACATAAAGCAGGGATGTTATTTCTGCCCCTGTTCTAGATGAGCCAGGCAGAGCTTGTGACAGTTCCTTACTCTACCAGAATTTGGTTAATTACAGTGAATTAAGAAGCTAACCTAGGTATGGGGCTGCATTTGTCATATGTGAGACTGAACATCTTCCTGGAGAGGAGGATCTGAGTGCCCCTGCAGGAGGGATAAGTGCATGCTTGAGGCAATGAGAACTGAGGGTGCTGGTTCCATTAAATTGAATATATTGGGAAAAACCATCACCAGTAAGCTACTGGTTTTATTCTCAGGAAAGTTTGGCTGCATCTCTGTCTTATCCCTTTCAAACAGAAATTGCCTCTCGTTGCAGGAAGAGCTTCAGTGAGGTGGTGAAATGTCCTCTGTGTAAAGGCAAATTCCTTAAAAACTAATTGGTGTCAGTCATTTCTGTGCTGATATTTCACTGCTGCTAATTTAGCAAACAGATGGTGGTCCATATTATGGCATATGAGTTGGGCTTTTCCCAGGGCCAAATGATTACCTCCCTGCTTTTCAATTAGGAGAGCTTGCCAGTTACCTGGAGTGGTTTTTCTTTTAATTATGCACCTATTAGGGCAGGTCGGTAGCCAGCCTAGGGAAAAAAGCAGAGAACTCAGTGGCATGAGCAAATCCTTCTTGGGAAAAACCCATAAAACCAAACACAAACTGAAAAGCCACATGATGGGAAAGAGGAGGAGGTGCACAATAGGGCAGCATGATGCACAAGTATTTTTTCTGCTACTGTGAGCATTGATAAATAGCTTTGAAATGCCTGTTTGGCAGGTTGTGGCACATAGGTGGCTGTAGCACATGGGAGGAAAAGTGAGGTCTGGAAGATGCTGTCTGCAGGCTGTATGCTTATTTTTAGCTCAGCAGAGTTCACTGGTTGAAGGAGACAAGCCAGGAGGAAAGGCAGCCCCCGAGCAACCTGCAGGAGCCTGCTGTCTCCCCGTGCTGGTGCAGGTGAGGGCAGATGTTTGCTTAATACCAAGGAGCAGCAACATGTGGTGCTGACCGATTTATGAAGTCTCTGATTGTCATCTTGTTTCCTATCCCAGCTAATAACAGTCCAGGCAATGAAAAGATACTTCTCTCATAATTATCAACATCTCATTTTCCCTTTGAGTCTCGTGTTTAAATCATCAGGTCTCCTCTTAATCTGAATTGTTTCCTCAAGCTTATTTTCCTCTGTGGATCAAGCTTTTATTTATTTTGACGAGACCATTCATCTTCCCTCTGCTCTGCTGCTACCCAAACCTGTTTCCTCATTGTCCTCAAGAACCAGGAAAGGAGATGAAAGAGGCATTGGGCTTGAATTAGCCAGTGATGAAGTTTGGTGTCCTTTGGGATGGAGACATTAATGCAGCATCATGAAATATGAGCTCTGTCTTCACTTTGGGTGACTCTGATAATGTAAGAACACAGTTAATCATATTTGGCTCTGCAGAGGGTGTCTAATCTGGGAAAAACACCTGCCCTGAAGATGGCAGGAAATATGTAAGAGGAGCAACAAAATGGAAGGAGGAGCTCTAGCAGCACAGACCACTTGTGTATGAGGATGCAGCACTGCTTGGGGCAGCCCTAATTGACAGGATGTTGCAAATGTCACAGCTTCTCCGTTTTTTGCTGTGTGCAGCCCTTGAGTGTGCACCTTCTTTGAAGTCTTCCCCAGATGAGCAAAACCTGTTACTTGGTGCAGTTTATGGCCTATTAAAAGGCAGCACTTGGTTGCTGAAGTGCAAGATTGGGTTTGAGCTTTGTTTGGCTTTACATTGTAAATGGGGAGTCACTCAGAACTCTCAACTTAGTCAAAAGCAGTTGCTTTGCTTACTTGAGTAGCTGTTTCAGGCCCAAAATAATTACCTTTTATTTATTAGCATGTTAAAATGCCTTACATTGGGTTTTGTTGCAGTATCTTCAGTCTTTTAACTTGAAAGTTTTTTCCTCAGTAGTAACTCAGCAGTCAATCCTTTGGTGTGGTGTTACAGCTCTGCAGATAATGTGTGGAGGTAATTAAGTAATAACGATTGAGGTGCAGGGTATTTCCTTGGGATTAATGACTGTCTGGGAGGAGTTGATGGCCCAAGGTGTAGCCAAGGGCCATTAACATCAGCCAACTAATAATTGTAAGAAAATGCCATGTGCCAAGGTCATTACTGCTATTAGAAGTTGAGGGCAATGAGGAGGTAGGTGTGGGGGGAGATGAAGTAACATAGGAAGAAGTATATGGATTTTGGAAAATCTAATATGGTCTTAATGGGTATCTGCATGATGTACTTGTTGATTAGCCAGTCTGCTCCTTCCCTCCATTCCTCACTGTTCTGTCCAAAGCTTAATGGCGAGGAGCAGGGTGAGTAAGGATGATGCTTTTCTTGTCTGGTGCCCTTTTTCTTAATGTTGCCTCATATTTGGTCCACTTTAGAGGACACTTTATGCATATTACTAGTGTCATTTTTTTCCTCTATGAGGAAGTTTTCAAAACCCAGCCTAGCAGCCACCAAAAGCATTGAGAATACCATGGGTCAGTAGGATGAAATGCTGATTTGTCTGTACGAATAGAAGGAAGAAGATTGGTGCTTTTGAAAAACCTTCAGGTTGGACAAGTGCAAATGTTATAGTGTGTCAAAGCACTTGGGTTTTGTAGCAAAGGGACTGTGTTTCAAAGCTGAAGTGCAGCTACAGTGTGGCAGCCATCATTTTGGGGGTTTGGTGGACAGTTAGACCTAACTGCCTCCCAGGGCTGCAGGATATAAAGATAAATCTTCAGATAACATATTGAGTATATAGTAAGTTAGAGGCTTAAGAGGTTGGCTGCACACAGCTTGAATTCTTGTCGTTGCTTGACTTCAGTTATGAACTTAAAATTTGTGACAGAGGAAGAGACCTGTTTTGCACAGATTTTTTCCTTTAGCTTAATATTCCCAGCATCAGAGGAGTAGGACTTTTGTTTACATGAGGCTGTTGTAGATAGTTGAATTTTCTCTGCGCTCTTCCCCTGAAGGGTAAGCTTTGATAGGAGTACTTACCTTTTTCTCAGTCCCAATATATCACTGATCTCCAGCAGCTGGCACCTGGATTTATGCTTTTAAGGGTTCAGAGCTGTAGGACTCAAATATCCCAAACTGGCAATGCTGGAGGAAGTTTGGAGGAGCCTTTTCCTGAGTGGAGGATCTCTCATGGTTGGAAGCATTCAACCGTCTTTATCTTGACATGGTGGTTTGTACGAGTGAGTAACTAAAAACAAATATAGTGCAAGTGGAGTGCTGTAGGAAAACTCATCAGAGGGATCCATCTCAGCTGGTGAAGGATGCCAGATATGTTGGTATCCATGGTGGTATCCATATCTGATATGTTGGTATCCATGGTGTAAACCACTGTTTACTTCCCTGCCAAGCTCTGGTCTTTGCTGGAGCAATGTGCTTGCCACTGTTTAAAAATGAGGTTCAGGATGCCTCTTCCAGTTGATTTCTCTGTTATTATTCACTGTGAATCCTGCACATTCTATGTTTTCTCGTTTGGCTGGAGTTCAGGAGGAATGAGTCTTTTAGAGGTAGGCCTTCAAGGTGTCCTTTTCAAAGGGGCTTTATTGAAAAAAAAAATATGGGATCCAAGCAGTCTTGGAATAGTTGAGCATCCTTCCTACCTTGGGAGAGGCTCCCAGCAGCTCAGGTGAGCAGCAATGCCAAAAATCAGCTTTGGGATACTTCCCATTTATGGCATCTTTCCACAGTGTCATGGAAACACTGTGGGACAGTCTCTGGTCATGTCCCAAAATGGGTGTCTGGCTGATGAAATGGGTTTCTTTTTAGGTAGGCGGATTTTTTTTTTTTAACTCTTTAGTTCAGATATTTAAGAAAAGTTTTGAACAGAGTGGGGGACAGATGCGATTGAAAAATCGTGTTTTTCTTAACTTTGTAATTTTCTTGCATATCATTGTAATCTTAATAATGATGAATAATCTGTTAAAAGCAATTATGGCCTGAATAATAATCCCAACTAATAAACAGAATGTACTATGTAATTTTGGTCGTTTTCAGCCATCTGGTTCCAGTCTTACTAATTGACTTAAAGCATAGCAACAATGTCAGCATACACTGCTCAATTCAGCTGAAGTTCCTGACCAGGCATTACTTACAGAAATCTACTTTTTTTTGAATAAAAAATAAATCAATACATCAAAATTATTGCTAGCTCTATTACAGCAGCACAGATCATGAATCCATCAGTACTCTCTTCCACTGAGCTCAAAAAAACTTTATTTATAATGATTTGATTGTGTATGGTTTCATTATATTCTTGTGAAACTGCAACTGAAAGACTTTGAATGTATCCAGGGATCTAAATTCGTGCTGGCAGTTACTTCTGAAGCTGCCAGAATTTAAATGTTTCCAGTGTTGACTGGACTTAAGGTGTCTCTTAAAGCTCAAGCTCTCCCTTTGGTTGGTTGCTATTTGCAGTTTGGGCTTTTTTTTTTTGATTAATGCACATCATTGCTGAAATTTCCAAGGTTTTCACTCAAGACTTTTAGACCCCTCAGTTTAATTGGCCAAAATGAAGCCGTGTGCTCATCTCTGTTTTTTTAGATATAATAGTTTGCCAACTTGGAGCTGGTTATTATTTTTTCTTACTGCAGAGGTGATTTTCTTCTATTTTTTTCTAGCGAAAACCGCAGTGTAGTGACTTTGTGGCTAGTTTAGCTCATTCTGGGTGCTTGAGGTCTGTTTTAATTGCTGTGATGAAGTATTTATAACTATGCCAGCCCCCAGCTTCACCACTCCACACCTATCCCTGGGAATTAGGGTGCCTGCTCCTTTGCAGTGAGTGGGCCTTTGTGGGGCAGGGAGTTAGTGAGGGGAGAGTTGAGTGCTGAGGTGGGATCAACCTGTGGTTGCCCTGATGGAGTTTTTGGGTTTGGCTTTTTCAAAGCACTGCTGGCAAAGCTTTGGCGGGCCCCATGAGCAGAGCAGGGTCCCTGTTGGTCACAGGCCTGTCCTTCACATCACCCTGTCCTCCCCTTTCATCTGAGCCATGGCTGCCCTGTTAAGTGTCTGTTCTTGAGGAGGACATGGATAATTGCCTGGATTTGCATAATGAAGCAAATATCCTGGTTTGCAATTCCAGGCACTAGCATTTTCTGCATAGTTGGCTAAATTTGCTTATGCCATTTGGACAAGTTCTTAGACTTAAACACTCTTAGACCAATTTAAGTGGTTTCAAAAAGTGGAAAGATATGAATTGTAGATTCAGCCCTCAATTTTGTGGAATAAGCTGTGGTTAAAAGAATTACATGGCATACTGACTAATTGCTTATTTATTTTCACCGCTATTACTGTGTATAATCATAGCTGCTCTCAAATACTGTCCCCTGTCCCTTGACATATATCATCAGATAACAGTCACCTGTTTGAGGGGCTGGATTTGTTGTAAGCTTTCAGTAAATAATGATGTGAAGAGTTAGTAAGGAAGAACTGCAATTTCTGTGAGGTCTGGTAAGGATGCCCTGGTAAAGACTTGAAGTTCAGAGGGAGCTCTGCAGTCTGACCCATGTTTTTAGATGTCTGTTTATGGATCTAGATGTGGTGGGGTGGCTAATCCCAAACTTTGCAGCCCTCTGAATGGGAGCAATAACCTCCTTCGGTTTAAGCAAAGCCTTTGGGTCAAAGCCATGTGTGGGATGTTTGCCAAAAACTGGGATGAAAGTTGTCTCATTTTGGGCTGAGGCAATAAGATGCTCCCTGCCAGTATTTTTAGATGGTTTGTGAGTGAACCTGTACTCCCTGCTGTGCAAAGAGGGTTGGACTCCATTCAACATCTATTCTGGGTTTTGTGGATGTTTTTTTTTCGTTGGGTTTTCTTTTTTTTTTTTTTTTTTTTTTTTGCTTTTTGGGGTTTTTTTTTTTAGTACGATCTGCTAAATTATTCCCTGTTTGAGGAGTGGACTTTATTGGTGTGTTTCTGATCAGTGTAAAACCAGAGATCTGCTGGGAATACTCCATTAAAGTGAATATTTTTTTTTTTTAAACAAGAAGCTGTATTTGCAGCGTGGGGCACTCAGTCTGTGCCTGACAGGGACATGTAAAAGCCCTTGCTTAGGTTGATTGCCTTCATGATATGCTCGATCTGAGTTAACTTGTTTTCTGTACCCTCTACCATCTCATTTTGCAGTAGCAAATAAAGCTTGGATGTGGTAAATGTAATGTCTGCTGCTGCTTGATAATACAGGCCAGTGAATAAATGAACTTCCTCTGATATTCCATATCTTCTCCTAATAAACAGAAATGCTGCAGTGGGACTGTGTGTGAGTGACTTGGAATTACTTACTTCTACCTTCTCTCCTTAAAGTTGTTTTTCTCATGCACTTGCATGCTTTCAGTTTGCCAAGAAAATAACTTGACATGAGATTTAGGATTGGTGATTTAAAGCAGAATCAGGGTACTCCCTACATGATTGTTGAACTGGGGTTTGTGATTCTGCAGTGTTTCAGAACTTGAGGACTTTGGGAATGAAGTAATATTGAATCAATAATTGAATCTATTGAAGCTAAAAATGAAGGAAGATATTTAGGAATTTTCTGTGTTGGAGACCAACGGGAGTAGCAACAACAGATTTTTAGATGGCTCTTCATGGTGTACTGCTTCTTACAGTTTTCAGTTGTTTTCCAAACATGTACTTTTAAAAAATGTCGGTGTGGGAGGCAGAGACTGTGAAGATTTTGGTACATTAAAACCCAGTCATTCTCCAAATGGGTGCCTTCCCATTTGCTGCAGGTGGAGGTCTGGGAGCAGGGCCTTTGCCTTGCGATGGGAAGCGGAGCAATGCCTGGCAGTGCAGGTGTCCAGGAATGGAATCATGCATTGGCATCATGCATTGGTAGCACGTTCCCCATGCAATGCTGCAGCTCTCCCGTGCTTTCCACAGCCTGGGGGTCCCTGCTCACCCACCTTGGTGCCCATGAGCTCCTCAGAGAACCCTTGGCACCTGATGCATTGGATCCTTCCTGGAGCAAAGAGCAGCAGCGTTCATCCTAGGCACATCACCGACAACAGGATTTGGGGAGGAGCCTTTTGGAATTAATGCTAAAAATATTCAGGTATCCATCTGAGTGCTTGAAGTAGGTTGTTTTGTTTTTGTTTTTTTTTTTTTTTTTTTTTTTTTTTTTTTTTTTTTTTTTTTTTTTTTTTCCCAAGGCATGGTGAGGTAGGAGATGAAGAGTCCTCATCTGTTTGCTGTCCTCATAGCACAGCCTGGCTGCTGAATATCTGAGTGACAGGCAATCTGGCCTATCCATATGACCATATTGTTTTCCTCCCCTAATTAGCCTGGTCCTTACTGTGCTGATGAGGAAACAGATGCACTGAACAGCAAATTACCTTCATCTTCCCTCCGCACAGAAAAGACACAGCACTTAATTGACTCATTTGATCTCCGGCAATTCAAAGCAAGTAAAGTGGAAATATTTAAAAGTGGCACTTCATTTTTGAATAGGGGGAAAGTATGTTGGGATGTATGCACTTGTGTATAATGTAGTTTTACAGTGTCAAATGTGAGGGTGATGGTGAGGCTTGTGACACTTCTGACGTCTTTAACGAGAGGCACAAGCAAAAACAGTGAAAAAGTACCCTATTACTTCTTTTGTCAACAGCAAAATATTTGCATACTTAACGGCACCGATATTTCTCTACAGATCCTTGGCTGTGAATGTTCTTTTTCTGTGCAGCATGCTATGCTGCACATATGGCCAGCTGAAATGCCTCATTCCTGAATCTCTGAGCTCTGGTCTGTGCTCCTGCCTGGGCACTGGCAACAGTGCAAGGGTCCCCTGTTACTCCTGTTTTCTTGACTCAGTTTTCCTGTGTTTACACAGATATATATGTATTTTTCCCTATTGGTTTTGTTGTTGTTGTTGTTGTTGTTGTTTTGTTTTTTCCTTTTTTGCTTGTTTTCCTTTGTTTCTAATGCACATATATATGGGTACATGACAGGGCTCACCTCCAGATTGGGGTGACCCCAAAAGATGGAAAATCTCTCCTCCAACCCGTGTCTCCAAAGAAAGACTCAGTAGTCTTCAGCCATCCAGTCTTAAGGTAGTTTATTGTGTGTTATCTAAAAGATTTCCCCTGAGCTGCTGCAGTCCGTTCAGCAGTCAGGCAAAGGCACACTCTGACTCCCAGGGGGCTGGTGCCTTCTTTTATATCACACATTACGTGTTAAATGTTTATGGTTTTTCCCCAATGCCCATCACCTACATTGAATGGTGACTTTCCACTCTAAACCAATCTGTGAGTGCCAACATCACCAAGAACATGGAGGTTAGGAAGAAGAAGGAGAGAGGACAGGGCACACCCAAGTCCCTCCATCTTAGAACTTCTGACCCTCATGTATAAAACTCAGACCCCTCTGTACAAGGCCTAAAACCCCCCTGTACAGCACTCAAAAACTCTTCCTCTCACTTTGTGACTACTTCTACTATAATATCTAAACTTTTGTGATTTCTTGTTCTTCCTGCAAGGTTGGTAAATTGTTCCATGGATCAGGTTCAAAGCCACAGGGGTCTGTGGCTGCATTCCAGGGTTTCAGATGCTTCTGACCTGGGCCCGGAGCATCCAAGAGTGTCCAAGGGACATTCTGGGTTCCAACAGGTACATTTTGAAGGTGCTGCTCAAGATATTGAGGAGGGTCCTTACTGGCTGTGTGTAGCTAGTGCCTGACATGTGCCCCAGTGCTGGTGTGGGTGCAGTACCTGGCCACTTCCTTGTAGCCCTTGGGGTCACTGGGAAGCTCTGAGCAAAGATGCACACTGCACATTCCAAAAATTCCCATGTGGACAAATAGGATGTGTCTGGCACAATGCAGTCTAGCCTTAAAGATGGGGGAGAAACTTGTCTTTTACTTTGTGCATTTATGTCTTGGGTCCCCAGGGTGGAAGTCATCTGGTCAAGGTGAACAGTCACTCCCTGAATTTACCAACTCAGTGTGGGTAAATGTTTCTGATGATGTCTTAATCCTTCAAGGGGTGGTTTCTCCTGCAACTCTCTGCAGAAGGGAAATTGTTACCTTGCTGACATTGTGGTGGCCATCCCCTTTGTTAGGACACTGTGCCTCAGCAGATCCTAAGGGATGTTTAAGGTGCAGATATTTCTTCTCCTTTGCCTCTGACCTAATGTGGCCTTCACCATGTATGATTGCATCACATGGATTTGCCCCTCTGCTGCACTTCAGAAAAAGCTCTCGCCAAGTCTGCTTCTGTTTCCATTTAACTCCCGAGTGCTTAAGCGGTAGCCTAAGTACTGTGAGAAATTATATTCACTTCCAAAAATTGTAAAAGGTTTATTAAAACCTTATCAAAAAAGACAACAGAAGACTGAATAGAGAAAGTAATACAGTGCTGGGAGTAAAGGATTTTTTTCTCACTACATGCTCATTTACTCAATGGATGTTTCACTTTTTAACTTTTTAGTTTCTCTTAAAGTTTTGTCCACAGACTCCTTCTTCCCTCTCTAGTAGTGGAGATCACATTTTTATATCCTGATTGGAGGTCGGGTGTTACTACAGTAACAAGCTGACCTTCTTAAATGCTCTGACTACCCAGGCTATCCTGTGATAACAATGCAAGAGAGGGTAAAACATAACTATAAATCTGTAGAATTTTTCTTAACATTCATGTAATATTTGTCTTTTAATTGTAAGAATCAACTATTGCATTACTCATCTATCACGGTACCCTGCATGCTACCAGGGCATATATGGGTTTTATTCATATCAGCTTGCATTTCTCACATGAGGGAGTTTTTTTTTAGAAATACAATTAGAATTTAGACTGCAATTTAGAAATATTATTCTTTCTCTTTAAATTACTAAAACTCTCTGCTGGCAAGATGATCACTGAAATGTGTTCAGGTAGTACCAACTTCACTCAGTGGACTGCATCTCATCTGCTTCTTCCCCTTTTCCTAAGCTTTCAACCTTCTGCATTTGTTACAGATGCCTATTCAATAAATTGTTGTTGCTGGTGGTTTTGAGATGGCTTTCAAAGACCTGTTGCTACTTGATTTCCAGTTCTACTTAATGTTTTCATCCAGTTTATAAAGTGTAAGTGTGAAAGAAAACTTTTGGATTGAGTGGGCCCAGTTCCTTCAGGAAAGCTCCTGAGCATATAGCAGCCCAAAAATGCAGTGCTAGTTCAGTAAGCAAAGTGACCATGCTGTAAAGAAGGGCAGATGTAATTGGAGGGGATATTTTGGGGATTATAAATGCTAGATTTGCTGTGGTAAGAATCCTGACATATGTTATCTTGGGGATTTTTTTGGTTGGTTGGTTTGTTTGTTTGTTTAGGTTTTGTTTGTTTGTTTGTTTGTTTTGTAGCCATGAGGTAAGGGATACTTTTTGCAATGAAAATTACACATGCTTATTCCAATTTACTTGAGCACAAACCTTCCAGAGGAAAGAAGCGGGAGCAGGTAGTAGAGTCAAATACCTGTAAGCAGGTTTATTTTTTTAAATTTTTTTCCCCCTCTGATTATACAATGCTGAATTTCTTACAATTGAACAAAGAAAGTAGAAACAAACTGCCACAAAAGGCAGAAACTACAAAGGCAAAGACAAGGATATCTGTAAAACAAGGGTACTGGAAACATAATTTTAGTGATACAATAAGTGGCACCTTTTTACCTAGTGTGGTATCACTCGCATTTATGTAATTATCTGTTGCTTTTAACATTGCACATGCTATAACAGAACTGATTAAATGAGAAGTGTGTCTGCTGTTGAGTCAGACTGCTAGGTTTGTGATGAGCGGTTCAGATTTAAAATAATTTGTTGGAGTCCTGCAGTTCACACTAGTAGTTACATATTCTGGGTGAGAGACCATTTGAAATGCAGTTGGTGCATTATTCACCTGTGTGCTTACTGTGCATTCTTGTGAGAAAATTGAGAGTCAATGAAAGGACAACTCTGCTAGTATCGGTTATTTTGGATTGTTTAATTTTAATTACTGTTTTCCAGTAGCTGTGTTGTGCAGAATGTCCAAGGCTCAGGACTCCTGCTCTGGGATGATGTGCATAGCACAGGAGAGGCTGTGCTGCCCTCACAGAAAGGGGATGTGTAGGGCAGCCCCTGCTGCCACATCCTGCCTGGATGATGAAACAGCTTCCCCAAGGTGCCATCCTACACCTGTGAGCATTTATGGATAATCACAGTGTAAGTGGGAAACACAGACATCCCCACCTAAAGTGGATGGGCTTGGTTTGTTTAGGCTCTCAGTGGGTGGTGTGCACTGCTTTTGCTCTCCAGATGTAATTGCAAGGGCATCTTGAAAAGCACAGGCACACTTGCATGGGTGAGTTGGGAACAGAGCAAAGCCACTGAAAGGTAAAAGGAGCTGCCTTGCTATCCTTCCTAAAGAAACCTATAAAACTCCTGTGGGTTTGAGCTGAGGAGGGGTGCTCGTCTGGGTGGGATTCAGAGCTGGGCTTGGAGTGTTGCTCTGGGACAGCGGCTCTTGGCAGCTGGGGCTCTTGTGCCTGAGAGAGGTTTTGCAGTGGGTCTGAATGTGGCTGAAGGTCTGGACTCTGCTGCTCAAAAAAATGTGGAAGTTGCTGGGGGATACAATGGGAAACCTGTTATCTACAGACACCAAGTGTTACCTGAGGGGCAGTCCATGAACCTCGACTTGAAGATTTACTCTGTTTCTGCCTTTTTCAAGATAATAGTCAGGATTGGATGGGTTTGGGTTTGTTTTGAGTGGGTTTTATGTTTGTTTGTTTTGTCTTGGGTTTCTTTGTTGCTTTTCCTTGTTTTCATTCTTGTTCTGCTTGGGCTGTCCTTGCTGACTGATAAATACATCTTGCCACTTCTAGGCAAGAGTTCTTTGGAAGTTTGCAAAATCAGGGCTGAGATTTCAGACCAAATGAGGCCTTGAAATGTCTCTGATTCCTGAGTGCTCAGAAATGTGTTCAATGCAGGCAGAGTGTCAGAGACCCGGGGCAATGCTGGAGGCAGGTGCTGGTGCTCGGTGCCTGGCTGGGTCTGGAGCTGTATGGGCAGGCAGAACAAGCCTTCTGCAAGGGGTCAGCAAAAGGGTTGAGAGCATCACTCCTAAGTTTGTTTTACTTTTATATTTATTGTCCTTCTGCTCCTCAGCCCAGGATGAAGGAGTGCCCTGGGCATCCCAAGTGGCTGGTTTGTTGAAAAGCACACAGAAGTGTATGCTCCCCTCCCGTCAAGAGAGATGTACAAAGGAAGAAGATTAATAAGTTGTTTAACTATGTAACCAAACAATGAGAAAAATAATTAAGAGTAGCAGGAAAAAGACATTAATCAGAAAAGAAGATTAGTGATTTTAAAATGTGGCAAAAAGGATCAGCTTTTGTGTGCAGCAATTGCCACGCAGGGACTTTCAGGCATTACTGACAGTGTATCACTGAGGACCTGTTTTGGTGCTCTCCTGCCTGAGGTTTTGAGTGGTGATAGACAAGTGTTTATGCATGTGCTGCACCACTGTGTCGGTCATCTCATCACAGAGTGGAAAATTAATTGTTCCACCGTGGAGAAGATCTGAATGCCAAGTGCCTTCCTCCTTTCCCCACCTCCCCACTTTTCTTCTTTCAATATTTAGCCAAGGCAGCTGAGCTTTAATATAGATTTCCCCATGTCTTTGCATACATCATTGAGGGACTGTAATTCCACATACTAGAATAGCTCTCAAATAATCACCTTTTGAACTCAGTGGTGAAGCTAATTGAAGGAAACTTGCTGGGAAAAACACAAAATAATTTAGTTTGTGTCTTAAGTTGTCAGTGTGGCTATTGTAACAAAGTTTCATTTTCCCATTTCCCCCCCGTTTATTCCCATGACTACAGTTTATGTATGTTTAAAGTATAATTAACAGGAGAGCCAGAAAATGTTTTCTTTCTTGGTGCTGAAAGTGACTAATTGTTAGTTGTCAAGATAACAGGATTTCAGGAATGGGGAGAGAAATACTGCATGTTTCATGGGGGGCATACCAAATGCATTTCCAAAGTGAGCCAAAGGTGGGGCTAAGGGAGTGGTGAGGCTCCAGTGAGAGTGTGGCAAGATGGGGGAGACTTGGGCTAGAATTTTGTCTAATTTCTTGACCACTGGTGATGGAGTTCCCCTCTCCAAAATGAAATCTCTCCTTTGCACTTTCCGTCTTTATGTTTGCCAAACTGGGAAGTGATAAAAATGAGGTTTCCTTGTGTTTGCGAAGTGTTTTGAGATTTATGTGTAAAACACTTCATAACCTGAGTAGTTCTCATTACAAATGTGGTCTAAGCTATAAGGCTTGTGGTCCTTACTTGAATAAAATGCCTTTGATTCACTGGGAGCTGGACCCAGGAAAAAAATGCGTGGTGTTATGTGTGGCTCACATTTCTCAGTGTTTCATCCAATAGGAAAAAAAAAAAAGTATAAAACTGCTGAAATGATTTTTTATTTAACTGACTGGGAGCTCCTGGTACATGCAGACTCCTTCCTGGTGCTCCCTGCTGCAGGGAAATCTTCAGTGCCCAAAGCACCCCAGAGCACGAGGTGTTTTCACCTGTGTTGGTGGGGGTGAACTCTAATGCGAGTTCAAATTGAGGAGGATGAGTTAGTGGTGATTCTTCCTACTGGCAAGGGAGATAACCGGGAGCTATTGTCAGTGCCTGTGGTAAATTGCAGTGTTTAGAGTTGGCAATTTCGCAGGACTATGGCAAGGACAGGTTTGTATCTGGAGCCAGCCAGACGGAAATCCTCTGACAGGGTGCTCAGCTGGAGCTGGCTGCAGCCAGGGCTGCCCTGCCGACATTCCTTCCTGTCCAGCTGAAGCGTTTTCACTCACGATTCAACTCCTCTCCTCTTTTAGCAGCAAAGTAGATGTAATTTTGGGGACTGCCTGAACATTACAGTGTGCACAGAAAAGCTGAATGCACGATCCATCTCACCATGGCTGCAACGTGTCAGTGCTGTGCAAGGTGCAGGTGTGCACCTGCAGGCTGTTAGCAGCAGAATATAGACCAAGTCTGTCAAGGAAGTGGCTGTTTCATTAATCTGAAATAGCTGCCTCTCCCGGGATCTGGCTTGCTGATGATTGATTTTTGTGTTTGCAAGGGTCCCAGGCCCCTCTCAGTGAGTGCTGTGTTTGCTTGCTTGCCTCCCAGCATTTTGGTCCCCTGCACCTTCTCTCAATAGCAATGAAAGCTCTGCATAGTAAGGACCTCACAACAAGAATGAGTATTACTTCCTTTTCTTTCTTCCTTTTTTCCCCTCTCCCTATTCTGCTCTCTGCATCCACAGTTTTTGCTCTGTGCTGCTAGCCAGGAGCTCCTTTGTTGTGTCAATAGGACTGGCTGAGCCCAGGGGCTGTAGCCCTCTTTCACCCATGACAGCTCACTAGCAATATGTGTGTGTTTGCCTGTATCCCTTTCTTTTTTCCTCCTGTTTTCCTGTCAGAGTAATTAGTGTTGGCTTTATGGCTGAAATCAGTGAAGAGAGGAACAGTGAAATCTGTCTGCACTGAAGTGCAGCAGAGGCTTTCATTAACCTTATAATCGAGGAAAAAAATCAAAATTTAGTAAGTCATGCGCAGTAAGGAATGTCACAGTTTGCTGCCCTTTCCGTTTGTGCAGGACAGGAGGCTGCAGGGAGGTTGAGCCCTGTGTCTTGTCGTGCATTTCTAACCCTCAGCAATTTGGGGCTGCAGGGGACAGGGGCTGCACCTTGTGCTACCATTTCCCCCTCTTCCACCACAAATCTCTATTTCCTCTCCCAAAAACGAATTTGCAAAAGTTTCAGTTCAAAGTGATGCACTTAGGAAACTGTTTTCAAATACTGTATGGGAAGCTTGGGATTCTGTTAAAATGAATGTTTAGGGAAAAAACTAAAGTTAGCATGATGAGAATGGGCTTCTAGAAGATTTTGGCTCACTCTCTTCCTCATTGTCTGAGAACTCATTCCTGTGTGAATGCCAGCTTTTCCTTGTTGGTACCCCTGGATTTGAATACCAGTGTAGTATCCAGTTGACTTTATGGTAACTTTCTTGTAAAATACTCAATTTTCATTAGCTTTCTTATTAGACTGCTTTTTTCCATGTGGAGTTTCATGTAATATTAATTGGACATTAGCTGAACAAATCTAAGTCAGCACTTTTCAGCCTATGGAGTATTTTTTCCTTTTTTTTTCTATTTTTTTTTTTTTTTTTTTTGACAGATGAAATGTTTTTTGATGAGAGGTGGTGGGTTGGATGCTAAAGGGGGTGAGTGTTCAGCTCCTGTGTTTTTGTGGATTTGAATAAATTAGTGTCAAAGATCTGAATTTAAATTCTGATTTCCCTGTTCATTCACTTAGGCCAGTTATACCTGTTCTATCTAGAGCTGGTCAAATTTTTCACATTAATAACTTTCCACTAAGAATATGTTTGGTTTAAGTCAAAATTCTCTCCGAGAAAACTGCTCTTGTGTTTTTATTTTTATTTTTTTTCTCCTAACAGCCGAGTTTTCACACTGCAGTAGTTTAAAGAAACTGTTAATTCCCTCTTCCCCACCCCTGCCCCCACTTCTCATCTCATTTCTTTGTATCTTTCTTTTTACATGAAACTGAAATGAAACATTTTAAGATCCTGAAATGGTCATCCAGAGGTTACCATGTGAATACAGTTACTGCCCATGAGGAGGGAGGATAGTCGGTGTCTCCTGTGGTCCAGATTATACATCTCATGTGTTCTTTGGAGCTTCATACTCTATATGTTTGAGCAAACAACTGCAGTTCTAACTGAGAATGACCTCGTTTGAGGTGTGTATTTAATAAGAAAATTTAAATGCCATGAGAATAGAATGCACTTTTTGTAAACAGGACTTGGAGTATTTGAGTGGTTACATTTTGCTTTAAAATCTCCTTGTTTGCTCATTATCCAGGGCCATGTCTCTGGCATTGTATATGATTTTCAGTACTTCCTTTATAAGTGAGAACTTTTATAAAAGAACAGGAGTTATTACAGCCCTTACTCTGTGCTAGTTAGAGAAAAAAAGTAAATAAAAAGTCTAACGACCATCATCAGTCTGTAGGAGCTGGAATGAGAAGAGCTAACGATCGCTATCCAAGTGATAAATGGGGGAACCATCTGAGAGGGCTTTGGCAACAAGAGAAGACAGATGAAGGCAAAATGGCTTCTCTCTGCCTGCCTTTTGTTCTTTGAGGACTATTATGATTAAAGCTTATTTGGCAATCTACCTCCTAACCTGGGCTTAAATGACATTGTGAGTTAACTGGCACACAGTAATAAATTAGAGCAATTGGTGACTGCATATTGCTTTTTCTCATGGAAGGGTGCGCCCATGTGGAAAGGGAGAACCTGATTTCAGGGCTAAGCATGTACCTGAGTGGTTAACACGTGTTGGGGCATCTTCACTGAGGGCCTCTCCTGCCCTCTCCAGTGGGTGGACTTTGCATCGTTGTCCATGGGGTTGGGATGCAGGATGTTGGAGACTAGCCTGTGTGGAGCACTCGTGCTAAAAGGTGGTGAAAGGATCGAAATGTGATTTACAGAGTTCATTTTAGAAACAATTTTGATCAGATCTGAGTGCATTTGATTTGCTGTGTTTGGACTATTTGGAATGGTTCAACTAATGACAATCCTTCTGGAGAGAAACATTGTTCTTTTAATGCCAGACCAGGCCAGTTCAGCAGGCTGGCAAGGACCAGGCTCTCCAGAGATGCCTTAGGAAACTTCCACGGTACATAAGATGGTGCTTTAAGTTCATCATCAGTGCTTTAATGTGGAAAGATGAGCTTAAGTGTGCGTAGAAAGCTTTATGGGCTTGGGCTGCAAGTGGGAGAGGGATGTGCTTTTTTCTCTGTGCTTCTGGAAAGGTCACTGACTTGGTGGGATCCTGTCCTCACAGAAACCACGGCTGTTTCCTTTGTCAGATTTACCTGAAGCAGTGTTTCAGGAAGCAGGAGGTCAGGTAAGATGTGGTGGCAGGCTGCCTGCTCCTGTCAGTACCAATGAGAGGCTGCAGCCATCCTTGGGGAGAGCTGTGCGCTGTCTCACCCACTTTGTCACCGGCTGGAAATGGCCTCTTACAGGGCACGAATCTGCTGCCTCCAGTCTGAAGTGTCATTGGTGCCTGGCCTTTATGGGGCTCATTTCCCAGCTGCTCCACCCCTTAGGACATAAAGCCAAGTGCCTGTGGTCTGACTATCGTCCTCTGGCTTGTAAACTGTGCTGACACTTTTCCCTTGCTCCCAGAGCCTGTAAAACTTCAATCCTGGAGCAGACACATGAGTGTGAAGCTTTTAAACTGGTGAGAGTGAAACTCATTCAGTTACTCCCATATTTGCAGAAGGGTGTGCAGGGGAGCCCTGTGATATTTTGTGCATCTGTAGGAGTGAGGACTTGAGGCAGATTTTGTCTGGCTGTTTTTACTCAGACATTGCAATTGCTAAGCTTATTTACTGTGCTGCCATGCTGAGCAATAAAACTTGGAGCTGCACTGGAAAAACCCTTGTGCTCCTCTTCTTGTATCATTGGGGCTGGAAATAGCAAAGCAAATTTGTCACATGGGAACAGCCAGGTTTCGTTCCCACTTTTTACCATGTGAGGAGAGCACATGCTAAACATTTATCCACCTTTTTTGTGTTCCTGCACAGCAGATGCAGCAGGAAGAGAGGTTTGGGCCATGGTGATGTTAGAAAGAAGGATGTGAAGACAAAGTAAAAGCGATTGCATTCTAAGGATAGATCTTACTGGAGAGGTGCCTCCTGCTTTCCAAGAAGACAAAAGGCTTATATAAATAAGGTAGGCAGTGAAGTTTAACTAAGAAATTGAATACCAAATTAAAAATGCAAGTGCCAACTCACTCAATACAGTGTCAGCCCTTCTGATGATGTGCTGGTCTCTTGAACTTAGAATTGATTAATCAGTCAACTATTCCTTTCTTAAACAAGCAGTTCTACACTGGCAGGAGAAAGTATAGTGGGGTTTGATCCTGTACATCAGATAATTAACTATACATTCATATAGTGATAGCTAGGCTACAATTCTATAAAACCACTGATAATAAGACCTTAAGTGCTAATTAGTTGACATCAATTTATTCTGTTAAATTCTATAGCTGCTGCTTTAATTGAGTGACTCATTTCCTTAGGTAGGCCTTAGTGCTGTGCTACTCTGTCACAGTTCCCAATTTAGAAGTAGCTCAGTCTCACAAGATTGGCAGTAATTTGCTGTTGTTCTCAAAGTAGGTATTTTGATGTCTTCCATAGAAAACAGAAGAGAAAAAAGTGGCGTAAAAGGACATTTTAGAGTTGCTAGTTAATACTGTATAGTTTGATCTCCAGTGCAGTTACCAAAAGTGCTCATGCTGCTGTGGGGAGAATGCTTTGATACTGACCATAGCCTTGGATGATCTCTCTCTTATTTCCTTAGATTTTGTTTTGTATGTGCAGCAAACTTCTTTCAAAGCTGTTTGTCAGCTGCTCATCACTTGTATGACCTGAGAGTATTAAGGGATGTGCCATCCACCCAGCTGGCTTTGGATGCCTCTGTGTTCACAAAGATTCAAAGAAGTGGAGAATTAGGTTTGTTCTGCTGGGCATAGGGAATTAGAAAAAGGACTTGTTTTTTACCTCCTTTCAGGTTTCACAGGTGCTTGGTGAAGCCTTGTGGTAGCCTTGGTGGTTTTCAAGTCTAGTTTATAAAAAAGCAGTTGAGATGCAGTGAGTGTCTGTGCTGTTTACTAACTTCAGAGATAAAAGTGCTTGGCAGATGGGATCTCTGAACTGTTCACAAATTCACGTTGTGCATCAGGCAACTCAGCCTGCTTAGTCTGGTGTCACATCACTGAATTAGGTACAGGATGCACTGCTCCATCTTTGTGATTTTAGGGGAGATCATGCCTAAGGAAAATACCTAACTTTGTTACCAGAATGAACTTGTGCAAAAAGGCAGTTGATTGCCCCATCAGCTGAGATAGTGCATTGTCTTTGTTTGACACTGGCCAAACACCAGGCACCCATGAAAGCCTTTTGCTCACCCTCTCCTGCTACAGCTGGGCAGAGGAGAGAGAAAAAGAAATTAATGAAGGGCTCATGAGTTGACATAAGAACTGTGAGAAAACACTCTAAGGGCAAAACAGGTTCAAATTTAAGGTAAATTCATTATTAGCAGAGTCAGAGGAGGATAATGAGAAGTAAAATAAGCCTTTAAAACACCATTCCCTCCAGCCCCTCCCTGTCCCACCAACAGCACAGGGACACAGGGCATGGGGGTGTTGGTCAGTTCACGACTTGAGGTCTTCTGTTCATTCAGGGAGAGGAGTCTTTCCTCTGGTATGCCGTGAGGTCCCTCCCGCGGGAGGCAGTTCTCTGTGAACTTCTCCAGCGTGGATCCACTCTGATGAGCAGCAGTCCTGCCAAAACTGCTGCAGTGTGAGTCCCTCCCACAGGCAAACAGTCTTGCCAAAACTGCTGCGGCATGGGTCACTTGTCCATGGGGTACAGTCCTCTAAGGATAAGCTGCTCTAGTCTGGAAGCAAGGGCTTTTTCTCTCTGTCTCTGGAAGGAGAGGCCTTCTCTCTCTGTTCAGGTCTCCACTGCAGTACAACTTTCTCCAGCATTCACCCACTCTAGTGTGAGCACTTCTCCATGGGCTGTGAGTGGATTTCTGCATCCCCCGTGGACTTCATGCGTTGCAGGGGCACAGCTGCTTCACCATGGTCCTCACCACGGCCTGCAGAGGAATCTCGGCTCTGATGCTTGGAGCGCCTTCTCCCCTTCTTTTTCCACTGACCTTGGTGCTGCCATCTTGTTTCCCTCACATGTCCTCACGTCCTCCTCTTCTCTGACTGGAAGAAAAACTGCTGCTCATGGGTACCGCTGCCAACAAGTTCCACTAATTTAAAGAATCTTGCAAGATTCCGCAGTGCTGAGAAGTTGATCTCACCTGGGTTCCGTGTCAGGGAATTGTGTACCATGTTTCTGCCACCATTGTGCGGGCAGTGGCAGCTGTGGCAACACTGGCGCTGTTTAATGCCTTTCCTCATGTGGGATGCTGGGAAGGAGAAGCCCCTGCCCCTGGAAAAAAATTATCTGTGCTCTGTCTTGATTTTCTTCTTAAGTGTGTCATCACAGAGGAGTTACCAACCTCTCTCATTGGGCCAGCAGCGTGTCCATCTTCAGAGCCGTCAGAGATTGGCTCTGTCAGACATAGTGGAAGCTTCCAGCAGCTTCTCACAGAAGCCACTTTTGTAGCCCTCCACCACTACCAAAAGCCAAGCTATGCCAAATCAACACATGCATTTACTAAGCAATTTTGGAGATAGACAGTAAATTCCCTTCCTTCCCAGTTTTCTTCTGGAGAGGCCTGAAGTCTTATCTGGACATAATCTTTTGCATTAATGTTATGTAATGAGTTGACTCCTCTGTTTTCTTTGAATTTCTTACCACCCTGTTTTGGAAACCACTGCAGACTCTGAAGGTATTCTGTAGAAAAGGCATCAACCCTGCTGTCAGCATTTGTGACACTGCAGTGCCCTAGAGCACAGATAAGTTCTTTACTCTTCAATCAAGAGGACAAATTGGTGTCATAAAAACAGATTCATGTCTGAGAAGGGTTGCAAGGAGGCACCAAGAAGGGGATAGTCAATTTGATCAACAATACAGGTAAAGCTTTGGGGGAAAGCTCTGAGGCTGAAGACCATGAGAGCTTGGTGACCTCCTCGAGGAGCAGGTGGGTAAGCGGCTGGCTGAAGAAGGGAGTGAGGGCACGTGGGCACAGCTGAACACTTGGTAGGGGAACAAGAGGACTTTGCACAAGGAAAGACTGATGCTTGAGTATGTCTGGACAGCAAGAGGATAAGGTGCTGCTAGAATGAAGGAGCCATAAGCCTATGGGTTTTGAACCTATATTGTTCACATTTATTAACTCAAAATTACTAAAAATCTTGAATAATCAGGGTCAGAGATGGCATTACATGGACTTAACCTTTCTGGTCCAATAGGTTGTGTACATATTGGTAAGTTGCAATCCCATAGTGGTTTTTTTTTTCCCTATCCTATGGTGTCCTTCTTGGCTCTCCAGCCAGAGGTGGGCTGCTCCCACTTTTCTCCAGTGGTAAGAGGCATTTGGTGAGCAGTGCTGAGTGTGGTTCTCTGCAGCCTTTTTGGGATCATGGCCTTCAGTGTGAGCAATTATCTCCTGGAGGGGGATGTTGTGAGATCTTAAATTAGAGGCATCCTATTAGCCACACTTCACGTACCAAGCATTTGCTATAAAAAGATGCACCTTGCTGCTAAGACTGAGTGATTAATTTGCAAGCCAGCAAGTTGTTATATTGTGCTAACAATTACCATATTTGATAGATTAAAGCCCACATGAGGGTATTGGTTACCTTGGGAATTTATTTACAGTTCTTGATCTGTGGCAGGCAAAGAATTTGTAGTGTGACAATGACTGTATCATATCTCAGTGATCCCATCACATTTAAAAATTATGTCCAAGCTGAGAGTTCTGAAAAATGTGCCCATCTGTTTGTTATGCATGGACTCAGCCTTTCCATTTTGAAGCTTGGCTTCTTCCTACAAGAAGCCATCAGCTGGATGTATAGTCTGTGGAGAACTTCCCTTCTGTGAAAATAAAATTAAGAATCCAGGAAACCTTTGTTTTGCCCTGAAATGAAAATGTTACCTTTTAGACTAGAACTGTGTATATACTGTGACCATCAGTCTATTTTTGTGTGTGTGTGTAAGATATATGTAACTTATAGTTTGCACAAGAAGCTAAATTTTTCTCTTGCTGGAATCCCTTCAGTTTGGCACTGAAAGTGTTTAATTGTTTGGGCAGAGAAAGAACATGATTGACTTTGGTCCAGTGGTCTTAAAGTTTCACATTTTTCAAGGTACAGGTGAAAAGAATTGGTGGTGATGGTGGCAAGGACAAGGAGAAAGTCACTGCCTCAGCTCTTTTTCTGATCAGAAATGATGTTCTATAAAGTGACGATGAAATTCTCATTATATTATTTTTTATTTTTTTTGCAAACTGATATCCATGCAACTGAGAGTTGTTGCTCTCTCCAGGACTCGGTGTGAGCATCGAAACTGATGTTAACAGCCCTCCTCTGCAGCAGTGGCACCTGGGAAGACAAAAATAGATGTGCCCCAAAACACCCACCCCTTCAGGAGATTTTTGACCTGCATCCTTGCTTATGTAAAGTTTTTGTACCTTTTGTCTTTCTCTTTTCCAAGTGGTTTTATTCATTCTGACTTGTGATCAGGCCCTGTTTTAATAACTCCTGAGCTGCTGTTGTCCCCGCAGAGCAGAGAGGAGCACTTTGCATGTCAGAAACCTTCAGCGGTGGGCAGCACACAAAAGGTCATCCTCCAGCTGGTGAGATTCATGGGCCATGGGCAGCCTGGCTGCTTCCCTCCTCCTCATTCCCTGCATATCTCTGTGCCCATGTCATTGCTGGGCATTCTCCCTCTCTCCTCCCCTTGTATTTCCACTGTTATTTTTTTGAATGTCAACATGAATGATGGTAACCGCCTCCTGCAGAAAAGTTTTGGGGAAAAGCAGTGCTGTGAGCTCTGGCAGCCCAGGCGGTGCATGGGAAACAATGTCACCCTTGTTCTGCTCACCCGTTTGGGCATCTGCAGCTCATCCAGCCCCGGAAGGCCGGCTCTGTCCCAGGGACACAGGACAGGCACGAGGACACGGCAGGGTGTGCCAGCTTGGTGCTTGCAAAGGCTGGCATGGCCCTCTGCATCCTGGTGATGTGGCGCTCGGAGCAGCACCACATCATTGCACAGGTTTAGTAGCCGTGGGGCTCAGATGAGTCACTTTGGGTTTTTTTTCTTTGCTGTTCTGGGGCAGTCCTGCAGCCCAGTTAGATTTAACAATGTGATTCATAGCCATTTAATCTCTGTCATCATTATGTTTATTCTGCAATCATCACTAACAGATCTCTTACTGTCTCTTTCCCTTGGCTTTTGGTAAATTTTCTGCCTTCTGCCCCTGGTGAAGCCAGTAGCAGATGATAAAAATGCTTTGAAATTATGTTAAAAGAACCACAGCTGGTATAAATAGATTTTACTTTGATGTATCTGATCTGATTTGTGTTACCTGAGGATCAGGCCTTAACTGTTAAATTCTGCTACTTTTGTTAAAAAATAGTACTCAGCAGTGAATTCCTTTTCATTGTCAGAGCCATCTCCAGCTCAAGGTCTGAGGTAAGTGGTTGGGACTATGCCACAAAGGTGGCTCAGGGGACAGTGGTTTGGAGCTGCCCATGAGAATGGTACAAACGTGAGCAAAAACAACAGAGCACTCAGTAGTATCTAAAGCAAAACTGAACGAGTTCTCAATGAAACTCAGCATTTCAGTTGGAAGGGTTGATTTCTTAGGGAATGTTCATAGTCAAAATATTTGCACAGATTGGCCTGTGGTCCTTCTCCTTTGTGTTTAGACATGGGTTTTCTCCAAGGAGGACTGCCTGGTCTGTGAGAAAACCAGGTGCCTGACACAGCAGTAAGACCTGCCATGAATGATTTGTGCAGAAACCACGAGGAAAATTGCCTAGAACAGGAAAGGAAATGGAAAATTGTGTGGGCGTTTTTTTGGTGACAAGATACAGAGTGGGTAAGAGAAGACAAGACTGCTGTTATTGCTAAGCTTTAGCATTAGGTAATTATTAGCAGTTAACAAACAGGGCAATGTTATTGATAGTTAATTGGTAGCAGCTAACAAAAATCTGAGCACAATCACTAATTTTTCTGCCTTGCATCTGAACCCTCTGGTGGTGATACAGGCTTTGCACTTGTGTGTTGTGGCCATCCAGAGTAGTTAAGGGAAAAATGGTGGAGATACAATCAGAGTTAGGACAGGAGAGATGCCTGCAGAGGGAAGTGTCATATAGATTTTGGTATTAAAAAAAATTAAGGTAATCAGTCTAGACACAGAAGTGAAAGAGAGGCTATAACCTCAATGGCCATATGCTACAAAAAAACAAGCAGGAGGAGGATCAGTGTACTGCAATATAAACTGCAAACCCTCTCCAGTGGGCTTAGCAGAACTTAAAATAAACGGGAAGAGAATAGTGCAGCAAGTACAAGAGAAGGAAAATATACTCCAGTGCTGCTGAAGAGATCAGCTAGTGTCTGCTTTAAAAGCTGTAATGAGCAGTGCCTCACTTTCTGAAACCATGATCTGGAGTCCTTGATTTGTGCCAGGATGCAGCACAGAGAGCGTGTACCAGCTGCTGAACTGAGACAGGGGAGGAGGAGCATGTAAAATCCCTCAGGAATGAGGCGCTGCTTGCATTTCCCACGAAGGGGAAACATTGGATAGGAAAAAAAACCTATGGCTTGACATGTGGGGGTTTACTGTCGCAAGCACCTATGCCTCAATTTCCTTACCTGTAAAATTATTAGAAGGGCTTCTTCGTGAAACATGTTTGGAGATACTTTCTCTAAAAAGTTGCAGTAACGCTTGGGGAAATACCTGACTGTGCCCAGGAAACACTTGGGAGTTAAGCAAACATCCTCTTGAAAATTAAGCCAAATTTACATGCCTGCAGGAAAGTGGTTGTGCCTTTCCTGAAAGATTTCCTGATTTCCTGAAAAGGCATTTCTATTAATTCTCTGCAAGGGACCTGACAATGTTTGCATCATTAATGGAATTGTCTGTTTGAGGAGGAAATGTAGGTCTGTTAATCGTGGGCTCTTTTTTCTTCTGTGTTTGTAACAGTCAAGGACCAAAGCATCGATATTTAGCATTTGTCTTAAGTTCATTTTAGTTCAGTCTCATTACATCTACTTGTTACTTGTGATGCTGCTGATATGAAAAGCACTCCCAAAATCCTGGGGATTTTTCTGGCTTTGTACCATTCTTTGAATTACGTGTTCTACAAGTTTTTCATGCATCACAGACTGGTGGTTTTTTTTTTTTTTTTTGGCTGTAAGTCAGAATAATGTTCCTGGGGATGATGAGAGTTCACTTTTTCACCCATTTGCTTGTCTCCTGAATGTGGCAAGATGCTTTTTTGTTGAGTGCTTGATTCCATCCTCCCACTCTTTTCTGGCTTAAAAAGGGCAATTATCCAAAATTCACACTTACCTTGTCACCTGTAGACAAGGCATCTCTGGTGCCTGGTGCAAGCTGCTCCCTACTGTCTGACAGGCTGGTGGGCACCGAAGCTGGGATGGGGAATTTCCTAGACTGGGAAGGAGCCCATGGATGGACCAGGCTCCAGGACACTGAGGCAGTGACACAGCTGCAGGTGTGGGTGGGGGATGTACACATTAGGGGCTTGCAGGTTTATGGGATCCTCTGCAAAAGCTGGGCTAGAAACCTTTGTGAGGCCTCCTAGACCTGCTGGCACTGAAGCTTCCCACTGCCTGCTGTCCTGATTGCCAGAGTGCTGCTTTGGGATTGAGGAAGGTAGGGTATTTAAACAGCAAATAGTACATCCAGTGTGCCCAGAAGGCTCAGAAGTCATGGTCTGTTGTTCCATGTTTGGAGAAGCCTTTCTCCTGAAGGCACTTTGGGTTTCACTTGCTGCAGCTTTGGTTCAGCTCTTCTGAACTAGAGGTCAGTGCGCACCCTGAAGCACAAGAATTTGGATTTCTTGTAAAGCTTTTAATCATCGCAGTGGTAACCCTAGTTGGTCTCCTTTTAATTTGTGAATTATTCACACGTGGTAGAAAAGGCAAAATGTGTTGAATGAGTTTTGCATGATTAATGGTTTTGTCCAGAATTATTGCTGGTGAAGATGCGGTATTTTATATTTTGGCTGACATATAAAAGCAAGGGAGAGCCTTTTTTTTTTTATTTGAGAGTTCAGAATGTCTGTCTCTTTATTGGCTTTATTTTTAGGGATGAAGACAAAGCAGATTGTAAATTGTGAGTAATTTAATTTTAATTAATTCTACTAAAAGCTTTATTACTCTTTCCTGTTCTCTTTCCATGAAAGTGATAGCACGGGAAACGTTTGTGATCCTGAGTGCTGTAAGAAGGTGCTGTTTTTCAGATCTCCTGGCACAGCTTGTCAGCATCTCTAAAATTCTTTGTAATCCCAAAAGCCTGCACTTCTGAAGTACTCAGCTCTGCCCAGAAAAGCTGTGACAAATGGTATCTGTGCCAGGGAGTGGGCTGAGGTTATTAAAGAATTTGCTGTTATGGTTATTTTACTGTGCGAGTTGCTTGTTTGTAGGGGCTCCCCCCACCTCCCCACAAGAAGCTTGTTAGATATAGATTAGCAGTGTCTGTTATCTGTAAGGCTTTGGAGTTATTCTTACCCAAAAATGAGGAACTAAAATGAAACAGCCAAACAATCAAAAACCTGAAAAAAAATTAAAAACAAAAAAATCCCCGACCCAGTGAAAGAGTAACTGCTCCCTGTTCTGTGGCACCCTGAGGCAGATTTTTGTTGCTCTCCCAGCTGGTCCAGGCTCTGATGATGAAGGGTGGGAGAGATTGTAAACCCAGAGTGCAGCCACTTACTCTTCTCCTTCATCTACTTTCATGAGCTTAAAATTTTGAAAATCATCCTTCATGGGACATCCTGCCTAAACCTCTCATTGCTGTTGTTTTATGCAGAAATTAACTTGCATTGTACTGGAAAAACAGGGTGCAAATTAATTCAGAAAGGAAATGGCTTTTAAAGTTGCAAGGCATGGTGGTCCATGCTGGTCAGTGGGCTGGTTCAGCTGGCTTGTCAAAGCCTTCTCTGGTCAGGTCCTTCCAAGCAGTTGCCCCTTTTCCTGGATCTTGCTGTATTTCTGTATAGCCTCCATTGCTGCTGGAGCACAGGGCAAGGACCAGGATGTGCCTGGGAACTGGTGGTGGTTGCTGGAGGTCATCAGTGGTGCCTTTCCCAGGGGGCAGGGACAAACACGCAGTTCTCTCTGAGCCTGCTGTGGCCCTCAGCCCTCCCTGACCAAGATTTCCAGCTTGCCTTGAGGTTTTGTGCTGTATTTGGGTTAACCAGCAAATGCTATCAGATGTCCTTGCCACTGGAGAGCTGCTGCAAGGTCAGAGTTACCTCGTTTGTCACTGCTGCCCTCCAGGGCCATGGAATGTGCTCCCGAGGCAGCTCTGCATCCCTCACCCAGCCCTGGCCATGGAGACGCCCTCCTGAGGAGCTGCCCTTGGCTGGGCTGCACAAAGGGGCTGCCTTGTGCAGTTGAGGACTTCTGCTGGCCCTCCTGCACTTGTCCTGGCTCAATCTGGCTCTTCCTGTGCCTTTCTCAGGGAAGAGTTTGTCCGGGACAGGTTTCCGTGTCCAGGTGATCTGTTGTGCATCCCGACATTTGGATCTCCCTGATTGCTGTGGGAGTGTTGGTTCACTACCAGGGACATTTGGCTTCCATTGCTGCTGCTGTTTACTTGTAGTGGCAACACAGCCAGTCTGTCTCTCTCTCACTGTTGTTGTTTGTCCCAGAAACTGATTTCCTCTTTGCTCTCCTTTCCCCTCTCCTCTCTTTTCCTCTCCTTTCCCTTTTTCCCTTTCCCCTTTCCCTCTTCTTTTCCTTTCCATTATTTTTTTTAATGGAAAAATCTTTTAAGCTTACGTCCAGCCTGATCTGGCCTCCCTGGGCTCATTCTTCCTAAACAGCACCAGAACCCACCCCCCAGGTGACCAGTTGTGTGCCATGGACTTGGTTGCACAGCATGAAAATGCAGCTCAGCTGAGTGTGATGATGGCTTTAGAAAAAACAAGGAGGGGGAGGAAACTTCCAAATGGGATTCTCTCAGGTAATCTCACAGTGAAGCAATGCAAGTGTTAATTACTGCTCTGAGTGACAGCTGGAATTATCCAAGTGTAATGCTGCTTTCAGGTTGAAAAAAGAAAAAGGGCTATATTTACAAAAAGTAAGTTATTTAACACTCAACAGGGTGCATCTTGGCTAGCATTGCAATGCACCTATTAAATTTTTAGTGCCAGATTATTATTCACAGCCAGGGTACAGAAGTTGTGGAGCAGCATAACCCAAGCAACAATTATTAATTAATCAGGTGTTGTAAGTGCCTAAAGAGAGCAGTAGGCAAATGATAAGAGCCTCCCTGGGATACAATATACTTTTTTTTTTCCAGATTGCAAATTAGTTAAAGCATGTATAATAATGTGATGTCCCCTTAGCAGATATTGCATCCATTATTCTTTCTACTCATATTAATAAACCCATTGATGAACACCCTCATTCTGTATGCTGTTCCCAAAAATGATTTGCAGTTGTAAAACCTTTTAACTCTGCAACTGTTTGTATTGAAAGGCAACTTTGGGAGATAGTGTAAATTATTTTGAGGGATTTGAAAATGCTGTTTATATCCATTAGTTGCTACAAATGTCAGGGTGCTGTGATTTAACTGCCTCATTCTTCCTTACCAGAAGATGATACGTTAGATAAATTTTGAAGTTGGTAAAGACTGAGGAAAAACTTCCTGTAAGAGACAAACACGATGAAGTATGTGCATAGTTTAATTTTCTCCCAGGGTTATCAATCAATTTTCCCTCTGGGAAGGGACTGGTGGGTCTCTGGAGCGTCCTGCAGAGCATGCAGTTTTGGGGAGGGGAGAGATGCCACTCCCATGGTGATGATGGAGGGGTGGGAGAGCCAAGCCAGGGCTGCCAGAGCTTGGCATGCAATGTGCATTATAAATGTCATCAATAATCGAAATGCAGGATTATTTTTGCAAAAACAAATCAGATTTTTCAAGCTTCCCAGACTTATTTTGAGTGAGAAACTATGTGTTAGAGCTTATTATCACATCTTCAGTGGTCATTTTGGTGTCACACTGGCTCTGTATAGCTCATAGTTTTCAATGTAAATAGTTTGCTTTCTGGGAGCTCTAATGCATATGAATTTGAGCAGCTTGACCTCTCAATGTAATTTTCCTTCCTTTTTTTTTTTTTTTTCTCCTTTTTACTACTGGCTTAAGAGTATATGTAGAAGGACAGGAGGAAAGCCGGGACACTGAGGTAGAAAGTCCTGTTCCTGAAGAGCAAAGCAATATCATTGCAGGGATATATTAAATAGCAGCAGCACTGCTGGGCAGAGCACGGTGCTATTGCCACTCTTGCTGGGCACCAGTCAGGGAATTTATGGCTGTGTGTCATCCCTGTGGCCTGCACAGCCATTCCCCTTGCTGGAGGGTAAATGAGTTTGCAGGCAAGGCATGAAATGATCCCACCAAGTAAAAAGATGCCTTTGTCTCCCCCCTCCATCTTTTTGTGGCCGCAGTTGAGAGGGAGCAGCTCTCGGTGGGGAGGGTAACTCCATTAAGTGCTTCCCATCACAGAGCTGGAGACTCTTCTCTGCCTGCCTTACCTTTTCAAGTGGAACTTGGTTGTTAATTCCTACCTAAAGAAGGGCTCCTTGGTGTACTTCCTGGTACAAAGTCAGCATAATAGCTGCTGTTTAGCTAGAAGCCATCACCTAGCTCATGGCCTTTGGACTGAAAACTGGAGATGGGGCAGGGTTGGGTATTTCTGCCCTATGGTTGGTTTGGAAGATGAACCCCTCCTGATGCACAGTTTTTGTTTTGCTTCCTCCCTGCAGCTCTCTTGGGAAACTTGGGTCCTTTGGTCTGTGTCACAACTTGGGAAGGCAACTGTGGACCTTTTGTGGTGCAGTTCTTTGTGACATTCCCATTCTCTGGACAGAGAGACATAATTCTGTCTCTCAGGAGAAGCACAGAGAGAAGAAGAGAAAACAATCTTTATCTCTGCTCCTTTGTTTTCCCCATGTAGAATGTGGTATGGAGATTGTTTACCTGCAGTGATTGCTGGATTGGATTCTGGTGAAGGTTGTTTGGGTTCAGTGACCAGTGGGATCCAGCTGTGGCTCAGACTCTCAGCAGAGAGTCAGAGTTGGTAGTTAGGCGAGTATGAAGTATGTTGAATAGGATAGTCTCTCTTTAAATAGTATATTAATGTAATATAGTTTTAATAAAGCAGATCCTTCAGCCTTCTGATCTGGAGCCAGACATCGTCATTTCTTCCCTGAGACACGGTCTGCCACATTTTTGCTATAGTTCTTCAAGTATTTTCTTGTGATAGGTGAAATTTAGTTGGGAAACCTCCTATGCTGAGCTGGAAGCAGGCTGGGTGACACACTTGGTGTATCATAAGTCGATTTTTGAAGCCTTGCTGTGGAGTGGATGGTATTTGGAGCTGAGGAACTATCTGGTTTTCTCATAACTGGGTATTCTGCATGGAGGCCCTGGGAATGGCAATATGATCAATGGTCATATCTTCACCATTCAGCTGTCATTCTTGCTTTTCATTTGCAAATGAATATGCCTGTAACCTGCTTTTTAACATATGGCCCATTAGCTACCTCCTGCTATTCAGATGGTAATGTAGTGGACCAGTGGTGATTTAACACTCTGACTTGTATGGAAAGTAACAGATTGTTTAGGCTGGTAATGACACTAATTTCCATATCAATTCCTCCTGCTAGACCAATGCCTTAAAATCAAAAACTTAGGGCAGGACAGTACTTACTCAGATCAGCTAAAGGAAAAGCCTTGTGTTTTTCTTGGGTACTGCCTTGGATTGTTGAGGAACCAGACAAGAGGAGAAAAGGCTCTTGAAGATAAATTATGTATATAAGTTTTAGGGTGAGTTACAAAATCCCACCAGGGGCAATGGATGTGAGGAGTTTGAGGCTGAAAAAAATAACGACTTTGAAGGATTAGTCAGAAAATACTGTTCTAGATTGCTAGAGATAAACGTCAGCAGGGGACTCTGGGAATCTATCTGTTTTTAATATGAGCAGGGTTCTGGTCTTCTGACTTCCCTGGAGTGGCAGTGATTCCTACCAGTTGAGTATCTGAACAATTCCAATGAGTGACTTGTTTTGTGGCCATACCAGGAGCATCTGAGATCTTCCTGCTGTGCTTGGTAGTCAACAAGAGATTGCCATCAAAACAGGAACAGTTGTTTTGTTTGGTTTTTTAAAGCTTTGAGTGGCTTTTTGTGCCCATTGCTGGAGTTCTAGACATGAAGCTGGCAGTGATAGGCTTGTGGAGAATGCACCTGATGCTGCTCTTTGGGCAGAGACTGTCAGAAGAGAGGTTGTCAGAGTAGGTGCTTCAAAGAGGTCAACAACAGCTGACAACTGACAACATCAGTCCATCCAACCCTTTGCTCTCTTGAACACTGTGACATGTGAAGTTAGTGAGGGTGGTGAGCTCATTAATTAGTCAGACTCGTGTCAGCATGGCACTGACAGCTGGGACTGATGGGACAGTCTGCCCGCAGAAGTGCACCAGGACTGCTGCTGAGTATCAGCACTGGGACTGCTGAATGTCAACACTTGGACTGCACCTTGCCAGCTCCTGAAACGTTGTTATATTTATTTGTTTGTTGGTGGTTTTTTTTTTTTTCCTTCTGATGAGGTCAACGCGTGGCAGGTGTCAGCCTGAGCACAGTTCTTGGATGGATGGTGAGCGTCCCAGTCGGAAAGGGGAACTGGGAAGAGTGTGAATGGAGCAGCAAGAATAATTGGGTGCTTAGGGGACAAAGTATTTGGTGATTGCTGGCTGTTTAGCTTACAGAGAAGGTGGAAGGTAGACCTGGTGACAGCTTTGAGGTGGCAGGTTGCTGCAGAGAGAATGAAATACCCACATCAGGCAGGATAAAGAGATGTAGCCTGAAGCAATAGCAAGAGACTGTCAAGTTACATACTAGGGGACACATTCTGTTGGAAGGAGTAGGGACATGTGGAAGACCCTGTGTTACACAGATCCTTGAGATACTTTGCAATTAGGCTTGTAGACACTGTTGGTCCTTTCAGGTCTATCTTACTCTATGTTTTTGTTATTTTGAGCATAGAAGGGAATACCACAAAGAAAGGTGTATGTTTATTTTTAGGGAGTTGAGTAATGGTGTGAGAATAGAGAGCTTTGCAGAATTTTGGTATTACAATTGCATTCTATTACACAGAAATGCTGCCAGCACCTGAGGAAAGGTGAGACACCAAACTGGAGGGGTGAGTTGGTAACAGAGCTAGAAAGGACCCCAATGTTAAAAACAGTGAAAGAGGAATTGAGCTGGGGAGGGAGATATGTCTCAGGTTTGCTCTGAGCAAACAACCATGTGGAGTTTTGCAGCACTTCATGCACAGGACACCACGTGCTTACTTGTGCACGAGCTGCCAGGCAGGAAACTACTCATGTCTCAGTCAGTGGAGCTGGCAGCAGTGCAGGAAAATTCACCATTATTTAACAGTAATCGATTGCAAATGGAACAAAGAAGCCAAGGGTAACAAAATGGGTCCCTCAAACCACAAACAGAGAGGGCAGAGCTGCTGCTGGGCAGGAGGTATGGGTAGGTAAGGTACAAGAGGCACAGGTTGTAGCTGCCACTTTGAAGTTCAGTTAGTTTCCTGAAGATCCCAGGTTGCCTTTATTACAAGTTGATACTTCTTACATTTTTTTTATGCAAAACATAGAAATTACGTATGTATATTCCATATGTGATGGGTGCATTATATTTTGAAATTAAAATTATCTAGAAGATAAATAACAGAACAAATATATATTATGGGACAGCTATTGTAATTATTGTAAATGCTCTGCTGAGCTCTTTCATTTTCTTCCACGTTTGGCTTCACAGCCATTTTCAGGAATGGAAGACAATTACTCAGGCTGAATGCTATTGTGGATAGAATAAAGACACTTGGTTATTAAGAAATCCAATAGACTACAGTTGAAATATCAATAAGCATTTGTCCTGTAGTATAACAACACGGGTATATTTTTGAAGACATGTACAGAAATGTTACATGGCATTGCAAAGGCCAGGAGCAGGATTTTGTTGTTAAGCACTCAAGGATGTGCAGCATCCATCAGCAGGTTTTCTGTAGTAGAATATCTGATCATTTGTGGAACTTGTAGAAGAGTTTGCTCAAGGTACAGGAGTGCATAAAACAAATTTTTTGGACATTAGCATGTTTTTGTTTTGAACGATATCCATCGAGGAGCTGTCAATTCTGATCTGAATCGTGCGAGACTGAAAAAGGCTGGCTATAAAACTCACCTTCATAGAGTGGTTTGGGGTGATGGCTGACGTATGGAGCATAGGGCATGGGGATTGCTTTAGGAAGTTGATGTGATGCTGGATGAAGAGTTGTAGAAGATTCTTGCTTTATCTCCTCTTAAACAGGTGAATTTGAAGTTGTTGTTTCCCAGAGCTGGGAAAGAGCTTTATATAAAGAGTTTCATTAACTACAGCTAATTAGGTAAATATCCAACCTGCAAATGCTGATGCTGCCTTGTACTATAAATTCTGAGGTCTAAAACAGAGGAGGGAAAGTAAATGCATTCCTTACAAGGAGTTGCTGAATACATGTAAGCCTTACTTATCAGAAGGAGCTGAAAGTTGATTAATTTTTCTAAGAAATATATTTCCACCTGTTAGTATGCAGTTTTTATATGAGAAAAAAGACAGCTACAAATTTGGTTCTAGGAATAGCTAGATTGTGCACTCTGTGGTAGCAGGATGCTGGAGAAAGATTAATTAAATAATCGTGTCAAAGAAGAAAAGGCAAATTGCACCATTTAATAAAAATGAAGATGGGTGATGAAAAAGTCCAAAATGACAGCATGAACAGCTGCAGGCTGCCATGGAGAGCTGGTGCTAACTTACAGCATGAAGATGCAGTGAGGCATCTCACCTAGGATTTAGTCTGACAGCTTTCACTTTCCTTCATTCCTGTCTCAACTCTGCTACTAAAAGCTTTCCCATAGTTACTGCTAAACTTATCTTGCCTTTCTGGAAGAAAGCCTTAGCTGCAGTTCCTTGTAAAAAGTGGCCGGTTATAAACAACTTAAAGATAAGAAGTTTTAAACAACCTTGTACCCTGGATGTCTCTGTTCTCGAGACACATGGGTTATATTGTGGAAAATGTGCAGTAAAGAAGAGGAAGGCATCAGTATCTCAATGGGAAAGCACAGCCCATGTGTAACAAAACCTGTGTATTCCATCGCCTTCTCATCACTCATTCCTCTCGAGCAGCCTGGCAGTAAGGACTCTGTTTGCATTTCCCCACTGTCAACTGTAGTAGCCAAATGTGATGTAAAAGTCACCTCAGTCTCAACAATCAGGCAGTTGCAAGAGAGGAACCCTTGGAGCTTGTTACAGGCCAGTTTGTGCGTTTCTGTGCACATTTAATAGGTTTATGTAGAAACACCTTCCAAAAAGTGCATTGAAATATTTAGCTTGTACTTCTGTAATCCTTCTGCAGACATTAGGAGTGAGGATGCTGTGTGTTCAGTCCTGTCAGATACTGAAGAAGAGATTCAATCAGGTTTAATAATCCATGAATTGCCATTGTGTCTTTGTGCCTTTGCCTTGCTCTTCTCGGGCTGAGGCCGGATGCCTGGCTGTGGATGAGCAGGGGGCAGGCTCATGGATTGGGAGCAGTGCCAGCCAGCAGGGCCACTTACAGCTCACATGTCTACCTTTCCAGAGACACAAGAGGAAGAAGATGAGGTACCCTTGGAGCTACTTTGGCTGTTTAAGCTACAAACAGAGCTCCCAATGCAATGCGCAGCTCTTTGTGCCTCCGAGTAAGTCCCTTCGACATCGTCATGTGAGAATTACAAGGGTTTTAATTTTCCTGTTAGCACAAGCAGTGCTGTATTTTTCCCCCTGCAGCATTGCTTTCCCTGCAGGAAAAATAATCTGTGGTAAAATCTAATCAGGAGTATTCCAAGCACTGCGTGGACCAAAGGAACCCAAAACAAATCCAGCTTATGGTTTCTGGTCAGAATCAGCAGAACTCAGAATGCCAATATGCTGATTTTTATCTTGGACATTAAAGAAACTGAGAAACGCTGCTAAAAAGCACTCTTCTCCAGCTGTAATGTAGGAGCTGCATTTATTTCCACTGCAGCTGTGCACACTGGAGCTGTCTGGGGAGGGAGGCTCAAGGCTTCCTACTTTGGGACCACGTTCTTCCATATAGCCAGGCTCAAAGGGACAGAGCTTTTTCTTTGTGCTAAAGGCGTTACACCAGGGTTGTTGGGCCCTTTGCCTTTGGACACTGGATTGTGCTTGCCCAGTACTGGAAAACAGCATGGTAATGGGTTAGTGGGATATTTCTAAGCCGATTGCATAGTGCACTTGGCAGGTGATTTCCTGCTGTTACATGGGTTTGTATTCCTCAACCTGGCAGCTAATGTTGAGACTGCTGACCACATATGAGAGGCAGTAAAATGGAAAGACAAATATTCAACACGAAATACTACCTGCTCCACTATTGAAACCCTTTCCCAACATGCATTTTGTAATTTTTGGGTTTCCCATGTCAGACTTTTGGTTTAGAGCTTGTTATGCTCTGCTCCTTTTTTAGGAGCCAAATATTTTTAACTAAACCTGAACTATTATGTTTTTCCCCCTCTGTTTTATGAGAGTGCTTTTCAAGGATGAAAGGCTCGCTGGAAATTTTTCTTTTCATTCAAGTACCTATATTTTATGGTAAATTAATACCTGCTGTAAGTTCCTTGCAGGTATTTATACAATCTTCATCAACAAAGGATTTTGGTATTTTTCCTGCTTTTAGCTTCATGCATGTAGATATTTCTGCTTGGGGCTTAGAATAAGATATGCGAAACTTGAAGGGAGGTTTAGGCTGAAGAGGAGTGTTCCCTTGGCAGAGGGTCTGCCAGAAGCCTGACCTTCTGTAGAAGGTTTTGCTCAGGAAAATTGACTGTTCAGACAGAGCCAGAGGTCACTCCCAGCTTGTGGAGCTTCCTTCAGGCCATAGCTTTTGGCCTCTTTGTTTTTAAACTCATTTTTCTAAAATGGAACAAAACAGGCACATGGGAGAACGGGCTGAGCACCGGGAAGGTCTGCCAGCAGCAGGACAGCCACATAAAACCCTGCATCCCGGCTGTTAGCTGTGGCATCACAGCATCCCTGGGCATCAATGTAAATCCATTCAGTATGCTTCTCGCTTCCCAGCCTTATAAAGTCGTCGGAAAATGAAGTGAAAAATAGTGCACTGATTTCTAGTAACTTTACTCTGCGGGAACCAATTTGGAAGCATTTGAGTGCACATTTGCAGGAGGATTTGGGCACGAGCACTGCGAGGTCTCCAGCAGTACATTTCCTTTTAGAGACTGTAATTGGAGCCCTGAAATGTCTTTAAACGCTTTATTTTAGAAATAGCTGAGGGTTTGGAATGAAGTCATATAAAGTTATGGCAGCACTTCATGATTTTAGGAGACTTTCAGCCTGCCAAATTGAGTGCCGGTATCGGTAGGCGCGAGCCTCTTGCTGGCTGTGGCAGTAATCAGGAGTGCTGTAAATCACAGCTGCCGGCGAGAGCAGTGCAAAACGAGAATGCAGCGTTTTATGACCTTTTCCGAGCAGGACAATGAGCGTGTCGCTTAGGAAGTTTTACGAAACGTCCCCTAAAGGAAGGGAGTTTCGTTGGTGACATTTTATGTGAGCAGATATCATTAGTGAACTTGACTGCTGGTGGCTCGGGGAAACTCGCCACTTTCTGCGTAGAACTGAATTTCCCAGATGTTGGTGCTTTCCTCCTTACATCTTCCTTTCTTATTTACGTAGGTGTGAGTGCAGGAAAGCAGGGCATAAAGAGCTGGCATTCGTTGGTCTCAGCTTCCCACTTTGTGATTCTCTTATGGGTATTACCTTTAACTGCTGGTTTCTTTTAACTACCATTTTCTTTTTTTTAGCTGATGGAGAACTATTATTTGCAGATCATTTTCCCTGACGTGGGCACCCCACCCAGTGCTGCAGGCTGAAACTCATTCTCAGAACTAGAATTGATATCAGCTCCCTGGGAGGTACCAGGGCAGATCTCAGCACCAAACAGTATCTTCATATCTTTGGGTAAACACAAAGCAAAACCTTCATATTCAGCTGTCATTTCTACTTCTAGTAGTAATTTAAGGTCTTCATAAATTGACAACCCCCTCCCCGTGGAACCAAATCTTAGTTGACAGCAAACGAATGAATGAAACACATCAGTCGCATCCTTTGGTTGGGCTTCATGAGGAGCAGAATGGCAAAGGAAATGAAGTGAAGACCCAAGCTCATGTTTGAGCTCCCTCCTACAGGTGTATTTGTATCCAGAGGGAATCTTTTTCTCTGCAGGACCAGCAAACCAGAAATCAAATCTGAGGGAAAGAATCAGCAACTGAAATATGTTTTCAGTAAAGCAAAAAAAGCAAAGATACCCTTTTAACTCAGAGAGTAATTTGGACTCTTTCTGCTTTTTTAAATGTGTTTTGGTGTCTAATGACTTTATTTGTGCAGCTGTAAATCTGTCTTGGCACTGTAGTCTGATAGCAGGCTTGGTTTTCCTTCTGTGCCATGGCTTTGGCAAAAACAATGCCTATGTCCCTGTAGTTCTTATTCCACTGGTGTGTAGGGGAGTGTTTTGGTTCTGAGCAGTTGCACAGTTTGAGGGCAGATCTTTCCAGTGCCCTCACGTGCATACACCAGTTTGGATGACTGCCTGTTCTTGGAGCAAGTATCCTAAATTTCCTTTCCAACGGGTAAAGTCTAGTGCTCCACTTCAGGTGTGCACCAAATGCACCTTCTGAGAGAGCCTGAGAGTCTGAACCAGACCTGCAGGCACTGCCAGTGTGCACGTGCTCTGGCTGGTGGGCTCATGGACCACCCTGGGCCCTCACTCTAAAACTGTAACCAGTTCTGGTAGTAGGTGGTTTTGACCTCCTGATCTGCTCCTCCTCGTGCATCGAATTACTTTATTGTCTGGGCATAATTTCTGTTGTTCAGTTTGGCTTTCCCAGGTTCCACTTGCTGTGCTTTCCTGCCACATTGTCTGTTTAGCAGAATAAAAAGAATGGTGAGGAGAAAAATAAAGCTCAGCATCTGTCCTGCCTCACATCTGTTTTACAAGGCAAAATTTTCTGTGTGTGCTGTTAGAATTTTTCAGAATTATTATAAATATAACAAAGCATTTAGAGCAGGCAAGGTTTTATCTGGAAGAGCCTTTCCTCTCTCCCAGGCGGCATTGGGCCAATGAGCTGTCATAGGGAAAGGAAACATCAACATTTTGTAACAAAAACTCTTCGGAACCTTTGTTCCAAGAAAATAATTAGGTTAATTTGACATTGTTGTCTTGATCCAGGATATATGCCCTGTGTCTGGCTGGCTGGCTGCAGCACTTGGAATTTGAGAGCATCAGATTCATGATCCAGTTCACACATCCTCTTGGTGTTTATAAACAGGGAGTTTTAAGTCATGTGGCTGAATTTTTTTTTTATTATTGATGAAAGTTTTCTGCTGCCAGGGTTACCCACAGTGGAAGAAATCAAATCTGAATTACACTTGACATCTTTTAAGAGTAGCCAGGAGGGTGCCTCAACACATCATAATATCTCTGAAGTATTTTATTTCATGTCAGTGTTGTGGTTGATATTGTGTGCATGTCTTTTTTTTTTTTTTTTTCCCTTTGTACACACCACTTGCTTTGCTGGCCAAAATGAAAATGATAGAAATACATTTCTGTAGCCCAAGTGACTTAAGGAACTTGTAAAGCCATTGAAATTAAAAAAAAGGAAGAAAAGCATACTTGACTCTGACCATCCCCCTCTTCAAGAAAAATAATAATCCTTTTTCAGCATGCATTGGATTTTGAATGAAAGCTCTGATACTTGTCCTTCAGGCTTTGGATGTTGGATACAGCGGGGGGAAGGTTCCTCCTTCTCCCCGGGGACATCTGGGAGTGAGTGACCCACTGCTTCCCATGGTGTCATTCACTGACTTTCCTGAGTCTGAATTACCTGCTTATTTTGTCCAGAGGTCCCAGTGTTGGCCCAAGCCCCTTCCTATACCTCTGTTGGTTTCAGCAGAATTTAGTCTGTGTCAATTTTAATCTCTAACGACCTTGTGAAGTCATTCATGCATTAACTCTGCTCCTCCTCCAACATAAATCTCATGTCCAGCTTTGTGGGTAAGGAGAGAAGGAGCACAGTGCACTCATTTCAAATGAGCAGATGCCCTTGGGCAGAGGCTTTGGATCCTGGCCTGGTGCTGGGAAGCATTAGAGGAAGAAATTCCCAGTCCTTTTGGTGAGGGTGCAGTTGCACTGCTGGTTTGGGGCTGTGCCTTCAGACACCGTGCCATCTGCCCACATCTGATGCAGCACCCTGCCTGGAGAGCATCACTCTCTTTAGACCCTTTAAAAGGTCTTTGCGTTCTTTGTTGTTCCTCATATATTTCTTCCTTCTACTAGCCTGTATTTTCAGTGTTTGTCAAATACAGAACAGGGCTAGTTTTTCCTGACTCAAACTCCCAGTTGGTTATATTTATTTCAAAAATCTGGCGTATAAGGCGTAGGACTTGTGGAGGAATGTTGATTCTGCTCTGCAGCTTGTCTTTAGACATTAAACAAGACTTCAGAGCTGGAAAGGAAATGCAATATTTTAAAATTGTATGGAATGGCCAGTATTGAAAAAATAATTAAAAAATAATGAATCATCTTGTGTGTATAAACAGAATGGCATTGAGTAAAATAAATAGAAATATAATTCATTTAATATAGGTGTCTAAATATAATGGCAGAGTTGAAACACAGCTGCTCTGTGCTTATTGAACAGACATGTTTTGACAGTATTGAAATGAAAAAGCAGAAGCAATTATCCTACATTTTTACCCATTACACTTTTGCTGAAAATTATCTATTCCATTTAAATGCTTCTATTTCGGTGAAGGGGGATTTTGCAGTATATATGATCTTTACTGAAAAAAAACCCCAAAACCCCTAGAAGGATATTAGGCATTTGTGGCATGTTAAAATTCCTGCCACTGATAGGATAAAACTGGCAGGATAACCAGTGAGACTCTGCTATTCTAAAACGTGAAATACATTATCATTGTACCAACAGTGTCTTCTCTGGTTGAAAGAAGTGTCAGACATAAATGAAGACTTAGCTGAATGTGTTTTGGGGAATGGGGATCAAGATTCTCACCTGTCTCTTCATTACTGCTCTCAATTGCAGAAGAAGTTTGTGTGTTGAGGAGTCCAGCCATTCCTCAGCCAGGAATGTCATCACAGAATCTCAGAATGGTTTGGGTTGGAAGTCACCTTTAAGGATTATCTAGTCCATCTCCTCTGCAATGAGCAGGGACATGAGAGTTGCTCAGAGCCCTGCCCAATCTGACCTTGGATGTTTCCAACCACCACCTCTCTGGGCAACCTGTGCCAGTGTTTTAGCACCCTCATTGTACAAAAAAAAATTAAAAATTCCAGTCCAGCTGCTGCTGGTGCATCCTCGGATGGGGGAGCTGGTGCTGGTTAGCTTTGGAAAAGGACAGCACGTAGCAGCACATTTCAGCTTCCCTTTCAGTTCAGAGTACAAAGGGATTTCTGAGCTCCAGGGGTTAAGCCTGGAAGTAATCCGACTGGCAGTCCCTTAGTGAGCTGCCAGTGGGAAACCCTGCTATGCCGGTGGCATCGGACTTTCTCTTTCTTTGAAGCCTGACTTTCATGGGATCAGTTAATGATGGTGAGTTAGAAAACTGGTTGTTTTGCAAAGTCAGTAAATGGTTCTAGTGTTGTGCGATTTTGTTACCAACCTCTCATTAGTGCCCTGAGCAATCAACGCATCTTCCAGGACCCATGGACAACCCAGTATCTTTTCCTCTTAATGTATCAGAGGAATAAAAAAAACAAGGGGAATGTATGAAATTATGCTGGCAGAGCTTGATTAACCTGACTGGAGGCAGCTTTTGAATTAATATAGCAAATTAAAGTCCTGATTGCATTCAGTGATACTTGCTTTTCATGGCCGCTCATTTTGGGAAGGAACCATTGGAGAACTCTAGCATGCCAAGGAGTTTGTGTGCAAGCACCTTTCACACTGCAGATTTCCATGGCATAGCCACCTGTGAGTTAAATGTGTATGCCCATGTATGCAGGTTCCATTTTACTGATGAGAAACAAGTACTACAGCTAAGTGCATGCTGGTGGTGCAGGCCAGGAGATGACACATCCATTGCCTCCTTCCTCTAGCAAGTCATTGCATCTGGTGATGTCAGGGTTGAGACCTATCCTGATCTGTATTAGGGGAGGTCCATTACATGAAAAGCAGTATTTGAAGGCTACTTTTGAAGTCTCAGGGTCTTCATACTCTTAGTTCTTCCTAAAAAGTACTGATAGTGCTATGTACTTGAAACCATAAAAACATACAGATGCCATATCAAGGTGTTCATTAGGGAAAATCCACCATGCCTGCAGTTAGGCTTCCACCATTCCAGTCATTATGCATCCTGTTGTCATCCCTCTGCAGCCCTCAGGGGTGTGAATTCCTGTTTTGTTTAGTTTGATAGATACATCATCCTGTGCATACTGTCACTTTTTGAATGCTGGGTGGTGACGTGCTCTGTGATGTATATGGAAATGCTTCAATAGAAAGAAAAAGTCTGTACACAGGCAGTAATTGCTATCAGATCCTCATGGTTTGGGCCAAGTCATTCCTGAACAAGCACACATTTGTTTGCTCTGCTTAGGCACTAGTGAGATTCTTTAGTATCTGTCATTAATAGCAAAGGAAAATAGTTGGTTTAACTGGGGGAGAAAGCAACAGTGGAGGACGAAGGTCCAAGAGCAGTTGCCAAATTTCTTTCAACTAAATTGGCTGCCAGTGTATACTGTGAATGAAGAAAATTGAGAACGGCAGCTAAGGCTTAACTAATGCAATCCTATTTGGGGCTGCAAACAAAGGCTTTGGCCTCTGTCCACAGGATCTGACCTTTCCATTGTGGATTGAAAGTTAAAATGATGGCTGGATTCTGTTTGACTAAGAAGATACAAGGAGAATGAGACGGAAGCAGAAACCTTGGCCAGGTGTTGCTGAAAAGTGCAATTTGTTCAATGCTGGAAAAGCAAAAAGCTCTATCTTCATCTGCAGCTGTTACTTAGAAGCAGACTGAACAAAATCCTTCAGGATTTCAGAGGGTGATGGTGTCCATCCAGTGGCACTGGCATGCTGGGCTGTTAAATAGTCCTCAGCCCTGCCAGCCTTGGGAGTTATTAGCCATTGTCACAACTTGCCTCCAACTCTGTCTCTTGGGGCATCTTTTTCCCATTTGCAGTTATTCATATGAAGAGCTCTTTGGGTCTTGTCCAGGCTTAGCTCTTCATTTTCCCCTTTGTTGGATGCCCAGGGAAAGGCTCTCTGAGAGGGGCCTTTCATTGCTGCATTCACAGGCCAGTCTTGGCTGACTTGTTTGGAAATACACACACCAAAGAATCAGGCCCAGCTGTTCCCTTAAAGCAAGAAACATTAAAATTACTACTGCTGCAGCAAAGACCTGGTAAAACTAATGGGTGATCTGCTGCACACAGGTAGGAGCACACACCTGTAAACCTGCTGGTACAGCCTCCTGGGGGTGGTTCTGGGATCCCCAAACCTGCTGAGACCAGAGGGCAGCCCAGAACACCTTGGAGAAGGAGGTGGAAATAATTCTATGGGCATGCCCTGGGTGCTGTGTCTGTCCAGGTTGGGGTGTCACATGCACAGTAACATCAGAGGTGCTCTGGCTGGCCTTGGTTCTGCTGCTGGGTATCTAACAGCAGCATAGCTGACCTGAAACAATGTAGGGGTTGGCTTTAGCAAAATATCTATGGTTTTTTGAGTGCTTTTCTACTCCAGTATTTTGGATTTTTTTTACAAGGCTAAGAAAATCAGAAAATCTGGAGTTGTTTTAGAGTATTGCTCATAAAAATTATTTTAAGAGCCTTATAACTGTAAATGCAAAAGCAATTATTAGCAGGAATCTCTGTTAGATCCTTGCTCTAGCCAAAGCTTAAAATTGTCAAATGCAATGGCAATTAAAATATTAAAGCCAGCTTTCTCTTTTTCTTTTCTTTAACCTTCCAATGAGATTTTACACAGTCCATTACTGGATGTCTTTTAATGCTGTGTATGTGAGGCTTTGGAGAGGTAGAGGCAGTCAGTACTTTGCTTTTCTATCAATAATGGTGAGAAAGTGGTTTCCTTATCTGGTGACAGCAGACTGCTACTTTAGTGGCACTTAGTTTGCCAAGAACCTCCCTGGTTAGTTAGGAATGAGCTGTCAGCCATGAGCAGTTGTCTCCTTCCTGGAGGAGGTCCTTCTGTGGATCTGCCTGTGCTGGGGTTGATGTTCCCATGATGTTCCTCATCCCAGTGTGATGAGCTCCATGGCATGGCCGGGAAGCAGCTGGGAAGGCATCTCCATCAACGCAAAGAATTAGGAAAGAATAATTTCCTACAACAGAGTAACTGCCAGTAAACAGAAGTATAAATAGGAGACATCCTGCTTGTAGTGAAAATCCATCTGCACGTTCAGCAACACAGCGTCGTGTTCAGAGAGGACGAAACAGCTCCTTTCTCTGAATTTTTTGCCCTAAAATGCACCATTTACATCGGCTTTCCACCGTGCTGAGCTTCACAGCCATGGCAGGTACCTCTGGCAGGCTGTAGAGCCCCATGGCATTCCTGCAGAAACAACGTGGAAGACAATTTCAGTTTTGTGGGAGAGGTGACCAGCAGCTCCAGTGGTGAGACGAAACACTTGAAAATGGAGCACTTTTAGACTCAATTGAACACTCTGACTCAGCAGGCTGTTCTTCCCTGCTGGCCCTGCCACTCCGAGGGACTCACCTTGAGAAGAAACCACTGAGGCATTGCAGCCCTACAGTGTGATCCCAATAGGGTTGGATTTTGGGGGAGTTTTTCTTCTTTTTTTCAAAGAAAATGAACATTTTCTAGTGGGAAAACATACTCTCTTTCTGTCCAGAATGTTTTCCTTTAGAAATCAAAACAGAAGCAAAATGCAATCTGTTCTGACAGGAGCGGGGAGGGAGGGAGGAAGTATTGGCTGGCTGTATGTGTGCTATTTTTGGTTTAACTCATGGAAGACAAGATTCTTGGAGTTTCCTTGGGATGCCTGCACATCACAGGAGGCTCCCTGGTAGAAGAGCACCCGTTCAGGGTGGAGGGAGTGGATAGAGAGATGAAAGCATGAGCAAACACTCCTGGGTCCTTACTCAAGGAGGAGGGAAGAGCAGTGGGGAAGGCTTCTTCAAGTCGTATCCAAACTTTTTCTGAGGAAAAGAGGCAAGGCTTTACTTCAAACAGAGTAGTTATGGGTTGCCTTTTTCCCCCCCCAATTGCTGTTATGAAATTTCTTGGCAGTTTTAAGAATTAAAAATGTAAAAAATCTTTAGACTTATATTTTCTTGTTCTTTTTCCTCAATGTTTTCCATTCTCCATTTTCCCAGAGATAAAATTAAGGAATGTTAATAGTGAGAAGAATAAAATAACTCCAAAACCAGCATTTGATTTTTTTTCCCATTGAAAACCACTGAAAATTCCCTTTAGGCCCCCTTTCATTTTAAGATATGATTTCAGTACGCTACTCAGCATTTCTTAGCTCTTCCTCTAAAGATCTTGCTTTCCACAACACCAGTGTATTTAGGAAGAACATAAGATTGTATTGCATTCGTTGCTTCCTGATGGGTCTTGGAAATGAGATGTTTATTTAACAGTACCACACTTCATCTGCTAATTGCTTGGGGTTTTTTTCCCTGTATGACTGAAGATCTGGGTTTTAAATGGCTGGTAAATACACACATGCACATGCACACCCAGACACTGCTAGGCCAGTCTGCTTGCTACAAACTCACTTTTTTAATGCCTTTTTTTTTTCTGGTTGTTTGAAAAATCATGTAAGCATAATAGGGATAATTAGCTTTGACTATGAGCAAATCTGGCAATAAAACACATTAGCTACAGCTTTAAATCAACATCTCAGCCTGCAGCCTTAACTCATAGTCCTGGTAAAATCTAATTAAAACTGAAATGATCATCTAGGCATTTGATTTTAATTGCATGTGCCTGTGTGTTTGGCTATTTGGCCTGCACAACAGATTTTCGTGAAGCAGCCGAGTTTGCGGAGTGCTTCTTTGAAACTGATGCCATAATCACAAGGAAAAGACACAAAAACTTAACAGCCACAGTTTAAAGCCCTCTGATGGGTGTTCTGAAAAAGTAGTCCAATAGGTAGCATGTCTGAGTTGTGTTACTAGATGCTGCCTAAGAATATTAGTCACGCATTGCAAAGAAAATATGCCAGAAACTTGAGCTGAAATGTACAATAGCAGAGCTTCAGCTTTCCCCTCCCTTGAAAGAAGAGCTCTGCCTTGGCTCCAGCCGTGAAAAGACATTTGTAATGCAGATTAAATCTGTTCACATGGGCAATTTGTGGGGAATCACAGATGCATGTTACATTCACATTTTGACTTCCTCAGCATCAATTTCACCTTGTAGACCAGCCTTCCACCCTCTGGAAAAGCCTGTGGGGGTCAGGCACTGGAGGCACCAGACCTACTCCTGCAGTTTGGAAAACTTTCTGGGCATCTGCTGGCAGCCCCTGTGCCCAGTGCCCTTGGAAAAGCACCTAAGGATGACACCTAAGTGCTCCCCTCCTGGAAATGTCTATGTTCCCAGTGATCTGTTCTGACTGGGAATGTCACCTCGGCTCTCTAACAATAATACCGAGAGAACAGATAAAAACAAAGCAAGTTGTCTTGTGTATTTCAGGAAGAGCAACCCCTTTGGGATCAGGGGACCCTTCTTGGAGCATGACAGATCCTTGGGAACCTTGGAAATCTCCTGGGGTGTTCCTGGACACCCTGAAGACAATGTAGGCTTAAACTGTGGTTGGGATTTATGCAAAATACAGCTTAAAACTGAAAGCAAGGATGTGGCTACTTTGATGGGACATCACTGAATTTAAGTGAGGCTAAAGTTGAAGTGACTTGCTCCTATTTTATTTCCCAGTGCTACCCGAAATAAACAGAAGAAAGGTTCCATGTGCTTTGAAAAAACAATGCTGCAGTATTTTAACATGGGGTGTCTACAATGGGCTGAGTGCACTCTTAATTGTGCAAGGTGACAAGGTCGAGGCAGTTCTGCAGAATGCAAAAAAACCCTTTGATGTAATGGCCACAATGGTTGAAGGTAAGGGTTTTTTTTGCAGGTTGTCACTGATAGTAGTTTATAGGTGTGTGGAAGCTACTGTGCTGCAAGATGCAGTGTGAGCAGAGTATTTGGGAAGGGCAGGAGCTCTGGGCTGAGCTCCTGCTGCACAGAGCGTGTGCTGTGGTAGCAACCCTTACACTGAGTGCAAGGTTGTTTTAGGTGTGGTGAGTGCTGGTTTGTTGGTTCAGTTTTTGATTCATACGGGGCACTTTGTTAGGTTACTTATTCAGACAAACTGACCAATTTTAGATGTTAATCAGGCATCCATAGGGTGTGGACCTTCTAGCTGAGGATGTGGGAGCATTTGCCACTCACTGACTTCATCGTGGGCTCCAACCAAGATGATCCAGCTTTTGCTCTGCTAGTGAATGACTGACCAACACAACTGACTGATTTGGCCAAGCCAAATGGGTCTGGCCTGTTTTTTCAAGACCTGGTGTTGAGCTTGGACCATGGCCCTCTCCTCTCTTGACTGAGGGTAGGGAAGTTCTGAAGGCACACAGTTTTTGGTGACTGGCAGTGGGGCCGTGCCGTGGCACACCGTTCATGGTGACTGGCAGTGGGGCCGTGCCGTGGCACACAGTTTTTGGTGACTGGCAGTGGGGCTGTGCTGTGGCACACGGTTTGTGGTGACTGGCAGTGGGGCCGTGCCGTGGCACTCAGTTCATGGTGATTGGCAGTGGGGCTGCAGCCCAGCCTCATCCCCAGTGGGCACAGCTGTGAGAAGCAGGTGAGCAGCATTGACAGCAATGAGCCATGGAGTGCCCAGGTGCACTGAGCAACCACCAAAGGGAGCAGAGGGCACACAGGTGCACTGCATGAACAGGAGGCTATAAAAGGCTGGGCTGAAGGACAAGAAGGGCAGATGCTTGCAGCCTTCTGAAGTGCCCTGGTGTTGCTCTGTGTGGGCAGGTGCCTGAAGCCTTCTGCTGTGGTAAGGTGTTACTGTGTATGGGCAAATGCTTAAAGCCTTCTGAAACTGTGTGGTGATCCTCTGTGTGTGTATCGTGGCCGTCTCAGCTGTGACATGTGCTGCGGCAAAGTTCAGTCTAAATTAAGGGATGAGATAAGGTTGGGCATGGGGTGTGCTGGTCTCAGCCTTGGAGTTGGTGTATGGTGCTGCAGAGCAGGAGTTTTAAGAAGGAGGACAGGTATGGGAGGAGAGTTTGCTTGAGAGTTAATTTACCAGGGCAGACTGTTCAGAGCATTTCAGCTGGTGGTGCACGGTGTTCCCCAAAGACTGGTTACTCATTGCCTAAAGTCAGCTCCAGCATGAATGCTAATGATTAATGCCTGGAGATCCCAGTGGTCTTGGAAGCAATATAGTTAAGTAAAAGGCAATGGGTTGGATAAAAGGGCTTAAATCAGACTAATGTTGGCAAATGTCACTTGAAAGAGAGGGATTTTGGAGGGGAAAAAAAGAAAGAAAAAATGAAAAGTAATTTAAGAATAAATTCAGAGGCGGGGAAGCGGACATTCCCACAAACTAATAAAATCTCTGCAAATGAGGAAATCAGCCTGCTCAGATTGAAATTTAATCACAGAAAGGATTTCATTGTAACAAGGAGAAATATAATTACCACTCAAGAAAGGAGAGGGCTTTCTGCCTCTTGGCTGGCATGTGGCTGCTGGAGAGATGGTGTCAGGAAGGGAAAGAAGGCCCACAGCAGTTGTCCACCAGTAACAACCACAATCCCTGCTGAAAACCGAGCCAGATTTGTTAGAGAGGCAGCTGTGGATGCTGCATGTGTAAGAACCCTGGAAGCACTGCTCCAGGAAGGAGCATCCACGTTCCCCAGCGCTGCGGGGCTGTCCCGGAATGCTCCTTGCAGGTTTTCATGGTTTTGCTCTTCCACCCTAGCTCCTACCTAGGCATGACTTGGGAGGCACTTGGGCCACTGGAAATACCCATGGGCTTATGCCACAGCTGTAGTTACACTTCAGACTCATTCAAGGCCATCTGAAAGGTCAATAAAACCAGAAATGAAGTGTGATATAAATACAGAAGTTTTTCTGTGGCCAAAGAAGGAAATATTGGTATGCGCACCTTATATTGCCTTTTGAAAATGAGCAGATGTTGATATTTGTGTTTTAAGAAAAAAAAAAAAGATAGAAATCCCACCTGTTGCTCATAGTGCAGCCGCATGAATCCTTCCAGGAGCAGGCTGACCACACTGCTGGACTTTTAGCTTTATTTAGAAACAATTACAGCCTCCTCAGAGCTCAAAATATGTCCACAGTTTAACAAGTCAATATTTTCTCTGTTATTCCCCTGCTGAATAGGCTGTTGTTTCCTTCCTTGTTTTGTTATGGATGCAATTCAAGCTGGGTTGGTTTGATTGATATGTTCTGTTTCTTTTCTCTATTTATGCCATTGAGCTCCTGGAGTCTCCACTGACTTCATTAGAGTATTTTAGAAAATAAGTATCCTCAGCATTATTTTCTTTCCTTGGCCTAGTGGGGGAAGAAAAAAAGTACAGTAGAAGAGCACATACTTTAAAACTGAGCAGGTAGTTTGGGCATACAGGGGAGTGGGGTATGATACCAACAATATTTAGAAAGTTCCCTTCAGCATTCTATCAGCTGCAAGGTTTTTAAAAGAAATTAGGATTAACATATTTGACCTCTTTTGACCATATTTGAAATTGCTGCTGAATTGCTTGGTAGGCAATACTCATGTTCTGCTCCTTTAATTTGCTTTTTAAGAAATTATTTTGTATCCACCTCTTTCCTGCTTAATTTTAGAAGTGTTGTTTGCTTCATCTCAGATGCTTTCATGGCTGATCTTGTCAGGAGGAAGGGATGGATTTCAAGTGGCAGGGAGGAGAATTAGCATGTGGCTGTGTCAGCCACCTGACATGGTGCAAGATAAGAAATTAATTACAGCTATTGCTGTCAAAATAAATGTGGTCCCACATCAATGGGTGCTCTGGGTCCTTCCCTGAATGTAGTGGGCCACCAGTGGATTGCTTGAAGAAAGTCCCCTTAACTTTTAAAATGGGAAATTTAATGGGAACAGATGTCTTTGTGTCAGCACTGGAAGAGTTAATAAGATTAGGTGAAAGAAAAAAAAAAATAGAACTCTTTAATTGGCCAGAATATGCAGTGCTACATCTCCAGCTCTGTGCCAGCAGAGGCGTTTGGCTAGTGGGAATTAAACAGAGAATTGTGCAAACATTGGGAAGTGTTGCTGAAATTATTAAATTATAATTATTCAGCAGTCTTTTTTTTTTTTTTTTTTTTTGCTACTTTAGGATTAATTTGTAAATTTGCTCTTGATAATCATTTATAAAATAACCATAACCCTGGAATATTTCAGGTCGTGTCAAGATAGTGGTTTAAACATGTTGAGCCTGGTAAAATGAAAAGTCAATCAGAACAGAAATATGACTCCTGTAGTATTTCATACTGCTTTGAAAAGACTGGTTCCAGGGAATTAAAAAAGAGAAGTCAGTCCCTGGTCTTCTACATTCATGCCTAGTGCTGCTGCTCTCAGTGAGCTGTATGTCTAGGAACTCTCTGAGAACGTAAATACTTGATTTATTTTTTTTGTTGTTTTTTTTTTTTTTATTCTGTGAAAATACTGTCTTTTTTCTTAATTAACTCCACTATTAAACAAAGAGCAGCGAAACATGCTCTTATGGTGTGTATTTTTACAGCAAAGTATTTAAAGCAGCCCGTTGAATAATTTCATGCTGCATTAAGTTCAGTAAGATCTTCTCATATGCATCATTTTTACTGCTTCCTATATCTTTGGCCATAAGCTTTTTAATTGCCATGCAAAGAAATATAAACCAAAATTCAATAAGAAATATGTTTTTGGCTGTTTGGCTCCATCTGAAGCAGTGTTTCTCAGATGATGGAGTGAACCTTGGTTGTATGTTTTGTTTTGGAAATCACTGGGTCGCCTTTAGAGTGCTGCCTGTGGCTCACCAAAGGCTCTAAAAGCAGCTGCCATGTGAAGAGGAGAGGTTCCATTAGGGTAGAAGTCTCAACCTCTGGAACAGAAGAGTGCTGGTAATTCCAGCACTCATAGCCATTAGTTAAATCTCTAGGACTTGGGAATGAGCATCCCAAAAGCACAGGGAGCACACAGCTTAGGGGTTGTCTCGTCCACCTCATTTTCTGTCTGGTCTTGCACCCATAACCCAGATAAGTTTGTCTTATCCCACAATGTTTTTTGGCTTTCAAAGGCCAAAATATCAGAGGTATGGAAATTATGGTCTTTTTTGAACAAAGCTTTCTTCAAGACCAGCATGGTTGAGTTTTGAGGATGTGGTGCTTGCAGCAAAGGAAAAAGAAAATGTTTTGCCAAAAAATTTATTCCTGGCATGGTCTAATTTAGAGGTGCAGACTTAAGCTGGACAGGCTTGGGACACTTTCCTTGGAGGTGTTTTTGAGACTAGACCACTCCATAAATACTTAGGATTACATTTCTAATGCTCACTTTCAGGGAGACTTTATGAATGCAAATACTGTGCTCATGATTGAACAATGGGCAAACTGAATAATGGAAGCTGATGCTGTATGTTTTAGAGAGGAAAAGGAGAATAGAAGATGAAGACTTGGACATTTCTATGACTCCCTGAGTGCCTGTGGGTGAAAGCCCCTTCCCAGAGAGCTGCTGCCTGATGGGCCAAAGAGAGATGCCCTGAGATGTCCATGTGTGTTTTAGGTTGGATTATGGCTCTGGCTTGGTGTTTTGGCATCAAATAGCTTCCACCCCATTTTTGAGATTTCTAACTTGATACTTACCCACTGTTGCCTCATAGTGATTTTAATTGTATGACAGCAAAGAGCTCCCATCTTAGCAATGTGTTTGCTAAGTGGCTGAGCTGATGTAAAAAGCAGCCTGAAAAGGCCAGATCCTCCCCAGGCTGAAACTGACCCTAGTTTGGTATTAAATCCAGGCTTTAGCTGCTGAAAGATTATATAAAAATTAGGCTTTTCTTATTGCTTTGCATTTTCTTTGCTATCTGTGAAAGAATTTTGTCAGACACACTGACCAAGAGGCTTGGGGGCTGTATTGGGTATGTGCACTTACTTGAGCCCTCTGTGCTCTGGGGCTTAATCCAGTGGTAGAGGACTATGGGGCTGCTCCAACACTGTCCCCTTCTCATCCTCAAATGCAGGCTAGAGAGGAGCTTGTGGCACAAACTGTGGTTTGTCTTCCATACTGAATATTAAAAATGAAGGTGGGATGAGGGGGAGATAAAAGCCCAGCTGTGTGAAACTGGGAGGATTGAGTTTGGAGGTCTTCACCTGCAGCATGGGAAAAGAAGACTGCACTGAGGCTGGGGGATTGGAGGTGGATCATTGTGCTCACTTCCCTTTCACATGGCTCAAAGGGCTGTGGGCTCTGTCTACACCCCAGGAGTGTAAATCTCTGTTGCTGGCTTTGTCTTAGGATAATTATTGCTGTGTTTGGCTATAGACTGTCTGGGGATGGATAGAAATTGTTCTGTTTCCTCCTAGTGGGTTTATTCTTTGGGTTTTTTCCTTAATTTTTTGAATTCTAGTTGAAGTAGGTGGAATATTCCTTATTTTCTTTCATTATAAGGTAAACACAATTACCGTGATATATCCTCTCCAATTTCTGTTATGACTGTGCTTTGAAACTATAACCTGTTTTTAGCTGAAAATCCTTAGAGGAAGTGTAAGGAGGCAGAAAATGCTTTAGTGGGAAAGCGATATGTTTAAATAAACCTTACAGAGATAGTGCTCACCCAGTAGATGAAAATATGAAGTCTGAGTATTGTTGGGTAGAGGAGTAGCTCTGAATCTCTCATTCCTTTCTATCTAAGGTAACTTGATTATCACTGTAATCTCTTTTGTTCTGTCACTTTGAAAAGACAGTATCATCTGTCATTCTTGTAGGGAAAAAAAAACCCCTGACAAATAATTGTAGGCAAAAGCAAATATTCCTTATTTAAGCTTTGGTTTAAAAATGAGAGTAATATTTATATAGCCAGAAGTGTACTTTATATATATTTTTATATATATGCGTGTATCTATACTAAAAAAAAGGCACTGCCTCTTTTAAGCCAAATACATCGCACAAGGTTTGTGCTTCATATGGTTTCTGCAGGAGATATCTGGGTTGTTGGGACATTACCTATTAAAGGCTTTATTTTCTTAGCAGATGATCTTCTGCAGAGGGGCACTGGCACTGCCTGAGCGTGTGCCAGCACATACATTTATCTTGCAGAAAGGGACTTTGGTCATCTGTAGGATTGAAGTCTTGATGGGCACCCAGGAAATGGGAGATATTTTGTTCCACCAGCTAAGGTGTTTATGAAAATAAGATTCATTTGGATTAAATAATAAATGAGAGGAGTTCAGTTATTTTTTGGTTTGTTGGTCCACCCTGTGAAAACTACCCCTAAGTCAGTAATAGTAATACGATGTGATAGTGCATTGGGTTTGTCACAGGCACATTCTTCTTTCTTTCAGGATTTTTTATAAAGGAGCACAGAAGAAAGAAAGAGAAAACAATTTCTATTTCTGCTTCTTGTTTTCCTCACGTGGAATGTGTTTGGAGAATTGTTTACCAGGGGTGATTGCTTGATTGGATTCTGGTGAGGATTGTTTGAGCTGATGGCCAATCCAATCCACCTGTGGCTGGACTCTCAGAGAGGGTCACAAGTTGTTTGTTAGTTGGATATGGTAGTTAGAGAAAGTAGGTTTGTAGTTTAGTATCTCCTTTAAATAGTATATTAAAGTATTGTAGTATAGTTATAATAAAGAAATCATTCAGCCCTCTGAACTGGAGTCAGACATCATTTCTTCCCACTGGGTTCACCTGCACTTACAATAGGTTAACTAAGGATTTCTATCTTCACTATGACCAAAACCAGTGCTGAGTGCCTCTCCCATTACCAAGGGCTACATCAGCTGGGCAGCAGATGCACTCAGATATACCGATTATTGTCCTCTGTGAACATCCAGCAGCTCCCAGGCCTCTCCCGGGCATCCCTGGAGCTGGATGAAGCGCTGGGGGCCGGAGAGGCGTCGGGCTCTGGCTGTGCAGGAGGGTGCCGGGTTCGGGAGCGCGGGTTTTTGGCTGAGGTCGGCACAGCTGCTGCCCTTGCTGGCAGGCAGGGAGGACACCTGTGTGCCCCTGTGAATGAAGGCAGCCTTCACTCGGGGGATGCTGCTACGAGAGCCGTGCCCTGCGCGGAAGCGCGAAGAAAAGGCCGATGCTCTGTGCCACGCGTGCCCGGGCGCATACTAAGGAAGCAGCAGGGGAGAAATAAAAGGCACTGGCTCGTTGGCTGGCCTCGCTGCTATTCAGAGCCTGCCTGAATTAGCAAGGCTGGTGTAAACCATTCTGCACACCGCAGTAATATGGTAATCCTGGAAATGCAGGAAGGGAAATCCTTGCACTGTTAAATTCGGGGGAGCATTTTTTGGTGAGATCAGTGGAGTTTTCACCTTATCTGTTTAGAGTTTGGGAGAAGTAGTTCCTCAGCATCTGAAACTGATTTTGTTGAAGGAAGAGTGTTATTTGTTTAAGAATGCACGATAAGAAAACCCGGTGACTTTCCAGTCTGAAGCAAAACTGGGACAGTTTCTTCTTAGTATTTCACTGCTGTTACAGCTGGTGTGAGCTCCTCTGGGCGATGCCTGTCACAGGGAGCTGGAGCACCTGGGAAAGGCTTTGAAAATCAATCAGGGCTCCCCTCTGGTCTCTCCTGCTGCCGTTTCCCCCTGGCTGGAGGAGCCTTATCCTGTTGGCAAAGGTTCAGTGGCACAGCCCTGCTGATGTCCAGATGCAATTTGAGCAGCAGCTCCCGTGGCCACATTCAGACCAGGTGGTTTCAGCTCTGCTCTTCGTGTTGGCCATACATTTGCCCTTGCAGTCTCAGCACACACAGTAAAATCTTCCAGCTGTGGCTGTCTATAGCTAACACTGTCTGAACCTGCTTTATTCTCCTGATGGAGAGACATTTCCCATCAGACATCTTAAATAAGAATTTAGTATGAGTGATGTCTAGTGATCTCTTAGTAATTTCTTCAAATGCTTAATCATAGCTGTGTCCCTGAATATCTTCTCCATCTCAACCACAAGAATTTCAAGCTGTGACAACTGCTTCAAGATAAGAGTAGTGTGTATAGAATTTTGGTATTTCTTTTTACAAGAAAAAATTATATATATTTGCCTTATGCTTTGTTCCCTGTACTTTCCTACCTAGTGCAATTGGACCTGCAAGTGAACTACTAGACCTCTTAGACAGACCTTCTTTTTCAGATGTTATCTGTTTTTCAAGTCATTGCTGTTCTTTCTTTGCATCACCTCAACAGAACCAAAGGGTAACAGAGAGCGATAGTAATCATAATTAAACAAAATCTAACTTGCAGGAGCTTAAAAACCAAAGGATACTGTTCCTCAGGGGACAAGGGATTATAAATGGTTCCGTTTCCTCTTAGTGGTCGGTGTCGCTGGAGGTCTCTGTAGGCTGAAGATAATAGTGTCACAAATTTTGTTGGCAGGTGTTGATCTCTCAAGACAGAAAACAAGCTCTCTGCCCACCTTTGAGCCTCTGTAGCCTGGAGAATGGCTTTCAGCAACACTCTGGTGAAGCTTTCTTGCTTCATTCAAGACTGAGCTTCCTGTTAAACTGACTGTGTAAATGTCCGGATGACTGACTAGAGGGAATGAAATAGTGGGGAAAAATAACTTTAAAATTAAATATAAATATATCCTTTTTTTTTTACCTAACTGCGTTTTTTCACCTTGCTTAACCACACAGCAATTTCACAGGGTATTTCAGCAAATTAATTCTTCTGTCCTAATGGTGTGCATGCATGTGTGAAGGTGTTTGTCTGTTTGTAATGATATACAACAGTTACATTTATTTTCTGAAGGAATCCTCCTTACTTGGGAGGGTTTCTTGCCCTCTAGCTCTTAGCCCCAGTCCACAGGATTTGGGACTTGGCTGTTATTTGTGTCTTCTGTGAGGTGGACTCACTCCTGGGCTAAGTGGGGTGTGTTATTTCTGGTCTCTGTTTAAAGAAGAAAAACAAAAAAAGGTTGTCTTTCCTAACATCACTGCACTTTAGCCAAATATTTGCATTGCAATTTGTGATGAATTATAAATGAATCAACAATGTACCATGAATTTAATATTCAAAAATATCCTGCATGTCACATTACCTTGATTTCCCCCTTTATTCCTAAAGCGTAGGCAGACTGCTAAGATTGGCAGATGCAGAGTGTGAACGAGGTACTTTCTGAGTCAGTGGGTACAGCTTGAATTCCTTCATGAGGAATGGTGTCCCTCATTTCAAGCTGTCAAAACAGCACTTGATGGAGGCTGCAGTTGCACAAGCACTGTATGGAGAGTAGTGTGATTATCTGAGCTGTGTCTTCCTCCAGGACTGGCTCCTCAAGGAGGGATCACCTCCCTCCTCCCTCACCTGTGGACTTGTACCAGTGAGATGGCCAGCTCAGCTTGGGTGGCCCCACCCAAGGAGGATGGAGGTGATCTGGGCCAGCCCTGGCCCCAGGTGAGGCTGACATGGGCTTTGCTCAGGGTCCTGCTGGTCGCTGTGATGAAGGCAGAGCTGGGGATGTGCCCAGCCCAAAGTGACTCCTCAGGAGGCATAACAGGCAAGTTATCACTCCCTGGTGCTGAATAGTTTTCTGACAAAAGTGAGCCTGGTTTTTATGCTGTATCCCAAATGATTGATGGCTTTAGGGTTGTTGGCCGAGGTGTGCAGTGGGAGCTGTCGGGCTGGTGCCAGACCTTGCACTGGTGTTGTAAATAAGCAGAGGCACCTCAGGAGTCTCAGTGTAGCTCAGCAAGGTCACGCTCAAGTAGTGAAATGTTTAGAGTGTCTGTGCAATTAAAAACTAGCTGAAGACAGAAATCCTGTACTGCTACTTCCAGTCTCTGCTGGAATACCCAGTGATCAGCACTGGGCTTTCTGAACAGTCTCAGATGATGAACTGCTGATCGTGTCCTTTCTACGCTCTCCATAGTTAGGTCTTTGTTTACCTGAACAATTCAGCTTCTATTTAATGTATTGCAAGCACAATCATTAGTTCCTGTGCTTTGCTAAGGGAAGTAAACCAGCATGTTTTCTGCTTTATTTTTTTTAATGCCATTAAGTGAGAGGCTGAGACTGAGCTTTAGGCTTTGCCCCAGCAAACAGGAAGCTCAGAAACTCGGAATACTGATACTTTTTCTGTTATGTTATACATAACTGACAAGATTTTCAAGGTGTGAAAGTTTTCAGGAGTTTTGCTGTGTACTTGGGAAGCAGGAAAGTGAAGCTTTTTTTAAGGGGTGCTGGGCTAACACTGTCATTATCTGAAAGACTGTGGTGTAGGAGCTTGCTGTGAAGTGGAAGTATCCTGGTACTGCTCCACAGCAGAGCAGACCTTTGTGTTCCCATGTCCATTTTTCCTTATGAATCACACCAGACGGATGAACTCATAATTAATGAAAACCATGTTTTGCTGCCATTGTTGCTGAGTTGAATCCCAGTGTGACATTTCCACGCGTCCTGTTAAGTTACTGTGGAAGGATTAAAGCTCATTTAATTGTCCATTTTGTTACCACGGCAGCTGTTCTAATTTTACCATCTTGTGTCATCCACAAGATCTGCTTTCTGTTCTCAGATACCTGGGAGTCCTGAGAGTTCATATTTTTCAGGTGCAATCATTCTTGACTCTAAATTTCCAGGCCTGTATGAAACCTATACCTCAATAGCTTTTAACCTGGGGAGTGTAACTTAAGTCTAAAGCCACAGGGCTTTGAGGGGATGCTCCAGATCAACACCAGGTAACAGACACTGATTATTCAAAGGAATCTGCCAACAAGGATCTTTTTGCTGCTGTTACTGCCAGAGCAGCCCTGTACATCACTTTGAAGGACTCTTGGTGACTTTCAAGCAATTTGTGTTATAAGTGAATAGATTTTCCTGCCTGAAATGAATGCTAAATGCTCAATATTCAGTATTATAAGGAAGCAAACTGTTAGATACACAGAAACTGTTGGCTATGTGAAGAGAGTGCTGTAGGAATATTTGAGATGGTGAATAAAATGGAAAATTGAAGGGGGAACGAAGGATAAACTGGTGCAGACTTTTTTTTGGGGGGGTATTGTTTTCTACAAATGCACATCTTCCCCATACAGCTTTTAGAGTTCTTGACAAACGTATGTGCAGCCATGGAGTCAGCAGACAGGCAGCTTTGAACTGTGCAGTGGATGCACAAAGAATATTGATTAATCCAAGCTTTCACTAGCCTTGGTAATAAAATACTTCAGAGTCCAGAATTTCAAATGGCCAAAGTGTTCTTCAACCTTGTCTGCATTGTACTAATGACAAACTGTCTTTTGTTCAACAAAAGGCATCAGGACTTCTCTTTCCAGCAACCTTTTTAATTAAAAAGTCATGAATGTAGTAGCAATCTTCCCTCACTGTGGTGAGGTTTGAGGTCTTTTCTATGTCCCTGTTCTGTCTAATGCTGTTTGTTTGGTTATCTGAGGTCCTTGGAGGGTAATTCTTGGGGAAAAAGACTCTAAAAAGGCCATCTGGAACACTAATGTAACTTGTTGCTGTTTTTCTTCTACATTATAGCAGCTATTATGGGAATTAGCTATCATTTAGATGATTTTTTTTACATACAGAAGAAAGAGTTCTTTTCATTAAGTCTCTCCAAGAAGACACAATCATCATCGCAGGGCATTTTTGTGGGATTTCTTCATGCTCTTGACATTGCACCTGACAGATGCAGTGATACAGTGAGAAAGGCATTTTTTCCTGAAGCAGTGTAGGAATTTCCCTCTTCCAGGTTTTAGGCTGGTACCCCATGCTTCTCATGCAAGGTGTGCACTCTGCTTTAGGTCCAGCAGAGCAGAAAGAGAGGTAGCTGAGTAGACTTTTCTAGGTCAGAAATGTTCTGTGGTTCCACCCAGGCTTTCAGTATTGGCTGAAGGAATTGTGGGGTTTGCAGCAGAAACACATGGAAAGGGTGATTTGTTCCATTCCTCAGCTTCACATGAGGAACTGGTAAGTGCTTCAAGTAAGCTTTTCGTTGTCAGCCGGCTCTGTGGCAGGAGGTTTTATCCAGGTTACCAGGATGTATTTCAGTGTCAGAAAGGGACTGGGAAGATGGAGGAATGCATTGGTGGTTAAAACATTGCAAAATTTCCTGCCTTAGATTTTCTGCTGCGACTGGTGACTTACCCAGTCATGCATCTCTCTGAGGGCTTGTTTTGGGGTGTTTGCCGTGCTGTGCCATGTTTGCAGTGTTCTGTTGCATTTCTCTCTCCTTGGGTTGAGTTTGGATAGGGAAAACAGTCCTTGTTTTCTGGAGAGCCTGTACACAGGAGTGTGGCTGGGTGGGCACGGTGTGTACCTTCACCTTGGCAGCTCTGCAGTTCTCACATTTCCCGAGCCTCTCTCGTTGGGTTTCCCTGCCAGATGTTTCCCATTCAATTCATATTGGTTTCCATTACCACCTTGAAAATTGACTTGAGGTAGAAATGAATATTGCAATTATATTGCTGACTTTTGCATAAATTAGTGTCATTTTCTCTTAAATGTCCTGCCATTTTGGACAAGCGTAGTTTATCAAAAAATAATAGTAGCCTCTTGAAAGTGTTGTTTGTGTTCAGGGAAGGGTTTGTTTTTGTGTCCTTTAAGGTGCCTGGCTCCCAAAGCAACATGCTGTTGTTGAGGCAAAAATCTGAGTAATTCCAGGCAGCACCTGGCAGGAGCAGCCCTTGGCCTGCTCCCCATGGGCATCCTGAGTGCCCCTCACATCCATGCTCCTGTGGCTGCCCCGGCAGGGAAGGAGCAGCAGAGGCTGAGTGGAGGGTGCAGAAAGCAGAGGCACAGCTTTGTGTGGAGTTGTTGTTCGTGGGAGCCTAATGCCAGCACACAAGAGTTAACTGGAACTCTGTAAAATCCTTAACACGGCACTTGATGTTCTCTTCAGGAATCACGAAGCATGTAACGTCCTTATGTTCTCCAAAGGGTTTATTTGGCAGCCTGTTAGCATCTCACTGTGACATGACTGAAGGGGGAATAACCAAAATAACAAGGTGCAGGGTAAGGAGGCAATGGGCACCAAATGGGAGTAACAGTTGCATAGCACAGTACCTTTGAACCTGTGACTCTTCTTCCCCTTCCCCTGGATGGGTAGCAGACTTTGATGACCTTGAAGACAGCATTATGCTGGTCAAATGGTGATGGGGACTCAAGTAATTTTCCCTAAGGTTCCCAGTTACTGCTAGATTCCAGTGTGTGTGAGGATGAGCCAGTCTGTGTAATCCAAAACAGGGTTTTCTCATTCACTTTGGTCTTCTGCAGTTATCCAGATTTTAGGCACAGAAGTATTTTTGCAGCTAACCAGGAGCATTGTGAAGTTTCAAGGTGAATATTTCTGCCAATGGGAAAGGAACTCTGCTATAGGTGGAAATGGCTGCTTATGAAGAGGCAGTAACTAATCAGGGTAGCAAAATGAAAGAAAAGGGGTGAACAAAATAAAGGATTGGGGTATTCAATGATAGATTAATGGGGCACAGTGCATACCTTTGGGTCTTCACTTCTTTGGTTTAAAAAACAAACCAGCTTCCAGCTCATCTGTAATACTACTTTTCATACAGATGCCCTTAATCCTACAGTTTCCATTTTCAGAGCAAACAAAGATGTGTTTATTTTCCTTATAAACCCTTTTTCCTGTCCTCAGTGCAGTATTTTTGAAGCTAATGACTGAGATAGAGAGCAGGAGTGAGTATGCAAATGACAACTTGTCAAAGGCAGCTTGGAACCACAGGCTGGGCAGCCCCAGCATCCCTGGGGGCATCCCTGCTTGGTTCCTTGGTTCCAGCATGGTCCCTGCACCTCCGGACAGGGAGTCACTGGTGTGTGGGCTACCCCAGGCTGCACATTCTTGGATACACACACACACATGTATTTATGTTTTACTAAGAAAGTGACTGCTTTGCTATCACTGTGACAATTTTCCCCCCAGGTGAGCATCTCACCCCATCTGAGCTGTAGAACTGATGCCTTGAGAAGGCTCCCTGGAACAGAGGCCAGACAGAATAAAGCAGGGATTTATTAAAAAGCCTCAATGGATCCACCTTGGGCAGCACAAAAGCCCAGCCAGGGCTGCACCCAAGATGAACCCAAAATGGTCACAAAATGGACAACTGGTCACGGGGTCTCTCATTTTTGTAAGTTCTGCTCCATTTGCATATTGGAGTTGATTGTCCAGTTACAGCTTTAGGTTATGAAGTCCCATGCTCCTTGTTTTTCTCTCTTCAATTCACCATTGTTTATACTTTTTGGGCCTGGAGCTTGTAACAGCTGTCCTTGGTCTCAAGCTGGAAAAGGATTGTTCTTTACCTACCCTGTGAAGAGAACTTGCTAATGCTTAATATGAAGCTCAGAGTTACACACCAAAGCAGCACAGAATCTGGAAAATATGAAAGCCAAGACTTAAGGCATCACCACCCACCACACTTATTAACTTCCACAGTGTCAATCTGCTGGAGTTCCTTTCAGAACCACTCCATTTGGGGAAAGGTGTTGCTTTGCAGAAAACCAAGAGAGGAGGCTGTGCAGTGGAAGTGGTGCTACAGTGTGAAATATTGGCACATGTTTTGTAGTGGAATTCCAGAGAGAAGAAAGCTCTGGGAAACCTTGCAGCCCTTCCCTCATCTTCCTGCTGTTCTCATTTATTTTAAATGTCTTTCCTTCCTCTCAGTTTGCTGGGGATTTGGACTGGGACAGCTTTCCCCTTCTTCCTGCTTCCCAGTTTTTCCTCTCCCTTTGCCTAAAGGAGTTAAGGTGCTGTAGACCTGGAAGGTCCATGCAAAACTTGGCAAAGAATGACAATCCCCTTTTGTAAGCCTTTTTTGTGTCATCTGGGATTTTCACAGTCTGCATATTTTTATGTTGTTTTTTTTTTTTTAAAGATCCCCAAAATGAAATGCAGTGATTTAGTGTCTGTGTGCCTAAATGTGTGTGTGTGTCTTGGGGTGATTTTATGATGATACTGTATTCCCCTATAGTCTGCTTCATGCCCAGAAATGGGTCCTGTAGCTTTCACCTGCCCAGTCAAAATAGTTCTCCAACGCATCTATTGCTGAAAGAAATGAGAGATGAGCCGTGTCTGAATTTTGCAGTATTTAATAGTTCTATACATTATATAGAATGCTTTAATATTTAATAAATATAATAATGTATTAATAGTTATAATGTAAATAATTTAATAATTATATAAATTATATTATTGTATTATTATATACACCTGTAGTTCCAGACAGAAATCTCAGATTCCTTACTGGAAGAACAAACATCCAACTGTAATCTCTGCAAATACTTAGGTTTGCAGTAATAATGTTTACAGCACAACAATTAACCAGCCCAATTTCTCCCCACTCAATTATTTTATACAGTGCCTCAGCTGATTTAATCAGCTCCCTTTCTAACAAGTCTGTCCTTTTTAAAACAAATGGATTTCCAGTAGGATCAGATTTTCTTCCCAACTCTTTTTATTGCTGGTTTCTTTAGAGATAATTTAATTGCTGTAAAAATGGTCTTCGTACTTGCCATTCTTGATTATATTGCTACTTAACAAGCTGTATTAAATGCGTGAAAAAACGAAATCAGAAAATTGAGCACTAGGCAGTAACAAGGAAAGCACTTTTTTTTTTACTTCAGTACTGTTGCCACTGATGGGAAGTGTGTGTAATCAAGTTATTTTTGTATTATCTTCAAGCTGGGAGGAAAAGAAAACTTGGGATAATGTATGATTTGAAAGTAACTACGCAGAAATGCCACTAAAAATGATGGCTCATAAGTTGATCTTGTACAGCTCAGTCTCTGCCTTCTCAGCTGAACCATTTCCTTTACCTTGTGCTTGCAACAGGAAGATGTTCATCTGGAGCCTGTCACAGTAAGGGGGTTCCCAGGTGTTTTGAATGGAGTTAGTGCTGGGGAAGGGACCTCTCCTCGTGTCATCTTGGCAAACCTTCCCCAGACAGAGCAGTTCTGGGTACTGTGCAGCAGATCCAACCCACTGTGGGCACATGGGCTGCTGGGCAGCTGCTGGGGCGTTTTGGGTGGTTTCATGATCCTTACAAATTGCTATAACTCCACAAAGAGCTGTGGCACATGGCTGCAGTAGTGTTCTCCAGAGAGGGGAGCCCTCTCAAACCATGGCACATCCCCTGGAATGGAAATCAGGTGCCTGTGAGGTCCATAAATTGAATGAGATCCTGATGTGGCTGAAGGCAGTGGTGAAGCTCCTGGAGCTTCCTTGGCACATGGTTGGGGCTGGAGAACCCCAGCCTCTTTGGGCAGCTGCTAAATATCAATAGTCCTGTGTGATACCATGGTCCTTGTGGTTGTTTCCCCACTTTCTTTTCTGCAAGGGGCAAGGCCTTGCAGGAGAGGTTGGAGCCTGAGGCTTCAGACTCCTCCCCTGTGGGAAACAGAAGCAAATCCCATGTGTCAGGTAGGATGCAGGTGCACAGGAGATGGACAGTGTGGGGCAAAAGTGTTGTTCTCCATCACAAATGTGAGTGGCACCGTTGGGATGTAATAACTTGCTCACAAGGAAAAGTTTCTTTCTAATGTCCATCATTTAATGCTTGGCTTATGCCCTTGAAGTGAGATGTCTTATATCTGTAATACAGCCACGGTAATTTCATTCTAAAAGTACCCTATTTGATTAAGAACCAGCCATGAAGGCAAATATCAAATCTCCAGATGGAAACTTGGCCTGGCAGGAGAGGATGAGAAGCTCCCATTAAGCGAGGCCGGGCTGGGGCGTCCCCTCCGACCAGGGACACAGTGCGGCACGGCCCATTTGTCACAGCAGGGATATAAATTTGTTTTCTAGTACTGACATGTATTTGTCCTTTTCTTTATTGCAGCAATAATTTCTTAAAAATACCATTAGAAAAAAGACAAAAGGAAGTGTCGAGAGCATGAAACTTTGATCTTAATTTTGTCCTAACCTTTACAAAATACATTAAATAACTCCTGCAGGTAACACCCAGCAGCATTTCTCACCTCAGTGTTGATGGCCCATCAAGGTGCTTTGGAAGCTCTTCACCTTGTGCTAGTCCTTAGAGCATGAAATGTCAGGTGCATTTAAAGAACAAAAAAAAAGATGATACCGTGTGGTAGAAAAGCAGGGAAATGTTAAACTGGTCTTGTTGAACTCGAGATCTATCTGCCACTGAGGTGGGTTTTTTTTAACTTGTGAATTATGCTGCCGCTATAAAATACTAAGATGCTCATGTGGGATGGTCCAGCATCAAATTAGCAGAGGAAGTGGAGGAAGGAAGGTGTTTTCTATTAGAGAGGAAGAATTGCTTTTCCCAAAGGTTTATGGCAAAGCTCAGTGCCTGGCAGTGTGCTGGCACCTGGGACAGAGACTGGGATTTAGAGAGCTCGTGCTGGTGGTTGTATGGAGCAAACTGTGCCTGTGAAATGGTGCCCCTGAAGCAGCTGGACACATTTTAAGCAAAGTGAGAAGAACTGCACAATATGGAAATAGCCTGGCTAGGGTGGTTTTTATCCCAGCACACCTGGAGGATGTTTTTTCTCTTCCAGCTAATTAGAGGGTATTAAATTCAGGGAGGTGGTAGAAGGGTACAAGAATAAGGTGGTTGTTTCTTGGAATGAACCCCCTTGGGTAAACCAGTGCCTTTTAAAATAAAACGAAACACACCCTGTGCATCCACCCTAGTGACTCACAGGTCCCTCTTGAGGAGTGCCTTCTGATCTATGGAGTGGGGAACAAAGAGGGGAGGTGGGATGCTGTGTTGAGAACATCATATTCATGTTTTCTGAAGCTACATAGGACTGTAATCAGGCTGACAGCTGCTAAATTGCTCCAAAAGGACTGGCCTCTCCATACTGGTGTGTCCTCGGCTGTATGGTCTGCTCCCAGCCTTGCCTTTGTGGTCTTGGTGCCATTTCCATCCTGGAAGAAGACACACAGTGCTTCTGGCCCTGTTAAATGGCTACAGCACATTTTGCTGTAATGAACTGGGATGATGAACTAGTGGTGGAGAGGCTGTTTAACTGCCTTTGCAGGAAAAGAAAAAAGAATTTTGTTGGTTCTGTTATTTTCATACTTTTTAAAGGAGGGAAATTAAATACAAACACAATAGAAATCTGAAATACAAATACAGTTTACAAAGGGAGAATGTGTATTTGTTCAGAAGCTTTTTTAGTTCTTCTCTTCAGTGTTTAGCCCCCACAAGCAGCCTGTCCCAGCCTGTGAGAGTGCTGACCAAGGATATTCTAGTAGCAGGAGACAAGAGGCTTGAGACGGAAGTGCATCATGTTGTTTTTAATACATAAAAGTAGGAGGTCCAACTGGAAACACCTGGGAAGGAGCATTTGTGCATTTGTAAAAGCTCTTGGGCAGAACAGCCTGTACCTGGGAAGAGAACAGAAGCAGCAGTGCTGGGGTTGGCCTTGGGGGACCTCTGGGGGTGCAGCAGCTCAGGCTCTGGTTTCTCAGCCCTCCAAGATGCTCCCAGGGACTTCCCTGACTCCTTTGCATTAGTCTCTGTGCATAGTTTAACTGTTCTAAACATTTTCTGTATAAAGAGTCAAGTTCTGTGTGTGATCCTCTAAACCATTAAAAATGGGTCACTGAGCAGTTTAACAGGAGTGTGAACTGGAATCTCCTCTTTTTCTGTATATCATTCATCTCCACCTGCTTTCCTTCAGCAAAAAGGTCTCAGAGTAGCATTCTGAGCTGTTACTGCTGTTCTACTGAAACCTGCCGTGTATGGGCACTCGGACACGTGCCACCATGCTGCAGGAGAGGCAAAGGTACACGTAATGCTGACACAGCTTCTGTTCAGGATTCACAAGCATAAAAACCATAGTGGATGATATTTTGAAGCCCTCTATCACTGTGGTGTTCACCCGGTGAAAAGTTGTTTTGTTGCTGGCACACAGAAACTGGCAGGATGTGATTAAAATTACATTTAATTAATAAATATTCAAACAAAGGTGCAAAGTGCAGGGAGTGGGCAGGGAGGTAGAGATTTGGGGGTGGGTTGCTTTAGCCTGGTGACTTGCTGGTGAGTTTTGTTCTCTGGATGCTGTGTTGTACTGAAATGTGTAAAAGTACGACTCAGTGGTACGTTCAAAGTGCTGTTCAGACATTTTTCCTGCTCTTGTAATGGAAGGTTGGTTGTCAGGCAGCCATGTGCAGAGGTGTGGGGATGTAGCCATGCAGATCTCTCCAAGGAAATGGCTTTTCAGTGGAGCACCTGCAGCAGGCACAGTGGTTGGGGCTCCTTCCCCATGTCCCTATCTCAACCTGGGAAAGCCCTGTAGCTTTCCAGGGGTGAAAAGCTGAGAGAGGGGAGCAGGAGGAGGTTGGAATCTGCTGTGATGGTTTTGCTGAGAGTGGGGAATTGGTCCTAAATGTGGGAAGGCACCAGTCCAGCCATCTTTTCAAGGGAAGCTGGCATGTCTGTGTGCCTTGGGTGGGGGGAGCCAAATTAATCTCTAACAGGAGTAGGCACAACCCATTTCTGGAATCAATCACTCATTTATGGTGGTGACAGCTTTAAAGCCCAAGTTCCCAAGTTCATTTAAACACCACTAAAATCTTTGACACATTCTAAAATACAGTGAGGAACATGTTTGTTCCACAAGGAGTCATTAAATGCAGAGAAACAACCAGTGGCTCAGGAGGTCTGCTCCATGAGCTGCTAGGGACTGGGAGAGGATTCTGAGAAATATGGAGAGATGAGTGATGGCACTAAACACATCCCTGGTGGACCTTCATCAGAACAGGATGAAACCAGCTCAGGTTTTTTGTGTGCCCTCTTGCTGCTTTTTGGGCTGATTTTGGAGCTCTGTGTTCCCCAGACTCATCTCCACGCCCCTGAGTCGCCCCCCAAAACCCCTTCTTTCAGCAGATTCCTTACCTGTTTTCAGGGGAGTGTTTAGAACAGCTAAAGATCTCAAGCACCTTGTCTGGGACACTTATGGTGATAATTAAAGCAGTGCTTTCCAGCCCTCTGCTGCTCCTCCTTGGATTGCTGGAAAATGGGCAACAGGGCTTGTGCCAGCCAAGAAGGAACCTGGAAACCCATGTTCATTGATCTGGTGTCTGTTATTTCTTTGGCTTGTTAGTGAGTCCTTGCTGATGGGTGCAGGTACCTGCCTTGTGAAAACCTCCAGGCAGGGGAGAGATTGCCCAACAATTGTAGGTCATATTTATTTTACCTCCTGTTCTTAAAAAAAAAAGCATCTTTATGTGATGTAATTTAATCATCATAAACATACTGTGAGTTGATTTATTCAATTATGGGAAAGGGGAGTGGGAAGTTATCTTTTGGGATTAAAAAAAAAAAAAAAAGCCAGCTGATTTGTCCTGTGCTACAGTTATGGATGAAGCAGCACAAAACATCCAGCTCAAAAGACAGACACACAGGTCGAGGCTGGTAATCAGAGTGACACCAGGATGAGTTTTTATAGACCAGCTGTGAAATTGTGCAGTAAATTACATTGCATGTGATGTATTATTCTCTGATTTAGTAAATAAGCCTCCTGATGAAGGCCCACCGAGGCAACTGCAGGGAACTGTGCTGGACTTGGGTAGCTCCAGGAGGTGCTGCTTGAGGACTCATGCTCATACAGCTGCAGTTCTCCTCTTTGCTGCCTCTTCCTTTGATCATCTCTTGAGCTGGGTGCTTTCCCCCTCTCTTCCCAGCTCATTCAAAGTCTGTTGTGTCTTAAGGCCCTGCATTGCCTGTTTCTGCAGATAAGCAAGGGCTGCTTGAGCACCATGTGCTGCCCTGTCTGCAGCTGTCTCATGGCCAGTGAGTGGAGGATGCGTCACTCTCTGATCCCTTCATCTGCCCATGGCGTGGCTGATCCCTGCCCAGAACCACTCTGATCCCTTCATCTGCCCATGGCATGCCTGATCCCTGCCCAGAACCACTCTGATCCCTTCATCTGCCCATGGCGTGGCTGATCCCTGCCCAGAACCACTTTCTGATCCCTTCATCTGCCCATGGCGTAGCTGATCCCTGCCCAGAACCACTCTCTGATCCCTTCATCTGCCCATAGTGTGGCTGATCCCTGCCCAGAACCACTCTGATCCCTTCATCTGCCCATGGCGTGGCTGATCCCTGCCCAGAACCACTCTGATCCCTTCATCTGCCCATGGTGTGGCTGATCCCTGCCCAGAACCACTCTCTGATCCCTTCATCTGCCCATGGCATGGCTGATCCCTGCCCAGAACCACTCTCTGATCCCTTCTGGGCAGAAAGAGCTGCTGCTTCTGGCCATATCTGAGGCTGGATCCTAGGATTATCTTCATTTTTTTTACCGGGGGACCACAGAGTAACTTTCTAAGAAATTGAACTGAGGCCATCAGGGTCTGACCTCTGGATAAAAAGACAGTTTGTTGTGAAAGCAATAATGCAGTGAGAACATCAAAGGCTCAGGTCATGTGTGAAGCTATGGAGTGCATCAGGTGGAAGCTGTTTCTATAGCCTGTTACCAAATCAGGTGTGCTCAGTGGTAACTTCTTCCTGCCTGGAGAGAATGAGTGAGCAGTCACCTGTCTGGAGCAGGTGAGCAGGTGTGTCCTGCTGTGGGGGTAATCACTCTGCACATCACCTCCCTGGCAGTAAATGCTCTCCAGGAGCTGAGGAATGATATTGCAGTGTCTTCAAGAGGTGTAATGACAGCATTAAAAATGTGGTCAGTATTCAGTCAACTTAAAATTTCAGCATTCAGTGGTAGTTTTTGATTACCTGTAGTAGCAGTTCTCTTCCCTGCAGTAGCTGTTAGGATCATTGGCCATGGCAGCTTTGTGGTATGGCACTGAAATCTTCGGCTGTAGTTTCTTCTCCAAATCCTATTTTCACTGAGATGTCCCCATAAGCAATGAAAATAAATGTACTCATATGTTTATTTGGAGTCTTCATTAATAAGGAGGTGTTTAATAGGCATCTACCAATGGAAACAAATTGAGTTCCTTGAGTCACAGCTGAAGTTGCAACTTTTTCTCCCTTGATTATTAAGGAATATAATCTGCATGGAAGAATTCAGAGCTTACAAAGACATCTGGTTGCTAAATAATATAATTAAAGTAAAGACAGCATAATGGGGAGTTACTCCCGTGTTCCTAACGAGCATAAAGTAGGGTTTGGGTGAGGGGAATGCATTAGCTGGTAGAGGGAAGGAAGAAGGGAAGAAAAAGAAAAGCTGTGGGGAGTAGCCAGAGAGAAGGGGCCAAGTGAAGTGAGGAGAAGAGAGTGCAAAAGAGAGGAGATGAGGTGCCCTGTGCTGGAGCCTGAAGCAGCACAACACCCAGGGACTGTTTGCTGCCAGAAGCAGATGATGCTGGTGATAAACAGCTGAGGGGCCACGTGGTCCCTCAGAACTTGTAGGACACTGTCTCGTGCAGCATCTAGCTGTGTTAGTCAGTTTAGAGCCTCTTTTTCTCCCTAAGTGACTGTATAAAGGGCATTTTTCTTCCTAAGTGACTGGCTTGTTGTTTTAACTCCTTTACTAATTTTGAGAGCAGAAAGGCAACTTAACGGGTCTGTGCAGTTCCTGTATTTAATCATGGGAGACAAACTGTTCATAAGAGCAGCCAGGTGGAAGCCAGCCAGCTGGGCTGGAGTGACCTGCTCTTTGCAAGCCACAGTGTTGGAGCAACCACTTGGGGAGCTCCAGAAGGGCCTTCCCACTCCTTCCAGTGGAGGACCAGCACAGAGGTAATGATGCCTTGAGCTCTCATCTCCTGATGGAATCTTTCCCACTAAGCAAAGCTCAGGTGCTGCTGTTGTCTAATGCCAGGGGAAGAAGGTGCCCCCTTTGCTCCATGACAAAGCCACTGTGGTGTTTGGGAGGGGGTTCCTGTGAGGTCTCATCCCCCGGGTGTGGCTGTGTGAATATCCTGGCTGGGCTGTGTGATGGATGTTGCTTTTACTACCTAAGCTTTGCTTTCTCTTGCTTGGCAGCTGCAGAGTCCACAGTGGGGTCCTCTTCCTTCTTGGAATTCATCTGCATGATGATTTTCAAGAAGTATTCAGAAGTGGTTCCATTTTGGCTTTGTGTTTGCACACTGTTCAGGCATAAGGGGAAAATCTGTAAGATTGGGAGGAGTCTTCAGGCCAAGGGTATTCTTCCTGCTCCATTGTAGACCTGGGTTGTTTAGGCAAAAAAACACATTTGGGAGACCCTGGCAAGGCAGACTGTCCTGAGGATAATTTTTCAGGCGCGATGTGGAGAATCTCTGCTGAGATAATAAACCCCACATGTTTGCCTGCGAGCCTGTCACTGCCTGTTTGAGCCTCGTTGTCTCCAGCGTTGTACCCAGCAGGAATTAAAGGCAGCAGTAACTTACCTTGCTGTGCCGGTGGCACGCCCCTGATGATCCCAAAGAGGCTGCCCAAGGACGGGGCCTCACGTTGCTGTGGAGAGTGAAGCGTGGAGAGGCTGCCCCTCGGGGCTGCTGCAGGAGATGCAGCATGACAGAGATTGCTCATCTGTTTTCTTTACCTTCCACAGACAAATCATAGCCGAGAAAAACGTGACTGTGTGTTGGTCTTATTCCCTTACTGCACTGCACCTCCTACAAAGCATTCTGTGTTTGTTATTCCCCTCCTCTTTGTTGGGAAACCACCCTGGGGTTGAGTGTTCTACCAGCTGGGAGAAAAGGTTGGGTGAGGTGATAGTGCCAGAACGAGGACTCTGGTTTTATGGAAAACATGAAATAATTGTCCTTATCTTTTATGCTTCACTGCATGAACCTTTCACCTACTCTGCTCCAAGGAAGATTCTCCCATCTAGTACTCTGTTACTAAATATATTTTCAATGCAACCTGAAATTATGTATTTCCTTACTTACTGTATGATATTGTAATTTTTGTGTGTCTGGTTGCACGTAGTGCTCTGTGTTTCATGGACACAGCACTGACAAATGTGTTCTCTTGCACCAGCAGTGTGCAGGTATCAGACACAGAAATCTCTGTAGTGAAACTCCCCTGTGACCTTCCAGTATGAAAGGCGAAATGGCATCCAGTTATCATCCAAAACGTCTCATAGGGTGCTTTGAGTTTTGTCCGCTTCTTGAGCTGGTATAAGATGGAAAGTCTTGCAAGGTCATCCTCTTTCCTCCTATACCTATGTGATTTTTGAGCTGGTCAGACTGATTTAGGAGGAAGCAGAGGTGTCTGTGTTTACCTTGCTCACAAAATACTGCCAGATAGCATCCTGGCATTCCTGGCTGCCACGTTCCTCACTGCTGTGTTTTGCTAGTTCCCAAGAGGAGCAAACCTGCGGAATCAAGAAACTGAATCTTTTCTTACACATCTTTGATTGCACAGACCACAAATGGATTAAATTCCCAATCAGTGTATTCCTGCATTGAAACCTTTGTGTGAGGAGCTGAATTATTTGCTGCTTAAGCAGGCAGAGCAGTAGCATATGTGAAAACACATGCAGGAAATGTAAGGTGCGGGTTTTGTGTCTGTGTTTTGTTTTTTTTTTTAATGGGGTTAGTTGCCCTCGTAATGGAGAACATTCATTTACCTGGTGTTCTGGTACCTCTTTGAGCTTCACAGGGAAAACAATTTGCCTTTGGGGACAAATGTCTAAGGATAAATTAATTTTTCAGGGTGTTCATACCTGAGTCACAGAAGGGTGGAAATTCAGCACACTGCCTCCCAAAAACCACCCATGTGATGTCAGCTCTCTACTGCACAGATGGGGAAGAAGCAGTACTTGGCAAATCCCCAGCAAGGAGCTCTCCGAGCCTCTGGTGCTCACTTTAGTAAATGGGCAGCCTTGCAAACCATCTAGGCTTTCTGTTGGTATTGGTTGTGTACTATTAGGTGCCCTTTTTTTGGTTTGTGTGTGTGTGTATTTTACAGGAAAATGGTTGGGATGGTTCTGATTGGGGCAGGCAAAGTGGAAGATAAGCCAGAAGCAATTGCTCTGCATGTCCAGGCAGTGTTAGCAACACTTTCTCTTACCTCTGTAGGATTTTCCAGTGCTCTTCAAAAGGCTAAGTTTGGGAAGAAGTGACACAACAGCAATTAAAGGACTGCCAGAGGTTTTCAGTGGTGTAGAGCATTGCTGTGAAGTGACATACAGAGAAAACACTGGTCCTGGAGCCAGTCTAAATTTATCACTGTGTCACAACAGATAGTTAAATTTAAATGTGTGTCCAGCAGTTGCCATTGCAGTAGGTTACAATCAGCTTGAATTGATATTACCTGAATAAATCAAAGAGCTGAATCCATTTCTGATATGGCAGTGCAGTGAACATTATCTGAGAGTAAAAGGAGTTGGTGCAGCTCTGACTGTTATTGTAACCCAGCTCAACACTACAGAATAAAAGCACAAATTTTGGTATATTCTGGACTCCTCCAAATGGAAAGTGCTTGCCACAGTGCAACTGTGCTTGCCACTGCTTGCTGCAGTGTCCAAGCTGGTAAATTACTGTGGTTGCTTGTACATGGATCGATGTACAGTCTGCTGAATGGCTGCATGTCACCATCTGCCCAGCCTGGCACTATTCACATGGCTGTGAATAAGGCATTCTTCTTTGGAGTTAAGTTACAGCCAGTTTTATGCAGCTGTATTTGGTCTTGGGACAGGTCAGCCCTGGGCAGCATTCTGTAGTTAGGCATCCCTGTGATGCATCTGTGCTTTTTTCCTAGGGAGAAGATTTTTCCTGTCACTCTCCTAGGTCACATCACATCTGGAGTTGTTTTTGAAGAGACTTTCCTCTCCCCACTTATGGAGTTGGGGTTTCTGCTGTGGAGCTGTCTCCAGGTACCTGTACTCAGGTACTTTCTTTGGGCTGAAACTCCACTGGATAGTGTGCTCCAAATCAGCTTTAGTTGAGAGCAACTAAAGCTCTCTACTGGCTCTCTCAGAAGCCTTAAATGCACAGGACTGTTTGGATCTGGTCTGCTCTGAAATTCCCAGATGCATGTGCTGTGGATGTTGGGGCCTGGGTGCTGCTCTGTTTCATTTTTGAGGTCTCTTGGCAGTGCTGAGCTCCCTTAGCTGACATGGGTGGTGGGCAGGGTGCTGCACACGTGGGAGGAAAGGAGTGACTCCAGCTGTCTCTGCTTTTCCTGCCCTGGCATATTTCCATCCAATGAGATGTGGAGTGTTGGATGGGGGAGCAGGACTCCTTGCATTCTGGACAGTCTTTTACTGCCTGACTTCCTCTCTGCTCTCTGAGATCCTGGGAAAAACCTCTATTGTAAATGCAGGTGAACCCACTGGGAAGAAATGATGATGTCTGACTCCAGTTCAGAAGGCTGAATGATTTCTTTATTATAACTATACTACAATACTTTAATATACTATTTAAAGGAGATACTCAAACTACAAACCTTCTTTCTCTAACTACCATATCTAACTAACTCAAACTACAAACCTACTTTTTCTAACTACTATATCTAACTAACTCACAGCTCGTGACCCTCTCTGAGAGCCCAGACACGGGTGGATTGGATTGGATTGGATTGGCCATCAGCTCAAACAATCCTCACCAGAATCCAATCAAGCAATCACCCCAGGTAAACAATTCTCCAAACACATTCCACATGGGAAAAACAAGGAGCAGAAATAGAAATTGTTTTCTCTTTCTTCTCTCTGTGCTCCTTTATGAAAAATCCTGAAAGAAAGAAGAATGTGCCTGTGACAAACCTCCATACTAAATCCACCTGATCGGATTTTATTTGGGGGAACAAACTGCTTCCCATCTTATGGCTCCATCAGCTTTGTAAAGTCTTTAGTTTTGCTCAAGTTCAGTTCTTCTTGCAGACATATGGAGAGATAATCACATCCCTGCTTTTCTCTCCTCTTTTCAACTCACCATGAACCTTCTGCTGCTGTCCTGCCTCATTTGTTTCTTCTTCTTATTTTCCTCATTAAGTAAATTTCAGCCAGATTGTCCTGTCAGATGAACAGTAAATTAATATATTGTAGCCCAAACTTCAAAAAGGAAAAAAAGGATTTAATTGCAATGACTTGTGTTCTTATCTCAGCAGGGTCAGTTTTAAGATAGCTAGTACCTTAATTGGGGACAAGGCATTGCACCCTCTAATTTTGTGTTGCTTCTTAATTTTCATTAATAACTTCACGTCCCCAATTTGTGTGGTGAGCAGTTGTGCCAGTTGGCCAAAATCTTCCCTCTTTGCTGGTATAATGGTTAGGGAGATTTGGGGGCTGTAGGCCAGCAACGTCCCTGATTGAGCTGGTACAGGGAAGTACCACTTCCAGAAACTCTGCAATATAAGATAGGAAATAACCCAGCACATGGCTATAAAATGCATTCATTTAGCTCTGACATTTTTTTGTTAAGTTCTGAAGAGAAAGCATATGGAGATTCTCTTTCTGGTTTATATATTGAAATACAGGAGCTCAGGGGCAGCATTGTAAATGGTGCAGTTATGAGTTTATTTTGCAACTCATAGATATGTTTCCTTACTTTGTTATATGGCTGCTTCTAGGAATCAAATATTTAAGTTTGCATTGCACTGCTTTTGATGTCTGGAAGCCTTTGGTTTATTTTTAGATGACACTTTATATCAGGTTTACAGTTCTCCTGGTAGTTTAAAGGAAAGGGAGAATATGATCTCATGACTCTCAAGAAGGCCTTAAAACTTTGACACTCTTTTCCTGGAGGACAAGCTATGTTCTGGTTATCTACAAGCCTATGATTTTCAGTGGCAGCAGCTTTTGGTGCTATCTGGAAAGCAAGGCTACTCACTTTGATGGAGAGAGGGTTTCTGTTTTTCTGTCCTCCTTGACTTTAGGAGAAAGAAAGAAAACAGCACTTCAGTTCTTTTTTTTTTTTCTTTAGCATATACACTGTGTCATTATGCAATTAAACATATTATTCCCTTTTTCTCCTGAAAAACCTTTTCCTTTCAGTCACTCGATGCTCTGGGAGCATTTCTGGTACTACACACTGCAGCATCTTTGTTCTGCAGACAACAGTGAACTAGAGGCAACACTGGGGTTGGATTTGAAGTTCTTCACTGGGAAAAGGAAAAGCCAAACTTTACACTTGTATTTTAATGCATGAGGCATGATCTAAAGCACATCACAGAGTGGATTTTTGTTTGTTGTTTTCCAGTCATACATCCTAGCTTTGCCATGTTCCCATGACCTGATGGAGTAGAATTGAGTAATTTCTGTATCTGGAGGGCTTTTGCTCTAGCACCTCATTACCTGCCAGGAATGTCTTAACACCTCTTGTGCCATTTCTGGTTTTCCAAGTGTGACGACCAGCTTTCTGTATTTCAGGGCATCACAGGTCAGCCTGTGCTAAGGCAGGTGACATCCCACTGCTGGGGGACATGGAGTTCCCCCCGTCCTGGCTGAACCTGGCTCCAGCAGAAGGCAGGTGCTTGCCTGCACCTCCTGGGCTTCCTCTGCACCTGAGGCATCAAGAGCTGGCTGATGTCTTTGTGGCAAATTTGTCACCCTGAGACTAAGCCAGAGGAGGGAGAGGAAATTAATAAATGTTAATATATGCTGGTTTAATTGAGAAGCACTGTTTTCATCAACTGCTGTTTGAAGAACAGGCTTAAGTATGTTTGTAAGCCCAAACAAATGTTGGCTTTTTAAAGCTGTTGCACAAATACAGGGATCTTGCTTCTGCTAAAGAGGTTTAGAGCTATGAGCCCAAACTCTATGGACGAATAATGTGGCTGGGATTCAGTAAAGCCTATTAAAGATAATATTCTTCTATTCAGTAGCTTAAGCCAAGCTTAAGCCAAGTCAGCCTTCAAATCCTGACTTACTCGCCTTATTTTGTGTGTTGCTCCAGCACCACAGCATTTAGCATTCTGTGTTATTTGGAACAAGCAGAAGTGATCTCCATCTCATTGTTGTTTTCAAGAGCATGAATATGTTTTTCCTTCAGACCTTTCAGAGGCTTCACCTCTGGTTGAAGAGAAGAATGAGATTTCTGCTGCTGACAGAGTTCAGCAGTTTCTCCTGTTCTTCTCACCATCTCCAAGGCAGAGGAGTCCTGGGGCAGTGATTATGACATAGGGGAGTAGGATCCCTGAAAGCAAAAGTGAGACTTTTGTTCAAAACTATTTGAGAGAAGTCTTTTTGCCTTCTTAGGGAAACTGGCTGAGGCATCCTTGCATCCTCAGGCTCATGTGACATTTGCCTTAGACACATTTTTAAAATTGTTTTTGGTGAAATGAAGGTCATTTCTGTAAATTAGTTACAATTGAGACTTGTAGAGCAATGCAATTTAAAAGTTATAAACCAGAGCAGCCTTTTCAGATTGGTGGAAAAGCCTGAAGGCTGCAGACTTGTTTCTAAATGTAGCCATGGTTACTTGGCTTCTGTCTTATGGAAAGGTTTGTGCCTAATCCACCAGGCAGGTAGGAAAGATAAGACCTAGAATTGAAAACAATGTGTAGCTGGAAGACCTTTAAAGAATGTGCTTGGGGAGGGGATGCATATTAATAAATAAATGTTACTCCAGTAGGTGAGTTCATGCACAGCAATGTAGAGCATGTAGAGCATGGCTGCCTTTCTCTGCATGCAGACCCAAAATAGGGTTGTTTTGTGCCCCAGGTACCAGAATTAGGGTGTCCTTGACTTCAAAGTGAATTCCCTGCTTGAAAGCAGGTTATGAGGGTCTTTGTGTTCTGGCTGATTAATTCTTGTGGTTTCCTATGGAAATGGCCCTTTCTTTATTTCATCGATACCAAAATTAAAACGTGGCCCCTACTCCATAGCAAGAACAATGAGCTCTCTGTGACACACCATATAGCACTGACCTTTCTGAAGCAGAACAGCAGATCCAGATCTATAATATTAGGCACAGCTTGCTGATTGTGCTGAGATCTCTGCAAACTGGGTTTCTCTAACTGAGATGACCCTGGAAAAACAGCCCTTGTCACTGCCAAGGATGCTCGGGCAGCGCATACATTTGTGTAGTGCCTTCCACCCTCCTCGCTGCCTGAAGCAGGGTTTATTTTACCCTGCTCAGGGCTCAGGGGAGAGTGAAAAGCTTTCAGGGCTGAAGCAGATCATTGAGGCAGGCTGGGCCTGCACTGACACGGGCTCTGTGTGCGCACAGACCGCTATTGATTTGGGCGGCACAGACGCCGATTCACGGGAAGGGCTGGCCAGCAGCACCCCTGGCTGGGGATTGTGCAGGGAACAATTTCTCCTAGGGAAAAACGGGCCAAATGAAAGGCATTTGTGTATCCAACCCCAGCTGAGGGGCTGGGGAACAGAAACCCGAGTATGGGGACTTTTTTGTTTTAAAAGTGTACAAGAAGGGACTTTTTTGTGACTCTGGGCAGATTAATTTCACTTTTTTGTTGTTTTTTTTGGCTTCCCCCCCACCCCTCTTACTAGTTCATTTGGCAGCATTAAATCAAAATGCAGGAAGCTGCTGGCTGTGCTCATGCTGTGTCAGGTGTTTTAGACAGCCTCAGTTGTGACCAAGAGCCGTTGCAAAACTCTAAACTGAGCAAAGCACTGCTGGAAGCCAGAGATTAATGGCATTTCCTGAGTAATTTTTGAGCAAATAATGCCATGTGTTTATTTTTTTATCACAAATAGCATCAGGAAATCTGAGAAGATATATCAACCTCATTTCCTAGATGCTTTGACGTTCAGGCTACAGAAAAAAAGAGAGGTGGAAAAGCAATCAGATGTGTGTGTTCCTTTAAAAAAAAAATCTGTTTTCTTTCTTTGGATACATATTTTTGTTAAGGAAATATTCCTTGCATGTAAGGCTCATAGTGCCAAAAGAAAATATTTCCCAAAAAAGACAAGAGAACTATTTTCATAGATTCATCATAGGATCACAGAATGGTCTGGGTTGGAAGGACCTTAAAGCTCATCCAGCTCCATCCCCTGCCATGGGCAGGGACACCTTCCACTATCCCAGGCTGCTCCAAGCCCTGTCCAGCCTGGCTTTGGACACTTCCAGGGATGGGACAGCCGCAGCTTCCCTGGGCAAGCTGTGCTAGGACCTGTGCACTCTCACAGGAAGGATTTCTTTCTCATAGCTAATCTAAACCTGACCTCTGTCAATTTGAAGCCATTCCCTTCTGTCCTGTCACTCCATGGTCTTGAAAAAGTCCCCCCTTGGCTTTTTTTTAGTGCCCTGTAGGTACTGGAAGGTGCTCTAAGGAAATTTGAGATGGTTTGCATACATTTGTGGATAGCCAAAAGCCACAATGTTCTGGTATTAAGTTTGGTGTTAGTAGAGGTAAATTAGAGGCTGGGAATGGCTTCAGTAAATGCCTGGGGAGGATCTTGTTTTGCTGCCGGAGGGTGATGGGGAATGGAAAGAAGTTGCTGCCTTAGGAGGATGCTGATGGTGCCTCCAGCAGTAGAAAGGATGCACAGAGCCAGCTGGAGAAGGTAGGATTTGCATTGCTTACTGTCCACAACATTCAAGTCCTGAGAACAGGAGAGTAAGCACTGGCTTAAATGAAGCAAACAGCACAGTGTGGACCCTTGAACCAAAAAGCAATTAAACTTTGGAGGCTGGGAAGGATCATTTCCATTTAGGGCTGCCCAGAGAGTCTGTGGGGTCTGCTGGGCAGGAGTGGTGGTCAAAGGGGGGTGAGGGAGGAAAGGCCAGGAGAGGCAGAGAAGCAGCACTCTTGAGAGGAGTTTTAGGAAAGCAGAGCAATGTGCAGTATTTGAGGGTTTGGGAAAGAGGGAAGTGAGCATTAGGACTATAAAACTCGATGCCTACTATGAGCTGCCTGCCACAAGTGCTCTGCAGAGAGCTGTGATGGTTATTTTCCCCGTCTGTTTTTTAATTTATTGTACCAGAAGCAGGAAGGCAATGCCCAAAGTCTAATGCAAAATAAAACAGAGCAGTTTTTGATTGCGCTGCACAGTCAAGTGGAAAAATGAGATAACTGGAACTTCAGTTTGAAGCCCATCTGAGCCAAAACCAAGAGGAGCCTGGCTCCAGGTTGTGTGGTGGAGCCATTGGGGCTGCCTTCAGGAGGGGAGCTGAGTGAGGTTGCTCAGCAGCCTCTGACAAGGAGTGCTGATCAGGAAAAGTGAACTTTTTGTAGACTTCAGAGTGGCTGTGCTATTCTGAATGTACCTTATGTGTCTGAAGTTCAGCTGCTTGTGATGGGCAGAGTCCTACAGCCTGGCCTTACAAGAACTGCTGGGGTTCATATAAGATTAATGGTGCTGCTGTCAGAGGTATTACCTAGGCAAAGAAAAATTGGCAGATGGAATACTGGATTCTTTTAGAAAGGTTGGTAGAAAAAAAAATAAAAATCCTGTGTTTTTTTTCCTTCCTCCAGGACTGAGTTAGTCAGGATGCCTGGGAAATAAAACTGAGTCACGGTGTTTACTCTCTGTGAAAAGTAATGCTCTCCTTTCCCTCCCTGAGGTTATGTTTTTAAAAAGGGCAGTGCGTGAGCATTGCTCCCTCCTTTGGCATCTCCTGGTCCTGGGGGCGTGGGAATGTGCCAGCAGGAATGGGCTAGAGGAGGTGGGGGCTGCTCTCCCCTCCGATGGCCTCCCATTGTGCTGCACCCTTGGCATCCAAGTGGGGAAGGAAGGATGGGAAGAGAAACTGTTGGCTGTGGCAGCTCCCGTTAGACTTGGAGTAACATGCATTATTTATTGGTTTTGCTGAAGAAATAGTCAGAAACAGAAGGCAAAAAAATACCATCTTCCAGAACGTTAGAGATGCCTGTATCTGTCACTGGAAACCAGTTGTGCTCTTGGAGAGGCTTCCAGCAGGAGTGCCCAGGCCAGCCACCCACCCTCTGGTATTCTGGAGAATGGCAGCACATCCCTGTTCATGAGGCAGTGCTGCATTGAGGTCTAAAACCTTGCTCAGACATGAAAAAAATGTTTTGGAAGTTGACAAGCACCAGCAACACCTGGGGAGTTGTGTTAAATTCAAGATTAAGAGATGGTATCAGAACTGGACTTTTGGAAGGATTTATTTGTAAGAGAATTAGTACAATTATCATAAATGAAGTTAGAGCAAAGGGAAATGTGCCCTGGCAAGGACTGAATGATTTCTGAATCTCTGACTCCCAAAAAAGCTCTGGGCTCACTAGCCCCTGGAAGAAACAGGGTGCTGTGCATGGAGGGCTTCTGATGCCATGGTAATTGTTGGTGAGCCATGTGCTCTCCTTGCAGGAATCTTCCTCTGTCCCCAGGTTAAATTGGTACCAAGCAGTCTGCAGCACATCTTGGCCCCTCACATGTTGTGCAGTGTTAATTTAGTCTATGGACAAATTCACAGGAACAAAATGCTGTGTTTTTCCTGAATTCTCCCTGAAAAAGTTCTCTCTTCTTCTTTGGCAAGCCAGCTTGCAGAGATGCTGAATCCCAAGCAGTGTGAGGCAGGTATTCCCTAGAGATTTACACTTTTCAGTATCACTCCTATTCTGAGCACCCAAATGCAGAGAAACCTGAACACATTATGCAACTGCTGACCTTGATCAGGTTCAAAATTATCTTAAATGTTAATCAGTAGCAAGCACAACTTTTTATTGTGGGAAGTATTTTATGTGGCATTCAAGCATTATTGCTGTAGTCTGGGGTCTGCCTTTGACTTTATTATGCTTCAGGTTTTCCCAGTTAATTTATCAAAATGACAAGCAGCTCTGGGGGGCAGCTTTGTGGTATATGATTGACTAAATAATGCTCTGCATTTCTGAAAGGCTTTTAAAGTTACTGCTTTCACACCAGGTACATTTGTTGTTCCAATGCGGGTCACTTCCTCTCCTAGTTGTGCTATCCTCCAAGCAGAGCCCAGTAGAAATAGTTTCTAATGACAGAAAGTGGATTGCAGGGTTGGACAGTGTCTGAAAAAGGTTGTTTTCTTACCCACATGGTACTGAGCCAGTTGTTCAGTTTCCTTTTGACACACACATCTATTTTCAGATGCCATTAACAGATTAAATGGTGAATTTTGGTAAGAGGTTCGGAGGCAGCCATCATTTTGTGGAGTGGCTGAGGCATTGTAATAATCTTCTCACTCTATTTGAAATTCACCCATTGCTTTCAGTAGAAAACTAAATAACTTCTTAGACCTTTTAAGTATTACTCATGGCACAGTAATTTTAATTGTTGTCAATTCCTGGCTGCTAATGAAAGAACATGAAATTTGAGTGTCCTATATCTTTGTATTTCAGAACAGTGGAGGAAGGATTGAAGAGGAGATGGAGCCTGGGCGGTTCTGATTAGTGCAGCAAGGCGAGGACGCTGATGCTGTTTCAGGATGGGGCTCATTTCTTTTCTTTCCAGGGAACATTGGCATTTCTAGTTCATTAAGTTCCAAAATAGGATTTTAGGCAGAAATTCCAGTTTTTGACAAGTCATTTGTCTTTACACCTAGGAAAAGACTGTTTTCTTATTGTGTTAGGGAATTTGGCAGGAGTGTATTCTCCTTCCCCAGTCATTCACAGTTGTTGCTGCACTTTGCTATGTGATGATACAGTTGTATGTAGGGATTTCTTCCTTCCAAACCTATTTTCTAATCTTTTTCTAGCAGCACACCTAAAAAGAGAATGATTATTTCAGGAATGTGCCAAAGGTTAGGTAGGGACTGAGAGGAGTAAGAATGTCAGAGAAGAGGCATCTCAGTAACAAAAGAAGAGCCATCTCAGGAATAAAGTAGATTTTATTGGGGGAAGAAAGTGGAGAACAGGTTCAACGATGTGGAGAAATGGAATTGCCTGAGCCACAGATTCTTTTTTTCTCTAAGGCAAAACTCAGAGCCTGGCTTAGGTCACGTTGTGTGATCTGTTGGCCAGCACTGGCTGCGTACCTTGGAAGGTCGACACAGCTTGATGACTGGCTGAACAGCTGTATTATTGTAACCATTTCTATTTTAGAAAAGCTAATGAAGCAGTTGTGAAGGCCTGAGAACAAGGTTGAGAGGAGAGGCTGTTCAGGGAAAGCGATACACTAAACAATAAAGGAGCTCAGGGTACAGGGACACGTTGCTTTCAACCTGACCCAGAGCAGGAATGAAGTGCTGAGAGTGCTCAGCACTGGAACGTGATTGTTTCGGTTTGGAGGTCTGTGGTCATGGGTGAGGCAACTTGGAAGTGAGACAAGGTGATGCAACACCATCCCTGCTTGAGTGAGTACGTCCCTCCTGTGTTTTGGAGCCTCAGCACATGCACAAACCCAGAGTTGCTGTCACTTTCAAATACACTTACTAAAGGCAACAGAAAAATACAAGCTCAGAAAGAGTTGTGGGAGTAGCTCTTGCAGACAGTGCATGGAGATTTAAGCTGGCTCCAGTTGACATTAATAGGAGGGGTGTAGTAATTCTTTTCATCCCTTCTCTTAGTTGTAGATGCTTTTTGCAAATCTCTCGAGGGTGACATCTGGTCCTGGTAGGAGGCTCTAAAACTGTAGGTTTTCTTCACTGCCACTGTGCACTCTGTGGAGTCTGCTGAATCTTCCTTGCCTAGTTGAAAAAGGGAGTTTTTAATTCAGTGAGTGTGGGATTGGTGATGTAATGGGAGGAGCTGTACCTTGCAGGAGTCACACAAATCTCTGACCACTTTCAAGCAAACTTTTCATTGTCTGTGCCTGTTGTAAGTCTAAAAGTCAGTGCCCCGTGACATGCTCCGATTTGGCTCCTGTGGCATTTGCACTGTCTGCAGCTGCTCTGGTAGATGAGATTGTGTGTGACTCAAGCGGGGAGTGGGGCTGATCTGACAATAAATGTGTATTTTAAGTGGAGCTGTTGTGTTGCATTAATGTTGTTTATCTTGCGATGGTCGCCATGCATTGGCACATGACATGGGCAATATTAATGATGTGGAAAAAGGCAGGGCTTTTGAAGGGGCTGTGCTGGTGCTAAGTCATGTGTAGTGTAATTGGAGTAGTATCTGGTCTGCTGATAAAATAAAGACAGCTAATTGCCAGCACTTTTGTTTTCTTAGTCTTTCTTACTTATGAAAGACTTTTCTCAGCTTGGTTAATGTATTTCTTTCAGGAAGTTGTGTGCTTTCACACACAAGGTAACTTGTGTGAAAGCATTTGCAAGATTAATTTTCACTTACTCTCAGGAGTGTTGGGGAAGATAAAACAACCATGTACATTCCCATTATTTTTGGGCTATATTTGCCCATTGGGCTCTTCCTGAGATGCAGAAGCTGTAGATAACAAACCATGCAGCATGTTGTACAAAGCCTCTTCCCACGTATGAGGCCCATTAGGAAATTTTCAGTTAGCATTTATTGAGACAGGAAGTATATTTGCCTTTTGCAATAATTTATTGGCCAGTTTATAAAAATTGCTAGTTAAATTGGAGTGGGAGGACTGAAGAATGGGGATGAGCAAGCAGCCACCTGAAAAGCCAGCCCTTCTTGCATGGGCCATGGTCCATACAATTTTTCAAGCAGGAACATTAGTAAGAGTCAGTTATTTCTGTTGATTTTCTTTCATCTTGTTGGAAGCCACATGGTTCTTGTTCCACTTCACACACTCTGTGACTCCTGAATCATCTGCTAGTTAAATAAAAATTTTGAAGTCAGTTATTGTTTTAATAGAGAGGATTTGTAAGCTTGCATTTGGAATCTCTTTAGAGGGATGCATTTAGTAAGGTAAAGAAATAATTATTGTGTGTAGATGTGTGCTGTTATGTGGATCTCTATGAGTTTGTGAAGTCCATTTCTGAGGGAATAACCTGGCATTGTTAGCATCTTCCTCAAAGATTCATGCCAAGGTTCTGTTATTTTAGATATTTTCCTTTTATTAAAAAAGAAAAAAAAAAGGATTATAAGATTTCTGCCAGCCTGTATCACATTTAAGTCTGTTAAATCCCCTGTATCTCTGAGAGACAGAATACCAGGGGCTTGGAGGAAAGTGTTAAACCTGTGAAGCTGACGTAAAAGATAATATGGCCACAGGCTTCACCCTGAGCTCTAATTGTGAGAGACTGCCTTTCCCACCAAGGTTTGCAGTTTAATATCGCTCCTGAGACGTGCTGTCATTAACCGTGACTCTGGAACCAAATCCTGTGTCTTGTTCTATCTTTGGGACACTCTGAGGGCTTACAGTGTTTATAGTCTGGAAAGCAGAAGTTTCATGGCATCATGGAGATTGCAGTTCCTTCAGTGCATTAATTCTCCTGCTCTGTCAGCTGCAGTGAGATGAGGCAGAGCTCCCTTCACTTGTCCTGCACTGCTGCTCTGTGAAACACCAGAAAAACTGAGTAAAGCCTGCTCAGGATTACTGAACTTGGGGAAAAAATTACACTACTTTTAGTAGATGCTATTTAAGTTGTTTCTGGAGGATGCAAGACTTTCAGTTCCTTCTATTACCTATCAGTGCCATAAAAATCACGTTGACTCCCTGGTAGTCCTTCCTTTCTATTTTCTTTGTAACAGCCTGTGTACATTTTGCCCACTGTAAGCTCTGCTGACCCACTGCAGTCATCAAGGAAAGGAAGAAGGGTCACAGAGAACTGTGGAGTGGTATTTTCTGTGTTTGTGGAGCCCACACTGCAAACCTGTCCCTGATTTATGTCTATGAGTGCAAGAAGAGTAAGAGCAAGGATCAAGTCATTTTGGAGGGTAAACCAGTTTTGGAGTTGTGAAGACAACTTGCTAGGAGGCAAAAGCTTAAATGACTTGAAAGTAGAGTGTAAGCTTCCACCTGCTGTGGTTTGAGGACTTCTCTTGGGGACGTAGCAGCCTCAATTGGTGGCATCCCTCATTCTTTCTCTGCCCTGGAGAAGCTGTGCTTGTCCATGAGTGTTGTAGTCTGTACTTCTGGGTCGAAGTCAAAACTGAAATTCAATTTACAGTCCCAACATAACTGAATAGGAGAGGCTGAAAAGCAAACCCTGGGTAGAGCGGAATGGAAATTTTGCATGTGGGATGTGGAGTTCTGCAGTGTTTAGTAATAATATAACAGAATGGAAATTAAAAAGAAGCAACTTGTGTAGGCCAGCACCTGTGACAGGTGTAGTTTTGCTCTGGTCATGAGATGATCACCGTGTAACAGGCCTTAACTCCAGTTTCTAATTCTGTAATTCCTGAGCAATTGTAACTGTCAGGGGAGCTCAGGGCAGGCTGTTGCATAAACCCTTGTAACATGGCCGGCAAAGACAGTGACAATGGATGCTGGAAGCCTAGGGGATGTCTGACCGTGGCATCCCGTATGTATATCTGCCTCAAACCTCTTATTAACCTTCCATCATGGATCATTCAGGAAGGAACTCTTCTTGTGTCTCTTACTCAGGAATGTGCTTGGGCTGGTGCTCAGCTCTGAGAGTATTTGCAAATCCGGCTGAGCCCTGTGGGAATTAACTCTTGCTGAACTGCGTGCTCAGCTGAGACCTGGATTCAAGGGCCACTCTTTCTGATCCAGAAGTTTCTGTTCTGTCATGATGCGGTGTCTGTGACTCCTATCCACAGCAAATGCCCTCTATCCCAGTATTGGTCTGCCTTTTCTCTCAGCTCAAAGAGGCTGTGGCCACCTGAGGAAAAGGAGGTTTTCCTTAGTCTTGGGTCTTAGTGGTGCCAGTGAGGAGCCCTCACTGCATGAAATACTTTTGGCCACAAACTTTTGCTTTTGGCTGTCATCTGTGCAAAATTTAAATTGATATATTTAAAAAAATATTGATATTTGTTAAATTTTTATTACTCATTTATATTATAGATAATTAGTTACATTTATTATATGTATATTTGTTTTGTATATATATATTTATATGTTTATATTTATGCACACATGCATATTATACACACATGCTCTGTACATGTATTGATTTGCACATATTCATCTAAATAAACATACATGTATAAATACATATATATTGTTGCTTTTCGGTACACAGCATTTCCTTCTTATGTTTCTGTGCACAAGGACTAGAAATGTCTACTCCAGGAGGTATCTACCTGAAGAGGATTAACATACGGAGCCCATAAATTATATAAAAAGTGTTTGTTGTTAAACTGTGATAAACTTAGCCACAGGGAAGCAGCTGGCACTTTATTGCCAGTGAGCTCCTTTGTGTTCCCCTTAAGCTCCAGCCAGACAATGGCACATTTATAACTTTTTAAAAATTAAATGTAGAGTAGAAAGAGCCATGTTGGACTTGAGATGTGAGGCGCTCTGGTGGGATTGCTCCAAAGTCACACAGTTGGTTATGCATCCAGTGGAAGCCTTTCTTCCTCCTTTTGTGGCTGATGAAACTAGGGGCAGTGGTAGAAATAAAAGCAGAACTTGAGGAATCCTTTTTCTGGTCTCTAGCTTTGCTCTCTATCAGCAATTAAATAGAAAACAAACCCCAGCAAATGAAACTAGCTTGCCTCAAACTACACATTTGCTATGGAATTACTTCATGGACAGGTTTTTCTCTCGTGGAGAAAAGGCACTCAATTTGAAGTCTCAAGGCCCAAGTAATTTTTCTCTGCAGTGAGAAATGGCAGGCAATGCAGTAACCTTCAGAACGTGTGAGTAACACCAGTTCTGTGTCAGGAAGCCATATAGCTGAAATGGCTTGGCCAAAGCACCTGGAGTCAGAGTGCATACAAAATGTGCTTGGTCACAACTCACCTTTTATAGGTGTGTAAAAGGAATGGAGCTCCCTCTGAATGGTTTTAAAGGCTAGTGGAGTGAGTTACTGACAAATCATCTTGGTGCTACTAAGGCAAGTCTGGAAAGTGTCTCTGGAAGGGGGTGAGTGTCCTGGTTTCAGCTGGGATGTGGTTCATCATCTTAGTTGCTGGTATAGTGGTATGTTTTGGATTTAGGGTAAGAGTAACTCATCCTAAAACTGATGTTTTAGTTGATGCTGAGCAGTTCCTACATGAAGTCAAGGTCTTTTCAGCCTCTCATGTTGCCCTGCTGGTGAGTAGACTGGGGGGAGCACAGAGCTGGAAGAAGACTGGACAACTGACCCAAGGGATATCCCAAACCATGTAGTGCCATGCTCAGTGTATAAACCAGGAGGAAAGCTGGCCAAGGCCAGTGCTTGGGCACCAGGTGGTGGATAACTACATTGTGCAACATCTGTTTTGTATATTATTATTTCATCTTTATTATTATTATTTTCCCTGCCCTATTAAATGGTCTTTATCTCAGCCTATGAATTTTTCCACCTTTCCCCCCCACCCCCGAGTTCTCTGTGCCATCCCACTGTGGGGCACAGAGTAAGGAGCTGTGGGGTGTTTCCCACCTGCCAGCTGCACAGGTGAGTGACTCTGAACTGAAGTGTATTTACATCTTGACCTGCTGTGACTGAACCCCTGACTGTGGATGGGGAAGTGTGGTGTAGGAAAGGTTATCCTGAAGGCATGTTTAAGGAGAAGGAGCATGAGCAGCAAATTGAGGGTTTCCACATTGAGGCAGCGTTGCCTTTTCTTTGAATAAAACTGGGATGGTGGTGGTAGACATGTTTATATTTGGAAAAATATGAGCTGTCACCTGATGGGGAGCAGAAGGCTGTCCAGTTTTCTCCTCAGTTATAGCAAACTGTTGTATTGTGTAATCCCTTCTGCAAAATTTACTGGGCCTTGCTCTAGAGTGCTAGGTTGCCACTTTTGTTTTCCCTCTTGCTCTGGTTAAGAAACTCTCACTGCCAGTCTGAGTCTCCTCATTGCCTACAATGCTCTTGCTCTGGTGCTAGCGTTGTATTTAACAGGTTCAGTTTGGGGGGTTTTGTTTCTTTGTTTTGTGGAAATTATTCTCTCTTTGGTAATGTATATGTAGGAAACAACTAAATGCCCTGTTAAACTTTACTTTCTAAATCCAAATAAGTTAAGTTCCTGAGTCTACCTGCAGAACGTGGGCTTGGTGTTTACTCTGCAGACATGTAGCTCAGCTTCTTTCTGCTTGAAACCATCAGTGTGAAGGAAGTTCTGTGGCTCCCCCACCAGACACTAACAAAGGTCTTTCTCCATCTCTGGAGAGACCCTGCTTGCAAAACTGCCCAGATGCCTCATGGTATTTGCACAAAAAAATCAACAAAACCAAAACTAAAACACTCCACAGCAACAAAACAGCAACAACAAAACCCCCAAACCAGAACAAAACCAAAAAAACCCCAAACAAGCAACATTCTCAAAACAAACAAAAAACCTCCAAGCAACCCCTGCTTCCTAACTTCTTCCTTGGGATTGTCTTTGCTTTCTCATTGTGCTCTCTTGTGCAGCAAATTTACTCCTCCAATCAATTTCTAATTTCCTGGGTGGATTTTGCTGGGTTTTTTTTGGTTCCATAGATGTATATTTCTTGTGTGATATCTGCACATAAGTGCCTGCAGGTCTCTAATCGTCCACGCTGCCTCTCTGCTGTTACAGCCTTATTCCCTCTGGCTGAACTCCAGCACCTTTCCCAACAACTTCTCTAGTCTTTGTACCATTTTGATGCCACTCTTCAAGGTGTACTTTGTGCATCATTTCTGTCAGATATTTACTCAGTGTGCATCCTATAGATCCTATATACTTTCATGTTTGTTGTAAATGTTTCCTCAATGCTGTAATATTTTATTCTCCTTTAGTGCTTGTTTATAGTCAGAGAGAAATTGAGCAAAATCATCAGATCTGTTTCCCTTAAGAAAATGTCCTGTTTTGCTTTCTGAGGAATCAAAACTTCTTGGGCCTAAGCCCTGTTTTTCAAGCTCATCTCTCTGCTGTAGCAGAGCTCAAAGGCAGGAGGGTGCTTTCACCTTCCAGTCTTGATGTACAGCCACCACCTGAATGCACCAGCAATCTTCAAGCAGCAGAATAGCCAACCCAGCAGGAACATGCTGATGTTCATCCACACCAAAGGAATACAGAACAGGAAAGGAACAAATTCCAGGGAAGCTCCCCTGGTTATTTTGTTGTTGTTGTTCTCTGCTTTTTAACTTCTCAGCAGGGATAGAGGCTTTTTGCATTCCTGCCTGGAAGCCGGCAAACCCACACTGGTAGTTCAGTTTTCTGTTTGGGAGCCCCTCCGAGCTGGAGAGGAGCCCTACAAATCTTGCAGATACCATCCTGGAGGCATACATAGCTCTGTGTCTGAATTGATTTCAAACTGCCATCCATAATCTGGATAATAATCTACTATTCACAATTAGATGTAGTTCCAATTTCTTGAATGCTCAAGCAATCATTTTCTTTGGTAATTGAGTTCCCCGTAGAATTCTCTTATTCTGATCTCCTGCTCGGAAAACGAAGCATATTAATTTGAAAAGCTGCATCAGTGCCTGGCCAGGACAATGGCAGCAGAATAATTGCATGGAAATCTCTTACAACAGGTTTATTTTCATCTAATAAAGCTTTCCCTGGTGGTTATGCTGCATGCCATGAATATGATACAAACTCCAAAGTCTGCATGTGTGTGCTTGCATTGGCATCTGGGTTTAACATTCCAAGATATCTTTGCTATCTTTTTTGTAAGTGTTTAAAGATCAATTTTTAAAGTATTTACCATTCTGTCTTTGTTTTTATGATGAATTTTGGTTAAGGGAAGGGGTCTGAGAGGAGAAGTGACTCCTGCCTGCAGGATTTCTGCACATATAGTACACATATGCACACACTGGAATAAAAGTTATGTTCCAGTCTCTAAATGGAGATGAAGTTGAGTTCTATGGGATGCAGAGCAAACAATTAATAAGGGACTAGAGGCCCTTAGAAGAGCTTATAACTCAGCAGGGAAACAAAGGAAAGCAGAAAACAGGTGCAGAGGGATGACTACCCCTAGTGTCAGGAGCCTCAGCCCTCTGTGTCAGTGTGGTTGAGATTTGGTAACAGTATAAACCTTGATTGAGCTTGTCAGTGATCACATTGTCTGATTTATGGTTTGACTTGGATTTGTAGTTCTAGTTCTGCAGTTTAGGGTGTTGTCAAATACTCTCTCTTTCTCCTAGGGGGTTTGCCCATGGGGAATATCTGTGTATGTTCAGACCAAGTAGCAGATGCCATTATCATGAGAGATGGTCTTCAGACATTATTAATTAGTTCTTGTGAGCTCTGGACTGGAAGCTGGTGAATGGTGGGCCTCCTGTGTTTCAGATTTCATGGAGTTACTGTCAGTATTTGTTATTACCATTACTGTTCTGGTTATTGTTTGTTGTTCCACCCATTGGGGTATTTTGTGAATTGAATGCTTAAATAAGAGAAGATGTGAAGAAGATTAAATAATTATAAGGTGATAGCAGGATCCCTCATATGGAGATGGAGTTCATGCTTGTATTATATTTCTAGATAGGACTTCTGTTTTCTCCCATAACAGGGTCAAGTGACATAGTCTGGCATTTTCAGAGGGTCTGTGTGGCCAGCTCCTTTTGAAGGTGACTGGATTGTATGAATCTTACACGTGACTGGATTGTGTGAATCTTACACCTTGAGATCCCAAACACATTTTGGGCTTGCTTTCTTGCCATGTCTATTTAGTAGTTTGATGGACTTAATGAGGCCCAAGGATGCAATGACTTGAATCAGCGTAAGAGAAAAAAAACATCAGAAATGTGTCCCACAGTGGGGCTGAAGTATTCTAGGGATGCAGAGCTAGTTATGAATGAAAGATCTGATATTTCCTTTTCAGACTTGCAGCCCCCCACTTTCCATAAGAGATAGCACAATCTGTAGATGAATGTCGCCATAAATATTCAGAGTATGTCAACAGTTATGGAGCACAGTGGTGTTAGCTTTTTGTTATTTACAAGGAGTTGCTGTAGAGTTTTTACACAGTTATCCTACAGCTGCACCATTTCATACAGAACCTTTACTTCCTGGCAATCAGATGAGTGATGTTTCAGATGTCAGATTTTCAAAGGAAAACTGGAAGTGCAAAGCCCTGTTCAGAACCTCTTTTCCTCTCCCACTAATACTGATCAGCTAAAAATATTTCAAAAGAGTGTCTTATTTTCCTAGTGAAAACGTGGAGAAATGCCAAAGAAAGATCTTCCTTATAATCTTAGCTGTATATGAATATATAAAACCAAGGAAAATACAATGTATGTACTAAGCCACACCTTTGCTGTTACCTTTCCACTTGCTAGGTTGGCTTAATGGGATGTAATGACAAGAGGCTGAATATTGAGGCACTTTTCTTCTGCTTCTATCAGTGAAGTCACAGTTTTTGCATTGCCTCCTTTCCATCAGACATAAATGTCCTTGGCAAAAGGACATTTATTATATATACAAAAAACAACCCATCCCTGGCATATTTATTTTCTTTTTCCTGCCTCAGTTTATTGGATAGTTGAAAAAGCTACCTGTGCCTGTCCAGGTATGTGTATAGATGTGGAATCATAAATGTTTACCTATTATTGAAGGCGGCATTTTATGTAAAGCAGAGGGTAAGCTGCAGAAGCCAAGCTGCTCTTTTTGCCAGTGGGTTTTCCCTAGTTCCAGCTGTCAGCCATGCTGATCTTCTTCTTGGTATGTTCCACATCTCTTTCCTGTTGGTAAGTATGATCCATTGCTACCAACCTTTACAGAACAGTTTTGAGGGAGGACTTACTGTTTCCCCTGCAGCAGCACCAGCAGCTTCCCTCCTTGCCCACTACTTCTGTGTGAATTAACCTCTTGGATGGGTTAATTCTGTTCTCTGTGAATTGTAACATTGTGCTCACCTGTGCAATGTTCACTTGTTTGTGTTTTTGACTCAGCAGTGGTCTCAAAACCCAGTGAGTGTGGAGCAGTTCTCCTAACATGGCCCTCATGCTGGAAGGGGAGTTGGCATCCTGTTTGGAGAAACTGCCTTTACTTTTATCTGATGGACTCCTGTGGCTCTATCCCCAAATTAATAGAGAAATGAAAAGGTTTGCACATTCTGGATTTGTGGAATCAGAGGGGATGATAGGTTAAGGAAAATTTACATTCCTTTCATCCCCTCTCTGATGCATTGGTCCCCAGAGGGTAGATGAGCTGTCCTTAGGGCTGGCAGCAGCATTCTTTCAAAGAAAAACCTTTCTGCCTTGTTCTTAGAGACAAAGCATGTCATGTAGGAAGGGGCCTGACTTAGAGGGAGAAGAACAAATTACATGTCCTGAAATAAAAACACTAACAAGTTCAATCAGGCCAGCCAAGAATTCCTTGATGTCATCTATGGTTATGTCAAGTCTCTGTATAAAACACTTGAACTTAACAACGGACTGTGAAGTTCAGCTGGCTGTTTGTTTTTGTTTTTGTTGGATTTTTTCCCCTGTTTTCTCTCTTGTTAACACAATGGTGGTGTTTTTTATAGCAAACACCAGAAACTGTGCATGTACCCTATACCAACAGAATATACTTGTTAATGTATTTTGGCATTCAGAAGTCATCTGTGTCAAGTATTGAGTATCTGCTTCGCACTCTGCTGGCAAATCCAGGGAGATGGCAGGGCACTGGAAAAGCATTGATTTCTAGCGTATGTCATTAGAATTGCATTATCAAAACTGGCACCAGGTCTGTCTTAATCCATCTTCTCACATCCTTTGGAGGGGAGAGAGAGAGAGATGAGGGCTGTCAAACCACCAAGTGTTCAAAGCTCCCGCATCTGATGGCAGGAGTGCCGGGGCATGGCTGCTCTTCCCAGCCCGGGTCCGTGATCAAAAGCGAATTGAGACGCCATCCTTCCAGCCATCTGCTGACTTTGGCATCTGCTGGGGTGAAGGATGGCCATGGAGATGTCTTCTCTCCCTCCTTGTATGACAGGGAGTGTCATTGAGCTCCCTAACGACAGGTAGCTGTTGATTTAGCTGACTGCTCGCTTGCCATTTTCTACCAGTAGGCATGCTAAGAGTGATGGAGAGAAATGCAGCAGTAAACCTGGAGGACAGGGTCGGGTGGGGGTTGAAAGAGTGCTCATTACTCTTAAAAATTTGCTTGTTTTGCTTTGGCTAAATGGGCTTTAGTGGGATGAATCTTGCAGGATTTAAGGAGGTAAATCCTGGTGGCTGCTCTTGTCCTGACAATGCTGCCTGGAGTGAAGTGTGCAAACATAACCCTGTTCAATTTTCTGAGGTGACTTAGCGGGGTTTAAAACCAGGCTAGTTTCAGATTTGTTCTTTTTGTTTGCATTATAAGTTTTTCCATTTCAGCCTTGTGCTTTACAGCTGTTCCTTAGAGGTCTGAGGCTTTGTCATGTCTTGCTCAATCTGTAGTTGTTTATTTGTCTTTTCCAGCTTGAAGAGGTATATAGTATGTAATTTCTGCCAGCATTTTTCTGCTTTACCAAAGACAGCTCAGTGCTTATTGTGGAGCCACCTTCTCAGTGGCAAGTACCTAAGGATCAGTGAGATCCTGGCTATGATGTGTTAAATACTGACAATATCAAAATGACCTTTACGTGTGTGTGGGGCTGAGCCCACACCTTATGTGTAGATATATGTAGTATAAATAGGGATGATTAAAAAGAAAAAAATCAGCTAACCAAATGTGTCTTGCAAGGGACCTAATTATAAATAGGCAACAAGCTGTTCCTAATTAGACCAGATGACATGGCAACCTTAATTTTTAACACTCCTTGACTCTGTAGATCCTTAGCAGTTGTAACTTGGAGTTAATACAAAGACACAGAGCTTTTGTCTTAGTATATAAGATTAGATCTAGGAGTTTCTGGAATGCCACAGTTAAAGAAGGCATATTCAAGCTGTTGGTAGCTTGAAAAATAATAAAGCCTGGAGCTATACAACCTGTTAAACATCAACATCCACTTTCAAGCCAAAAGAAAAAAAAATATCCTGCTCTTTATTAGAGAGGGAGGCCAAACTGGAATAATGAATGAAAAATTAATTTTTTACAATTATTTTTTTTAAAGAAACCCTCTGGGTCTGAATTCGTTCCTGACACCGAAAAATTACCCTGTTTTTGTCAAGATAAACTCGTTGCTCAGTTCCTGTCCATCATCTGACACTACATACTTCAAAGAGGGAATTTCTTCCAGCGCTAAATTGACAAACCACTTTTATCGGAATGCCAGGGGCAGTGTTGGGTGCAGTTCTGGGCAAGAGTGATGGGGACCCTGCTCAGTCCTCAGTCACTGGGGACTCGGAGGTAAATTTGCTGGAAAGCTTGTCTCAGCATGAGTGAGAGCTTCCAGCAGCTTGTGTACACTGAGAAGGGGAAGTCTAATGATGGGAGACAGAGACTGAAGTGGGAGTTGGAGTAGGTATTTGCTTGCTGCAGATACACAGGGGTTGAATCCAGTGAAAGGGTAACTTTGGGGATCCTGGACATTTGTCATAGTAAGCCAGCCAGCTGTTGTCCCTCCACAGAAGTGATGTTGGTGTCTGAGTCATGTTTTCCTCAAAGGTGAGGCATGGTGAATTTTAAATGCAATCCTTTGCTGAGAAAGGCTGTGAGAGCAGTGTTTGTCAACAGATTTTGCTGATTGGAAAATATGGTCATGACAGTAAAAATAGGAATTTGAGACCCAGACTAGAGAAGTTGGATGCTAAAATATTCATAGAGGCCTTGGGGGACTTTGCATCTCTTGTAGAAGCTGAGGCCAGCTGGTTTGTGCAATTTGAGAGTTGATTCAGTTTGTTGCTGGCCCATGTACACAAGTGGCACTACATTAGCAGGGTTAAATGCTATTTCCCAGGGCTCAGGCTGAGTACAGACCTGAGCTTGGTTTGACTTCAGGATGCAGAGCTGAGATCAGCTTGGCCAGAGGCTCCCTGCTCTTGTGCAGGCTGGAGAAGACACTGAGGTTGGTCTCTTGTGTGATGGTTGTGCCTTGCCAGATAGGGCTGTATAAGCACCAGGTACTACAGATAATCCTTTCTTCTCTTGGTCACATGGAAAAATGGCATTTGGGTTGGTCTTATGTAGCTCCAAAACCTGTTTAAATATTCTTGACTGATTAACAACGGCAGCTTCAGTGAGAGGGGAATCATACCGAGTTCTTCCTTGTTCTACCAGATCAGCTTTATCACAGATACAGGGTCATTTATTAGCACTGCAGTATTTTATGTATGTGCATCTTTCTCTTCTAGAGAGCTTAGGTAGCTGTTTTTCCAAAGATGTGCAAAAATCAGGAGGCATTTCAAAAAGAAATTGGTAGTGAATTTAGGCATTAGACAATGGGAGTTCAGAGGTAAGACACAGGCCTTTTTTGGAAAAGTATGTTTCTGTCAGTAGGTTTCATACCCACACTGAAGCCACCCAAAATAACTAGAAACTGAAATGTAAATCTTGTTATTAATCTCAAAAGCGGTGAAACATCATCATCTCATCGAGGATTATGGCCCTTAACAGCTCCATCTAAGACTGCATTATTAACTGAATAGTCTCATTTTGCTGGACATTTAACCTTATATACATGTAATTTATGATGGATTAATTTAACAAGTTTTAAAACTTCCAGAGTAGAACAGGGGTTGTGATCCCAATCCTGACTGTGAACAAGCTTTATTCCAATTTTCTGTGCTCCCCTCTCCATTGTGCCAGTGTTCTGTGGCAGTTCACAGCACCTGTAAAAGCCAGCAGTGTGCTCTGTGCTCATGCCACACAGGTCCAGGCCATCAGATCCACGGCAGACCTGCAGCTCATCTCAGGTATGTGGCTGCCTGAAGACTGGGGTGGCCTTCATTGTTTTGATTCTCCTTGAAATACGCTGTGGTTTCGTGCACGTGTGATTTTTTTTTGGTTGTTCTTGCTGTTTGATATGCAGGAGGTATGTATTTAGATAGGTGAACAGACAAGGAAAAACAGGGTTTAGTGGTGGTGGGAGTGAAGAAACACTCAAATAAATGGAATCACTTTTGCTGTGCACCCAGCAGGGAAATTTCATTTCTGGCAGTGCTGCTTTGCATTGACTCCAGCTACTATCTGAGGCCTGTTGCCACAAAAAAACTACAAAAACTTTGTAGCTGTGGGTGCATCAATATCCAGCCTATTCTTTTCCCAAAAATGCCCATTTTCTCATTGGCATGCATGACTGCGTCCTGTGACAGAGCTGGAAGTCTGCAAGAACACCTCCAGCCATAAGTAACCCCTCAAAAACCTGTAAGAAATTAACTCAGATTTTCTGTCTAACTTGGATCATTAATTAATTCTATCTCTGCCCCCATTACACAATTAGAAATATCGCCAGTGTCCAAATGGGCGATTACTACATCTGTTAGGAAAAGGAAGAAACAAAAGAATTAATGTTGATGATAATTTATACTGACACCAAGGATGGGGAAAGCACTCAAGGCACTGAAGACCTGGCTGGAACTTTCAGCTGAGCATTTGGAGCAATCTAATGATTTGGATATTGTTCTTCTTTCTTATCCTATTGTTTTTCCTTTATCCCTGCTACCCGGTGACCCAAAAGTCTTTTAAAGCACACTAGTGTACTGTCCACACATCAACACTGGAAAATGTTCCAGGGCTTTAGAAAGACTTGTTTAGCAGGGAGGTCTTTGAAATAGAAACATATAAATCTGTAACCTCTAAAAAATCATATTTGGATTTTTTTTATTTAGCTTTTTGAAGGACCTTACAAGGTTCTTCAGTGTAGCATGTTGTGTTAATGTCACTGTGCCTGCTTAGTGAGAACAGTTTTCTGCCTCTCTGCCTTCTTGTCTCTTCTGCATAGCAAAAGGCACTGGTGCTTAGTGGGTGGAGGAGGCAGCCTGGCCTCTCCTACAGCATCTCCCTCTACCCCCAGACCTTTTGGGGATGTGAGGTCCCTGCCTACCTATTGTCCATGAGTTATCCGGTGCCTTTTGAGTCCCCTGGCGCTGCCTGCCTCCCCAGCCCTGTGCCAACAGCAAGTCTCAGATGTTCACCACCTCCTGTGCAACATTTTTATTTTATCTCTTCTAAATCAATCTCCTCCTGATTTTACCAGTTGCTCCTACTTCTTGTTCTGCAGCACTTGGCACACTGCTCTTCTTTAAGCTTATCCACTGCATCTATGTTTCTGCAAACCTTAGAACTGCAAACTCCTCAGCTTTCTGCCCACAAAACTGGGTAGTCTGCACCCTTGGGCAAGGTGGCAGCTACATCCCCTTATGGTGTTCCTTGGCTTTGCTTAAGAACTGCAGCCTTCCCAAGACTGGCACTGCCCACGGGATGGGGACATGCCAAGGACTTGTCAAGCGGCAAAGCAGCACCTGTCCTTCTCACAATATTCCTCCAGATGATTCACAGCTTTTTGTTGATTCTTTTTTGGAGGCCGCTGCACAATGAGCAAATGATTTCAGATAACTGTCAGTGATGACTCCAAGATCTGAAGCTGTGACTCCCATGACTTCAGCATTACATAGGTGGGGTTTAGGTTATTACTCCTACAAGTAAGCTTATCTAGTGAGGCTCAGCTGCCTCCTTCTTGCTTGCTCTCTCGACTTTTTGACTTTCTGCTGGTGTTCTTCACCATTGCTGCAGCATTTGAGTTCCCCCCATTTAGTTTCACCTGCAGGCTATGAGGTTTCACTGTTTCTCCTTCTCCAGGCCTGTGTGGAAGGTACTGAATGAAATCTTCATGAATATGTACCCTTGGGGGACCCTGGTGCTGGCTTTTCTTGATTCTCAACCCTTTTGCTTCCTAACCAGCTTTTAGTCCATAAAAGATACTTTTCTTCAGGCCCATGACAGCTTAGTTTCTTTAATAATCTTTTGCATGGGCTTTGTCAAAGGCTTTTTGAAAATCCAATTATTTTGAAAATCCCTTTTATTCACATACCAGTTGACTACCTTGTATGACTCCAGGTTATCGAGGCAGGATTCCCCTTTGTAGAAGACATGCTAGTTCTTTTTCCATGAGGTCTTTCTTATCCACATGACCAGGGAGTTTTTTCTTCATAATAAACTCTACAACCTGAGCAGGGATGGCAATGGGATTTGGTGATCTCCAGTTCCCAGGACCCTGACCTGGGCCGTTTTACTGCAAAGGTGCTCCTGGTCCTTCTGGGGGTGGTGCAGTGACCTAGCTGCTGTGAGGGGCAGTGAGGTGGCTCCCTCACTGGGAAGCTGCCTTGGGGGTCTCCTCAGGAAGTGCTTTCAGCTCCAGATGCTGAGAGGGAGGTTTGAATCCTCTGGTGCTGCCAGACTGGCAGGTGACATTTATGTTTTGGGGTGGATTCCTGGGCAGCCCCTGTAGGTGCTCACTGCTGCCTCAGCAACAACCACTAAAATGTCTGGATACAACCAGGACCCTCCACTGCCTTTGGGAGCACTGATAGAGTTTTCTGGATCTCCTTCAGGTGTCTTCCTTGTCCTCTCTCTTCTGTTTTTCCTGTGCAAGTGCTGCTCAGGGCAGTGGGACCTCAGAGGAAATGGTGGCCACTCTCCATCTGGCTGCACCCTCACCTCAGGGATGGGCTGCTCTGGAGGGATCAGCAGAGCCCTGGTCTGCACAAAATGTCACCTTAGAGTGCCCTTCTCCTAAAGGGGAACATCAGTGCAGCCTCATGTCGCTGTCCCACAAAGGGCCCTGGAGGATCTGGCACTTTTGAGGCACTTCTGCCTTGAGAAGAACAGAGTGGCCATGGTTGGCCCCTGGGCTGGGGCAGCTCTGAGGGGCTGGGTTTGCAACAGGCAAAGCTGGAGATCAACAAAACCATGTGTATTTATCCAATGGAGAAAGAAACTTGTGAATCCATTCCAGAAACCATACGTGGAACAAATTAGAAAAAAAAAATTAAGAGATGTGGAAAGAAGAAACTTAATCTCCACATAGTTTTTCTTGTGGCTCTGGGAAACTTGGGGTGCATGCAGAGCAGAAGCCACAGTGTCCCTGAAACTTCATGGAGTCTCCAGTGATGCACAATCAGCTCTTGAGTGTGATGGTTGTCAGAAAGGAGTTCAAATGTATCAGGTCTCACATGTTAGCACCTCAACAGATGCTACTGTAAACATGATGTCCCAGCAAAACCATGTGATTAACGCTGCCTAACAGACTGGCACACAGAGAAATGCAAATTGAAAAAGCATTAACATGGTGTTGTTATTGATGTATTCTGTTAATAGCAGTAGGTGGTGACTCCTGAGATTTCTGATGAGTTATGCTCATGCACAGTTGGTATGAGAAGGTGCAGTGTGGGTAGATTTGCTGTGCTGCTCCCTTGTAGTCTTCTAAATATTTGGTAAGCAGAGGATGTATTTGTTTAGACCCTGGAGAGCAGGTTCCTGTTGTTCTGTTGCAGGCAGAGCATTTTGTTACCCTCCCATGAGAGATGGCTCATGGCATTGTGCTGGGCTGTGTGTGGTGTCCTTAATGCCACGCCTGTGGAATTTGTGGGCATGGTGGGTGAACCTGCCTGGGGCCATGCCTGTGCCCCGTGGCCTTTGTCCTAATGAGCAACTCTCCCTTTTCAACTTGGGAGTGTGGGGAGGAGGAAATCTTGATGATTAAAGATGCTGTGCTTTCTTTTTGATTTCTTCTTATCGATAACTCCTCACGATGCTGCGGCAATGCGTATTGCCTATGAAACATTGATAGCTACAGGCTTCTCCTTTCTGAGGCAGCCTTCTGGTGCCCTGTCAGGGGAGCCACGTACCAGCTGGCAGGCAGTGGAGCTGCAAGTCAGGATCAAGATATTCCTATAGATGCAGAGGATGGCTGGCCCTCTCATGTTCTTGCACTTAATTCAGCACAACTTTAGAAAGCAGTATTATGGATCCTTCCCAAATCAGTCTGTGCATCAAATCCTTTTCTTGCTCCTTTAGTGAGTTTAGCTGAAGTGGTCCTTGTAAGGAGCCTGCCCAGTTTCAGGAGATGATGGAGGCTTTTGCAGTGTGCTGGTCTCTGCAGCACCTGCCAGGCTGTGATTGTGGCCATGCTCAGGACTGGGACAAGCTTTGCACTGATCTGAGTAGGGGCAGGATGTTGCCTGATGTGTTCATACAAACTAGTGGGCTGTTCAAATGTGCCTTTTGGTTTGTGTGCATGTTCTTTGCCATTGCAGACACAGATACATAAATTAAATCAGCCATGTCAGCTTGTCAGCTGATGGTGCTGCACTGTGACTGCTCAAAAGCTGAGTTGTTGCACTGACTTGTTATATAAGTGAATTTACTACATGCATAGCTGTAATTGAGCTTACTGGACTAGATTTCATTGGGATAGCTTTCTTTTTTCCTTCCTTTTCTTGGCTTCTTTCCAGAAAATCTGTAGTCATATGGTGAGATAAATGGGAATATTGACACTACAGAATACTTGTCTCAAGCTCTACCAGATCAAAGCTTTTAGGGCCCTCTTTCTTCCTTTTGAAACTGAGCCCGAAATTGATCTGCAAAGCTTGTTTCCTAAAACTGGAACAAAGATGGGTATCTTTATTCAAACTGAAATTCTGATCCATAAAAATGTTCTTAATTTTAGATGGAATTTCATTGATTCTTGTATGGCAAAGTCCCAGTTGGTTCCCTAAGCTGATGGATGAAATGCAACTGAGGGAAAGTAGGCAAAACTCTAGGTTTTCAAGGACTAAGAAAATGTTTTCCCTTTTGCTGGTGTCTGTTTCCTTGTTCCCATGGTGATGGCTATTAGTGGATGGACCAGCTCTGAAGTTATAGTACTAGTCAAGCTGTATGTTCTATGCTGTAAATTAAGAGTATTTTAGTAATAAATTTTCAAAAGTATCTGCAATTCTTGGTGGCCAGCTGGAGCCACTAGAAGATTATTTTCTTTGCAGTGTCCTGAAAGGAAATTCCTTTAAAGCTTGTTATAAATCAGACGTTCCAAACTTTAGATCTTGTAGATGATGTAAGCTTGCAAACAGAGATATTTGATGTCTTAAGTTTTGTTTTGATTTTTTTTTTAAGTTCTGTTGCAAAAAGGCAGCTTTTGGGGGAAGTTAGTCAAAAGGAGGAATAATTTAGAGCAGATGTTTTGCACATCTATGGCTGTGTGTGCTGCTAGACAAAGTGGCTGTTTTAGAAAGGAAGCGTTTTATCAACAGATCTACAATCTGTCAAACACAACTGACTGCTGGAGAGTCTGTCAGGAACAGCAATTTGACAACTGAGATGGACTTGCTGGATCTGTTGAAAGCAGCACCTGCTGTCAAAGGGGTAAGGAAATATTTGGGCACTGGTTAACATACAGAAATAGTGAATTTTTTTCTTGGAATCCTGGAATACATATGCTCAAATTTAGAACAATCTTCATGTTCTGAAGTATCAGCATGCACTCCTCCTCCTTACATCTCCTGACAGGTTGAAGAGCTGCATGTGGTGAATTAAGCACAGACTCTGTTTTGTTTGTTTGTTTCTAGAGGATCTAATATACAAGAATCCTGATTTTTTAATGAGCATTCATGGGGAAAAGGAATGTCATGGCTTTTTAGTTTCAGCCTGAAATTGGATAAAATATTGACTTTCCTAATGCATGATTAATATTTTTTCTTAATGAAGAAAGCAAGCAGTGAACTAAACGTGGTAGGCCGTAAGTGCAGCTGGCATTTTCAGTGCAGCAGGAGCAGGGGTGAGCTGGCCATGTGGGAAATGCTTTTTTGCGGAGTGGAAAGAAATCCTCCCCGCAGTGCTAGACCCAGGCAGGCACACACACATCCCCTGACACGCTGTCTCTGCTCTGGGCTGGCAGGAGGCAGGGCTCTGATGGATGGTTGCCTTGCTGGAGAAGTCTGTCGTGGATGCCCCTCACCCGTTTCATTATTTAATTACACAGCAATCTGAATGCTGGGCAGTAAAACTGCATTTTCACCCAGAGCTGATTTCCATTTAGTCTGTCATGTTAATAGTGAAATAAATTGCTCTAATTGCCTGCAAACTTCATCAAATTCATATTTCTTCCTTTTTTATTGAATATTTATTAAACTTCATGTCATGTCTTGCTTGGTTGGTAAAAGCAGTCCAGTCTGTGCATAACATTATGCTTTAAAATGCAGGGTGTCACATTTTCCCTCTTCCTCTTGAATTTTAATTCAGATTGTGAAGTTTTGCATTCATGTTGATATTAATCATGCAATTTGAAGAAAAAAGAGCCAGTGTGCAAAGCATCCTTGTCTCTACATCAGCTCTGATTCTGCTGAGCCTCTTATTTAAAGGAAGGAGCCCCACTGGGGCCAAACCTGAGGCTGGTGTGAGTTTTCCTGGCAGAGGGGTCTGCTCTTGGTGTGTATGGACTGGGAGGTTTTTTCCAAAAATTCAGTCGAAATGTGTGAAGTGCTCTTCCCCTTTGAGCTGTATGTGTTCACACGCTTTTCAACTGCAGACATATGCACCAATGGTCAAGCAGTGTGTGTGGGACAAAAAGAAGCAACAGCTGAATTTTAGTGATAGTATTGAGCTGTTAGTGTTTCCCATTCCTATTCCAAGTATCTCTCACTTAGCCACTGACTCTTACTCTCAGACAGATTTCTCTGAGAATCTTTGTTGCTGGAGTTTTTTTCTTCCCATTTCTTGAAGTTAATTTCGGGACATCACATTTATGGAGATCATGTAATAGAAGTAAAAAATGAAAGGCTCCAAAACCATATGGCAAAGAAAAAAATAATGAAAGTACGAAGTAGTATTTTCAGGGACTGATATTTATTTCCCCATATCTCATTATTTTAGATGAAATTTGATGGTTTTATTTATTTCTGGTCAATTGATTTGCATACTGTGTGTATCTGTGAGACTGACTTGTAAACCTTCATGTATACTTAAATACATAGTGCTAAGCAGCATGCACAACGTTCAAAAGACTGAGGAATTCAGATGAGGTCAGGTATTTAGGGGCAGTTTTAGGTACCTTAATTGCCTGAGGAGGAAGGTAAATCACCTCAGCTCTTGTGAGAGTGGTGAAGAAACCTTGCATTGGTTAAGAATCCTTCAGCTGCTCTGTAAAGTACCATTGGCTTTTAGCTCCTCTGGAGCTTTTCAGTTTGGGTAAAGGGCCTCTGACCTTTGAGGTTGAGAGCACTTCTCTGCCTCTTAGATCTTTGTCAGTGAGTGCTCACCAGCTCCTCTTGATCATCAGCAGCAATGCTCTGGTTCTGCCCAGTGCCTCGGATGGCGCCTGTCAGCAGTGTCAGTGCTGCTGGGCAGGTGGTGGCCATGCAGGGACATCTTCCTTCCCCTGCTTGCCTTCGTAGAAGATCTTGGAACCAACTGTAAGAGCAGTTGCATTTTTATTCTTTAGATAAATCATTGTGTTCAAATGCATACTGATATTGCTATATTTTGCCTCCCTTGTCAGCTCTGTTGGTTCCAAAACTCACAGGAGGTAAAATTCAGCCTGTTCAGACTCCACGGAAGGTTGTTGCATGCCAAGTGATCTTTTTTCCAAGTGCTTGTAGGTTCAAATTGCTGCATAGTCTCTCCCCTTTTCCTGCTCTGCCATTTATCCATTGAAAACATGTCCCTTAGAAATTGTGATTAACTACCTCTTTCTTTGGTTTTTCTATTTTTTTGGTTATTTTTATTTTTATTTCCTCACCTACCCAAGCTTTTAACCACACCAACCGGTATTATTTATGGCTATAATTAAAATACGGTGCATGTACAAAATGCTGAATTGGGAATGAATCTGCATTTAAAAATATATAAAGAAATTAACTAGGCTATTGATCAACCCAAGTGGCAAATGCACTGAAGAGGGTTTATCTTTGTGTCAAATGCTTCTGTCAGAAGAAAGCCAGTGGAATTGTATATAATGGCTTCATGCACCATTCATAGTCAGTGCTGGTGTTACAACGATATAGACTTGCTGAAGGAGTCTTAGGCCTCTTTAATTAAAAGAAAAAAAAAGAAAGAAAAATAGTTAAAAGTATGATTTGTATTCCAACTAAAGAAATGAACGGGTAAGTACTTATCAACAGGCACAGCTTTTGTGTTTATTCATCCGAGGACTAGAAGCACATATTTTAGCATCTGAATGATTATAAATATGTTTACTAGCTATCAAAATCAGAGCTGTTTAATTTGAGAACACCAATTCATATTCAGATGCATTTTGCTTTTCACTACTAGTATTAGATATCCTGTTCAGTGTTCACAGTTCTGGCATTCATCATTTTTGGCTCACAACATATTGAGCTGTAACTGAGGACGGGTGTCACAGCGGCTAAGGGACATGGTGTGTGTTTTGATTACTCCTACGTCAATGTGTCTTGTCAGAAGGACTGAATGGAGAATTAGGAATACATGCAGTATTACCCACTGCATCAGGAAAGCAGCACTTTTTAATTTTTCTTGTTTCTAGTGGTGTACTTGTCCAAGGAAAAAATGAAGTACAAAGTCAGTTAATAAGCCTGCTGCAATTAAAAGTGATTGGTGCCTGCCTTGAAATAGCCATCTCCAAAACACACCTTTTGTAGCTGGAACAAAGCTGTTGATGATCATGATCTAAGAACTACCAGGGCACACTTGTGTGATGCTGCATTTGTTTCCTGTGCTGTCTCTTCCAACATGACAAAATGTTCATCTGCTGCATATCCCCATTTTTGCTCCTTTTAAAGTGCCTTTTCAATGTGTCTTTCCCAAAAGTTCATCCAGATGGGGCCTTGTATCAACCAAAAAATAAAAAGGGAAAAGGAAAGAGCAGGTCAGCAAGGAGGTCAGCCCAATGCTTCCATGTTCTGGATGGAGTCCTGACAGGCCTTGAGAGCAGCCTCTGATCCTGTAAGCACTCCATTGAAAACACTGGGAAGGAAACCCCTTCCTCATTTAGCATGGGTGGGTTGTGCTGTAAGTCCTGTTCACAAGCTACACTCTCATTTTCAAAAGTTAGAGGCAAAACACTGTATTTTAACACTGTCTTTTCGGGGTATAACTCCATCTTTCCTTCCTGTCTCTGTCCTAGCTGATCTCTCCTTTCTTCCTAACCCCTGTGACAGATATTGTAGTGGGTGTGATAATGGATACATGGATGTAATAATAATAATAATGTTTAGCAGCTCACTTTCTCCAAAGCCCTCGGCTTGCCTCACAAACCAGAACACAAATTGTACTCAGATGGTTGCACAGTGATTTGTGAACATCACTTTTCATTTCAGCAGCTCTTTGCTGGCCTCTGAGCCCGAGGCTCTTGGCAGTTCCTGTCACTCTGGTGCTGACTTTTCCAGGTTTTTGGGCCTGCTGAAGTTGTAGGAATTCATGCCAGTGTTTGTGAAGTCTACCATGGGCTCCCCTTTCAGAACTGAAGGACAGCTGGAAAACAAACTGTCCCAGAGACTTCATTGGACTCTGACGGGTCACTCAAAATGCTTTGCTAGCAACTGTGAAGACCTGCTGATGTTCCATGGATGTCCTTGATGACTCACAATAATAAATATGAGCTAAATATAGGGGTTTTCATCAGGCTCTTCTACCTGTTTGGAAGTTTTATTTTTTTTTTTTCTCCACTTCTTTCCATGGGAGCATTCTGCTGCTGAGTGGTGTGTTCATTGTTCTCTGCAGGCTTACTCTGGTAGTGCCCTACTTGTTAAGTATGGCAGAGTCTTTCTGCACCACAGACAGCCCTTTGCTGTTCTTCCATTCCTTTCCTGGTAGTCCTTTCCAATTCTTTGAGCTTCTTGATTTTTCTCTTGAAATCTTCTCCTTTAGTCAGCAGAAGTGGGCAGAGTTCCCCTCTGTACATTAGACTTAATGCTGGGTCTCACCCTAAAGCAGGGCTTCAGATGAAATTGAGGTTTTCCTTATGTTGATGCTCTGTCTAGAATTGCCTGTCATGTTTCCAGGCTCCTCTGGTTTCTTGCAGGTCTGGGAGATTACTCAAGGGATGCCTGTTCTCCTTCAGTACATCCACTCACAGGATGGAGAAACAAAATAATGGCACTGTTTTCCTGTTGTGTAGTGAAAAGTCTGTAGCTCTATAATTTTTCTTCCTGGTAAGTTTGTTCTTACCTAGGTTGTGCATTAATCATTTTGTTTTCCAGTGTATAATGTCTTTCCTCAGGAGATTTCTCCCTTCTCCCCCATCCCTGCCTTGCATACACTCTGGTTTTGTGTGATGCCAGCAGTGGCTGAAGGCAAATACTATTAATTTGAAATCCGAGCATGCTGTGCAAAGGCTGGGGGGGTTCCAATATGTTTGTTTTTGAAAAAAAAAATAGAGCTGTCTTGGGAAGTGTTATTATCATGCTCTTGCCTTACAGACTCTTCAGCGTTCACATTTTCAAGTGCCCCGTGGTTAAGAGATGGTTCTTAGGGGTGAGTGTCCAAAAGCACTTGACATCCCACAGCTCCTGTTGGGAGCAACTGTGGGCATGGAGGGTGACCCTTGCTGTGCTAGCAGGAGGATCACCAGGGCTGTCTCTTGCTGCCTTGGGTAGGGGGTATGTTAACCTCCTGCTGCTACATCTGTCTGGTGACATTTTGGGGAGATGGCTGATTTGATGCAAAACTCTACATGGGATAATCCATTTAAATTACCATAACTGCAGCAATGGTCTAAGTTCACTGGAGTCAAAGTAAATTGTTTGTCCATTATAATTCTCACTAATTGCTATAATTTTGATACAGCAAGAAGTACATAAATTCAGTAATTTTTGAAGATCCCTTAAGGTGAGCGAAGCGCTTACTGGGGATGGGGAAGCCTTCAACTTAGTAATGGATTTAATTCATAAGAATTATTGTTTTGCCAACAAAGCTTTCAGTATGCTTTGCAAGTTCCGTCTGTCCTTTTAAAATCATATTCAAACAGTGTTGCAGTGGTGATTTCCCAGAAACAAATCTGTTTCCTGCCAGTTAACAGGAAAATTGCCCATAATGTTGGGTTTTAGCTTCCTCCTCAGGTGAACCTGGTAGTTGGACCTAGTTAGTGTGTGAATAGTCACAAATGCTGCAACACCCAAATGTGGAGACATCCACAAAGTACGTGCTCTATTTGTTTTGTAGGCAGGGGATCCTCAGCGCTTTCTGAACATTGATCCTTTTTCTCTGTGTGGGTTTAAGTAGCAGAAGTGGTTGCTACTATAGGAAAAAATAATTTTCTTTGATATTGCCACTTGAAAGGCAAGTTACAGTATTGAGCTTAGTTATTTCCCACTTTATTTACTCTTTTTTTTTTTTATAGAAAATATGGGAGGAAAAAGTATTCAGCATTTGTAGAGAGATACTTGTGTTCTTCTGCCAGATCCAGAGGCGTGAAAGAAAGCATTATGCATAACGAGATATTCTCAGGAGATCTGTTTAGCAGAAGGGCACAGTGTTAGATGTAATTTGTTTACTGACAGAGTTTCCAACAATGGTGCAATGGACCAGGAAACATCACTAAAGTAATGAGTCCTTTCCTTTTTTAAAGTGATTATGTTTGAAGAGTGCAAATTAACCCGCTTTTTGAAGCTGCTGCTTAGGTGAAACAATTTGCTGATGAAAAGGCATCCCCCAACTGGCTCCAGCAGCTGATGTGGATAAAAGGTGCAGAGGCCATGCACACACTGGAGAAAAGCTGTTTTCTGTAAATCAAATGGCAGTAGAAACCAGGCTGATCTAATCCAGGACCTACTGTAGTGAAATTGTGGGGCCAAGAACAAAGGTGTTATATTGTGTGTAAAGAAACTGCTGTCAATAAAGTTGGCTTGACTGAAGATCAGCATAACTCCTGGGGGAAGGCAAGGGGTTGCCCAAATACTGCCTGCTCTCCTCACACAGCACAAATGTCTGTCAGCTAACCCAGCTCATTGGTGCCTGAGTCAGGCATTCCTGCAGTGTACTCTTTATCCTGGTGGCTTGTAAGGGGTGGGGCGCAGATATTATTGGGGATGTGATCTGAGAATAATGCAGGGTCATTACCCCTGTGTCTCAAACAGAGCACAGGTGTCTCTCTACAAATGCTGAATGCTTTCCTCCCATGTTTTCTATCAAAAAAAGGGTAAATAAAGCGGGGAATGACAATGACCCAGCTCACGTGGCTGGCAACGATCAGCCGCGTTCTGAGCACTCCAGAGAAATCGCTCAGGATCCTGCAGAGCATGTGAAAATAAGTGAATGTTTCCTATGTAGTAGGCAGATGCTATTGGTTATTCATGCCTGATGAAAGCAGAGGTGCACATTTATAGCACTTCCAGCCACCTGTGATTGTGAACTGTCCGTAGTGGCCTCTTTCCTTTCACGTCATGTGCTTTTTGTTTGTAGCGAATGCAAGAATCAAGTGCTCATGTGAAAACCAATGCAAAAGGAGTATTTGGCAGTCCAGTGAAAAAAGTCACATGGGAGATTTCCATATGCCCTACTGAGAATTAGGCTCAAGTAGCAGTGGGAACTAAATGCCCAGCTGCCATTTGTCTCTGCTTTTAAAAGAAGTTTTTCCATAGAAACAGTGCTTTTATAGTAGATAAATCTAACATTGTTTTTAATTTGGTCGAGTAAAGGTTTTTCTGGAGGAAAAATCTGGTTTGTCCTCTTAACAAATCATTAGAAAATGATCTGGGCATATAGTTTTGATTTCCTTAAGTACTGCAGTTGGGCTTGAATGACTGAAACAAGCATACAGTGTTATCTGATGCACTTGAGACTCCTGACAGATAAATAATTCAGCCATTCAACACTATGTTTTGTTAGAAATTAATGTGCCTACCGGGTATAAAGCAAAGAGGTGCCATTCATAGTAATGCACACACCTCCCTGGGGTTATTGACTATTCTCAAGTGAGATCTGCTCACTTGAAATGATCACCTTTTTCAGAAAAACACATTTACTTTAATGGCTTTCAGTATCTCTAGCTTAGCTGTTTCAGTGGCTGTTTCCATTTCAATGATTAATGCTGTTAATAACTATAATCAGAATTCTTTTTAATGCCATCCTCTGGTAAAACTAGTAATGCTGGAATTTCTGTTTTCCATGGTTAAATGTATTTTCTGTATAAAAATTACATGCGTATCTATTTCTTTCTGAAGTAGAGCAAAGCTACCCAGGATTAATGCTTGCCACAGCTTCTGCTAGAGTGTTAGAAAAGCCAAATATGAATGTGCTCTTTTGCCTTCTCTTAGCTGAGTTGCACATGAAAAACCAGAAAGCAGATGTCAATTGCATGTTATGGAACCTTTAAAAATTCTGCTTCAGGCTAAACCCAGTTTCTTCCACCTCCTGGCACACTGAAGATGATGACCTCTCAGCAACCTCTGAAGTATTCCATGATGTTTAATTCTCACTTAAGACTTGATGTGTGCCAGCAGATGATGTTCTCACATATTTCCCTGTGTTTGGCCCATGTAGAGAATACCAGGCAGCATTGTGACGTTCTGCTCTGGAGTGATTTTTGGCAGTAGGTGTTGCAAGGCCATATGGATTTTACCTTCTCTAAACTCATCCTTAATCCCATTCCTCCAGTTTCATTTTTGCAGTTGTATTATTAGCTGGCAAAGAACTAGGAATTAGGTCTGTGAGAAAAACAGGAAGCTGTCAGAATAAGCACAGGAAGACAGAAAGATGGATTGAAAGTGCCTGTTCAGTGGTTCACTGCCCAGTCCAACATGAATTCTAGTTCTGATGCAAATAGCTCAAGCACAGGTGTAAACAAAAAAAAAATAAAGAAAAATAGCATGACTTTTACACCACTAGTTAATAGATTTTATTTTGTGGCACTCATGTCTCTGATTTTCTCTTGGTCTTACTTTTTGGTAAGAAAACCTTCTCAAGAATTCTTGTTTTCTGAATTTCCTACTCCTTACTCTCAAGTCTGTGACTGAGAATTTTAGGGTTGGTTTGGTTGGTTTGTTTCATATTTTTTTTTCTTTTGTGGCTCTACAATTTAGAAATAATTAATAAAAAGCCTTAGGGATGGCTAACTCAATGAAAGTAACTTTTTTTGCAGAAGAGAGTTTCACACAGGCTACAGAGCACTGTTTTGGTCACAGATAGACAGTGGAGGACAACAGTGAATTAAGAATGCAATGGGTACCTGGAAAATTACCCTTGCTTCTTTTCCTAGTAGTGATGATGGTTTTGAAAAACACCAGTTAAGTGTAATAATGATTTTGTCTTCATATTATTCTTGCAGTACAAGTACTGGAAAATGTTCAGAGATATTGGTGCAATAATTTCCAGGGGGAAAACAACCGTCTCCATTCAGACTTCTGAATTTAATATGCAGGTGAATGCAGATGCAGCTGAGCTGAAAAGAGGCTTTGAAGGAATCTTCTTCTTGTCTTTTTTCTCCTCACCAAAATGACAAAAGGTGCATTTATGGATCAATTTGAGATTTCATTGTGAAAGTTCTCTCCAGAGTTCTTTCCCCAGCTCCACCTTCTTGCCCCATGGAAGCTCAACTCCCTGCAGGAGTTGGAATGTCATTGTGCAGACGATGCAGAAGATGGTTCAAGTTGTACGTGTGAGGGGCTTTTCCTTCTGCTTGGGCAACAGAGACTGCCTGGTCTGTGGTGATTCAGTTCCCAGAAAAGATGTGATCAGAATCAGCAGGTGTTCACTGTACCTCAAAGTTTTCTTTTAATTTATTTTTTTAAGCACTAGCATATTGTGTTTATTTTGATGTAAGCTAAACGGCTTCTCTGTAGAGCTATCAAAGCTTCTTCCAGTTACTTCCCTTTAGCAGTAGCTCATGGCAAAGCACCATAAAAGTGGTGTCTCACAATAATCTGTAGTAGAGTTGTTTGGTTTCCATAGATCTAAGGGAAATGCCTGGGCTTGAGTTTGATCACTTCTCACTGCTGTATGCAGAAAGACAACAAGGACTAGGGAACCACTTAGACAAGACACATCATACTATTTCTTGCTGTTAAAAGACACTTAAGTAGCACAGCAAACTTACTTTTGAACTCCTTTTTGTTGTTCTCTTATTTAAAAGGGGAAAAAGATCACACTGTACTATCAGCAAATTAAATCAAAAATAAAGAAAAATCGATTGGCTAACCATCAGATATTCATCCTTTTGATTTAAGCATCAGGATTTTGGCCTATATTTTGTGGTACTGTGAATTCCAATGAGAATGCCTTAAAATGTAGCTCATTCTCAATTTAAATGCTGTTTGGTTATCTAAAGTACCATGCATGGCAATTGAAAACGTAGCAGTGTCTTGTTCCTTTACCCCAGTCAGTAGCTGTTTATTAGGAGACTCCCTTCTAGAAACTGATTTCAGTGTTCAGTCTTCCCTTCTTTTTTGTTTGTGTTGGCATTCCAAGCAATTCCATGGGTACAGCATTTTTCTGTTCTCCAAGATCTGTGCAACATATTACGGATATCACATTTCTGTGCTAGGAACCAGGTGGAAGGTGATGGTCACACACTTAAACATGGCAATGTGAAAGATATGTGCAAACACGCATCTGCCTCCAGAGGCTGGGATTTGTTGGGTGGCTGCTGTGAAGGGAGAGATGTTTGTGCATGCCATGCTCTTAGTTCTCTGTAGGCATCTGCTCCAGCTGTGCCTGGACTCCAGGCAGAGGCTGGCTGCTGTCTAATGATGCTTTCAGCAGCTGGTGATGATGCTCGACCTGCTGTCCCTGAGCTGTTGCGTGGGGCTGTCTAACCTGTGTGCTGGCCTGCATGGACTAAGCACTGGTAGAAGAACGTGACGGAGCCCGTGAGCTGTTACCTGAGTCTTGCAGCTGTCCGGGAGCTGAGTCCAGCCAACTCACTGCCCACTGTTCCACCAAAACATGAGTTGTGAGAAGGCAGGATGTGAGTCTTTGCCTTTGGCTCTAAACTACAGAGATGGAAAAATGCTCAACCCAGCCTCTCAGAAGTATGACAAATACCATAATGAAATCTGTTATAATTTGTTTTGCCTTGAGTGCTTCCTTTTACCCTTGTCCCAAGTAGTTAAGCACAATACCAATTGGAACTGCTGAATACTTTCCTGTGTGTCAGTAAACTCTGGAACTGTCACTTGGGGAGTTGTTCAGGCTGTTTTGGGGCTCTTTGTTTGTAGCTAATGACCTCTGTAGTGGTCATACTACCAAATGTCACACTCAAAAGGCTGGAAGTCAAAGAAGCATCCGGGCCACTCAATATATCAGTGTTTAATTGACAATGTGCAAGACCTGCTTGTGATTTATAGCCCGATAAAGGGACACACTTTTTATGTTCTGCCAACACAATTGGCAGAATATTTTAGGCACAGATGGCACATTAGCCTTGGACAGCTGGTTCCCTCTCTGCTGTCACATCCAAGGACCATCTAACTAATACTGTCACACATGACCCAGTTCACTGGGTAACCAAGAGGGGTTCTCACGCGTGGCTTCGTGTCAGCCTGAAGGCACATGAAAATCAATCTGCTAAAAGACTGCCTTCAAGAGGTTTCCAAGACTTAGCACCCCACCATGCCCTTCTGGCTGTTCACTTGCTGACCTCTCTCTTTCAGCTGCGTGAGTGTAACCGAAGAGCTTGTTTCTGGTGGTGGAGCGTGCACATGTGCAGCCTGCAGAGTGTGGTTGTCTCCTTGCAGTGCCCTCTACTCTGCATCTGCACAAATGTGGATTTGAAAACACAAAAAGGCAAGAGGCAAAACACACATACGTAGCATGCATCTCTTTAAAGCAAGGCAGTAAGGGATTACTGGAAGGTGGCTATTTTGAAAGGTGTATCTTTAATACTTAGTAAAAAGAAAAAATAATACATGGTAGAGAGACAGTATATAGTGACAGTGTAAGTTATGTGTAGATGATAGTGAGGATAAAAAGAACAGAGGATGAAGTAAAACTTCAAATGCTTTTAGAAAGAAAAAATCCAACCCCACATTTTTTTCTAGAACACAGGCAGGAAAGGTCTGAGGTGGAAAGCTGAAAGCTATGTTTGTTGACAGATGAAACACATTTCTGAGATCAGAAACTTAGTATTTCAAGATATGGTCCCAATCAAAAGAAAACAGCTTTTCCATAATTTCTTGCTGAAATTCTATCAGAGCTTCACTGACTTTGCTGCGAACCGCTGTGCGGAAAGCCTTTAAAACATGTTTTGGTTTACAGCATCAGATACAGAGTCCAAGAAGAGGTGATGGGATTAGTATGAGTTTGTATTGATGCCAAGGTATTACACCAGAAACATTGGAGTTTTGTGTTTGTGTTTAAAGATACAGTTTTAATAAGGTAGAAGACTATTTGTCACAGGAACAGCAGTCTTGGATTGTGGAGAGGTAAACAACCAGGAACTAGGAGGGAGGAAACATCACCCTGCCAGGGGAGCACTGGGAAATATCCACTTGCATTATCCCTGATCTCTTCTGTCAGCAAACTTTCACTGTCTGTGCCTGGAGAACAGCTTGGTTTGTCTTGGAGCAAGGAACGTGTGGATGGATGTCTGTGTGCAACATGCTGCTCACAATATGCAGGGGATGACAGAGATCCCAGTCATCCCAGATGACTTGATCCCAGTCACATCTTGCAGAATTTCAGCTAACTGGAGCCCCAGATTGTCTAGGTGTGATTTACAGAAATTTTGTGCTGTTTTAGGGGTTAATGATAACAAAAGATAGACTGAAGAACCATTAAAGTTCAGTCATTTTTCAAATTAGAACTAAGGTAAAGGCTTGGCTTTGGATTTTTCTTACAATATTATCTGCTGTTTTCATTAGGGTTTGCCCCCAAAGGTGAGAATTTCATTGGGTTTAGTGGAGAAAGCTGCCTAAACATATCATGAAGCTCTTCATTTAACATTAATGGAAGCAGACAGCAGTAGTTGAGCTCTGGTTTAAACAAAATCAGTATTAAAGTTCCTATCTCCAGGAGGCAAAGCAGACTCAAGACATCTCTCTGAGCTGTATATGAAATGCCTCTGTAGAACTGCCATAGAAGTTGCAGGCTTTCATTTTCATGGAATCTGGAATATTTCAGCATAGAATTTGTAGCTCTGGATGCAGACCATGGTGTCAAATTTCATTTGCACTGAAGTCACTTGCAGGTGACATGTAAAAGTGGCTTTTAAATGTGCTTTCAGAGGCACTGGAATAGATTTGTAAGATTTCCTGTGTTGTGTGTATTACTTGACTGACCAACTGTCTCTGAAGAATAACATTTTTGAAGGCTGTGTCAGAGCCAGGTAACCTTTGAAAGACTTTGTGCTGTAGTAACACAGTGAAGTACATCACACTGATTTAGCCTCCCAAGGGATTTGGTAATCTATAATTAACAAATTAGTGCCAATCACCAGCCTGTTTGGACATTAAGGATCGATTAGCATTGGGACTGACACTGATGTGTTCCAGAGTCCTGGTATTTCATTTAGCAGATGAAGACCTTTGTGCAGCCGAGGATGACAATCTGCTGTGGTCTCAGTACAGTGATGAGGAGAGTTGTTAACCCCAGGTAGGAACTAAGAAGTAACTGGGTGTTCCCAAGCTGAGCAGGTGACTGTGGGGGCTGGAGGAGCCAGCTTTAGGGGGGTGGCATGTGTTTGAGTCACCTGGGAATTCTGCAAGTGGAATGACCTTCTCTCCCATTTGTTCTTTCCTTTTCACTTCTGCCTGTTTCCCTCAGTGGGGAAGTGCTGACCAGTTAGATCCATCGAATATGAGCTGTAACTTCAGGTCAGGCCATTATCTAAAATTAAAGCTTATGTTGTAGCAGAGAAATTTGCACTGTGCCACAGAAAGGCAGGTTTGTACCATACACCTGGAGGTTACTCTGCCTTTTGAGTTCTTGACTTCATAATTAGGCTATGGGTAAAATAAGTATGGACATAGGTGAAAAAGCACCTATTTGAGCTTGTTTGATTATTTATAATGTTGAAGTTAAAATTTTAACTACACTGAAAACTATATATTCTATTTGGTGTAATTACAGATAGTGCTTCTGATTACATACGAGCCATAGACAAAATTATTAGCAAATGGGTACACTTCTGTGTGCTTACTGGCATGCTAGTAATTGTTTTAGTAATTGTTTTATCCTTTTGGATCATCTGTGTAATGACAGAGATTGTGAAAGCACTCCTAAGCTTTTATTCAGTAAAGGAGCTGTGCTTGATAAGGCATTATGGTTGATAAGAACCATGCAACTAAATGAGTACATGACAGTACCAAGTGGACAAGTGGATGAGTAATGGAATATGCATTCAGTGACTAAGGAAAAGTTTACTTCATTTTGAAGAGTGGGCTGTTTCTGGTGCTTTGAATTTCCTGGTGCCTGTTCGTTATCTCTCCGCGAGTATTTTTATCTCTTGCTGCTACTGAGTTTTGACTTGGAGCTTTTGCTGCAGTGTGAGAAGAGTGTCAACTGATGGAACCAGTTCTCCCAGACTTCTCTGGCAGGAGCAGTGTTGCTGTTTGGGCTTTGCACTTGTTGGGCAAGACTCCTCCATAAATTTGAGACTCCAGGTTGCTGCCAGTGTCCAGCACCAAGCATCCATATGATTCTGAAAAGAGCCCTGGTTCACTTAGTGCTGGGTTAGACTGGCAGGGAGGACTGAGGAGGCAGCTGCAGGTTGTACAGGTGGTGGGCTCTGACAGTTTCAAAATATTGCTGCTGTTTTGGCCTGTAATGGGGGAAATGGGAATGACCAGGTTGGGCTTGGCACTTCTGGAATGTCCTGGGTTCCCCTGTGTGAGCTGGGAAGGTTTCCTGAGGAAAACTCTGTCAAGAGTTGACTCCGTCTGAGCTGTTAAGGTTTTTGGCGAAAGGAAGATGGTATTTTGAGTGAAATTTCACTCCAGGTGAAATTTCAAAACCTTTTTTATCACCTCCATGAGCTTCATGCAGACTTTTCTTTCCTCGTGTTGTGGTAGCTAGCTTAGGAAAAAGAAGGATGTGTCAGTTTGTTTTGTTACAGTTGGACACTTTACTCAAGTATTGTTCTCAAACAAAAAAATGCAGTGAAATCCAGTGTAGATGTAGAACAACTCATAATGACAACTTTAAATCGCTGCTCTAATTAGTGAGCACTTCCTGGGGACTCATTAGAATTATAAAAGCATTATTGTTGGTATGCAGTGGCTGGAACATGTCGAGTTTTGGGCAGTTCACCAATATTACCTTGAAGAAAAGAGTTTTACAGCCTTTAAGAATTTTCTGTGGTTTGTGAGAAGGCACAAACTGCAATGTCCTAGAAATCCTTTATGAATTAGGCCTTATGTTCACTCTTATAAATGAGGAGGGGTTTTGAGTTTATATGCCACAGTCTAATAGGTATATAGTGACTGCTTAATGGGATTTACATTCGCTCAAACAAAATTAGGCTGGTAAAAGACAATGCAACATGCTGAAATGTAAATGGGACTGACGGCAGAATTAAATGTTTGTGGAAACACGGCAGCAGATCTATCAAGAGCTAATTAGACAGAGAGTTCAGAGACAGACTTGGGAGTAAACAGCACCGACAAAGAGAGAGGGAGAGCAAGAAAGAGAGAAAATGGAGTCTTTGTGCACCGATGAAAAGGAGTTATAAACAAGGTTATTTAAATTGGAAGGTCTGATGGAGCCTGTCCCGTGAGAAGGACTTAGTCTTATCTGAACCTGTTGATTAACACAAGTTGAATGGCAACTTTGATAACCCCTTTTATGTGCAAATAGTTCCTCTTTGTTGCAGTTCCCTGTTCATGGTATCTTCCTCTCCTACACTTTTTCCACAGGATAATGTTTCCATTTGAGCCTTTCTCTCAGGCACCAGTTTAAAAACAAGACTGGCCAAAATATTTCCAGCAGCGAGAGAAAGCCTGGAGAGCAGCACCAGGGAAGACAAGAGAGTTTAGGTATATCCTGTTCCCTGCAGGGCTGTGTGCATGGGAGGAAGGCAGCCCTGCAGAGAGCCATCAGGTGAAAATGATGTTGTGGAATAAGGGCAGACTGGATGAAGTTGGCATGTAGAGGATGCTGCTTGCCTGCCATGCCATCATTGCACCATTTGGCACACCCACTGCCTTTTGCGGGCTCCTGTTGTCACATGAAGGAAGCAATATTTGTTTGAGTAAAACCTTGTGTATATTTACTTCACACAGGCTAGTCTCTGAATTTAGCAGAAACAAAATTTAATAATTTAATTTAATAATTTAAAATTTAATAATTTAATAAACATAAATTTGTTGTAAGGAAACTTGCAGAATCATTAATGCTGAAGTATTTAGATGATTTTTGTTTATTTTTTATAACGTCTTTCTTCAAGCCTAGCTTAAGAAATTCTCTGGAATTAAGAAATTCGGAATAAGAAATAACGTGGTAACTTTGTGATTTAATATTTATAGAAGGCTCATTCAGGGCAGACCATGGCATTTCCCTTATTACCATCTTTGGCAAGTCCCAGTTTGGGTTTGGTTTTTTTTTTTTTTTTTTTTTTTTTTTTTTTTTTTTTTTATTTGAGCTGTAAATAGATGGGTCTTGCTGAATTTTGCTGTTGAGTATTGCAGGATGATGTTTGTACTGGGAGGGGATCAGAGAAACCCTTGTGCTTTTTTTTTTTTTTTAATGGAAGAATTATCCTTTCTATTTTAACAGCAGAGCTGTGATTATAATAAGCATGTGAGAGTTGGGATGGGAAGCTGTGCTGGTTTCTCTGACAGAATGTCATTTTTCAGAGGCAACCATAAAGCCTTGCCAGGAGGGGTTGGTGAAGCAGGAGGAAGGCAGTACCATGTCTAAGGGCCTTTCCCTGAAATCTGTGCTCAGATTTCTGTCTGAAACCAAATCCACTGACTCTGAAAGCCAGATCAGATAGGAACACTCTGTGTGAAGCGTCTGACAACACAACTCTAGTTTCAACAGAAATACACCAAGTCTTGTCTTATTTGCTCAGAGATGCTGACTCTGGTTGGGGAGTATGATTTTATCTCTTGGGGAGTGTAATTTGATGAAAGACATCTGGCCTTGTGCCAGGAAGATGGAGCCCATGCTGAGTCCCGGAGCTGTGGGATAGGGAAGGTGGCTCTTGCCGTGCAGATTTGGCTCGGGACTACTCCAGCAAATCCTCCTGCACTCTCATTTTTGAAGTAAACTTGTGCTTTTGTTGGGATGCTGAAAATCCATGCTGCTTAGAGTTTATTCCTTTCCCTGAAATAATACTCCTGCAAGGATTAAAATAATGTAGGATTTTGTTTTTGGTTTGTTTTTTTATTTCATCTATGAAGAGGCATTCCCCAGGGAGAAAAGAACTGGCCTGGGTGTAGTAGTTACCCATCAGAAATCAATTACATTTTTCTTTTTTGCTTGCTTAGTGTTCTTACAAGTATAGGTCACAGTTTCTTTGTCTTTACTTCATCAGAGCAGCATCCTTGTGTTTGACAAGGTCTGTGGGAAACCATTGACTTTCATGTTCGTTTGATCACAGTTTAAAAATGAAAGCTCTGCATTTTGGCACTGACAAGAAAAGCACTGGGATATTTGGATCCCCTTTCTTTGGTCTCTCATGCAAAGAGGAAGGTGAGCTGGTGTGTTTGAGAGGGTTTTGTCAGGGATGTGATGTTTTTGCTGGGTGTGAACTGGTGACTGAGGGGGAAGTCTGCAGCAGGGTGGTCAGAAAGGCACTTTTCCAAGTCCTCAGGCAATACTCTCCGAAGAAACTTTATTTAGAGGAGGGTGCCCATGCTCAAATTGCAGGGAAGAATCTGCAGGTGAGAAGAAGCCCAAACTTGCCATGTGGAGAATCTGAGAGATCTCTTGCTGTAATAATAATAATAGATTATAATAGCAGGCAGCACCAGTCGTGCAGTGTAAATGGCACACGGCACAAGCCTTAGCATATGTTATTGCTTTGCTGGTAACTGTCACCAAGCTTGTGATTGAATGCAGAAGGATAAAACCACACACCCTTTTTACCTTGTTTCAGTCACACTAGAGCCTTTCACAAATTATTTTTTTGTTTCTTGGGTTTCAGCTGAAAAACACAAAGCAACAACTTGAAATTTCAGCACAACTGCACACACAGACCCCAAAGAGCTCTCCTTTTGTTCTCTGGGGAAAAAAAAGAGAGAAAAAAATATTAGTGCTAAACAAATATGGTTTGGTGGTTTTCCTTCCTGACTTTTAGGAAGCATTTCCAATGACAGTTTCTCAGAAGAAATGACCATTCTGAATTGGTGCAGTGAATCCTTTGCTTGCCTACCCTGTGCTAGCCCTGGGTTCAGTTCAGTCTGTGAAATGGAAACAGAGGTGTTGCTTTGGCAGGGAGGTGCTAATTTGAGGTCTTGGGTCCAGCTTTGCTTATAGCCAGTGTCTGCAGTCACAGTCACTGGCTGTTGCAGGCTGCAGGGGACTCTCAGTTGGTTTTATTATATTGAGGTTTTATATGGATTTTTTTTCCTGTAGGAAGCAAATATTTGTGCTAAAATTTCATCCCCCTCAATTTTTTTTGTACTTTTAGAACATTATAAAATGCATCAAATCATGTAATTTTGTTAATTTTGTGCTGTTACATACACTATATAATTTTAGTGCAGAGGTGTTCTTCCAACAGTTTTGTGTACAAGTTTCATTGTATTTCACAGTAGGAGAACTTCAAAAAGTAAGAGTGAATTCTTGGCTGTGAAACCCTGCCCCTTTGAAAAATCTGCCCACTCTGAGTTTCAGCTTCACAAGGCTGTGCTGAAAGCCTGGGTGGCTGTGCTCTTTTCCTCTGTGGTGTTCTAGTAATACAGAAGTGTATTGATTGATTACAGTTGCCAGATGCAACTACTGTACAGGAGTAGTGTGGTTTAAAATTTCAGGTGTAAGCAGATTTTAGCCCGGGCTGCTCATTGTCCACCCCCTCCCACCCGGCATCCTTGCCTGCTCCCTCACGTGATAAATAACAGTGTCTCATCAAGGTCAGTGGGAAAGGCCCTTTTTACATATCTCATAAATTTTAGCCAGGTGCCACCGATGTGAGATTAATGTAATGGCACTCCAGCAAGCACTCAGGCTTGTCTTAATTATGCTAAGGTTGCTGGTTCACCGTTTCTCTTCATCTGTCTCCCGCTTTAGGGAACACTAAACACTATGTCATTAGATTGTCTGTTCCACAACATTGGCCCTTTGCATTTACAAAGTCATCAGACGGCTTATGACCTAGCTTTGCTAAGGTATTAAATTAAATAAATAGTGAAAACAAAAAAATTAAGTAGAAAAGGAGCCTGTTGGTGGAAGGAGGGCAGAAGGAGAGAGCTGAGGGGGTATAAATGCACCTTTGTGGCTGGTTGCAGTGGAAAGGGCTGCAAGCTTGGGAGGTTTTAGATTTTCCTGTTTGGTTTTGTTTTTTTGGGTTTTTTTTTTTTTTTTTTCCTACTTTGGAATTAAAAAAATCCTCTACGGCACTGTTTGGGGAATCAGTTGAGAAGGGGTTCCCTGAGGCTCAAACCAACCTTGGATGTTTCTTCCCTGAGCTCTGGGGACAGGGGACAGCAGGGTCCCTGAGCTCTCAGAAGGGGACAGGGGACAGCAGTTCCATGGCAGTGAGCTGGTGGTGGCTTTGCATCCTGCCATAATAAAGCTCCTGTTGAGGCAGGGAACCATTTCCTCCTACATCTGGGGCAGTATGAGTAATATTTCTTGGACATTTGTTCCTTTTCATCTGCAGGCTCTGTTTAGCAGCCTGGAAAAAAGGCTGACCTTGATTTTTGTTTTATTTATTTTGTGTTTTATAGCCACAATGAAAGAGACTTTTATTTCTAGTCTGAGCATCCCCTGCTGGCTTTGCAGGGAGGAGGGTTTGGAGATAACCAGAAAGGACTATCTGATGCACCAGTTTTAACTTCTGTGAGAATAAATGCCTTGAAAGGGCCTGAACCAGGCTTGTGTTGGAGCTGCTTGGTGGCTGTACCCAGACTGGGGCAGTGTGAAACTTCCCCATGAGAAATGAGAAATTAGGGGTGTGGTATGTTCAGTGTCAGCTCTCTGTGATGTTCTAAGATGGGTCACTCTTACTTTCTTCAGCAGTTCCTGAAAATTAATGTGAGGATTGCAGATTAGACAAGTTTTTCTGTTGATTTGCATGCTCTGAATACGTCAGGTCCCAATTTCTGCAGCCAAGGCTAAATTAGAGTGTCGTGCTCCCTTTACTACCTAGTACTTCTAAAAATCTTTTAAAAAGGAAAGAAAAAGAATTCTTCACAAAGGAAGGCCTTATGTGAGGCACAGAAATCCAGCCAGAGCAAAGCAGCCATGCTCTGAATAGCACACAGGGCCCACTCTCTTCCCAGCCCAGCAAGCCAAGGGGAAGAACCCAATGAAGAGGTAGTGAGAACAATCTGATTTTTTATCATCTTGTACACGAAGCTGCTGACTTATGGCTGCTGCTATGTGCAGGGACTTGTGTACCAACATCTCCATCTCTGCCTGCATTTCCTGAGCCACCACAGGACCCTGAGCTCCCTGCCTTGGTTTCCCTGCTGTTGGTAATTAATGCCACAGCCACACGTAACACGGGGTGTTTTCCTGCTGGGAGGGAAAGCACAGTTTGACCTTTTAAAAATCAAGTGCAGAGGTGTAATGTTTTTAAATACATCAAAACTGATCTATTCAATCCATAACTAAAATTGCTGAAGACAGTCCTAAACAGTCCTAAAGAGTCCTAAATCACTTACTGGTTATTCCACCAGCTGCTGGTAGCTCCAAGGCACAGATCTGTCACCTGGATGTCAAAGCATCAGATCAATAAAATAGGCATGGGATGTCAGCAATTACCAGTGACACAGGAATTATTGCTGCTGCTTTATTAACATAATTTTTTAATGTTTTTTTTAGCCAGTAGACTTTCTATAGTTGACTATCCACGGAATTATTATTTTTTGTAATTTATTTAATAATTATTTTTAGCCCCTAGACATTGTTTTAAATCCACCTGCAGTGTATGTGCAAACAACATGGTTGAAAGTGTTTTGAAAATAGTCTTAGCACCTCTGTACAGGTGTAATTCCAGTGGAAGCTTCTGTCTGCAGTAGAGTTTGCTGGTTATTCCCAGCCACAGTAACTGGAAATGTGCTTTCCAGTAATGATCTGTGCTGGTGCACTGTCACAGCATTACAGTGAAAATAATTCCTGTCACCACAGTAGGAAGCACACCTATGACTTCTTCTAAAATGTCTGTGAGAAGAAACATAGCCATGACAAACCCAGTCCTAATGGCACATTTCAGAGCATGGAAGAAGTCTTGCACCATCAACTTCTCTTAGTGGGACAAGATTTATTTCATAAAGTGATCTATTAATGGAAATTAACATGCTTATACACAACTTGGATTTTAGCTTTGTTTTGCTTGTCTACTAGACAAAAAGAAATGCCACTCTTGGTTTTGTGAGTAACGTTTTTTCAAAAATATTTTGGGGTTGGGTTTAGGTGACTATTTTCTGGTAAATGCTCCCACAGAAAGCAGACCCCTGTGCCTGATCACCAGAAATGTGAGCAGGATATATTGTTCTCCTCAAAACTCTTGACTTTACTGCAGGGACTATTGACAAGCTTGTGAACATCCATCCTGATGGCCCTTGGAGGAAGGCTGAAGCAAAAACATTGATTTTGTTGCCTGACTTACCTGTATTTCTCAGAAGTAAAGGCAAAAGCTAGAGAATGTAAATGTAAAATGAAATAGTGCATTGCCTTGTTTTGGTCAGAAGTGAAATGTTTAACAATCGAGTGGCAAATGTGCTTTTAAAACACCAATATTTTTCACTGAAATTTTTCAGTCTTCTGGGGGTTTTGTGTTTACCCAACTAATTTATTACTTTGATTGAGTGCAGTAATTGCATGTTTAACTGAAGAAAATTGCTTCATTTAAACTATAGTTTTATCTCTGTGTCAAAAAGCTTGTGAGCAGTCTGGGTGGTTCTGGCACTTTTCCTTGCCCACCACCACGTTCCTGTGTTGACTGGATTTTTTTAGAGCTCCTTGCCCTTGCAAACAGGAAGAGCTCTCCCTGTTACCCAAGACCCCGGGGATAATGTCAACTTCTTTTCAGGTACCACATCCTTATTTCAAAAGGGAGACTGTGAGAAAACATTGGTGGAGAACCTGCCTAAATGTTTGCTGCAGACCATGGTGCATTTTTTTGGCCTTTGGAGTGAAAGGTGTGTGTCTGAAGGAAGAGGGTGGGGTAAAAGGCAAGATGTGGAAAGCCCCCCAGCGCCAAGTCTTTCGAGCCGTGAGACAATTTTGGAAATGCTGTGTTCACTTAGAGGGTGCTGGAGTTAAAAAATGAAAATTGCTTTTGCAGCAAAGTGCACCATAAGGTCTGCAGGGACAGATTAGCACTTGGGCTCTGTGTGCCTTTATATAGCAAATGCTGCTTCAGTGGTTACTCTAAGATAGGATATGAAGGTGAGAGAAGTTAAGAATTGCTTGAGCCCCTGTGATTCACAGTTACCATCACATTAAAATATGGAGAAGCTCTGGTTTTATTAATTGGCAGAGACAGCAATGGATCCATCAGGCAGTTCAGTGCAGGGTTTTTGTGTTGAATGGCTTGTACCACCTTCTGTGCAGCTGTGACATAGGAAGCTTCCTTTTCCCCTGATGAGGTGCATTTAGTCAAAACTGTCTGGATGAGGGCCTGCTTTGATCCTTGCTGTGCATGGGCAAAAGGAAGGGCAGGGGGGTTAATTTTGAACAGGCTGGAGAGGAGCAGAGGCAGCAGGGTTTTATCTGTGAATGCAAGATGCTGCATCTGTTATGGGCAGTGGTGGCACTGCATAATCTCTAGAGAATGAGGTTTAATTCACCCTGGTACTGAAAGTAAACCCTCAGCCCATGATCAACTTGATAATCCCAAATTAGGGCCCCACTATCACTGTTAACGCCTTTAAAGAGATCAGAATTGCCTTTTTTTGGCATACAATGCATTTATTTATTTATTTGTGCTTGTTTTAGAGCTGCCTCAAGCATACCTGTGACTTGGATGGGAATTTTGCACTCAGCTTAGGAACACTGTTTATGTATTTTCTGTGAGCACTTTGTTTTCATCCCTGGTAACACAAATCTGATCTCCCTTTGATCCTAAAGCAAGAGATAGCTGAGGAATACCCATGAGAAGGCAAATCCACTTCAAGGTGTTCATGATTTGGTTTAGGCTGGCAAATAGAGAGGGTAAATTGGCAAGACAGCCAAATGCTAGAACAGTTTCCTGCCAGAGGCACTGGGAAGAGGCATCCTGGCACGTTTGAGCTAGGAAATGTGAGGCAGGTTGTGTAGCCTGATGATCTGCCATGCCAGGGGCTTGCCCAGAGGACTTGAGGGCCGTCAAGCCAGCTCCAACCAGCTACTGAGAGCTGGGAAGGTGTGTTTTGATTTTGTGCAAGTTATTCATTCAAATGCAGGTTATTCTTGGTGCAAGTTCTCCAGGGTCCACGTGCTTCAGATGGTCTAACAAGACTCTTCTCTTCTCCACCATTGTCTTCTCACTTCCCTGAGCTGAGGTGCAAGCACAGGCCTGAGCAGGAGCCAAATCTTGGACATGATGTGCAGTCAATGACACACAGGTTTGTGTCCACCCTCTTCAGCCTGCAGGCTGACAGAGGAAAAGGGGATTTATGTACATGCAGCGAGGTCTGGGAAAATAGGGCAGCTGTGGGTCACTTCCCTGAGCAGCTCTGAGCTAGGGCAAAGCCTGCTTGTTGAAGAATCCTATAAATTGGTTTGATACTATTTGCAAAGAGGGCATCAAAACCTAGATGCAGAAGAGGAAAAGGTCATGGCTGGATTTGCTGTCATAAATGTAGTGTAGTTTCTTACTCTGCATACAAAACCATCTTTTTCAGTAGGGAATATACTTTAACAAAGACATCAGTAATAACACAAACCAAATATATTATGCTTAGATATTAAAATTTAAAAAAATCCTTCTAGTGCTTATATACATTCTGTGGATGCTGGGTGGGCCATGTTTATGGTCTGTCTCTTGCAGATTTTAGTGCTACAGAAACAAGCAGTCTGCTCAGGAATAGAGTTTCTTGCATTTTCCAGGTCACAACGACAGTGACTCAATATTGTTAAAAATAATGAAAACCTATACAGGATAAAATCATGATATGAGTAAAATGTTGTCTGGAACATACTGGAATAGGTAAATTTTTAATAAAAGAGACCCATCCCCTTGCAATTTTCTTCTTCTCACATTTTATTGAGTGCCTATTTCACTAAGCTTAATGAGACCAGTTGCTGCCGGTTTGGCCAAGTCTGGCTTGTGCTTCGTTGGCCAAATATGTGTCAAAAGTAAAGCTTGACAGAGATCTTGTCACAAGAGGGACTTCTCATGAGGGCATGTAGTGACAAGACTACAAGGGGAAATGGCCTTAAGCTGAAGGAGGGCAGCTTTTTATTATATATTAGGAAGAAATTCTTTACTGTGCGCTTGGTGAGGCCTTGGAACAGTTTTCCCAGGGAGGTTGTGCCCTCCCCATCCCTGGAAGTGTTCAAGGCCAGGCTGGATGGAGCAGCCTGGTCTAGTGAAAGGTGTCCCTGCATGTGGTGGGGGGTTGTAAGTGGAGGATCCCTAAGGTCCCTGCCAACCCAAACCATTCCATGACTAAATGCCTAAAGTTTTGCTATATTGGACTTGGGATGTGGAGGTGTAAAAGGTGAATATATCAAACATCTGCCTGGAGAGACAGAGGTTTGTTTCATTATACACTGAAGGAAAGTTCTTGGTACTGAGTTCTTGCCAACTTTATCCCAGTTAAATATTTGCCTCTTGTTTTAGAGAGTTTGTGTTTGCCTGCAGGTGCAGAAAAGGAAGAGAATTGCTTCATTTAAATGAACCTTTTGTTTTAAACTATAAATAGGAAGTCATCCTTGTTTCTCACTCCTTTAATCAGGCAACTTTTTATTAGTCTTATTTTGACATTTGTGTTGGAATTAATGTGATTGGCAGCAGAATCCAATAAATGAGAATTTCAGAGGTGTTTCTGTGCCGCTAAATGAACCTTTGCCTGCAGTTTGACTTGGCAGCACTTGTAGAGTTCTGCATCAGCTGGATTTTATTGTGTGGGGAGATAGATAATCAAAAAGGGAATCGTAGGTGCCTGCAAATTAAACATTTTGCTCAGAGTGCTCACTGGTGGTGGAGCAGCAGTGTAATGTCAGGGAGGCAGGGTGGGGGAGCGCCAGCCCAGCGCTAAATGCCTCGTCGTACAAAAGCACAATGGCAAATGTTCAACAACGCACTGGTGTCAAAACAAATCAGATCATAAGCAGCACCAGCTTGCTTTGCTTTGTTTGCAGGGAACTTCTCATCCCTGCCTCATGATGAATGGTGCTGATAAGCACAGGGGGAGTTGCTGTATATAGCTAATGTCTGCTTTAATACCTCTTTGAATATTAATTTCCTAGCAGAGATGTTCTTTACATTTAGCCCTTTGCAAGCCTTCCAGAGTAAGTCATTACACTGCTACACTAATGCTGTAATTGGTTGAATTGTGCCAGTATATGAATTTTTTTTCTTGTTGCATTCATAAGGCTTTGCACTGTGCAGAGAATGGCAGCATCCAGCAGTGGACATGACCTCTCTCGTGCTGGGCCAGGAGTTTCAAAATCAATGGGTCACACTCTGCTTCTTGGGTACAGAGCCAATCCTACTGAAGCACACAGTGCTAATTTGTCTGAATATTGATAATATGTTGGGAGAAGTCATCCCCTCTCTCTCCCTTATCTCAATGGATCTATTTAATTTTTATGTTATGTTTCTGTAATGCATAGAATTTGGTCTGATGGTTAAAGAAAGTTATCCATTGAGCAAACTAATTTTCAATTGTGTAAGGTTAGATATGGCATAAACCCTGTGGCTATCCAGTTTTAATAACTTTAAAGGTATTTGTCTGAGTCACAGTTCCTGAAAACAAACAATATTTAAATTTTATAAAGAATGCCAGTGATCCTTGCTGTTGTCATATTTGGAACGCTGTGTAAAAATGGAGATCATTGTTGTTGTTGCAGCTCTCCTCAGGACAGGACCAGAAGAGATGACTCACTGGTTTAAGCTGGCAACAGTCAGTCTGTAACCAGCACTTTTTGCTGTATTTCTGGGAGACAGTACTTTTCCTAAAGACCCCACTTTTGCAGTTACCTTCCAGAGAAACTTGGTGCTTTTCTCCATGACAGGTGGGCTGGGAAACGGTGATGTATCCTCCTGTAAACTTGTAGTCTGGAATATTTGTGTGCTGCAAACTGGGACCACCATCCATGTTTTGGGACAGGATGAGGAGCTTTGTGCTGTTGAAGCAAAGGAGGCTTCAGATATGGAGCCTTAAAGTGCTTTGAGGTAACTGTGAGGTGCTGCAGGGGTAAAAGGACTTGGCCTTCTGGCCCCCTGCCCTTCACATTGACATACTGCCTGCCTGGGGGCAGCCCTGCTGGAGGCAAGACATGCCAGATGGGTTAGTTATTAGATTATTAGGGTTAGTTATTAGATTATTAGGGTTGGTCCCACGGTATTCACTGAGCAGTCTGAACCAGGGCTGATGAGTCAACAAATGACACGGGACGGTTTTCTGATTGTTGTATTAATTGAGCAGACAGAAGGTATGTAATGGAACAAATACTCCTCACAAACCTTATTAAAAGAGCTTTAGGGTGGTGGTGGTGGTGAGCATTTGGAATACACCTGAGGAACTGCATTAAGCATGTACCTTTGAGTTTGCCTTCTTTCAGATGCTCTGTGAGGCAGTCTTCAGCTATATGTTCTTTTCTCCTGAAAAAGGTTTTCCTTGGGCAGGCTCTGGTTCAGCTAGGGATTTAATGTTGTTGATTGGACATCAGTGCATGCATGTGTCTGCTGGAAGGGGGACACAAACATCCTAGTGACACTCAGGCTGCTTACACAGGGTCTGTGATGGAGAACATGGGGATAAGGGCTGTTTCCTCATTTATTTACATGTGCTTTCTATACACATGTATACACACGTGCCTCTATTCCTCCATCAAGCATCCAAAATAAACTTTATTAATCCTTCATCGAGCCTGGGCTGGAGGCATCTCCTGAGAGTTCCCAGGAAGGTTTGATCAGGTACATGGGAGCTCGTTTTGCTGGTGGTTTTGCTCATCTCTTTGCCACAATGAGCACTCTTCACAATGGGTGAAGCAAAATAAAGTAACAAAACATATGTCATGGCTTACCTTCAACAGTTTTGTTTATTTAAATTAACCCAAACCAACAAAACACTATCCTAGCTAATGTTTCAATCACATATGAGGCAGTAAGACTGAAGACTTTTTCTTCCTGCCTTTTTTCATTCAACTTACAACAAAAGCATAAATGGCAAGCAGCAAATCATGAGCTGAAGCTGTGTATCCAAACAAGCAAGAAAAAAGCATCTCAGGGAAAGCCACAGGTTTCAAATCTGTTTTTTCTAAATCATAAATAATATATTTCATCTGGCTTTTCTGATCAGGTGTTTCAGCTCTAAAGGGCATGCTGGGCAGAGCTGATGGGCAGAACTGAAAAGATTAGACATGTAAATGACATGAGCTGCAAAGCGGATTTCATCTTTTCTGGAAGGGGGGGGAATCCTTCATAAAATTTTTAAAATTTCTTTAATAACTAGAACTGACAGGGAAATATATGGAGTTCCAGCAGTGATAATCAGTGCTTCAAGTCTCTAGAATAGCCAGTGAACCAAAAGATTTGTGTTTACCTAATTCCTTCATGACTTGAACATGTGAAAGTCATTGCATTCATGCCAAATAAGGGCACACACAGAGAGGAAAGAAAAAAACCCTAAATAAAAGAATGGAAGGGCTGAGTGTTGGGGTTTTTTTTTTTTTGGGTTGTTTTTTTTTTTTTTGTTGTTGTTTTTTTTTTTTTTTTTGTGATTTAGGGACTGCTTTCTACAGCTCATTTTTAGTGCTAAGCCTGTCCAGCCCAGTGTCCCACTGCAGGTGGGGGTCAGCCTTGGATCCTCTTGGGTAGTCCCCAGAAGCTGGTGTTGAGCCCAAACTCCTGTTCTTTCTCCCACTACATTAGCCCAAAATGCATGGAAGCATGCACTTACCTCCTGCATGCACCACACCCAGTGGCAGCCAGTTGAACTGGTATCTGCAGATCAGGGCTTAGAATTTCTCGCTCCGAGCTTGTGCTGGTTTTTTAATATGCAAACCCTTGCCAGAATTAGTCAAGATGGGCAGACCCATCCTGTGAGGCAGGCTCTGCTCTCTGGATGCTCCAGTTAAACACAGGGAAGTAGCCCTCCACCATGCCAGGGTGGGCCACCACCTCTGTTCCTGGTGTGCAGGAGAAGAGTGACTCCCTCAGAGTGAAGGTGTGTCCTTTTCTGTGCTTGGACACAGGATTTAGGAGGTCACGTGTCACTTGTCACCAGCTGTTTTCACCTGAGCTCGTGTTTTGCTGGACTGTGTAAATCCCAAGTTGAAAATCCCAGGTTGTGCCTCTTTCCTCTGTTTCCTTGGCTGTGGCTGCTGCCTTTCTTGCTCTCCCTTTGGATGAAAGCAGTCAGGGTGAGGGAGCCTGATGTTCAAGGGGACCACGCTGCAGCCTTGGCACAAGGTACAGCCACCCTTCCTCTCCACTCTGCCAAAATACACTCGGGGAGGCCTCAGCACAAAGGTTCACACTCCAGCCCTGAGGAGCTGCACCAGAAGTAATTATCTACTGTCTCTGCTGCTGAGCCATCAGTCAGAAAATGTGCGAGCTGCTGTGAGGAGCAAGGGGTGCTCCTGAAAGGGGTCCTGCTGAGCTGTGGTTGGGATATTAATCAGGACATTAATTGGGAGCAGTCCGACCTGGAAGCGAGCAGGAGCCCCTGCAGGCACTGTGAGAAGCTGGTTTGTTGTGCTCAGGGTGGGCTAAACCTCAGATTTAAAGGCAATTTAGAGCTCCATTGACTCGTAAGGTAAAAGGGTGATGTGGGTTTGCTTCATTCCTCCCGTGACTCAGGGACAGTGAACCAGTGCAGGGGAAATCCAAGCTGCCTTCACCAAGCAGAATCTTTACACAAAGTCTAAAGATGAGCCAGGTCTTTGCAGTGCCCAAGGAAAATATCCTTCTTCAAATGCATCAGGGAGGCAAAGTCTTTGTGGTAGGACCACAAAGCCTGGTCCAAAAAGCCTGATGGAGAAAATGGTATTTTTGGTGCTGGAGAGTATTTTCTCTACCCTTCAAATAAAATTGTTAAGAGTAGGAAGGTGAGGGAAGATCTGCATATTCTTTGTAAAAGCTTCATGTTGTACTCTACCTGATGCTTTCCTCACTTTGGAGTTGGCAGAACTTGTCATGTTTCCTTCTGGTGATGTCACTTTATTTATTTCTTCTCTTTCTTGGGGCCAATAGAAGTAAACCTCAGCAGTGTCTACAGAAGTTCTGAGTTGCCTGATCTATAGTACCTCTGCTCTCCTAAAAACATGAGTAGCTTGGTTTTTGAAAAGTGGCATGGTTAAAAGCCAGGCAGTCCTGCATTTCTTGGAGCTGCACAAGAAGGAGTAGGAGCAGCTCGTGATTGTACTTAATTAGACAGCCTGGGGCTGGGATGGCTAAATGTGAGTGTGGAGGGTATCAACCTCAGCAGACAGGTGTCTGCTTTTATCCCCCTGGCAATGGTAGGGAAGGGGTTCATTGTAGCAGTCACACTGCTGCTTCTGGTCAGCCAGCTTGCAAAATTCCATGTCAACTCTTCTGCACCAGAGATGTAATGACTTGGGATTTTGCCACCAAATTATCCTGTGTGGCAGATTAACCTGCATTTGTGCTCTGCATCTGTGCAGCACTGTGTAACCATTGCTTTTGCCACTTGTGGAGGCTTGTGTTTTAGCTCATTTATCTTCACAATGAGTTCTGTTTCACACTTCTTCAGACAGGCACAAATGTAGAAATGAATACCACTAGGGAAGGAGGAGGATCCTGGAGGCTGAACTGTCAGAGAAACAGGGTTTTTACCTCTAGCAGTACATGGAGGGCCTGCATCTTAATACCTAGCAAGCAGCTGATGTCTTTGCTCCCACGGAGGAGATGCAGCTTGTCCTCCTTCTGCTTTTTCAGACAACACCAGTTTGTCCACTGCTAGCCTGTGAAAGCCAGGGTAGGTCTGTTCTTCACAAGAGCTCAGCTGTTGTGTGAACAGTGCCTGAGATGGGGACCTGAGAGAGATGGAGTCCTGCCTCCAGTACAGCCTCAGTTTTGCAGTTTAAAGCAATGGTGGAAACTGTGCTTTTTTTGCCTTTTGTCTTTTTTTTTTTTCCTACAGCACTTCAGAAAGCCAAGTCTGAGAAAAAGAGGATTCCTCTGTGTAAAGTGTGTTGGCCTGTGCCCCCAGAAAGTGCTGTGAATCCAAAGGCTTGAGCTTTTTTTTGTGAAATGAGACAGATTGCTGCCGAGCGTCTCCAGAGGACAGCTGCTGCTCCTGCTTTTCAGGGAAATTTTGTTGTGGGAGAGAGTGGCAGGGAGGGCTGGAACAAACCCCTTGTTTACTCTTGGCACATGCTCTCCTTTTGTCCTTCCCAAGCTGCAGCAGGAGCTTGCAGGAGGACAGGGGCTGCCAGGACAAGGCTTTGCAGAGAGCTGGCCACGGCCACCAGCCAGGGATTTGTTGCCTCAGAGGTGGCTCCTTGGGAGGGTGCTCGGATTGGAGCTGCCATGTGGCTCTGGGAAAAACTTCTGCCTGCACTAGCTCTGAGCTGGGCTTCCAGGAAACCTGGATTATGATTCCAGGTACTACTACTTTATTATAATTTTAATAAGTTAATTGTTTTAATTATTATTGTGCTCTTTGAGGCGTTCATTGATTTATTTTTATGGCACGAGACTCCTGTTGTGTTATCTCGTCTGGGCTGTGGTCCTGATGCCTGATGGGGCAGATTTTTGTTCAGGGGACTGATCCCTTCCTATCAAGGGAACCTTTTAGTCCCATAGTTAGACTTCAGGCTCTCCAAGGTAGGACTTAATTTGTGTATTTATATGTACTTGACACAGAAGAGCCATGATTGAGTGTGTAGCTATTCCTGCAATGGAAATAACACTTTCCTTTCTCCCCTTGCATGAGCAAAGATATGAGGAAATTATACAGGGGTGGCCTCTCTGTGCAAAGGAGGACATGAAAGTCCTGCAGATCCTTGGGTATAGAAGGCTTCTTTCTTCTCTGTGTGAGCGCTTTGGCCAAACTGGTTTTTCTTACACTTTTTGTAGTCTTCCAGGCAGTAACATGGAGGAGTAAAAAAAATAAAATTATGCTTTAAAAGCACAGAACCATGAATGTAAGGCAGAGCACTGATACCCTTTGAACCTCAAACTGAGTAGCTGCAAGGTGAGGGTATTTTTTTGTTTGTTTGTTTGTTTGTTTGTTTGTTTTTTAACCCTATCAAAATAGCACATTGTAAGTGTAAGGATACTATATATTCTGAAAGATTTTCCAGGGTTTAAGTGTAGCTATTAGCTGCCTCCTTTTAAATGAGCCATTTCAGAGTGATAATCTCTCCCTATCAGATCATGATTTTGAGCAATTGGTATCTCTGATATTAGCTTTAACCTTTCTGGTGTAAGCTCATTAAGATGGAGAAAACATACACAGGGGAGACCACACAGAGCTCATCTTTCAGTGAGCCGTCCTTCCTCTTTAGCAAGGGAAACTGCTTAAAAAAGTCAATAGAATGGTGTGGTTTTTCCCAGGAGAGCACCATGGAATAAATGAGATTGTGGATTCATGAAAAATCATGTCACCAGTCGCTTCCAATGCTTTGGTCTGGGCTGTTGATCCCTCAGCAAAACCTGAGGAGTGGAGCAGGTGAGGGAGAACATGGTAAGGAGGAGCAAGGTGCTTATTGGTGCTGCTGAAAGGATGATTTTTCAGAAAAAAACACATATGGGGCTTGTTTCCTTTTTGCTGTGATCCCTGCAGCAGATCTGTTGCTGTTTACATTTCACCCTAATCTGTACAATGTTGATCTAGATGTTTAATGAGTGGATTGGTGTGAAATCAGGCTTTAGGCTCCCAGGCAGTGGCTTAGTAAATACAATAAGCAGCCACTGTTCTAGCCTGGAGGGGGTGTTATGAATTTTTTATCACTTTTTTTTTTATCACATACCATTCTGACAGCATTTGGATTCGTAGAAAGAAAATAACCCCAACCCCTCACTTTCCCAAGAAATCTCCATTTCAAATATTTACCCAGTGCAGCACAACTACAACCTAATTGTTGTGAGTAAGCCCTTCATGTTGTTATGACAGTGGGGGAGACAGACACTTGAAAGAATCATTCCAGTATTTGCTCTGACAGGCAGACTGAGACAGACCTGCTGTGAGAGGAGGGTGTCAGGGAGCCTTGGGGACAGGCATAACCTGCTGAAGGCCCTCATCAGTGTTTAACTCCTTCTGTCAGCTGAAGGTTGCATTTTGAGCAGCGGTGGTTTTGCCACCCCTGTTCTTTAACTATGCTCAAAATGCCTCCTGGAGCTGATGGACTAGCTCTGTGCAATTGCCCCACTAGTACTTTTTCAAAACGGTCGTCTTGCTCTTAGTCTCTTGCAAACAGACTAAAAACCCACCAGAAGACTGAAAATGAAAAACAGCCCCTTCTAGACAGCTCTGCTAAATCAGGAGGTGAAGCCTTTTGAGCAGGGAAGCTGAGGGCAGTGGAGGCAGCCCAGTTCTCCAACTTTTATGAGGAGATTACTTGCACTGCAGGGACACACAGTGCTGAGGGCTGTAAAAATACAGCCTTGGAGCACGAGAGTGCTCTGCAAACAGAAGTAAAGGCAGAGCAGGGAGAAGGGGGCGCCCTGGGTCCCCAGAGCAGCACAGGAGGAGGGGACACCAAGACCTTGTGCTGGCACACCTGGGAAGGGGCTGGGGGGCTGCCCTGCCAGTGGCCACCAGCTTGCCACCCTCCCCTGGGGCACTGCCCTGGCCCCCAGGATGTTGGTGAGGCTTAGAGGGCTCCAGGTGTACTCGCAGGTGTGCCAGGCTGCTGTGGTCCTGTTGTGCTTTTGTCAAGAGCGGGTGTAAAATGCTGAAAATGCCCTTTGCGTTTTCACGGAATGGAATTTTCATCCCAATTTTCACTGGAATGAAGCGACGAGGGGACAGGACTCCAAAACACCTGTACCCAGGTGTACAAGCAGAGCCTCCTTGTTCTGTGCTCCTTGGAGATGGGGGGCTGCAGTTGCAGTGCCTGCTGCAGCACACACAGGCTGGAGAGACAGTGACTCCCTATTAAAAATAGGTAATGGGCCGTGACGTCCACTAAATGAGGTCTTGTGATAGTCACAACAAATGCAGTGTTTCAGGCAGATGAACATAATTCTGTCAGTGGGATTAAAAGGAAATGCTGCAAAATTACACAGATGGTTTTCAAGAAGTCATAAAAATTTAATTGAAATGGCTTTTTTGTTGTTGTTTTTATTAGTTCTGTGCAATGTTGCCATAGAGCACTGGGTGTGTAGAATAAAAAGGGTTTTTAGGGAGGGTAGGTAAAGTGGGAAAGGATTTGATGGGAACTGCTTATGAAGAGCTCAGGGGAGGTTTCTTCTTGTCCTCTCCTGCAGCTTTGCATCTGCCCAAAAGGAGGATGCTCCTGCTCATTCCTCCTAGCAAGGCCACCTGAGGGGAAGAGGCAGGAACACTCCATGCAGGTGCACTGAGGATGGGATGGGCAGGGCTCCTGGGGTGCTCAAGGCACTGAGAGAACCTTCTCTCTTCAAGAGAAGAACCCATTTTAAATTGTTCTTTGTTGATTCTTGTCTGAGCAGTGCCATTTTGCTTGTGCTGAGGAGCTGGCCAAGCACACAGCCTGCCCTGGCAGCTTGTGCAGAGTGGCAGTGTCCAGTTTGCCCAGCAGTCTGACTGTGAAAAATGAGAGCAGTCCCAGGAACCCTCGGGTGCATATGGGCTTTCTCATCCGAGTACTTCAGCCCTTCCAACTGAGCTGCAGGCCTTGGCTTTCAGCCTTCACCGCCAATTTGGTTCCTTGAAAATTGAGTGTGTGTCACAGATTACAACAGACTTCTGTTGTAAGAGGTTTTTTCCCTACCTGCTGCTCCTTGCAGAGGTGGAACCTGAAAGCTGGTGGATGGGCTTCTTCTTCATGGCAGACCTGATGATGGGTGGTGCCTGTCTGTAGAATTCACATTATTTGGTGGTTTAACAAGTCAAGGGTGGCTTTGGTATTATGCCAAGATAAAGGCACAGAGTTCAAAATACAATTAATTTATCATCTCTTTTAAAAATAGCAGTGATGTGCCCTGAGATGTGGGATCCTTGTGCAGGAGGAGATGTGGCAGCAGCTGACAGAATGAGAGGACACAGTCTTAAGCTGTGCCAAGGGAAATTTAGGTTGGGTATTAGGAAAAAGTTTTTCATAAAAAGAGTGATAAAGTTCTGGAATGGCCTGCCCGGGGACGTGGTGGAGTCACCATCCCTGGGTGTGTTAAAAAAAGACTGGATGTGGCACTGGTGTCAGGGTTTAGTTGAGGTGTTGGGGCTGGGTTGGACTCGATCTTTAAGGTCTCTTCCAACCCAGTGATTCTGTGACTTCTGTGAATTCTGAGATGATCTCCATCCCAAACACATGGTGGGTTAGTTGGGAGTTGAACCAAAAACCAGAGGCACAGAGTCCAGGCAATCTGGCTAATCCTGGGAGCAGATTCTGCCTGCAGTATTTGGACATCTGATGTCTGGGCTGGAGTTTTGGATCCTGGATACCCTGCAGGTACTCACAGGGTGGTCAGTGCCCCACAGCTGTGCTGAGGGGACAGGATGCTTTTTGTGGAGGCTGCCAGCATCCCATGGGCTTTCCTGCCACGCCCTGGCCACCCTGCATGCGTGGTTCAGGGGGTCAGGATCCCTGAGACATGTGACAACTCTGTGTTCTGTTCCTGTGCTGTGCCAACACCTTTCCAGCTACCAAAGCACAGGACTGTGGGGGTTGCTATGGGGAAAATTAACTCCAGCTCAGCCAGACCCAATGCACTCCACTACTGACATTGTGAAAGCAGTTAAAAAGAGGATTGGGAGAGCAACAGCATGGAAAGGAACTGTGTACAGTGAGGGTTAGATGAAGAGGAATGCCAAAAATTATCACCTACACTTGCCAAGTGGCAAAACTGAGCTCTGGAAGTGCACTGTGTTGGCACCTCCCAGGCAGGGAGGCACTACAGGGTGTTCTTCCTCTCCCAGCCCCAGGCAGGCACTGCTGCCATGGGTCTTGGCACAGACACCTCAGGTGCTCACGAGCTGGCGTGGCTCAGACCTGCAGCATGGATGGGGTCTGTGGAGCAGCGATCACCCAGCACCTGTGTCTCAGCCAGAGGAAAAGGGACAAAGAGAGACCCAACCCATGTGCCTGAGCAGGCTGGCTGAGGTGGGCAGCCTCCCCTGCAGCCTCTTTGTAAAAGTCAACACCTGAAGCAGAGCAGAAATGCTCTTTCTGTAGAGATGCTTCCACAGAGGACAGGCTCTGTCTCCATCCAGGCAGGCAAGACCTCTGCCAGAGTGCTGCTGTGCTCATCGGTGCCATGGGAAAGTTTAGTGCCACCAATGAAACATCTCCCTCTGTAGAGATGTGTCTTTATTCAGTTTTACACGCTGGCCTCATGTGTGGTGTTTACATCCACTCTTTGAATTCCTGTGTGGTATTTAAAGCTTACTTCTTGGGGAGGGATTCTGGGCTCTAAAGACTTGGGTGGGGAAATGTGTTTGAAAGATTTCCAAAGTGTTGCAGTGTTTAGTGCACTGTTGGAGAGTTTATTTCCCTTTTTAGTGCTCACCTGGAGTTGCTTTGCCTGCTGTACAGCCTGTGGACAGCGCTGCAGAGATTTGCATGGGATTTGTTTGACCCTGCCATGTGATGAGTAGGATCAGGTTTTAGTGGTTTTATCAGCCTGTCAGCAAGCATCATTTTCTCTCAGGGGAAATAAGTGATCTGCTTGCCTTCCCTGCTTATTTCACATTTGACTTGATGCTCCCACTGTGGCAAAGATACCCTGAACTCTTTTAATTGTGCTTCTTTGGAGGCAGGGATACAAGGATGTGTTCTCAGAAGACATTTCCTCTGCCTGTGGGCTGACTGGGGCCAGTGGTGATTTGAAGTAAGCATCCTTGTAAATGAGCCCTGACCAGGTTTTGCATTTCTGTGTCCCTACTCTGTCCTTACATTTTAAGAATTTTGATCATCAAGATCATGTCTGAGGCACCAGATCTCAGTCAGAGCTGTGCTTAAAGCAACTCCCTTTATCTCTCTAAAGCAAACTCTCTTAATTGTAAGCAAGTAAGAAGGATTAACACTAGTTAGCAATTTGTCTCTTGCTCTTTAATATGCTTGTAGCCCCATGGGGACAGACACTGCCTCCGGTGCCTCAGAGGAGGCAAAGAGCTGGACAAACAAGGCAGCTGGAGGGCTCAAGTGGGCCTTAGGCAAGAAATAAATCTCTGCCTTTTGCTCAGGTATTCACTCAGGCTTCCCTCTGGCTTGATAGCTTGGAAATCTCCTTCTCCAGCAGCCCTGCAGCAGTTCTGCAGACAACTGTTGAAATCTATATCCAAACAGGAGGCAGAACTGTGCTGTTTTGTCAGAAATTTGTCCTTGAACGTTTCCTGCATCTGTGATGTACCTGGGGGATGAGTTTCAGCTTTCCCACCGTAGGTTTGTCAAATTTGCTTTATATGAACTGCTTTGAGACCAAAATGGAAGATATGGCCTTGTCAGGCACCTTGCTTTGTGATTTGTGCTTGTTCCAGCCTCAGTCAGTAAGGAAAAACAATGGCATGAAAACACCCCGCCTGAATTAAAGCGTTTGAAAATGTGGGATTGAACGGTATCTGCTGCACAGTGACATCCTGCTGCATGCTGGGACTTGCAGGGCCACTGGAGAGTTTCTCAGACGTTGCCTTGTGCAACCCTTTGAAGGCAGAACACGATGCAGGGAAAGTGTTCTCACCAAAAATCTTGGGAACTTTGCTGAATAAAAGGTTTAATCAAGACTGAAGAGGACTTCAGTGCTCTGAAACACTTCTGTAGTGCTTGGGTGAGTGGGGATAGACTGAAAGAAAGAACGCCTAAGGTTTTTTTTTTTCCTTCCTTGCACACAGACACTGGCAAAATCAATAGTTTCATCTTTGCAGTAATTCAGGTGACAGTGTGCATAGTCACAATCAAAACACTTCACATGAAAAACTGCCACTGCTAATAGGAGCTTTTTAAACAGAGCAATTGGAAACTACCTGCTTGGCTTGAATGAATTTATTAGAATAAATTAGCCATTTTTCTTTGTTTCCTCTACTACTGTGTTGCAGGTTTACACACAACCTCCTACGCCTTTCTGTGTATTTAAGGTGCATAAAACAGATGTGTAGAATCTGCCTCAATTCCTGGCAACTTGAGCAATTAGTTGCAATTTATTGGCAAAGAAGAGGCAACTTCCCTGTGAGAATTTAGTTTACTGCACTGTGTAGTGGCACACAGAAGGTGCATCCCTCAGAAGTTATGACTGTCTGGAGACTCCTCATCACTCGGACCTCCACTGGTGCTGCCAGTCCACTGTGCTTTAGCTGAATGGGGTAAGAACCCTGCAGTGGACCAAAGAATCCATGGAGCCTTGCTGCCTTTCTCCAAAGACTTGCAGAAGGATTTTTGGGCCAAGCAGGATGCATTGGGTTACCCATAACACAGGCAAATTTTGTGCTGGTTATGTCTTGCTGCTGGGAAGGGATGTGAACTGGTGGGGTTTTTGCAGTGCACTCTACCAGGTGATGCCTCAGGTTTTAGCTTTTCTATTTTTCACATTCTGTGCTGCTTTAATGTGTGGGTCTGAGCTTCATATGAGGGGATGGTGAGCTCTCTTCACAGAGCAGGGAGACAAAACAATTCCTTCTCTGGCTGGGGACCAAGGACAAATGATCCAAATCTCAGGCCAAAAGCATAAACCATGTGGACTGAAGAGAGAAAGACAAAAGAGGGATGGGACTTCATAACCTAAAGCTGTAATTGGACAATTAACTCCAATATACAAATGGACCAGAACTTATAAAAGTGAGAGACCCCGTGACCAGTTGTCCATTTTGTGACCATTTTGGTTCATCTTGGGTGCCTGCCTGGGCTCTTGTGCTGCCCAAGGTGGATCCATTGAGGCCTTTTAATAAATCCCTACTTTATTCTTTCTCTGTCCAGCCTCTGTTCTAGGTCAGCCTTCACAAAGTGTCACAGGTGCAAGAAGCCATGATGTTAATTTAGAAGAAAACCATCCTTCTGTTTACAGTTTTCCTTCATCTTTGCAAATCTTGTTGGTGTGTTTTGGTTTTGTTTTCTTTTGTTTCTTTTTCTCGATGCACTTCAACTTTACTGACCTCTTTTCAGACAATTATAGTATTTTCTGCTTTCCTCCATAGAGCCTTGGTCTCTTGCATAGCAGTGACCGAGCAGTGAGAATGCTTGAACAGTTGCCAGGAAAGTTCAGCAACATTCAAAAGCGGCACAGAAGAAATTATTATGGGTTCTGGGTGATTCATTCCACTGTTTTCAGCACTGCTTGATCTTGTTGTTCTGCCATGTTTTTTGGGATGACCCTGTCCTAGCTAGGATGTAATGGGATGGTGCTATAGAGAGCCCAGGAGACTGCAAACAGAACCTCCAACAGCTCAGGTGGGCTAATGTGTATTGAAGGAAGGAGTGCCAACCAACAGTAATTATCATGAAACAGCAATTAAGTTGTCTTGGTCCACTGTTGTGGGCCAGTGCTTTTTCAGATGTCAGAACAGGATATGGGCAGCTACAACCTCAGGTTGTATCACTGTGATAATTTTTCCTCCCTTTGTGCTGTCAGTTTTCATTTCAGGCCGTGTCATGTTCAGAAAGGCAGGATGCCTTATGAAAATCCCTGTCCATGTGCCTTGTTAGTGTCATTTACAGCTTGTGATTTTTTTGATGGCCTCTTCTTAATACACCCTGTAGCACAAGATGTTGTTTGGTCACGGAGCACCCATCTCTGGTGCTTTTCTGGGCAGTTCACTGCCAAGAGCATTCTGGGCTTCACCTGCGTCACTGGCCGATGTGTTCAGCTGTTCACCTCTTTGGTTCCCCATCACAGCTGATATTTTTGGGACGTAGAACTTGCCGCTACGTTTTCTGCTGCGGGTGATGAAGCCCTCCACAGGGTGAGCGGAGCAGGAACGTGGCTGGCTCTGATGTAGCATCTTTGGTGACACTGTACTTGCCCTAACTAATGTTATTATAAATGTGCTTGTTGATGCTTCATCCCTTGAACCTATGGTTGCTTGTCCTAAAACAAATCGAGGTTCTCCCTGCATTGGTGAAATGTGCACCAATTACAGCTAATGGTGGGCAATTAGTCTGAATCCAGCATCTCTGCTGGCACAAATTGGCAGCTTAACTTTGATTCCTCTGGTTCTGCTGTCATAGCTATAATTGGGTCAAACACTTCAGCAAGGAATGCACTTCCATTGCCCACAGCCCCCTCGGCAAAGCCTCTGTGCCACGTCCAAGGTGCCAGGGAGCAGCTGGTGGCTGCCAAGCCCGGACAGGGCTGGGACTGCACGTGGCACTGACCAGACGTTCCCAGTGTGAATTGGTTTTATGACAGCCCGAGAAGCAGGAGGGAGAGCATGCAGCCCAGTGCATTTTATCTTCTCGTCTCCTTGTGCGAGATGGCACTGACAATGTGGAGAGAGTACCTGCCTTGTTTTGGGGCTGTTCTCTGTAATTTGAGCCCATCCCCGTTCTGAAAACTTCATGGGTTTAAGTGCAAAAGCAGTACAAATTGTTTCCATTTTTCCTGATGGGTGAGACAGAGCAGTGTTTGACCTCCCACATCACATTGCTGACATTTGGCACAGCTGAGTATTTTGAGCACAGATTTCTTGAATGTCAGGCCAGTGCCCTATAAACACAGGTTGCCTTTTGTTGTTTGCTGGGCACAACTGTGTGGGAGAAGCAATAAAGCCACTCTGTAGGCAGGGCACTGAGGAATGCTGCTCGATTTGCATATGAAAACATTTATCCTAATACTCAGAGCTAACATAGCTACCACTGAGGGGTTTCCATGGGCCCCGAAGTCTGGCAGAAAGAGGGTCACACCACCCTCTTCAAATGAACTGCTTCACGTTTAATTAAGTCCACTACCTCCTGGGAAGTTGCAAGCTCCCAAATTCCTTAATTGCCAATCCTGCAACTGAAGCTCAATTGTAAGGTAGGTGTGAAAAATGCAGAATGTATGGCTCTACGCAGATATTTACGACATGTATTATGCTAGGTTGGAAAGTTATGCTGTAGTAACATTTTAATAATATAGTAAATGTAGTTTTGTAATTGAAATTAAGCTTCAGTTGTTAAAATAGAAAATATGTGTGTGTGTGGTATTCGTTTTGCTCAAGAGAAGAAGAAGATAATCAAGGAATTCTTCACACAGAGATAACAATTACAAAAACCCCTAAATCTTCCAGAGGAGAGGAATTTATGGCTTTCCTTATCAACAAAAAACCGAACTTCTCCAAACTCGACTTAGACTCCAAGGCGCCTGGGATTAACAGGAATTCCTCAACAAGTACCGGACAAACTTCTTGTTTTAAATAAATATATGCATATTCATGAAGTGATTTGTGTATGCAACAGGTTACCCCTCTTAAGGAGGGAATTCTTTTTATCGGGGTCCTTCTCCTGGCTCACTTTTGTCCAGAGAGAGGTACCCAGCCCGGGCTGTAACTTTTTGCTGTTATTGTCTCTTTAATTGTCCTAACTCTAATTGTTTAATCTTTATTACTATACTTGTATTATTTTTTTCCATTTTATTTTTAGTAAACTTTTATAAATTTTTAAAACGAGTGATTGGCGTTTATAACAAATGGTAGCAGAGGATGGTTCCTAATACCTCGCTGTGGGTGCTGTAGGAGAATTAGAGTGAGAAGGCGCGTCCTGCCCTGATTAGGCAGTCTCGCTCTGTTCCCCTGGTGTGACCACAGACCGCAGGTTACGATCCGATGGACAAAAAGAGACAATAAAGCAAAGAAAAGGGAAAGAATTTCTAAACCGCGGTAATTAGCCCCTAAGACCAAAGTGTACACGAAGAACAAAGACCCAAGGACAACGGATAGGTAAGTATTGGTTGGGATGAATGTGTGAATGGGGTGGATAAGGGGGGGATGAATGTGTGTGAATGAGAGGCGGGCTGGTTACCCCAGACCTGCTAAGTGAGAGCGGTAGTCTCCTATGCTGCGTTTCCGTCTTTTTCGCGAGAAAAGCGGCCAGTACAGAGACGAAGCGAATGATAAAAGAGTGAGAGAATCCCCCCCAGGGAGGTTGAATTGAATGGGCTGGGTTGAGGGGTTAATATTCAAGAGCACCCAGGGTTGCTGCTGGGTTGAGATATTAATCTTCAAGAGCACCCAGGGTTGAATTAAAAGTCTGCTGGGTTGAGATATTAATATTCAAGAGCACCCAGGGTTGAATGAAAGTCTGCTGGGTTGAGATATTAATTTTCGAGAGCACCCAGGACTGAGTAAAATTTTGCCGGAGTGAGGGTACACCCAAGAGAATCTGGGGTTGGTAACAATGCAGCCGGATTGAGGGGTATCCAAGAACACCGGGACTGGCCAGGGACACCTAAAAGTGTAATAGGTGTGTTGAAAAATAAAAGGTACCTTGTTGTTGTGGTTGTTTTGTTGTGTGTGTGCGTAAGTGAAAAATAAACTTGAGCGAATGGGGACAAATGAAAGTATACGTAATGCAGATTGTTTATTTTAAGCTTTGTTGTAGTTCCTTGGAGGAAAGTGTGTTGTGTTGAGGGGTGGTAAGAGAAAAAGGAGGTTTTTTTTTGAGAGTGTAGTCGAGGGAAAAGTGGTATTTGAGTAGGGGGAGGAAGGTGGAACAGAGGCAGGGGGTGAGTAGATAAAATCTTGAAAAATGGGACAGAAATCCAGTAAGAAATTATCAACAGAGATACCCCAAGATAGTCCCCTGGGAGTTATGTTAGCCAACTGGGAAAAAAAAAAAAAAAAAAAAAAAAAAAAAAAAAAAAAAAAAAAAAAAAAAAACCCTTGTACAAGAAATAAAGACAAAGTAAAGATGATACAATTTTGTATGCTTGAATGGCCAACAAAGGAAATAAGATCTGACCACGTTTATTGGCCTAGATATGGTTCTTTTGAGAAATGGATTTGTCAGGCTTTAAATGTATTTGTAAACTCAAAGGAACCGTTTAATTCAGAAGAAAGAGAATATGCCACGTGTTGGACAGGGGATTTTAGGAAAGTAAAAATCTTTAAGGTATCAGAAATCCCCGAAACAAAACAAGAAAAAAAAAAAAAAAAGGGAAAAAGAAAAAGAATGGGATCCTTTAGAAATGTTACCTCCTCCCTTCCCATTCGCGCCTGCACCGCCTGCAGCCCCAGCACCGGTTTCGGGGCCCAGCGAGCTGCTCCCCTCAGCTCCGCCGGTCCCGGTGCCGGTGCCTGTCCCGGTGCCTGCGCCCACCCCGGGCTCTGGCTCGCCGCGTGTTCCTGCCCCGGTTCCCGTGCCCGCGGCGGCGGCTCTGCAGGCCCCCTCCCCCATCCTGCCCGGTTTGTCCGCGGCCGGTCCGCTGGCCGCGCCCGGCGGGCTCCCGTTAGTCCCGGCTGTCCCGTCTCTGGCCGCTTCTCCCGCAGCGGTTTTCTCGGCCCCATCCCCCGCGGCTTTGCCCGTTCCGGCTACACTGGGCGCTGCCGCCGCTGCCCTGCCTCTGCTGGGAGCGGCCGGCCCAGCCGCCATGAACCACGTGGAGGCTGACCGCACTCCCATCAGGTATCCCCCGGACATGCTGCCCCCTTCAGCAGCTCCGGCAGCAAACCCCGCCCGTGCTCCGCCTTTGGAGGACCTGGCCTCTATGGTATGTCCTCCTCACACCGCCCTTCCTGCCCAGAGCTCCGTTCCCTTAGAAACCGCAGCTCCGGCTCCAAGGAACTCCCTGTCCCTGGAAGATGCTCCTTATAAAAATACTAGAGGTGCAGTTAGGAGGCAGCTTTCTCCTGATTTTTCCTCACCACACGAAAATAAAGCTGCAGAAAAACATTGGAATAAAGAAACTGGTCTATTTCCACTAAGAGAGGTCCCGATGGGAGGGGGTGGTATTGGATTTGTGAATGCTCCCCTGACTTCTTCCGAAGTCCGAAATTTTAAAAAGGAAATCAAAGGGATTTTAGAGGATCCCATCGGCACAGCTGAACAACTTGACCAATTTTTAGGTCCAAACGTTTATACCTGGGAAGAAATGCAGTCTATAATGAAGATATTATTTTCTCAGGAAGAAAGGGAAATTATAAGAGTTGCAGGCATTAAAGCCTGGAATAAAGAACATCCACAGGGGCCCTCTGGAGAAGACATAATGCCAACTGAACCTCCGGGGTGGAGTCAAAATAGTGAGGAGGGGAAAAAACTTATGAATGACTATCGCAATACAATAATCAAAGGAATAAAAGGGGCGGCACCTCGAAGGCAAAATGCTAAAAAGGCTTTTGAGACACAGCAGGGGAAAGAAGAGACCCCAACTGAATGGTTAGACAGACTTAGGAAAAATATAAAACAATATTCAGGAATAGATCCTGAAACTGATGTGGGGAAAGCTTTGTTAAGAATTAACTTTGTAACGAATGCTTGGCCAGATATTAGAAAGAAATTAGAAAAAAATTGAGGATTGGCATGATAAACCATTAAATGACTTATTAAAGGAAGCTCAGAAAGTTTATGTCCGGAGAGATGAAGAAAAAGCTAAACTGAAGGCAAAAATTATGGCAGTCACCATGAGAGAAAACAAGTACAAGAAAAATCAAAACCACACAGACTCTACTCCTAACGGTCGTAGAGACAGAGAAACAGAAAAGAATAAAACCCCAATACAAACCAAACCTCAGGAGCATTTTAGGAATGTCTGTTTTTACTGTCAGGGCGAAGGACATTATAGGAGGGACTGTCCTAAGCGGGCAAAAGATCTGAAAATCTTCAAAGAGATGAGCACAGAAGAAAAATAGGGGTGTCCAAGGCTCTATTTTCTAGGGGACAGATACCATCTGGAGCCTGTGATAACTTTAAAAGTAGGTCCCCAAGAAGAAGAATTGGAATTTGTAGTAGATACAGGAGCAGAAAGAACCTGTTTGTTAAATATTCCAAAAGGTTATAGTGTACCAACAGATAATCTAATACATGATTGTCTAGAAATTATCCAGTACCAGAAAAAGAATGTCAGGGTATGCAGCAGTTGATGGGAAAAACATGCAAACCATTGAAAAGGGGAAATTACCTTCAAACTGGTCAGCTCAAACCTGTGAATTATATGCTCTAAAAAGGGCACTGGAATATTTAGCACACAAAAAGGGAACTATATATACTGATTCAAGGTATGCCTTTGGAGTAGTACATACCTTTGGGAAAATTTGGGAAGAAAGAGGATTGCTTAATTCAAGAGGAAAAGGATTAGTACATGAGGGGCTCATTTTAGAGGTTTTAGAAGCATTAAGATTACCAGAAGAAATAGCTGTAGTACATATTAAAAGTCACCAAAAGGGAGTGACTCCAGAAGTAAGAGGAAATAATTTGGCAGACCAGGAAGCTAAGGATGCAGCAGAAAATGGAACTGAAAGAGTTATGCTAATATTAACTCCAAATGAGGAGAAATTGGAAATTCCAAAATTTAGTGAAGCAGAGGAAAAAGAATTAAAAAAAAATAAGAGGTTTTCAAGATGAATCAGGGAAATAGAAACTTCCTGATGGAAGACAATTACTTAATAAAATACTTACTAGAAGGATATTAGAAGACATGCATCAAAAAAACTCACTGGGGTACTCAGGCTCTGTGTGATCACTTTCTAAGGAACTATGGGTATATTGGGATTTTTGGGATAGCAAAGAAGGTTACTGAAAAATGTATAACTTGCCAAAGGATAAATAAAAAGGTAAGGAGAAAAACCACATCGGGAGGTCGGGAATTAGCTCTAAGGCCATTTCAAAGTATTCAAGTAGATTTTACTGAACTCCCTCAAGTTCAAAGATGGAAGTATTTATTAGTAATAACAGACCATCTAACTCATTGGGTGGAAGCGGTTCCCACTGCCACGGCTACAGCCAACGTGGTAAGTAAAACCCTTTTGGAACAGATTATTCCAAGATATGGAATAGTTAATAGGATAGACTCAGACAGAGGAACACATTTTACGTCAAAAGTGTTACAACAATTAATTCAGACCTTGGGGATAAAATGGGAATTACACACCCCATGGCATCCACAGAGTTCTGGCTGAGTAGAGAGAATGAACCAAACTTTAAAAAGAACCTTAACTAAATTAATAGTTGAAACCCGAATGTCATGGGTACAATGCCTACCTTTAGCCTTACTGAAGATTCGAACACAACCCAAGTCAGACCTGGGAGTGTCACCTTATGAAATGATGTTTAGATTACCTTTTTTGACTACTCTACATGAAAATGCTACCCATGAGGTAGGGGAAGAAAATGTTAAAAAATATGTGACCACCATTGCAAAAACTCTTAAAAATTGGAACTTAAAAGGAATAATCCCCCAAACCACACCTTTAGACTTTAAAATCCCTAATATTCACCCAGGAGAATGGGTGTTGGTAAAAACATGGAAAGAACAATCTTTAACTCCACAATGGGAAGGTCCTTTTCAGGTATTGCTGACGGCCAAGGCTGCGATGCGGACCAGAGGACGAGGGTGGATCCACGCCAGCAGAATCAAAGGACCTGTGGAAGAACCTAAGGAGTAAACAATAACATCTGAACCGGGTGATATAAAATTGACTCTTTAACGGGGAATGGGTGGTAATGAACTAGGAAGACCTGAATGATCCAAGAAATATACACAGGATCACACCTAACTGGGAAGTAAGACCGAGTTACATCAGTAGTTTCAAATACTGCCTGGACAAACTTTGAGGTGCCTCCGGTACCCTCCTTGGGAAGGAATACTGCCACCACAGACAGGAGGATCAGGACTGTTTCGGACAAAAAAAACTCCTGTATTTTGGCCTTAGCCTGTGATTTATACAAAGAGGAGGGCGGATTACAACCTCAATCAGTGCCACGTAATATACCCTGTTTGATTCACCCAAATACTGGGCATGTTAGTTGGGTTAAATGTAAATGTTTGAATTGTGGGAATAATTGGTATTGTAGTTCACACAAGCGACGCCCCCATTGCAAGAAGTGTCGAGTGTCAACTAGATCCCCTATCCAAGCAGAGCTCGAAACAACTGAAATAATAACTTTATTTTGTGGATGGGAATTATTAGTGCCTGTTGAATGGGAAATAGCTGAGGAACAGTGGGAGACCACCGTTAAGGAGTGTCAAAAACGATTTGCCTGGAAATTAGCTAAGAGAAAGTGACAAAAGAAGAGAGGGCAAGACCAGATTGGCCTCTATAATCGCCACCAAGAAGATCACATACACCTGCTGTGGGTTGCAACCCCATAGGCATGGGAGGTGGGAGTATAAGCCATACTGGACCTCTCCTTTTTCTGTCACTCATTTTCTGTCTTTTCCCTTTTGGGATATTGACAAAGCCATGCTACAGGTGTTACCAGAAGCTGTATATGGAAAGACACCGAGGCTCCTTTTTTATCTCGCACACTCATGTCAACAGTCACTGTTATAACCCATCCAGATTAGGAAACTGCATGCACAGTGGACAAAAGTACTGGATTACTGAGAATTTAGGAATAAGTGGTAACAGGGCGAGAAGTGAATGCCCAAAAGGGGAAAAATAGATTTGTTTCACATACGCTATTGGGAATAAAGCACAGGATCTGGTAAAAGAGCAATTGATAAACAAAAAAGCTAAGCCAGCACCACCACCTAAACCTGTACCAATCTCACTTGACAATTTGTATACCAATGCTGAATACTAGCTGGTGAGATAACGTGTTGGAAATAGAATGGTGGAAAAAGCTAGGCTTCTTCCTGTTATGCGCTACAGCTGGTCTAATATTCCTTCCTTGTTTGATCCCCTGTTTCATTCGACTCATCACCAGTGTAGTTCAAGGCATGCAATTAGTGACCATGGATCAAAAATTAGATACAACAAAAACGGTGCAAAAGATTATGGTATTAAAGAAACAAAATAATATAGAAGACCCCTTTCCAGCGGCTAGATTGATTTATGAAGAAAATGAACGAAAAGTGAAGACTAGAAAGCAGTAAATATTGCTCGAGCCAAAATAATTATAAAAAGAAAGAGGAAGGATTGTGAAAAATGCAGAATGTATGGCTCTACGCAGATATTTACGACATGTATTATGCTAGGTTGGAAAGTTATGCTGTAGTAACATTTTAATAATATAGTAAATGTAGTTTTGTAATTGAAATTAAGCTTCAGTTGTTAAAATAGAAAATATGTGTGTGTGTGGTATTCGTTTTGCTCAAGAGAAGAAGAAGATAATCAAGGAATTCTTCACACAGAGATAACAATTACAAAAACCCCTAAATCTTCCAGAGGAGAGGAATTTATGGCTTTCCTTATCAACAAAAAACCGAACTTCTCCAAACTCGACTTAGACTCCAAGGCGCCTGGGATTAACAGGAATTCCTCAACAAGTACCGGACAAACTTCTTGTTTTAAATAAATATATGCATATTCATGAAGTGATTTGTGTATGCAACAGGTTACCCCTCTTAAGGAGGGAATTCTTTTTATCGGGGTCCTTCTCCTGGCTCACTTTTGTCCAGAGAGAGGTACCCAGCCCGGGCTGTAACTTTTTGCTGTTATTGTCTCTTTAATTGTCCTAACTCTAATTGTTTAATCTTTATTACTATACTTGTATTATTTTTTTCCATTTTATTTTTAGTAAACTTTTATAAATTTTTAAAACGAGTGATTGGCGTTTATAACAGTAGGGCTTGGAGATTTTCCCTTTCCTCCCTCCTCGTAAACAGCAGCAGCCACAGCAAGGAGTGTGCGGAGCAGTTGATGCGCTGGCAGTGATGGATGAGAAGCCCAGGGAGACAGCAATAACGTGGCAGGTTGGCTGTGGTTTTTAGCTGTCTGGGAAGGAGGCAGAGGGGCTCTGCCTGCTCACCATCTGGATGAGGCACCGAGAGGTGCCGAGCTTCACGTGAGCGCAGGAAGAAGGGGAGGGTGCTTTTCACTCGTCGGAGATCAGAGCTGACACTTGGATGTGTTCAGGGTGCCATCTACCCTGTCTAAATATTTATTTCTTGTGCTGTGCTCAGTCTAATGCAATGAGACTACAGTGTGGAGGGCTGCCATATCCTCTTAGCTCTGAATTTGTCTTGCAGGAAGAGGCTCTGCTGCCCCCAAAGCATGCATGCATCTTGCAGGCGAGGAGGAAGGCTGGAGCACCAGCTCCCGTTCCTGCAGCCTGGCCGTGCGTCCTTGCTGCTGTCAGTGACATCCCGCAGCACTGGCTCCATGCACTACCTTGGCCTTCGTCACCTGCCACTTAGGGTGAGCCCGATTCCTTTTCGTTAGGAGGAGGATAAACGAGCCAGCGTCATCTCCTGAAATATGAAAATGGAAATGGACTTCTACTGGTGTTGGCTTGTTGTACCATTTCCACAGAACAATAATGCCCTCTGCTTGTTTGCCTGACACTCCTCCAGCGGAAGAGCAGTGTGCTGTGGCAATGCAGCCTGAAAACCTCTGCAGAGCAGAAACATGTTCGGTTTGAGTGTGCTAACCCGAAGTTAAATTACCCATTGTGTGTGCACAGTGAGGGCGGGACGGCTTACGAGAAATTCGGTTGTTTTTGTAAAAATCATGTGAGTCCCTTGGACCTGGGCAAGATACAGAGTTGAATTTGTTGAGCATAGCACACCCACTGGAGCCTGTTGTCATCAGTCCTGCATGCAGTACCTGTGGCCCTGGTGTGCAGGTGTCTCTGTGACACACTCGTACAGAACTCAAACACTCCTTGCATAAAAACACATTGAATGAAGAGGGTGTACAGTGTTTTACTTGAAAGAATGCTTATTCTGCTCACCTCAAGCATGATTGTGATAGTTTCATTTGGTTCTTTTTTCTTGCAGACTTAGTAATTTTTTTAATAGAATGGTTAACTTGGATTCACCACCCCATTGTGTCTGTAGTTCAGACTAAAACTGTTTCAGATCAATAACGTGGAGAGCAATTGTTCAGGCTTCTCAGCGTGGACGAGCTAAATCATCACGGGCTGTTCTTGTAGCTCTGTATGTTAGAGCAGCATGTGGAGGGGAGAAGCTGAAATACAGTTAAGGAGTGGCTTGACCCCCATGCAAGCAGTGCACTGTTAGGTATTCTGATTTTTTTAAAGTAAAATTTACCTCATTTTGGCTTTATAACCCATTCTTAGATCTGTTGTAGGCATTTAATAAATTTAAAGCAACAGTGATGCTTCCAGTTCTATAAAGGAATTACAGGAGCAATCCCTGAAAAAATTGTTTTGCATTCGTGCATTTACAAATCAATTTTCATGATCTTGTTTAATATGTGTACGACTGCATATGTTCACTGTGGGATTTACAATATTTACTGACTGAGTTGAACATCCTTTTAAGTTGCTCTCACAATTTAATGCCAGATAAGTAAAAATGCTTGTGATTTACAGGCACCATTGGTGACTGAGAACTGGTAATCCCAGCAAAGAGCAGAGGGGCTGTCAGCTGTGGACTTGGTGTGTGTTTTGGTAAGGTGTGTGAGTCCATGAGTGGTGATAGATGAGGGGCATTGGGTGAAAGACTGTCCCCCTTTCAGCCAGCCATTCCCAGGAAACATTTTTGAGATGCCATGTTGTGGTTTTTTTCCTTGTCTGAGAAAATAACATTTTTTTAAAACAGCAGCATAAAGGTTGGTGCTCTGTGTCAGGCAGGGACAGGCATCTGGAGGGGCTCAGACCCAGAGGCTCATGTGCTGCAGCACAGCAGCGGGGCAGGCTTGACAAGCTGTGAGGGGACCTTGCCTCCTCATCCTGTGATGAGAATGAGGGTAAGAGACAGTGGAAGCAATAGTAATACTTAATTAAAAGGTACACTATTGTCCCCTGTGTATATTTGCAACTGTGTATAATGTAATTAACATTACTTTCAAGATGCATGGAAAAATACCTGCTCCTCTGGGGACTTGGTAAGCAGCTAAAGGACTTTGTGTGCAATGCCACCTCCTTTCTGAAGTAGCTAAATGGAAAATCAGTGTTGAAGCAGAGCAGCAAGGCTCATTAGGCTGTATAGCTGCATTACACAGTGGGTTCTATTTGTCTGAGCTGGGCTGGGGGAGCAGGCTGTGCTCCTCTCCCTGCCTTGGATGCTCTGTTGGCCAGGCCAGGTCCCTTGACCACGGTGCCACAGCAGATCTAGAGTCCCCTGGGTGCCAGCCCATTCCAAGGGAGCCACAGCGACCCTCTGCACCTGCATCCTGCCTTGCCAGTGGCTCTGGGATGCCAGGGCGAGATGCCCCAGATCTTCCACTTGTCAAAAGATGGCACAGGAAACTTGCTGGATGCTCTCCCTTATCTTTAGCAGATAAACTAAAACACAGGGTGGAGGAGAGAGAATGGGACTGCAGGAGAAGCAAGGGAAGCTTGCATGCTGCTGCTGCATGGACCTCAGGCTCTCACTGTGGTGTCAACCTTCACATGTGTGGGTGGAAAAAGTACCCAGTGATAGACAAGCTGTTCTGTGCTGTCTTTGTGGCTGAAAATTTACTGTACTTCTGCTTTATAAGTTTGTAAAAGTTCTTACAGAAGCCCTGACCCTGCCACCCCCCAGCAAACAAAGTTTGATGCTCTTAGGGATTGTAACTAGAGCCTTTTGTAAAGCTCCCAAAAAAGGTGCTCTGCTTAAATGCATGTATTTTATCACTCCAGTATCTTTCTACTATCTTTACTTAGTTTACACCTCAGAGATTGTTTGTAATTCTTCACTTTGTTTGCATGAGGAATATTAAAAAAAGGTGTTATTCCTAGCTCTGTGTGAGATCGCCCTGTTTATGAAATCACACCAGCTTGAGACACAATTACCACAAATAATTGCCAAGAATGCTTGCTCTAAAAACAAAATCTTCTAATTATTGTTGGCAATGCATTTCACAAATGAAGGTTGGCTGCTTAAGGCTGAATATTATGTTTTCGTACTCGATTATCAGGCATTGAGACTGTGAACTCCAGTAAGATGTTATCCTTAAGTGACATTCTGTTTAACTGAAGGAATGAGAGGAGCAACGTTTTTGGTCCTTCGGGTGATGGGGACAAAGAATTTCGCAGTCATTTCATCATCATTTATATCATCCCAGAGAGGTGCCACAGTGAACAAAAAAACCAAACACACACAGCCAGAAAAACCCTGTCCTTTCTGGCAAAGACTTCAGAAAATGTGGTTCTGTAGCAGGAAACCACGCTGAGGTTATTTTTCAGCTGCACCTGGTGTTGCTGCGCCATGGATGCCTCGTCCCTTTGCTGTGTGGTGGGTGACAAAATGGGCCCCCCTGTGCCCCTCTGAAGGATTAACTCTGCCTATCACATGGCAGAGTTGCTTTTGATTCCTTTAGTGTACTTCTCTTCAAAATCCTAATTCCGTATACAAATAGATGTGTCTGAGATTTTTATCCAAGTAAGAAGCAAATGGCTAAAGGCAAGCCAGAATTTGTGGGAATTGTTTTGGAAGGAAATTCTCAGGTTATACTGAAAGGCATAGACACATTCCTCTTTCATCAAGATAGATAGTCGGGCTGCAGAGAGGGGTGAGGGATAAGAAATGGAAACTGAAAAAAGGGTTTTTCATTACACCTGCTGCCTTGAGAGACAAGGGGACATAGGAGAATGATGCTACTAATCATTGATAGTGTGGGGTCTTGCCTGTTACATCCATCTGGTCAGATAAAAAACTGGCATTAGCTGAGAATTTGGTGCTGAGTCCTTGCTCTTTGCAGGGGTTGGACAGAAAGGGCTGTTTCCTCTGATGATGAAAACTGGCAGGTTCTGGGGGGCTCTGCTGGGTGCTGCCCTAACCCTGGGAAGCTCAGCAAAGGGCTGGATAATGCTGCACTGTGCTCTTGCACGGGTTTCTGGCAGGCAGTCAGCTGCTGGAAGAGTTCATGGCTTTAATCTCAATAGCATTTTGTTACTGTTTACCCCAATGACTGGTGTATGCTTTTGTTTTTAGATATGGGTGCTGGTGGGGCCGTTTTTCCCACCACTCCTTTCCTTCAGGAAAGCCTTTCAGCCTGTCAAAATGTTAAAACCAAGGTGGACCATTTCCCTTGGAAAGCAATCTGCCCTGAGTTGTTAATGATGAGAGAAGTGGTCACTGGAAATGTAGGATTTTAGGAAGAATTCTGATGAAAATCAAGAGATTGGGAGAAATACTGACTGCCAGAGATGGTTGGGTTGCTTTGCTGTGTGCTGGAGGATCTGTCTCTTAGAAAAAGTGGCGAGTTTTGATCCTGCCAGTGCAGGAGCAGTGCTGCCATGGTCATTTCATGGTCAGAAAAGCTCCTCGCTGTGGAAGGAAAGGTTTGGGTGCTGTAATGATAAAAGTTTCTGTAACTTCAAGCAACCATGAAGCAGAATAGCTACTTTTGTATCTTAAATTTATTTCCAAGATACAGTGTATGAGCTCTTTTTTTAACTGTGCAAAATTCCTGTGTAAGCTGTGACTCTGCCATACCAAAGCATCCAGTCTAATATTCAGATGCTGAGTATCTGCAGATTCACCTAATTCCGGTTTTATTTCCTTTCAAAATCAGTGTTGTGGTGTTTTGCATTCCTGAAACCCAAACTCCAGAATTGCTGTGATTTATGGGAATTTCAGCTTTGATAAAAAGGAAATTGTAGCCCATAAACATTAAATGAATAAAACCAAGGAAAGCTCTGAATATATATATGTGTGTGTGTGTGTGTATATATATATATATATATACACAAAGATAGATACCTTGCGTGCATATGTATATAACACACATGATTCTGAGGAAGTCCACTCCATGGTGATGCTGATGTGGTTAAATTAAAAGCATTAAAAATGTCACATTTAAAATGCAGTGTCTTCACTTTAGGAAATATATTATCTTGGATGCCTATAGATGTTTCACTGAGTGCAATTCCAGGTCAGAAGTTCTTTTCCTCTCACAAATACAGCATAGAGATGTAGCAGGATGTGCTTAAAAACAATTCCTTTGTGGAGAATAACTAACTGAATTTACTGCAGAGGAAGCATTACTTACTGACAGAAATATGGCAGAGCTCTAGACGTGTGCTTTTGGTTGCTGAGCTAATTGAGAAAATTAAAGGATGATTCTCTTTGGCATGAAGTGCCTGCTCATGCATTGGGCTGGGAGCCTCATGCAGCCTTCTTGGAATTCCCTGGGAAGGGAAGGAGCTGGGGGCTCTGCAGGGCTGGACTCAATGTTTGTTTTATTCTGTGTTGTTCTCACTGGAGTTGTTCTCTTTGAAACTGGAGAATCAGTTAACAAGTAATTTATTAACTGGACAGTTTTCTCCATGTTTAAAAGCTTGCTCTATGCCTGTGCACGTCTGGCTCCTGCCAGCTCCGAGGCATTTGTGCATCTTAAAACATGTGAGCAGCTCCCAGAAGTCAAGGGCATTGCTCACGTGCTTTGGGAGCTTACGGGACTGAGACCTCAAAGAAAACCTGGTCTAAATCTGAGACTGACTCATCTGCCAGCCATCCTGTTACACTGAGTAGGTGCTTTAGGTGAAATTTCTTGCGGGATGAGGCTCTAAAAAGTGGAAGGAAAGAGCCAAAGTGATGTGCTCAAAAGCAGCATTTGATTTGGGATAACTCCCATCTTTAGGATCCCCCCTTGGAGCTCCCCAATCTTACTGTGAGCTAAATCTTCAGCCTTGTTAATGTGTATGATCCTAAGGATTCTGAGTCAGTAGCCATTTCTGGAAATGCTGGCTAAAAGAAAAAAGAGATGGGGAAGAAAAAGAAAAAAAAAATGCCAGGAATAAAGGGAGCAAAAGCTAGCGTGAGTAAATGGTTTTAGACAGAGAGTGAAATAAGTGATGGACAGTTTTCCTTATTTTCTTATAAGCTGTTCATCAGCGTAATAACATGACTGGTGTGGCATGGCCTTTAGCTGGAGTGGGCTGGCAGGGAGCCACTGGATCTCACTTGTTTTTTGCTTAGGCAGGGCATTGTCAAAGGACACAGTGGCTCCTCGCTGTAAATCTCACTGCTATTTATGCTGCAGCAGCGTGCGTGAGTCCAGGCAGGACTCATCTTTCATGAGGATTTTTTTAAACACTGACCAATAATCCATAGGGTTTGAGCATGGTCTCTTCCCTCTCTAGTCAACATCAAAAGAAGATCCCAGCGTGCTGAATAGGGATTTTTCTCTCTGCTCTGTGGCTGGGGGTGTAAAGCAGAGCACAGTTCAAAGATCTGCGTTGCTGAAATTGCCTTGTAATGCTTTATTCATATCTTTGATACTGCTTGACAGAAGGCAAATTTATTCATTCTGTTGCCTGGCTGTGATAGAGAGATTAAGTCCTAGAGTAAGTAAGATAAGTAGTTTGCAGAGATGCTGTTTAAGCCTTTACCTGTTTTTGGGCTGCAGGAGGACAGGGAGGCCAACAGAAGTGGCCCTTTGGAGATCACCCAGCTCAGGTTCCTGCTCCAGGAAAGCCCCAGCACCAGAGTGGGTGACTTAGGCTGGTACAAGGAGCATCACTGCAGGCAGGGATGGGGCCCTTCTTCTTGTTGGAAGACAAGAGTGGGCAGCTGTTGACCCCCTCTCTGCTAGCCCAGGGAGCCCCAGACACCTCCATGCCTCTGGTAGCCCTCTGGCCACTGCACACTGTTAACCTGCACCCCAAGGCAGAAACTGGCCCTTGGCTTATCAGACCTCACTAGGCTTCTGGTCGAGTCCATCCACAGGTTTAGCAGGATCCCTCTAGAGCTGAGTTTCAGCTGTTCCCTAGGTTGTCACCTGCCATGATTTGCAGAGGACTGCTCAGAGTTGGCACCTGTGTTGCTGAGGATGGTGCAGTTTCCTCCTCGTCCTTCACTGCTTGGAGATGGATGTCAGGAGGATGGGTGACTCACCCAGTGCTCCCCATGCCCCCCCTTCCCTAGGGGTGGGGAGGACACCAGTCCTTCCCAGATGTCTGGAACCTCCCCCGGTCACCAGTTTTTCACAGGTGTTTTTCCAATTTTCAGTTTTACAGTTTGGATTTTTTTTTTTGTTGAGTAAGTGATGTGACACATACACAGAGGAGATATTACAAGCTGTAAGGTTTCATGGTGTATCAGGAGTGGAAGAAAGCAGATCTAGCTGTTGGCAGCAAGTATTAAAAATGAAGCAGGTTTAGAAAGGATTATTTCTGCCTTTTTATTTGGAGAAATGATCTCTCTTTAAAAGTTAGTTACTAATATGCCCCGTGACTATACATTTATCCCTACCCCTAATAAAGGATTTTATCATTAATATGCATGAATATTCACTTACCTTATAATCCAATCAGAGACAAATCTCCCCCTTTAAATGCGAAGTGTTCAGCAGAACAGGGACTCCTGGATAATTTGTTGAGTAAGGTGGCTCCAACACAGCAGAACAAGTTTAATTTTCTCTATGCTCTTTGGTGCAGCAGAAGTTGCCTTTTGCTGTATAATTTGTGTTTTCATACGTACATCGTGGAGAGGTGGGAAAAACGGATTGAATGCATTGGGCAGACTTGGAGGCTGAGGGGTTTGTTGGGTATGGGGAAGGAACTGACTGAGGAGCAGTGGGAAACAGGGCTGCCCAGGGAGAGCAGGCAGACCACAGCTGAGCCAGGCTTGTGGACAGAGAGTGCTCTCTTGCCCCTGATATTTGGCTTATCTTTCCCTAGGGCTTTTACCCATCAGAAACCAGTACTCAGTTTGCCAGCCTTATTTTTACTTACACTCAGCTGAGTTTTGGTTTTTCTTTCAATAAATGCCAACTGATTCTGCAATTCACTTGTGCAATTTCAGAGTGGTACTTTTTCCCCCGATGTGACTCTGTTTCTCCCCAGTGTTACAAATTTTAGCAAGTCGGTAAAATTACTCCATGATCCACTTAATAGCACAACAGCCTGAAACTGCTTTTCTATTTTTTTTTTCTGTCATCTGCCACTCTGGCATTTCTGATGTTTGAATCTTGAAGTGCAGCTGCCAGAACAGAAAAAACTTGTGTGCCCACCCAGTTGGGAAGGTGAGGAAAATGCTGGGAGCAGAGTCTGTCCCAAGCTATAATGTGATACTGCTGTTTCTTACAGCTTCTAGCAGTTCAAGCAGAGTGTGCACTCAGGACCTGTGTAATGCTTCCCAGTCTCAATCGTGGCTCCTAAAGTGGTGACAGAGGAGAGGAGTAAATGCCACTCAAAGAAATATGTCCTTTTATTAGGGCCTGACCTACCTGTCCCTGAATTAGGGGAATCTTTGCAGAGCCAGGTTCCAAACTCTTCCCTTCCTGCGTTGCCCACTGGTCATGGCAGCAGTGCCAGCATGGGCCAGACGTGGCAGTAAATCCACTAGCTCTCTCTGAAGCTCAGGAGGTCCCAATTTCCTGAAGTGTGGCACTCTGGTGTACTCTAAAACCCTTGGAAGCTGAAGGGAAGAGCCAAGTGCTTTGCTTTCTGTCTACCTAGTGAAGCACGCAGGGCATCCCTCCACCACTGCTGCTTTGTTCATGGATTTGTAACTTCTTCCAAGGCAGGGATTTCCACCATCCACCCATCCCTTCCTTCCCCTTCCATCCCACCTCTCTCCACAATCCCTGCCTCTCCTACCACCGCTGTTTAATTGGTGCCTCAGAGCTCCGTGCTGGGACTCCGCCAGTAGAATTTGAATCTCATTTTGCCACGTCTGTTTCTTGTTATTCCTTGGGCAGAGGATAACACTGGGGTGTCTGTTCCCCCCAGTTTTTGTGGCTCTTGTGCTGAGCTAGAGGTGTGAGGTCGTTTTGGTTTTGTTTATACCTTGGCTTTATCAAGGACATTGTCAGGGACTAGGGACTGGTGTAGGACTGGTGTTGCTCAGATCTTACAGGACCCTGATGCAGTATGGGCTGTTCAGGGTGAATGTCTGGGTGTCTCATTTACTTCTTGCATTTAGGGTGTGCCTTAAAGCCTCTGGAGCCTAAAGAGGGCAGCGGGATGCAAAGCAAACCTTGCCCGTAAGCACTTGACTCTTCCTGCAGCTCCTCTTGAGGGTCCGTGCCTGGAGGAACGTGGGGGTTGAAGGTCTCCATTCCTACAGAATCACTTGGGAAGGCAAAAGAAAACTAAATTTCCTGCTAAGTCACAAAAGCCTAAAGGTGTGCGCCGAAATGACCCCAGTGCCACAGAAGCTCCAGGCAGGGATTAGGATTAGGGATTTACCAGGTCACCTAACACGCTCCTCCTTTCAAATTGCTTGTGCCACGCTGGTGCCTCTTGGTTTGCAGCATTCAGAAGGGCCCTGTGGTGAGGGACAGTGCCTTGCCAAGAGGTGAGCTGGCCTGAGGTCTGGTGCTGTTTCACATAATGGGGTCAAAATTGCACATGGGGAGAGCATTTAGAAGGAGGTAAAAATAAACCAGCTAAATATTTGGTAAACCTGTAGCTGCTCAAAATGCTGATGGCTTGATTATTTGTCTTTGTCTAGTTAAATGGTGGAGTTTTTTTAATCTCTTGCTACCAAATGACTGATCGCAAAGAGGCTTACAGTAAAAAAAATACATATTTAATTTGGAAAAAGTCTTGCAGGGAGGAATGTATTTTTGCTGGTTTGCACAATAAAAGAGCAAACCACTTTTCATTCTTGCCTGATTTCAAAGACAGAAAATTGTCATTTTGCCATGAAAGGCTGTTTTTGCTGACACAATTGGTAGTTTAGCTCTGCTTTGATTTCCTATTCTAAATATGTTGCAAGATTATAGGGTGCATCCCAAGAAATATTCAGCAATTTTTTTGCTTTTGAATTGCTTAAAAATTAAGATAATGATTATGAACATGGCATAAGTCTATGCAAGATGTATTTTGTTTCCCTCTCCTTGACACTGAGTGCGTGCACTGTTGGGATGATATTTTATTACACGACAGCAATTCTGGGACGATATTTTGAGTGTATCAGTAATTAATTCAAAACTAAATGTGAGACCAGAGTCTCAACTGGTGTAAAGTCAATGTCATTCCATAGAAGCCAGTAAAGCCATGCCAGTTTGTCCAAGATGGAGATGTGCCCTGTGGCTATTTTCTCCAGCTGTCCATAGCACAGAGCTGGTTTTGCCACCACAGGTAAAATTTATAGGTATATGAGGAACAGAAGAGGAGCTCAGTAATTTAAAATTGTGAGGGAACTCTAAATTTAAATACTTGCCCCTCCAAAACAGGCAGAGACAGCTAATCATGATTGAGATCATCTCGTGTATTGATGACTGCATATTTCCTCAATGGTTTCCCAGCAATACCTTGCTATAGAAAAGATCACCCATTTCTGCTTCAGCTGGAGCTGGTTTGGGACAGGCTGAGCCTCTCAGTAGCTTTCCTCAAATCACCTTTCCAGTGAGCACAGGTTGTGCTGCTCAGCATGGCCACAACCATTTTTTTTTAATTGAAAAGGTGTTGCTGAGGCAGGAGGGACCACTCTGGTCTCCCTCCTCCCCAGTTGTAAGGACCTGTGACAGAAAGTGGATGCACTGCACATTTTTTTACTTTCCCAGTTTCTCAGTGAATCAGGAATAAGAATTGTTTTTAAAGATGGAAAACATATTTTTCTTAAATCTTATTTGTACAAATGATGGATCTGTTTTGGTATTTCCACCATTACCCTTGCAAAGGAGGAAAAGACAGGTATGTACATCCAGTAAGGGAGGGTGGGAGCCTGAAAAATGCTACTGGACTATAACAGGAAATGTAGAGTCAAGGTAGAGGTACAGGCCCGTTGGAAATACCTCTGTTACCATGGCATTAAATTAACCTTGAGGTTTCACAAGTTCATTACATGCAGCTGTTTACACTGGCTTTTTCTGAGAGGTTTTATTCAGGGTGAAATCCATAAATGTACTATTTATACAGGCAAGGAACCCCTCGTGGTGAGGGTTGGGGTTTTTTGCCTACTTATTGATGGCAAATGCTTGAAAATGTGTTGCAGATCGAAATGTAAAAAAATACAGCTTTTGTTTATATGGAGTCACTCTTGCAAATGTCATGTTTGCATATTTTGAAATTAAAAATCAATACACCATTACATATCAAGAAAGAATATTTCACAGCATCTGTTGTAAAAAGGTTATGGATTTCCTCATTAGCAGCTGGCTTGGAATAGAGTGAGAAGGAATGGGGCTGTTGGCAGGGCACTTTGGGAATGTGCTGCTGAGCCTGGGCTTGGGAACACAAATACCCCTCTGCTTTTGGGAGGTTGGTCACTCTCTGACTTGGTGCCTTGTATATCCCTTCTCAGGCCAAATCAGAACTGCTTGTTCTTGTTGTACTTTATGTATCAGGTAGGGGATTAGTATTTTTTCTTGTAAGTAGCTACTGATGCTAATTTTCCAGGATAGAGCTAGAGGATTGAGTCTTAAATCCATTAAAAAAAAAAGAAAAAAGAAAGAAAGGTAAGACAAACTAGGAATGAAAATGATAAAACTCAAAGCCTCTTCCTTTTCTTCTTGTCTTTGTTTAACCAGTCAAGGCAACTTAGTCATAAAAATGTGTTTTGCTTTGTGTATTTTGCTTTCACAGTGTTTCCCTGTGTGTCAGTGGATAGGCTGGTGCAAATCAAATCCTACCTGCAGCTGTTCAGTGTGGTGGATGCAAGGGCATGTTTTTATTAAGAACAGACACCAACAGCCCTTTTAGCAGAAAACCACAAATAACTGCTTGCTGGGGAATGAATTATTCTTCTTGAGTTAAAGCCAATGATAATGTATTGAAGTAAGAATTTCCTTGTTGTTACAAGAATGATGTTTTTTGGTGGTCAGCATGTAAGATTTATGCTATGATTCACCTATTCACGTCTTTGATTTTTAGGAACACAAATTCTATACGTGATGTGCCACAGAATACAGACTTGACTAGCCCTAAATTCTTTGTTGAATGGATGTGTGTGACTAATTCCCTGTCTGGGACAGAAGCAAACTGTTCTCTTCATTAATCATAGAGGCTCCTTATTGGCCACCAGTTCCAAGTGATCTCATTTTTGTGCATTTCTTTGAAGTTTCTGGAACGAGCCAATGCATAGAGATATCTGTAGGCTGTGTTGGATTAGGTTAGCTGCTGGACAGATAAGTTTGTAGCACAACATCTTCTAGAACTGATCTGGGGTTGCAGTCTCACCTATCTTTCTTTCCAACCATTATGTATTTTATCAGCCTTCACCAATTTTATAAAATCTCCCAGGACCAATCTCCTTTTTATGTCTGTAGGAGATCATTGTATAGATGAAATGAGAGAAAAGAAAAACCAATTAAATAAAATATTTGGCTAGTATCTTGGCACCCAGGCTTGAAGCTTGAGAACTTGTAGGTTTTTATGTCTTTTATCTCTAAAATGATTTGATGGGACTGTAAGAAAACGTAAGGGTTTGAGCAGTTTGTGCTCTTCAGAGGGGTGACACCTCAGCATCGCTTGGGCATTTTTGGCTTGTGTGTTGAGTTTGGCCCTTGCTTTTGGTCGCTGGTCCTCAGGCTGTGGAGATGTGCTGGTAGCCAAAGGAGCAGGAGCAGCTATGCTGTCCTTTGGAGATGTGATGGCAGTGAAGCCACATCTTTAGTCTGTACCACAGCCATTATCCCTCCTTTCTGGAGGGTGAGAGAAGAGGACACAAGTGGTTATTTACACAACTCAATCATGTGCTTCCTTATCAGGCAGTTCCAACCAATAATCCCTAAGCTCAGCTGTCATTAACTTTGTGCTTGTGGAAGATTGAAAAATGTACTAAAAAAAAACCCAAACATGAAAGAACAAGCACACAAATACATTTAAAAAATACATTAAAAAAAAAATACCAACCCCTAAATGGAAAAGGGGAATTATTGCTTTTCTGCTGGAAGACAGTAAAAATCATGGTCACACAAATGGTATTGTTAACCCCTTGAAGTGAGAGAGTTTGGTGAAATGCAAATGACCATTACTCAAAAAGCTGCTGAGAAGGTAAAGTGACTGCGTGTGCTGGGATAGATGGTCACTGGGTAAAGATCTGTTGTGCAGTGAGTCGTGTGGCAATAAAAATAGACGGATAAATGCAGGTCAGCAGAGGAGATAAGACAGGCTATATAATGCCAAGCCACCTTCTGAGGGAATATATAAAACCACAAGAGCCTTTGCAACAGATGACATGAAAACTTACAGCATTGGTGTTTTCCACACAACAGCAGCGCAAATCTTTTTTTTATTAACTAAGTTGAACTTTAAAATTATGTTATGACCAAAAATCAATAAAGAGAAACTGATTTAAGTTCATCCAAGTGTGAAGGGGTTTATTACCAGTGCTACATCACTCTAATGATGTACTCTTAAAAATTTGGTTTTGTGATATATTACATCTATTATTGCTAAAAGGATAAAACTGCAAAGCAACAGTGGACATTAATAAATCAATTTAAAGAAAAATGGGCAGGTAGCCAGGGGAAAACGAAATCCAATTTGCAGTTTTTAAACACTGTGCAATTGTAATTTATGCAAATGACACCCACGCCAAGGCCCTGGGTTTTCAGTTGCTAATGGGATTCTCTCCTTTTGTTTGTTTGGCCTAGGATAATCCTCCTCAGAAGCTGCGCTGTGAGAGTGCACTGATATGTAATATTTCTGCAGCTAATTTTCTCACTTAACCTTCTAGATAGATCCACACTATAAAAACAGCCCACAGGGCTTTGTTGATCAGGTTGCATGAAGCATTTCTTGGAGCTGTTAAAACACAGAACATCTGTCTTCCTGTCTCTGTTTCCATCCTTGTCCTGCTTTTCAGGCGTGTGCCGTGCAGAGAGGTGCTGAAATGGTGCTGTCTTTCTGCTCATTAATTAATACAAGAGTTAAAGTACAACCTGTGCTGGTCTGGTTTTGAACAGTAGCTAGGAAAATATTCAAAAACATACCAAAAAATGTCTTTGTTGTCTCCACCTAATTGATAACCAAAGTGGACTTAGCAATGGGGTGTATTTTTGGCAAAGCAAACTTTGAATTCCTGTTGGGAAGCATTCATTGCCCTGTCCCCTGATGCTGTCTGCTTGCAGTCTGTGCTCTTCACAGAGAATTACAAAAGATCCTCTTTGCCTGCGACCTTTCTTATTCTAATGGCATCTGACAGTGAAAAATGCTAGGATTTTCAAAGGAGCCTGGGAATTTAATTGGACATCCACCTCTTTAAAACTCCTTCAGCAAGCCAGGCTTATTTATTTTTATTAATATGCTCACAACTCTAGGAGAGAGCAACAGCCGAAGCCAATGCGCGTCCATGATTACAGAGAATTTGTGAGACGCAGGCATTGAAAGAAGGTGTCGATGAATAAATGTGCTTTTGCCAGCCCCGCTCTAGCAGCTCTTCAGTCTGCATTTAGTCCAGGGGCTTCTTCATTAGGGCACTGATGTAGGGGACAAGTGACACCCTGGCAGTGGCAGCGTCAAGCTCCACGTTGATTATTTCCTAAAGATCACCATGCCAAAAGTGCTCGGATCCAGGAAGGAAGGAGTGAGGTTTCTACTCTGGTTCTACTTCTCCTTAGAGGAGATGCTTCATCCCAGGTGGGTCAGGTCTGTCCTGCTCTCTTGTGCACATGCTCACCCTGCAGAGCTGGCAAAGATGAGGAGCTCTAAAAAAATGCTTGCCTTTTTTTTAATGCCTGCGTTGCGAGACAGGTCTGTTGAGTATTTGTGTCTGTATTTCTTACTTGCTGAGTGCTGGCCAATATTGTGAGAGGACTCAGTGAAATTAAATTTTTAAGAGGTTGTTTGTGGGTCTTTTTAATAGCATGTAGTGCTCAAGGAATATGTATTCAAATTAGTTTCTGTAGTGTCCTCCAACTGCCCCCTCTAAGCTTGGGGAAAGCTAAATAAAACATAGATGCTTTTGGAAATTATTTTCAGCACCAAATAGGACTGGGATCTTTGCTTTCTCTCATGTAATCTCGAGCTTGTTAGCAGCCACTTTAACTTCTTGTTAAATCAGTTTTTAATTTCTTATAAACTTGCATATTACTAATGTAAAGTATGGACTCTGGGAACGGGAAAGTTAAGATGCTTCTATATTCAGGAATTGGCTTGAGTGTGATTTTTGATAGCCAGAGGCTGAGGCTACAGCAGTGTGCAGATCACCTTCAGGAAGCTGGAAGGTAAAGGCAGGCCAGCAGTCAGCAGAGACATGGCAAAGCTATTGCAGGAGGATCACTACAGTGATACTTGAGCGCACATCTTTATTAATATTGAAATGTCAATGGTATTTTTAGCCCAGCATTTATTACCCCTTTGAGCAGGGTGCCTAAATGAATCCAAATGTCTTGATAGATGTCTTTCCTTGATGCCTGCCCCAGAATAGTTGAGAACCAAACAATAATTACAATCACTTCTATACATGCAAGAGAATCATAATCTTGGATCTTGCAATTTTCTTCTGTCTTTAGCTATCATACAAGTCTGTCATTCTTGCAAGTTTTAATTTCTGGCATCTGCTTGGCAGGGGTAAAATTAGCTTAATTGCTGTTAGATTTTTCAGGAAGTCTTCCAAGCGTTACTCCAGCAGACAAATTGTGTTTGCCTCTCCACAAACAGAAGCAGTGCTAGTACGTGTCCCAGAATGTATCACATCCACTTACCAAGGATTTCACTGCAGCCCTCACAGCCAGAGCACTGACAGCAGAGTTATGAAGCAGAAAACTTCCCTGTGAGTAGTGATCTCCCATGATTATTGAGTTCTGGGAGGTGTTTGAATGGATTAAAGTGGGATGACACCACAGGTGATGCAAGGGCTCGCTCCCTACTGTGTTTTCTATCAAAACTTGTCCTGTGAGACATTGGACTGCAGTTTGCAGGCAAGGATGAAGGATGAACGTGGATCCAGTCTTTCCCAAACCTGTGGGATTCTGAAGCCTTTCAGGGGGCCACTAGTGAGAACCCAGCAAAGAGCAGAATGTGTCCATGTAGGAAGAGGCAAACACCCACCTATCTACAAGAAATGGGAAGCAAGTATTTATTAACTTCACACGAGTTAAGCTTTTGTGAGGAGGAACGCTTGTTGCCATTTCAGTTCAAATTACTAACATGGGTGGTGGTTTCAAAAAGGCATCTGAGTCCCCAAATCCTTGCTGTGGTCTTGGGCATGGGATAATTGAGAACTAATACAAAGGGATGTTGCCACATGTAGGATTATTTGTGTGCTGCCAATTCTACCTACTCTGGGAGGATTTAATAAGATAAAGAATGTAAAACTCAAGCCTAATCAATTTTTTTTAAACACCGAGGGAAAAATAGATCTAAAAGAGCTTGAGGAAGTAATTTTATTTAACTTGCAGTTTCTGTTTGCCTCTTGTTGTGGCTGGATTGTTTATCCACAAAGGATTAATTTGTTAGTCTTTCTTAATGATGGAAATATTTTGGTCATGAGTCTATTTAACAAAGTGTAATAAAAATAAAACCTGTGTTATTCAGTGGCATGGACAGGGCTTCAATATTTTCTTATTTCTCATAATCTAGGGATTCAGCTTTGGGAAAACACAGTTGAGCTGGGGAGAGTAAGACTTCTATAATCTCCCCTAAAGCTCAGCCTTTACACTTCATTCAGTGCATCCACAGTCATGTGCTGTGTGGGTTTGCAACTGATTGATAAATTTACTTTCATTTAGTGTTTCGTAAATACCGCAGTACAATTTGTACCAATGTCCTGCAGATGTATTTCAGGCATTGATTGAGCTTTTTCAGGTTTGTGCATGGTGTTTCTTGTGCTGTGTTTCTTTTGGGCATTATTTTGAGTAAGGCGTGTGATGCTGTCCAGCTCCGCTCACCAGGCAGCAAAATATGCTGTGTTCCTCTCCTGATCCACAAGATTTTCAACTTCTTCTGAGATCTGTTTGTGAAACCTTTCATTTCAGTGAAAAAAGGCAGCATTTCTGGTGTCTTGAATGAGGCTGCTCTTCATGCCATCTTAAAAAAATCCAGATTCCAGGGAATTCAAGTGATTTTAGAGAATCTGTTAGGTTAGTCCTTACTTCATCAGTCCTTCCTCTAAAAGCAGAGCCTCTAAAATTGATGATAAAAGGCAAGTATCAAAAACAGTGAGATAATTACCTCGAGCAAGCAAGGAGGAGAGTTGCTCTGCATTATGCAGGACTCCTGCTTGATAAAGACTTCACTTTTATGTGTTTGTTTCTGCAAGGGCATATTGAGTGAGAATTAGATGGAGCCAGTTTGGCTGGATTTATATTGGCAGGAGATAACAACCGTAGATGAGAAACATGTTTGTCTGGGCCAGAAACCTGGTGTTGCAGAGAACAGTCCAACAATATTCACTGATGTCCAGTTTTCTTGGCAAAAGCTGGTGCACTTCTTTCTTTTGAGGTACCTTCTGCTTCCCCTGGTAATTTAGTGTGATTGCATAATGATAGCAATTTAGTGTTAACAGACCCTTAAGTTCAAAGTCATTAGCTGCAATGAACTCGAGATGGAGTCAAGATTTATTTAATCTGCATTCTGCCAAAACTAGGAGGTAAAACCTAACATCAGTCAAATAAAGCATTGCCACTTGTCAGAATAAAAACTCCGTGGTTCTGGGTGATGGGTTAAACTAGGCTGCTGATTTGGTCACTTCTGAAAGGACGTGTCGTCTTGTACTTGAGGATCAGAAAAGCTGTAGGTGTCATCCCTCCGAGCCATAAAGCTTTCTTCTGTCTCTTTTACAACCTGTCATATGCCCTTCAAAAGTTCCTCAAGCTTGTGCAGTTAGAAGTCTCTTTATCTGTCATTTTGTTTGAGTTGAAATACTTTGTGGAGCCGTCAGATTTTCCACAAAATGTTCGGGATGTAAATGTGTTTTTGTAACCTGGGATAGAAGGGACTGGAGTTCCAGCTTCTGGCTTGCCTGATATGGCAGTTTTTAATGGAGTTTTTTGTCCCAGGGACTACACAGCTTGGCATTTCCCTAAGAAATTCCCAGGCTTCAACCTGTGATGTTTCAAGTGAATGTTTGGTCTTTGTTGAAGTAAGTCTGGCCAGCCTTAAGCAAAAATGGGGGCCTGCAAGTGGGTGGTTATTCTCCCAGCATTCTGGTGCTGTGGTTTATTGGTGAATGTGGAAGAAATAAGGAGTATTACAGCTCCCTGGGGTGATCCAGGTTGGAAGCATTCAGGACCTTTGATGGGAAACTTCCAGCACTTGGGCAGCCCTCGAGCACTGACCCCCAGGCTGACCAGTGTGCTTTCCAGAGTGCCATAGATCAAATCCATTTGCTGTTTTTGGTGCAAAGTGCACAAAGGCTTCATCACTGGGATGATTGGAAATGGACTTCTAAACCACCAAATTGCAGCACCTAGCACTGCTTGCCCTGAGCCCCCATCTCACCTTCTACCCTCACCCCTCTGCAGTTTTATAGCACAACAAAGCAGATGTGCACCATACAGGGCCTGGCTGCTGCTTTAAACATACTAAGAAATTTTAAAGAATTTATAGTTACATCTTTAATTACCTATTACCTTTCCCAGTCCATTATTAATTAATTTCCAAGCTTGCAAACTGGGAGGACAAGAGCCAGCAGTGTGTTTTCTGGCAGGCCTGGCATTGCAGGAATGGTTTTGGTGTCTAACACACCATGTCTGTTTGCATTTTCCATCTAATTTTTCTTCCCTCCATGTCGAGCAGATGATGCTGGTGTTGAAACTGATGTTGCTTTTTATTTTTCTTTGGGTTGTAATGTGTTAGAACATCTCTCACAGGAGAGCTGTGTGGGAAGAGTTATTTATACTTGTGAAGAAGTGTGCTTTCCCATTTAATGCCTGGTCCTTGAGTTCAGCAGCTCCTTAACTGTAGTATTCAGTAAGTAGGACTGAATGTCACATTTAGCAAGGTAATTTCTGAAGAATGTTGTTGAAAACAAAAAAAAATTGGCAAGAATTGTGCAGTTGGTTGCTTTTGGCCAAAGTCTTTTGACATAGATGACCTTGGTTTTGCTAAAAAGAATAAGATTAAAAAAGCAAAACAGAAGGCAAAGTCTTTAATAATCTGCACAGAGTCTCATGTGGGATCTCCACGGGCATTTTGCTCCTTTATATGTGTAAGAAAAAGGCAGAAATTATGTCTGTGTGGGTATTTTTTTAACTGGTACTGCATGGCAGGAAAGCAGTTATCATTCTGCCTTGATCCTGAGGCTGTGTGATGCCTTGGCATCGAGCCAGAGCCAGTCCTGCCAAAATAACCTGGCTGGGACACCAAAGGCAAGGCTTTCAGCGTATCAGGAAACAAGGACCAGCTTAGAGCTGGGATGATGGAGTGATGAGGACTCTGTGCTTGCAAACGTCTTGGCACGATTTACAGTTCCTATGTCATCTGTGCTCTTACTGGTTTCTATTGCTCTGCTTTCCTTTGGGCTCAGTGCTTGTGGAGGCTGAGGTGGACTTGGCGAGGTGGCCCGGGGAGATTATCTGTGACCAGACACTGGGCAGGCAGACTGAGCAAGCTGCAAGTCTGGGAGCAGGAGAGCTCCTGGGAGAAGTTCTGTCTGGCAGTTCGTGCTTCTGATGGTGTCTCTGCTGTAACTGTGTAAAACTGGCCTGGGTTTAGTGATCCTGGACAAGGCTCTGTTGCCACCTGAGCTCTGAGTTGCAGAAGTGACAGCCCAGCGCAGGAACTGTGTGATGGAGGTTCTCGTGCCTTACCTAATGAGGTCTGTGGTGACAGTTGATTAAATCCCAAGCCTGGGGAAATAAAAATGTAATGGCTGCCTGTAAACAACATCTTAGCTTAATTTAAAACTTTCTCCTAAGATAATCAGTGTTTATTAAAAAAAGACATAGGTAGCTGTCCCTAAGACCTTAGGATTATGCCAGTGTGTTCTGTGCCCTGTCCACAACACTTCTCTGTGGCTTTGTTGGAACAACAGAATGCAATATACGTTGTTGAGGTATATTAAGAAATCTCCATGGTTATATTCTTTTCATCAGATGGGCTTAGAAACATGGAACTTATAGCAATAACTGTGCTCTGGTTCTGAATAACAACCAGCAGTCTTGGAAAAATGCTTGGTTGGCATCTGTGTGCGTTTCTGCAGGTCAGCCAGATCATCTGATACTGAAGTGCAAACTCTAAAGGAAACCAGTCCTCAAATATTGTGCTGTTTATTGATCTGGTACATTTGCTGGTTCTGGAATACAAAAGCAATGAAGAAATGAGGAAATTCAGGGCTTTGTTTCCAAGGATGTGTTTGACACCAGCTGTGTGTCTCATCCGAGCTTTGGTGAGCACAAGGCAGAGCCAGTCACATGCTGGTGCCACTCTTTCCCTGAGAGAGAGAGAGAAAGCTCTGGTATGTTAAGAAAAGTGCATGTTTACAGTTTAGTGCCTTCCATTTTTGCCTTGAAGATCACTGGTAGAAGGATTTTTTCAAAGCTGTCCCTTTGTCACATCAGAACTGTGTTCACAGAGCGTACTGCATTGCTGAACCCCACAAGGGAGTTGAAGGAGTCTTGAGTATTGCTTTCTGTTTTTTTAGTTTGTCATAACCTTAATGTAACTTGAAACATGTCTCTGTATTTTGTCAGCTGTGTAAGAACATGTATTTGTCACAAAATCCCATTAATGAATACCCTTCCTTTCCAGTTTGATAGAAGGCACTGCCAGCAAACTTCCAGTTTGAGTTGTGTTTCTTTCTCTATTCCTATGAGTTAGTTAAAACATAGGAGTTAGCATAATAACTAAGATAAGGTCACTTTATCTGACACCAAAATGAGGTCTGCAATGCTGTAGCTGCTTTGCAGCAAAACCACCAGGAAATTTGGTTGTTGTGTGTTTTGCAGTGAGTTTCCTGACATCAATGTATTTATTTCTCAATTACTTAATGGAAACACTTAAATCTGAATGATATATGTAATAACAGATCCTGTCTTGCTTCAGAGGTTAGCAAAACAGAGAGGGAAGTCAGTGTGAAAAACTTGGTCCAACTACTTTTTTTGCTCTTGAGAAATTTGGTCCAAGGACTTTTCAAAACATGACGAGAATCAAAATGAGTACTGTCAACCTCTGTGCTGAGCAGCCATCTCCTGTGTCTTCCATGGTTATTCTGGTATTGTTCTCAAGTATGATTTCATACATTCTAATGGGGGAAAACAACACACTCTGTTGATTTTTATCATTTTAAGGTAATTTGATGTAGTAGGAGCTGCATGTTGATCAACTGATGATAAAGAAGGGAGTTAATCAACAGCCATTAGGTACTTAAATATTATAACAAGTGAAGAGAGAACCTGTGGAGGAAATCAAGGGTTCTCTTTGTTGTCCTTTTTGATTTGTTTTAATTCCGGCTTCCCGTAGTTGCTTATTTGAGAGTAAAACAAACATTGTAGGTGAGACTAGTCTGAATTAAAACCATACAGCCCTGAAAATCACTTTTGTGCATATTGCAGAAAAATACTCCCCTTAACGCCACCCTCCATGAGCATTTAGTATTTACCAATGTGGAGCTCAGAGTTTTCAGTTAATTTAATCCCAGAGAGAGGCTAGGTTTTTTTCCATTTCTGTTTGTGGGGACAGCAGTGAGTGGCACAGGAGATGCCACAGTGGGCAGTCGCTGTTTAAAGGGAGAGCTGGTGCTCTCTGCCAGTCACCCCTGACACCGCAAAGTGTTTCATGCTGAACTGCTTGATGCTGCAAACTGTGAACCCACCCAAACTCCTTATTTACTGCACGTCCAGGAGGGTTGTGTAACTCATGTTTTTGATGCACTTTGAAATTGTAATCTACCATTTCTGCGTAGGTAATGCATGGTTTTAAAAAACACTATTTGGTTTGTCATTTACTCAGTCTTGAGGGAAAAGAATGGTGTTTTTAGATATTCAAACACTTTTGGGCTAGACCCTGCTTTATTCAAAGCTTGTTGAAAAAAAAAAAAACAACAAGATGGTGCAATCAGCTAGCAGGGAAGTAGGCAGGAGGAGAGAAGTAATTTTTGGGCTTTTGTATGTTTTTGTTAATAAGAAACCTGTGATTTAACATGACCTAGAATCACATAGCATAAAAACAGATCAAGCAATCTTTTATTGGATAAGTTATGTCGCTTTTGTTGCTTTCTTTAGCTGTGCATTTGTACAAAGATTTTGAATTGAGAAATTGAGTTTGACACTTTTCAGTGGTGTCGTTCAAAAGGGAGAAAATGAGAACTTTTGAAATGTCTCGAAGCACAACAGGCTTCACTGCTGTGAGGGTGGTGACACTGCAGCTGCTGGGGAAAGTCCCATTGGTCTCAGTGGCCTCTGGATTTCTCATGTGATTTACATCTTAGTGTAAGTGAAATTTATCTTTTACCCACTTATTTTCTGTTTCTTTCTCTTCTTCTGTTTCTCTTTTTTTTTCTCTCTCTCATATTTACTATAAAATAAACCCCATGCTATTGTCACTGGCATATGGTCTTGTTTGCACCTTAATTTGGGCAGAGGCATTTCTAAGAACTTTAACAACTGGATCATGACACAAGTTCAGATATGTTCCTGTAAGATTGACACTATATCCCTATAATTCAGAGGAAGATTCAAGGACAAAAAGTATTTGTCCTTTCATATATCCAAGACCCCAAAAATTCACGGGACCAGCTGTGTGGCCACCCAGGTGCATGGTGCCTGCATGGGAGGGGGGGGTGAGGTGCTGGAGCCTTGTGTTTTCCAGACTTTGGTGAGTGCCCTGCCTCCAGGAGATGCTGGGACTGCACTGTGCTGTAAAGAGTGCATTTCACTGAGTCCTCCATGGGTGCTGCTTTCTTGACACAGACTTGTCTAAAAGCAAATTTGGAGACCTTTCTGAAGAGCTGGGAGGAGAGAGGAGCACCTCTAGGTATCCATGCTTGGCTGAATCATACTGGCAGCACATTTTCCCTGTCTTGGAAAAGGAGGGAAAGGTGAAGGAAGGACCAGTGGACCAGGGGACTTGTAGCCATGCGAGTGTTTATTGCCTGTTTCGGTTGGTTTCACGTTTCCTTGGCAACATACCCTGAGTGGCTTGAGATCCACGGTGAAATGGCACCTGTTGTGTCTGTGAGGGACTGGGAGAAAAATAGGTTTTGTGAAGCAGGTAGAAAATCAGTCAGCTTGGGGCATCCTTGGCTCCGAAGTGAGACTGCGTGACAGACACACGGCTTCACCGAGCAGGGACCCGGGAGTACCGAGAGGCTGCTGAGGTGGGGTTTCAGTTCAAGGGACACAAGAGGGGAAATGCAGAGTAAAATAATCTCATTGAGCTGATTTTTGTATTGAATAAATCAAAGTGCTGTTTTTAATGGAGGCTATGAAGGGAGCTGTGGTGATTGAGGGCTACAATGGAAGCACGTCTTGTGGAAGAGGATCATATTTCAAGGTAGACAGTACAGAGTAAATGAACCTAGCTCTTTGGGCTTGTCTACCTTTTTTTCCTGCTACTATGAGTCAGTCTATTAAAGGTACTTGCTGTGGTTAGTACCGGGCAGAAGCTGAAAACCTCAGCACTGACTTCAGACTGAGCAGTTACTCAGCTCCCATTAATTCACTTAAACAAGGGCTGGATTTTGAAAATTGCATGGCTCTCAGCGCTCTGTTAGTAAGGATTTTTGAAATTGGAACTCTCTGTTCTGGTGCCTGAACAGGCATTTATCTCATGATACAGCAGGGAGTAAAAGCCTGTGCTTGCAATGGGTTGGAGTGGGGCAAATGGCTCAGACAGTGAGGGAGGTCCTGTTGGTGGCTGAGCTCTCCAGCCCCTGAACTGTGGGACTCTGCACAAGGGGATGAGCCATAAGCCCAGGGAGCTCCAAAATTCCCTGTCTGTAAAAGAGCTTGTGGTTTAAACCACTGCTGTCCTGCAGCAGAGCTTTGGGATCTGCCCCTTTGCTGAGCTTGGAACGTGCCTGTCTCTGTGCCACCTCAACTACTTACCACGAGCACCTTTCAGTTCTGGAAGGGACACTCCTGCTCCTCCTTGTGACACTAAGTTTTTGTAGTACTGGATGGGGCAGACCTGCTTCTGCCAGGGAAGGGATCTCCCTGTGATGGGTTTGGTTCCTGTCAGCTCCCTGCAAGTGCCTGGAGGCCATCTCACCAGTGAGCCTCTCTGCTCCTATTTCTGACCCATCAGCCTTGCTTTCCATCCTGCAGACCTGTGGGCTGTGTGTAAGGTCCTTTGCCTGTCATTGCTCTGCATTCCCAAATACTGAGCTGGCAGAATGGTTGTTCCCCGAAATATTAATCCCTAAATCCCTCCTTACACCACTAAATCGGAAGCAATTACAATCTTTCCCCCTTCTCTGCTAATTATATTCGTTTGGAAGCAGACGTAGCAGTCTCCAAGGGCCAGCCTTTTAATTTCCCTTCCACGTGTAGCAATTAGCTGGGGGTTGTTAGTGGCTGAAACAATGAGTGCACCGAACAGGTTGGAGTATAAAGTACAGCAGGCCAGTTGTAGGGCTCTAATGGGTGAACATGAGCAGTCACCAGCCAGGGCTTGACATAAACATCTCATTGTCACGTAATCAAAGCCTGGGGAAGTCCAACCCCTGGGGCAAACAATGGTGGAATCCTCTTTTATTCACATTTTAAAGGAAAAATTAATCCTTTTTTTTTTTTTTTTTTTTTTTTTTCTTCTTCACAATCTATCAGATATGAGCTGGATTGCCCTGGGGAGACAGATGTGTGTTTTTTCAGGGCTGTACAGAGAATTCATATGGTGTAAGTAATTTTTGTATTGTCTGGACTGCTTGGTTTTTCTTTGTAAAATGCACATCTCTAGCCTTTTTAATGCCTTTTTTTTTTAAAGTCTTTATCACTTGGCAGGGATGTAAAAAGTTAATAACAGATTTATAATTTTATTAGCATTTATGCTGCAAGTACTAGAGAGTTCCCCAACCCAAGTTTAATGCATCTTTAAAGTCCTTTTTATTAGCTTGTTAATTCTCAGCAGTACCATTTTATGGAAATGCGAATTAAATTTTTTTTCTAGAGGAGAAACAGTGATTTAGATCCAGATGATGAAAACACGGAGGTGTGTTTTTTTTTGTTTGGTTGGGTTTTTTTTTGGGGGGGAGGAGGGAATGATTCTTCATTTTTATTTCTCCAAAAGTGACTGTTTTATTGTAGCATTACAATTCCTTCTGACAGGTATAGGTGACACCACCAGGTGACAAGGAGTGGGCACCTGGTGTCATCCTTTGCAGCAGGGAACCCTGACAGAGCCCTGGGCAGGCAGGAGCACTGTATGTGTACTGGGAGGGAATGACAAAAAGCCTCTTGGTGACCCAAACCTGCTCATTCCTTCTGCTTTCTCTCACACCTGGCCACTTCCAAACACAGGTTGGGTGGGGTTTTCTTTTTTTAATTTAATTTAATTTTCGTCTGTCAAAGATGAGGTCCCTTTCTCATATGCTTATTTTGATAAATACCCTTTATGTTAACAAGATAGTTTGACTTTTTCCCTCTAAGGATAGGGCATTATTTTAAAAACAAAACTAATTTTCTCATTCCATGGGCACACTAAAAATGAAATTACTTTGGAGGAGGAGCTGTGCATATATTTCAGTCTATTCAAACTGTAGTATTGTGCCCATGTTATTTTTATTTTTAGTTCATATAATGGACAATATGGTGTAAAATAAAGATGCATGGTGGCTGTTGCACCCCATATAAGCCCTCTTCATTGCTTGTATAGTCATCCATCCATGATTCCATGTGGGAGCAACTGAATTTGTGGTTATTGTTCTGCTTTGCACATAGCAGGAGCAGACTTGTGCAGTAAAATAGATTTCAATCGTTTCCTATATCACTAATTGTAATTTCCAGGGCTCCCTCTGTGACAGAGCGAACAAAATAGAGCTTTGAGAAAAACTATCATTAGCCTCGTGGATCAATATGGTTTAGGAAATACAAAACAACTTCAGTTGTTTAAAAATAGGAAGTGCCAGAGGGGGTTCCCACCACCCTGCTGGAAGCAAATCACAGCATTGATCTGTCTGCAGTGTAACTGCAAAATTTGCAGAAAACAGGTGAACCAGCTGGGAATATAAATGGAGCCTCTCTGCAAGCCATGCCTGCATCGGGTCTGGCCCTCCTGGGATCAGCTGTTAGTGAGACAGTCGCTGGTTTTTGGAGGATGAGCAGGGAGGGAGGCAACGCCAGCTCGAGGATGCCTCTGCCAGCATAGCCTTGTAGTTCTTTTCCCATTAATGTTTTCTTTTCATCTCGCTCCCTCTCGCAGATCAGAAAGATTTCTCAGGGAAGTCACAAGCCAGTTTCAAGAAGTCTACCCATGAACATAGGACAAGTCATAAAAAGAGAGAAACCCCAGCTGAAATGACACCAGTAGCCTTAGCCCCAGGTCGAGAAAAATGCTGGGGGAAAAAAAAGACAGTGACCCTTTGACTGTTTAAAATATATGGAGCAGTTGTATGGGGCTTAGCAAAACGTTTCTCAGATAATTTGCTTTGAGATTTCTGAAATAATCTCTGGCAGTTTCATTTCTTATTTACTCGTCAAGGTTAAACTTTTTACATCCTGCTACGAAAGACATTTCCCCTTCTCTCCTTGCCAACTTCACCTCCAAAATGACTGTAGGGCATTGGTGCCTTGGCTGGCACATCCTCCCTGCTTTGATACGAGGAGGGGTTTAGAAATTTGGAGCTGTTTTGGAGAAATGGAATTTTGGAAATTTGGAGCGTTGACCATTCATCTGTGGCAGAGCTGCCCTGTGAACCCGTGCGGTACCAGCTGTGCTCGGGGCTGTTAACGCTTGTTTTTGCACTCTTTCTGCACAGTGTGGGGGAGAGCCCTCCCAGGATCACAGCCATGGCACTCGCCAGGCTTTGCAGGGATTAAGGTCTGTAGCTTTGCTTTCTGGTATTTATTAATGAATGATTTATGAGGGCAAGGCTTAGTCCTCCACCGTTAACTCCAGATCGTGTTACATTCCTTCCCAGCCCGCCGGGTTGGTTTGCAGGAAAAACGCAGGGAGGGGTAGGGCGGCAGCAGCACTGATTTTGCTGCATGAATTTTGCTGCTGAGAATGACTGTGGGCAGCTGTAGGTGTCTAAAGAAATTTGAATCACCTGGGGGGTCCTGGGCTCTTGTCTTTTCTTGACCCACTGGAACTGAAGTTTCTTTCCTATGTGTCATGTTAGTTCCAGGCAAGGAGGAATTTTTGACTGTTTGGCTTGTCCTATTTCTATCTCAGCTTGCCAGTTCTGAATCTGCTACTTATTTTAACTGGTATTTTAGTTTGCCAGTAGAATCCCAAATTAAAACATCAGGGTGATGAAAGCCATCTTTGTCTTGACCAAGAAAGAAACTGTGGCATCCCAGGACTAAAAAAGTAAATTTCTGTGGGCTGAGCACATGTCTGAGAGAGTTTATTTACTGAAGCAGTTGCTGGCCAGTCCTCTGAACACAGGATTCCTCCCAGTCTGGCAATGAATGTCAAACCAGGGCGTTAAATCAGCTTCTGGGGAAACTATCCTTGTTTGCTGCGAGTCCAACTTGAAAAACCCTGTTTGCAGGATACTAATTAATGGTTTTCACTGAGGGTGAAATCAATTACAAATTGCTGTAAAACCCTGATAAGCTCTTTAAAGCAAGAAAACCGAAATCCAAGTAAGCCTGTATATAAAAACTAGAGAGGTTGACTTTGGTTAGGTCTAAAAGATGCTGAAATATAATTTTGCTTGAGTACTAAGGTAGCATGCCAGGGTCCCTCTTTTATAAACGGGTGCCTCTAAGCATGACTTAATCCCAACAGGAGCAGTCATGTGCAGTAGAATTCAGTAGTCATTGCCCTCTTTTAGTAGCAGGCTCTGTCCCAGACTGCTGGCAGCACTGACTGGTGGCAAGATGTTGTATGTGTGCATGGCTAAAAATCCATAGGAGGAACCCCACTCCTCCTGTTTTTGAAATCTCCCGATATTACTGCATTTTAAGAATCACTAGGCTAAAGACACACAAGTCGCATGACTGCTTAATCCCTAATTAACCTTTTTTACTGAATCTTTGTAGGTTATAATAATATATTAGAGGGTTTCTGTGGTTTCTCAACCTATGCTTAAATATGGGATTCTCCTGCTATGTGTTCAGAGAGCTCCCTGGCATTTGTGCAGTAGAGAATAGCTGAGGGAGATGGTCTTTTGTCAATTCAGAATCATTTGCTCCGAGCTGCCAGGATTTGCATCTGAAAAAGACATCTTACACAACTGTTTCTTTAAATATATGTATTTATTTTTTTTTCTCATCTGTGCTTTGTCCATGCTGTCAGCACATTTTTGAATACTACAGCGTGGTATTTCAAGACAAAAAGTCAGACTTTCCTACGCCTCAGAAAGCTCCACGGTTAAGTTTTGCATGCCTTTCAGGAAAACACTGTATGTGAGGCAGGATTTCTATAAATGCCAGTGATGTCCCAAAGATCTGGGCTTTTGAAAATGCCTGATGTAAAGACATCTCATCTTGAAGACCTAGTTTTCATAGAGTTGTGTTAAAACATGAAATGTTACTTTTTCCTGACTTTTCCTTTGTTACTGAAGGGCAGCCTAATAAATGATTTCTTAATTTTTTTTTCTTTTCTCCTTCTAAAATTTGCATTTTCTCAGTTTGACCAGGGTTTTGCAGAGGAAACAAGGAGAACACACCTTCAGTGCAAGCACATGGTAGAACACCTTGCTGTCCTGAAGGGGTCAACGACTGAGTCTGAGAGCTGCCTGCTCTTAGAGTTGCATTGGGGTAGCTAAATTCCTCATTTCTCCTGACCACTCTCTGTTTCTAGTGCCTGTGATGCAAAACTACAGCCTGGCAGGGAGGAAATAATAGCCAAGATTAAATGTTTAGAGGATCCTCTGCAGCTGGGAGGGTGGCAGATACTCCTATTGGCAGGCTGATTATTGTAGCAGAGCACTGGAAGAGACAGGCGGTCCTGGTATTGTCACTGATGGCAGAGCATCATCTGAAATATTCAAAGAACAGCTGTGGTGTTTTGGCTGTTGCAATCTTGATTGTGTCAGCACAGATAGATTTCTCTCTGTTTTTCCTGGAGAACATAATAGTCAAATGAAACCTGGCTAACTACAGCCTTGGGGCCGAGTCGCTGTGCTCTACCTGGGATGTGATTGCAGTTTTTGACAGGAAGACTAATGCGTGTTTTATTGTGTATTTAAATTTGATTTGGGGGTAGAGGGAGAGAATGTTTTATTAAAAAGAGAGGGAGAATAACTTCTTAAAATATTTCCTGTTGCTCCTCAGGCAGGCTGTGGAAGAGAAGACAGGGAGATCAAGGCAGTGCTTTTCTTTTTCAGGGGGTTTGGGTGCCACAGAAATGCTTCTGTAATAATTCCAACACAATACAGACGTAGCTTAGACAAGGCAATGTAAGTAAGGGCTTAAATCAATCCTGCTTCAGCAATTCAATGAAGCTGTAAGCATTGGCTAAGTTACATCTGTATTTTGCAGGAACATAGTTTAAAATCATGGAGTTCTCCCATCCAAGCAGCTTGGCTCAGATGAAAGGGTGTGGTGATGCCAATCTCTTGCTCAGGAGGTTTGTGGCACTGATTCGTTGTGTTCAGTGGCAGCTGTAGCAAAAGCCCCTTTGAGCTCCTAATTTCTGAGCACACTTGCCCTCCTGGATGGGCAAAGGGAGCCTGAGATGCTGCTGGGTGCAGGAGGGAGTGTGGCACATGTCCCTTCTCACTCTGCCTGACCCTTGGCATGGTCAGGTATGGTTCTGCTGTGTGTAAAATGAGGATGTGATTTAACCATGTAAAGCCTTGGATGAGTGTTCACAGACTGAGCAGCAGGAGGTTATGTCTCCCAGGGAGCTGCAGGGGTCCAAGATACCTGGTGCTGTCACCACCCCATGCAGCTGTACCCAAAGCTGAGCTGCTGAAGCAGCTGGGAAAATTCATGGGGATTTTGCAGAACAGCTTCTGAATTTGCTTATAGTTCTTTTCTTCTGGACAGCATCTGGCTTTGGAGAGGAAAGTGGGGTTTGGGGCCTTACAATACAAATAAACACTTTGCGTCAAAGTTACATGTACAGTCTGTATGTCAGGGACTCGTAACAGCTCAGGATCCCTCTAGCACAGGATTTTTAAATTATGATCTGTCATCTTAGGCTCCTGTGTGCATTTTGTGAGGAGGTCCATAAAACACAAAGAAAAGAAGAGGTTTGCTGTTAACTGAAGTACATTTTCTGTACACAGTTACAAGCTTTCACTGTGAAATTTCTGGACGCCAGAAACTGAAAAAGATTAAATCTGCTCTTTTGGCAGCTCTGCCAAACTTCTTATATTGCAAACCCTTGTGAGAGCCCTGGGCATGGATTAAAAAAAATATATAATAAAAGGGAATAATGGGCAAAGTGATACCAGCTTCACAGTTTGGTTTGTATACATTTGGAGACAGACTGTCTGCCTTGGAAATACACATTTTCAGGAGGCATCAGCCAAAATTATGGCAGGATTTTTATTTTTAGGTATGTGATGCTTCTGTTGGTCCAGTAAAAATAAAATAAAAATTCCTGTGTGGCTTTACACAGGCAATTTACAGCTCAGTTCAGCCACCAGTTGGGTCACCCTCAGGTGTGCAGGAAGCTCTGTCATTCTTGGTTTGGTGATTGCCACAGCACTGCAGGTGGCTCAGCTACTCTTTGTCTCAGTGTCTTAGAAGTATTACTTTTTTTTTTTTTAAGAGAAAAGGTGAATGTGGGTGGGCAGGAGGGGTGGACTTTGTGCTGTACTTGCCACTTCTGTTTCACTTTCCAGAATCTTCTCAGGGCAGGGTGACCTTTAGCAGCCTCAAAATGAAGGCGTGTCAAATGAGTTTTTCTTTCTTTTTTTTTTTTTTTATTTTAGATATAATACAGGTGGCTAATAAATATAACATTGTGATGGGTAGACGACTCTCCCAGACATAAGGCACGTGAAGAGCATGTTGCCAGTTGAGAACTGCTCTCTGGAGTTTGCTATGATTGTCAGCTGCTCCTTGTGTCAGTGTGTCCATGTACTGTGGGGGAGCCAGTGGTTGAGGGAGATAAAATATTTTCACTGCTGAAAATCATAAGGAGAGGAGAAATTGAGTGTAAACAACCCTGCAGGTTGTTCCTGTCTGTGCCATGTGGTCCTACCTGTCCCTGGCCTCATGGTCCAGGTGCTGTGCTCAGAGTGACAGTGGGAGAAGCTGTGGCAGTCATGGATTACAGCAGCATAAGCTCGATACTAAACTGCAAACAGAGAGGTGTTTGTGAGTGTATTCAGAATGAAAGGTGAGATCTGATCCCATCTCTCTGCAGATTTGTGTATTCATTATTTCAGGCCATTGTAAAATCCTGCAGTTCCTCTGTAGATCCTCTTGGACTTAAATTTATGTTACCTGGGCATAAACTAGAGGATTTTTCACCTAAAAAAAACCCTCAGGAGTAGAGAGTTTAATGGGTTAGTAAAAGGGATTCAGCTATTTAGCTGCTCTGAGATCCCAGGGGAGTCCCGTGGGTGTACAGCCTCAGGTGAGCTTTCTGGAGGCTGGCTGGAAACTGTCACTCTCCCCAAAGCTGGAGATGTCACAGAGGTGCCACCTGACAGGTCCAGAAATGAGATGTTACAATCCAATTAGGAGAACTACTTAGTAACCAGGTTTTGGGGAAAATAAGTAGATAAATGCTAGGGTTATTGCTGCAGATGGCAAAAGGGGTGTCCCAGATCAAGTGTGCTTGCAGGTATAATGGGTTGGAAAAGGGAAGCCACCCCATTCTGCATTAACTCTGGGTGCTGAGCTGGATCTGAGTCTCCATATCCACTGACTTTAAGCTGCCTGTCTGCCCTTCTCTTCACTGCCTGCAGTTGTCAGCTTCTGGCAAAGCCTGTCGAAGTTGCTGTGAATTTTCTTTCTCCCCCCCCAAAAAAAATTTAAGTGCCTTATAAACTAAACTGGGGTCTGATGTAATTTGTGTGAAAACTGGATGGAATAAACATTCTCCCTAAACACCTGTTGTTTGTTTTGCCTGTTGTTTGAAAGCCTGATGGTGGTGTTTTCCTCCAGTCCTTTGTTTTAGAAATTAATATGCATTCTCTTTTGACTTAGGCTGTTGTTGGGGTGGTGTACACTTGGTAGAAGTCTGACACTGTGAAAGCTCCTCTATAGGGTGTCCCCTGCATTCAGCATTTTCCTTCCATAATAGTGATTAATGAATAGCACAACATTAAATTAGTTTTAGGCTTATTAGCAGAGCTGGTCGAGTGCAAAAATATTTAAAGGTGTATCATCATTCAAGAATCAAATTTAGGGCTGTAAATTGAACTTGTGTTGTCTTTGGAGTTACGTGCACCTGCAGGGGCTGGTTCAGCATGAACAGCAGAGGACAATCTTTTCTTAGGATACAAAGGAAAACAGCAGAAAAATGTCTGTCTGGGTTTTTCCCCCTTCCTTTCTTCCCCATCTCTTACCTTGGGAGCCTGCAGGCTCTCAAATGACTGTGGGCTCTAATTGGAAATTGACTCCCTTGCTTTTAAAATCTTTTCATAAGACACTCTCCTACTTCATTAAATCATTAAATGAGTTTAGCAGGTATTAGTTTTGAGCTTTATTAATTGTGACTTGTTTTTCATTATGAGATAATTGTCAGTCACGAAACATAACTGCTGTAACATATCTAAGCAGACAAAAGTTTGCAGGAGGCAGGGAGATAAGAAATGCAGAAAGGTTGCTTGTACAGAAACTTCTTGAAATAAATCCTTCCTAGAGGTATTTAAGCATTCCTGGAGATACCTTGTTTGGTGTGTTAAACCAGGAGCCTAGAAGCTTCAGGACTTCTGGCAAGAATTTGGTGAAAAAGTGATGCATTTCTGGCTTGGGTTGACCATGGTTATAACCAGTCCTGCCCTCAGTGGGAAATATTTCCAATTTCCCAGCAGGGCAGAGATATCCAGCTTCTTGGAGGCTGTGAAAAATGAGGTTCACTCTCCTGGTAAAATGTCAAAGTTTAATAAAGGACAATAGGAGACAAAGATAATAAGTTTTAATGGCTGGTTGCTTGGTGTTCAGCCAAAAGCACACCTGCTATTTTGGAGACGCCCTTTACATACCTTTTCTATTGCATCAGTCTACTGCATATTCATAAACAATTATGCATATTTCAACTTTTCCCCAGACTTTTCATGTTCCAAGAACTGTTTATCATGGCTCATCCTTGGGTCATCCTTTTTAGATCATGCCCATTTCTTGGCTGTGGTTTTAGTACATTCTTGTTATCACCTCCAGCTTGGGCTTTGGTCCATATATTCTACAGACAGGAAGGTGGGTGCTGATAGTTGGCATGTGAGTAGCAGGAGTCTCCATCATATGTCCATTGGATGTTATCCCAACCAAGCAGGCAGTTCAATTACCACAAGCATAACTATTTCACTACTATGTTTAAGTTTTGTTAATAGCAGACATAGAAAATATATGGCAAAGTTACTTTAACATGATATGTATAGAATCCATTTTTAATATTTGCAAAAAGCCAATATTATAATATGTATTTATGCCAGGGGCTCGGTGCATACTGCAGGGTGCCAATGGTGCCTTGTGAAGTCTGACCTAGAACAGAGGCTGGACAGAGTGAAAGAATAAAGTAGGGATGTATTAAAAGGCCTCAGTGGATCCACCTTGGTCAGCACAACCCAAAATGGTCACAAAATGCACCACTGGTCATGAGGTCTCTCACTTTTATAAGTTCTGGTCCATTTGCATATTGGAGTTAATTGTGCAATTACAGCTTTAGGTAATGAAGTCCCATCCTTCTGGTTTTCTCTCTTTGATCCACATGGTTTCTGCTCTTGGGCCTGAGATTTGGATCATTTGTCCTTGGTCCCCAGCCAGAGAAGGAATTGTTTTGTCTCCCTACTCTGTGAAGAGAGCTCACCATCCCCTCATATGAAGCCCAGACCCACACACTAAAGCAGCACAGAATGTGAAAAATAGAAAAGCTAAAACCTGAGGCACCACCAAGGGAGACTCAGGCCTTCTTTCAGCCTGGGGCTGCTCGCAGCCAAAACTGCTCTTGATTTTCACAGGCTCCATGAATTGTGTTGTTCTGTGGGTCCCCCTGAGCATCCCAAGGTGCCCCCCATGCCGAGGGGGCAGGAAGGCACTGCAGTGATGCCCCGTGGGCTCGGGGCTGTCACTGACGTGGCACAAGTGAGACTGGCACAGGGAGCACAAGGCCTGCCTGCGCTGTGCTGACAACAGCAGTGCAATTTATCTTCAGCTATTTTCCCAGAACTTCTGGGAAACAAACTATGCATCATTTTAAAGATGCTTTCATGAAACAATTAGGCTGCATTAAATTATTTCTACTTTAGTGTGTAGCGCTTTCTCAGCATAGACAGACCTTGATGCACAACTCCAGGGACTGGAGAAAACATCCAAGCTGCATACACAGTTTGGAACTAATGCCTGGTAAATACATTTCAAAGTTTTTTGGGCTAGCAGTTATTAATCTAAATGTAATTCATCCTTCCACTCAGAAGAAATTACCGTTGTAATGCCAACATTTGCAAGCAGTAGTGAGTGATACTAGTAGCCTCCAAACACCCATTCTTTATTGAAAATAGATTTGCCATTGCCGAGCAATAAGATAAAATCTTTTCTGCAGATGATGGCTTCTGAAATATATATTAAAAAAAAATACAGTTTCTGAGAATCCTGAGAATAAAAGTTATGTGGTCTTTTAAGGGCTGTGTCTTAGAAATGACAGCACCGCTGTGATTCCAGGAGCCTGATATTTCATCTGTTGTTTAATGGGCTAACAGAGTAAAATATCACCCTGTAATGATTTTGAATGTGTGTGGGTTTCTTTATAGCCTTTCATGGAGACGCAGGCTTCAATTTTGTCCTGGAGAAGCTCCTGATATAAATTGGTAACAGATCAGTAAATCAGGCAGAGCTGCTGGAGGGCTGGTGCAGAGGAGAGGCTGTGCTGGTGGCTGCTCTCTGCCTTTTCTTCCCTCTCCAGCTCTGGGAGCTGGTGGGCAACAGGAAACTTGTTGACTTTCCTGTGAGGCTGGAGTAAACAAGTGCACCATCTCTAAACTGGGCAGCTCAAATTCATTTTTGGAGCACTCACAGGGGGATTCACCTGTTAAACTCTTTGTTTCCTGTTCTTTACTGCATTAATGGAAGTGGTTCATTCAGGTAGTGCTGCTGCAAATGTAACCTGAAGTAAAAGCGATTACACAGAGCAAATTTCAGAATTGGAGTCTAATCCTGTGTGTGGCAGGACCTTGCTGTAAAATATTTAGCACGTTGTGTTGGAATGGATGCAGAAGGTAAGAATTTCCCTGTCACAGCCATCATTAATGCACTGATTGTGAGGATTGTAATCTGAAAGCCAGGCATGAGTTCCTGTGAAGGTAGTTAGCATAATATTTGGTGTCAGAAAATTACTATCTTCATGAGGGGATGTGAAGCTGCTACTCGGCATTTCCCCCAGTTTTGGACAGAAAGAAAAAAGAGAAGAAAGATGAAAATTTGGTGTAGAAGAGGCCTGGGGCAGAGGAAGATCACTGGTGTCTGTGTATAAAAAGTGCTGCAGAGAAGGACATTGACTGAGTCATGGTCTTAAATGCCAGCAGGGAGGACAGAAGGCAGGAATTAGGGGGTATCTTTGTAGCACTGAGGATGACAAAGCATTGCAGTAAATAGAATGGAGAGATCATGTTCTTCATCACGAGAAGGTGCTGGGGACAGAAATGGTTCCAGAGGGCTGTGTGTTTGTCTCGGAGATGCAGCACATCTGTGTCAGAAACCTGTAGAGGTAGAGGGGTATTAGGTCTGGCTATACATAGCCTGAGCATCCTGTGAGTTAGAAAAGACTGCTTCTCACTTCAGGCACAGTCCTTGAAGTGAGAAGCAGTCTCACAATTTTAAAGTTGCTTAAGAGTCACCACAAGTCAGTAAAATAATTTTGAGCTTGTTCTAATGTAGCCAATGAACATTTTTGGGTGACAGGATTTGCTTCTCCTTCAACTAGTTGGTGACAGAAGCTGAGTTACTAGTTTAGGATTTAAAAAAAAAAAAAAAACAACCTTGCTTGTAATCTGTTCAAATTCATAAACAGATGCAGTTTCTTCTTCTTCGAGCTGATATATATCTTTTGCTTATAGCCCAGGAAGAGGAATAGATATTCTCCTGTGTGTACTTGGAAAGCTTCTACTACAGATTTCAATTCACTGCACTCAGAGGAGTTCAAGATTGTGCAAAGCCAAACAGCTCTTTTATGGAGTCAGTGGAAATGTTTTTTAGGGCTTTTTTATCTAGCATCTTCCTAGGCAAAGTTGTCATTTTCCTTTCTGCTTACAAACTACACCAAAAGCTAAATGTTATGTGCTGGAGTTAATCAAAAGGCTGAACCTGATGGAGTTCCTGTCATCATTTTCAGCTCTCCCTAAACGATGAAGGCAGCTGGATTTAACTTAGCAGAGCGAGGAGAAGGAGCAAATACTGTGTTAGTGTTATTTTCCAAAAGATCTGTGCACCTTGGCAGCCTGATTTGTTTATAATCACCTTGCAAGAGTGCAAAGTGGGCTGTCTGGCTGCAACACTGAAACCATTAGGAAGGATTATTGTCATGAATGCAGGTTGACATGGAGAGCTCTCCCTTCCAGTCTCTCCACACAGCAACTGTGAGGGAACCCCCCAAACCACGTCTGCTTTTGGCTGGCTGTCAAATCCAAAATGAAACACCTGTGTGCAAGATAAGTTCATGAGGATGAGTGCTAACTGGTCGTCTGTGGTCCTAACCACCTGCCAGGCTTTAGGAAGTTGCAGTTCTTTGTGTGTGGGGGTATTTATTACCTATTTGTGATTTCTTTGTTTCTTTTTTCCCTGGGTCATCTCTAGTAAGGGTCAGGCAGTCTGTGGATATGTTATTTGTGCATAAGGTGGTGTGGCAGGGAATGGGAGTTGTATTCATTCTTTGCTTGTTTACCTTTAATCTAGATCCCTCTGCTAATGTTTCAAGCAAGTGCCTGTGGTAGTTTTGGACTTTGCAGCTTCATTTCTTGTTTTAGTGAGCTTGAACTCCCCCTGAAAACCATTCCCCCCAAGAGGTATTTGGCTAACCTGGATGGCCCTCCTCCACACAGAGGGAAAGATTCAAGGTCAAACTGGATGGTCCTACTCCTTTTCTGTTAGTCCCATTAGCATTCACAACTGAGACTCTTGCATTTCAGTCTCCCTGCAGAAATATATGGGCTCTCCATGAAGAGAGGGTTCCATATGCACTGCTTTTGGTGAAATCTGTTTATCCTCGCAGTTGGCCAAGAATAAATAAAACAGCCTTATGGTTCCCGTGAGGATACACTATATGCTTCAATGATTGGTGCATTATATTAGGAGCAGATGCTACATTCCCCCATATAAAAGGGAAGAAGATTTCTGAACAGTAAAACCAATTTTTTTGCTTATGCACTGTAATTATCACCATTTCTTCATTTCAAAGGCATCTGCCTGACGCACCCTCGTTGTGTTACCATTTGCATTAATTTTACTCCTGAAGATAACAGTGACAGTGGTTGTTAAGGTTGGAGGGAGGATTCTGCTGTTTCAAGTACTTTGAACCTTGTCATAGCATGTTTTTTTAGCTTGAATCGCTTCAGGCATTTCTTCTGGGCAAGTCAAATTGCCAATTTGCCCTTAAGAGAGCTGGCATGGATACAGACCTGCTTGCTTAAGGCTCTGTGGTTTGTGCTGCTTGGGAGCCGCCCAGGGCAAGGGGCTGGACAGACAGAGAGCTGTGGCTTCTCCAGACATCATTTGATTGGCTTTTGCTTCTCTTACTACCATGTATTCTGTCTCTGTAAAGTGCTTTGGTCAAGTGAAGCTATGGACTCCCTTCTCCTGAAACTGTTCAACAGAAAGTTTTCAGGGTACAAAAAACCCCACAAAAATGAGATTGGGACGGGCACTTTTGCTGATACTGGATACCTCCTGTAGACTATGGTATGAAACAAAATAGATAGTTTTTAATAATTTTTCCAGGCTTCCTTCCTAAAGAACATAAAACTTGCTTTACTTCAGTGTTTGTGGCCTCACCTCCAGTGTGCAGGACTGTTAGCTCTTCTCTCATGCAAAGCTGAACAGAGAGCTGCTCTGAAGCTTTGCCCCCCTTTCATTGTAGGCATTATGATGGTAACACCAAAAAAGGGTATTTCAGCTGTCTCGGATTCTTGGACCCATAAAACTTTTCTAATGTATTTCTAGCTTCAGCACACTTCTAGGTGACATATTCTGGCCCCTAGGAGGTCAGCTCTTGGTAATTTTTCACCTGTGTCCACTGTGAAATCGAATGTATTGCTTCCCACTTGATTTTATCCGTGTTGCCTTTGGCAGATTGAACCTTACTGGAATAGGATGGTGTTTTCCCTCCTGTTTAGTGCACGACTGCATCCTCTTCTGCATCTGTGAGAGCTGCTGTGACAGGGGGACAGAATGGGGGCTCAAGTATGTGAGTGGCCACAGCCCTTCCCAAAATTGCCACATGAATCTGGCTTTCCTGGAGAAGCTCCTGTGAGTAATTTTTAGGACGTTTCACTCTAATTCTTGCCTTCCTGCAGTGTTCAGTCCTGCACAGGAGGCTGGCAAACAGCAGAGCCCTCCTGGGCGGCAGCGGGAATGGGAACAGTAGCAAGCCCCGAGGTGTGTTTATACAGTCGGTGTCGCTTCCTCCCTTCCTGTGATATATTAACTGCTTTGGAAGTTTCCCAGCTGTTTCAGGGGATAAATGATGGCAGTGGGAGCCCATATTTAACCTTCACTGTTCAGGCTGCATGCTTTGTACTTGTCGTCTTTTATCCGCCCGGCTATCTGGGAAAGGCTTCAGACGTGTCCCTGCTGCTCCCCCTGTCCGCCTGCTGCCGTGCACATGGAAGGCACAGCCACTGTCTGTGTCCTTCAGAGCTCAGCCTCCATCCTCTGCATCCATGGATGCACCACAGGCTCCCCCAGGGAGCTCCCAGAGGCTCCCCCAGCAACGCCGTGGCATCCTTTGGCCCCACGTTATTTGCTTAGATGTGGCCTGTCACTCGCTCTTGTTGTCAGTTTGTCTTCTTGCAGCTCAAGCAGAGGTGATTGGAGCAGTTTTCCATTACTTCAGTGAATGGTGGAGAGAGGTGGTTTGGGTAAATAGAGTGAATGTCAGCTGTGAGATTCCCCACCCTTCGTAGTTCCCAAAAAGGTTCCAGACTGGAAAAGTCCTGGCCTAGTGTGAATGAATTTCAGGTATTACCTGTGACAGTGTTGCACCAGGCTGCTTTGGGAGGCATGTGCAGCTGTGCTGAGACATCTTGGCGATCCCTCCTTTAACCCAAATGTTCTTTACCTGGGATTATTTTTTTCTGGTTTTCCGTGGATAGAAGGGAAAGAAATGGGTGAGCTGTTAGGGCAGGCTGAACTCGCCTTGGTGGTGACCCTGGGTAGGGCTGTCACTGAATGGCATATAAGCATTTAATTTAATTATTGTGGATCTGAAGCTATTAAATCCTAAACCATTTGAAAAAAGAAGGGAAAAAAGGGGGTTGTTCTGCACTATTTTGGACCACAAAACTGTCACTGCATATCTTGATGGACCCTAGAGCCATCAGAGGGCACTTGGGCATGTAGGACTGGGTGTACAGTCTGCTGCTGTTACCCACCTCAAGCAGGGAGCTGGTCTTGACCCTGCAGAAGAGATTGTCCTGCTGAGTGTTCAGCTGGGGTGGCTGCAGACAGGTGAGCGATGCTGTCACACACCATCAGTGGAAAGCATGTGACACCTTTTTGTCCTTAGCTGTTGTGTATGACCTGCAGTAATGAGTCACCTGTACAAAATCCAGGGATGGGAGATGCAGGAGAAAGTTATTTTCTGACTGGTAAGAAGTTACCTGTGTAAAAGCCATGAGGGTGTGGGGAGGGGAAAACTAGGCAATGTGTTCTCCTTCACATTTCCAGAAGGAAGAGAATCAGTTTGGTTATCGTTCCTCTGACTAAAATTAAAACCTGATTGAAGGTGTCACATGTGCTATGCAAATAATGTAGATAAAGTTCAAGTCCTCAGGATCTCACAGATAGTATTTGGACAGCAACAAGTAAATAGGGACAAAGAAGACAGAAAATGTGGCAGGATTCCAGCAGAAATGCATGGGCATAAATGTTTATTTTGACCAGGGACTCGGTGGCCTCAGGAATTTGTGTGGCCATATAACACACCTGTATCCAATAGTTGTCTTAGTCTTTAGCAGTATGTGAGAGTACACAGAGAATTTGAAATTATATTAGGTAAGATTATGTGGCTGGGCAGAGAGAAGGGCTCTGTGGCCACCCAGGGCTTCCTCTAGACCTGGCCTTTTCATTCTGTGATGAAAAGTTTTCTAAGAGTATTTTGCTGCAGAATTCCCTGGTTTGTTCGTCCCACTGCTTTACTTGCACTTCTGTGCCCACCCAAACAGCCTCTTTAGGTTTAGTGTGAGTGCCTCTGTCTTTTCTGTTTCACCAAGGTACCAGCTCAAGGAGCCACAGGCTGAGATATTCCTGCTCTTGTGAAGTATGTGTGAACTTCAGGATCATTCAGAATACACAGCAATCTTGCACATCGTTTGTCTGAATCTAAATTTCAAAATGGAAAGGGTTTGTTCACAGCGGTTCAAGGGTGCTCACCTTTGTTACATTCCCAAAATGAAAATGCATGCTGTTCCAAAACAAACTGACTTCTGTCCTTGATGCAGAGATGAGTGAGGTACTGTTTTCTCATGTCTCTGACTTGGAGGCTGTGGAATTATTGTTGCTGACTGTAAACTGTATCCTTGACTATAAATGGTGCGGGAGCCTTTTGTTTTAAAGTACAAGAGAGATGGGAGATGTGCAATTTATTCAAGACTAGCATTGCAGCCCTGGGTCTGGCAGTTCACAGTGGACATCTGCCAGCTAGATAGAGCCTTTTGCTTAATGAAGTTACAGGACAGGCAGTGGGAGTGTGATTTATGAGGAAATAATCGGAAGCAAACTGATAGTAGAGAGTTCTTATGCACTTTGTGTTCTATTTGTTCCCACTCTGTCTCCCCTTAGACTCTCAGCAGTATCTGGTAAGGGGAGCTCATCTCCTGACTTGGGGTCGAGGTGTATGCCCCAACTGCCTAGACAATTCAGCGTGATTGGCTTCAGGCATTGCCCATTCCTAACTACATCAAAAAGATCTCTTCTCCCTCAGTTGAAAATGTACAAAATAATGTGCATTTTCAGTTTGGGAGCAAGTTTTGACAAGCTTATTGCCTTATTTGAGTGTATTTGGTGTCCAGTCTTCCTTTAAAGCCTAAACCACCATCGTCAGTGTCCCCAACTGATTCTGATAACCATGTCTGAGCAATAAAGCAGTCACAATCGTCTGTTCTTTTCCTTTCCACATCCCCTCCTAAACAGGTGAGAGTTAGCAAGTGCTGCTAGATCTCTCCTTGCATTGTTGGTTTTATTTGCCTCCAGAGGGACTGCGGTGGAGGGTACCTGCTCTGCTAATGAGTGATGCTCAGAAGCCATTTAAGCCCCTTGGAAACTCAATAGCTGAACAGGTAGCCCCCGCTGAGGTCGGCAAAGCTGCTGCTGCTGCATCCTCCCTGCTGCGCCTGGTGATAAGGCACAGCTTGAATCTCCAAATGCCACTGGGAGGATGATCAATCTCAATCCGGTCCTTACTCTCTCCCCCAGACGATTTCTGCTGAGGAAGAGAGGAAAACATAAAAGCTGTGGCTTTAGGGTGTGAGAATGTGGAAGTTGGTGGAGTTAAAAATCAATCATGACCCACTACAAAGGACTTGCAACTTCATCTCAGGCAGTGTTACTGCTGTGCCATCCCAAAAGCAAGGGAAAAACCATAAATGCAGACTCAAGCAAAGATAAAAACTTTTGTATTCTTATTATTATCCTCAGTGGAGGAAAAACTGCTTATTCTATCCACTTACCAGGCAAACTGAAGTTAAAATAAAATAGGGAGGATCCTACTTATCTGATGTTTGCAGCAATGCTGTGCATGCAATAGACAACAGGGAACTGACACAACACAAAGTAAAATCTAACATTAATCCCCAGGAAACATTTTACAGACCTGAACACAAGATGCTATGGCTTTTATTCAAGAAGGAAATGGAGTATTCCCAGAAATGTACTTAATTCTGTTGCTTTCCTAAAAGAGAGTAACACTTAATGTCATAAGGCTGGGTTTTTTGGTTTTGGGTTGGTTTTTTTTTTTTAATTTCAGGAATGTGTTGACACCCAGATTCTCTCAGAGGTCTTCTTTCTTTTGCTGAGATTTTCCATCACATGTGGAAAATGCTTGCACATGTATAATGCTCTAAGATCTGACCCTGTGAAGCAGATACTTTAAATATAGGATTAAAAATCCATATGTTGGCATGCTTCATGTCAAAATGTATTTGCAGGTAAGCAATTCTTCCGTCTATGGAACTCAGTGCATTGCAGTACCTGAAATCCAGTCAGTGATTAACTGTTTGCCTGGTCCTTAGGTACATGGAAAAAGGCTTGGAAGTTTTAAAATCAGGTGTGAATTCTTACAGGGAGGTTAATTTAGTTGATGTTGTTTAAAAAAAGAAGAGAGATGCTGTTGTTCTTACTGATTGCCAGGCCTCTGAATTAAAGACTCCAAAAGCAGTGATGAAAATGCTCTTATTTCAGACTTGGTGATGTCTGATACCTTCCTGACTTTAAACCATTTTTCTTCCTTATCATGTGTTCTTCCACTGGCTTTTTTTTTTCCCTCCTTCTTCTGGCACATCCCCTATCTTTGGTTATCTGGCATTGAGAATCCCAGTTATCTCTGAACTCTTCCCCAGGTGATGGTTTGAGATCTGTGAGTCTCCCCTTTGCAGGAGCTTTCTCTCTTCTCTAGTATTTTTGAGACTGAAGGCAAAATGGACAGATATTGTTACACCCAGAATACACCTAAAATGAAAATAAATTGCTGCCAGGGTTGCTTTCCCCTTAAGTTACAGATTCCCTCAGAATCAAGTGATCTAGAAATAGCTGGGGAAAGAAAGAAATAGCTTTGGGAAAGAAAGAGATGTCTGAGTTTCCAGTTAAGCTTCTTTTTAGTGAAATGCAATGGCCTGCAAAACATGGTAATCTCTCTTCCTGCTTGTTTTTACACTAGAGCAGGGGCTTAGGGTTTGTTGTGTACTCCAGGACTGCTCTCTGCAAGGTGATTTATTTGTGTTGAGTTTGCTGCGTGTCCGTAACATCAGGAGCCCGGGTTGGGTAAATTAGAACTGAGTGAAAAGTTTTTTTGTCTGGGGACCAACAAGATAAATTCACCAAACCAAATAATTCTGATTTTTTGCTGGGTAGCGTTGCTTGATATTGCTTTATATTATTTCTTACTTTGTGTATGTATCTATATCTATGTCTATCTATATCTAGCTATATCTTCCTATATATATAAGACTTTATAAGAGTTGTAGCAATTTCTCACAGCTGGGAAAAAGAGATTTCCCTAAGTTCATACATTTACTTTTTTTTTTCCAAATCCAACCGAACTTCTACAAATAATGGCATTACATCCAGATCTAGAAATAGGTTTTTGTCTGCTATTCTTTGAGCTGTCACTTGCAGAGGTTTTATTTCAGGATGATGAAAAAGTACACATGCTTTCCTCCTGCACACGTGCTTTACATCTCTCGCATTGCCTCTCAAATCAAACACTGAAATGCATTGGGAGAATTTCACAGTGGAAATGCAAACCACAACTTTTGTTGTCAGTTTAATTCTGAGGTTAAAATAGGCATTTAATTAATTTCTTCCATGAAGTTGGGCTTTGAAATGGTGCCCAAATAAAATGATTCATTTTATCTCCTCTGATTTTTTCAGCAACAATGAAATGTGTTGGGGAACTCCTCTGCTAATTTGTCTTTTTATGGCTGAGAATTCCATTGATTTTTGCAATTATAAGGTTGGAAAAATGTGTCCAGTGTTTGCACACAACATGGCAACAGCCTGTGAGAGGGAGGGAGGGAGATGATATTGCACAAAATCAATCCTTTCAGTCACAGTTGACTCCTCTCACCTGAGTCCTGAGCACTTGCACTTACACAGGGGCTTCTGGAATTTGCTGAATCGCTGCCCTTGCTCCTGCCAGCCCTGCAATCAGCCCAGGGCTACTGGAATCTCCTCCTGAAGGAAGGGGCTGCTGCAAGGGTGCTCCCACCCCCAGGGCTGGGGTCTGTTGGCTCAGCTGCTGTTTTTTGCAGGTTTCTCTCACCTCCCCTGTGGCTGGATTTGGCTCCCAAGAGGGGACAGGTGTGAGCAAGAGGATGTGGCTGTAGGGATGGACCCGCTGCCGAGGCACTTCTGGGAGAGAGGGGCAGAAGGAGAGGTGATAAGGGAGAAGGACAGATAAGGAAAGAGGAGCATTGCCAGGGAAAAGCTTGAGGGCAAGGACCAGGCTCCTTCCCTGGTGAATGCCCCTCTCCCTGGGGTGCTGTGCTCGGTGAACTCGGGGTATTGTGTGAATATATAACCGGGTAATCCAGGCCCATCAGCAGAAATTACTTACTGAACTGTATTAAGAAACCCTTGCAAGGTCTTCTGTTCCTGTGTGAATAATTCCACTTCTGTTTTGCCGTCACTTTTGGTGGTGTTCTCCACCAGGTGGTACAGTAGGCACAACAGAAAGGAAATCAAAAATACAGGACAATCCTCGAGGGTCTGTGTAAAACCTTGATGCTTTAATGAAGCAAAAGTAATCTGTCTTTAAGAGAAGGATTTTATTTATTCTGTTATACTGGACTGAAATATGTTAATATCTAATATCCTGTGTGCTGGGAATAGCTAGTGAAAGAGTTGCAGCCCCAGCCTTTTTTCAGATATGATTTCAAGGGTAGTTCTGAGGCTCAGATCCATTTCCTCAAGGAGAAGTAGCATGAGATGAGAAAGAATTCAATCAGTGTTCTTAAAGATCTATGAGAAGTCAGATTTTTGATTTAAATATGAAGTTAGTGCCTTATAGTAAATGGCAGAAGAAAATCCCAGATACCCTGCAAATCAGGAAGATCTTTCCTCTGGAAAAGCCCCTGTTTGTGCTCAGGCAGGCTCATTGGTGGCACAGCGCTTTGTTGGAAGCAAGTTTCATGGCTGTGAGAGTAAGGATGGGCCAGTGGCCACAGTTCTGGTTCTCAGCCTTTGGTTTCTGCCAAATGTTCCTGGTACACTCAAGACTGAGATGTGCAAATGCTGTGGTAAATCAGGGATGTGGTTTTGGTGTTTTGATCAAAAAAGGGAGGCGTGAGTTGCAAACTGTAGGGTCCTCCACCTTCCTCTACACCCGTACTACAGGTTACGTTTCCTAAAAGCATTTCTTGATTCTTCTGGTGGCCCAGAATTAGTGGGGACAGTTTGGGATCCAGGAAAAAGAGATATAGGAAAAGGAAGGGATGTAACTGGAAGAATACTAGGAAAAGAAGGAGCTGCCTGGTGCGATTTCAAATTGCATAAACTTTGTTTCTACCATGATGCATTCAGCTTTTGTTACGTGCAAATCCATGTGCTGACAACACCAGGGGAAGAACTTTTGGAAAAAAGCATCAATCTGACAGCAGGGGAGTGTGCACTGGCATCCCAGGTGGTCAGCTCTGTTAGTAAACAGGATGCAAAGAAGATGAAAAAGAAAGTAATTTTGGCACCATCATTTCTACTTTTCCCATTACAAAGAAATTACGAACAAGATGTGTTTTGAAATAAAAAGCAACCAGTTGTATAATACTGCTACAAAGTACCTGAAGGAAGGATCATGATAGCATCAAACTGCCACAAAGAAAAGCAGTTGTGGCTGTGGAAAAATAATTTTGGTGCTTTTCCTACTCAAATACAGGTATGTGGAGGAACATCACAGCATGACAATGAGGTGATACTTGTCATTTGCGTGACAGAGACAAATTAGAATCCAGCCATCTCAGGGTGGGAACGATTTTCTTGAAAATTAATGACTTGATTAGAAGGAGAAATGAAGCTTCTTCAAGGGGACATGCAAATAAAGGAGGAATCACTAAAACTGTCACCTGGTGTATAGCGAACATTACACAAAGAAAGATTGGTGGGATAGTCTACAAAGACAAATTTGATGTGATATTAATCACACAGCACCAGTGGGCACAGAGAGGAGAGGGAGAGGAAGGATTCAGCATGTGTGTGACTTGGAGAGGTGTTTCCTGCTGAAGCAGGGGAGGAGTATCCCATTCCCCAGGGTGGGTACATCCCCTGCACCCCCAGACTGGGGTAGTGCACTCAGGTGAGTTTTCCAGGCCCTGTATTTTTCTGGGTGGTGCTGCCAAGCCCAGTGGAAGAGGTTTGCCTCCTTTCACCTACAGACAAGGGTCACAGAGAACCATTAATTGCAGTAAGTACTTATTGCTTCCCAGTGGCAAATCTGCAGTGTGGTGGGTGGGGTCTGGACTGGGGATTTCTGCCGCCTTTCAGGAGGAGTTGGTGCCTTGTGAAGGCTGACCTAGAACAGAGGCTGGACAGAGTTAAAGAATAAAGTAGGGATTTATTAAAAGGATCTCCTCAATGGCTCCACCTTGGGCAGCACAAGAGCCCAGCCAGGGCTGCACCCAAGATGAACCAAAATGGTCACAAAATGGACAACTGGTCACGGGGTTTCTCACTTTTATAAGTTCTGATCCATTTGCATATTGGAGTTAATAGTCTAATTATAGCTTTAGCTTATGAAGTCCCATGCTCCTTGTTTTTCTCTCTTCAATTCACCATTGTTTATGCTTTTTGGGCCTGGAGCTTGTAACAGTTGTCCTTGAACAAGCTGGAGGAGGATTGCTCTTTACCTACCCTGTGAAGAGAACTTGCTAGCACTTAATATGAAGCTCAGAATAACACACTAAAACAGCACAGAATCTGGAAAATAGAAAAGCTAAAACTTAAAGAATCAGAGTGGGGCCATGAAGAACTAAATCTACAGGGGCAATTCGTTTGGAGTTCAAGCCCAACCTTACCTTCCTAGGGAAGGAAAATGACTGAGGACAACCAAGGCAGCTAAGCCAAAAGTGGTGCTTTTCTTAAGCACAGGAATATTACCTGCGTTAATGACTACAGACAAGTAGTGTGTTCACAGAGGGCTGTGGTTTGAGCTGGAGGTGTTTTCTTTGATTTTCACTGAGTCCCAGTGATCTATAAGGTGTATAGTTTTGCAGTCTCTCCTTTCTGTGGCTGTGTAGATTCACAGGACTTTCAGCCTGATGTAGGTAAACACAATAGGACCCAAAGCTGTTCATCAAACACTGTTTTCTCTCATGCAGCACTACCAATGGAAAGGAGACTGACATCCACCTTAATTACATCAAATTTATCAAATGTAAGTTTGATGGAAATTTGTCATGGTCAAGTGAGGGATCATGCAGAGACCTAGGAGAAAATGAAAGTCTAGTACCATGGTCTAGCTGCACCTGACAAAAGCAGGTGTGAAGATAAGCTGGCAAGCTCATGATGGGGTGCTTTCTCTTTCCTTGGCTGCTGGGCATCAGCACCAGTGGCGTTGAGGCAGCCACACGCTCTCTGGGTGCTGATGCCAGGGACAAGCAGGGTGGATTTCTGCTGCTGGGAGAAGCAGATTTTTGGCCCATGTATCTGCAGGCTCTGCCAGAAGCCCTGGAAGAGTTTTCATACTTTCAGACATATTTTTACAACAATATGGCTTAGATTTTATAAATGATAAGGAAAGCATGTGTTGCTGAGCATATGATTTTCCTCTGGGAGGTAGGGTTCAGCTCAGGCAGGATTAGGGAAGTCTTAGGGAACAACTTGTTTCCTTTCCAGTGTTCACCCACATGTTCTTGGTCTACCTACTTTAGAAAATGCCTGTTTTACTGTTGGTAAGTACACTTGGTTTTCTAGCTGCATCGCACCTGTATCAGAACAATTTCCAAACATACTCCCTCCAGGTCAGGCATTACCATCTGGAATTCCCTCTGCCTGCAACATGGCTGTGATATGTTCTTCTTTTTTTTTTTTGCCAGAAAATAAGTGTACTTTGCTGGTCCATACAGGACATTTATTTTCCTGAGATCAGGGTGATGGCTTCCTGCAAAGCCACCAGAAACCTTGTGAAAATCAACATCAGCACGTGTGTGCGGTTTTCACACTGATTGTCATGGGCTTGCACAAATGCCCTCATATGTTCACACTGCATATGCTGGGTGCACATTTCTGTGCTTTTTCATGCTCTCAAAACATGATCCTTTACAGTCACTTCATGCTTTGTTTGCTTGTATTAAGTAAGATAACACCAGCCTTGGAAAGACTCTGTTAATAGCAGGGCAATTCATTCTCCAGCTACAAATTTCTCTTGATTTCCAACAGAAAGTTTTAAAGCCTCCACCTTTTTGCTGTTGTTTGAAAGCAGTCACTGGACTGTCTTCTTATTACCCATGTATATTTGAACATAAATTACATCTGACTGCGGTGACACTAATTAAGGTGGAGGCACTCAGATGCAGCCCCCCTTGCGGGGAGCGTGGCCAATAATCCTGCCGTGACTGGCAGGTGTTTCGACCACTTTAGACAGCAGCAATTTCATAAAGTGTCCTTCCCCTTCTCCTTGACAAGGAGGGGACAGCCAGGTCCCCTCTGAGGCACCCGCCACCAGGCAGGGACCGGGTGGCCTCAGGGAGCACAGAGCTGGCACCCAGCTTTTCGAGGGTGTTGCCTGCTGTCTTTTGTAATCATGGGTTTCAACCCCACCCTATCCTAAAATATAAAAGGATTTTGTATTCTCTCAGTGGTTTTATTATATCCCAGCGATGTGCACCTGAGGTATTTGACCAAATATTATTAAAACTCTGCAAGGGCTAATAATGCTGGAAGTAGTGCGACGCCTTCCTGTGACATTGCAATAATTCAGTAATTTTACAGTACATTTGAATTTTGGCATTGTTCAGCCGCTCAGTTTCCATTAACTTCACCTGGAATTTCTTATGTCTGTGCACACAAGCAAAAGTGTCAAGTTTCTCCTTCATGCTCCAAAACGGCACCTGAATCATAATTGTGCTGCAGCTAATTGTTATTAATTAAGCTGTTCCTAGCAGTCCAAGCTGGATTGTGCTTTTCTCTGGATGTAATGAAAAGCGAAGGCATTTAGTAAGCATGGCATTTGGGGGGGTAGAACAAGACAGCCTTGCTGCTGGGAATATCTCTGTGAGATGCTTTTGGGGAAGGTCTGGGTGTTTTTAAGGATGGGGCCACCGGCTCAGGCTCCATCACACGAGCTCTGCTGACCTTGGCTGCCGTTTCCCCGTCACAGGCAGGCAGCTCCAAGGACGTTTTGCAGCGGGTGAATTTGCACGGAGCCGCTCCGGCCGCACGTGCTCCCGCATCACTTAAGCACAAGGCCTTGGCCAGGGCCCCCAGCACAAGGTTTGCCAAGGAATCACATGGCAGGTGCCCTGTGCCCCCCCTGCCACCTGCCTCTGCTCTCCCAGGTTCAGCTGAAGGGGATCGTGGAGTGGAGCGGGCGAGAGGAAGGGATTAATGAAGTGGGGACCCCAGGAGCAGCCTCCTTGCAGAGGGAAAATTGGGAAAATTGCTTCCTGGCTTTTCTTGTCAGTGAGGCAGCTGAGGAACATGCCTGCTGCTCTCTGCCCGGGCAGGAGCAGTGAGGCACCTGGCATTCATTTGCCTTCTTCCATGTTTGCTTGTGAAAATAAAGTCAGGTGAGGAGGAATTTGGGCAGAACTGTCATCTTCATGTGAGAGGCAGCAATGGGAAACTGCTTTTGGTCTGTGGGAACATGCCACCCAAAAAAAAGCAACCTGCCCTCTGTTGTGTCTTCTCCTTTTGTCCCCCTTGCCTTGCATTAAGAACCAGAAAACAGATGATTTTGGCAATCGCTGCGGGCTGTTATTTTAACTGAGGTAATGGTTACCCTGTGCAGGATGAGAGGTCAGGAATAGTCTTGGGACTTCTCCAAGTCCAAAAGGATGGGGAAAGGCTTGTGTGCAGACCTTAGAAATGAGCCCAAGGGCACAGTCTGGCGGATGTTCCAGATTGCTCACTTAAAGCCTTGCTGGAGCGAGCAGGGTGGAAAGGGAGAATCCCTGGGGAATCATCATGGGTGGGTGGGAGTGGGGAGATGGGAATCTTCTACACCACGTTTAGTCTTGGAGAGATTTTCTCCTGCCATGGTCTCCACATGCCAGTGAACTAAAGCTTTAATCTGTCCACAGATCCTCCTGGTCCTGCCTCCGCTTTTCTGGGGTCATCTGCAGAGTTTTATATGGCATTACATTTCTTTCCTCCCAACAAATTCCCTGGCATTTTGCTGCTACACGTCTGTTCTTCTGCTGGTGGTGTTTGCAGAAAAAATGACCAAATCTCAGCTAGCAGCCTGGGCAGAGACCTGGGAAGTCAGTGAAAGGCTTTATGGCTGTTTGCAGGGTAAACCCCCTCACCCTGCACTTACAACTTCCTCCCAGGACTGCTATTTGTGGCTCCAGTGATAAACTAGTCCTGCTGTTGCTGAGTGGAGGATTCTGAACTAATGGTGCTTCTGCTCCCAGGGTTTACCATTTGGAAGATACTTTATTGCTATCTTGTGACATTTCCCTGCACTTTTATGCTCATTTATATAACTGATTTCTTTGATTTATGGCAGGGTTTCTTCATGTATAACAATGTCATAAATTGCACAGCCCTCCTTTAAGTGGTTATGAATGTGAGATATTCAGTAAACTATGGTATGGGGGAAAGGGTGGATGCCTTTTCAAGAGGCTTTTGACCCCAATCCCAAATAAAATAACCTGTTCTTCAAAAGAAATCAGAAGCAAGCATCAAAATAAGTTAGCATAGTCTGTTTCTTGACTAGGCAGCTTGTTGTGGGGTTTTTTAGTGCAAAATATAAGTTATTCATATAGATAAAAGAATGCATGAGGCCAAACCCACAGAGTGGTGATGTGTGTGGGGTGATCTCTGGAGCTTTGTTATCCAAGATGTGCAGAGGCTTTCAGAGAAGCAGCAAATTAATGTTTCTCTTTCAATGAACCTTTTTCTTCCCTTTCTGTTGGTAAACCTGCTATTTCAGATGTTGCTATTTTTTAAGACCCTCAAACAAGCTCATATTTCCAAGGAGTGTTCAGTGGCCATCAGGGACCCAAAGCCTATCAAAGGCACTGGTCAGGCCTGTGAAATAAAGACCTTGGGTTTTGATTGTGTTGGCATCTTGCTTTGTAGAGGAACAGAAACAGCACATTTAAAAATTACTTTCTCAGTTCAGCTGTCAGAGAAGCTTTCTGTTGACCTTTACAAATTGATACCGTCACAATCAATGGACAGAAGTTTAAGGGCAGTCTCTGGGGTGGGGAGGCGGGAATGAACCCAAACATTTATAAAATATATATGGAGTGTGTTTTAAAAAGCCCAAGAGAAATAACAGCAAGTATTAGAAGGGAGTATATTTGAACAAACTGTTTCATAAAGAATTTATAATACCTGGTTAAGTATGGTTAGTTAAAACTTAGCTATTGCGATGATTTTTGAAAGTATATGAAACTAAAAATAAATAAATGTGCCTTAGGTTGGTGCAGTGCAGCAATAGGTGGGTGAGGGAAGCAATTAGAGATGTTGAAGTTGCTTTGGAGATTCAGCTGGAGGGAAACTGTGTTTGAGGTGCAGCATGGACTCCCCCATGCTCTCTCTGGCCTTGGGAGGCGAAACCATTTACAAAGGCTCAGGAGGAATTGTGTGAAGAGGGAAGAGCCAGTCTGTGATTTCAGCTGCTGCCTTGCTAGTTCCTAAAGAATCTGTGAGACGCACTGAGAAGCTCCTCAAACACAAGCACGCAGTCCTCCCCTCCCAGGTAAAACAGGCAGAAGCTTCAGTGCTGCAGGAGCTTGCCCTGAATATTCTGCTCATGTACAGAGAGGTTATCAGCACACCAGGGACAGGCTGTGCAGAAGAGGCTGCCTCCACACTGGGGCTGCATGTTCGTATGCACAGCATATAGAACAAAAAAAAAAAAAGGCTCTTGCCTAGACTTTATGTACTGAAAGTTTGTTTTTCCTGTCTCTAAACTGCTATCTGAAAGCACCTGTTTTAATAAAACACATGGGGTTTATTACTTAATGCAGCCATGGGCAATTAGGCAAATAGAATCTTTGGTGTAAGGAAGTCTTGTGTAAGAGAGCACATTAATTCTTTGACTTGATGACCATAGCATATACGATCCTTACAGACTCCAGGACATGGTCTCTGTTCCTAGCCCAGAGTATTTTGGCTCTAGATGAGGTGTGGCATCCACCTGGGGGTCCAGAGAACCTCAGCACAGCCCCTGCCTTCCCCTCATCTGCAGTACTTCCAAGTCTAAGTAATTACCATTTCAGCTGTCTTACGTGAGCTGGATTCTCCTGCCTGCTTGACAAGGTTATCGTGTTGCTTGAGAACCTGTTATTTTCATTAATGAAAAATAAACTGCATTCAGTCTCAGCTTAATAGATGTGTGGGTATTGGCTCAAATAGGGTGTTTCTGTCATCACGTTCTCCTGCATTGCACAGTCACCTTGAAGCACTTGTGCAAAGCAGCTTCCAAAGTGTTGGCTCTGTTTTTGCCTGGTAGTGGGGACACCCAAACACTGTCTTGACCATTTCAGTTGTGTCCCATGTGATACTGGTTTTCTTTTAACTCCCAAGTGTTTTTCCAGGCACTGTTTCAGTCCCCCTGCAGTTTTGCCTCGTCGGGTTGCCAGAAGTTGGGAAGGTTGTTCTTTTCTTTAGGCGTTGAAATTTCACAGTCACTTTAATCATTTTATTAGGTGGTATTTGGGTTATGTGATAATTACTAATGTAATGCAAGGAAGATTTCTGTGGGCGATCCTGGGGAAATACCTTTTACATGTCACAAGTGGCTTGTGCTTAAGCTGTAATGAGGCGCCTCTTGCTGTGTGCTTTAGTGGTGACTAATTACCCATGGTACAGTAGAGACATAAAAGCACCTGTCCCACCCACCCGCTCCGAGCTGCATCTCTTACATAAGTGATGCTTAAATACTAGTAAGGGGGATCTGAGGGCTTTGTGAGCATCTTGCCAATCTATTTTCAGTGTTGTGCAGGCAGCGAGGGCTGCAATCCCGTTCCCCTCGCAGCGGCTGTCAGCACTCCCGCCGGATCTCCCATCCTGAATGAATGCGCTCCCCTGCGCACGCACAAACTCCGAGTGTTTGCACAGTGTTAATTAAAATGCATTTAAGTTGAGTGAGTGCTCGTGGTATTTGGGGGCCCTCTGGGGAAGGCAGAAGCAGGGAGGGAGGCAGACAGGCCTGCGGCTGTCGGGAGCTGTGGGAGTCCCGGCGGAGCGGCAGGAGCTGCCGGGGAACGCAGCCACCACCACAGCACCAGGGCAGTGCTCTGTGCCAGCTGAGCACCCCTGGAGACCACTGCCAGGGGAAAGAGCCCTTTGTGTCCCACCAAAGCAGCCTGCTTTGGGAGCTGGGAAATTATTTTGGTCCTCCCTCACAGCAGATCTTACTTGCTTGCCATCCCTTGCCAAATTGATTTTTGTTGAAGGTGCAAAAGACCAGACCAAGCGTCCGGTTCCCCTGTGCTCCCACCTGCACCCCCCTGGTGCTCGTGGGTTCATGCTCCATCGTCTTCCCTCCACTTCTTCCCTTGGCATTGACAAAAACAATCCAAATCCTTCTCACTGCTGGGACCTGTAGAGATTCCCACCACTTTGCCCTGGTAGGGAGCCAGGGTATGCCGTGACACAAGGATAGAGGGAAACGGGCTGCCACTGCTGCTGCACTGGAGCAGGACTTCAGAAGAGAGAGGGCTGGGAAACAGGGAGAGCAGTATTTGGACACTCTTAGACCTTCAGTTTGGCACTAGGAGGAACACGTGGCCTTGCATTACAGTCATTTATCTGCGGGCTTATTAGTCTTAGAAGGTATTGGTGATGGTCTGAATTTTGGTTCATGTTATTAAGGGTTAATGAAACACTTAATCTTGGGTGCTGCACTCAAGTGCCCAACTACTGCAGGAAGAGTTAGTCCGTAATGTTCTTCAGCAGCAACAGGGAGGATGATTCCTCTACGTGGTGGCTTGGAGCAGCAATGTTTGCATGGACTAACTCTCACTCTGGAGTGGATTTCCTTGGAGAGGAAGCATAGGTCAGGTGGAAAAGGGAAGCTGGTGATATTTCTTTTGTACTGGGAGGCCCACTTAGGAGCCCATAATGGGAGCCTGGTAAAAAGAGAAGAAGCTGGAGGACAGTGGAGACCGGTGTTGTATTTCAGAGCTGCTTGAAAATGATTTTGTTGTCTCAAAATGTGGCCTTACCTGAGCTAAGCCAGGGGCTGGGAGCAGAGACCACTCAATGTTCTTAGATAATGTCTGCTAATTGCTTGTTTCGGTTATGTACTTCATTGGGAAGTAGCTTGCAATTGCTGAAGATATTTTTATAAACTAAGTTATTTTTTGCATCTGGTATGAAAACCCCACAGTCTTCCTAAGCTACCCCTCTGCATTACTGGCTGTAAAAAAAAAAAGCTTTAATTTTAAATGTTTTCTTATCACAACATGCGTGCTGGTAATTTGCCAGTTTGACCACTGGAGCCACAAGCATCTCCTCAAAGCCATCCTGATGGGAGTGGTGGTGAGCAGCATGGTGCCACGTGTCACCCCCATGTCACCTCCATCCGTTGGCTTCCCCACCAGCTTGGAGGCTTATCTGCTGCCTCCTTGTCAGAGTGAGTGCTTCCAGATTCACAGCAAGACCTCAAGGAGAGACAGATGATAGAGCAGATGGTAGATGACTAATTTGGCAAAGTTAGATGAGTGGAAATTGTTTGCTTTAATTGCTTGTCAAGTCCAGTACCTACATTATAGTTAAGAAGTGACTATTTACCCTCAAACAAAACAAAATGTGGAAATGAGGGGGGTGTGTATGTGTGTCATGAAGAGGAGGGAGAAAAAGTGCAGAAGTACACAGAGAAAAAAATTTGGTACTAAGGCTTGAGGCAGAAGAACTATTGTTAAAACTTCTTGTATTCATTTCTGCCTTTTTTCAGTGGTAGCTGTGTGATACAGGTCCTGCATAACATTATTCCTATTTATTCCTTTCCAGCTGCTGTGCCGTAATATAGATGTGACATAACTAAAAGAGAAACAATGCTGGAAATACTGGCATAAAACAAGCTGGTGATGAAGGCTTGACGTGGTCAGTACAAGTGAATATCCGTGAAATGTCGCTGTATAAATCTGGTCAACGTTTTGATGGTGTCTTTGGTTGGTATGAACAGAAAGGCACATCAGTAAAATATGCTGTGTACCATCCACCAAAGGGATTTGGAGAGTTTGGCACAAGGAGTAGGTTCCATCAGCTCAGAAAAGCATTATCACACATAACTAATCCTTCTTGATGGAGTCGCAATCACTGTGGGTCTCTACTGTGCCCAGTTGTTTCTGTTCATCAAATTGGGAATGAGCTTCCATTTGTTGGTGGCACATGATCAGCCTCTCTTGAAGGTGGGACCAGGCTGGTAACACACATCCTTGCAACTTCTCTGAAGTGCTGGAAAGCTTTTCAAAGGCATATGAAATGATATTTGAGATTTTAGTGACCAGATTTCAAGAAATGAATGCTTTTGGTCCCTGGTACTATCCAACACAGGGACCACGTTGGATAAGAAGAAATGCTATGGGGAAAGTGTTGGTACTGCCTGTACTGTGTCACCTCATCCCAGTGACACCCTGACGGGCTGGGCAGCAGCTGGGTGGCCATGCTGAGCTCCTCTTGTGGCCATGTGGCTGTCCAGGGGTTCGTGGCACTCGGGTTGATTGCATGCAACTGGATTCAAATGGGATGATAATTTTCTAGTGTAGAGCAGACCTTGCGGAAGGAAAACACTTGTGCCAGCTGAGCTTTTAATTAGGAGTACAGAGAAAATTATGCTCTCCTTCATTACAGTCTCCCACCTAGGGAAAGAAAGCCTCCAATTCTAAAGCACTTCCAAACCACTGGGAGAATGGCTGGTGACCTCCAGGAGTGTTTTGCCTTCTCACGGGAAACATCTGCAAGGCTGTAAGTGCAGACAGCCCTCGCTTCATTAGGACGTGCCTAATTGCAAGAAAATTCAGGGCTTTTGCAGCTCATTCAAGGAGAACTGTAAATAATAATGAAGGGATTAAAAGTGTGTTTCCCCTTCCTGTGTGCCTATGTGACAGGGTGCCCAGGCTGTTTGCTTAGAGTGTGAAGCAGAAAGAAGTGAATGGGGATTGCTGGTAATTAGTTGTTCCTTAAGGGGCTCGAGTATTCCCCCCATCTGGGGGTCTTAACAAATTGCCACGAGTGTTTGCAATTATTAATAAACAGTTCTGTTAGCTGCCTTTCAAGAAGCCCTGATAATGGTGCTGTCTGTAAAAACACAGCTAATTAAGTAAACAAGTGGGAAGTATGGGAGAATGTGTTAGAAAGAGATGATGACTGTTGTTGGGCTCATCTTTTATGGGGAGAAGGAACCTGTGATTATCCTTTCTATAAAGACATTCCTCAAACCAGTAAGTCCAAGAATTTAAGCCTCCCTTTGAGTTTTTGGCCCACTTGACAAACTGATTGACAAAGGGAGGTTGTGCTGCCTTCAGGCAGAGGCTGGTGCAGGGCAAAGGCACTGCTCTCCTGCATCCTTGCCAAAGAGATGATAATAAATGTTTTATGATTCAGAGGAAAAATGTTCAGATGCTTGAGATAACAGCCTCGGAGTTCGAGACAAGGATGCCTCATCACTGCTTCTTTGAGTGTGCATTAGGAGAGGAGTGAGACACTGGGAATTCAGGTGGGGGTGACCGTGGTGGAGATAATGGATTCCACTCTTCTTTAGTACTCCAGATGTAGGCTGATCTGGAAAGGGGTTGAAAAAGAAATGATCTCCTTCCAAAAGTTGAGCTGGGAGGATTATAAAATCCATTAGTAGTAGAAGGAGCAGAACTAGATGGAGGCAAGTGTGATTTCTTAATTTAACATATAGATTTATCATCAACAGAGCAGAGCAAAATAATGGGCTGAAAAGCAGAATCTAATGGACATTTTTAAATGTCTCTATTATTTGCCACCCTTAAGTGAGCATTTGAATGATTTGGCTATTTTATGAAAAAAATGTCAATGGAAAATTAATTTCCAAGTCATGTGCATGAATATTGATGAAAAATATCATTTCAATACAGAGGATTATTACTGTTGTAATTGGGACCATTAGAAGCTGAAACTGTCACTTGAGGTAGCTGGTAATAAGTAAACAACTGACTGTGAAGTGTGAATGTGTGAGTAATGCTTGAAATCCACTTTTGTGATGACTAAGCAGTGCTCTGCTCCAGCACCCACCCAAAATCCCCCATGACTGGGGTGCAGGTGAGAAGTGGCCACTGCCTTGTTGCCGTCACTGCTGGTTTGGGATTTCCCAGATGGAAGAGGCATGTCCTTGAGCTTTGGGACAACCTTAGTGGGTGACTCTGCACATGAGCACTCTGTGAGGTTTGTTGTCAGAATGTGGGAAGAGCAGGAATGGCTGAGCACATTTAGGTGGAGAGATGGATTTGAGGGCTTGGTGGCGTGTCAGACTGGAGCTTCCCCCACAAACTTGGGCAAAACGCAGGGGAAGTCTGATTTTCCTGGGTGTGCACTGGAAGAGCACTGGAGGGTTTCCCTCATGGAGGTGCCCCTGTGAGGCCTCCCCTGAGCAAGGCAGAGTACGTGACCAGAGATGCTCAATAACGAGAGCAGCTTCACACTGGAGGCACATCTAAAGCTGCTCCTCTTTGCCCTGTGTCAGAGACAGGGAGTATTTTTTTATTAACCAGCACAGGTTCTGCTGCAGGAAGAGTTAAAGCACACATTCTTGATGCTTACCTGTTTCTGGGGCTCTGTAAGATTACACATCTAACAATATACAACAACGTGCTTTGAAGGGGCTTCATGAAATACAGATTATGATGGTTTTGCATGGCGTGACAAGGAAATACATTTTGTTGTGCTTGTGTTTATGCCTGTACACAGCTGGAACATCCCTGCAAATACATATTATTTTGGCACTTAATTTTAAAGGGCTGCTACAACACATAGATGCCTGTTGCTGTTCCAGGAGAGGAGCAGGAGGTGAGTGGGATATGTTCCTGCTCTGTGTTTGCTCAGGGACAGAGGGACTGGGATTCTTGTGTGACTCCTACTCAGCTCCCACTTCACACACAGTTACTTCAGTGCTTTTTAACTACTTTGGCAAATCAGACCCAGAACAATTATTTCTGCCCTGCAGTGGCTGGGAATTGCCTCATATGGCTAAAAACGGGGCATAAAACTTTTAAAGTCAGAGTTCACAGCCTGCTTTCTGGCCCGTGTCCCTCCCAAGTTTGGCTCCCTGGTCTCAGTAGGCCAACAGGAGCACCTTTGTGATTGTCCATGGCGGCAGCATTTCTCTCTCATGGCAGGAATGCTTTTTTACCCCTTTAGCTGTTATTTGCCTTGAAAAACCTGCCAAGAGCATATTTTATCTCTCTGTTTTAAAGGATTCTCTGCAAAGGGTTGGAGGTACTGTCCTAGCCCTTCCTCCAGCAAGTGAAGGACCTAACCTGCTCTTCTTAAACACTGGCATAGTTTCCTCTTTTGTATTTTAAATGTGACATAATTATTAGGTGCATCAAAAGCATACATTGCAAAGCTGAGACGGAGAGATTAGTGACTTATTGTAACAATGGATTATTAATGATCCATGATTATGCCCACATTTGCTTTGTGACTTCAGCTTGTTGTGCAGGTCAGAGCTCTCTCCTGCTCTGAGTTCTGTTTCTGCATCAGCTTGCACTGCTGGTTGGGTACCAATGGAAAGAAAATGTGCACTTCTGTACCCCTCAATTGATGTAGGATAATCACTTTTGGTGTGTGACTTGATTTGAGGCAATCTGTGACCAATTTTTTGTGGAAGGAAACTTCTCTTTTTAAGACGGACATTAAGTGCTTGGAATTGCTATGAGACAAATTTAAAGGATCAGCATGATTTATTCTAAATTAGCTTTAAAGGTTTGTTTGGGTTTTTTTTTTAATCCAAAAGAATTGATTACTAGCCATATCAAAAACTGGCAGAATTAATCTCAGTCAAATAAAACTCATGGCCCTGGTTCACATCTGGGCTGGCTTCACCCCTGCCGAATCCTCTTGCAAGAGCAGGCTCCAGGTGTTTCTGCCTCCTCACAGCAAACAAATGGCTGCATTAGATTTCAGGAGACGTTTAATGGGCGTGCAACTTGGAATATCAGTGTTGCAGTATATAGCTTTATTAGCTGAGCTGCAGGAATTGTTTTCTGAGCTGTGTTGGTCCTTAGCACGGATTGCAGAATGGAACGGAACGTATTTATTAGTCCTTGGGAGCCTTAAGACAGAATAATACTTACCTGGCTGGAAATATGATCAGTCTTGTAATGGATACTGCTGTATTTAAGAAAGGAGCACACAAACCCATTTTGTAACTGCTAAGCAAGAATTTTTAGGTGCCCTGGCAGGCATAGGGATGTGTCTCCCCAAAGAGTTAGCACACAAGGGCAGGTCTCGAGGGTTTTCTGAATAAAACTGTGTACATGAGCTAGGACAGGGCTTTGCATTTCAAAAAGAAAGGTGTGCCTTCTCCTAGTTGCAGTGCTTAATCATTCCAGTGTTGCCAGTCCACCAGAGCTAAGCGAGGTCTCAATATGAACATGTCTTTCCATCTCCCAAAATAGCTGTTAAAAATATTATGAATAAAATTGTGTTTAGGTATGATTTACTCTAAGTGCTAAGGTTTTAGCATTTTAGAAAATCTAAAAATTGGAATGTTCATGCTTTTAAGTTAAGCCTCAAAATGAGGTGGCAACTTCTATTTTAAAACCTGAGCAAACCAAGCAGTTCTGTTTTTCTTCAGAATGATGAAGAAATGAATAATGAACATAGGTCAAATATTTCAAAATTTTAACTGTAGCAAGAACATTGAGATTTTACCAGATCATAGAAAGAAATAATATTCCAGCATTTCCTATGGTGGGTAGACCCAATGCCTATTCAGAGAGCAGCTCTTGCAGTGCCTGTTCAGCTTTGGTCCATGCCCTTTAGCTCCTGGAAACACAACCCAAAAATGATCTGATCAACCCTTCACACTGAATAGTTTGTGATGAAATGAGCCCATGGGAGCCATGGCTCGGCAGGAACTTCTACTACCATTTTTGGGGCAGAGGGAGTTTCCTTAGGAAAAAAACTTTGAGCAGGTCATGGGCTTTTGGCTGCCTCCTGAAGCCCTTTGCTAAGAGGCTGCTGAAAGCTCGAATTGCCCCAGCACAAGAGCAAATAATTCTGCAGCAGAGAGACCAAGAGGGAGAAGAGATTAGAATTGTTCCCATTTCTAGTGAGGAAAAAAAAAAAAGTGGGGGGGGAAGTGGGTATAGTAAATAAACAGTCAATAATTGTAATACTCTGAAATTTAATTACTTTTGGTATTTATAAAAAGGACCTGCATCATTCAAAAGAGTATGTTTTAGCCAATTTTACTGATTATGCCTCCAGTCCTGGAGAGTTTTGTTTGTATTGATCTGATCCAGAAGTGGGATTGGCTGCAGAAATGCTATTCTTGTCAGGCTCCTGTTTTGCATAATATAATGCCCTTTTAAAAAGTTTAGATATACCCAGATTAATTTGCTGACCAATAAGAGCAACCCACAAGCTGTTGATTAAGAGGAAAAATAAGTGCACTGAAACAGACAAACCAAAACCAGCCCAGCCCCACACTTGACCATTTAAGCAGCATCGCTGTCCGAGCAGGCTGAGCAATGTGTGAAAAGCTGATCCTGTAAAATGCTGCTTCTGTATTTGTTTCACTCTTTTTTTTTTTTTTTTTTTTTTTGTCATTGCATGATGACAGCAGGCTGATGCCCTGAGCTGAGCTGGGAATCTGGGGTGGCTTTTAACTGGGCTTCAAAATGTAGAACAGAGTGGTGTAATATTAAAGAGTGTCCTTTGGAAACTGTATTAAGATGGTGTTTCCTGACATATCTTTGCTGTGCATTCAGCCTGGGGACTTGTGGAAAGACAATGTGCTTTTTGCTGTTGTTTTTCTCCTATTTAATTGCTTAAAGCTGGGATGAGCTGGGGTCTTAAGGAAAGTGATAGGGAAAACAATGTTGGGTGTAAATCTTCTGCTCGGGTTGCTCTTGGCTTGTCCAAAATACTATTCAGAATAGGGAAAATATTGAATTATCTAGGTCAGCTTGGATGCACAGGTCTCTCCAGCCTTGTGTCTCTCAGCCCATGATGGGAGTGGCTCTGCCCAGTGTCTGATTCTGTCACTGGTGGAACTGGTGGGGGTTTGCTGAGGCCTGGGTTTGACCCTTTGGCTGCTGGGGTCAGTCTGCTTGGCCTTTTTCCTGCATTTCTGCCTTTTCAGCTTTTCTGCATTTGGTGGTAAATACCACAACTTCAGCCCATTTGGTGAGAGGTGTTTAAATTGCTGAGATGATCACAGGCTGTATTTCTACGTTCCTGTCTCTGCTGCTGGTATTCAAGCAGGACTTGTGTGACCCAGCCCTGTGAATCATTACAGATTTTTGTTTCAACTCCCTGTATCACTGTGTACAGACTTTATTGTGCTCCAGTGCCCCTTTTCCACAGTGGCCTGATGGATTGTGCTGTGGTTTTTTGCAGTGTGTGCTGGCACTGAGAACAAGCTGAGCTCCCTGTCTGACCTGGAGCAGCAGTACCGGGCCCTGCGCAAGTACTATGAGAACTGTGAGGTGGTGATGGGCAACCTGGAGATCACCAGCATCGAGCACAACAGAGACCTCTCCTTCCTGAGGGTAAGCAGGCTGCTGTTCTCCTTTCCTCCTCCTTCCTCCCTCCTTCCCTCTGCTTCTTTTTGGGGGAGCAGCGATAGGCGCTGGGCTGGAAAAGACCAGACTTCTCTCCCACTAGCTCTGCTGTGATGGAAGAGGATGATAACATGCCAGGGATGTGCAGAGAGCAAGAGCAATGTCATTGCTGTGACAGGTGCTCTGAGTGTGAGTCATTTAGATTTCTCCAGGACGTGGGGGAGAGAGCTGTGCCACTGGAAGGTGACATCTCAAAGGTCTCTCATTTGTGTTCCCCCAGGGCAGGTTAGGTGGGGTTTAGGAAGGTCAGAGAATCATGCAGATAAGCACTGGAGGACTGGCAAAGCTAATCCTAATAAAATGCTAGATATGGACTGATTTATAGACTAAGCAAGGGAAGAACTCTGGGCAATGTTTGTGGAGCATTTAAGAGAAAGACAAAAAGTGATTGCTGAATCAACATGAAACCTCCTTTGGGTATGAGACTGGAGCTATGAGCCTAACAATCTCCAGCATCTAGGGGAAGTCTGTGATAGATGGAGGCTCTGCTGCTGTTGGGGAGCCTGGGTTGTGCATTTCCTCAGTCCTCTTTGCATCATATTTTGGATTTGTGAAGGAACATTCCAGTGTGGTTTGCAGATACCCTGTTGCCATGCTGGAGAGAGAAAGGTGAACACCAAGTTCAAAGAATTTAAGCCTGTCGTTATTTGGTGTTTCCCATTCTTTATGTTTAAAGAAATATCCCCCTAAAGGAGTGATCCAGGTGGGCATCTGAGGATGCTGCAGGTGATGTGGCTGTAATATGGAAGGTAGGTCTGAGGGCTAGGGCAGAAAAAGCAGCCTGTGCCAGTGTGGTTGCAGTCTGTGCTGTGATTGTACTCTCCATGACACAGATAAGGTTTACACGGCTCATACTGCTCACCTCTTAAAAATGTTGCTGTCATGTTGCAGGATGTGTATCTGCGTGTCAGTGGCACGTTCACATGGCAGGAGTGGTGGAGTTTAAATCTGGCAGCAGGAAGAGGCAGTGGGAGGCAGCCCCAGCTGGTTGGGTTACACTCACTCGTTCCCTGTGCTGGGTCTCGGGTGAGCTGAGTGCTCAATTCCAGTCTGTAAAACTGTGACCTTTCCACCACAGTTTCTAGCAAAGGCAAAGCCAAGCGGCGTGTTTAGCACCGCTTCACATGGAATTTGTTGGGGGTTTCACAGCCTTGTCACTCCATACATTGGTGTATATTTACTCAACGTCTACACCAGGCTGCTGAAAGATCTGTGAGCAAAATTCAGCTACCAGACATGTCTGGTGTAAAGTTTGGGGTGCTAATTGCACTCAGACTAACAGATTGCCTGTTAATTTGAGTGACGAGTGCCTCGGAAGTGAATGCTATCCCTACATTTCACAGTTGTGACAGGTGGGGAAAACACATATGCCTTTGCTCTGAAATAGATACAGCCTTGGTGCAGCTGGACCAGCGTTGGACAGGTGGCAGGTCCTCCTCTTGTGAGGGCAGGATCCCTGCTCTGATTGGGGCATCTCTGCAGTTTCAGATGCCTACTGAAACCCCCTGCTTCGAATTCATGGCAGGCAATCCTTCCGCTTCGGCTTTCCTTCCTCCTTCCTCCTGCTGGCAATAGGGAAAGCAAATTACTTGGGAATTAGGAATTAGCGTTCCTCGCAGAGCACTGCCATAAGCAGCTTAAAATATTGGTGGAAAGAAGGCAGTAAAATCATCAAATGAGAGGAAAAGTCCTGTTTGGTAAATGAAGGGGTTTGGTCACCTGTGCTTTTTGGTGACAGCCACTATTGCTTTTTTTATTAGTTTTATTACTTCTCTTACCTGCATCTGCTCCCTCACAGATGTCTCAGCAAAAAAGCAGAACTTGAAACAAAACTCAGCAAACTGGAAGGCCTAGTTAGTATGATAAATTGTAGTCATTAAAGTAGAAAACCAAACAGAAGAGAACATGTTCTCGGAGAGGCAAATAAATAAATAAGTGTTGGCACATTTACGCTGATAATTCGACATTCATTAGTCAGGCAGTATTACTCCTTTTATCATATTAAAAATGGTTTTAATGGCCAAATGAAGGTGGCAGATGGGACATAACTAAGAGAAAGGCTGTTTGTCTCTCTCAGACTTAAACACGGTGAACTCTCCGTGCAACATCACGCTCCTTCAGCCTGCTCCAGTGTTTTAGTCTCTGTTGCAGTAATTGCCCTCTTCCTGCACCAAAACCACTTCAGGTGGATGCTGGTGCAGCCCTGGGTTGTCTGTGTCCCCAGCTGATGACAACCATGGCCCTGTGTGCCCACCTGCCTTCTCTGCAGTGCTCAGCTTAGCTGGGCAGCTTCTTGCTCCAGGACAGAGGGAAGACCTGGTAAGCTGTAGGCATGGTGAGCCTTTTCATCATGCTGTAATAAACAAATAGCATAAATGAATTGAAGTGAAAAAAACCCATAATTTTATTTACCCGGCGGAGGAACATTAAAAGATCAGCATGCCATCTCACATATTTATTTAGACATTTATTCCCTAAGTAGATTTGCTTTATGTCTATGAGTTAGCTCTCTGGATATCTGCTGATGAAGACTAAAAGGGGCTGTCTGTCACCTGAATGAAGTGCTCAGGCACTTCAGCTTCCAGGCCTGCAGTTCATGAGTAGCTGGATTTCTGTAAGAAGGGATTGCACGTGCCAGTTGTTCCTTTTCCTGCTGCTCTTGTATGTGAGCAGAGCAGGAGGACATATCATCTGTGTTACTTTAATATATATTATTTTGGTTCCTGGTTGTGTTATAGTCTGGGTATTGCCTTCCTGTGAGCAACTGCAGTATGAACTTGTGTTCTGCACGTGCTGCCCTCCAGCTCTGTTCCTGCTGCTTGGAGCTTCCCTGTGCTGTGGCCACAATGGAGTCATGGCAGGGGAAAGGAGAGCTCAGTAGCAGGAAAAATTAACACTAAGCCTGAGCATTGGGTAAGGACAGATATTTGTGACATCTGTCTGACAGCTGGCTTGCTTTGTCCTTCTTCCGAGGCTCAACCTACTCACAGAAAATGCACAAGGGATCATTCAGTTTTTGAAGTCCTACCTCTGCCAGCTCTGGCAGTGAAATGAGGCTGAGGTTAATGCAGCCCATGGCTGCTGCAGTCCCACCTCCCTGTGGCAGCCAAGGCAGGCTCTCCTCTGGCACAGGTGCTGCCAAGAGCTTGATTGAACTGAGCAGGACAAATAATTGGGTGGAAAGCAGTCCCTGAGAGCTGCCTTGTCCCTGTGGGGTGTCCAAGCTCACCCAGGGAGTCAGCAGTGACAGTGGTAAGGGTCAGGCTCCATCTCCCACTGCTTCCCAAGCCACCAGCATGCCTCACCTAATTGCACAGCCAGGCTTCTGCAGTAGGATTTGCTCCGTGAAACCAGATAAGCTGCTGGAGCTGGTGCGTGTCTTGAGTCCCTTCCAGGCGAGAGCTGCGATTTACTTCTCTGCTTTGGACTTCAGAAAAAAAAAAAAAAACCCTTGAGAAAAGCTCAGGTTGTTCACTGGTTCATATTGCAAACAACTGTTTGAAGAACAGAAGGGGGAACCTATTTTAGTTTTGCTTGTCAGAGCTGACAGTTCCTATCGTGGGCTGTACTTATTTCTTAATAACATCTCCATATTCAAATTTCAAAATAATATACACAATTAGTGTATCACATAACAATCTTCTGCAAGTACTTCTGTTAAACACAGTTGGTAAAGGAGAGTTATCTTTGAATAATCCCCTGGCTTTTAGCAATTCACAGTCAGTAAATTGTCTTCTCTTGCCCGGATTTTATTTAACCGATTCAGATTATTTATTTTTAAAGACATGATCAAAGTTCTGTGCTGGTCCCTGCCATAGCTCTCCCAAGTGATTATGAAACTCATTTTTAACCATGATCAACAGTCTTCAAAAATTATCTACCACTGCTTTATGGGTTCTTTTTGCATTCACCTCAGCAGTGCTTGTGTAGCCCCTCCAGCCACACTTGCAGGGCAGCTGTCTGACATTGAACAGGGTGGATGTTTCATGGTAAATATTATATTTATTGCAGAGATGTAGGGCCCTATCTCCCCTCTGTCAGCACTCATGGCCCCATGCTTGGTGAGAACCCCTGCCAGCCCCACCGTAGCCCGTTCCTTACAGTCACATCTGGATTCCTGTGGCAGGTGGGATTTGGCCATTTGGACTTTATGTTCTTTGTTATTGGTTGTGTCTAATGTTTGGAGGAAGTTTTGGTGAAGCAGACCCCTCTGCAGGGCAAGGACTGCCAGAGAGCCAGGAGAAGAGTTTTGTTACCAATGCTGCCTGGCCCCATGGCATTTGGAGCTGTTGCTTGTTAAAAAAACAGAAGTGGGGGGAGGTTTTAAAACATTTTTGGTCTTTTACAGCAAAACAGGGCTAAGCAGACCCTTTTGCAGCTCTGGTGGCAGAGCTGAGAGGAGACGTTGGCACAGAGAGCGTCTGCATCCGAACAGACGTGTCGGGAGGGTGTGCATTGCTTGGCAGAGCAGTGTGATGGTGTGTGTGGCTCCTGAAGGCCTGGCAGCACAGCTCTGCATCCCTTCTGCAGCAAAATGGTATCTGACTGCCCAGCTGACAGGCTTCAGTTCAGCAGAAAGGGCTGTGGAGTTCTGTGCCTGTGAGGAGTTCCCAGAAACAGGCTGTGGGGGTAGCTGTGTCTCTGGGGAGGGGGATTTTCCCCAGAAGTGCTAGGAAAGCATTGCAGTGGAAATTGAGGACATGTATTTTTGTGTTCCTGATTGCCCTCCCAGGACCCTGCCTGTTAGAAAACAAAACATAGACAGCAAAGGTGTGGTGGTCAGAGCTGTGCATGCCACACTGATGCCTTGAGAAGGCTGACCTAGAACAGAGTTAAAGAATAAAGTAGGGATTTATTAAAAGGCCTCAATGGCTCCACCTTGGGCAGCACAAGAGCCCAGCCAGGGCTACACCCAAGATGAACCCAAATGGTCACAAAAATGGACAACTGGTCACGGGGTCTCTCACTTTTATAAGTTCTGGACCATTTGCATATTGGAGTTAATTGTGCAATTACAGCTTTAGGTTATGAAGTCCCATCCTGCTTGTTTTTCTCTCTTCAGTCCACATTATTTATTCTCTTGGACCTGAGATTTGGATCATTTGTCCTTGGTCCCCAGCTGGAGAAGGAATTGTTTTGTCTCCCTACTCTGTGAAGAGAGCTCACCATCCCCTCATATGAAGCTCAGACCCACACACTAAAGCAGCACAGAATCTGAAAATGTAAAAGCTAAAACCTGAGGCATCAACACAAATCTGGGTGGAAAGAGAACACCTCCAACTTGCACTTGAACACAACTGCTGTGCTGGGTGGGTTACAAGAGACCAGTTGCATGCCAGACCATGCCTCTGGCGTGGACAGAATGTTTCACACAGGCTGTGATCAGCTGCCAGCTGTGCTGGGTGAACCTGAGCTGAGTTTAAAGTGAGCTGCATCCCAGACTCAGAGGATGGAGTGGGAGCAAAGGCTCATTGCAGAAAGCATATGTGATACAGCTCTGCTGCTTCAGGAATAAGGCTTCTTCTGCCATTTCACATTGCTTGTGTAGAAATAGCAGCTGAAAATGATCACAGCAGTTTAAACTCTTCTCAGAATGGCTAGGAAGCAAGGAAGGGAATGCCACAGATTTGCATGGTCTTCCAGGCCTGTCCTGTGCTTGGAGCAGGTACCGAAAAGCTGCAGGCACAGTGAGTAGCTGAAAACCAGGCACTGTTGTGGTAACTGGTGTTCTCATGGCCCTCATCCCTTTATATTGACAGATATCACACTTCACATAGTCCCTAACATAGAGTCAACCAGCTCCATCCTGGCCCCACCACACCCAGAGCCCCCCAGCTGCTAGGGAAAAGGCATCCAGCACTTTCTAACCTAAATGTCCTCAGAGGTGTTACATTATTTTTGTGCTGCTGTTGCTTATCCCCCTTGTGTTTTGCTGACTTTCCTGTGCTCTCCCAGTCTCCATTACAGGTGTCTGTAGTTCAGGCATGTCCCTGTAGTTCTGCAGGCTGGCCTTAGCAGCCTCTGTGCCTCCCTTTATGCTCAAAATCCCCTTTTTAGCACTGCCTGTCATGGTTTCAACCCAATTTTGTAGACACAGGATGTGGTGCTGCTCATTTTGTGCCAAAGCCTCTGGTCTAAGCCTCAGGCTGCTGCTGCTGGATTCAGCTTGGTAGCCCAGGGACCCTGCCACACCCTAAAAAGCTGGGTCAATGTACAGTTAATCCTCAAGCTGAGTTTGCCAAGCTGAAACCAAATATATGCTCATTAGCATATATTATTTAGCAATTATTTTTGGTGGCTTGGTATGAAAGGTACATTTGAAGTGGCCAGTTGTGTTTAGGAGGAGAGTTGGTGCTGTGGGAATGCAGAGCTGGAATCTGTGGGAATGCAGGCTCCTGTTTTGGTGCAGCAATGAACTGTGGAGTGAGGATTTGTGTCTGTGCCTGCTGAGTGCTCTGAGGCTCCCCAGGAAGCATTTTTTGGGGGGTGGAAGTTGTTATGGAGGATGGCTGCAGATTTCCAGTACAGCCTGAGTCCAATGGGGACGGCACTGGGCTGCTCCTCACATCCCACCTGCTGCAGGGCTGCCCTTGTGAGTGCTGTAAAGCCACTGAGGCAGCAGCAGCCACATCCCTGTCCACGTCCCCGTGGTTGATTTGCTGTATAAAACTCAGACCATCATCCTCATGGGGTGACGAGTAGGGGGTATCAGTCTGCCCCTTGCTGTGCCATCCCCCCATGAAGGGGCACTTCAGAGGCCCCCCTGCCAGAGCTCTTGGGGGCTTTGGGGATGGATCCCACCATGGGGCTTGTTTTGCCCCTTCTCTGGGTTGGCAGTGGCCAAGAGCTTCCCCAGCTCTCCCACAGCCTTTCTTTCCCTGCGTCTCCTTCGATAAGCAGGAGCATCCTTCAGCTGTATCATGTGTAGAGAGGAGAGGTCAAGATTTGAAGTCCAGGTTGATTAAGGAGTCTCTTTAAATTGTCTTTCAGCATTTTTCATTCAGCTCCTATTGTACAGCAGGCACCCCATCCCCAGCTGCCTGGGAAGCCTGTCTGATTCATGTGCAAGGCAGCAGTAGCCACTCTAGATCAGGAGAGAGATCAAAGGAGCCTGACTTAAATAATTCAGAGTAGCTCAGACCCACACACATGCTCGAGATCAGCAATATCCTTTTCACTCTATTCCATTTGTGTGCCCTTGGTTAGGCAGAGCAGAGCACTGGGGAGGTGATGTGGGGTGGCTGCCCATGCCTGGGGGCTGCACCAGTCCTCCCTGTGGTGTGAGGTGGAAGTCTGTCCTTCTCTCTGGTCCTCTTGAACCTCACAGGCCCCTCTGGCAGCTTTTGGGTCCAGCAGGTGTGGGATGCACGGCATGGGAGTGCTCCTGCTATGCCAGTGTGCCATTGCACAGCACTCCCACCACCTGGCTGGGAAATTATGAGGTGCCAGAGGCTCCAGGACCAAAAACATGCCCAGGTCGTACGGATCACTGCTCCAGGTGGAGTGTTTCCCAGTTTTGCAGAGGTACATGCTGGATGGGTCACGTGTGGAGGATGAAAATACAGACCAGGAGTCAAATATTTAATGTGAACAAAACTCTTTGGATTTGTGGCTCTATCTAGGCTTGTTACTTTTTTAAAAATTAAATATAGACTATCAATTTATTTCTTTTCCCATTGTTTAGTGCCTGATCAGAGTCTTCCTTCTGTCCATCCATGAAGGGGTGTGATGCCTGGCTGTCTGTAAAATACATGTAGCTAAGCCAGACCACAGAAGCTGAGGGGATGAATACTATAAAAATGTTGGTAGTGGAGAGGAGGACATTATTAAAAATAAAACAGTGAAAACCTTCTTAATTAGGTGTTGTTTCTCTTCGAAGCTGATCTTCCCTCTGGGCCAGTGAAACCAATTATACCTCTCTCAACCACCTTATGTTGTTAATGATCTTACTCTTTAAGTGTAAAACTCTCCCCTACAAATGGGATTGGAAATGCTGGCCTTATTGAAACTTAAGAAAAACAAACAGCAGAGTAAAGCTAAACCAGCCAATGGGAAAAAAAAAAACCCAAAACAACTGTGATTGCAAACACTTTTAAATTATAAATGAATTTGTTAGGTTGTAAAGCAAATGAGGAGTTTTCTTTCAAGCATAGAAAGAAAGGTTATGTGGTGTAAGTGGTGAGTGCGATGAGATTTGAATCCTTAACCCCAGCTAGAGTATGGTATAAACTCTACCGTTTCACTCTGTTCACTGACAAGCTTTGCTCAGATGTCATTGAGCAAAGCTTGTTTGTTCTTATTTATTTTCCTCTTTGTCCACCCACCCTCTGAAATCCTTCAGTGGAACAGGGATGTAAGCTGGGAGCACAGATGAGGTGTGGAGAGGGATGTAGCTACATATGTAATAGAGGTATAGCAGCCTGTGCCAGTGGAAGTGTGTTACGCTTTCCTTTGAGTAACATTTTCCTATTTTCCTGAGCATTTAGGCAACACATTGCCATTTTTTCCTCTAAACCTCCCTCCCTCCAATCCCATTTTACTATGGAATAAAATGAAATTAGACAAACCAGCTGTGAGAGAGCTGAATAATCTTGCATTGTAATACACCGACTCAGAGTCCTGGATCAATGGGCTTGAATTACTGTTAAAATCCATATGAAAAGAAAAACAAAGTCTTTTGCTGTAAGCTGTGTCAAGGGGTGGAGGAGCAGAGGGATGGATTGAGGCTTAGCCAACAGTTTTTGTGCTAAACTGGATCAATTTTAAAGGTTTCCTCTGTAGATGCCAGCCTCAGGGCTTTTATGGTTCCGAAATGTCAGCACAATTGTGCAGATTGCAGAATTCAGCAACAATGCTCTCACCCCAAACCTGGCCACTAATTACAAATTACAGCCCCACAGTTGTGCAGATCCTAGGTGCCCAGGAAGGCTGGGACAGAGGGAGAAGTTGGCCTTCCTGAGCATCCTCCTCAAAAGTATCATGTCAGGGGAGTGTTTTCATGGATGTGTGCTAGTGAAAGCTGCTTCATTGCGTGGGGCTGGTCTGAGGAGCTGGGGGACTGGAGCTGGCCAGGCTGTGATAGAGGATGTGTCTTCGTGGGATCGGGGGATTGAGGATGGGTTTGCCCAACCCAACAAGCAGCCAGCAGGAATTTCTCTGTTAACCACACATGAGCTGGTTCTGCAGCTCAGAATTCTGAGACATTCTGAGAAATTCTGAGAAATAAGAGCTGCAGAGTTCTGCAGCTCTTCATTCCCACAGGGAATGAAACCAAGTACCACTGACTTCGCAGGGGAGATGTGCCCGGGGTCATACATCATCATGGGAAGATGGAATGGGAAAAATTAGGTTTAAAAGTCGAGGGTTTAGTCCTAGTTCAAGGCAGTACTTCCACAGGGTAAGCACAACCATTCTCATCCACTTGGTACTCAATGTATGAAGTTAACTCAAAGGCTAATAGAGTCTGCATACTGTACTGAATGGCATGCAGTGTTTCTTTTCCCCCTTTGGTGGTCATTAGTCCTTCCAGAGAGAAAGAATGAAGTGCTTTGAGGTAACGTCTGAACATAATAAACCTGAAAATGTCAAAAGGCAAGGCAGAAATATCACACTGATTTTGACAAACCTGCACTGTTTTGTGCAAGGAAAAATAATACTGATAGCTTAATGTTGCTTACTGGAGAGTTGCTATAGCAAAAATGAATTTTGTGAGAGAGTTTATGCTCATGCTTTAAGAAAACAACCTTAATGAGCACAACATGGAGCTGAAACCCTTGAAAGTAAATGCCATTCACTTTGAATATGGTGAAAGGGAGTTTTGTAGCCAAGTGATCCAAGGGCTTGAATGGTGGCCAGACCCTGATGCCACCACTTACTCAGATTTCTTATGTTTAGGGGTGCTCACTTCTGATTCTGATGTTTTGGGATTGACTCAGATCCTAAAGTGCCAGCAAAAAACCAGTATTACACATTGGTGTAATAATACAATATTACACATTGGTGTCTAATTCAGGCTAACAATGGTGATGGTGGAAGTATCTGTATATTGCTGCCTCTAGACAGGGGAGCTTGAGATGTGCAACAGGGTTGGCTTAAATTCTGTAAACTAAAAACAATCCCCTGGTGTAATACATACCCCAGGAATAATAATGACAGTTCAGCCTTAAAACTGTGATGCAGTGACAGCCTAAGAAAGCAAAATCCATCCTGAATATCAGGGAAGCACAGAAGCTGATTAGGGAAAAAGAAGAAGCAATGTTCTCCCTGCATTTCTGTCCCATTTGTGTGATGGTCTCATGAACACATGATACCTAAAACAGGGAAGTGTGTTAAAAACATGCCTGAATTCATGTGGAAGGGCACTTCAGGAAGGGACGCGATGAACTTCAGTTCCAAATAATTGTCTGCAATGTGCAAGCAGAGAGAAATCGTGTAAGAGCAAATCTTTGCAGGTATTTATGCTGTGTTATACCCACCACAGAGAGTGGAGACAGCTGCTCAGCTTCAACCTACATCGTTTTTGCTGGTGCTGGTTGCAGTCCCAGCCCTCCAGCTGGTGCTGGGTGTCCTCCCTGCACACCTCCTCTGCCTGTTTTTTTTTTTTTCCCTGAAAATGCTGACATTCAGAATCGAGGCCAGGTGAGGTCCACCAGTTTAGGAAGTGGGAGCTGACCCCCCTGTGCTGTCAATTATCTCTGGTGCCTGGCAGCAGCGTGGCCGGAGGTCACGGCAGCGGTGCCCGGTAATGACGGCAGGTGCTGGAACACGCTCCCTTGTCAGCTCATCATTCCAGTGCCAAAGTAATAATTTGATCTCAGCAGAACAGCTGGTTTTAGACTACAGATTATCCACTATTTCATCTCCTCACGGAGCTGCAGAGCTGATTTGTTTCAGCTACAGATCAATTATGTCCCAAAACAACACTCAGTTCACTTGTATCGTGTGAAATGAAGATAAAATGGGTTCAGGCATTAAGGATAGATCTTGTATTACAGACCCTCTGTCCCTGCACATAAATACCCATCACCAGGGAGTGAGTATTCATTCATTCCTGGGGCCAGTCGTGCTCATTTCATTAGGAGGCAGTGAATTATTTTAGCAGAACAATGCATAGATAAGAATGAACTGTGCTTAAAAGGGCATTTATTTCTTGCACTTCCTATAAGTGTCCCTGGTTGGGGGATACCCTAATCACTCAAAGTGATCTAATGTGTAGTCAAATACATCTGCTTAGAGCCTGTTGGGAAGCACTGAATATTGCGTGGGAGAAGATCAGTCCTTGCAAAGTAAGTGTTTTCATGTTGTCTTTCCCTTGATGTTATTGGCCTTTTAAGCAAAAGTTTCTCAGTGAAATTGAGAATTTTTGCTTCATTTGCAATGAAGACCTCTCATCTTGCAAATCAATGTTGAGTGTGCTCGGCCAGCACGTGCCTGGACTATGCTAAGAAGCAGCAGTGTCCCAAAATCATGGAATAATAGCATAGCTAGAAGTATTCCTAGCTATGCCATCCTAGTTATTCCAGCATTTCCTTGGGCAGGGTAGGTCCAGCACATGTAAATCTGTACCACCATGGATATGTTGGCATCTTTCACAGCAGCCCTGCCATCTCCTGTTGGGGATGGATTCAGCTCGTGCTGGTGGCTAAATAGAGCTGGCTGCAAGTATTCACCAAGCAAATGCTGGTAAAATGTTAAAATACTGCTTTTGCTTTGGCTTTGAGAGCCTGGTGTTTGACCAAAAGGTGCAGTGTTTATTTAATAGAAGAGGTAATGTGCACACACGTGCACAAACACGTTGGAGCCAGCCAAGCCTGCAGCCAGGGGTTATAAAAATCCTATTTATTTAAATGACTTTGAATAGAGTTCACCTACTCCCTGAGATTTCAGTTTAAAAATAAATCATTTTGGTTGTGTTTCTGCACCTCAGCTCCTCCTGTAAAAGGTCACCTTTCTCCAAATGTGCCTTCAGGTTGTGAGGCCTCATCATGATTTTTCTTTTGAAGTTTCAGTTGTTGGTTAAAGCCCTTGCTGTATCCAAAGCGTTGGGTTGTTCCTTCTGGAAGGAAATTACATCTAATACAGGCTGAAATTCTGCTAGGTGAAGCAACTGGTAGTTTTAAAATGTCTGCTGACTGAACTATCCCTGCAAATCTAAGAAGTCTAAACCAAACAGCTCCTTAAGGAATTTTCAATTTTTCTTTTTCTCCCATGAAATTTTAATGCTCCATCATGACATGAATCCATAGTGGATGCAAATGTTTATCAGATCTGTTGCAGACAACATCCACTGGATGGTAATTTGCCAGAAGCATGAATCCCATTGTGTGTGGTTAGCAGGGACTTCTCAGAAGCAAAAGGAGCCAGCCTTCATCTTGGCTTCAGGAAAGCTCCCAGTAAAGATTTCTCTTGTTTCCCTAAATAAACATCTCCAGCTCCATCCTCCAGAGGCCTCTCGGAGTGCCCCTCTGGGGCTCTCATGAAACAAAAAGGACTCTTGTCTGATAGCACTCTTAAAAGGCAATGATTTTTCTTACCCCTCACTTAACTGTCAGGTAATCAGCCATCATCTGGTTCAATACAAGGCTTTGGTTTTATTTGTTTATTTTTTAATTGAGCTAAATGCCTCCTCTGCTTTCGCACTGCCTCTGATCTCTGCTGGAGAGAACAAACCTTAGCAGCCTGGAACATCACACGTTTTCTTTTGTCTCCCATATGCTCTGCTTCAGTAACAGTTTTGGCTGATCACTGTGACAGCAAAACACCTTTTTTATTTAAGCTACAGCTTTCTAGAAATATGTCTTTGGGCTTAATCAACATAACCTTCAGCGGTTCTTTGAAACCCAGGATCTAAAAGCCATGAATGTCAGAAACACTTTATGGCTTGTGGGAGTCTTCAGTGCTTCTGACAGATAAAAGTGGAAGAGGAGGCCATCAAAAACGCTCCACATACAGGCTGAAACGGGATCTTGCTGGTGGCTGACAGTTGTGCCCCTGCACTGGAAAGGAAAGGCTACTGGAAGGAAAATGTGTGACTAAAATATGGGAGACGCTCCGCAAGACATCCGTGCGTGCTGAGCTTGGGCACCCTTTGCTGGCAGAAACAGTCCTCTGCCAAAAGGTCTTTTGGATGTCAGAGCTGTTAGTTTATTATTAGGACAGTACTGTTGTTGTTATTTTTAAGAAGGAGAGGATAAAATGAGAATAAATTACAGTAAAATGTCAGCAACTGCTGAAAATAGAGGAGTAGCAACAGTGTGTCTCTGGCATTTTTGCAGCCAGGCAAGCACACGCAGCAGGAACAGTGCCAGCGTGCAATTTCCATCAGCTCCAATTACTACCTTGGCCTGGTTTTAAATATTTAAAGTTTCATGTTTAATTTTGGATGATGTTGAATAACAAGAATCAAAATATGGAAATTCACTAAGGAGTATTGGTCGTAGCAAGTGGGTATCAATAATGTAAGCTGTGTGGGACTGAATGGCCCTGGTTTTCTAAGACTTTTCCATTTCTCTTGTGTTCCCTGTCTAAACGTGATTTATTAAACAATCCTCTGAAGGGATTGTCCTTCTCCACTATCTTTTATTATTGGTGGGAGCCAATTTGAGGCTTACTGTGTTGTGTGAGGGACCGGCTCCCTCGTGTGATTGATGAGCCAGATGGGAAGTGATCAGACTTTTACAAGCCCATGCTGCTTGGAACAATATTAACAGGAGGGAAAAAAAGAAAAAGAAAAAAGAAAAAGACTGTTGTTCAACTTTCAGATTCATAGGCTATTATTGTTTCTGAGGTTCTCCTTCCTCTTCCACGTCTCCTCATTTTTCTGGCTTGCTTTGCACCGTGAGGAGAGTGCGTGGAAGAGCGGCTGGTGGAGGTAACCGTAGGCGGCAAAGCTGCCAGCTGTTGTGGGCAGCCACGCTTTTTTCCTTTATTGCTGTTATTTTTTACGAAGGCTGATTGTGATTTGTTCCTGATACGCTTCCCCTGAGGTATGCCTTCTTCAAAGAGAGGCAATAAACCAGGCAGGCTGTGGAACAAGGCTGGTAGGAGGAACAGGAGGACAGGTAGGACATACGTGCTGCTTCCCTAAGCGCCAGGAGGGGCAAACCACAATCCTTTATACTGGGGCTGTCAGTGTGAAATCTTTCTGTTTGCCCTCTGTCTAAGAGCATTTGCTGGCTCACTCCATGGTTTGTGTGCAGTGATGGCCAAGCAGACACTTCTCCCAGGGATCCAGTGGTGTATCATCATCTTTGCCCCTAAGAGTCCTAAATCAATTCCTCATGTTTTCATTCAGGGCTTTTCACCTTGTTATTTTTTTTTTTTTTATTTCCAAAGTCTTCCTCAGGAAATCTCTAAAACTTTCCCACTGGAGCAATGGCAAATTGCAGCCAGACAGCTGAAACACAGGTACTATACAGCAGCCAGGTATTGCAGTGACTGGGGAATCCCACTCCCCTGGTACAAGTTAAATGGCTTATTCCATTTTTGCTTTAAAAATGTGCATTTTATGCACACACCAGAGCCTTGGACGACTCTCCCCTGTCAGAGCTGTTCACTGAAAATTAGCACTGAGGCCAGACTGAGGTGATGCCCAGCCCAGAACCTTTGGGGACAAACATGCTGGGGAGATGAGCACGAGCACTGCTGCTGGTGGCTTCTTGGCATCTCAGTGGTGGGATTTCATCCTGGTCACCTGGAGTGGAGCTTGGGCTGTGGCTGCTATTTTGGTGGCATTGAAAGGATACTTGTCCTGCTGCCAATGATAAAGTATTGTCTTGCTGTCAATGATAAAGCTTTTGCAGTAGGGGGAAGAAAAGATAATGGGTGATGTTTTATGAGAGACCTAACATCGCAGCATGTGGGTGAGGGAGGTGGGAAAGGAGGATTTGTGACCAAGAAAAGCAAACTTCTGTAAAAGCCAGAGCTGTAGAAATATTTCACGCTTCAACTGAACTGGGAAAGAATTAGAAAAGTCAACTGGGGTTGCCCCAAGTAAGAAATCTTTTTATTTTACTCATCAAACCAAAAGTCCTGCAAAGTGTTTCTTTACAAAAATTGAATTTTTTTTTGTTCATCTCCAGGTTCTTAATTTGTTTTAAATAATGTGTCCTAGTAAACTTCAAAGCAATAAGCACCTTGATTTTTCAAGTGTGTTTTTCCTTCCCCTTCTAAGGCAGAGCCATTTGCCACACTCAAGATTAATATGCATTTTACTTTGGTCAACCAAAAATTGATCCCCCCTCCATGCTGATATGTTTATTCTTTGCAAACTTTCTCCAAACTAATAAGGATGGATTCTTCCATGGCATTTTATCAAATCTGCCTTCTCTTTTCTGGGTTAAAATTTGATGGAAACAAGTTATTCATAGAAATGCAGGTCAGATTTTGTTGTAACAAAGAGTTTTTGTCTCCATTAGAAATAATATAAATGAAAGAAAATGAAGATCACAGAAGTTTTAATAAAATTTATAAATGTGTGTATTGTTGAACTTCATTGAAATTATTGTAAATGGTGCTGTTACATTGTTTAATTATGTACAATTATCCCAGGAACTGCTCAGGCCCTGCTGGAGCCTTTTCTCTTGGATTTACAATAGGTCATGGTAGAGTATTTTTCCCATTACTGTCACAGAAGCAGTAATTGAGCTGGATCTGATCTCCCACATTGACTGGCTTTATCCATAGAAGGATAATTTATATATGTACAACTAGTTGTCTTTGCCATTTTTAATGGGAGCCTGGAGCAGGCACAGAAGAGATGGCAGAATTTATAGTCCACTCAGGCATTTTTCATCAGGAGTCATCTGTGAAAACTGATTTGAGCATATAAAGCAGGAACAAGATAATTCTGGTAAGTCTTGGAAGTGCCTGTCTCGTGGCCCACGGACTGATGACTCCCTGGCCAGTGGGGTTAGGGTTTGACTACCTACATATATGCATTGGGAATCCTTCTCCAGAAGAATCCAGAGAAGAATCCAGTCCTTGCAAAGACTGATCTGGTGGATGCAAGGATTTTGCCTTGCTAAGCATTTCAGTACATTTGGGGTTTTTTTCATATTGATCTGCTAAACCCGCTCAATAATATGATAAATAATTTATTTGCTGACACTTTGCCCAGCCTGCTCTCTATGCACCTCAAAGAGATCTGCTGTGAGAGCTGTCTGTGTTAGCTCTGCAGGCAGGGAGGGCAGTCAGAAACAAACACAAAGTTCAGCTGAAGCCTTTCCTGTGAGCTCAGCTGCCTCAGGCACGTGCCAAGGAGAGAAGGATGGATCTGCTGCAGAGCCTGGAGAAGACTTTGGCTACTGGGGAGACTGTTGGGTAAGAGATGCTGTCAGGGGTACCAGCTCCTGCCTAGGCACAGCAGCTCCCTGTTGTGTTGGAGCTTGAGCCAGATGGGACTTTGGTTTTTAGAAAAGGCCAAACCACTCAAAGCCTTTCTGTGCCCACCTGTAAACACAGACTTGGTGCAGCTCAACGTGCACACACCATACTCAGGGAGGGTAAAAGGAGTGACTGCCTTGTGTCTCTGGACCAGGACATCTCTTTGCCTCAGCTGCTTTATGCAGCCTCCACCTTGCTCCTAAATCATCAGGCATTGCATCAGATGGAGCAACAGCACATCAGATCTGAGGCTGGCAGTTCCTGGCAGGCACGGTACCTGTGGATGGACTGGGGCTGTCTCAGCAAACACTGAGCCACGTGCAAGTTTATTCAAAACTGTTTCCATCAAAGGAAGAGTACATTATTTATGATTCCATTTTCCTCTCTGTTTGGAGAGCATTTATCAAATCAATCAGAGAATTAATTAGGTCATTATTATTTTTTCATTATTTGCCTAAGCCTTGGTGTATTTATGCTACACAAATAGAAAGGCCACCAGTAAATAGAATCAGGAGCTTGAAATAACTATTTTCTTTCCCATACTTGAGTGGAGGAGCCTGAGAGTGGCTCTGCAGTATGACAGCTGGCAATGAAGTTGTGATGTATAAGAAGCCATGGGATGCTGTCAAGTGTCATTTGTCATCTGTGTCCTGAATGAGATGGGCTCTGTTCTGTGCTGTTGGACAGGCAGAGTCATTTTGGGCCCCATTTCACAACTGAGGCACCAAGAAGTTATAAATCAACACACATGAAGGGCCTCAAGCAGCTGTGACCCCCCCCAGCTTAACCCTTTTGCGTCTTTGTTAGTGTCCCCTCTCACATCTAGTGTCACCTCCACCATCTTCTGGTTGTGGTTGGAGCTTCCCAGAGCAATGCCAGCCACCATTCCTCAGGTCTCTCCTCAGAAATGGGTTTGGTTTTTTTATTCAGATCGACTCATTTGGCCAGCAGGAGCAGGGAGGTCATTCTGCCCATTACTGGGCACTGGCGAGGCCACACCTCGAGTGCTGTGTGCAGCTCTGGCCCCTCAGTTTGAGAAGGACATTGAGATGCTGGAACATGTCCAGAGGAGACAACGAGGCTGGAGAGGGGCTGGGAGCACAAACCCTGTGAGGAATGGCTGAGGGACCTGGGGGTGCTCAGCCTGGAGAAAAGGAGATTCAGAGGTGACCTTGTCACTCTCTGCAACTTCCTGAAGGGTGGCTGTGCTCAGGTGGGGTTGGTCTCTTTCTCCAGGCAGCACTGACAGAACCAGAGGATGCAGTCTCAAGCTGTGCCTAGGGAAATATAGGTTGGATATCAGGAAGAAGTTTTTCATGGAAAGGGTGATAAAGTTCTGGAATGGCCTGCCTGGGGAGGTGGTGGAGTCACCATCCCTGGATGTGTTTAAGAAAAGACTGGATGTGGCACTGGTGTCAGGGTTTAGTTGAGGTGTTGTGGCATGGGTTGAAGGGGTCTTCCAACCTGGTAATTCTGTGAGTTATGTGGATTTGGTGATTTTGCCAAGATGAGACCAGCAGCGTGTGGGTGGCCTGGCTGGCTACCAGGTTTGGGGGCTCAGAGCAGTGGGGACAATGCTATTCCTGGCACCACATTTGCCATGGTGGCCGCACCTACAGACTCTCAGACCCCATGTAAGCACATGGGTTCTGTACTTTGGGATTTGCTGCTCCTTGACCTGCATGACAGGCAGAGGACATGTTCCTGCAGGGTGATGTTAGCTCAGGTGCACAGGGAGCTCCCTAGTGAAGGGGGCCACCAAAATAGTGCTTCCCATTTCCCAGAGCATGGGAGCTCCTGGGCCAGGTGCTGTGGATGGATGAGAGCAGGTGAGGAGGATAAGGGGTGTGGGGGATTTAGGGCAGCCCTCTGTCAGGTTGACTTAAACTGCTGGACAAAACCCAGCAGTTCAGACGTGTTTTAAGAGCATCCCAAGGTAATGAGCCAGAATGACTGTTTTCCAAGACCAAAGCAGGATAAGGGGATTGTTGGGAATATGATACTGCATGACCCCTGTGCCCCACCTCATCTACTCCATGGGACTTATTTTCAAGTAACTGTTGGGTTTTGTTCTTACAGCTGCTTGGAGTGTTAATGAAAAAGCTTTGCAGTGCAATTTTCCTCCAGGTGACCCAGCTATTCTGAAAAGCACTAAGGGCCACTGAACAAAAGTGTATAATGTATAATTAATGCAATAATTGTATAATTTCATTCCTCTTTTCATCAAAGTTGCTGTACACAGTGCATGTATTAAATATGACTACAGTGCTGTTTCCCAAGACAACTGCTGAAGATGAGTTAGGAAGTTCTCAATAGGCTATTCCATTTAAACATTTTCTTTGCAAAATAAATACAGGCTGTCTTGTGAATAAGAATGAGATTAGCTGAAGTTATTAATTAGTATGACTTTTTAAAAGGAAGCTGTAAATGGAATAATTTACCACATACAGCATCTTAATTTCTTAACTGTGAAATATTTTTCTTTTTTTACTACTTGCTGTCTGATGCTGTTAAAATGTTGCTGTTCAAGGCATTTCAGAAGTTCTGAACTTTGTCTTTGGTGTTTTTTTTTAGCTTGTGGTTTTTTTTCAGCCAGTCATCCTTCTCCTGGGTTTTGGACAGAGGGAATATTATAATTGTGACCAAACCAGATTTGCCTCCCTCAGACCTTGTCCCTCTGGGTGTTTCCCAGCACCAGAGGGTTCAGCTTGGTGACCAGAGCTCAGTGCCCAAGACAGTGAGTTTTAACCTGCAGTCAAATCTATTTTTCTAATAGATCAGAAAAAGAGATTGCAGGGCTGGAGATCTCTGAAGGAAGGAGAGCTCGGTATGGCCATGATTGTCTCTTGGCACGTGAGCATCATGTAAGTCCTGGCAGCGACCTGGAGACCTGAAATCCTGGAAAGGGAGACACAAGAGCTTTGCATTAGTGTCTTGACCTCATGTTTTGTTTGTTTTCGTTATGTAGTTCAGTTTGGAAACTGTTAAGATGCATGCTTAGGGAGATCAAAAAATCCTTTATGTTGGGTGGAGGGGGTTAAACTGAAGTTTAAAAAGAAAACTTCTGAGGGGTTGCTACATAAACAAATTCAGAAAGATGAAATTAAGATCATTTAGTCTCAGAGCTTTTCCCTAAAGCTTGGAGCAATTTGTTTAAACATTGATTTTAAGATTTATTTTCCTACTTTTTTTTTCAGTGGTGTGATTTTCATTCCTTGTCTGGTGTGCCTGTTAATTTTGCACGCTATCACAAGCCTAATTCTTCTCTGTTTCAAGTGAATATCATATAAATTAATTGCCATATGATTACCATGTAATTACATTGTGACTCATGACAGTTTAGACAAAGTATCATAGCTGCATTTTAAGAAGTGATAAATGTTTGACTAATGTGTCAGAAAAATGTAAATATATTGTGATTATTGTGGCACTGTTAAACACATTAATTCTCTCCCGAGTTTCTGCAAGCTGTCAGTCATGCTGTGGCAAAGAGCCGTCAATCCAGCTTCCTAAATTTATCTGTGTTTAGGCAACATTTAGCATTTGGGAAGATTTTTTGCACCAAAGGCCATGGGGAGGAGAGAGGTGGACTGAATGGCACTGCAGGATCATGCATGACACTCTAGAGACACCTGTATTTTCCAAGTCAGCTGCTTATAAAATAAATCTATCAAGTTCTATCTTAAGTTGAAAATTAGGAGGTTTTTTCATCATATTAACTGAGTTGCTGTTCAGTAAGTTCTGTGGTCAGTGTAAATGGGCAAATCATTTTACCAGCTGCTGTGAGGTGTCAGGCAGGCTCCTATTGATGGCACAACCATGTTTAGCATCAAATTCCTTAAAATAGTGTCTTTAGTTTAAATGGGTCTGAGGTTGTGGGAATTTGAGATGCAGGGAATTCTCAGAACTTTGGGCCTGTAAGCCAAAGCTTAGAATCAAACATAGGATTTGATCTGAGCCCTTGGAAAAGGCTTTCAAACTTAGGTACTAGAAGCAGGAATGTGGATTTATAGTTTAAAGCAGAGACATGTTAAGTTAAGAAGAGGAAAGTTTATAGTTTAAAATATAGAAAAAATAAAAGTAATTACAAAGGTGAACAAGAAGTTTAGAATACAGTACTACAGGTTTGTATATCTTAACATGATTGACTAAAAAAGCTTACACTATCATATAAATCCATAAGATTAAATATTTAAGGATTGAATCAAAAACATAATTAACATAAACATCTTGACAGTGTTAACATTATTAACAGTGTTTTATTAATCAATAAATCCTTAAAAAGGATTATAACTAAGAAGGTCTTATAACTAAGAAGCTTGTAACATTTTAAACCATATGATACAGATGTAAACCAAACTCGCCCTTCCTGTCTATGTAGAAAATAAGAAAATAAATCACATAATATAAAAAACTCAGAAGTCCTGTCTCTTACTCATTCAAAATTCCTTCAAAAATCCCCATATGAGGTCTTTAAAGGTATTAGGAAACTGAGCAGCCAGCCCAAGGAAGCTCCTGAAAGCCAGACAGTGGGTGTTAGCTCTCAGTTATGAATGCCATCACCGCTGATCTGGTCTTATCACTGAGAGTGAAGTGTCCCAAGCGAGACAGCAAGATTACAAAAGAGCACGTTGCTGTTTTCCAGCTTTCTTTCGTGCCTGGCTGTCAGCACCACACAAAAAGTGTGGGAAACATAGTAAAGGTGAGAAGACTTTCAGGGAGCTGTGAAAACAGGGCTTAGAAACAGAGAGAGCAGTGAACTTAGCGCTGCAAAGTCTGAAAGTAGAAGAAGTTTCAATGGTACAGCAAGCAAGGACGTGAAACAATAGCTTGAGTTTTAGGCTAAAATACTTTAAGACTGCAGAAAAATATGCTTAGCAAGATATTAGAAGGTTTTAAGCTTAATACTGGAGTATTGTGAATAATAGAGAGCAGACAAGCCAGCATTGTGTGAAGCAGGTGTACGTGTGCTTTCAGTGACTGGCTAGAACAACTGTCTGTGAGCTTTAGCAATGTGCTGTTGGCTAGAAAGTTTTTAAAATGCTCTGTAACAAAGAAATCTTTGGCTGCTGTTGGCTGTATGTGAGCTGTTGCCATCTTTCAATTGTCTCAGCCATGTAATGAGGCTGATGCTGCAGTGAAGCTCAAGGAATGTACCCCAGCAGTCCCATCCTGTTTGTGAAAAGCCACCACAAAAAGCTCAGCTAAAGCACAGTTACCCAGACTCCCAGAGACTCAGAGAGCTTCTGGGCTGCTGCAGGGATTTGGGCTGGGAGCTCACAAGTGCTTGTCTTGTCCTCTTCTGCTGCTCTGCCCCTGCTCCTGCCTTTACAGCATGTGCCTGTGGTACTTGAGGCCCTTACCAAGGGTGTGGAAGGGCTTCAGGAGCAATTCCAGAGTGGATCTGATTCCAGATTTCATTATAGCCCCCCACCTTCCTCCCCCACACTCTGCCTTGATCCTGTGCCCTAGGGGTTTGGTTTTGTCTGGATTAGCAGCGTAGTTGCTGATGTTTTGCCAACTAAATTAAGCAGCCATCAGTTGAAATGATTAATTGAACTGAGCCAGCAGGACAATGTCCTCTGCTCATTTCAGGTCCTGCTAGAAGCAGGCTAGTAGCAGCTGACAGCAAATAAAGCAAGTAAATAAAGCAAGCAAATGCATTTAAAACAAAGCAAGCTGTGGAGCTGGTGAGGAGAGGAAGGGTGAGGGAGATATTTCTAGTGGATTTACAAGCTGGGAAATATCAGTCCTGTGGCTTAGGATCCCCTTCCTTGATGCTGAGTGACAGCTGAGTCACTCATCCATCTCAGATGGGCTCTGGGCAGGGACTCCAGCTAGCAGGGCTTCAGGGAGCTGGGGAGGATGCAGGCATTTCCCAGCCACCTATTTACATCTGTCCACCTGGAAAACAGTGTCCCAATGCCCTATAAACCCACCTCTAGAGAAATTGTTTCTAGTCTGCAGCAGCAGTAAAAATGAAATGAAGCTGCCCTAATTCTGGGAAGGGTGAACTTCAAAAACCTGCACAGAGCTTGGTTAAGTTTTAACAGTGTTGAACATGGGGAGTGTCTTTCCTCTTCTTCCTTGCTCTCCTTTATTAGCTGAGAAAAGTGGGGAAGAAAATAAATGGAAGGACTTGGTTAATGCAATGTGTGACATTAGAAATTACCTTAATAATGAAATGCATGATTACACCAATTAGAGAAGTAGGATGGAAATGCTGTGTGTGTAGGTAGTGCATGCTTAGCATACACAACCCCTAAAACCAGGGCTGATAACAATCAGGGAGGCAAGAAAATCACTGTGTGTTTCCTCTGCTCCAGAACTCTGGTTTGGTGGTCTTTGCTGTGGCCAAAGCCAGGTCACCTTTGTCCTTCTGACTTCAATTATTTTTTCTCTATACCTTTGAGAAAAGACATTGCTGTTTCAGTGAGTAGAGTGAAAATGAACATTTTCTGACAATTGCCAGTCTTTCCTACTAAATCTAAATGTGGTGTATAACTTTGGGAAGGCTTAGAGCATATACTGTGATTGATGCCACAGATCTGTGACCACAGCCATGCGTGCTTGGGCTATGTACAGCAATGGTTTGCTTGAAAATGGGAGTATTTGCCTCTTTGTAGAGTATATACATGTGAATCCTGCGGGATAGCAGCTTCTGTCCCATCCCTCTAGGATCACCCATCTCAGCAAATCTCTCCCTCAGAAAAAAAAAAAAATCCTAAGGATTTTGTGTCTTTGCAAACTGAAAACTGATTTTGTTTTCTTTTGGTCTCTGAGGGGCCAAAATATAAAACCACTTTTTTCCATCCAAGTCTTTTCACATTACCCTGTATGAACACAGCAGCACTAACACTGTGGTAAATGATGTTGAAATGCAAGAAAAAGCTGTAGAAGTTAATTCAGTGAGAAGTGCTGGGTAGATTTTTTAGCATTGTTATTAGCATGCATGATATGAAAACCACCTACTTCGCACTATAGGAAAGACTACAAGTGGCTGACTGAGGAGGAAAATTGAAATCTGGGGCAGTTTTTTTACATATCCCTTTGTATAAAATTTGAGTGTTCAGGGTGTACAGCTAAGCATTTTTTCCAATGTTCCTTGAGAGACATGTTTTCTGGCCTGCCATTTCTCAATATTACTTATTTCTTACCTGGTTGTCCCAGTTTGTGCAAATTTTGTTACTCTTCTCACAGTATGGGTGAGCTGAGAGCCAAAGCAAAGTTTTGCTTGCAGAGCTCTTTGTCCCTGGAAAGCACGAGCATCACTTTTATTAGAAGCCCCACACTGGTGGCAGAGGCAACATTTCTGCTGTGTTTCTCAGGGAAATAGTGCTTTAAATAGGATTCTTTAGAAAGAATTAAAGGGGAGAAATACGATTCTTCCTCTTGCCTTGTTATATAGGGCACTGTCAGTTCTCTCTTTGTTTTCTGCTGCTGCATTCACAATCACAGGTGTGTGCTGGTGTGTTCTCCTTGAAGGCTGTTCTGCAGATAGCTGGGGGTTAAAAGCATAAACAGGCATAAACAAAGATGCTGTGTTGAGTAATAGCATATTCAAGGGCCTCATTTCAGATTGATGATGATGAATGAAAGAAGGGTTACAGACTAGAATAGGTGGGGGAGTCTGCTTATCCACAAGAAAATACTTGACACAGTAGAAAAGTAGGGAATTAAAAATAATTTGCCTACCTCAAGTGCTGTACTTTCTGTATGAGAGCTATCAATTGTTTAAATAGGGGGAATTGAAATTATACTATCTTTTGCCACAATAGGATTTAGTCTAATTCTATCAATTAGAGTATAAACTTGTCAGGAGGAATGCTGATTAGGGCACCTGGGTTGGGGTGTGACCAGACAGATTCAAAGAGGTGCCAAGTGCCTGGTTTTATTAAGTGGAACCTTTTGCTTAAAACATTGCCCAGAGGCTTCCAGGTTGAAAGTAAGTCTTGTCCTGTGTGTGCACCTCTGGGAGTCCACACACTCTTGCTGCAGGAGCTCTGGGTAGGAATTCAAGCCTGGCCATGGCAGAAAAAGGTAACCCCGCTGTTCTCGTTTCCCTCCCAAGTCTGCAGCATGGTGCAATGCAATTCCTGCAGCACAGTTACTTTTCCTCTCTGGACCTCTGTTTTCTTCTGTGCCTGGACAATGCCAATTTCACACTGCAGTGAATCCTCATCTTGCTGCCCTTCCTGATCTTCCATTGCCCAGACTACTGTCTAGCAGTACTAGTGTCCAAGAAAAGAGGTGGATTTTGAAGACAGGCATTTTCAATGCTTATTTCCCAGGTACACTTGTTTGTGTGGGTTAAAACCTGCCCACCTCCAGCTGCCTGTCCCCTGAGCAGAGGCCCCTCGGGCTCAGGATGTAGCTGCTCTTGTGTGGGTGACTGTAATGGGGTGACCCTGTCTGGACTCCAGGCACCCACCAGAGGCACTCTCTCAGTCCCCTCTGCAGGTGAACAGGACAAAACAGAACGAAGAGTTCCTAGGTTGAGATAAGGATTGGGAGAGATCTCCCACCAAATAACATCACAGGGCAAGCACACTTGAGTTAGAGATATGAATTGAATTTTTTACTAACAAAGAGCGGGATAATGAGAAGTAAAATAAAGCATTAAAAACACCTTTCCCCCACTCCTCCCTCATTCCAGCTCTACCTCCTACCCCAGTGGTGCAGGGAGATAGGAATGGGGGTTATGGTCAGTTTATTACCTGTGCTTTCTCCCACTGCTCAGGGAGAGGAGTTGTTCCCCTGCTTCGCCATGGGGTTCCTCCCGCAGGAGACAGTTCTCTGTGAATTTCTCCAAGACTAATCCATCCCATGGTCAACAATTCTCTTTTGACTGCTGCATCATGTGTCATTCTCCCATGGGATGCAGTCCTTCAAGGACAGGCTACTGCAGAGTGGGCTCCTCTCCCCATAGGTCTGCCACAGGGTCACAGCCTCATCTCAGGCAACCCCCTGCTCTGGTGTGGAGCTCCTCCACAGGCTGGGGTGGATCTCTGCATCCCCCTGGATCCCCAGGGGCTGGGGTGGATCTCTGCATCCCCCTGGATCCCCAGGGGCTGGGGATGGATCTCTGCATCCCCCTGGATCTCCAGGGGCTGGGGTGGATCTCTGCATCCCCCTGGATCTCCAGGGGCTGGGGATGGATCTCTGCATCCCCCTGGATCCCCAGGGGCTGGGGATGGATCTCTGCATCCCCCTGGATCCCCAGGGGCTGGGGTGGATCTCTGCATCCCCCTGGATCCCCAGGAGCTGGATCTCTGCATCCCCCTGGATCCCCAGGGGCTGGGGGTGGATCTCTGCATCCCCCTGGATCCCCAGGGGCTGGGGATGGATCTCTGCATCCCCATGGATTCCCAGGGGCTGGGGGTGGATCTCTGCATCCCTGTGAATCCTCAGGGGCTGGGGATGGATCTCTGCATCCCCGTGGATCCTCAGGGGCTGGGAGTGGATCTCTGCATCTCTCTGGATCCCCAGGGGCTGTTCATGGATCTCTGCATCCCCATGGATCCCCAGGGGCTGTTCATGGATCTCTGCATCTCTCTGGATCCCCAGGGGCTGTTCATGGATCTCTGCATCCCTCTGGATCCCTAGGGACTGTTCATGGATCTCTGCATTCCCCTGGATCCTCAGGGACTGTTCATGGATCTCTGCATCCCTCTGGATCCCCAGGGGCTGTTCATGGATCTCTGCATCCCTCTGGATCCCCAGGGACTGTTCATGGATCTCTGCATTCCCCTGGATCCCCAGGGACTGTTCATGGATCTCTGCATCCCTCTGGATCCCCAGGGGCTGTTCATGGATCTCTGCATCCCTCTGGATCCCTAGGGACTGTTCATGGATCTCTGCATTCCCCTGGATCCCCAGGGACTGTTCATGGATCTCTGCATCCCCCTGGATCCCCAGGGACTGTTCATGGATCTCTGCATCCCCCTGGATCCCCAGGGACTGCTGTGCTACAGCTGCTTCACCATGGCCTGCAGAGGAATCTCAGCTCTGGCCCCTGGAGCACCTCCTGCCCCTCCTTCTCCACTGACCTTGGTGTCTGCAGAGTTGTTCTTCTCACATGGTCTCACTCCACTCTTCTCTGGCCACAATTACAACTGTGCCATAACCTTTTCTTTTTTCTTCTTAATTTAATTATCCCTGAGGCATCACCACCACTTGTAACTGGCCCAGTTTTGGCCAGCAGCAGATCCATCTTTGGAGCCACCAGGGACTCGCTCTGCCAGACATGAAGGCAGCTTCCAGCGGCTTCTCACGGAAGCCACCCCCATAGCCCCATCGCCACCAAAGCTTGGCCATGGGGCCCAGGGCAGTGTTTGGTGTTTCAGAGCAAGCCCAGCTCTGTTGGCAGCCTGGGCCATGTCTGGGCTGGGAGTGTGGATCTGTCACCTTCTGCCCACGCTGCTGCTGCAGGGCTGAGGCACAGACGGGCTGCCTGGACACGTCCAACGTCTCCAGCCAACGCGGCAAGACTCGCAAGGGACCATCTGTCACTGCCCAGAGCCCTTTTCCTCTGAAGGCAGGAGGCATTTAAGAAATCAGAGGAGGTAATTGCTTTAGTTACTCTTCCAAGCTGCACCCAGCAGTCACTGCTCAGCCCAGCCGTGCTGGCCCTGCACGAGGCCTGGCTTTCTCCTGTGATGGGGGCTCTTGTGTTTCTGCCCCTTCCCCTGTTTCTCTGGGGTCTTTGAATTCCCACACCTGTCCCCCCACACACCCAGGACGTGGCCAGGCCTTTTGTTCCCGTGGCATCTGCCACGCTGCAGTCACTGGCCCAGTTGCTTTTCCCGTTTATCCCAGAGGAGGGGCAGCGTTTGTCCCCACTGGTTGTAGCATTTATTGTCTCCAGGCCTCCTGTGGGCCCTGCAGCAGGAGCTGGAAGCTCTGGTGTTGGCCAAGGCGTGCTGCCATGCACTGAATGGTGGGGATGGAAAGAACTGCCTCTTTCTCCAGCCCTGTGCAGCCTCACAGACTGAGAGGGCCGTGCATTCCTTCGCCTCAGAGAACAGCAATGTCTGCCATGCTGGTGAGGCCTTGATCTGACAGAAGCTGTGCTGGGGGTGACTGTCAACATGGTCGAGGTTTTTTTTTCCTGTTTGGTTTTTTTTTTTTTTTTTTCTTTTCTGTAAATAATGAGATTTCTGCTTAATAGGACTATAGAGATGTCGATGTGCTGTGAACAACATTCCCTTGGCATGGCAGGAGTGAGGAATCCCCCCCATTTCCCGTGTTGGTTATTGGAAGGAGTTGTGCACGAAGAAGTAAACAGGGTCACTGTTGGCAGTTTAACTTACTTTACTCCTCAGTTACAGCTTTACAATAAGAGGTAAAAGCCATTTCAACATGACTTCTGGTTTTTTGTCTCAGGACAGACCATATGAATATGTACATGTCATCCTTGAAAACTGTAACTTGTTTAATCTTGGAATGGGTCTGCCATGGCACTTTCTGGCGTGACAGTGGCCCATGTGAAAGAAATGGTGGCATGACCAAAAACCCAATTAGCAGCTACAGTCCTTCCAGCTAAAGGAAGGAGTCATAGCCTGGACATAAAAGCAGGAAGAATTAGCACAAGGATGCATTCCATTTTGCCAGTTTTCACATCTGATGTAATTGCCAGCTAATGCAGGTGAAGCAGAGCAGGTGCAGATATTGCATCCAGGCTGAAACCCCCAAAATGCCAAAAGTTTACTATTTTATCAGGATTCTTTTAGTATGACTCACAAGAATTTTTCTTCATTGTTTTTTTCTAATTTTATTTTCCTAATTTTATTTTATTAGACACCTAATTTTATTAGGTGTCTAACAACATCAGTCCCAAAACTAGCCATGTTAAGTCCATGCAATCTAAATACTTTCTAGAACTACAAAAAATGCATATCCTGATTTTGTTTGGATGTTTCACAACCACTACCCTAATACTGGGCACACAAATTCTGTCCAAATGGAATGATTTCTGGAATTTCAGTAAATACCTTTAGGTGCTGAAGGCTCTATATGCTGCCGGTACAGTTGAGCTGAGCTTGACTGATGCTGTGCAAGGTTTATGTTCTAAGCAGCTGGTTTCCTTGGTGCTGGCATCCCACAAACACAGCCTTCAGTATGATTTCAGAGGGAACAGAGACCCTGTGCTGCACAACACTTAGGAAAAACTTGGGCACAGAGTGTTGACAGTCTGTGCCCAAGTTTTTCCTAAGTGTTGTGTCAAAGGGTTAAGTAAATACAGAGGTGTATTTAATCCTGCAACCTGTGTATTTGAAGAGATCATCCTTGAAACTACCACCAAGTTCACCAGGAGCAAAATCCACAGCTTTGTGAAATTCAGTGGAAAATTGGCTTCAAGGAGCATTAACTCAGATTCTCAGTGAATGTCTTTCTTCTTGATTAAGAGAGAGTGGAAAAAAAGGGAAAAAGAGCACCTTTAGATATTAAAGTCACTTTTTAACTTTCCCTACAAGTTCGAATTTGTTCACTACCAGGATTATTTTATGATTTTATTTATTGATTCTGAGACAGAACTAGGTTTAGGCTTAATTCTAGGCGCCACATGGTTTGTAGAAGGCGATCACGTTTACAGTGCTGAGATTTGTGCACGGCTCTTTCCCCTTCCATGCCTTACAGCTAAACCCCGCTCGCTTAGATGTGGAAATTCTGTGGAATTTCACAGTTTCTGTGAAGGAAAAGATCTTTTTCTGCAAAGCCTTTAGCTTGATTCCCAAGGGAGATGGCAGCGTACTTTTCCTCAGCACCCAGGGATGCGTGGAGGGGTCATGGCCAGCTCTGCAGCCTGCCCTGCCTTGGCCATGGGGGCTTTGGAGAGGGGCATTTTCCATCCGGTCCTCCAAAGTCCTGTGGGGCCACAGTTCTCCCAGTCTGCCAGCGGGGCTGGGAGCCTGGAATCTCAGGCTTTGTGTGGTGAACCCAAATGGCAGCTCTGCTGAGGCTGGAAAGTGATGAATGGTGCTTTTGAATAATTTGGCTTGTTTTATCAAATCGTTCTGAATTAGGTGATATTAAGAGGAGAATTCTTGCTGTTCCGGGTCTGTTCAGTGTTGGAGGGTCACATAAAAACACAAAGGACCCTCTGGTTCCCCTCCTTGGAGCCCAGAGCTCCTCCATGGGTGCCTGCTGTATCCTCATCCTACTATGGTGTGGGAGAGACAGGCTCTGCAGCTCCCTTCCTGCTCTGGATTGGACTTGATACCACATGTGATAATTTTATTTTAGGCTCCATAGTATGGCCACGTGTTATTTTGTAGGAGCAGCACTGTGTCATCCAGCTGGTGGCTTTTTGTTTTGCTTTTTCTTTGCAAATACAAGCTTTAAACTCAGCTTTTACAGTAATGCAGGAGCATCAGCAAAGTGCACCAAGGCAGGATTTGCCTTTCCCATACCCTGTTCCTGTAAACCACACTGCTAAGTGTGCAAACTCTGTTTTTCATTAGGAACTAGAAAAAATCTATCTTGTTTTAGTAAAAAAAGTATGCAAGAGCTGTTTGCTTGAAGAGAGGTTTAGGCTACCAAACCCTTACTAAGTGTGGGTACCAGTGAAGGAGAAGAGCATGAGTAAACACTTGTTCCATCATTTCTTTGCATACTTGGTTTTCATCTCACTTGTGTTAAGCTTTTCAGCTTTTGCATCTGCTATGTCATTTTGCTTTTATTTTTTAAGTGTTCTGTGTACATCAAAACCCACGTGAGGATGATCTGTTTTCTCCTTTTTGATTCTTTCCAAGGCAATAAGACATCTGGCTGCTCCTAGTGTGAATTATCAAGTCTCATTCTTTTAACCCCCCTCATCACTTTATTTGTAAAGTGCTCACCCGCTGAGATACCAGGGGCCATGTGCAAACAGTTTGAAACAACATTGGGAAATAAATGGCATGGGTAAAAACGATGGGATGCTTTTTAAAGCAGAAAATCTGTGAGTGCTGAAAAAGGCATTTTGGGGAGTGGGGGAGAGAGAGGTCAGATCGGGCCAGCATTGCTGCAAAAGCCCAATGCTGACCCTTCTTCCAAAAATGGAGTGTAAAGTTCAGCTCTTCCTCCCTGGGTGGTGACCCCAGCAGGCACTGGGATGTGCCCTTAAATCTTCTTCTGGAGTTGGCCAATGCTGTAAGAAAAGCCACATCCGTGACCATTTGGGAGAGCAGAACCCCAGCGTTGCTGGGGTGATGATCACTGCAGGAGGAGACTGGAAATCTTTCAAAAACTGAGCTGCCATCCCTGCAGGTGTCCAAGGCCAGGTTGGATGGGGCTTGGAGCAACCTGGTCTAGTGAAAGGTGTCCCTGCCCAGGGCAGGGAGTGAGATGAGATGAGCTTTAAAGGTTCCTTTCAACCCAAACCCTTCCATAATTCCTCTGGAGGCAGTTAGTGGGGAGTCCTTTGCATGAAGGCACTGGGTGCCCTGGTGTTCAGATCTACCTATGCCAGCTCCTGTGCCAGGACAGTGTCTCTGGGAGCTCTGCTAGAAGTGGAATTGTGGTTCTAAAGCCTGCCTGAGCCACGTTTGTGGCTCGTGTGAAGTCCTTGGAGGAAGTGTAAGGATCGAGGCTGAGCAAATGAGCTGGCTGGCTCTGTTTGTGTGCCACATCTGCCAAATGGCTTTTTTTGGGAAGAGCCCTGCCAAAAAAAGGCCCAAAACAGCATCACGCTGCCAAGATGTTCAACTTCCTGTGCTGGCTCCAGCAGATAGAGATACCCATAAAGACAAAGCACTGCGGTGATGCTCCTCCTTCCTCTTGTTCATGCACGAGGCAGCTTCCAGGTGCCCAGATGGCAGCACGAGCCTGTGGCTTCTTTGGGACTGGCATAGATGGAGCGACCTGCATGTGCAGGGATGGGGCATGGGACAGATCAGAGGATGGGAAGGCATCAGCCCCACCTGCTTCTTTTCAGCAGTTTGTGGTCGTCCAGCACTGTCCTGTGCTTTCGCAGTATCTCTGCAAAGAAGCTTGTGGAAAACAAATAGGAGCTTTCATGGAAAATAAGAGGGTGATAAAACAAATAACACATCTTTGATCTATGTAATTTTAAAATAACTTAAATGCAGGAGAGTTGCCAGTAGATGAAAATGAACATCCAGGTCTGATCTCAGCTTTGAATGGCTGCAGGAGCTGAGCAGTTTGTCCCTCTGTCCAGGATTAACTTAGTTCATCCTGAGCACCGTGGGAAGCAGCACTAGCATCAAAGAGGATAAACACTGGTTTTCCTGGTGCTTTTCCATCTGACAAAGCTTTCCGACCCTCACACTCCACTCAGAAGTGTTAGGACTAATGCAAGCAGGAGGGGAGTGAACTCAAACCCTTCCTGGGAGCAGATTGCTCACGTGGAAATCTGTCCCTGCATTGTGGGGTGAAGAGATGGGGGGGCAGGACTAAGCCAGGCTTTAGGGGACAGATGCCAAACACCAACAAGGGCATTATTAGTGAGGTGGGTGCAGGTGTTGCAGAGACAGGGAGCCTTCAGCAAAGAGTCAAAGCAAATTCCTTTATGCCAACCTTCCATCCTCTGGACGTTTATTCAGATGCCATACATTTTTAGTAATCCTCACTGGGACAAATTTAGTCAGGTCTTTCAAGGTTTTCTTGGGTAGAGATGAAGGTAGGCACAGCCATGAATGCTTCAAGGGCAGGTGCCTATGGGAAATGACAAATTTTGACCAAGTAACAGCTTGAGCCTGAAGTTGAGAAATTTGGCTTTGCTGTGCTAGATGGCAATGAGAAGACTCAGTGGGTAGATCTGAAATTGAGTAATTTAATCAACATATCAAATGATGGGTTTGGTTTTAAGCACTAGTCTTTATCTTCAAATGGAAATAAAAGGTTTTTGGAGCTAAGAGAGAAAAAACCAAAATCCTGAGTAAGGGAGGTTGATGTAGAAAGTCAGTGTTGTTTTGGGATAGACTTCTGGTCAGATGGCAGCAGCAGGCTCTGCTGTGCTCTGTTTGTACGGAGGTGCTTTGCTGATATTTCTGTCTTACTAAATCAAAACTACTCGATTGCAAAGTGTTGACTGAAGAGCAGCAGCCATGGCAGGAGGGTGTGGCTGAAAGGAAGTAACAACCCCAGAATGGAAACCAGTGCCATCCAAAACTGTAGTGTCTGGTATTCCCACCAGCACAGGGCCAGAGACATCTCACAACTACATTAAAAGGATTTCAGCCAGGAGAGAGAGGGGAAATGCTGTACGGTAATACGAGTTGTTTGAACTGATTGGAAATCAAATAGACAATTTTCAGCAACAAAAATCAGGCAAGAGGACAAAGCAAATGAGTCCTGCAAGACCGACTAATAATCAAGATAAATGCTGACGTCTAACACAACATTATTGTGTACTGTGCAGTGTTTGTTAGGTTTCCTAAATGCTGTGAGAATTTCCTGGTGCTGCTATCTGGATTGAGTCAGACTTCTCAAATACTCACAGTGAGCATATTGTCTATGCTGTCCTTTAAGCTGTTAAAGAAAAAAGTGCAAAAATGCTTATGATTTTTTCACTGAGATATAAAATGAATAAGTATGAGGATAAAACTGATTTTGAGGTGTTTAGCCATTTCCTCCCTATTAGCAAGATCTTGTACTGTGGCTATGAAGTGTTTTGAAGGAGTAATTAATAATGCATTTATTTTTTACACAAAAAATCCTCTAATACTTCCCTATTCTTGTTAGCTTTTGGAAAACAAACTCAGTTTGAACTTGAGGGAAGAGAAGTTTGAAATATTTTAAACAAATTAACTTCTCCTAGGACCTTAACTACCATGCTCTCTCAGAATTTTAAATGAAATCTGTTTGAATAAAGCATATGAGGTCCTTTTTTTAAAATGGAGCAAACAAAACCCCAACCTCTGAAGCAGACCAGAGAAAAAGAAGACAATAGTGCTTGGAAAGCAACCTCTTGGCAAAGAGGAACAAGAGCAGTGGAATAATTTAATTGCTCATCAGCTAATTATACGGTATTATAATGTTAATGTGTCTTCATCATGACAATGTAATAGGTATAGATTGAAGCATATGAAAAAGAAAGTGTTGATGCAGTAATTATAACTAAGAGCAGAGCTGTTAGAGTAATTATAGTGCTTCATCAGGTAATTAACGTATTGTTCAACTTGAGATGGAGAACAAAGAGTGAAGAAGTTAAATATTGAAGGACATGCCTTCCCTGCTCCCCAGCTCCCCGCACTTGCTGCGGGAGGTGATACTCAGTATTGATACTGTTATTTTCTTATTTCCTTGGACGTCTTTTGTTGAGTGGGGGGAGCTGTGGGGGTGCTTGCAGCCAAACAGGCCAACAGCCTGGCAATAGTTATTTTAAGCTGTTTATGCTTGTCTTGGTCTGAAAAGACAGGTGTCTGCTAAGGAAGTCAGAAGTCTTCCTTGAAATGGAAAAATGTAAATCCCCTCCCTCCAAATTATTATAATTTTTGAAATCAAGAGGCTCTCGGGCAAAGATATGGGAGTAGAAATAGCAGTTGTTTGTTAGGAAAATTAAAAATACAAACGCAATAGTACAAACAAACAAGAAGAACCACTGACAGGGTCAGAATAGGCCCTGCTACCCTGTGGGTCAGGGTGTTGCTGGCAGTCCCATTCCATGGTGGCTGCAGCCCTCCTGCAGTGCCAGCTGTGCTTCTGCTGGAGCAGGGATCCTGGACAAGGGTGGAGTTTTCCTCTGAAGCTCCAGGGCTGGTGGAGATGGGCCTGGTCTTCCTCTGGGAATGCAGTGGAGAAGAAAGCTGCTCTTCTGGGAATGCAGTGGGCAAAGGCTGCTGTGGTGTTCCAAGGTCAGACTGTATCCAGGTAGGAATGCTTGGCTCCTCCCCCTGGGCAGAGCCTCTCCCCATGGGATGATGAAATTTTCTCAGCCATGCAGGGACACTCACTGGCCCATGAACAGAAGAGATCTCCTGGAGGGAGGATTGGTTGTGGGAGAGATAAAGAAAACTGCCCCATGAACAGGAGAGAACTGCCCCACCTCTGACAGATGGGAAATAGAATACCCCCAAACCATGTCTTATAACCCAGAACAATGCTGGACCCTCCTTGCTGCAGAGGCAGTCAGGGTGCAGACGGGTGTCCTGCACTAAAGGGCAGCAGATGCTGCTGCAAATTGACCTGTGGTCAAAGGCACTTACTCAGCACGGGCAGAACTGATGCACAGGAGAAGTCCTGGAACAAAACGTCCACCTGAAATTGAGATGGGTTTCTCCTGTCTGCCCACATGACTGTGGGGTGCCAAGGGCATCCCTGCCTGGGCACAAACACTGCCCTGCACTTGTGCTGCTCCTGTGCCCACCCCTCAATCTCTGTGGGGAAGCAGCACTGGCCTGGCTTTCACAGCTCCCAAGCTGGGGCTTCTGCTTATTTGGGTCAAATGCAATGTGTCCCCCAGTCAGGTCTGCTGTGGGGAAGGTGCTGGGCTGCCCCTGGGCTGTTGCCTGCAGCCAACAGCATCACTGGGGGAAACCACTTAAGGACTAATCAGGGTTTTCATATTGATCAGTTTTCCAAAGAGAGATGTGAGGTCTATCCCACCTGTGCAATTTGACTTAGGCTGTAGGAAAAACCTGCTCAGGATCAAGGAACAGTTCTTGAGAGGGGGTGATACATCTGGGTTTGATTTTTCATTTGCTGGTGAAGCAGACCAGGTTGTTTTCAGCTTTGTACAAAGCTGATAAGGAAGCCCTTGTATCTTGGGCAGCAAGTACTTGCAACATAAACATTATTTAAGTCATGTTTAAATTACTTAAGTAATGTTAAGGAGTGGTTGAAGTTGCTAGACCAATGCTGTAAACATGTGGATGCACTTAACCATGAGCATATACTTCCATATATGCCTGTACTGGTCTGTAAGATCTTATTCCCATCTTGGTGGGCAGATTTTGTCAGAATCAGTAATTTTTGTCAGGGATCTCCCAGCCAAGCCTACACCTAAAGCGTGGCACTAGCCCAGGGTGGGTTTGTTTCCTGTCCTTGGTCCATCAGGACATCTCAGCACCGCTGCCTTTTACCAGCCTGCACTCTGCACGCCTCCCTGGAGAGCTAATGATACTGGTGGCAGTACTTTTTCATTTCTGGCTGAACTTCCCTCCTTCACCTCTACACAGTTTTCTTTTGAAAATCAAACCATCTCGCAGCTGATTGTATTGCCAACAGCATAATTTGGGATGAAATTCGGGCAACGGTGGGACTGGGTTGGTGAGTTCATTTAGTGATGTGCTGATTTGCAGGTCAGTTTGATGCCTTGCTGCAGTTTATTTAAGTGTTGCATCCCGTTGCAGGCGCTCTGGGTGCAATGTGTAGTTCTATACCCAGCCTAAGTGCTCAGAGAATTTGCTCAGTTAGACTCAAATTGAATGTTAAAATGTTACTTTAAGGTAAATCATGTCATGCAGCAGGAAGGAGGATGTTGTTCTTCTGGTGAAAGGGGTGGAAACAGCTACTGTATGGTAACAGAAAGGTGGGATCAGTGTAAGAAAATGGGATTTGGATGAGGTGAGCTGCAAGGAGCTTGGCTGCAAAGGCAGCCAGTGCAGAGCCCTCAGGATCATGAGCTGAAATCAGTGAAGTGCAGTGAAAGAGGGCTGAAAGGAAATTGGATTTCTGGTAGGGAAGGAATAAACCCAAAAGAGCAAAAAGAAGTATGATGGCTAAAAGGACAGAGTTAGATAAGGGTGAGCTGAGTTCTAGGTTAAAGAAAGATGCCCAGGTATCAGAGAGCAGATGCTTTGGAGCAGCCACGTGATCATAAAGGCGAGGGGAATTTCAGGGTGGAGGTTGTTAAATTCATAAGGGGGATTACATGCTGTAAGGCCAGCAAGAGCACCTCCCTCCACCTTGATCCTGAGCAACCTAAGTACATCCTGCAGACAGTGGCTGAGGGTTTTGGAGGGGGGTGAGAGAGAGGAGCTGGAGCCCTTGTGGCTCCAGTGGCCATGCCTGGGATATGTGTGTGCATTAAGCTGACTCTGCCTCAGGAGTGAAGTAAAGAAATGTGATTAAATGTATATGTAAATATATAAAACTCTTATATCCTCATCTATGGAATGCCATAGTTTAGGACCTCGATTCATTATTGTTTAAGAACAGTGTTACTAAGGTCATGGATTAGCAGTAGGCTGTCTTTCAGTGCAGCTAACCCTGTCTGCCTGAGTACAGCTTCAGTTACTCTTCAAAATGAATGAAAAACAGACACCTAGGGATTTTGAATATCTATGGAAAAAAATAGCCTTAAAATACAGTTATAATGACATACGTCGTATGCAACCAACTGTAGGCAAAATGGAATAAAGTTATGGGATCAAAAACACCCCACATTTTAATACACTTTAATATTTTTCTAGATTGAATTTGCCATGTTCTGCAGAAGAAAAACCTTTTATTGAGCAGAATGATATATTAAATTTGGTCGGCCCTTTGCTGTTAGAAGCTGGGGAAGTTTGTTCCCTGGTAAAAAGCACATTTCTCTATCTTGAAAAGATTTAATTGTATTTCCGTGAGCACCTCTGTCACAGGCATGGAAGATGTGTTCTCTCTTAACAAGTCTGTCTGTTTAGACTTCAGAGTGTAATATCAATAGCACTCAGGAAAAGCTCCTCTCAGTGAAACAGGAGAGCTCAGTCTGATGGTGTGGCAATGATGGATGCATGGAGAGTATCTCCTGCTGGATTGCAGCTGACACTGTGCAAATAGCTCAGGACTTGCTCAGCACTGTGTGTGCAGCTCGAGGGAATCTGATCCAAATGGAGCCCCTCAAGAACTGGCACTGCTCAGCTCAGCTTGAGGATCTCCTCTTTGCCTGGGGGTTCCACAATCCTACCAGGGTGAAGCTGCCATGGCACAGCCAGTACGAGTGATCCTGTTTGTCCACCCACAGTGGCTCCTCAGGCTTGATAGGATTCTTTATGGAGGGCTGAACTTGCTGGTTTAAAATACTCATTCAGCTTCTTTACCTCTCCATTTCTGGTTTTGGGCCAAACCTAGCAATTGAAATGTGGGAATGAAAGTAGAAGAGATGGTTGCAGGAAGCAGCAGGATAAGCAGAGGAAGTCAAAGGTGGTTCTCCAGAGGAAGTCAAAGGTGTGCCATGCAGGCACTGATTCCTTCCCCCCAGACAAAGCTCCTTCTTGGCCCTGATCACAGGCATAGCTCAGTGCCCCAGACCTGGGTCTTGTATTTACACCTTTAAAAGATTTGCTTTTATACCTGAGAATACTCTGCTCCTCTCTTCTCTTTGGGATCCTGGCTGGAATCCTTTCCTAAATGCCTGAATTCAATGATACCTTAGACTGGCAAGAGCCATAGCTACCTGGGCCTTGGAATTAATGTTTTAGATAAATTTACCAGGTTTAATTTGGTGGCTTTTGCACCTTTTCATTGTTGGTTATGTTTGAAGTCGGGCTGAACAGGATTTTGCAATCCACCTCCTCTCCACCAATTAGTCTTGGAAATATTTTTTATCATTTTTCCTCTCTGTTTCAGTGGTCACCCTTTTATTGTGGTCTTCTTTATTTTACTTTATCCTTGCTAGTTGTAACCTCCATGTCCCACGTGGTTCTGGACTGCCTACAGCATGTGTTGCAGCATCCCTCTGGTACTCACTTGCCCTTTAATCCTCCTGATATTTCGCATTCTGTTCTAATGCACTTAGATCTGGGGTTATGGCCGGGGCTGCCCTGCTCAGAAGTGCTTGGTTTACATTTGCCAAAGGGAATTAAGCCCTGGGTCAGACACAGTGCTGGGAAGTGCTGCCTCTCTTCTCTGTAGGTAGCCATGGGCCTGCCCCATGTCCCCTTGCCCCTTTGGAACATGTCATCCAGCATCACCATGGCCTAATGCTCATGTCCTCCTCCCCAGCACCATGCACCTTTTTAATTCATCTTCTTTTCTTGCAAGTCATCCATTCAGATTTCCTGGGAGTGGAGAGTAATTTGCTGTCTTTTCATGAGCTGTTATGAAGCAGTAAACAGACGCACAAGACAAATGCAGCCACATCCAGGAAAAGAAAAATCATAATTAATATCTCACTAGAATGAAGTGTCTTTATAAGGGCAAGAGGGGAAATGAAAGGAGAAAGAGATATTAGCTTGACATATATCAGTGTTTAGCTAGATATATATTCACTGCAGTTGTGCTAGCATGTGATGGACTAATAAGGGAACACATCCACAGCATAGAAATGAAGCCTTTGAATGAACTCTTAAAGAGTTTTCATTCATTGACAGAGATGAAGATAAATCTTGGATGTCAAAATTGTGGGAGTCATGGAGTTGCATTTCCTTGTGGTGGGGATGCTGTGAATACTTGGAAGCTGAGTGTTTAACTAACTGCTATTAAAAATACTATAAATGCAGTGTATTAAGTGTATGTATCACAATGCACTGGGCAGCTCTGGTCCTCTTGAAAAGGGTTGCTCTTTGCAAAAAAGAGTTGGCATTTATATCAATAACAAGAGTAACTCCATGTATGGTGGGATCTGCTGAAAGAGAGGTCTCAGCCTTCAGCACATGTGTTAAAGGTGAGAAGGCACAGGATATATTCAAAAGCTGAGACATCTGCCCCTAATTTATGTAATCATTTGAGAATGTAGGCCTGAGGCCAAGAACAGATAAATTGCTCAGGCAGTACCCAATGAGTTACAGCTGATGTGTAACTACTAGTAATTGTGGGGTCTTTTACAAGATCCATGTCTTGCACAAATACAATTACTGTATTTTACAGCAGTCAGTGCAAATCACACATTTCCATACTGCATACCAACATGGTATCTGATTAGCACTAAATTCAATTTGTGTTAATAAGCCTGAGGCAAAATTAGCTCGAGACAGTGTCATTTAGCAGCATTTAGATATGAAAAAAACAAGTTATTTAATTTTGCTTTGTGTAGGTGTTCTGTAGTACAGCAAACAAGGGGATCCAGAGTGTTAGCCTGAAAGATTTTTCTCTCTAGGAAAGATGGTTTCTGTTACCAGAGAGGCTGGAGGTGTGAATGTTGACATTACACAGGGTGTGACAGTCACAAACTCAGGCCTCTGAGCTCTGAGGGAAGAGTTCAGTCACAATAATATGAGAGTATCAATGGAATTTTTCTTAGGAGTCCAAGAAGCCCATGGTACAACTCAAATCATACTTTTCTAGATGGCAACAGTAGTTGCCTTTGGTGGTGTGTTGGACTTAAGTACTTAAAGCTTAACATGATTTGGGAAATATTATCAAAGTGTAGCTCACAACACAAAGTTGCTACAAGGGACACTTTCCTGCTCCTGAGGCCTGCAAAATGCTGTCTTTAATTGTACCTGAGAAACCCCATTTGATAGTTTTGTTTTGCCAAGTCAGCTGTTCCCAGCAGGATTAGCCATAGCTGGACCTGTGTCCACTAATACTGTGTGAAATGCCTTTTAAAAGGGTAATATTAATCCCTTTAGTGGCAATCTTCATATGCAAATCCATTAGGAGTGCACAATTCCCTTGGCTGTTTGTGAGCCCTCAGGGCACTGAAGCACTCCTGTGAGGTTATTTTTCCTTTTCCCTTTGAGCTACCCCTCCTGATGCTTCCCAGTTCACTGCTGTACCAAGCCTGATATCTTCCCTAATTCTACTGGGGGGAAAAAAGTATTTCACTGGAGCTGAGTCCTTGCTTGGCTTTCAGTAACCTGAAGAAGTAACTTAGTGTTGTGCCTCTTCATTTATGTATGCACTTAATTAAAGATAACACACTGTTACCCCCATATAAACTGTGAAGTGGCCCAAAATATTTTTTCCTGTGTAATGAGCACGCTGCTCTGCTTGTTTTATTAGATATCTGCTGATTTACACTTGCTAAGGATCCAACCTGGACCTGCTTCCAGTCAGATGGGTGTGAAACTGCCTGCAGGACCTTGATTGTCAGTAAAAATCCAATGTTAGCAATTTTCATCATGCAGCATGGAAATTAATTAGCCCAATTTTATGGAAATTAGCTCATTATAAATAATTTTAGTTGGCCCATTCACAAAGCACTTTACACATTAGGGAAAAAAAAAGGAAAAAGGAAAAAGCAAAGCTTTGTGAATTGGATACCGAAAAAACCCTTTCTAAAAACAAATGCTCTTCAGCAGCTGTGCCACTGGCAGGGGAGGGGTGGCACCCGCAGATTGAGCCTCTAGACTGTGCTTTTTTCCCACTCGGAGCCTGAAAGAGCAGCAGGGAGGGATTTGTTGGGGGCTGCAGATGTCCTTGCAGAGCCTGAGGTTGCACGTTCTGCTCCTGCAACCTTTGGGCTTGGCGGAGGGAGGAGGAGGAGGAGGCAGAGTGGAGATGGACATCTCTGGGGGGTGCTGGTCCTGTGGCTAAGAAGAAATAAAACAGTTCAGACACAAATACATAATTACAGGGGTGAGAGGGGGTCCAGGTGCTGGAGAAGCTCTGCCATCTCCTCCCTTTGACTTTTTAGACTATAGGGTGTCAGCAGGAAGGGTACCTGGCTTCTGAGTGATCTTGTGGCTGTCACAGCCCCAGAAGGTCCCATGGAACAGCTTGGCCCTGTGACATTTCCAGGCAGTCCAGACCAGACAGTCCAGGGGCTGCTGTGTTTTGATCCCCACCTTTTTTAAGAGTTTCTTGGTTCTGAGGAGTGGCTGGCACAACCTCTGTCTCCCGTTTCAGTTTTTACCCACTTTGGTGCTTTTGCCAAGGGTTTTTTTTTTATAAAATCTGTCTTCAGACTACTCATAGAATACACAGGTCATGCAACGGGACAAACACCTGCACCCCAAGTGAAGCACTGTCACTTTACTTGAGTAGTTTTCATGATTTGCTATCTTCAAGGTGCCTAAAAGTTTGCCTGGGACTCAAAATTTTCTTCTTCAGTTAACAGAGCAGCCAGCATGGACTGGTTGTCCTGTTAGAAACCAGTTTTTCTTTCTGAAAGTGTTCTCCCTCCCAGTTTCATTCTTCTCTCAGATCTGTGTGTTTTTTGAACTGTTGTCTTCTCTCCCTTTGGGGATGGACAGGTACATCCCCACTGAGGTACACTGGTGGGTGCCTGCCTTAAAATCTCAAACAGCATTCTTGAAACGCCTAGAAAGAAGCTGGGGAAAAAAAACCCTCCTTATTTAGGGAGTGATGTGTCCTTTGTTCCCAGTGAACCAGATGTGCTCAGGTTCTGCCCTTGCTCAGCCACAGCCTTTCCTGTAAATACCAGTTACAGGAGTGGATCAGAGCATTGTGTCTTGGGAGGTAGATTCCCATTTGCTTTTTATATCTCTCTGGGCATTTTCCTGGGAATAATTAGCATCCAACTGGAGCAGCCACAGGATTTTCTTTCCTTGCAGCTCATTCCTTGGGTGTCTGGCATTGCAGGTGGGTGGCAGAGGAGCAGTGCACCCCAAAAGGCTCCTTTCTCTACCAAGAGAAGCCCTTTGTGCAGCCTCATGAGCATGTGAGGATGCTCCCAAGTGTGTGGCAGCACACAAGAATCACTCACTTCCATAATTCTCAATTTTCTCGACCCCTGTACATAAGGAATTAGGGCACAAAATATGTGGTTCACTTTAAAGTGTGAGCTTTAAATAAATTGAAGCTGAAGGAATGTTTTGGAGGTGAGAAAAAATCTTTCTGGCAAGTGACAACATCAGAATTATTACTCCTTCATAATTTGCTTAAGCAGCCACTATAAACAGCTTCTAATCAGGCTCCCTTGGTGTTTAGAGATATCTGTGGATTTATTTTAATTAGATTGGCACCTCTTTGTTAATTCTATAATGTTTGTTTGCTTATAAGTTAAGAGTATTTGGATGCTGTGAAGCTGTTTAATAACTTCTTTAGTTAAATTTGAATGAGTGGGCTCTTAGACATGCTGTTTTCTCTTCTAGTGGGATTTTACAAGAAATAAGTGTGGGCATTTTTTTTTTCTGATACCCCAACTGCAATTTGAAGCACCTTAGGCATCACCACTGAATTTACCAACATTACCAAATTGGTAATGGCACAGACACAGGAAAAATGTCAGTGGCTGGGTGTCTTACAAGGTAATTTTTGGTAGTTATTCCAGAGCAACAGGTTTGTGGTACTGATAAAAACCAAAGGATGGAAAGCATCTTTACAAGGTGTTTCAGAGTCATTAATGCCCAGCACTGAGCTTTATCTGGAGCACCCCAGTTCAGCCCTCCCAGAGTCCCTGCCTGCTGCTGGAGCTGCCTCTGTTGGGCTGGAGACCTGAGCCAACATTTTTCCAGACTGAGGAAGAGTTTAGATCTCTGCCAGCTGTGAAGATGCTGAACCCACATGAATTGAGGCTGGAAGTTGGGTTTTGCACTCCCTTCTTTCTTTCTTTAGTGTGAAATTGCTTCACTGGAAAAATAGCTGATTATCTCTAACCTGCACCTTTTCCATTATGTTTTTTGTTGATTTACCTTGATTTCAGTTTGTTTTTCAGAGCTATTACAGACTTTAGCCTACTTCCCACAGATTGTCAGAGCTCTTCCTATGCTGAACCCATTTCTGTCTGATTATGCAAGGGTGCTCCTGATGTGATCCTGATGAAAAGTACGTAGGGGGCTTGTAAATTGAAAAATGAACTTTGAAACACACCCTCCCTCCTGCCCAAAATGGAGAGTATTCTCCATAAAAAGAACATTCAGCAATGAAATACCATTTGTGCTGTACTGCCTTTATAAATTTGGGCTCAGAAAATGTGACAGGGCATGTTTTATCACTGATGTTATCAGGTCTGCATAATTGTTTCTGCAGCATCCTGCTGCAGCCAGGCTGAATTTGCTTAAATTCACCAAAAGAAAATAACTTAGGAGTAAAAGCCGGGCCACAGAGAAAGTGGCTATGGATTCACAGTCACAGTGACTGTGGGAACACAGAATTATCACACAGAGGAGCCTTAATTCAGCCAAGGTGTGGCACAGGAGAGGGGTGAGAAGGGGCTCCCAGAGTGGAGCAGGAGAGTCTGTTGGGACACCCAAGGGTGTCTTACCTCAGGGCTGATGCACAGAAAAGTTTCCAAAAAGAGGCTGAGATTTGCACTGGAAACATTGCTCAGGGTGAGTTTCCAAAGGACAAGGGAGGGCTGCATTTAGAAACCCCCCAAACACCATCAGCCTCCAGTTAGGATTAGGCACTGGGGATGGGCATCCCCCACACTGGGGTGGTGGGCTCCATCCCAACCCACGCTGCACTACCAACCTCTGTCTCTGGTGTTTATTTGCCTTCAGCACAAGGTACTGAGAGAATGCATGGGCTGGAAGCAAGCCCAGCACCATGGAGTTATCCATGCTTTACTTCCAGCACCTTTGTGCAGTTATTTTAAATCTGTGGGTTTCAGTTCTTCATCTGGCATTTCTGCCTTTCATCCTAGATCATCTCATCTCTTCTTGATCTCAAATCTGATGACAAAAACAACCCAAACTTTCTCCTGCTGCAACAAGTATTTAATTCAAAGGCTATCTGAAGATCAAGAGAAGAAATTTCACTTTTTGCTGAACTAGTTGATCCAAGCAGCCAAACATGGCTCAGTATTTTCTTTTAAAAAGATTGATTTTAACAAGCAAGATGATTCTTCTTGGCTGTGATAATTTTGATTCTTAAATTTGAAAAAAGGCACAAAATTATGTCTTGGGTCTAAAAATGTTTGTTCAGTATTTGCATGATGACACAGTCCAAAAAGCCCCACCTGAGTATCAGTACAGGAAAAAATATTTCAGAAGAAGGAGTTCTTCTCTGTGGTGTTTCAGTTCCAACAGTCCAGGGGTTGGAGAGACTTTGAGGGTGATGAAGCACTGACCCAGAGAAGCTGTGGCTGCCTGTAGTGGTTTTGGTTCATCAGTTTGAGGTTTGAGATTTTTTTTTTTTTTTTGACAGATCCCTGGAAGTGTCCAAGGGCAGGTTGGATGGGGCTTGGAGCAACCTGGGATAGTGGAAGGTGTCCCTGCCCATGGCGGGGTCTGGAAGTAGATGATATCTAAAGTCCCCTCCAACCCAAGCCATTCCGTGATGACAGTGATTCAGGGTTAGGATGGACAGGTACCCCACTGAGGTACATTGGTGGGTGCCTGGCTTATAATTTCAACATTTTGGCCATTGTGGTGTTGGTGATGGTTTCTGTATGACATGCCAAGCAGCAATCAAGCCCCCTGTCCCAGGGAGGCTGCTTTTCCATGTGCCTTCACCTCCACTTTCTTCTTTCCAGTGGCAGATTTGATTTCACTTCCCTCTGCAGTCTTTGCACGGAGCCACCGGCTTGGCATTAGCTTAAAAATCCAGCACACTGCTCTCCCAGGGAAGCATTTGATGCCCACCAGCTTTAATATTCTCAGACATACCCCTCTGGTGAAGGAGAGCCCACAGCCACATAGCTCATGTTTCATGTGGGCTGAGCTCTCAAATGTGTTGATATTAACCATTAACTTTTAATTAGACACACAAAATCCTGCAGAAAGGGGCTCTCAGTGTCTTGCTCCCGTAAACTTCAGCTTTGACTGTAGTGGTGATTTCCACGGCCCTCTCTTTGAGAAATCCCCATAGCAGTTATTCCATGTGCTTCTCTATCTGAGCAAGAGGTGAGCCCCTTGCCTTGACACAAGCAATGCCCGTGACTCCTGAAGTGCAGGCTAAACTGCAAGTAGAAAATGGGGATATATTCAGTAGGAAATATTCAGTAGAAAATGGGGAAAAGAGAGGTCTGGTCTCACTGCAGCTGTACCCAGTGATAAATGCAGGTGTGGGACTCCCTCCTACATGAGGAGATTATCTTAAAGACAGTTGTAATAGTCTGACTTAAACCTCTAAATGCAATTAAATCCTGAGTTAAGCCTGAAAAATTTGATCTGACATTTTGTCTTTGACTCACTGGGTTTTTGTGTTTCGGTATTACGGCGAACGCGCTGTAATGGATCACACACTCCAAAGAGTGTGCTGAAAGGGCTGGGGTAAATCAGGGACAGCACATCAGGCTGGATTTTCAGAATCAACCATCAATTTCCTTTTTGTAATGTGTGCTAACATCTGACAGCTGAATATGTATTTAATGAGATTTTGAAAACATAGACTTTTGATCTATTAGAACAACACGCCTTGTGAGAAGGTGCCTGTGCTGCTGTATGGCTGAATGCTTTAGGAAAATTAACTCACTTGAAAGCTACATAAGGCTGAAAACCAGCTTGTTAGCAGAAGAGATGCCGTCCACTCTGTCCCAAAACATTGTCTCAGCAGAGGGGGAGCCTCAGCCTTTTTTAGAGGCTCAGAAATGTTTAATTAACCTCACTCTTCCCATTAGTTTTCACTTTATTATGCCATGTAACCTATGAGCCCTTCCACCCAGATGTCCCTCAGATGCTGCCTCCCACCTCTTTGGTGGGAGAGCTCTTGATGAAAGCCCAGAAAACTTCAATGTGACTTTAATTTCAACTCCCTTGAGCACTCACCACTGCCAGATGAATTCTCTCAGCACAGTAAGTGTGAATGCGTTCTCCCCAGCTGATAATGCTTTTCAGCTTCATACCTGAGCTCTCTGTTTGCTGCTCACAGGACATTGCTGCATTTCATGGTTTTCTCATGGCTTGGGAGTTTGGCCAGGGGAGGGACTTGCCCTTTGGGTCAATGTTGTCCCCAGCCTCTACTGCAGTGCAGGTAATAAGTAGCATCCAAGAGAAATACAGCACACAGCAAGAGGATGAAGTGGGGGATTGTTTGGATTATCTGCCCCTGTCAAAAATACCAGATATAGTAAAAAGTACCAGGAGTACCAAAAATCTGTCAAAGATTGCTTGTGAAGAACTGCTGCTGCAGAAAAGGCCAGGGTGATTTAGGTAAGCATATAAACCACTGGGATTTCTTTGAGCTTTGAGCCTTACTGCAGCTTTCGTGTTATTCCTGTGAATCAGCCTACATCAGGTTTCAGTAGAGTAAACTCATCCCTGGTATGAGAGCAGTAGTTTAGGACTGGTTCTTTAAAGCTAAGATTAGCCCTGTATGCTGGAGATTTGCAATTATTTTCAAAATCTGGAAGGATCCTAATTATTAGCATCCTCCTGTGTGGAAAAGTGTGATAAAGTTGGCCATAGAGCAGTGCCTGGACTATCAGTTTCCATAAATATTTAGAGATGCTGGAATAAAGGAGAGCAGAGAGCGAGGTGATGTGCTCTTACTCTATCCCATTTCATGGTTATGATAAGGGCTGGTGTGGCACTTTCACTTGGGGAAATGTGGCAGTGTTGGAGCCATCTGGAGGGATTACTCTATTAATTTCCATTGTGCCTTTAGATATCTTTTCCTTTTCTGTGCCTCTGCCTGTGACTGAGCCAGCTGAAATTCATTTACCTTCAGTGACAGGCTGGTACCTAAACAGGCATCTGCTTCCAGCCTGTTGCAAGTTTTTTTTTTAAGCTGCACCAACAATTTTTTTGGGGGAAAACAATCGATAGAAGCAATGAGAAGCTTTGAGCTGCCCAAATTGTGAGGCAGTAATTGCAAGTGAATGGTAAATCGTGTTGCACTTCACCTGAAACACTGCCAGCTTAAATAACTCCTGGTGTTTTTCCTCTCTGATTGTTTTTGATCTTTATTTGTTCTGCTGAAGCTGGGAGGGAGATCTGAGCTGAAAAGTTGGGAAGGGCTGTGAGCAGCCACTTTCTAAGTGGCCATCACCACAAGTGGGGCAAGTGGGGTTCCTCTTGCTTTATAAAATACTCCTTTGTCAGGGTTATGTCTTGCAAAACAGTATAGAACAAGAGCCTAGTAATTGCTGACAAGGTGCAATTTAAAATCTCGTGTTTTCCAAAGGCAGAAAGCTGGGTAACATAGAAAACAGTCAGAAAAAAACATTGTAGAGGTGTCATGTATTGAGATAATTGTATTTTTCTTTCAAGCACTTCTGCCTTGCCTTGGTGGGCAAAAAATATTTACTAAACGCAATACATTTTGTATTTTTCTTAGATCCTGCAAGAGAACAGCAAATAGTTACAAAAAGGGGGTCAGCTAAAGGCTCAGGGCAGCAGATCAAGCAAGTGCAAGTTCTCTGTTTGCAGAGGAAGCACTTTGATACAGGGCAGTTGGGAAAGGTATCACAGGGTTTCATAGTGCAGGCAGCACTTCCCAATAATTGTTATTTTTTGTATTTGATGCAAAATATTTGCCATGGTCCTCAACTAAAGAGTAGGGAGCACATTTCCAATTTTTCCCAGCTACAGGTCTCCCAGAGGTAGCTGGAGGGGTAGAAGGCAGCACCATCAACTGCAGCATAGTTCAGGGTCTCCAAAATAGCACATCAGCTGATGTGCTTCAAAGCTGATCAAGTGATCTTGGCTTGACTGAGCAAGATTAAAATAAGGAATGCCCTTCTGGATGATTTTTTTCCCCTCCTTGTTTTCAATGCAACTTTCTTTTTCCTTAACAAAGCAGAGGTTTCTAAAACTGCCTCTATGATCAGACTTTGAGTTTGTTAAGGAAATACTGCACTTTTCCTTTGAAGGTCTTTGCCTTTCATAATTTTTTGTGTTGTTTCTAACACTGCTGTTTCCTGGCCAGCCATGTTTCTGGCAGTGTCTCCTTTTCTCTGGTTGGCTATTGCTCTTACCCTTTTAAGACCTTTTTCACACGGTAGTGTGAGGGAATTCCCACAATTCCTTATGAAATTGCCGTGTTAGAAATTGTGATTCTGGCTAGCAAGAGGCAGGGATCCCAGCCATTCCCTTGGCACAAAGTCACATCACCTAAACTCAAGCCTGCCTTTGAACCCATAAAGAAATGTCTCTTCCAGGATTTAATATACTTTAACTTAATTTTATAGAGACTTGACTTTCACGTTCCTCACTTTTTTGTATGCAAGCCTTGTGTAGCTACAAAAGGGTTTGTTTATAAATGCTGACAGTATATCTCTCTATCAGATCCATAGAGAAACCTCTGTTATGGGGTGTAGGAAATATATCTACTAGAGATAGGAGCACTGAAGGAGTCTCCAGTCTTTTTGTGAAGTCTCTGTCCCTAGAGGTGAGACAAAATCTCTGAAGTATAAAACAGTGTAGAACAGATTGGAACTTGTGCCAATTGCAGTGACTGGGGAGGGATTTCAGGGGAATCAGTTTGTATCTGCAAAGTCTTAAATCCCACCTCAAAAAAAAAAAAAAAAAACCAAACCAAAACCAAAAAAAAAAAAAAAAAGCAACCCATAAAAACCTTGGAAACTTCACTACTCAAACCTCCACAGATTCTAAAGCCAGGAAATATAAATAAGACCCCTCCCAGCTTTATCCAGTGGTGTTTTTTTTGTTGTTGTTTTTGTTTTTCTTTTCATCTTTTTAAAATGTCCTGCCCCAAAGACTAAGATTTCTAAGACAGGTAAAATTTTCTTGGAGCCTAATAAAGATTCATAAACACTCTTCAACTATGGAAAAAAAAAAATTTAGTTGTTTTTTTTAAAAAATAGTTCAAAGTTCTCTAATCCTTGCCTCAATATTTGTATCAAGTCTGTTGATGAGTTTTTGCAGAGGGTTCTGTGATGTCTGCTTCAGCCAATCCTACAGTATTTTGGGAAGGATTTCCATGTCACTGACACTTTCCCTTTGCCTGAGCAAGCAGTTGAGCTGGCTTTGTGTTTGAGTTAAAAGGGCCCCAAAATGTGTTGTAGTTTCATGTACTCTGTTGGACTTGGTTAAATCACTTTGCTTGTGGAAGCCCAAGAGCTGCTTTTTTTTGTGTTTGTGTTCTGAGAAAACAGTGAGCTGGTCTTCAAGAGGCCCATGGGGAGATTTTAGCCACAGCAGAACCCTTCCAGAGCTGGATAAAGGGCAGGCAAGAAAAGGCCAGGCCTTTCTAATCTGAGTGCAAGCCAAACTTCTCCAGGGGATCCTGCAAAGTGAGATTATTTACCCTCATATCGGTATTCTGTCAGTTGGAAGTGACCCACCATGGTGAAAAGAAAACATTACGGTGTTTCAGTCAAGGTTTGAACATAGGCACCACAAAGGGCTTTCAGGTCAGTCCCTTCAGAGATGAATGAGATGAGAGACTTTGCCCTTGTGTCACTTGTGAGAAAAGGCCTTGAGACCTAGAGAGTGTCTTAATTTAAGCTTGAGATAAAGCTCCCAAGGTTCATTGTTATACTCTTGTAATACATTAACAAGGCCATAGACAAAATAAAACGTAATTACCCTTGTTTGTTTTGCAAACTAGTGAAGAATTTAGGAGGCTGTGAGAAACAGCAGTGAATCATGCAGAAGTGTTTGTTGTTGAAATCAAATCTGCTCCTTTCCAAAGAAAAGGGCCTCTACACCTTAAGGCAAGACTCAGGGGAAAGAGCTTTGGTCAGGTGTCAGCAATGCTTAGGCGGATCCCGGTGGGTCTAGGTCAGGACTTGGCATATGTAATCATAAATCAACAGAAATTAACCCACCTGTGGCTTTTGGGTTATTTTTTGACTGGACCTAGTTTTTGGCACTTGAAGGTGATTTAGCCCTGAAGTGAGTGGTGGTGAGTGGTAGCCCTAAAACTGTAAGAGGGGAGTTGGAGTTGGCTGCCGCTGACGTGACCTGCAGTGAAGCTTCAAAAGCTGTGTCCTGGGGAAGTCATTTACCTCCTGGGTTGGTGTTCTTCTCCGAGTGCCTCTCTTGCTGCGCCAAGATAACCTTCAAGTAGCATGAGTTTGAGGCATGGAGAAGATGATAACACTTAGCATGGATGATGCTCTCAAATCACTCCAAAGAGATTTGGGCATGGGGAGCCTTTGGATGTTTCTTAAAAAGAGTATGACAAGCAGAAGTTTCTCCAGTAGGATTACATGGCTTGAGGGAAGACCAAATATATCAAAAGCTTCACAGCACTGGCTTAGTTATTGTGTCTTCTATTCAAAGCTTTTTCTGATCAAATTTGGCTTTGAATCCCTGCCAGCCTCATAAATCTGGTTGGTGGTTCTCCCCTGCCCCTAAAGTTAAAAATAAAGAAAAATTACAAAGACTTTCAAACTGTGCTGTAATGACATGATTAAACAGTCCTTGTGTACTTAATATAAAAACAGTTAAGAGCTTTTTTTTTCTCGTAGATTAAAAAATAGCCGGAAAGGAAATTCATGGAGCAAATGTAGTGCCTTGAAATATTTCAAAGAACTTGCAGGGAGTAAATATTTCCCCTGTTTGTGCTGGTGACCCTTGTGATGCCTGAAGGAAATTTTAGTGTAGAGAGACACTTTGAAACATTGAAGAAATACTATGGACTTAAGCAAGTCTCTAGTGGATTAAATTGTTAGGACTTCATTCCTACTTGGAGATGGGCCCTATCCCAGAGATTTTGGGAATGTACAGTATGGAGTCATACTAGGCATTTTTAATACTATTCAAAATAAGCTATTTAGTTCTTAGAAGATGTAATACTTTTCTACTCACATGCTTATTTTCCTAGGGAACATGTTCTCTAAAGCAAGAAAACTTCCTGCTGCTTAAACCTTCCTACTGAAAGTTAATGCCTTTTGTGAGTCTTCTTGGAATGCTGCACAAAATCCCTCCTCTGGACCAGGGATGCAGCAGACCTTGTAGATTGCCAAGAACTTTTCCAATACCTTTGACTTTTGAACACAATATTTGCATGCTGTTATCTCTTTCTGAATGTCACTGTGTTGCTGTTTCCCATCACTGTGCCTGGAGTCCATCTTGTAGATGCATCAACCCTTCATTCCCACCTGTAGTCCGTGGCTGACCATCCAGCAAAGCTTTCTGACATCTCTTTAACTCAGAGCATGTGGGTAAATGTCTTTGGCTTGCAGGACTCAAGTACATGCTTCACTGTGCTAAATATAGATGAACTCAAAGGTATTTACTTGTTTAAAGTGATCGTTTTTTAATGGCGTGAAGTTTCTTCTCTTAATGTGGTTAACAAATTGCTGATGGCCAGCTTCATATTCTTCGCACACATCTAATATTTGCAAGAATTTGCCATCTACTGTACTTTGGAAAAATGCCATGAGTTGGCACTGAACTATTCCAAGGGATATTTTTGCAAATAAGTTGTGTTCAATCATACCAGTCTTTGTTACCATTTACATACATCATTCTTAATAATTTCTGTTCTCTTACTAAATGACTGGAGCTAATTTTTAAAATGGTTTTCACGAGTTACCGAAGACAAATAATGTTTATCTTATGAATCATCAAATGGAGTTTTTGTGCTAAAACTATGTCACTATTAAATACGCAAATAGTTCTTTTGACAGAATTCAAATTTTCCTAAAACTTGACTCAATAAATGAAGGTGAATCAAACTTACAGTTATGATTCATAAAATTACGTGTGAACCTCACAATATGTATTTAAACTGTGCCCACTCCTAGGAATAGAAATCACAGAGCCAAGTTGCAAACTGGTTTCCAGAGACCTGTGACCAGCTCCTGTGCTTTGCCCTTCTTGCAGCTCCTGGCTTGGATGCCTGTGTCCGAAACCTGACGTTGTGCATCAGCTTACCAGAATTTCTGACTGTGCCTTCAGTGGGAACTCTATCCTCTCATGTGGCTTTTATGTAGCTGTGCTTTGCATTGTGGCTGTGGACATTTCCTGCCATGTAAATATGCTGTTTTATTGGTGTGGGTGTGTGAAAAGCTGATTTTTTGAGGAATCTGAATTGGCACAGTCACCATTACCAGTGTTCCCACAGGATGATTGATCTTGAGCCTCAAATATGAAATTGAATAGCTTTTCAAATTGCTCCAGTCCTTAACATTTCAGTGACATTCTAGAGCCTGTAAATGTAAATTCAAATACCTTGAATCATCTAGTGTATTACAGACTCTGTGTTGTTGGGTACAAGCTTGTTATTTTTCCCCAAAAAGTGCTGTCACAATTAGGTGGTATAAGCGTTTTCTGTAAATCAGTCTGTTAAGCTCCATATTGAAGGGTGACATAAATAAATGCCTGGCATTCGCTTGTTGCTGCTTGGTAATATTGAACCTAAATCTTAACATTCAGAAGAAGAATAAATTATAGACCTGTTAGTTTTATGTTTTTTTCCATCTTGTTGGTAGCGATCCCATCATCCTGCACAGCTGTTCTGCCTTTGTCTTGTTCCACCAATAGTGACATCCAGTCCCTTGGCTTATTATCTTCCTTTCAGCCTTTCTTCTTCCAGCCCTGTCTTGGTTTGAAAGACAGGTGTCTGCCAAGGAAGGTTCCATTGGAACGGAAAATGTGACCCCCCCCCCCCGCCCCCTTCACCCCAAATTATTAAAACTTTGAAATTATGGGGCTTTCATGCAAAGATGTGGGGAAGGGAATAACAGATCGTTGCTAGAATGCATACGTATAACAAGACAAACAAAAAAAGAGACAACAGGCAAGAACAGAAACCCCAAACCGTCTCTTCCCGCTCTGCCCGCGCTTTCTCCTTCTGTGCAGTTCCCGTCACGGCCACCAGGGGCGCTGCTGGCTCCTGGCTGGGCAGGGTGGGTGTGGAGATCCCCCCGTGCCTGCGGGGGGCGCTGTGCCGATCCCCCGGTGCCTGCGGGGGGCGCCGTGCCGATCCCCCCGTGCCTGCGGGGGGCGCCGTGCCGATCCCCCCGTGCCTGCGGGGGGCGCCGTGCCGATCCCCCCGTGCCTGCGGGGGGCGCCGTGCCGATCCCCCCGTGCCTGCGGGGGGCGCCGTGCCGATCCCCCCGTGCCTGCGGGGGGCGCTGTGCCGATCCCCCCGGTGCCTGCGGGGGGCGCTGTGCCGATCCCCCCGTGGCTGCGGGGGGCGCCGTGCCGATCCCCCCGTGCCTGCGGGGGGCGCTGTGCCGTGGGCGCTGAGGCCCTGCAGTGATGGCGGCCCAGCTGAGGCGGGTGCTCCCGGGCGGCAGCCGGTGGCGATGGCCGGGCCCCCGTGCTGAGGTGGCCGGTGCAGGGACACCCCACACGTCGGTTCCGGACCCCCCAAACGGCCGGGTCACAAAAAAAGAATCAGCAGAGCTGCAGCGCAGGGGAAGCGCAGCAGGCCGGGCTCTCCGGGCGCAGCGCTCAGGAGCGGCCGCGGCGGCGCCTCAGGGGCAGAGGGCCCGGGAGAGCCGGTCCCGGCGTTTCGGCGCCTCACGCCCCGGTCCTGAGCTCCGAGCGGCAGGGGAGCAGGTAAACGGCTCCTTCATCCCCGATCCCGGACACGGGGCCAAGCAAAACCCAGCTGAGCCTCCAGGGGAGCCCCCTCATCTTTTTCTCGCCCTCAGCCAGGGGGAATTTCAATGGAATGTTGCAGCACACAGCCACATCTTCTGTTTCCCGATTGTCCCGTTTGTCTCTCAGGCAATGTCATGACACCCCTGCATTGTCCTGCTTCCAGACAGCAGATCGGAGAAAAACTCACTGAAAAAACCGAACCCAGAACAAGCCCTTTTAAATTACTTCAATCTATTTTGACTAGTTGTGCAAAATTTTGTCTTCCTTATGCGCTTGCCTCTTTTGAGACGCACCATTCCTCTGCCAGTGCATGGAACAGTCACAGGGCTCTGGTCCAGGGCTCCCTGGTCACTTCATCAAGAGCTTTCTTGAAGGACGATGGTGGAGGAAGGCTCAGTAATGGTGATTATATCTTTATTAGGTACTTACACATTTCTGGTGAGGAATCTGTTCACTGGGGAGCTGTTCTAAAGGAGGATGACAGAACATCCATGTGATTGTTCTGGTTCCTTTTATAGTGCCATTTCTGCTTCGTGGAAGGAGTCTAAAATCTGTTCATTTCCCAGAATCTCATTAAAGACTAATTTGGAACGCTGGAAAAGAAAATACCTACTTTGGATCAGTCTACCTACATTTAAAATAATTGCAGTTGTTGAACTGACCAAAAGCTCTCCGCTTGAGGTAGTTCATCGGTAGTTTCTGTTTCCATAGATTCAGCAGTCAGGGTGAAGAAAGAGAGGAGACAAGAAGGGAATTACTATTCCTTCTGTTATAATAAGGCCTTGATTATTCTTGCATGAAACAGATTTTATTTATCTCCTTGAGCATTTCATAGATTTCCTTTTATAAGGTTAGTAGAGGTACTTTTTCATCTTGTCACAGCTCATTCCTCCCACCCTTCTTGGTGTTGATTTTCACTAGCTGCAGGGTCAGTGAGTCCAAGTGTATTTTGTCTTTCAACTCTTTGATCATTCAATCTTGGCAGGGTTATTTTGAAGGTTTGGGGCTTTTTTAATATATTTTAAGTCATTGCCAAATGATTTTGGATAATGAACTATTGAAGAGCAGCAGAAGACTTCCCCACCACTACCAGCAGCAGGATAAAATGAAGATAAATGCAGCATTGATATTCCTGCCTTTTGGGAAAGTTCTGCTCCTTCAACGTTTGTGGTAACCCTGGTATGGGATGACAAGTTTAAGTATCCAGAAATTCGGCAGAATTAAATGCCCAAAATGCAGAAATGTGTTGGCACTGACAGAGGGAATTGTGCTGGGAGATGTGATGGCACGAGCTTGCCACTGCGTTGTCTGAGCTGCCAGCTCAGCTTCAAAATCAGCAAAGGGATAAATCATAAGTGCCATGAAGAAACAGGTTGGCAAGCTGAGGATGAACTGAACTGAACCAGGTTATTCCACTCGGTTCCTCAGAAATATTTCAATCTGAGATTGCAGAAACGTTCTGCTTTCCTGCAGGATTTTCAAAATTACCGCAAAGGAAAAAAAAAATTATGGAAAAAGAAAATATGATCAGTTAAATAAACGGATGAAAGGAAGAGAAAGAGGCACTGCCAGGAAAGCTGGGCTTGGGTCAGTGGAGCATTTCTGGCTCAAAGCTTGAAATCCATCTCTGTTGCCATTCCCTCCTTTAGAAAAGCTGTGACTGTCATTTCTGGGCTGAACAACTGTGAAATGGTTGCTGCAATTTCAGGGTATGAGTTTTTGTCATCATTCTTGTCCTATTTTATGTAATCTGTAACAGAGCAGGTATGGATTTTATTCATCCTTATTGTTCAGAGGAACATTTAGGTGGAAACCAAAACTGAGCAGAAACAGGTAAGAGATGGTAAGTGACATCATCATTCATTCCCTCGTCAGGACAAGAGACAAGCACATTGCCAGGGTTTTCTATGGCCTCCGACAGAGGGCAGTGGGAATAATGAAAAAGTCTGAAATTTGTGCAACAAAAGGCAATGGATTTTCTCTGAAACTGCCTGCATTCGTGGTGGCTTAGTTCAAATGTGCCCAGAATTCTGGGTTATGCCTATCACAAATCATCTAGCAAATCCTTTGGGCTGTGAATTTCTGTGTAATAGATCAGGGATCACTGGCAAAGTCCTCCAAGGCCACTCTTCTGCAAATAACAAGTGGTTTTCAGGAGGAGACAACCTTTTGAAAACATCTGTATGTCCAAGGGAACTGTTACCAAGTGCTGAACACTGGACATAAGCATAAGGAAGGCTTGAGAAAAGCAGTGAAAGATTTACAATTCTATTGAAAGAATGAGCTGGTAGGAAAAGCAATTCCCAGAGCAATTATAATTCACCTCTGGAGTATCCAAAGTTCACGGGGAGGCAAAGTCAGCCCTAGATCTTGGCAACAGATAGAAATATGTCTTGTGTTGACAATGAAAAAGTAGCAGCTTGAAAACCAATGTTTAGAATATACGAAATGCTATAATAAAAAAGGTTAGTAAGGTAGAACAGTTAAAAGGAAGACATCTGTTCATAAATCTTTCTGATGTTCCCACCACAGGCGCTAAATTTGGTGTTCAGTTTGCTTTGCTTTTAGACGTCCTGCTTCATCCTACAGGGCCAGGTTTGTGGTGTGCCTGGGGTCAGGTTTGGATGCTGTTGTTCAGACCACGTTCTTCAGTGAGATACTTGCCTTAGGAGTGTTCATGGTACAATGCAGAGGAGTTCCCAGGGGTGGGTTCTTGTTGGTTTTCCATAGTCTGGAAGATTCCTCAGGACGCATGGTTTAGGTAGCAAAGGTAGTGTGGAGACCCAAGAGCAGCCTTCTAGTATCTCAAGGGGGCCTGCAAGGCCAAGGACTCTTCCTCAGCAGCTGCAGTGATAGAACAAGGAGTAATGGGTTCAATGTGATTGAAACAGAGAAAATTTGGGGTAGATATGCAGAAGAAATTATTCCCTGTGAGAGTGCTGAGGCCGTGGTGCAGGTTGCCCAGAGATGCTGTAGCTGCCCCATCCCTGGAAGTTTCCAAGGCCAGGCTGGGTGGGACACGGAGCAACCTGGGATAGTGGAAGGCATCCCTGCCTATGGCAGGGGGTAGAACAAGATGGGCTCTAAGGTCCCTTCCAATTCCAACCATTCTGTGATTATAAAGGCTATAAAATCTGTTCTGCTCCACTTCTCATCCACCAGCAGCAAAATCTCTCTCAGATGCTGCGCTGCCTCAGAAAAAGATTGTCAAATGGAAGCCTGACAGTCCTTGAGTGCCTGCTGTGCCAGGGTCTATCCCTGTGTTTGACACTGTATTAAGAATTGCCATGTGCTTCTAAAGCAATTTCCTTGCGCAGCATTCCCAGGCTGTGTGTGCCCCGGGGTCACTGCTTCCCAGGGCCAGCCCTGGGACTGCCAGCTCCCACAAAACGCCTCTGTGGCTGTTCCTTTGGCAGCACACAGTGTGCAGCCCCCTCTGGCCTGCCCCCGCACATCCATGGGATGTGCAGATCCCAGATTCCAAAGGAGCTAGGCTCTGGAGTTCAGTTGGAAAGCAAAGGTTGTTAGCATTGTAATTATGGAGTTCTCTCTGAAATAAGACATGAGGCCCCAGCTAGTTTTAGGTCTGTAGGAAGAAGTAAGCACTTGACGTGAGTTTGCACTGTGTGAGCTCTCTTCGGAGAAACCCTTATGCACTTCACAGGGATGTGTGCTTGATCTGAGAATTTCACTGTAAAAGAGAGGTGTGAGGTACTGGGAATGGGGGGAAAATTCCTTCATTTTATAGAGTGTGCATGATGCTCTCAGTAGGCAAATTATTATAGCTTAAGACTGTAATTAAATTAAAATGCAATGTCTTAGTATTTCCTGGGCAGTGCCTCCATGAAACACCAAACTATTTCTTTTAGAGAGAGGTTGTGTAACTTGCCTGGTGATGACTGGAAAGAAATACATGAATAATCTGGGGCAATGAAGGAGCGCTTGGAATTCTAAACCCTGTTCCCAGAGGCACTGGGATGAAGGGACGAGAGTGTGCATCCTCTGTGGACAGCCTGAAAAAGAAGCATTGCTGTTTTACCTCTTCTGCCCTAAGGGCATGGCTTCTGACTGATGCAGAATGACAGCTGGAAGAAAAATTATGTATGCTAATTACTCCAAAATTAATTAATTGCTATTAATTATTTTATCACAAAATCAATTAATATTGTACTGCAACCCATTTTTAATTAAAGGAGTCGATAAAAATCAGATAAACTGTGGACACAGAAAAATTGTGGCAAAACTCCAAAGTTAGTCTCTAATACGAAATGAATCCCCAAACAGTTCAGCAGTGAGATTGAATTAGCTGTTATTTTTATTAAAAAATAAGAGCCCACAGCAAAAACATGAAAGCAGAAGCTCCTTTGTGAGGGAGGATAAAGCTTTTTGTGGTCATGAATGAAGCTGAAAAGGGCACTAGTAGCTATGGGTTTTTTGTAGCTGTCTACATGCTTCTGAGGTAATTTTAATCATCATTTAAAGGAAAAAAAAAAAAAAAGAAGAATCCAGTGTTCCAGTGTTTAGGTTATTGTGCTTAAAGTGATGCTTGAAAGGGAATAGATCTTCAATACTTTTTCAGTACTTAATCACCCCTTGAACAAAAGCATGCTTTATATTCTGCACCTCCAGTTAAACAAACTCTTGTAGATTTGGTCCTAGTCTCGGAGTGAAGAGGTTTCTAAGGGTAAGAAAGTAAATGAAAAAAAAAATCGGTTCTGTGGAAGCATCTGGGTAGAAATGTGATTGAAGGGACGGTATGTAATAAATTCCAGGCCAGATCTCATGGTGACAAAACTCAGCACTGCTCTGTTGGCATTCCTGGGGTTCGTGCTGTGCCCATCTGAGAGCCACAGCTGAAAGAGGCTTCTGGGAATTCAGGGACACCAATCATTCACAACTGGATAATGGCAAGAACAAAACCTGGAGAACATCAGAGGCATAATTAATCTGCTGCCTTTGCTATTGAGTCATTATGTGGGGTATGTGAGTGGGTGGACGTTTGCATTAGAAAGGAAGATGCTGTACTGCTGTCTAGAAAAGGATGTGGATGTCTGGTGTGTGGCAAAAACATGCAGGTGTTTGGATGCTGGTATCTTATTTTTGGAATGATTTGCTGGCTGGTTAATGATGGCAGCCAGGAGAAATGGATACAGGCTTCCAGGGGATGGGTAGGTTTTGTGGGGAGATGCAGGAGTGCTGTAATGTATGTGCCTAGTAAAGATAAAGTTATCTGGCCTAAATTTTTCAAACTCATGAGCAGAATTTAATGTTTGGGGCTTCATTGACTAATGCACAAAGCAATTTGAGTAATGAAAAACTGCTCTTTGTCAAGCAAAAGCAAGAGGCATTGATGGAAAAGCTAATTTATTTACTGTTTTATGGAGAGAACATGCTTTGCTGAAGTTCAAAACTGACTGTATAGCTATTGATGAGTATTCCTGTGAGGAAAATGGCTAATGAAAGCACTGACACCCTCCTCGTGCCTCTCTTTTGAAACTTGAAATTTGCAGCTTTGCCGAACGTTTGTAAAGGAAGGACTCACAAGTGTTTGTTACTGTGTGGCAAAAACTTGCATTTTTCAAGTATTAAGTGCTAGAAATGGCTTGTTTCAGAGCACTGAATGGCTGGAAGGCTTTGGCTATTCATGGGCCTGTCCTGGCTGCCCCATCCTTCCCTTGCCCACAGCAATCTGCCCTCTCCTAAAGCCCTCTGCACTCCTGCTACAGCTGTGGCTCTCTCAGAGGATCTGTGATTCACAACCTGGGGGCAAAAGAAAACTTGCTCATTTTCCCTCCAGCTGAAAGAAGAGGGTCATTGTCAAAATTCACCTTGCCCCATGTCTCATCAGCAGTCCTGGCATTGTTGTGTATTTATGGGTCCCCATCTGATGTGCTGTTTAGGAGCACTTTGGTTCGTAATTCCTGATTCTAGAGACTTGTACAGTTTTGCTATGACCAGTTGTAACACCCACATGTGGAATTGCCAGGTGAGTTGTGTACTTCATCTGGCTAAAGACAAGTCTATCTTCCTCCCTAAAGCTGTGTCCATAACCTGGTTACACCAGGCTGGTTGCCTGAGCAAAAGAGTGCTGTGTGTTGCTGTCAATTTGAAGTCAGAGTATAAATCAGGAATTTTGCTAAAGTTTGATTGAGAATCTGTGGTTTTGCTCTTCTCTGTGCCACGAGTCCGAACTGAGATTTTTAAGCTGCAGCTTTTGCCCAAGGCCATTAAATGGGAGATGTTGGGGGTCTGTTTGCTTAAGGAAAGGGAAATAGTGTTTGGAAGATGGAAGGAGAGAAGGGAAGGAGCTGAGATTTGGGCAATTTAGTGTCTGCTCTGACAAATTAACCCCCCTAATGAATGGGGATTTGAATCCTCACCTGATAACTTCTCTTAGACTCACTGTATCACATCCCTGAGCTCTTGTTGTTACCAAGCTTAAGAAGTTCTATTATGTGACAACAAGGATATTGCAGTGAGTGTTAAAAGGTATCAGCTTCTCATAAAGACAGAGAGCTCTTTGAGTAAAAAATGTTAAAAATCTGACAGTCCTTTCTCTTGAAATCAGGGGGCGATTTGCCTGAGAAGACTTTTGGCTATGGTCCTGTAAAATTAATTTCCCCCTGTACAAACTCCTACGTCCACGTTCAGAAATGGAATGCCAGCTGAACAGTGCTCACACACACACACACACAAAGAAGTATGCTGGAATGGCACGAGTGCCTACAGTCTAAACTATGTCAATCCCACAGACATTTTTGGTGGAATTGTATCACAGTAACCTGTGGTGGTTTTGTGCAGACCTCTGCCCACACTGGAAAGCCACACTCATGTTTGGTGTGGGGAAAGCCTGTCTGGACTTCCACACACCACGCAGTGCCAGGCAGCTGAATGGATTGAAAGGAAACTATGGGAACATACCAGTGTAAAACATACCCTGTAATGTTAATATTCTTTTTCTACTGACCTCCTAAAAATAAAGTTGCAACCTGAGCTAACAAACATGGATTTTAATGATGGACCTTAAAACTAATAGCAAATGTGTTATTTTCATGTCACCTACCCAGAAGTCAGTAATGTCTCCCTGTCTGGGTACTCCTAGATATGAGCTTTTTGCAAAAAAACTGCACAATTTTTAAAGAAAGATATGTCTAGAGCTTTCTCATTCTGTTTTACACTTCATGTAGTTATCAGTATGTTGTTCCATCATGTTGTGTAGCATGATGTAAGAGGACAAGTGCAGTTATATGCTCACTGTGTAGATGGTGAATCTGAAGAGATGGAGGGAGTTCTCTCTAATAGGTGGCTGGGCTTCAGTCGTGTATTTTTTTTAGATTTTTTTTTCAATGCTTCACTTTTTGCAAAGGTCAGTCTGTCTGCAGAAAAGTGACATTTCTATGAGAAACACAATCTGGTAGGCATGTACAGAAAAAATGAAATGCAGACCACACCACATCATCCTTGTTAGTGCTCTTGAGTATACACACTCAGCTTTGAAGATCTCCAAATCACATTCCTGGTGAAAGGGGTTGCTTCAGAGGAGTCGGGGTCCTGCTTGGCATGTGCTGAAGCATCCCTTATCCAAGGGTCTCAGATGTTAGGCAGAATCCTCAGGTGTTAGGCAGAATGTTACAGAGCGTAAACAGGCAGAGATGAAATGTTCTGACTGACCATTTGATGAAGGTGGGGCCATGAAGTACCAATTCAGCTTTCTGGCTTTCAGACATTTTCTTGCTCTGCTGTCTCGAACGTGTTTGTCTGCCCTGGCCTCCTCCTCCTCCTTGCCTTTGATCGATTTTTCATGAGCTTTGTGCAGAGGGTGACTCATGTCCAAAACATGAGCACAGCTGTTTACTACTGAGACCTGTGTGTACTTCACAGAAGGGTGTTTTCTCTGCTTCTATAAATCTGGCAGAGCTTCCTTTTATCCATGGCAATGTTTGTTCAGAAGATGGAAGGTTATTTAAAGAAAGCAATCAGGGGACATAACCTTTTTTCCCCTTATTATCAGAGGTTTATGCAACATGACTTTGAGAGTCTTTATCACAGTTTTCTGCATTTAATCCACTTAGGTTGGAAGGAAGTAACCAGGAGAGGGGCAAGTGCTGCACAGTATCCCAGAGATAATAGTGTAACCAGAGATTGTCCCCAGAGCAGGATGTCTCCCAGTGCTTTATCTCCCTTCAAAATAATGCTGAGTTTAAGTGTAGGGCAACAGGCAGTGCTGCAGGGAGTGGAGGTGATGTGCTGGCTGTTCCTTGGATTTGATGGAGGAGGTATTTGGGGTAGGGTGCACAGGGTAGGTACTCTTAGGACCTATTTGTTCATCTGGGATTTAGTCCCTGGTTTTGGTGTGTGCATGTGTGATCAAATGGTGGCTCTGGAAAATACCAGCACATTTCCTATAAATCCCCAAGATCCTGTGCTTTGCACATGCATTGCTGTGCCTTATGGAAAAGCTGTGAGTGCTGATGCCATAGCACCTCAGCTGAGGTTCATGGACCTTGGTGGTCACTGGCCTCATTATTGTTGAGGGCATCCTGGTTTTGAGTATTAATTACAAACAGGTGAATATTCCCCTGTGTTCTGATTCTCACCTGCCCTTCAGCGGGGTGGCTCAGCGAGGCAGCCTGGCAGGGCTTCTGACCATTTCATGGGGGCTTCTGGTCAGAGCTGCCCAGCAAAACTGCTCCATATCTACTGCCTGGTGCTGCCCATGGAGTGATATCCTTAGGGACACCTTCCTGTGGGTCTGGTAGTCCAGGAACCAAGTGCTGTCCCCTGCCACGTGCCTGGGAACAGTGTGAGAGCAGCAGCAGAAGCTGACAGGCTGTGTTTTGCGCTGGCCCAGACGGCCAGTCTCGGGAGCTGTGCTTATAAAGCACTTCCTAATGAAGGGAAAAGAAGCCAGAGAGTTATTTTCTAAGAATAAAAATCCCTTTATGGTTTTTTGAAAACTACTTTACACTTTGCACAAATGATCGCCTAGCATCTGGCAGGCTGGGTTTTTTGCCATGTGTGGCAGAGGATACAGTTTGTGTAGTTGCAAGCAATCAACTCAAAAAGCTTTTGTGTGGTCCTGGAGCCCAGGAACTTGTTAATTTTGAGCAGTCGTTTTCTGCATTTAGCCCATTAGAGACTCTATTTTTGGTGACCTAGTTTGAGCTCTTTAAAAAATAATCAAGCAGCATTTTTCAGATCTGATTTGTAATGGGACTGTGGATTGGTTTTGCAGCTTGAAATGAAAGTTAGAGGAGGGGGTAGAACTTTTATCTGCTTGGTCCTTCAGAGCCAACATTTGCAATTGATTTTAGAGGGCCTCTAGGAAGGTTAATCTGACAAAGACTGTGGCTTGGCTTCACCACTTCAAGGGTTATTGTTTGACTTGCCGCTGGGAAAATAATAAAGTAGCCAGGTTTAAATAATACTTTATGTGCAATAACCTCCAGGAGTGCTAGCAAGTATTACTGGGCATCATCCAAACACTGTCAGAGCCTGTGGATTTGCCTGCTCCCCAGCGTGTAGGATGGGGTTTGGATTGGAGAGGAGCAATTGGAGCACATGCCAGAATGTCTAGCCGTGGGTTACAGGCTGACTGCCGTGGCAGAGCTGGGGTCAGGGCTCCCACACAGAGATCCTGTGCTCTGGCTCAGCTCTGGGAATTAGTGCCATGCAGGAGAACTGCCGGCCTCTGCCTGCCTGTGGCTGCAGGGGGTCCCTGGGCTCCACAGACTTTCAGTTCCTGTGAGAGGAGAGGGATGCTCACAGCTTAGAGCAGCCCAGGCCAGGTGATGGCATTTTCAGGTATGCACCTGGGACAATTCCAGAGAAACTAAAGCAAAGAAAAAGACCTACAAATAAAATCTCAGTTTCTAACTTTATGTATGAATTGTTTTTGCATTTTCTGGCCATTCAGGATTATGTTCCCATATACCAGGTTGCCTGGAGTGGCATTGCAGTGGAAACATACTTTTTTTACTTGTTTGTTCTTCAATTTCTCTGGATACTCCTTTCCTCACTGTGCCAGGAAGCTGCTTGGGGAGCAGACCCCAATTTTGGGCTCCCTTCTGAGGGAGAGCAGCCTGGTGAAGCTGGCATTGCAAACACAGGCACAGTGATCCTCTGAATCCCCATGAAGAGCCTCTGTGATATTTCTAAGGATCTGCAAATTAGAGATTAAATCTGCCAGCTCTGAAGGAAGGGAGAAGACAGCTCCCTCTCTCTAGGAGGCCCAGCAGTCCCTGGTGTGGAAAAGTTCACAGTTTGTTGAGGTGCCTACAGCACAAATGTGCAGGCAAGCATGTGTGATGCATGTGTGCACCTCCTGGCCATTGTCCTCGGAAAATCCTTCACTGGGGCACAGTAATGGGAGGGATAGAGCTGAAACATGCAGAATTACACCAAAGGTTTTAGCAGCTATGAAACTCTTGCTTAGGCCAGCTGAGCCTTCTTGTTATTGAGGTTAGAACTGATCCTTCATCCTTCTTGATCTCTGCTCAAAGGCCAGGTTGTGTGGGGCAGAGTACAAGTCTGGTTTAAACTGGAGTTTCTTCCTGTTGAATGCTCTGTGCCTCTCTTTTCTCAGTATAAATATTCTTCCAGGGGCCACAGACTGTCAAAGATGAGAGTATAATTCAGTTGACATTGGATAGTAATTAAAAATGTTTGGCCTATTAGAAATATGAGAATCCTATATTTAATTTATATTTGATTTTTTCTTAAAAGAAGAAAATCAGTAATTTACCAGTTTCCATGGCCATTTTTCTGTTTCTGTAGCTCAAAAGTATCTTGATCCAACAAACAAGATGTGGCAAATGTTCTAAATAGTGTTCAATTTTTTTTTTTTTACTGAAAAAATATGTAAATGCTCGAGAAATTATACTTTGAAAAGTGGCTACTGCAAATTAACATCATTTCACATGGATCTTACTTTGCATTTTTAATGCCCATAATGGGTGTCCCAAATTACATGATTTGCATTTTAAACCAGAACAGCTCCTGTGTCGCTGCTGCTGTCCAACAGTTGAATAACAAGGCTTTTCTTTCCAAACTGTATAAATACATATTTACCCAAATGATGCAATTTAGGGCTCTGTTATTTACGTTTTTCTGGTCAGTCAATCACGCTGACATCTTTAATTGCCAATGCTTTTTAAATGCATCTGAGTGAGTCTGGTGTTTGAGGAATGGAAGTGCCAGGCATAGGCTGGGAGTGATCATTTCATTATTACACTGACGTTTTTGCTCTTGAGCTGGTGCCTTCTCTTTCTCTGCCTTTGTCTTATGGGAAATGTTGGGTTATTGTGTTGTTCCACGTTCAGCAATGATGGTTTTACCTTTCCCCACTGGGCCCGTGGCACTAAGGGAAGGGTTGCAGACATGCTGTCTCCTTGGGCCACTCCTGTCCCAGGCTTTATTCTGCAGGTGGGTTTTCCCATGTTTCATCAGAAACCCAGGATGCAGTGTCCAGCCACTTAAGGCAGGAACACCTTTGGTGTCTTTGTTCTCCTTGTCCTGCCTTGTTTCTCCAGGCTCCTGCTGTCTGAAGCCTCTGGAGAAAGAGTTGAATGATCTCCATCATGTAATCCCGCCATCATCAATGTTATTGATTGTTCAAAGTCCTAGCTTGGTTCATCTTCACCTGCCTTCAGTAGTTTTTTGGGATTGCTGATCCTCTTTGTCCAAGGAGATTCAATGTAATTCAGTTCCTGCATCATTAGTGTGGTGCCTTCAGTGCTTGCATTTCACTCCAAGCTGGTGGTCAGAATCATAAATGAGTGAACTCCTCCGAGTCATCTCGAGCCAGCATGTGTTGACTTCTGGCTCAGATACGAGGAGGGAGCAGGTAACTTGATGTATAAATGGGTGGATAAACTCACTGTTTCTTTAGTGCTGTCTCCCTTACCCAGACAGGTTCCTGAAGCATCCAAGGGTTGTGTGTACCCGTTACTAAGTGACTTTCCCTGTTGACTGTCATTTTCTGATTTCAAACAGATTTATCAGGTTCCAGTGCCAGCATGTTCCAGCAAGGATTGGAAAATAATCACAGGGTAGATGGCAGGGACCCAAATTCATTGATATCTGATGGGATACTTGTGGCCTCCCCACAGAGATTTACTGGAGTTCATCTTCATCACACTGTCTCAAGACCATTTCCCCCAGGAAGCACTGGGAGAAACCAGCAGCTGTGCTTTTTGTTGTTCATGAACCTGCTGCTCTCCCCCACCTCTGGGCCCTGCAATCTCCCCAGCTTTTCTTGTCCATCCCTGTGCCACTCACAGAAGAAATTTGTTGTAGTGGGCAAGGGGGGTGATGCCAATGGAACAGTTTAAATACTATTTGCTTCAATGAAATAAACCCTGAAGAAAGGTAGGAGTTCTGTGTTGTGTCTTAGTACCTCATAAACAGGTACGATAGCTGCTGTTTGAGTCAATGTCCCAGCTCTGTCTGCAGCTTGTGAACTAACGTTCACTGACAAATGGGCTTCAGGAGGAGGGGAAAAGGCCAGTGCCACAAATCTAGCCATTGCCCAGGATCTGAGGCTTTTCAGAGAAAGAAACGTGATTATGATGAATGATGGAGGCAACAGCACTTTGTGCTGTTCTAATAATACCTAGCCAAGTGAAAAAATCCAATAAATGCCTGTGGTTACCTGGCTGTGCAGGAGCTGTGCTGGTGCCAGCAGTGTCAAACACAGCCCCTTCAGCTCATGGGGGATCAGGGAGGAGAGCTGGTTGATGTGTTGGTGGCTCAGGGGATTGTTTCTCATGCAGGAACCGCAGATGCAGGAGCTGTCACGGCACCCAGCAAACACCTCGAGAGGGCTGGTGGAAAAGCAGCTGGTTTGTGTTGGCCTTTCTCCTCCACTCAGAGGTCTGAGTGCTTCCCAATAGGAAGCTGCTACAATCCTCCTCTGGGTTTTCCAGGAGCTGCCATGCTGAGCCTCGGGAGAGCTGAAGGTGGTAGGAAGGGAGTTGTGGCTCCAGCAGTGGGTGAGGGCTGTGCTGGACGGTGGCTCACCTGGGGATTGCCAGGGTAGCTGCCAGCTTCAGGGGATGCTCACCACTGACACAGCACAGGATCAAAGGTTTTCCAGAACTTTTCTTCTGCACTTGCCTGCATTATGAAAACAGGCAATTTCTTGGCTCACTCCCTGAAACCACCGTTTTGTTTTTTTGGGGTTTTTTTTTTTTTTTTTGTTTTTTTTTTTTTTTCACAAAGAGCAGCAATGTTCTGCTTTCAATCAACATTTTCCTGGCATCCTGTTTCTTGTGCTGACCTCAGTGCAGCAGTGCAGAATGGAGGGATCTTTGTGCCTGGCTGTCATTTGCTATTTCCATATTACATGGGCCTGACCTCCTTCCCTCGTGTCACAGTCCCTGATCATGTTTGACACCTTGCAGCAATTCCAGACCTCTGGTAAAAGGCTGTGCACTGCATTTCATGCTTATGTGGAAGGCTGTGTCCTTCTGGAGTGTGTAATTAAATCCAGAGCTGCCAAAGCTGAGCCACACCATGGAGTCACCGTGAGTCACATCACCGTTTACAGGGCTGCCGGAACTGTCCGTGGTGTCCCATACTTTGTCCCCAGCCTGTGCCCGTGGTGTGGTGAACAGGAGCTTATCTGCTGAGCAAAATGCACAAGTATAAAGGAGCAGAGCTGCAAGTGACATTGCTGCATCAGTAGCAACACACGTACACCTCTAAGAAGAGGAGAGGGTGGAAATAGAAGCAGTGGGATTCTGACAAATCAGGAATTGAAGATACATAACATAAACAGCTCATTTGCCAGATGAAAACCCAGCAGGATGATGATAAAGTGCACAATGTTTATTGATATCTGAATGAATATTTGTATTTTAAAAAAAAGCATTTTAGAACTTAGCATAAACTCAGTTATTTTATTCTAGCACAGCTTATTATTTATTAGGAAATATATGGGGGTTTTATAGCCATAGTTCACCTTAGGGAGAAAATAAAAAAAAAAAAGAAGAGAGAGAGAGAGACATTTTATTTAATAGTACTGACTTCCTAATCTAAGCAGTCTTAGCAGCTTGGCTGCAGAGTGGAAAGAAATGGTGGATATTTCCACTTATCCTTTGTTATGGAACACTATCACCTCTCTCTATCTCCATCAGCAGAGCTAGGTAATAATTTACTGCAGTGGACGCTGAGGGATATCAGCTCCAAGCCGCTCCAGTCCAGGTAGTTTGTCATCATGAGCTTTCAAGAAGTTAAATTAAGTTGATTAAGGGAGAAGATCTGTCATGTCAGCATTTTTGCCCACCTAGACGGTAGCACTCCTTCCTTCCCTCCTTACTCCAGCCTGTCTTCCTTGTACTGATTTTTCTTGTGTATGGAAGTAGCTTTGAAGAGCTGCTTTCTTAGCTGTGCCTCAGAAATAGCAAATGTTATATATATGGAAATATAAATGATGCTGATTAGCCAAGTGGTGTAGTTTGAGGCAAAAAGTTCAATGAGAACTTGAAGAGCAGGAAGGGTATTTGGCCACTGTGCACGATCAGCCCTTCAGCAGCTGCCAGAGAGATTCATACTAAAGCTTGGGAAAGCAGGGCCTAGGAAAGGCAGCCAGTATCTGTAAAAGATGAACACACATCCCTGGTATAACACTGTCTTTCTGGAAATATTAACATCTTGACCCATAGCAAAATTTCATCATCCATCCTTGATCTGCTTCAGGAGCCTGTTTTGTGGTGACCCAGCACAATGTTCGGTGCTGTGACTCAGAGTTCAGATCCCTCAGTGGCTGCCTCAGCTGAAGTCCTCAGGCTGGAGCTAACTTTCATGTGGCTCTTTGTCCTCCTGCCCGCACCAAGGCTGAGCCTCAGCCAGGGAAGATGGACATCAGGGAGGAGGACATGGCTATGGCAGTGATAAGTACAGCAAAGCCTCTGGTGACATCAAAGGGAGTTCCTGGTCTTAACCCAGCACTTCAGGAATTCTCCAGATTAGTCCTGAGCTTGTTTTTTTCTCTGAAACGAAAACATTTCCTTCTTTTTGGCCTGTCGCATAACTGCTAATATTGAAATAAACATTCAGTGTTGTTGGTACAGCTGAAATTAATCCCAGCACAACTTCCCTAGAAGGAAAATATCTGTTGTGAGGAGCCCTGGAAGAAGACAAATATTTTTGTCTGTCCTCCTGCTCTGTAGCCCTCCACTCTGTGGGCACACACACATGCAATCCTATCAGCAGCTCTATCCAGTCCCATTCCTTGTGTGTCCTGCAGTGCAGGAAGGGATGGCATGCTGGCAAAGATATTTCCAGTTCCATGACAGAATACAGCATGAGGATAATTAATTAAAACTATTGGGAGTTCCTGTAAAACAGCCTGTGATTAAACAGAAGGATTTCTTGTGGAACAATTACATGAATTTGGCCTCGGGTATCTCCCCTGACTTCATGGCCACTGGTGAACAATACTGAAATTGTTAGAGTTCTGTCTGTTTTAATGGATTCAGCTTTAGTTATGAATCTCATCAAGAACAACCAAAGCAAAGGACAATTTAATTTAATTTGTAGGTATCCTGTGAGTTAACTTTGACTACAACAGAAAAGGAAAATGCAGTTTGCCTTGCTTTTGGAAACACCAACATGTGAAGAGACATGAGCATGAGCCTCCAGTGCCTTCCAGATCCTTGTCTCACACCTGTGTCTCCAGACTCATACTTGCAGAGAGAGTGGCAAAGGCCATGATAGTGAAGTTTCTCAGGCAAACATTATGCCTTAGAGCCAAAGACGGGTCGAGAGCCAGTTCTTTGTTCCCTACAGTTTGCTGTGAACCCAGCCATTGGGATTTTTGGGGTTCCATGTAGCCATTGTCCCATTCTGATCGATATTCTGGCAAAGGAAAGCATCGGAGTGCCAGGGCTGTAGTGATCTTTTTAGACAGAGAAGTGCCTTCTGATAGTTTGGTGCTGGTGAGACACACTAACTTTGGCTCACTGCAAGTCAAATGTGATCTGCTGGCAAGGAAATCATGGATAGGCCAGTGAACCTTACCTGGAAATGGCAGGCTTGCTGGGAGGTACAGACCTTACCATTGGCTCTGTTTTAATGAGTAATTTGAAAGTAATGCTTGAATGAAGCAGCAACTTTCAGCTCTTTTCACTAAGCTCTTAGCATTGGCTTGCAAAGATCATGGCTGTTTCTCTGTAACTACTGATAATTTGTGTTTTCCTCTTGACTTTTCAACTTCATTTCGATTAAAAATTCCATTACACATTGTGAGGGCACTGTGTGACACAGACCTTTCCCTTTTCTGGAAAGAGTGCAGCCTAAATGCACAAGAGAGGGCAAGAATGCGGGCAGTTTTCTGAAGGCAAAGGAAAATTTGCTAAATCCTCTCTTGGGGACCAGCGAAAGGAGACAGATGAGCTGATGGGCTGGTGGAAGGGGAACAGAGTCTCTAAAGGTGGAAGAAAGAGAAGAGCTGAGCTTGGCTTGTTTTGTGTAGAGAACAAAAGCTTAAATGGTTTACTAATTGCTGCCAATACGTGGGAGTAGTTCGAGCTAAAGGATAGTGGCAGCACACACACATGCCAAGTAAAATAAGCCCCCTTGGCTTTTGAGAAGGCTTGGGCAGGTGATGGTTCCCTTCTTTCTCAAGCTCTGGTTCAACAGAAGCCAAACTCCACAGCTCTTGCTGTGTCAGGTCTTTAACATTCACACCACCAAATGTAATTAAGCCTTGCGAGGGCTGCACTCTGGGTAGAATTTATCTCTTGGTTTGTAATGCTTTAATTTAGTATCAAATATTCATGGACTGGCAGGGTCAAGTGAGGATAGAAAAGTACTGTAACAGGCATAGGCAAAGTAGGATACGAAAGAATTCAGCTTAAAGGTTAGTCATCCATGGAAACCCATTAGGAAAAATACTGTAAATAACTTCTTGCATCTGTGAGTCCCAGAGCTAGACATGAGCCACTCCTGCCCCCACCCATGGAACTGCTAGAGCATGGGGTGTGCCAGCTCACAGAATTCAAAGCAGAATTATATAGTTACATATCCAAACTCTTCCAAATCCTGAAGCACGCTGGGTGTGCTCTGCACTGAACAAGACTGTTGCATCTCATGGGTTTAAGGGACAGAAAAGGGACAGATCTCATGGGTTTCAGGTTTGAGACATCTTGTAAATATCTATGAAGGATTTTTGTGAGACCAAATTTTTTTTTTGGGAATACCCTGCCTGTTTAAGGACATGGTTCAAAGCCTGTAAAATTATGCTTATTGACTTCAAAGGATCAGGATTGACACTGTCCCAATTTAATATTCACAAAACTAATTTATTCAACAAATTAAATTACTGAATTGAGAAAAATGAATGGATTTATTCATTCAGGTAGATGTTTATGGGGCCTGAAAGGTGTGTTTGGTGTATCCACATTGCATCCATCTGCAATGTGGAAAGAGGAGCAGCAACATCTGGAAGTGTGTGGGACTTTAGGAAGTGTGTGGACACAGGGAGCTGATGCTGAGTACAGACTGGATGCTCCATCTCCAGCAGTGAAACACCCATGGCCTGCATCTTCTGTTTTCCCAATTGCCTCTCCAAAGCACTGGTAGCTACAAAGTAGAAGAGAATTGGGTGAAAAGAAAAGTAATTTCAAGCCAGAAATGCCTGCAACTTAAACCTGGTGCTGGAGCTGCCAATTGAGCTTTCAAGCCAGGCGAGGTGGTGGGAGAATGAGAACTGAGAAAAACCTGCCATTTGAGCCAGGATTTCCCCCTTATCTCACAGCAGTATGCAGTGAGGAAACTACCTAAGGGACTGCATTTTTAGGCACCCAAAAAATCCAACAATAAATTCTGCAGGAATACAACACACAAACACACTTTTAAAAAACATATGTGTATATGTAAATATGTAAAAAGCCATACATATCTAAACTCACACACCTATGTTGTGCAGAAGGTCTGAAATTTCTGAAAACTCCACAGGTGCTAAACTTAATTCTGCAAAATCCTCAGGCACCTATTAGAGTTAAATTAATACTGATGTAATTAAAATGGTAATACTATTTGTTAAAAAGAAGAGTATTTAAATAATTCATTTTCCTACTGGTTCTGTGGAGTGTGCTTAGGTTTAGCAATTATATGCTAACTAAAATCAGCCTCTCCTGTAATGATTTCATGATAATCTGACCTTTGATGGTCCTGGCTCACAGCAGCTGGCACTTTCTGCAGAGTTTACAGACTGTAAAGTAATTAATATCCATGAAATACCACTGCTGGCCCTTTGATGTGTTTGGGTCCTTGAACACTCCCCTTTCTCTCTCTTGAGCATTTTTTTTCCCTGATGTCCCTGACTCCTGGGAGTCTGGCCACTGGACTGCTCCTGATAAAGGGCACATCTCAGCTGAGGGGTGCACTGGTGAGCACCCTCTCTTTTGGGGTTCAGAAGACATAACTGACAATATGCCAGGTTTAATTTGATTTAATATTAAGCACAATAATAGCTCTTGAAAAGCTGTCTTTCAGGGAAAGGTAATAAGGGTATTAATAAAACAGGTGAGGAGAGATGCCCTGGTTTTAGCTTCCTGCATTATTTCATTACTGTCAGTCAGCACAGAACTCCCTTGAGATTATTCCTGTGTAGTTAATAACATTGTTTCTGTGATGACTTTAATGACTGAGCCTTTCTTCCATCCTTAGCTGTGACAATCACCACTCTGCTTTTTTTCCTTCAACAAGCTATTGTGTGGGGTTCAGCACATTAAGAAACATTTTTAACTATAGAGGTTTCCTCTAATTAAGTTATTGGCAAAAGATTGCTTGTCCAGTCATTTGCTGATGATGAGTACTGAAAGAAATTATATCTTGTAGAGAGTATTACACTTTTCCTGCCATACTTCCCCTAAAAAAGAATAAAATTATATAAAAATAAGCAGTAAGATTGCAAACTCAGGCACTCAGAAATTAGATAGTGCCAGCATGATGGGTGTCTGGATCTGTCCTTCCCCACTCCTGATCATAAGCTTTACCTCTTTCTTCTCTTATCTCTTGCCCTGTACCCCATTTTTTTCCTTTCATAAAATCACCTTTTCTCCAAAAGTCTTAATTCTTAACCTTTTTAGAAATTTTATGTCAAGACCAAATGTCTTTTTTTGCTCTTGTGTCTTAGAAAGAAATAATTTTCTCTACAACTTTTGTGACACCCCCTTCCATAAACTCACCTGTAATTAAAAAATAAGGTGTTTGCACACCTTGAGGGAGCCACTGTTTGTTCATTGGTGCAATAATTTTATGTAGTAATAATGGTACATATAAGATGTCTGGTCATTCTGGGCACGATTTAAAAGTTCCTGTTTCGTATAAGACTGTGCATCCAGCTTGGTTCAGAAACCACACAGAAAATGCAATGAGTGGGAGAAGTTTTAATGTGCCCCCTTGAAGAAAAGTAGTGGAATTAATGCAGAGGAAAATCTTATTTTAGGGTTAGTGCAGTCACTGCAGATTAATGATGGTTCCCCTGGTTGGTGGCACCCTGCATAACCTCAGAAAGTGGAGTTTACATTTCTTTCTTAAAGTAAACCTCTGCATTTGAAAATCAGATCATTTACTAATTGCTCACATCTTATAAATTATGGATCTATCCTTGAAGGAGATTTTAACAATCTATTAAAGCCTGAGTAACAGAGTTATTCTCCAGCTTCCAGATAAACAAAACAAAACCACAGCTTTAAAAGCAAGAAGCCTCTTCACTTTTTATCTAAATGGAAATAAAGCCAGCCAGCCTAATCAAAAGCCAGCGATTAATGAATCTCTTCAGGGTTTCTATTCTTAAAAAGATTAGAGTTTAAAAGGCTGAAATTGTTTCAATAGGTAGGTGTGATGTTGAGCTCAGATGTTGTATTTATATATGCTCAGCTAGAAATAAGAGTTGCTAAAATCCAATATCTGGATGAAGATTCTCCTCTTCAGTGAAACCAGACAAACAGTTAAGAACTCCAATATTCACTAATTTCAGTGTGCAAAAATGTCCTAGAGCACCAATACAATCGGTTCCTCCCAGGAAATGCTTTTAAAATACTCATTAGAAAGTGGATGTTGCACATATGAAACAAACTGAAAGTGGGTTTTTTAGGAAACTTATTTTCTTGGAAAAGGGAAACAAAGCTCTCCAAAAATAAGCAAACTGCTTTTCCAGGATTGGACAGCCAGCTATTTGCTTCTTGCAAAAATGCAGACTGAGAATGTTGAGCTGAAATTTGGCAAGGTTAACACATTTTCACTATGTGTAGTCAGTTCCTGTGTCCAGAAATAGAAACAGTCTTTTGCTTGCAGTAGTGGCAGGGCACCTTCACCTGCAGTTTAAATAGAAAAAATAGAAAAGTCCTGTTGTTCAGCTCCACCTCTGTACCAGATCTCTGGGATGTTTAATTCATTCTGCATTATTCCAAAGAGTAGGAATTGCGACAGCCAAGAGCTCCTGTTGCTTCCACAGTAGAGACTGAAGAAATGTTAATAAATGCATTTAATTTACTTGTCTAACTATAGACTTTCCTGTAATTCATACCAACTAGCCTGCCTGTGTAGTAGGAAAAACGCAATCACAATATCTGATGTACAAAGCCTGTCACTCACCATATTTCAAATGAACAAATAAAGGTCCCTTGTTCCATTAAATGACCACAAAACATTCCTGGGATCTTCACAGGCACCTTGCTTACCATGGTGGGCAATTCTGGACACCCTGTTAGAGCTTGCACTGCATTTGTCCTGGGTACTCTTCCATCTGGCTTCTGATCAGACACTTGATCTCTCAAACCCATCGTGGGGAAGGCATCCTTCTTCACCTCTGCTTTTTGTGGGGTTTTTGTGTGTTTCATTCCTCTTCAGCCACAGGCTGTCTCAGGCTGTAAGCTGGAGAAGCCGGGATTGCTTCTGAGCTGTGAGAGACTGTGAATCCATCCTCCTCTTCCCTTTCTTCCATTTTCTCCCCTTGGGAAGATTGGGAATGGATAGATGGGCTCCCTGTGGTGCTCCAACCAGTCTCATGAACCAGAGAACCAAGTAAGCAGCCTGCTAGTTCAGCTTAGCCATGAGCAAAAACATGAGGGGACAGTGAGGAATTTAATGCTCTTTTCTTCTTTGGTATGGGATGCCTTGTTCTGCCAAAATAAATAAACCACCGTTGTTCACCCCACTGCCATCTCAGGATGCCTGTGGCAGTGCAGCCAGTGTAAATGTGACCATGTAGTTTTGACAGCACAGCCCTCATGTTGGCTTTTTCAGTGAAAGTGTCCTGAGACCCTTGAATGCACTCAGCTTCTCACGGGCTGTGGCTCTCAGAGGGAAATTGATAAAAAAGGATGTCTTTGCACATGGTTATTACTTTCCTAAAATCCTTCCAGAGTGTTGATATTATTTAGTTTATGAAGTATCAGTTTGTGCAATTTTACGTTGCCTGGAAAGAAACTGCGATTTACTCGATTTGAAGCTCCCAAAAGCAGAGGAAGCAAAAGGCATCAATCTGTGCTGTTGGAAATTCTGTAACTGGGCAGCTGTAAGCTGATGTGCTTTGAGTGTCTGCAAAATGCAGCATCTACTGAGCGGCCTGAGTGGTAAAGCACTTTGTAACAGCATAATGCTCTCATTGTAGTCTTTTCAATCTCATTTAGGACTAAGCTTTCCCTTGGGAGATGATACAGTAAACTCTCCTGGAAACCATGCTGCAAATACATTGAAGCCAATCAGGGAATACAGTGTAATGTCAAAAGTCTTACTGGCTGGCTAAACGTGTGTTGCACAGTGTTCCTCAGGACAGACAGATGTTAGCTGTGAAGATGGCCTTGTTACAGAGTGCAGGCTTTGTCTAGGTCATAATGTTGTTCAACATAAACAGCTTAGGATTTATTGTGTGCTCTCAGCCAGCCTGGGCACCTCAAACTTCTCAGCAGACACTTCTAGGACACTTCTAAGCAGATATACAAACAGAGGAATTATGTTTTAGACTGGAAACATTGGGAAGACTCCCAGATACTGGTGTAAGCCTGCTCATTTTCTCTGTTCAGAGGATGTTTTCATCTGAAAAGTGGGCAGAGACACTTGGGGCAAGCTGACACCTGAGTTTCAGTTGAAGAAGTATTAGGCAGGTAGAATACTTGTGTACATCATTAGAAACTGTATTTCAAAATTTGAAGGCGAAAGGGCTGAGGTTTTTGGTCCTGTTATTTGCATATTTCTACTTAATGTTACCATTCCCACATTATTTTATTATTTTATTATTATTTTGTTTTACAAGTCCAAAATTGTTTTCCCATCAGTACTTCAAAAATGAATCAATATACATATTTCAAAGGCTCCCCATGTTTTTACCCCTCACCTTTCTTTCCAAATGCCAGATTTGGACACTGTCCTGCAATTTAAAGGTTTCTAGACTGGTATTTGTTTTTCTTCCAAGACCTCCTGAGACCTTACTGTAATGTATGCTGTAATGGCTGCTCAGACACAGCCAAACTTACCTCAGATCAGCAACAATGTGTTTCCTACATCAAGCTCAGTAAATAAATAACTGCACAGCTAATCCTCCTATTTTAATGTATGAAAAGTCCCATTCTTGGAATAATGCAATATAAAGACAAGCCATTCAGAAAACAGAGCTTTAGTTCAACAACTCCCGAGGTGGGTTCTGTAAATTATGTAGCAAAATCTGTACAAATTTCCAGTGGCCTTAAGAAAAGGTGCATCTGACTAACTGCTGCTTTAGAGGGAGTTGAGTGCTGTGTTCAGTTCACTGATCTGCTGCTCAAGATGTTTTGTAAGCATATTACCAAAGAAGAGCAGATGTTTGTTTGAAGAGTATGAGTTAAAGTTCCTACCAACTGTCATAAATAACTGAATCACACTTCAATCCTGCAGCATGCAGCAGCGCAGGTACAGCTCTTAACAACATTAAATCCAAGCCCTTCCTTTGCTGTTAATGCATCTTGAAAGACTACCAGAAGATCCTCTTTCTTTATTAACCAGTTTGAATAAAAACTGCATCTTTAGTGCTGTGGACAGTAATCTTTCTGCAGCTGCCAAGGCAGCTCTAGTTAGGATACACTGCTTGCTCCTGACCAGGCACTAGGAAGGGTTTTCTACAAGCTGTGTTCTAGTATTGATCAGCGTGCTCAAACTTATGGGATTTTTACTGAAGCTTGTATAGAGTACCTGGAAAACCACTGGTGCTCAGGAAGACTTAACATCACAATTCCTTTCACAAGTGTTGATGTAATTAAAGAATGCAGTGTGGAAGGAGACAAGACATGAGCTTGTAGTGGGACAAAATTCCTTACATGCATGCCATGTTAGCTCTGACACAGTCTGTAAATGGGGTGTCCTCTCAGGCAGGAGAAATGTCAGTGTGTGCCACGTATTTCTCATTTGAGAGAAGCTGGCAAAGGCTGGATCCCTTAAATACCTGAACTGCTTTGAAAATCTCAGCTTCTCATGTCATTAGAAATTCATAACTCTCAATGAGCAATGCATGGAACAGCTAATTGAGCTCCATAAATTGCTATTTCCACATTTTGGTTGCTATTGTTTTTCCCAGAGTTGGAATTGCAAGTGATGTAGCTGCTTAGAGACTACTTTATGGTTATTCAGTAAACATTAATTTTTTAATTGTGACAGTGACAGGTGTGTTGCATTGCATGGGTAAAAAGGTATGGGAAAAAAATTAATTTATGGTTACCAGCATGCTCATAAACGTGCCCGACTGAATTTTTGAACTTACTTAAAGTTAGCCAGGTGTTGACTTTGCTGTATTGTGGGGTTTTTTGGTATAATAAAATTTTGTTTCCTCAAAATTTGACCAGTTAGATATTGGGTAGTTCTCAGCAGATACAAATGCATACTTTGTAACTGATAAAAAAGTGAAATGGGAGATACTCTGTTCAAGTCCACTTGAGATGTGAAAAAGTCTTCCATTTTTAATGTTTGTGAATTAAGCACACTTATTCTTCAGGTGATCCTCCCTTCCTGCACTAGTGTTTACTGGTGCTTTCAAGTGAGATTGAAGTAGATCAAACAGTTCTTAGCTTTTATGGAAAAGGGGAAAAACACGCTAAAAGAGAATGAATTGTCAGTGGTCCCACAGGTGTGAGCTGACCCGTGTGACAGGTTTTGTTGCTCTGACTCAGTACTGGGGACCAGTGTCTGATCAGCTGAGGCAGCAGGGACTTACCAGATCAGGTTCAGCGATTGGATAAATGTGTCTGCAGCTGAAATAAACCCCACAATAGAGTTCTCTTTGGTGCCTCTGCCACAGCCCAGCCTTTCTGATGGATGTTAAGAAGCCTTAGTAGTGTTTATAAGAAACATCAGCTTCTCTAATCGTTCATTGATCTGTTGTTCTGTGTGGAATGATGAAGCTTTCGCTGTTATTTTGCTCCGCTTCACTCAGATTCACTTGATTCAAACCAAAGGATTATTTAAGATGGCAGGGCACAATTTTACTCTCATTTACTCCCAGCTGACAGGATAATTCTGGTTTTGCTGTTGGGAGCTTCAAGTGCTTCATCTGTGCTCAGCTAGTATTAGTTGTAATTAAGGGAATGGGCTGTCTAGAGCTCATTTTTACAGTTCATCACCGGAAAAAGAACCTCCAAAAAGAACCCTTTTGCTTTTAGTGTCATTTTGAGTTTCTTCCTCACCCTCTGCAGGGCTGCCCGTCTTGTGGCAGACCCCTGGGGAGGGCAACACCTTCACTGACTCTGTTCTTATCTCAGGGTAGCTATTTTTAGGTTTAAAAACCAAAAAATTGGCTATGTTTTGGCTTGTAGAGTCTGTTAGGAGACTGGTTTATAGACTAACATGGCTATTCCTGGGGTGCAGGACACTGCTGGACAAAGGGACAGCAAACTGTGGAGTCCAAGTGCTCGTCTCCTGTCTGAAAATGGAGACAAAGGGATTTTTTTCCTGGTAAATGTATCAGAACCCTGTGGTTTGGTGTGTTTTTTAAGCAGCTCATGAGGCATTAGATATGTCAAGTGTAGGCACACAGTTTGGGGTGACTGGCAGTGGGGCCGTGCCGTGGCACGCGGTTCGTGGTGACTGGCAGCGGGGCCGTGCCGTGGCACACGGTTTGTGGTGACTGGCAGTGGGGCCGTGCCGTGGCACACGGTTTGTGGTGACTGGCAGTGGGGCTGTGCTGTATGCACACAGTTTGTGGTGACTGGCAGTGGGGCTGTGCTGTGGCACACAGTATTTGGTGATTGGCAGTGGGGCTGCAGCCCAGCCTCATCCCCAGTGGGCACAGCTGTGAGAAGCAGGTGAGCAGCATTGACAGCAATGAGCCATGGAGTGCCCAGGTGCACTGAGCAACCACCAAAGGGAGCAGAGGGCACACAGGTGCACTGCATGAACATCAGGGTATAAAAGGCTGGGCTGAAGGACAAGAAGGGCAGATGCTTGCAGCCTTCTGAAGTGGTAGGTGTTGCTCTGTATGGGTTGAAGTTTTCTGAAGTGTTGTAGTGACACTCTGTGCATTGTGGCAATCTCAACTGTGTTGTATGCTGTGATAGTCAAGGATTAATGCTTTTCCCCTGACTTTCCTGTTGTTTCTGCTGGAAGCTTGTTCTTACCCAGGGGCTGATGTCTGATAGTCTCAGTTCCTTTTTTGTTTTTCCTGAGGGACAGACTCATGGGAAATGTGTTTTTGCAAGTGCCTGCAAGCCCTAGCAGGAGAATCAGACTGGGAGATGGCACTCAGTGTTGTGAGCCACTCCACCTTCTTGGGAATACAGATGGAAGCTGGAGCAAAGCAGCTCAAACAAAGCATTAGGATAGCTGAGTCCAGCATAGCAGCCCAGGAGAATGTCCAGCCTTGAGTTCAAGAGATGAGACGTTCAAATCATGTCTGACCTTGGCACGAGGCGCAGGGGAGGAGACTTAAGTGCTGGTCCCATCTGGCATGAGGATTGGTGAGTCAGAAGCCAGCAGGCATCTTTGCAATGACTCCAGCAGGGCTGGGATTGAGCTCCAAGTGGGCAGGTGTCCATTTTCAGTGACAGTCATGTTAAACCTTGCAGTGCCTGGCCAAGTGACAGTGTTGGCTGGGAGTGGCTGAAGCTTGAGATGCCTTCTGAAACCATCCTGCAAAGCAGGTTATTGTCCTGCATTTTTCATTCTTATTTCAATTTAAACCCAAATGAAGCCTTGTCTTAATATATCAGACTGCTAGATTTGGTTGGTCAGGTGGTTGTTTCCTAGGAAATTTGAAACCCTTTTGGGTTTATTTTCATAATTTTGTATCGCAAGCATGAACATGGCAGTGTCTCCAGCAAATGAATGTGTGTTGCAATATGGTGGCAGCCATGGGACTGCAAAGAACCTTCTGGTTTGTCAAAATTCTTGCCGTAATTTGCCATTTCAGTTGGTTAAGCCAGACAAAGTGCAGGGCTTCTAAGGCAGTTCATAATTATCAGCAACAGGACTTTGTCATTTTCTCTGGTGGGGTTTTGTTTTGTACTTTTTTTTTTTTTGGCTTTTTTTCCTCCCCCATGTTTGGAATGAAGACTTGCTGCTCTGTGTGTGTGTGACATTTCAGTCCTGTTCTGAATTGTAGCTCTTTCAGGTGGAATTGCTGTTTGGCAGTGAGACATACCCTAAAAATAGAAAATGTGGTTATAAGTGACAACAATTGGCAGGGAGGACCTGTTCAGATGCAATTTTGGAACTGCTTTTAATTTTTTCCACTCAATTCCAAGTTAAACATCCATTTAAATTAATTGGAGCAATCACAGTATCCCTAGAATATCAGTGGAGAAACTGAAGCCATGAGTGTAATTTAAGTATTTCTTGAATTCTGAGGAGATGCTAAAAGAGGCCGCTTAAAGAAATTTTTGCATATGATGAAAAGCAAATTCCTGACCAAACTGACTAAGCTCAAATGTCTGAAGGCAAAGAGCTATCATGAAAGTGCTGTAAAGCTTCTGATTATAATGGAATGAGTGTCCCAGGGTATAATGCAGCTCTACACTTAATACTTAGCTGCTGAACTCTGCTTCTCAACCGACCTCCACTCACTGGGCTCTCATCAGAGTCCTGTCAGGACACTGGGCTTTGTTTAGCTGCCAGGCAGGTCTGGAAATGGCTTTTTCAGCAGCTTCAGCTGAGTACAAATGCTTGACTTCAGAAGGATAGCTAGTACCTAGGTTCTGTGGCCTAGAAATCATTCCTTATGTACACTGCCACACGTATTAATAACCTTGCAGGCTTTTATAAGCCTTATTAAAAGGCCTGTGCACACTTAAATGTGAAATCATGGCAAAGTGCTGAAGCAGCAAAGCAGGATCCTGTCCTTGGTGCTGCAAATCCATTGCTGCCTTTCCTTATTAATGATACATACATGACAGGTTGAATTCTCTGCCTGCTGTTGCTTGTCGGGTTGTTTTTATTACAGTATCGACTGGAGTCCTCCTCATGTTGGTTGTAATCTGGGCACGTTACTCGGAGCAGAATTTTTCTTTCAGTGTTTTGTTTAAGGTATTGACTTTGCCAAAGGGAAGGGAAAAGTGTATGCAGCCACTTAAGCACACAAGTAGTGGTATCAATTTCCATCCATTAAAATATGCACGTGCACACAAACACACGGCTCTGTACAGTGGTTACAGGCACAGGGTGAGGTGAGCTTTGAAAAACAGACTCAAGAGACCCTCTCCAATATTGAGATTTGGTTTCCAGGATCTAGCCAGGAGAATCCTTCAGCCTGTGCCAAGTCCTGCTGAGGATGGTGGGGTCATTGTGAGCATTGAAATGACATTTTTCAAAGGCATTTGTGTATTTCTAGGCCATTTTTTTCAATTTCTTAAAATGAACTTTATTTTCTAAGGGAGCATATTTCTCTGGGTTTGGGTGTTCTGTATTTTTTTTCCTAACAACATCTTAGTTCTGTTAATCTTTTGGACTTTGAAAAAGTTTTCTAGTTATTGGGTTTTGGGGTGTTTTTTTCCCTTTCCAGCCCAGGCAATCAATTCCTGAATGTGAGCAGGAGAGTTATTGAGCAGCTCATCTAGAGCCAGCAAAGATTTCAGCCAACTCAAAGGTGCAGCAATCATTTTGCTAAAGGTTTGGATTGCAGTTTTGATCCAAGACTGGGATATATGGGCATAGATGGTTCCAGCACTGCCAGATAAAACTAGGATATGAATCTTTGCAAATGTTCAGTGATCAGTTCCATTTGAAAGTACACAAAATGGGTGTTAGTACACATGTGTGTTATCTTTGTTTTCTCTTCCAAACTGGCCCCCCTGTCTCCCACCTGTTCCTGTTTGATGGTAAGCTCTTTCAGAGGTGTTTTCCATGTTATGTCCCTTCAGCCCCGCACTAAAATACACTGTACAACAGAGAGTTATTTGCAGACAGACCCTCTCCTCTGAACTGTGGCATTGCCCCAGTGGATTCTGTTCATGTACTGCAGAGGCCTTTGACCTGCTCCCTGCTTTGAGTTGTGCAAAGTCATCCTTTGGTGAATCCTTAGTAACTTACAGTGAATTTCTGTTTGAGTTTCAATAAACTGATAAAAATGGCTACCTCTTTATTTTCTACCTTTTAAACAACTATTTCCAGTAAACTCACTAAAATTAAAACAGAAATGTGCTTGAAATCATTAAGTTGAAACAGAATTTGTTTTTCGGATGATCTGGGTTTTTTGTCTTAGGTAGCAATGTCTTGTCCTAAAGCATCCGCTGTCTGGGAAATTCAGGACAATTAAAGATGGGCCATGTCTGATGTGTTTGTTTCATTTCTGCCTTTCAGTCTATCCGAGAAGTCACGGGCTATGTGTTGGTGGCTTTGAACCAGTTTGAGTACCTGCCCCTGGAGAACCTGCGCATCGTTCGTGGGACCAAGCTCTACGAGGAGCGATACGCTCTGGCCATATTCCTTAACTACAGGAAGGATGGCAACTTTGGACTCAGGGAACTTGGCTTGAGGAACCTGACAGGTAAGTGAAACTTGGGAATGTGGTGGATTAGTTGCAAGGAAAAAATAAGCCTGTTGAGTATTTCCCCAGTGCCATCAGTCACTTGCATTCTGCAGGAGACTGAGGTACCACAAGAGCCTGGCAGCTGTTCTAAGGGGTTTGTTGGTACATCTTTTTTTTTTTTTTTTGGTTCACAAAACTACTTCTATCCATAATGATCCATGAGAGTCATGGCAAGAGCATATTTGAAACAAAAACAGTTATTGAAAGAGTATGTGAACTTTTTTGTGTGTTGATATCATAAGCATGTTGGTGAGCCTTGATTATTGCACACGGGTTCCTTCAGGTGCTGGCTATTTTTTGCCAGGTTACCTTAGTTTTAGTATCCCCTGTGCCTCTGTATCTTTGGTTTATTCAATTTTAGAACTCCCTTTTCTAAGCAAAAACAGTGCATTGCATATAGTGAGAAAAGTGATTTTTTTTTTTGAGCCAAAAATGTAAGCAAAGTCCACAGCTTCATATTTACCTGTAAATTCAGGGCTGGATCATGTTGTGGCGTAGATCAACCATTCATTTACTCCATCTGAGGATCCAAAGTCAGTGGTTTGGGAGATTAAAACTTGCTAAATATCAACAGGCTGTAACTTAATAAAGAGCAGGCAGTAGGTCTTCTTAGGAAATTCACTGGAAGTATTTTATTTATACCTGGGTCCTCATCAACTATGATAATTTCTACCCTAAACTTTGGTAATTTGATGTGGCCTTGTATCTACTAGTGGCTGAAAGCTGACTCAAAATCACTGACCTGAGCTGGCTGTGGAAATTGAACCTCGGTATGGAGAGGTGGGAGCCTTCTGAGCTATATTTAGGCACCCTTCCCTCTCTGCTTCTTTTGTTTGTCAGTATTCAGAGTAGCACGAGTGCTTGCAATTCTCTGTTCAGCCTCACTAGGCTGTACAGTAAGGCTTTTAAAAACAGGAAGGAAAGGAAGGCCTGAAATATTTTACAAAATAAACTGATTTTGGGTGATTCTGATTAGGCTCTTTCCTCTAGTCATATTTTTGACAATTTTCTTTACCGAGGCCATCATGCCAATATCAGAGTGCTTCCCAAATGTCTCTAAATCCCTGCCATCTACTACTCTTTACTCTGTTGCTGTCATAAACCAATTTCTTCCTCTTCTGTTCCCATATTTCTTCCCACCTTTCAGATACAGGGAGTTCATTGTGACTGTCTATGCCTTCACATCATACAGAGCCACAGCATTGGGTGATATACAAAGAAAGAGATAATGCTGTTTTCTGGTCTTTGAGTCTCAAAATGCCTTGTAAGGACATTGGGCTGCGTGAAACTCAGAGAGGTGAGGTGAGGCTAAGACCAGAAAAGGACGGAAGTCTTTCCTCTTGGGTCTGAGGTGGTTCTGCCAGGTGAGAGTTTTACTCCTAGGGCTCATTTAGCCAGCTTTGCTGCTTAGTAGGGTAAAAATAAACTTATCTTGTAGGCTTCTGCTCCAATTTTGGTTTTGAACCAGCTTCCCTGTGCTATTTGGCAGTTCCTCAGACTCCAGAGATGCCCTCTGGCAGCTGTTGTGATGTGACAGACACAGCACCAAAACTGCCCAGCAAGTGGTTTCATTTTCTTTTGAAAGTCTTAAGAAAACTGGCCTTAGCTCAGCCTGTGAATCTCTCCCAACATGAGATCATCACAGCCACTTGTTCTGATTTAGGTGTTTACAAAGGCCTCTGATGGCATTATTTGACTTGAAATGAATTGTTGTCTTCTGGAAGAAGACTGCCCTAATAACACCAGCTTGTCTCCATGGGGCACTTAAAATAGCTTCTGGGTGCTGAACATCAGCCAGTGTGTGCTTGAAAATACTCTTAAAGTTTTCTAGACACCATGCCAGGGCCTCATGAGTCTCTCCAGCAGCTGTTCTCTGGCTGTTTTGTGCACGGGTGAAGATGCACCGGGTTATTTTAACCCACAACCGCCTCTTGTTGCACATGCTTTTTCCGGAGCATGTTCATCCTTCGTTAATTTTCCTGACACATCCTTAGCACTAGTTGCTGCATAAATATAACTGGTGGATGTGGGAGTTGGTGATGTTGCAAGGCAGTGATGGATCAGCAGTATCCGAACCTATTCTTTAGTTTTACCCCAGAAACCACGGGTGAGCTGCTAAACTGAAGAAGCAGCAGCCCCCATGGGCTCACATTCTTCAAGTCCACTGCAGATTAGAAGAGACTGGCTTTGAATCGTGCATCCCTTCCACTTGAGTAAAATATTACATGGCTCTTGTCTTGCATGTGAAAAATTGTCATTCGAGGGCTTATGCCTTGTTCATGAGAGTCTGGGAAATTCTGGTTTTATTTGTGCAGTGCTGGATGATAGGCTCCTGAGGGTATTTCTGCCTAGTGCTGTATGGTATACAAACACAAGCCTTACTCCCTGTGTTAAATAAATGAGGAAGCTGCTCTCACCTGCAGCTTCTCCTCAGACACAGAGTTTCAGCCTCCTGTGCTGTACCACTGCAGTATTTTCTGTGTGTTGTTAACAGCTGTGTTTTTATTGCCAGATATGTCTATCAAGTTTTCATATTTAAATGTAACTTTAAATGCTTGAATTTCCTCCCTTGCACTATAAAAAAAAAAAAAAAAGACAGCTGTGAAGGCAGTTAGTTTTATCTCACACAGAAAACATGATCTAATTCTCACTCATGATGTCTGTCAAACCACAAGGGAGTTTTGTTTGTATAGCTCAGCCCAGGACTATGTCCTAAAATGCATGTGACACTTGCAAAAAATCTTAGCTATAAAAATTCTGTTCTCACTTTTTATAAAAACTTAGTCACTAGTTCCACAAATGTGTCAAAACTGAACTGACACTGAACTAATGAAGTGGCTGCTGCCATCTCAGCTGGACTCATCTCAGTGTGCAGATTCAGCTGCCAAGGAGCCTCACAGTGAAAAGGAGGGTTTGACATCCTGGCTGTGTTTTTCAGCCTGAGATGAGCAGAGTAGGTGGTGCTGAGGGAGGTGGTGTGCCAGCTTCTTCCAGCCATTGCCCAGGAGCCACTGAAGGTCACCAGGCAGTCAACTGCAGCTTACCCAGGGAAAGGGCACCATTGGTGCTCACATTTGGAGCACTCCAAACAGACAGGGAACCTGATGGCTGCATCTCATTACTGCCTGAGAGGGGAAAGAGGGATAACTCACAAGTGCCAGAACTATTTAGGAAGTGTCTTGGTTAGAAAAGACAGGTGTCTTTTAAGGTAGGCCGGAGCATCCCCTGAAATGGAAAATGTAAATCCTGTCCCTATGAATTATTATAATTTTGAAATTAAGATGCTCTTGGGCAAAGATATGGGAGCAGGAATAACAGTTCTTTATTAGGGAAGAAAATAAAATTTAAAAAGCAGTAATGCAAAACAGCACTGCCAGAGTCAGAACACACCCTGACCCCCTGTGGGTCAGGGAGGTGGCAGCAGTCCCATTCAGTGGTGGCTCAGCCCTCCTGCAGTGCCAGCTGTGCTTCTGGTGGAGCAGGGATCCTGGACAAGGGTGGAGTTTTCCTCTGAAGCTCCAGGGCTGCTGGAGATGGACCTGGGCTGCCTCTGGGAATGCAGTGGAGAAGAAAGCTGCTCCTCTGGGAATGCAGTGGGCAAAGGCTGCTGTGGTGTTGCAGGTGTCAGATTGTATCCAGGTAGGAATGCTTGGCTCCTCCCCTGGGCAGAGCCTCTCCCCATGGGATGATGGAATTTTGTCAGCCATGCAGGGACACTCACTGGCCATGAACAGAAGAGATCTCCTGGAGGGAGGATTGGTTGTGGGAGAGATAAAGAAAACTGCCCGACTTCTAAAAGATGGGAAACAGAATACACAGCCTCAAACCATATCTCACAAGCCAGGACAGAATTATCCCATATTTTCCTCTGTGAAGATGAATAAGAGAGATCTACAGCAAATTGTGTCTTTCAGTAGTGACAACCTCATCTTCCCTATTGGCCTTGGTGACAGCAGGTTCCGTGCATCCCTTGAATTCTTTGTATATATTTGAATGAAGTCAACTTAGCAGTGAGAAGTGCAGTAGTGCAAAAAAGAAACAAACCCACAGCAAAATATTTAGGGGTTTTCATTGTTTGTTTTTCAGGAATGCAGATGAATGATAAATTAAGATAACTGAGGTTCAAGTGAGGAGTGGATATTGCAAGTTAAAGGATTTGATCAGTGATAGCCATACAAAGGAAATCTAATTTGATGAGCAGGAGAATCATAAAGGAAGGACCATTTTCACAGGTGTAGGAAGTAAATTTTGCAAAATTGTAAATTTCCCCTTCAACAGATGTTTGTAATTGATTTTCTGCCTTTTAATTTTTGATTAAATTTGGGTTTTATTTTTCTGCAGAGCAAAATTTTAACATTTGATGGTTATAGTAATTTTCCCCCGACACAGGAAACTGAAAATACTAAATGGTACTTTGGAGTAGCATCACTCCTTAAAAAGGCTGCTTTTCAAGCAGTTTTTTGTCTTTTTTTTTTCCTTAACAAGCTCATTTAATGTAATTATAATGCAGCTCAGTCAGGTGGGAGGGAAGGGCATGGGAGGAGTTAAGTTTTGTTCACTGTGCCTTTTTTGAACCTAAAATTCTTTTGGAAGTTGTGCTTGGATGTCTGCACATGACCCGAGTGAATGCAGGTTTTTGTGGCAGGGATGGCATATTTTTGCAGTAGGGATGAAGGCCACCTCCTTTTTCTTGCCTTGATCGCAAAGCCCTTTCCTTGGAGGACATGCAGGAGGCAGTCCTGGTGTCCAGGGGTGCCTGTGTGTGACACCCACCGGCTGCTTGCGGCACATTCCCGCATTCCTTAATCAGGATGAGCTGGGAAGAAAGCAATGTATAACTTGCCTCAGGCTGGCTGTGCAACAGGTGGGCGAGGCATAGCATCTGTAACCTCGGAGAGGGGTTGCTAGGATACATGGAGGTGTGAGGAATTGGTTTAAAAATCCCTGTGGTCCCTTTGCGTGCCGGGCTGCCGCGGGAGCTCTCTGTAGGAGAAGCTGCAGGGGCTCTGTGGCTGCCCAGGTGTGCTCCTCTCCTGGATCCTTGCAGCTGCCCTGCCCACCGAGGCATTTGTATCCCAGCACAGCTTTGTGGCTGGCCAGTGGGGAGGAGGAGAAGAGGGAGGAACACCTCTTTTCCCAAGGGACGTGTGGCTGTGCAGGATTCTCTGTGTGGTACTGATGCCTCAGGTTTTAGCTTTTCTATTTTTCAGATTCTCTGCTGCTTTAGTGTGTGGGGCTGAGCTTCATATGAGGGGATGGTGAGCTCTCTTCACAGAGTAGGGAGACAAAACAATTCCTTCTCTAGCTGGGGACCAATGACAAATGATCCAAATCTCAGGCCCAAGAGCATAAACAACATGGGCTGAAGAGAGAAAAACAAGAAGGATGGGACTTCATAACCTAAAGCTGTAATTAGACATTTAACTCCAATATGCAAATGGACCAGAACTTATAAAAGTGAGAGACCCTGTGACCAGTTGTCCATTTTGTGACCCTTTTGGTTCATCTTGGGTGTAGCCCTGGCTGGGCTCTTGTGCTGCCCAAGGTGGATCCATTGAGGCCTTTTAATAAATCCCTGCTTTATTCTTTAACTCCATCTAGTCTCTGTACTGGGTCAGCCTTCATAAAGCATCAGTAGCACAGACCTCGGGGGCATGCAAAGAACCAACCCTGAGTCCCTCTTGCTCATCCTGTCCCTATGGAGTGAGGGAATGAGGCTTGTGGCTGCCCCCAGGCTCATAAATGCAATTGTGCCTGCTAGAGCATGTCTGTCTTTTCTCCCAGTTATACTCTTTCCCAAGAAAAAAAAAAAAAAAAATCCCATTCCAGCTGCTGCTCTCCTCAGACATCACAGGTGTGATTTGACAGCTGGGAGAGCCCAGGTCCCATCCCTGGTGGCAGTGGGAGCAGAGGCTCGGGCTGCTCCCTGCCACTTGGCATCAATGCCTGGGAATGCTTCCAGGCTCTCCTTGGCTGCAGATGTGGCCCCGAGGAATCCCAGATAAGGGAGGGACCTGCAGGCTGAGGAGCAGCTGCCTCCAGCTGGCAGAAAATTGCTCTCAGGTCTTAGCAAGGCAAAAAACTGTGTTTTATACAGCCAGAAATAAATACTGATTTTTGAGCCTTGGGAGATTTATATTCATGAGTTTTTGTCCAGTAACAAAAGTGGGACATTGGTTTTTAAATTTCAGCAAGGCTAGAATTTTGCGCAGTGTCTCTGAAGGATTTGGATATGCTTTTTTCATGCTAAGTAGTATAACTAATGTCTGTGGTTCTTTTCAACTCATTGACCAACAAATTATGCTCAGTTTTCTTTATTTCAGACCACTTCACTGTTTTCAAATCTGTAGTGTTAGAAATGTGCAACCTGGTTTGGAATGACTATGGCAAGGATTTAAGCAAAAAGCTCATCTGAATAATGATATACTGGTAAATGTTTTTAACTGTAAATTCAAAGGATCACCCATGTATGCTTTTCCACTTCCCCCAAATGCTTTCACATGATCTAGGAATCACATCTATTGCAAATGGTCTAAACCAGCTTGCTGAAAGTAATGCGCAGAATTACTGATGTGAGGCAGTACTGCCATGCAGCAGGATAACTTCATGTCACACGGCCTCTCCTGCAACAAAGCAGGGCTTAAAATCAAGGGGAAGAGAAACGAGGCCTAACCCTTATCTGGTGTAAATTGACTTATTTGCTTTGACTTTGTAATGAGCTGAAATTTAAATTGCCATTTACTTCTTTCAGTGGATAATTTAATTCATACTTTAATTTATAAGTTAACTAGTGCCTAACATCCACTTAAGACCTTTTAAGGATGTCGTGTAGAGGGTGTTCTGCCAGGATTAATACCAGCTGACTCAAGGCATGTCTGCCCTGGGAGCTCTGGGCAGGGATCCTTGAGCCAGCATCCAGTCTTGCTGGCTTTGGGAATGATGCTGACCACACCACTTGGGCCCTGTGCTTGCTCTGAATAACCCAGCAGATAATTCCTGCTTAACTATGGTCTCTGCAAACAGAAGTATGTTTCCTTGGGCTTTCAGGGTTTTAATTATGTGGCTGCTGGGTAAAGAAGGGTCTACAGGTAACGACTTGGCTCTAGGGTAGATGGAGGAAATTCTTCCTAGCCCTGCAGTAATCTCCACATCTGCTGCTTTATTTTGTGAATCATAACACTTCTACATCAGAGCAAATAATGCTTGCCTGCTTTAATTAGACCCATTTTGAGGGTGGCATTGAAAATGCTATTCAGAGAGGATCTGGTATGATGTGGGATTCAACTTTAACACTGTCAAACATTAGTTTAAATGTCATTAAAAAATGCATCCAGGTATGTTGCCATTGTTACCTGATAATACCATGTAAAATAATAACACCACTCATTCTCTTTTTCCTTGGCAATTTCTCTCTTTCACCTCTCTGCAGTAGTTCTATCTGTGCATTTTTCAAATATGAAGCAAGAAATTCTCCCAGTTCTGGAGGTGCGAGGCACCCTTTAGCTTTCTGGAAATGTGGGCAATCAAGATAAATCCAGTAATACTGAAGCCTTGTGGTGATGGAGTAGCTTTGCCTGGCTTCTGTGACTCAAGTGCTTCAGCAGCATGGGGATTTCTCTGTCTGCATGCTTTGCAGGGAGTTAAATATCTGAACAGAGTAATCCCTCCATTTCAATCACACAGGTCAGGAATGGGAGACATTTCAAAATACTCAACTTTGGCAGACAGAGCTGTGCTGAGCTGCCCTATAACTTAAGTAAAGTGCAGTAAGCGTTGCAGTTGGGAAGGATCTTACAGTTTATAGTGACAGCACTGCTGAACAAATGGATATCCCAGCCTCCCACTGGCTTGGGAGAGAAAGGAACAGCTGGGTTGTTTTCCCCAGCCTAGGCTACGTCTTGACTAGGTGCTCTAGACATTTAAATCCTTGCTGCTCCAGTACTGTATCTTCTTCAGATGAATGAAAGAAGCATCAATTTCAGTGTTTGTTGTTTGGTTTGGTATTTTTTTTTTTTTTTATGTTTTCCCCCCTTCTCTCTACAGTCTTCTGAATTAATTGATTTTCTCATTTCCTTCTGACAGGCTACAGCTGACAAGGAATTTTGTGCTTTTGTAAAGCAATTAAAGTCTTGTGTTACGTGGGGAATGTAATCTATCTGCACTCCCTGGCCAAAGGCAAGTTGCTGAGCACGACAGTCCAGTTGTCACCATCCACAGTGGGGACATGAGCTGTGAGCCACTGGTGGGGCAGAGGGGCCAGCCTCCAGCCCTGTGGAGCTGCTGACTTCTAGGGCTCAAAATGGCAGGAAACTGTAGGGATCAGGTGTCAATTCAGTGCCATAACCTAAAGCTCAGCAGAGGCATTTCAGTGACATGGCACACAGGTCACAGCAAACCCCTCACAGGCCTGCATTTTGACCCAAGTCCAAGAATGAGCTCCTTTTTCTAGCTTTTCTTGCCAGCCTGTAGAAGTAACAAGTTTGGGTTTAGGTCACTATTCATTGCAAGAAAAAAAACAAAAAAAAAAAGTCCTGAGTTCAAAGAAGGTTGGATCAGACCCCTAGGTTTACATATTGGAAGTAGTTGGTGTCCCTAGGATATTTTCGTGCTGTTCATTTTCATGTCATTTGCTGCAGAGAGAAATTCCCTAGAAACCCTATATGGAGGGACTTGAGAGGCAATGAAGCAAAAACTTTCCTTTGCTGCATTTAGCTCCAGGAAAGCCCCTGCAGACAGGGGAGACAGGGCAGCCCCTAAACACTCAGCACAGGGGTGAGTGTCACGTAGGCTGGTAGAGGCAAGGCTCCAGCACAGCCTGCTTGTTCCTTGCCTGCACACCAGCCTGTTTCCTGCAATGTCACAAAGTTTCAGCCAGCCCAGCGCAGGGAGGAGTCTCATCAAAGCCCCCAGCGGGTACTTGCAGCTTGGGTTGGTCTGCAGCGGTCTGGAGATGTGCAGCAGTGCAGACTAGCACTGAGCAGCAGGTCATTAGAGCTATCTGAAACAGAGTTTGATCACACAAGCTTTGTCCACTGGGATGTGACAAGGAGCCACTGCTGCCTCGAGCATGTGTTGGGTGTTAGTCTGTAAAAGAAGTTGCAACAGACAGCCCCTCTGCAGTGCTGCACTGACAGGTCCTACCTGCAGTGTCCAGGGTGAGGAAAACTCTTGGTAGCTTCCAAATTTGCACACAGGTAACAGCAGTCCCTGGTGGGGAGGAGGGGGTTTGCTGTCAGGAGCTTCTTTCTGTGACTGGGAACTGCAATAACAATTGTCAATTGACTGACAGTGGCAATCAACCCTTCCTGACCTGTCTCGTGTGACTCCCTGCACCGGGATGCATCCAAGGGCAGCAGTTGCAGGCAGCTGGGTGCGAGTGTGCTCTGGAAACGGGGAAGATGCAGGAGGCATCTGCCCTGCACCTCTACAAAGACACCACGGCAAGGCAGAGATGGGCAGGAAAAGGTAACCTCGAGGGCAAATAGAAAGAGAAGAGAAAGAGAAAAACAGAAATGCAGCCCTGCAGAAGGGAAATCAGAGTGAAAAGAGGTGGGGGAGTGGGAAACATCTGAGCAGGTGCCCCAGGAGGAACAGCAGTGCTCACCTGGACTGTACCTGCACAGTGGATGAAGAAGCAGCCAGGCTGGACTTCTCTGGGATTCCAGACTCCCTGGTCAGTCCCACCTGGCTTCAGCCACGGAAAATGAGCTGTGACTGGTGTGAAGTGCCAGCATGAGGGAGTGAGAGCTGGAGGCAGGTAATATGTGTGGACATGGAGCTGTCCTGGGGCTGCAGGAGCCTTTTGTGCATCACGAGGAAGATGCCTGCGGGCATGGAGTGGGGGAACAAAGGTATCAGATGAGGAGAACACGCTGGAGGCCTTTTTCTTTGATGTTTGGAAATTGCTCAAGGGGCTGTCTTCTCTGAAACCCCTTTGCCTTGCCTTTTTTTCTTATTTTCTATTTTATTTTTTTTTCTCCTTGGTGAAACTTTCATAGATGTACTCCCGTTTCTTTAAGGCTTAGAAGTGAAAGCACATCCATCCGTCCAGCCCTTGTACAAATGCTGTGCTCATGCTGGAATTCCTTGGGGAGCTGACTTCTGCTTCTGCCTGTCAGAAATAGCAGAGCCACGTGCTTTGGGTTTGAAGCTCTTGATTTGGGGGGAGGGTGCACAGAAGGAAGGGCAGCATCAAAGACATCCCTGTCTGCCATGCTGTGGAGAAAGGAGATTGTGATGTAGCTTTGTGTTTTTTTTTTTTTTCCTGTTGGTGTTTTTTAGCTGGTCAGCTGGACATGCATTCAGATTGATGCTACAGGCTGTGGAAACTTTGGGTGCATGTCCCATCAGAAGGGAGGGCAGTCACCTTCCAAAATGACTCTGGGGTATGAGCACCCAAGGGCAGGATGAGTTTATGGGGGAGGTTCAAGATGTTCTTGCTTAAACTGCTGCTCTTCCCCTCCAGCCTCATGTGTGTAGACTAAGGGTGAGTGGAAGATTCTTAGGGAGCATTTTTAAAATTAAAAAATGTCTGACAGGGAAATCTTCTGTGAGAAAGGAACAGTTAGAAAAACAAGGGGGAATGTGCTGAAAGTGCTAGGCACCACTTTTCTTTTAAAAATGAAAAGGTATGGCTTATTTAAGAGCTTTTCATGCTTTCTCCTAACAATTAACTTGTATTTTCAATCAAACAAATTATGTTAATTGAACAATAATAATTGAATCTGGTTTAAACTGAATTTTCTTTTATAAAAGTATGCTACTTCCTCTTGTTAAGCCAAAGCAATGTCAAATAAGTGCACCTGAACTAGTGGTGAACTTTAGGTCATGACTGAGTTCATTCCCTGGCTTGAGGGCCCAGGCCAAATGCTGCTGAAATTACTCTTTACTAGCATTGTACAGGAAGCAGAGTGGATGTGTGGCCCAGGAGATGGCTTTCTCATCTCTGATGGAGTTAACTGAGTTTCCTTTCCATTAAATAGTCATCTTCTCCTAATATTCTTTACAAACCTCAGCCAGTTAAAGATCCATTATCCTGAGCACAGTGTTGCAAACGCTAATAAAAAATGTAACATGGAAGTGAGTCAACCATTAATAATAACAACAAAAAAGTCATAGTGCAGAAAAGGGTAAAGCAAATACAGGGAGGATGAAAGCAAAGCACCCTGTCCCAAGTGTGGTTGATGGGGAAGCTGGGCTGGACACAGTTGAATGTGTCCTAGGCTGTGGAAGGAGTCCACAAGGGCTGATAAAAGATTTTCCTTCATGTTGAATCAATAGGTACAAGCTGTGTTTTGGGGGGTTGGACATTGATTGGCATTGGCAGGACATCCAAAGCCTGGAGTATCAATAGCGTGGCTGCCAATCCCGCCACGACCAAGCAGGAATTAATTGTGTTTTGTTCTGAAGTGGTGATACCACACTCCCTAATTTTTTAAATTCCCCCCATGGCACTCTTCAGCTGGATGTCAAAGCCTCCATTCCAGCAGGGTTGCCTCTGGCTGGCATTTTCTCCCAGTAAGCTGCTCTCTGAAGTGCTGATCCAGGTGTGCTCTGCAGGGCTGCTCTCAGGTGAAGGTGGCAGTCCTGAAACACTTCAGCAACAGCCAGGCTCAGAGGCTCTCCTGCTTTAGAAAGTGCTGGTCTATGAGTGAGGTTTGATGTCTTAAAAGCAGGCACAGAGCTGAAGTATGCACAGGGTAAGGTTGCAAGGGCAGCATCCTCCTCTTTGTGTGTCACAGAAGAGCTGAGAGGGATATTTTAATGGCTTTGAATGCATAACAGCTTAATCCCATGGGCTGTGCAGTTAGCTCTGTGCCAGCTCCATAAACCTTACTGCAGCCCCCACCTCATCCTCAAGGAACAAGACTTGTAGATGTTCAGAAGTAGTGGTTTTGATTTAATAGTCAGAAGCATTCAGCTGCCCAAATAAAGATAATAGTTTTGCTAGTTGAGAGATTTATTAATATGTTAACATGGCCTTTGTTTTAAGCCTTCTATTCCTCCCTTTCTAGAAAAATGTCTTGCCACAAACCAGCCTTGAAGTTTGGAAAAGTAATCAAAGCTCTGCTGAGCAAATTTGATGACACTGATGGGTTGAATGAGCTATGACCTCTTCTGACCTCTTTCTGCTCCATTTCCCCTTCAGGCTGGTAGCAGTGGCTGGAAGTAAATATTAATATGATAATTTACCCTCTGGTATAAATAGAAAAAAAGTTTTGTCAGTGGCCTATCCAACCTTGCCGCTTTGCTTCTGAGGATGAAGTAGCAGTGCTGCCTGTGTTTCTCTGCTCAGGGGACTTTCTCTCAGAGATACATGGAGGGGTTGCTTTGCTCTCTACTTTCTTAGGTGGGTAATTAGAGGTGTAATCTAGGGTTCAAGGATAGCCAACAAAGAAACCTTGCTCGGGTTTAAATAAAATTGCTCCTTAACGTGACTTGTTAAATTGAAACAAACCTCACATGAATGTTCTTTTAAATCCATTTACAAGTGCCTTGTATTGATTTAGCCTACTTCAGTAACTCAGATGAGCTAAATTGATGTCTGTGCGCTAAGTTAAGTACATTCTCTTGGGACTTCATACCTGGCAAACTGACTTGACTTCAAAACTGATTGCAGTTAAACCAGTGCAAGCCATGTGTGAAGAATAGGCCTTTCTTATTTGTTGCTACTGGTTTGGCCAAGAGCAATGTGACACCCTGGGGGAAAAGGTGTCTTTGCCCTGTTAACTGTGGTGCTGGGGGGCCCTACTCACCCTGCCCCTAAATTTGCCTTTGAAGTGATACTACCATTGCCTAAACACCTTAGTAGCAGCCTTCCTTCTGCAAGGGAGCTGTTGGAAAAAGACTGTTTAATCCTTTTTTTTTCCCAAGGTGCTCTGTCCTCTGGTATCTGCAGAAGGCAAGAGAAACAAAAAGCTTGCAGACCTACTTCTCTACCTTCCTGTCTAATGTCCCCCAGCCAGACTACAGTTAGGAGCCCTCAAGCAAAGGTTTCTTTCCATTTTCAGACATTTTAATTGCCTCTCAGCTTTGGATAATCTTGGTGTCTCTTTGTGCCACATACCAGAGTCCCTTCAACCACTAAGCTGACGGGCTCTTTTTATCTCAGCAACCTAGAGCTAATCTGAAGTGCCCAAACTGACACTTGTGGCCAAACCTCTGCTACACTTGAGAGTGTGGAAAGGAATTGAAGCCTAACCCACCATCCTGCTGAGCATGGCAGTGAGGGCTGTGGTTTCCCTTTATTCTTCATGAAGACAGGATGTGGGATATGGTTCGGGTGTGCCAGTTACCACAGATCTGTGAGTTATTTGTTCACAAATGGTCACTCAGCATTTGAGCTGTGATAGCTGGTGCTGTATAAGTTCTTTGCACCCTAAATGGATTACAGAAATGTGGTTTGCCTGATTTTTACATAGGATTACTGGACGTATTGCCAAGGTTTAGATGGTGAGACAGTATTAAACAGCAACAGCAAAATCTCCTCAATAAACACTGAGCTTTCTTGTTACGAAAAGTGTTTCTGCATAGACACTTCAAAAGTAGGGGCTGTGTTCCTGCTTTAGGTCATGATTTTGCAAATAAATCTGAACTGCTGTAAATGGTAATGTATAGACCTGAACTACTCCCTTCTAGAACATAAGGGTCAGCAGTTTACAGCAGACTCATCTGTAAGTAGCACTTTCCAGTTGTAGCTCAAACTCATAGGAGAAGACTGAAAAAAAAAAAATAGCCCCTGTGCTAAGTAGCCCAATGTGATCAAGACAGGAGGCCACCAGTGGAGCCAGGGAGAGGGGTAAAGCAAGGACAGGGAGACAGAGCAGCTTCTCATGGAGCATCAGTTCTACACATCCAGAGCTCCCAAGACAGCCAAGTTTCATTTCTATTTGAAGGCAAAGGGGGTGTGAGGGGAAGGATTTGAAAGGTCAATGCGATAACTTTCTGGATGTCCGCATCTTTAAGCTACGCCGTAGAAGAAAGAACAAAAGATGTTTGAAAATGTATCTGGTGTTTGATGAAAGGTGGCATGACGGTCCTATTGAAGGTGGGAGAAGGCATAAATAGTTTATGAGAGAATGATAGGCTCTGGAAGATCCTGAAAGTGAATAAAATTTGCTTTTATTTGATGTGGTGAGGAGACATGAGATGTGGGCAGAAGGAAAAAAGATTGTTTTGAATGGTGAGCTAGGGAAGTAGTCACACAGTGGAATTCAGAAGGAAACAGAGAAGGGTGAAATTGCTTCTTAAAGGAGAGGTGCTGTCATCAAGACATGAGAAGAGCCTGGACAGGAGCTTGAGGATTCAGTGATAGAAAAAAAAGGCTCTGTTAGAGAGAACAGAGGTGGCATAAATGTGTCACATAGATTGAGACTCAAAGAAGAGGTGGGAGGAGAAAGGGCTGCAGGTGGCATTGGCTGGGGCTGAAGGAGGTGCTGAGTTTGTTCTCTGTGACAAAGTTATATGCCTGGCACTTAGAAAGGTATTGTCTAGCTCTAATCTGTAACTGCCATCTCCAGGTATATCTCCAAGGTCCCCCTAGGAGATTTTGTCAGGAGTGGTGGATGCTGAGCAGCTGGGGAGGATTGTCCAGCCTCCCCTGCCACCGGAGCCTGTGCTTTGTTATGTCAACACACTGTCACGGTCGCAGATGTCACCAGAAAACAAATCGTGGCTTTTGCAGCACAGGCCCATTCTGAAGGAGAAACATGGATCCCAGAAGGGAGGGTTTCAATAAATGCACAAGGAAGCTGCAGTGGTTGAAGTTTACACTGTGTTGTTCTTACTATCACACTTGGTGTATTATCTAAAGGGATCTGTGAGTGAGGTGGTAAAACAGGGCTTTTTTAATTGTACATCACCCAGCAAACTGATAAGGCAAACAAAGCAGCCAACCAAATAGCACAGGCATGAGCCACTTCAAAATAATAATGTAGCAAGAACAATAGGGGAGTAATTCACAGCTCCCTAAGAAGTTTTTGCAGTTCAGAGGGGGTGAGATAGCAAGCAGCTATTGACTGTTTTCCTTTCATGTTTTCCACCTGTCTGCCATGTGATTGGGAAGTATATTACCTGAATCCTTGTGGGAGTTTTCCCACTATTGTTTTAAAAGCCTTGCTCTGCAAGAAATAATCATAGTGGAAACCAAGATGTGGGTATGAAATGAATACAGGGAATGGAAGGAGAGTGACAACTAATTTAAACTACAGTTTAAATTCTTGTAACTTGAGTAACATGCAGATGTACAGGAGCAGCTCCAGCATTTCCCTAGCCCCTTTGGGGTGCTCTGGCCTGGCACAGTGGGGTGAACTGGCACAGGGGAAAGTTTTAACCTCAGCACATGAAGAATTTGGTAATTCTGCAGCCTGAGGGTGCAGGGTGATTGTGAGCTCTGCCTTGTGCACAGAGCCCAGGGATGGAAATCCCAGCTGTCTCCTGGCTCAGCTGCCCCTGGAGATGGAGTGAGGGAACCTGGCATGAGCCACAAAGGCTTCCCCAGGCACTCAGCAAACATTTAGGCTGCAGGCCAGGAACGTTCCCCATGCTACCAAAGTCATACTGGTCACAGGGTGAGAGCTGAGTGGCCTGAAGCCAGCCCAGAACACCCACTTGAGACACCATGGTTGCAACACAGGCATAACCTTTAAGGGAAAACAGGCCTCCTGAAACCCTGACCTGATCCAGAGCCTTGCAGCGGTGCACATTTGAGCTGCTGTCCAAACCAAGGAGTAGAAGAGAAAGCTCTCCTCACAGTGAATGAAGAACTAAAGGAATCAACCCACAGCTAGATTTCTTCTCCTTCCTTTTTAACATCATTATTCCTAAATAAGCATTTACATGCTGGAGAGATTTAGTAGAGATACTCATTGCAAAGGAATAAGATGGGGAAAAAGAAAGTTTTCTGCTTTGTTGCTTCTCTGCGTGCGTCTGTCTATCCCTTCAGCTTACCAGTATTTTTCTTGTGGCAATATTATAAGGGTCACTTTCTATAGCCAAAGATCTAAAATAATAACCCCTGTTTTCAAAAGGTGGTGATGGCCACATATTTAAAAATAGAGAAGCATGTAACTCACATTAGTAGGAGTTAGCCATCTAAGAACCTTTTAAACTGGTATGGACTAGGAACACAAATGCAGTTTGGAAAGGGCAGGCCACAATCCTGGAGTCTCAGGTTCCTGTGCTATTTTGAAAAAGAGATTGAACAGCTTAAGTTGCATAGGCAGGTTTGTGAAAGTCAGTTTGAAGATTCTTCTGAAAACCTTAGATGCTCAAATTTTGTGATGGCCTGAGAATTTCAGCTTCCATTTAAAACCAAATAAATCCATTTCCAGACATCACAAAGGCAGAGCAGAAGTGAAAAATATGAATTCTAAATTCTGACAAGATGGACTGCACATACAAAAAATAACATTGATTATTTTTAACATCTCAACAATTTTTAGTCATGATGTCTTGTGAGCTGGATGAGATTCTGGAATGCTGGGGGCTGGTTTATCCCACTTTTGTAAAAATAGCACATGCAAAAAAGCATGTCTAGCAAATGCAAAAAAGCTGAAGAACTTTCCACACCACCTTTTTTTGTGTGTTTGCAGGGTGGGATAGTGTAACCGACTTTTGCTTTACTTTTAGAAGGTCCTCATTGTGACTTTCTGACGAATGTACAAGTCATTTCTATTTCTGTGAATGCAGTGTAGAAGATGAAACTTTCTGTGGCTGGCCACTTTCCAGGCAGCACTATCTGTTTATTACAGGCCATGTGTGGGAATGGAGTCATAAACAACCTCTTACTTTGGCAAAACCAGAACACTAATCACTTTTGTATTAGCTCAAATAAATCCCAAAAAAGTAAATGCTGTGGATTAAAAAGATAATAATGTGCTAATCCTTTCTGTGGTCACTAACCATTTTAAGCTGTTCCATCTCTCATGCCTGAAGGATAAATCCTCTGGCTCTTGATGAAAGGCTAGATAGGGAAGTACGTCCGCACATCAAACCCCACACTTGTTATCAACAAACGCATTTTTCTCACTCCTGCAGATATATTTTGATCCACTTTTACCTTCAATCAGAGATCTCCCTTTTCCTCTTCCACCCCCAACCCTGGTCCCCTGCCACCAGGACTCCTCACTGATGAAGAAAGGGCCTTACAGAAAGACCTTCCTGAGCTCCTGACTGGTGATGGGGGTTCAGAGTTATTTCTGGCAGAAACTCTCCCCTGTGGGAACAAATAGGTGAAATTTCTGTATAGTCAAAGGGACTGATAGACTTGTAGAAGTCACATCCAGGTATCCCATTTTATAGATTAGGGGAATAAAAAAATTACCAATAGAATTGTTATGGATGTACTCTGACACCAGTTAAAGTCAGGGAAGAGGTTTTGCAGCTTTTAAGGGGCCATTTGGTAATGGAAGTGCCCTGAGCTAGAGCCAGAAGAGGGGGCAAGGGAAGCAAAACAGCTGAAGGCTTGGAGGTGCTGCACACAGTTTTCAAAGTTTATTTTTTCTTTTAAATAAGTTTAAAAAAATCACAGCTCGAAAAGCTCCTGACTCTAGGAAATGCAGTAGCTGGTTGCAGCAGTTTCAGTTGTACATGCCAAACTGAGACACGAAGGCAAAAACATCCTTCAGATCAGTTCCTGCTCTTAATCTCCAATAAATATTTTTAGTGGGTATATCAAACAAAGCCACAGCAAGTGCCAGCATGGCTTGTAAGCCAGTTACAGGATTGTTCACATCATACAGCCATCAACACGCTTCTGATTTTTCATTTTTGGCACTGGAAGTGGTGTTTTTCTGTTGCAAAGGGAATATTGTGCCTTACCCAGAAATGCAGGAACCTCATTGTATGTGGAACAAGCAGTTGATTAAAGATTGGAATAGTAATGAATGTATTAAAGTGGAATGTACTTGGGTAATTGATTAATTGGTGCAGTCTAAGCTACTTGCAGAGCATTACATTCAGTCTCTGTTAAATCGATTTTTGTCTTTTGTCCAAGCCTTGTGACTGTGAGCTGCAATGCATGAACAACTATTGAAATCATCCCGACTGGTTCTGTGGGAGCTGGGAAGTGCCCAGGATCCCATTTGCAGCCTGTTGCTCGCCTTGGATCTCTTACATTTCATTAGTATCTCAGGACTGCAGGCAGGTGGAAGATGTAATTAGTAATGCTCTTACCTTCCCACAGCCCACTTGTGCATTTCTTCCACTTTGTGCTGCATCCTTAAAATGAAAAACCCATGGTCTCATGCAGAAAGAAATGGCACAGTGACATTTTAATTAATGTGTTCATCCAAGGGAATATAGGATTGTGGTGAGAAACTTCAGCCTGGGATAGGAACTACACATTCCTTAGCAACACAGGAATACCAGAAAAGACTCCATGATTACATTTAAAAATCACAGAGCACCTGAAAGCCACAGATTGATGACTCTGGGCTAACACCAGAACAACAAGCTCTGCAAAGCAGGACTGTGTTCAGAACAACTTATTGTGGACCAGGGCGAAGAACAAGATGGGATAGGACAGACTTCCAAGAGCCTGCTTTATGAAAAGCTTCAGTCTCCTACTTTTAATAACTGTTTGGCTATTGGTAAAGAATGATATTTTAGCATACAGTTCAGTGAACTGATGGAGCACTTAAAATATACAGCAGACTTTGTGCCTTTTGTGGGTTTTCTTCTGGGCTTTTCAAGGTCTGTGCTGCCTTCTGCTATTCCGTGGCTGTGGCACTTCTGCTCTCATCTAGTGGGTGACACAAACAGATCAAGCCTCAGTGCAGGCACAGCATGTGCTCAGAGGATGCTGGGGCAGTCAGCAGCCCCGTAGGGATTTTGTTCTGTCAGATGTTCTAGAGAGGTGGGAAAGCCCCTCTCCCAGGAATTCTCCTCCCCGATGTGCTTCTGACCACTGTAAAGACCTGCAGCTCTGTGTGCCATCCTCCTCCCTAGTTACTCTGTCCCAGATGGATGTTTCAGGCATCAAATCTCTTCATCTTTCTCACAGTTGGTTGAAAACAATGAGTGAAGCTTTAAAAACATTTACCAATCAGAAGCTGGAGGAAGGTGAACCTTTAGATTCATTCACAGGGCACAGACCCATCCCCAGAATAACTACCTTACCCTTGTTTTGTTATTTGCTTAGGAGTATTTCAACAGGCTTTGAGCCTGAAGTTTAGAAAAATGCTGAAAGTGAAGCACTGACATAAAAGAGTAATTAGTAAATTAGTAAAATACTGATCTCCCAGTTAGAGAAGCATATGTATAAACATTTGCAGAATTAGGGCCTAGAGTGTTTTGTTTGCTTCTAAACCCTCCAAGTATGCAGTTGTTTGAATGTCTTTTACTTTGATGCCTAAATGTTCTCTATTTAAGAGCCTTCCTTCCAGTTGCTACTTTAAAGAAGGTTTGTATGTCTAGCTTTTTATTTCTCATACAACTTAAAGCTCTACCAAAAGCCAGTAACACTAAACATCAGCTACTGTTGGCATCTGAAAATTAGGGCTTAATTCCCTAGCATGAATATTCAGACTTGGGAGTCCCTAACACAGCAATATAATAAAGACTGCAGGCTGCTTCATTCACTTGCATAGGAACTCTTTATTATCAGCAAACATGGTTGTGACAACCACTCTGAGGCAACACAGCTCTATATCAAATATCAACAGAATTTGCATGAGTTTTCCTGTTAATTGCTGGAGTGCACTGTTCTGTGTGATGGCCAGGGAATGCGGCAGGGAGGTCTGAGCTTTGCCAATCACTTGCAATGTAGGATTCAGCTAATGGGAGTTTATTGGCCCCGAGGAGCAGCATTTAATGAGCTGCTACCCTCACATCAGGCCTGCTTTCCAAATGGAGAACGGTGCCTGCCAGCTCATAAGTGATGTGTGAGAGAGAAGGAGGACACAACAAGAGGTTTCTGGTGTTCTTTAAGCAAACCCACAGAAATCCCAAATGGCAAAGTGGGTGAGCCCTTGATAATCTCTTAGAAAGAGAAATAAAGGGTGTATTCCTCTGACTGGCTCTTGGTGAGTTACACTCACAACAGTCTTAACCAGAATGTATGGAAAGGGGATGTAAACATCTGTGGTTTTAAGCTCCTGTTTTCTTCATTAGCCTTTAAAAACTTTATGATTGTGCTGTTCATTTTTAGCACCATTAAAAATGGGTGTTTCCATGGGTGGATACTCTTCTGTCATAGTGGGGTAATTGTAAATTAATGTATCAAATATTCATGTTATTTTGAATGTAACTGGAAAAGAAAAATCCTTGATGGTGTACTCTTCCTCATCATTGTGATGTAAATATGCTTAATAGCATCACTGTAAAACATGATTCTTAACAGTACTTTTTGTATCATTGAGTGTAAACTGTTCCTTAATTAGTGCTGCTGTTACTTTGATTTATTCCTATAGGATGGTTGCTAGTCTTGACAGCATACCCGCCTCTCCACTCTCTTAATTGATCATTGTGTTGGTTTATTATTTTAATCAGAACTCTGTCCTGCCCTGAAAAATGAAATTAAGCCCATTTTGCAGAGACAGTCAGTCAAATCTCTTTTCTCTGCTTTCTTTAGGTGACTCGCTGTAAGAGTTTTTCTGATACTGCGACACTGATTGGCAAGAACAATTTACCACTAAGGCATAATAAGGGAAAATGTAATAAAATGTCACCAGACACTGCTCATTTACAGTTGTTTGGCTAAAAAATAGGTTTCATAAAGCTTAGGTGAACTTAGAAATCACCTGAACACATGACTTCCTGGATTTATACCTCAATAAGCCTCGATATATGCTCATAGCCACTTCAGAGTGCTGTGCCTATTCGTCTCACCTGCACTCAAAAATTGTGCAGAGGGTTGTACAGATCCAGTGTGGCAGGGAACATCTTCCAGGTGGCGGACACTGGCCTGAGACCCTGGAGATGTGGCTGCAGGTGCAGACATCCCATCCCGGAATGACCTTTGGCAAGCTGCCCCTCTTTATTGTGCTGTCCACACTTGTTTGGCCAGTGGAATAAATTTAGCCTACAAGTCACTAAAAGCAAGTTTCCTGGGAGGTACCTAAAGCAAAGAGGGTATCAGCCTCTTGTGAGCCCTGCCCACCCTCCTGCAGGGCACGTATTTAATGACAGGGGTATGTTTCCTTTATGGCACTCCTGAACTCATACTGCTGGGTCTATTCATGCAGGCACGTTAATTAATCAATTTCCAAAGCAGCATGAAAAAAAAATAGTGCACTCTCAAAGGGATTGCAAATTCACAAGTGGCCCCAAACTAGTTCAGTCCAGTGCTGCCCTGTGGCCCTGCCTAATGTATTTTGATGCTGATATCTCAGAGCATGGACTTATCTTCAAAAGAGAGACAAAAGTGGCATCCCTGCTCAAACAGAGATTGCTCAGATTACTGCCATGGAGTCATTTCCTGCTTGTCACCAGCACCCAGCAGTTCACTCTGTCCCAGAATAGCACTGAAGCTGCTCAGAAGAAATTTAAGTCTCTTGCTTGTGTTGCAGTTCCAGACACCTGTAGCCCTGTCCTTACCATTTCCCTTTCCTCCTCTTCTCTGGAAAGGCAGCTCCTCACTCTTGGTCTCCTGGAGTGTAACGTTGTCCTGGCTGTGGGAGGAGGAAGGCAGTGGCAGTCCCTGACGGTATTTCTAGGATAAGGAATTGAGTCACACCCCATTATTTCATTATCATTACTGATTACAGAATTCTTGTTCAAGAAGAGCTTGCTTCTCAACTTTCACTTGGTATAAAACAGAGTGCTTGCACACTTCCAGCCTGGCATCGTGTGGATATTGAGAGGGAAGGAGGTGTTCTGTGGTCACAGATGTGATTTTCTTCTGATACTGTCTAAAGACAGAGGGTTCTGTGTTTAGTGTAGTGTAGTTGCCCACAGCACTTCTGTGTTCAAAGGACTTCCTTGCTTTCCAGATTCTTTGCATCTATTACTTTAAACTTCCCCCTGCTTTTGTAGGGTTCTTTATATTCCTACGTTCTTTGGGACTCTGTCCTGACTTACATATGAGCTCCTTACCTTACAGGTTGCTGTGCTTACAGTTGCTTTCCTTTGGAGAAACCAGTTTGAGCTGTGTCAGGAACCTGCTCTCTTGCCAGCAGGAATTGCCTGAATCCAGTTGGCAATTCCTTCCATGAGACCTGGGCTGGGCTTGTTGCCCCAGTGCCGCCCTGCCCTCTGGTCCTTTGTTTGTGGCAAGGCAGTTTGTCCTGAATCAGAGTAAAGTCTGAGATAAAGCCAAAATAAAATTATTGGCTTTTTCCACTTGTCTTTTTCCATTGGTTTTGGATGAGACCTTCAGTCATTCGTCTGTGATATATTTTAATTTTTAAATTGTTTTACATTTTCCATGACAAAAGAATGATTTAAAGTGAGGATGAGAGATTTCCTTATGCAATATCACATCCTTCAGTGCTTGGCTCCAAGAAAATTGCACATTATTACAGCATGAATCAGGTTAGATGAGCATTTGCCCAAAGGAAATGTTTGTGTCTGTGTACCTGCACACACAACCTAAAGACACAGAGTTTGCTTTAAAACTCTTTTCCTTACTGATGATACTTGAGTTTTAAAAAGTATATACATCTTAAAAGCGTACGTATGCGTTATATGCAGTACATCCCCTGGAATTTTTGCTGAAAGCCACATGTATATTGTATCCAAGATAAAGACCTGCTCAGAAAGGGTGTCCACCTGAAGTTTCCAAGGCTGAAGTGCCCCACAGCTACCTGGTGTCCTCATCACTTCTTCTTGCTGCTGTATTTCTCATCAAATCTCCCATGAGGAAGCTGCTTCCCCTGGTTTTCCAGGTGCTGTGCAGGGTTGGGGTGGGAGCTGTAGGGTGGGATGTACCTGGGAATGAATGTGGCTCCCCACATGCCATGAAGCTGTGCCTCCCCTGGTGTTAGCTTGTAAACCCCACAGTTCAAAAAGGCCTTTGTAAAATGTGATCATAGGAAGGGAAGCATTTCCTTGGGACTATTCCTGGAAAGGTATTTGCAATAGTCCCTAAGCATACGGTTCCATTATACTTAATATGAAGAGCCAGGAGGGCAGAGAAGATGGAGTGCCGTAGTCACAGGCTAGGGTTGCTCTCACTACGAGCTGAAGGGAGTTGGGTTCAGCTGCTTGGCCAAGTGGCATCATGTGAGTGACAGGAATTCTGAGGGCGTGAGGCTGGGAGATGCTTCCTCTTGGTTCCCACCTTGGGTGGATACACTTGTGTGTGTAACTGTACACACAGAGCAGCTCAGCTGGAAAAGTGATCCCAGCGCTTGACACTGAGCTCGGAAGTGAAATTTCTCAGAACAGCAGCCAGCATGACTTGGATAAACTTTTAAATCATTGAAGATAGGTTTGTGTAAGGCTTGTACCATCATTTAAATTTCAGTAGGAGAGTTTATTTAACAGATGAAAACTTTCCCTGATTTCTCAAGCATGCAGTGAGAGACACTGCATCCATAGTTGTGTAAATCCATCCCCAGAGATGCTCATGTGGTCTGACTGCATCACCTTAAATTCACACCTTAGTGGTGCTATCACAACGTGTGTGTACAAGCCCTTGGTCAGGTTGCTGCCCTTGCTGAATTTGCTGTAGTGGAGCTCCGCTGAGCGTTAGTTTTTAAAGCAGGTAACACCTTCTGCTTGTAAACAGGGATTACAAACAAATGCCTGGCATTAGAGCCACAGCTTAAACGAGCCGCAGAGTTCAACAGAGGGTGAATGGAAGTCCCTGTAGGCTTCAAACACAAGGACATTTTCCTGCTGCTCTCACAGGTTCATAAGTGAGTGGGGGACCACTGCAACTGGTGTTGCTACAGCACTGTAATAAATTAAATTGGGGATTTGATTCCAGGACTCCAGTGCTGGGATAGTTACTTGGGTGCAGACTCAGGGCTGGGTGGGGGCAACACTTCTGAAGTCATGCTACATGGAGATATTCCTGATCCTTTCATTCCTTTTTAGGATTTGCTAAATAATTGTCTTTTTTGATCTAGGAATAGCAGTTACAGTTTGCTGCTGGTCAGGGAACAGTTAAGCCTTCCTCCAGGACTATTTTTAAATGTGGCAACAACTGTCTTCAGTGTTTGTAATCTGTCCAGAAATAGACACCACTTAACAAGAGCTCGAAGCAAAGAGAAGAGCGTTTTTCAGGAATTCCCACTCCTCGCAGTGGTTTTGTTTGGAGATCACTTTCAGCCCAAGGACACTTGTGGCTGCTGGCAGTCAGCTCAGTGATCCCGAAGCGGGTGAGAGCAGCACCTTCCGGAGCACAGTGGCTCCGGGAGGGGACAGCACAAACCCGCACTCACAAAACCCAAGGTCTGTGCAGGCAAGGACAGGGAGTTCCCCCGAGGCCAGCTGGAGCCAATCCAGCATGGTCCCGCTGTGTGGACATCCCTGCCACCATGGAGTGTGCGTCTTGCTCGTAGTTTGCGTCTGCATCTTATCACTCAGACTGAGCCTTATCACTTATCAGGCAATTCTAGTGTGAACAGCAGTTGTGTACTTCAGTGGCAGGTCCTGTTAAGTTCAAACCAGCTAGGCCACATTCATTATGTTGGGGAGAAGGGGAAGAAATCTCCCCAATTATAAGACTTTCCCCAGCTTTCTCCCCTGCTTCAAAGCAGTTCATTCTCTGGGGGGTGGATGGCATTTGCAGGAATTGCATCTGCCTTCCCTGTGCCTCATCACGTGTATTGGGTTATTCTTTGTATTTCATGTTGAGTGCTGCTGCATTACGTGCAAGAATCAAAAATAGCTTCTGGAAAATGTGTAAGTCAGCAAAGGCCTGCTTCCCTTGGTCAGTGCCTGTGGTGTGCAGTGCATCTGCCCACTGCTTGCAATAGCTGCCTACCACGGAGGAAGAGCCACACTTCTTGTCTGCTGTATCCCTGTGTCTGTGTCACACTATGCCCAGGAAGCTGAGCTCTGGACCTTTAATTTTAGGCAACCCAGAGAACTTTTTATGCCTGCAAGGCTGAATTAGGTTTGGAGTTGAGTCTGAAAGTGGAATCAGCTGTCTTTGTAAAACTGTGTAAGTACGGGAAGGTGCTCGAGTGTAACTGGAACACCGTTAGTAGAACTGAAGGGTGTGCAGCATTCAGGGAGCCTGGCAGCTTTTCAGGCTTCAGACTACAAAGAAAACCTGAGGTACCCATCCATAGTTACATCCCCAGGCGAAATATAAACCTGAATATTACCGGTGCGTTCTTGACTTGCTGAATCCAATGTGCATTTTGCCTTACTTGGGCAGGATAGAGCCCTTTAAGGTGTTATTTTCTCACTGGAGACTGGAAAATTATTATTTTAAAATAGAATAGAAAGCAGCTCAGTGTAGGCAAGCCACTGTCACTTGCCAGAGACATTTCTGGTATAAGAGCAAGAAGTAGTACTTTAAGCAAGAATTGAAAATGTGGTTTTCTGTGCCAGGGGTTGAAGATTATAGCTGCCTGTGATTTCTGTGTCTGATAGTTCCGAGCTGTGAAGGGAACATTTCATTCTCAGCCAACTCTGATACGTGAGAATCCTGAGATCTGTTCTAGAATATCCCTGAAAGTTAACACCACAGTTGCAGCACCTTGTGAACAGTTCAGGAGGTACAGCCAGACCTGAATTGCACACCTCATGGGACACACCAGCATTTACTGTTCTTAGTAGGAAGGCAAAGAAGTCACTTTGCAAAGTGGTGACTTAGTTTTGATTAAGCAGACTAGTATATAATATTAATTTAAAGATGAGTTTATGACAGAGTGTTTTTCCCTTATGTTGCCTGTCAGCATTCGTCCTAGTGGGGTTTTTTTTAATCACTAGATACGAGTGAAAAGAGTGACCTTCAAAGGAACTGAACTTCAAAACAAGGGTATGGGGAGTGCCAGGGACTGATAAGGCATCTATGAGTGTAATGCACCTCTGCATTGAAGCTCTGTGTAAGAAAAAGAAAATAGAGAACCCTGACAGGGTTCTCTTGAGGGCAGGAATTTAAACCACAGGTGTGTAATGAACATGGCAATGAATGGCTGCGTGTTGAAAATGTACAAAAGAAGAAAAATGGAAAGTACTTAAAAATTCTAATTGTGGCAATAGAAAGGTAAAAATTATGTAATTATTTACTTCTCTCATGATAGATAGATAGAGCCTAAAAGAATTTTTAGCCAAGTATGTAGATTGAGATGAAAAACTAGCACCCCAAAGGCTGTTAAAGGGAGTTCAGTTCAGCTATTTGCTGGCTCCAGCCAAAGGACTACACAAGGACAGGAGAAGTAAGTTGAGATGAAAACATTACTTTTGTTAGGTCAATATGCTACACTATCTGTTTTTAATTAGGCCATGACAGTGAATCTCTGCTTCTCTTGCACTGTTCCTATATTCAAAGATCATCCAGAATATGCTAATGTAAGGCTTTTAGTATCCTTTTAGGGATACATTTAGCATATTAAAAGCATACTCTGAGCATTAGCAAGACATATTGAACTGGTGGTTCACAGTCAGCCAGACCTGGAGTTTACTGAGGCCACAAGATGCTCTGTGTCCTGTAAATTATTACTGTGTATACTTTTTAAATTGAAAAAAGGTCACTGTTTTCCTTACTAATTAAGGCTGGAAGCTTATTCCACTGTGCCCATCTGCTTTAATGTGCTGCTTAATAAAATCTCTTAACTGATTTATTCAAAATATGTAAATATTTCTTAGATTCTTTTCCATCAAGACAACCATGACTAAGTAGCCATAAATGGTGAGTTCATAATTTAGCCACTGTTAGTCAGAATTTGGACTTCATAGAAATTCAGGCCAGAGGGAATTGCTATGTCCACTGGACTCTAGCTATGAGGTGTGGAGTTATTAAGACCTATCATTTGGAATTGCAGCAGACTGGGGGATCCTCATTCACTCCTCCTCCTTCCCTGAAAGCAGTCAAGCATTTTCCCTCCTCTCTGAGTGAGTGGCACTCCCTTAGGACTTCCATGGCTTCTCTGTGCTGCAGCAAGGACTCATACTTTCCATCCTTCTTCACTGCTCCCCAAGAACAGGCCACCTTTGGATGAACAATGGCCAAGAGCAAACCTTTCTGAAAACAGGAGGAACCCTTGACAGGACATCCAGGGATGGAACTATGATATGTAAACAGGAAATATCCCATATCAGAAATGGCAACAGGCTTTGTTGCAGGTAGATCCCCTTGCATTGTTTTAACCAGTTTCCTACACACTTCCTTCTGGTGTACCTGATGTGGAGTTGGCCATGAAACCTGGTTTGAGGAAAGCAAAGGAGCAAAATTTCATTATTCACTGACTTCCAGTCCAAATTAGGAAATGGTGAATTTGGTTCTCCAGAGGAGCTAGGAAATTAATGGAAGGAGGTGCAGAAAAATTTGCATCTCAAAAGCTGTTAGAGATGCAGCTGGGATGGGTGGTCATGTGAGGAGTGCAGTCACTGAGCCCCAAGTGCTTCTGTCCCTCTTCATTCCTCAAGTACTTCTGGGCCCTAATGAAGAGATACTGCCTCCTGTCCTCTGGAAATGCTTCGGGCTTCTTTGAAGGTGTGTGCTTCCTTCCCTTGTGCTTCTGTGCCATTATGTGAAAGATAGTTGTTCCACCTTTGCTTGTTCACACCTCTGAGGGATTGTTTCAAGAGCCAGCTCGGAACAGGACACTAAAATTGCAGGCATTTTATATAGAATTAAGTAATTTCAAAATTACCATAGCAATTTGCATAAATTTCTGTGTAATCACTTTTCAGGCTCCCCAAGGCAATGTTTTAAGGCATGTTACATAGCAAAAGAGGGATGAAACAAATGAATGCTCATGCACGTAGGGCAGGATTTTCCGAAGTGGTTGTTGTTGGTGGTGGTGTTCCAGCAGGATTTTGATCACTGAAATCCTTGATGAAAAATCTCCCCAGATCCCTGCTGAAAGCCCTGCCCACACAGAGTGGGGCTGCAGAGGTGCTGACCCCAGAGCCCTGCAGGGTAGGAGCACAGTCTAGTCTAGAGTCTCCTCTAGAAGCAGTCTATAGGCTTCAATGTTATTATTTGCATATTTTAGTTCCAAATGCTCAGGCTCTTAGAGGACTGAGCCTCATGTGACCCCACAATTTCCTAAGACCATCTCACTGTGAAACCTGGGAAAGGTGTGATTTGTGCCGTTACATCTCCTGCGTGAAACAGCCCCCAGATGGCCATTGATTTGTGTGCACTGGCAATGCCAGTTTGGTTTTTGAAGGAAGGCCTCCACAAAGGAGCTTTGCCTCAGCCCTGGCCATTTGCTGGGCTGGTTGGTACTTTTTCCCATTCAGAGCACATGGAGTATTCTTGCCTGAATTCCTGTAGTCTTACTGGTCATGTCCAGCATATTAGTCTTCTAAAATGATGAGCCTTTTCCTACCCAGAGTCTCTTCCCTGTCATGGTACGGGTGGATTGTGATCAAGCCAGCACTTAACTCTATTTCAGAAAAGAGAGTGGATAGAGGTTCAGAAGGCTCTCACAATAAATCATGATTTCCAGTCATTATGGCTCATTTCTGAACCATATTCAGTTCATTTTATTCAGATTTTGTCAGTAAAACCAGACACAACACTCCAGGGTGCTGCATTGGGTAGCCATGCTGAGAGCCCCATTTTACACAGAGCCCTGCTTCTTGACACTTTAACAGTTCTGGCACTACTGAAACTGTTTCCTGAACCATCTTATAGGTTGTGTTGGCTCTTCAGGTGGAGTTCAGCACTTGGCAGCCCCATAATTAGCATTTTCTTTTGGTTATTCCCAAGTTTAGTGTAGCTTTGGCAGGAGGGCAGAGAGGGCTCCATGCAGGTGTCTGTACGCTTGGTCAGTGCCTCAAGAAATTGCTGTGCCTCAAGAAATGCATCATGAGCACTGTAAAGAAGCTCCTCTATGCAAATCTGTTCTGGAACTGATTTTGCTGTGCATCACAAGACTTACTGAAGATGATCAATGTCACATTAAGTGTTGGAGGAGACTACAACAATTATTTCTTTATTTCATGTGTCAGTCTCTTATTGTTCCTTGTTCTAGGCCGTCTTATTTTAAATCTGTACATTTTCAAAATGGTTTCACTGTTGTGTCACTAAAGATTCAGCTTTCTTAGTGAAACATCAAAGAATCAGTTTTTGACTGACTTTCTGTCTTGGCAGACGAAGTGTTTACCTTTCAGCTTCTTCTCTGTATAAAAAATCTACTTCATTTTCCCTTTGTTAGGATTAAAAAGAGTACAGTTTGGTAGGGCCTACTGTGCAGTAAATTAATTTCAAGTCTGAAACTGGTAACACTTTCAACAGGAAAGAAATTTTAAGAGATACACATCTGGGTATGCACCTTTTTTTTTTTTTTTAATGAGAATTAAGGCAGGCATGAATTGGCCTCAGCATTACATGTTTATTTCTGTTGTAGTTTCAATAGGAATTTTATGTAAAATAAACTTTGTGTACACCCAGAAATGCACACACATGGCATGTAATTTTATGGATACTTACAAGAAGTCCTATTTAAGTTTAAAAGTGTTTAGTGTAAAAGCCAGAAATGCATTTCTTCAGTGATGGGTAGATCTAACTTGAAATGTGATTTGCTGCTTTTCCTATTTGGGTTAGTTTAAGACTCCTGTGCTAGCTATTGAAAAAAAAAATAGCTTCAGAATAAATTTAATTCAGCTGATTGAATAATCTCATCTTTTTGTTTATCCATGGAAGAGTTACCACTTTTTGTAGCATTGAATTTAAGGTGAGGTTTGCATATTGGCGAGGTGATTCCACCATAGTGATCTGTGCTGGAGAAGTTTTGCTCAAATCCTCAGCAACCCTCCATTAACACCCACAGGCACTTTCATTTTTCTTCCAAACAAAACAGAGGAAGTGTGTGTGGGAAATTGGAGAAGTAATTAAAATGCCAAGACATAGGAAGCAATTGGCCTCAGCATCATCAAAGCTTTACTTTATAGAATTTTCCAATTTAAAGCTGGCACTTGCAAAGGTGTAACACCAAGGTAATTAAACTTGTTTTGTAGTTTGGTCACTTTGCCTGTTATCCTGCTTATTTGGGTGGTATTTTATTAATGATCTCTCAAGGGAAAACTACAGTAGCTGGCAAATTAATGAAATATTAATAACAACGAAAGTGATGTGTATGTGACTGCACTCTGGAGAAGCCTGACCTGAATGTGCTCTGCACTCCCTGAGCAGGAAAGTCAGCACAGAGCCTGCCGTGAGCCCGGTGTCCCCAGGGACACTTCTGGGTGAGCAGGTGGGAATCCACTGTAAATCAGAGTCAGGAGTGGGCAGTGGAGCAACATCCACAAACCTGCTGAGCTGAAAAGGCTAAAAATGAGCTAAAAGAGCACGCCTAAAAAGATTTGGCATAAGTGAACAAAATCTCTGTGGCAGTCCGGAGGCAAAGAAACAGGACACAACTGTAAACGTGATTCCAAGAGAATGTGGCAGAGAAGAGAAAGTGACAAGAGAAGCCCATCTTGGTCCTGGGACAACAAAAGCTTCCCAGTGCAGCAGATACCCCTGCAAGCACCTTCCCTGATTTTTTAAAAATCCATCCCCTGTTGCTGTGCAGGGGAAGAGTTGCTGTATGTGAATAAATGACACAGACTCCATCTTCTTCATGGTGGAAAAAGCCCATTCTTTATTGACATAACTCCTTTTTATACAGTTTTATAGACCTGTGGGTGACTCCAATAGAGTTTTCTTGCACATTACTTTATTGGTTAGTAACAAGTTGTTACCCTGTATTGACTGTGTATATGTGCAGGAAAGGTTGTGTGTGAGAGATAGAGAGATAGTTTTCATTTTTCTATCTAAGGGTGTAAAAACAGTTCATACAAGTGCTAGTTGGTTTTTCACCCAGGAATAGATTGTTATGTTAACGAACTGCTTTCATTAGGATTGCTTTCACATGGGAACTTGCAAAGGGCTAGCCTGACAAGGCCAGCCATTGATTTTGGGAAAGTAGGCTTGACTTTAAGAGGCCTTTCTTTATAATTTTTCTACCTTACTGCAGCATTGCTGTTCTGCATTAACTGCCAGATCTCCTTTCTCTGGTGTATTTATCACAGGACATCTTTGACTTCGGCCGCTTCTGGTAAATTGAGGTGAAAGCTGTTCTTGGAGTTCTTTTCCATTGCAAACCTTAGTTTGTTTGCCCTGGTCATGAGAAACATATGTAAAGAAACTGCAGCTTTCCTGGAGCAGGCTTGAGGCAGAGCTGTAATACAGTAACAGTTAAAATAGCTCCAACAGGGTTTGTGAAACTTGCTAGTTAAAATTTTTGCAAGGCCTCTGGTAAAACAAGAGCTTTTTGGAGTCGTTCAACCTTATTAGCTCTGCAACTGTTTGTGTACCTCCATGTACTTAAAACACCAACTGTTTAAAAATAACAGCATTGGGAGGATGGCCCAGATTTTTGAAGAATAACAAGTCATTTCAAATTCCTCTGAACCCTTCTCCTCTTTCCCTGAGTGTGCAGCATTTCCTTAGTTTAGAAGCTTTTTGATCATTTCAGAAATTAACATTGCAGCGGGTTCTGAAGGGATGTGCTCATCAAGGAAACCAATTCAGATAACAAAAAGGCACAATTGTTCGTTGTCTCTCTCATTATGGGAAAAAAAAAAAAAGACCCTGCAGGCTGATCAGAGTCCTCCATACCTGCTGGCTCCCAGATACTGCCTTCAGTCCCCTTCCCTGATGGAAAAACTTCACTTCCAGCTGGCCAGATTACCTGTAGGTGATGATCTGAGGAAGGGGGATCAGAGAGGGAATGAATGTGCATGTTCTGGAGGGGTTTTCCCTGATAGATGGTTAGATTAATAAGGAAGTAAAAGGGGTCGTGCAGCCTAATAGGTTGGGAGATCTTGGGCCCACACCTTACTTATGGCATGGGTGAGTTATCGCTACTGCTTTTACCTTGTTTCTCCATCTGTAAAGCAGACCAGCAGTAATCATTTAGGATTTCCATTTTCTTTTTCAGTGGTGGTACTCCTCTTTGGATTTCCCTTTTCTTGTCCTTGTGCCCACACATGTTTGGAATCAAAGGCTGTCCCTCCCCTTGGGGTTCCTGTGGTGGCTGAAGCCTTGGGTTGCTCTGTAACCAGAAACAGCCTCAAGGTTGAGTGGTTGGGTTTTTCCCAGTTCTGAATATGAAGCCACAAGACAAAAGACATTTTAGCAAGGGATATATTTGTTCAGGTACTTATGCACACACCCCAGCGGTACAGGGAGTGAAGCTGCAGAAAAATATGCTGTTGCCAGTACGGCCTCTTCACTTGTCTTACACCCAAGTGCACACAGCAGAGTTAGTGACTGCTGATGTGGAAATGTTCTTTCAAACCAGGCATTCATAATTAAACTGAGATCAAATACTCAGCCTTCATTCTGGTGCTAATGATGTGCAATATCTTCCTTTTCTTGTATTATTTTTTCATGTTTGTCTGTGTGTGTGTGTGTGTGTATTTTTGCAGCAAGTTGGAAACTATATTTTTAGTCAAGAGGACTAATTAATAATTCATTCATGAATAATGATGAAAGTAGCTGATTAAAATGTATGTATAGCTTCAAAAGGAATAATCTTCAGAAGTTATAAGTGTTTATAAAGTCCATCTCACCCCCAGTCTTCTCTTCCCAGCCTCTCTGCAACAGCTGTTGCTATTCCCATTCACAGGTATCAGGCAGTAATTATACCAGGGAATGTGATCCAGAGTAATAAAGTTGCAGTTACAAGAGGTGGAATATGAGAGAAATCAGCTGCAAACCTTCCTTTAGCCATGTGTCTTTTGGTTCAGGGGCACAGTATTGGATGGTGTTCTACCTACTAGTTCTCAGTGTCTGTATTTCTCCCCTTTACTCTTTCTTTGGAAGGCAAAGAAACAAAACCCTGAAAATATAACACAAGGAGAAAAACTAAAAAGAGAAGAGAGATCAAAGTCTTTAATGAACGTAGTGTGTGTAAAACCACCTGCAGGGGCAGATTTGTCATGGTATATTTTTGCAAAAATCATTAACTTGTCATGGCAAAATGGAAAAACTAATAAAACAGCAGTAAAAACAAGTTAAATTCTGAGCCTGGAGAATCAGCTTGTCTAGAAAAAATAACACTTTTTTTAGGGGTCAGCTCTTACTTTCTCCAGTCCTGTGTGACCATGGCCCTTTCCGTTTTAGCTTAGCCCTTTTCCAGACCTCAACATTTCTGTAGTGTTTTGTATTTGACATGTTAAAGAACACTCATTATTACCCTTTCCCCTCTAGATGATCCTTTTTTTTTCTCCATCCTGGTGGTTGTACATAAAATTATAGGTTATTCCACTGTCCTAGTCCTTTTAGCTACTCTCAGCTTATATCCTCAGCTCAAAAGTACTTGAAAAAGTTCCAACAAGTTTTTAGGCAGAAGAGCACTTACTGAGGCCTCTCCTGTTGTATCATGTCTCTGTGAGCTGTGAGTCCTTATTTTTTGTTAGTGTGGATAAAGTTATTACTCCTTGTGAAACAAAGTCACATTACATGCACAGTTGGCAGTGTTCAACTCCTAATAATTCATCTGTGTTTGCATTCTGAACTAAATGACCTGAAAAATTGTGGGTTAAAATGGAAAGGAGAAGGAGGAGAGGGTAGGCACATTAGAAAGAAGAGAGGTTCAAGAATGCATCCAAAACTGAAAAATCTTAATTTTCCAGACCATCTGAAACAGGACTGTCATTGAAATTGTAGGACTAGATGTTCATCTGGTGTAAATAGACATGGTTCACTGGTTATAAGGGAGCTATGTAAATATCTATCTGTTAAGGATACAGGTCACAATTTTTTTAAAGGCATTTCGAAATCAAAGGAAATGTAAGAGAGCTGTTTATTTCTAGAAGCTGTGCCAGTTTCACCCCACATGAGCAGGAGCAGGACATCAGTGCTGATGCCTCACACCTTTACAGCCCCTGATGCCTTATGAAGGCAGACCTAGGACAGAGGCTAGACAGCGATCAAGAATAAATTAAGGATTTATTAAATGCCTCAATGGCTCCACCTTGGGCAGCACAAGAGCCCAGCCAGGGCTACACCCGAGATGAACCAAAAGGGTCACAAAATGGACAACTGGTCACGGGGTCTCTCACTTTTTTAAGTTCTGGTCCATTTGCATATTGGAGTTCATTGTCCAATTACAACTCCAGCCCATGAAGTCCCATCCTTTTTATTTTTCTCTCTTCAGTCCACTGTTGTTTATGCTCTTGGGCCTGAAATTTGTCCTTGGTCCTTTGTCCTTGGTCCCCAGCTAGAGAAGGAATTGTTTTGTCTCCCTACTCTGTGCAGAGAGCTCACCATCCCCTAATATGATGCTCAAAAGTAAACACTAAAGCAGCACAGAATCTGAAAAATATAAAAGCTAAAACCTAAAGCATCACCCCATTCAGCCAAACCTCGCCATCAGGATTTGCTCCTGCAGGAAGGTCCCTGCTGGCATCACTCATGCTCAGGCTGCTGCCACAAACAACACCTTTGGTGGCTTGGACAAGTCACCGTGGAGGCAGGGGTGGCATCTTCTGCTTCTCAGCTTGGGTCTCATGCACGCCATCCTGCCTGGGACTCATTTCTTCCTGGAGCTCATTAAAAAACATGTGGGAAAAGTGGCAGTGAATAAGTAGCACTACAGGCATTTAGCTGGAGTAGTGAAGCATTACAAGTTAGAGTTGCTCTTGTTTATTAACTGGCTTTTTTTTCTCCCTTTTTGAAATATAACAATTTCTGTTGGTGAGAGAGTGGCAAGTAGGTAGTATGATATAATGACAGAGCTGCTAACGAGCTCAGGAGCCCACAGACATTAACACACACAAAATCTATTGGCCCTCTTCAGAAACAAAATGTTCTTTGGGTTTGGTTTTTTTTCTGCTAATTTATGCTCCAGGGGTGAAGCTCCCAAATGCACTCTTGTGTTAGTTCCACATCCATTGAAATTCCATTGCAAAACTTCCCTTTGGTGCTGAAGGATTAAATGATGCCTCTGCATTTCTGGTTTTAGCTCCTCTGGTGCCATGACATCTATCCTGCGCATTGCACTCCGTGTGTGATGTGACAGGGTGAATGTCTTTTGAAAATATATTGTGGTTTTCATCTACCAGAGCCCTGAAGTGCATCAAGAAAGCTTTTTGAAGAGCTCAGGAGCAACAGAAATATGTTTGTTGTGCTTATGGGTTTTGTTAATCCATGTAAAGCATTTTTCTTTGAACCACTTTTCCTTGGAGGTTCCACTGAGCCATGCTGGCTGCCCTGGGAACACAGAGACAGGGCGGACTCTTCTTCAAGATGAGGAGTCTTGCAGAGAGACCTGAGCTACCAGGGACCAAAAAGCTACTTTAGGACACGGGTGGTGATACTCACATGCATGCATAGATTTTGAAATGCTAAGGTGAGATTACTGTGGAAGATGCCCTTTAGCACTACGGGTGGGAATGAATTTGGCTGTTTTGATTCTGTACCCCAGAATTCCAAAGCAGACTGTTATCTGATGGGAGCAGCACTTTACTAAAAGTAGAGGACTAACGTTTGACATCCATGGTGGCCACTGTTTTTCTACTGCTGGTTTGACCATTTTTTATTTTCTTCTTTGACTATCAGGCCTGACTTCAATCCTCAAAAGCGTTCTGCCCATCTCCTACTCCTCAAACTAATTAATCTTAGCCTCTGCCAGTTTTTCAGTAAAGATAGTGCTGGTTCTGTTTCCAGCTCTGCTCTCTTTTGGCTTTAGCACCTTTAGGCACATTTATTTTCATCTCTTCTTATCTCTCTGATGCAACAGTCCTTGTTGTTGCAATAGTCCAGGGGTCAGAGGTGGTTTTGATCTGTCATTCCAACATCTTTCTTAGTTAAAACCATGACCTGCAATATATTGCAGTTACTCTTTCTGTGAGAAATAAAGCTTTTGGGGGTGTACCAAAAGAAGGCCTGCCCTTATGGTTTAGAGTGTTTAAAGCAAAACTCAAGCATTCTTTGTATCAAATCAGCTCTTGTAGTTTTCCTTCGATCACACTGCCAGATTTTACTTTTATTACCTCGAAGCAATTTTTTCCTCCCTTCTTAACTTATCCACCCTTTTTATTTTCAAATCTTTGCTTATGTCCAAGCTTCTGCTTAAACCTCCTTCTAATTGGTAGTGATCCATAGGTGGCCATAATCTGGAAAATGCTCCTATTGCTTTGCATTCTTTTAATGATTAATATTTCAGTTGCTAATATTCAATAGCATCTCATTATGCAAAGTTTATGTCATCCTGAAGAGCCAGAGCTTTATCAGGGTCCAAAGCACCAGAGTTTTCTTCTGAGAAGATAAAAATTTGTGGTATTTACTGTCAATAAACTTGTAAGATAAAATTGTATCAGCAAGGGGGCAGAAAAGCAGAAAATTGCAGATATGTGAAGAGCTTACAGAATAAAGAATTATTTAATTATTTTTCTAAGATGGGTAGGACAGTGTAAAATCCACAGTTAACAGTAATTGGGGTGGCTCATTCCACATTTACTTTCTCAACACTTAAAAAGAATAATATTTTTTAAATTGAAAGCAGGACGCAAACTGGTTCCATTGGTTTCATGTAGAAGAGAGAAAACAAATGTGATGAGCTCAGCTGTTTCTCCTGCTTAATTCCTGCACTCAAGATTTAATGGACGCGATAGAAAAAGTTCTTCACAGAAAGGGTGGTGGGGCATTGGAATTGGCTGCCAGGGAGGTGGTGGAGTCACTGTTCCTGGAGATGTTTAAGGACAGCCTGAATGTGGCATTTAGTGCCATGGTCTGGTTGAGAAGTTGGTGTTGGAGCATAGGTTGGACATGATGACCTCAAAGGTCTTTTCCAACCCAGTTGATTCTTTGATTCTGTGATTCAGGCCTCACTGGGACTCTGAATCAGAACATTGCCTGGTGACTCTAAAGCAATAAGCACCCAGCCCAGGAGGTAATTTGGGTAGTGAGGAAAAAAGCGTGATACTCATCAAGTGACAAAGATGCTGGGAAAAGAAAGTCACAATGCTTTTGTCCACAGCAATAAATCTCCCAGCTCAGGATCCTTATTATCTGCAAAGGCTGCTGGTGACAGGGTTGTGATGCCCAGCACCAGTTGGCCTGTGGCTCCACATTAGCTGCAATAGGGATCCTAATTGTTTTTTGACAAATCCTTAGGAAGGCTGCCAGAAGTCTTCTGGCACACACTAACAACTGGTTTATGGTTCTGCACAAACGTACAAACTCCTGATAGAGGTTAAATGTACTGCATTAGCAATTGTCTTCTATTTGATTATGTCATAGGAAGAGAGATGTGATGATACAGTGATTCGCTCGGGAGCAGTTTGAAAATATTGCAAACTTGACAGATGGCAAAAAGATAGCTTAGCAATGTTGTATTATTCCTATAGCGTTTTAGTTTCTAACACCTGTGCTCGTTCCATGTTAAAACAAAAGCACTAGACCAGCACTTGGCATGGCTCTTTGTTGCAGATTTATCAAAGACATGGTTTCTCAGCTGGGAAGGCCTTACCTTCATTTCTGTACTAGAAATCGTGATGTCTTTCCGTAACAAACCAGGAGTGCAAGCAGGACATTCAGCTCCACTGAGTTCAAAGTGCCAGAGGAACCCAAGTGCTGCTTGGTTTCTTTGTACTCCACAGAGGAGCTGAAATGAAAATGCGGGCGGTGGCGCACAAAGCCAGTTTGTCTTGTAGCCCCTGTTCAGAACAGGCCTTCCTGCCCCTTTTGATGTGCAAGGCTTTGACGATGTGCCAGGGGAACAGGTAGTCACAAAACCACGTGCTTTCATGCAGGATCCCTCCACAGAAGAGTACTAAATGTGCAAGTCTCATTACAAACAGCCTTAAGGTAAAGAAATAAGGAATGGTGAGATTCCAAACTGGCCCCAGTACAACCGGGACAGAAGAGAGGCTGGGGCACTGGTCTCAGCAGGTTGGCTGGTGGTCCTGGTCCAAGCAGGAGGCAGTTCAGGGCAACGTAGTCCTTTGGATGAGAGTCAGCTGCCATGGGCTCACTCTTGGTCTCTTCTACCCATGTGGCTCAGCCTGGTGCCCAAAGCAAGGAGGGGAAGAGGCAGGGTTAAAACTATCTCCACACTTTTGTTCAAGGCTTTCTCTCTTTCTGGGACCCATTTTCTCCTTGCCCAATACAGCTATGAACATCACAGGCAGAACAGGGGCCTGAGAGAGCATGGTCCAGCCCCCACAACTGCCTGTGAGCCTTCAAACTCTTCATTCTTGTGTGTGGAACTGGACAAAACTCTTGGCAGATTGCCATTTCTAAAGCTACCGATGTCCATAACCTGTGTCACCACACCTACTATGTCACATTGTGAGATGTGTCATTCATCTTTTTCTTGGTATTTGCACTTAGTCTTGGTTTTGCCAAAAGAAATATTTTCTTTTCTCCCACCTGCAGAGGTTTTTGTATTCTTTCCCTCCCTTTTTAAATTCTTTCCACTTTCCATTGTATGAGGCAATGTTTGTAGTCTTTTCATTCTAAAAAATAAGTAAAAAAAAAAAAAGAAATAAAAACCAAAACATGTTTTGAGGAAATTTGTGTTATTCTTCAGGGCAAGTATATTTTATCCATTAAGGAAGAGATTAATTTTCGCACTGTGACTTGCAAGCTTCTGTGGGATGATGGAACAAGCAGTTTCAGATATGGTAAAATCATCCATGTGGAAAACCAAACTGTTAAACATTCCAGACAAGATAGCTTTTCAAACCCTGGCACGGAGACCAGTAAATATCCAGTAATTCCATGACCACCAGTTGTTTGATTGAAGGCAAAGATAATCAACCTGTTGCCTTAAAGGGCCATTGTGTCACACAGGTGTCTGATTAAGATATTCTCTATTATTTGAACTGCAACTGCTTACCAAGGGACTGAAATAAATCAGTACTGTTGGGAATTTCTGAAGCTGCTGGGCTGATATCTTGGAATCACAGAGGAGCTGAAGCTGCTCTAACCCCAAATCCAGTGAGCCAAAGCATGGTCAGGGCACAGGGAGCTGCTGGGAAGTGCCAGGCACTGCAGGGTGCTGGGTGAGGGTCCCCCACAGTTCCAGCAGCAAGACAGGACAGCCTCTGTTCTATCTTCATCCCAGTTCCTCAAAGCTCCCAATGAAAGATGTCTCAACTGAGTCTTGTGGGAAGTGGTGGAGGGAAAGGGTTTGTGGTGGCTATGCCCATTGTTCATTCAAGTGCTTGTTGGGGAGGAAGATTCAGGGCCCTGGAGGGAAAGGTGATGTGAATTCAGTGTTGTGTTGACAGTCAGACAACCCCTGTGAGCTGTGGTGGGAAGATGGAAGGGGTCTGCTCTAGGGTGTGTTTGATGGGCTCTGGGGAAAATGGAGCTTTCCAGCTTTTTTGTTCTTGTGCATTTGTCTTATCTTCTGAAAGGCTGTGGTGACAGGAAGTGGGAGGTGATAAGTCTGAAGGTGTTTTGAGTAATGACGGGGTGTTACATGGTTTTTCAGAGAAGAATGGCTCCATCTCATTTTCTGCCTGGTGTTTCAGTGAAGGAGTGCTGGAGGATTAATCAGACGTGACTCCTCTGGAGGAGATGTGCTTACGCTGCTAACTGCAGGGTGGCTGGAGTTATGTCTGCAGCCTTTGGCAGGTCTGTGTGAGTTTGCTCTGCTCATGCCCACAGCTGAGGCTGAGGTGTCTCTGTTCAGTAACACCCTGTGTCAGAATGCATTAGCCCAGGTCTAGCACTTGCTGAAGCACACACAGAGCTCTTGGGGCACTCGGAGCTCTGCTTGCGGATGAAGCTTGCTCACCTGTATGAGAGTAGTATCTGTGTAGAAAGGTACCTAACTAGCTCCAAGTGAGCCAGCTCAGCCACCAAGCGCAGTCCAGCTGTGCAGCACAGTAAATTGCCCCACTTGGAATGCCTGTGTGTGTGTGACAGCCCACAACATCCACAAGCTGGTCCCTTTTCCTTTGGCCACCCTCAGCCCTCAGGAGAAGTGGGGCTTTCTGTGCTTCAGGACCAAGGAATCGTTTCTGATGTTGTGTGACAGAGCAAAAGCTGTGGTCTGCACATCCCTGCTCTCTGCAGATGCCTGAGATGGGTATCTGGGGACGGGGGTTCAGCTGTGTTTTGCTGGGTGTGTTTGAGAGGCTCCATGGGTCATGGGTTAGGGCCTCACGTCGTGCATTCAAAGGCTGTGGCTCTGGCTGTTGTGTCCCCACACCTGGTGGTGGTGTCCCCAGTCTGTCCCACTCCCCTTTGTGTTTCCATGCCTTTATTTCACCTGCCTTGTCCATCCTCTGTACCACCTGCCCAGAGCAGAGGCAGTCATGCATACTCTGTGTGCAGGAATTCTTTATGGAATGCAGAGGAGGTGGTTTTATGCTATCATTTATAATAAACAACATCACAAGATAGCAACAAATTGATTTTCTAATAATTTCATCTTCTTCCCCTACTATTACATGGGATTATTCTGTCTGTTAACCTTTCAAGCTATGGTGCTAATTTGCTTTATTGCTTAAAACTCAATGTGAATTCCCCTCAGGCTGTTCCAGAAATTGCTTGCTTTGTTATCAAAGGATCAACAATTCACTGAAGACATCTGCTTTTTTTTTTTTTCCCTCAAGCTATTTTAAGAAGTATATGTACAAGATGTGTACAAGGAAGAACTATTGAAATAGTTTAGAAAGTACTGCCCATCCTGTAACAAGCTGTTCATGGTGCTGTGCAACAGTTGTACCATCCCAAAATGCTCACTCATTCCTGAAATGGTGTGTTGTCCCAGGCACCCAATACAAATACTGGCACAGAGACTTAAGATTTGTATTTTATTCCCTTTTGTACTATAAACTGAGCAGGAAGGAAAAGGTGAAAAGGTGCTGAGGGAGATTTCCAGTGAGTACTGAGTTGGTTGGTGGATTTAGTGATGGCACATGTGAGCAGACAGACTAATGCTCACTGTTACTCCCCTCCTCACAGGCTTTCATCACACAGCTGAGAAGGACTAACAGCACAAGCATGAAACAAGGAATAATAAATACATTTGCAGACTGCTGGCTGGTCTGTGGAAGCCCCTGCTGCAGCCAGGAGTGTAGCAGGCACCAGTAACGTTGGTGCTTTCACCTCTGTAGTGCTCTTCCGAGCGTGAATTTGCTGCAACTCCCCATTGGCAGGAATGCATTTCCTTTAAAATCGGGCACTTCTTTCCAACATTGTGTAGCAACAGAACAGGGAAGGACATAGGAGAAAACCTAGTCTGAGCTATGTTGACTGTTTCTGTGCTCCTTTACTGCTCATCCTTTGTGACTTAAGCTTTTGCATTTGCTTGAGTTTAAGCTTTCAGAGTGCCCCTTTGACTGAAGCTGTGTTTCAGGTACAAGCTATTCTTCCTGTCTTTAGATTTTTGTTAGACATAGAGTTTTTCTGCCATGAAATCCTATCCAGGGTTCACTGAAGACATGTTGTAATTAGTTCATTTGTTTGACATGATACTTTGAAACGACCTTCCATGAGAGCAGCAGTGTGCAATTGTCACCTGCTCAGGTCTGCTTTGGTTGTGTTGCTCTTCTCTTTGTTCTCACTCATCATTATGATTTAATTGGAATTCAGCAACGATCCTGACGGAAATGAAGAGAAGGATTCAGGCAGTAGAAAGCAAGGAATGTGAAAATGAAGCATAGTATAAAGGAAGTTTTGTAAATTGGATGCCACAGAAGGTGAAATCTAAGCAAGTTGTGTTTCCTGGGAGCATCTGATTTCATTCTTCATCTGCTTACTGAACTTAACGAGTACAACTGTTATTAAAACCAAGGCTATTTTCCATGACCCATTTTGTCTGTCTAATACCTCTGAGTCATGTAAACATCTCTGCCAGGGAAATGGGGCTGTTGGAGACCAGTTTCTGAGGGCATGGAAGAATCACTTTTCCCACCTGTACTTGATGGCCAGAACAACTCATATGACTTTACTGCTACTCTCCTGCTTCTCATTCAGTGACTTTAGCTGGCAGGGAATTAAGCTAACCCTTATCTCCTGGAAAAATTTAATAAAGATTGGAAATCACTTGTGCTATACAAGTGATCCACCAACCTAATCAAAAAGCCCTAATGAGATCTTCATGTTTCTGACAGGCTGCTTTACATATGGTTTTTAAAAGTCTATAACCTTCTTCAATTAAATTCATGAGATATTTTAATTTTTTAATTAAAAAAATCACTATTTTTGCAAGGGAACTTTTAGAAGTAAGAAGTATTTTCGTGTGTCTGTAAACTAGGAATAGCCCTTTCCATGTGTAACAGTAATAACCTAGCAGCTAAAAAAGCTAAAATTTTCATCATGGGGAAAGAACTCAGGCTCTGAGCTATTTGTTTTAGCTATATGGAACCAGTTTATCAAATAATTCTTTCTATATTTAGCAGATTTTATATATGTTCTGTTTTACACTTATAAACATGCAAGAATAAATATATATATTTTTTTAATACAAATTTTTCCTGCATTTTGCTTGCACTACCACTGATCACTAATACATCTGTGTTGGAAAGGAAACATTATCCATCTTCTCCATGTATGATTTCAGCTATGAAATCAGAAAAGTGCTTTTATTACACTCAATGTAGAGCTATCTGCTTGGAGACCTAAGTTCTCCTTCTGATTCAGTGTCTTTGCAAACAAAAAGAAAACAGAAGAGAATTACAGAACAGCAGTAGTTTCTTTAACTGGAAGCAATGTACCAGTTATTCCATCTGGCTACATTGACACCTTTGTATGGTTTGTAGCTCATTTGGAAATGATAGTCACAATTCCCTTGTGCAGAATGCTCTCATCCTTCTCATCAGAAGAGCTGACAAGAAAGCCCAGATCTCACAGGGCTTCAGGGCAGCTCTGGGCTGGGCTGGCTCCTGTATGTCCCTTTTCTGCAGCCAGGAGAGAAATGTGTTGGGAACAGAGTGTCAAAGTGGCCCCTGCACCCCCCAGAAATTGTCAGTGTCGGCAAATCAAAATTTTATGTAGAATGGGGCTGATGTTGATGGATTTATTTCATTTAATGGAGGGAATTGGATCATTGACGACAAATACTTTAAACTAAGGAAATGAACATCGCCCAGAATTACCTTTATTTTCAAATATGTTGTTCTAGTAGATGGAATGGAAATGCCAATACTCTCAATTCAAGTTAACAAAACACTTGGTATCATTATCTCAAAAATAATTTTTTTTCAAAATTAACCTTCCAGTTGGCTTTAACTCCATTAATATGTACTTTTGGGAAAAATCTAAAAGCTTCAGAAATCTCTCTTCCAACATTCCCAGCTGGTGGTGTGTTGCAGAAGACAGCCCAGGAAGAGAAATGCAGTTGTCTCAGTTGGAAGAGGGTGCATGAGTGAGCCTCTGGGGAATTGAAAATCAGACACTATAGGTTTTGAAGACCCTTGAAGGACACTAAGAGCATTTAAGGATGCTGCTACCCTGTGCCTGCAAACTGGAGGGGGGAACACTGCTGGAAATGGAAGCAGTTTGGTGCTCAGACACAGCTGCTTCACACAGATCCCACTCCCTTCCATACTGCCAAGCTCTGTTGTTCCAGACACTGCATTGTGACAGCTGTCAGTCAAACTCAGCTGAGTGTCAGCTGGCAAAATGCCACTGTAAACTGCTGCCTGTAGCAGTACAGAATTGTGCCCAATTTTCATAAAATACAGCAAATTTAAAGCATCTCACAGAAAAGAAGAAATGGTGGGTGTGATGCCTTGTGAAGGCTGACCCAGAACAAAGGCTAGATGGAGCTAAAGAATAAAGTAGAGATTTATTAAAAGGCCTCAATGGATACACCCTGGGCAGTACAAGAGCCCAGCCAGGAGCAAAGACGAACCAAAATGGACACAAAATGGATGACTGGTCATGAGGTCTCTCACTTTTTTAAGTTCTGGTCCATTTGCATATTGGAGTTCATTGTCCAATTACAGTTTTAGGTTATGAAGTCCCATCCTTCTTGTTTTTCTCTCTTCAGTCCACATGGTTTATGCTCTTGGGCCTGAGATTTGGATCATTTTTCCTTGGTCCCCAGCTGGAGAAGGAATTGTTTTGTCTGCCTACTCTGAAGAGAGCTCACCATCCCTTAATATGAAGCTCAGCCCCACACACTAAAGCAGCACAGAATCTGAAAAATATAAAAGCTAAAACCTGAGGTATCATCAGGGAGGGCAGTGTATGGAGCTATGAAGGCTTGGTTAGTTATTGCCTCTGGACCACGGAGCAGCCCAGATCATCATGGACTTCTTCATGTATTTCCAGGGGGAATCCCACTCTTGCTCTACTTGATGCTGTCCAAGTCCTGGAAACAGGAGAAGTGGGGGGAGCAAAGGGTGTGTGTTACTGTCCCTTACCCCCAGAAAAGATGCATTTTCTCAAGAAGTTCTGGTTTAAATGGGCTGGCATTCTCCCAGGAAACATCCGTTGGGTTCAAAAATTTCCAGAGATCTCTGGTGCAAAATAAGGCTATTACATTTCAGAACTCCTTTGAAACTGCAAGATGGGGGGAAACACTCACACAGAGGTGCAGGCAGACACATGGATTTGCTTTGGAAAGGGAATTCAAAAAGGAACTCACTTGACAACTACTTATTAGAGCCAAAACTGCAGAATCTTCAATTCTGAAATTAGCCTCCCTGTTCCAGTAGAAATGTCTTTGCTCCCTGTCTTATTTGTCCTTCCTTATGTCTCCACAGAAGTGGTCATGTGCAGGAATTTCTAACCAGCTATCTCCCACCATGTTTTGTGTATGTTTTGGGCAAAGAGGACTTTAGCCTAGGGATCAGATGATTTACAGAGTGGAAAAATACTGCTTTATAATAAAAGGAGGATATTGAATAAACCCCAGATTTAATACCCAACCTAACAGAACACCCTGATGAATGTAATTGCATTTTAAGCATTCTGATTGAATTTTTGATCCATATTGCATTTGTTTTCCTTGTGAATCTTTTATGGAGGAAAAAAAGTGTCTGGAGATTAAAGGATTACCGAGTTCTTAAGAAGCCAAGGCAGCTGCTAAAGCATCTGAATATTCTTGCCGAAATTTGGTGGGAAAGCTATATTAATACTTTCTATTCTAGCAAGCCCAAATAGCCCAGGGGAAAGGGGGACGAGTGAGAAAAGCTGTAAGGGACAATTGCTTCTACAGGTGAACAAACTGCAGGGTATTAGCAAGAGCTGGAACAAAACAGTGCTGTAATTGAAATAAGAACTCATCTGAAATGATTATGGGGGAGGATGAGGCTTTTCTTTTTTTCTCTCTAATTTTCTGATGAGGTGGAAAGAGTGAGCAGTATGTGGTAAGCACAAGCAGTACACTCAGTTTATAAGAGTTACTCATTTCTGTTCTCTTTCAGTGGCAGGGAGTGTGGGCAAAGTGCTGCAGCCTTTAACCCCTAGAAGTAAGGTTCCTCCTGCAGGAGACATGGAGGCAACAAGAATGTTTAAAAAAGAGGTTTCAGCAGGAGATAAGGCTTCAGCAGCCACCTTGAGCACAGAGTGTAAGTGATAGGTTAACAGAGGACGTGATTAAAGTCTTTTAGGGTCAGGGTGTGTCTTCAGGCAGGCAGAGCACAAAGTGGCTTTGCTTTATATATATACACACAGCTATGGGGAGCTGTGAAACTCTGGCTATGCAGAACACCCCTAATTATTAGGGCCAAATGGCCACTGCATGTGCATGTAAAATGAAGCAAATATGCTACGTTGATTTGGCTGCACACAGGAGCAAAGTCATCATCTCCCAAGGACATATGTACCCTACCAAGTACTGTGAGATCCAGGGAGGACTTCCAGGCTTTACTGGGCTCTCCCAAATCTATGGTGTGTTTTAGCAAATGCTGGCTTCCTCTTGAAAGCTGCTTCCAGCTGAACAAAACCTCAAAGCAAATCTTAAGAAGCCTGATCTGGGCACATGATAAGCAAAAGGCAAACTCAGCAGTGATGATGGGGAATGACTTTTGGCTGGTGGTTTTTGATCTGTGAGAGCAAGAGATCACCACGTCTGTTGCAGCTGAATTTGTTAACAAACTAAAGTGTCATAGTTGCTCTGAAATGATACAAGCAGTATTATTTTTAGTGTTCCAAAACTGTAGGTTTCATGTTTTATTGGTAGCACCACTTTAAAATATGCTTAGCATAATTTCTGTGCCAGTCAAAGCTTCACAAAACATTGAAAGTGAGGCCAGAACTAAGGAGCTGAACAACAAAAGGAGTATTGGAAAAAAATGCCTAGGGAAAGAACTTTTTAATTTCTTCTGTCTAGTTCTTTCGATTAAACACACAACTTGGGGCTGGGGGGAGGGTTTTTCTCCAAGTCTGGAGTAGGTGGATGAGGTTTGCAGATATTTCTAAATGCCAGACTTTCCAAATCAATTGGAGGTGGGTAAATTCCTTGAGAACATTGTAAAGTGACAAGTGGTTTTGTTCAGGACAAAGAAACCCCTTAGGCATGAGGACAGGGGTAAAAATCTGCATTAGACCTTGAGAGCAGTGAAACATTTCAAGAGGAAAACTGATGCCTTGGTGAACCTCTGGCTTGGTTTAAAGCCAACCTGAAGTAAAGCATTTTGAGTCTTCTTCACAGTTCACGTTGGGCAAAACCTGTAACCAGAGCTGCAGCTTCATGTCTGCTCCACCTTTTTTTTTTCCTTAAAAATTCTGTGAGGTGTTTATTGAAATTTGGGCTGCATAGTGTATAGTGGAGATATCTGAAGTTGTTCCATATACACTTGCCTTTGGGCAAATTTTATAAATATAATAAATTTTAATAAATATAAATCTAATAAATTATAACAAATTTTATATTCCCAGGCACATTGTTTAGGCTTGTTTGTCATTTTCTGGCAGCAGAAACATAGACATGCCCTGAAAAAAGGAGCAGCCTGCTTTGGTTATAACTGGAATCTGAAAATCTCAAATCATGTGGCACTCTTGGTTTTGGTTAGCCTTCCAAGCCAAGTGCAGGAATTTAAAAAGTCTTTCTGTGTGTGCTGGGAATGTGTTTCAGGTGTGGTTATGCCTACCCAAATCACTTGGGTTTGATAGAGTGCATTGGCACTTGGATTTTGTTCTTTTATCTATATACAGCTGAGAGTGCTGGGTGCCTTTAAAACTCCTCACAGCAAACCCTGCACCAAATGGCAGGAGTAAAAGGCCTGGCTGTTGTGCCAGTCTCACCCACAGCTGATGGCCTAAGAGCTGCCACCTCCTAATCCCATTTCTGCCATCTCAGCTATCTTGGTTCCCATTGGATGTGCGGATGATCCAGTTCCAGCAGCACTCTGGGAGCATTTATGGTCTTCTTTTTTGAGGTTGTTGATGGACGGAAGCAATCAGCTCTGAAAACTTTGGCTGTCACATGTAAAGGACAACAACTGAGTGGGAAAAATGTCATTCCATCCATTCCAGGGCCAGTGGGAACACCTGGATAAACCCTTCTAGCCTCCTGCACGAGTCTTTCCTATGGCCAAATGGGGAAAGGTTTTAAAAGAAGGGGGAAAAGAAGATAGAAAAAAGTGGTAGTTTCTTTCATTACTTTTTCCCTCTCCATTATACATTCTTCCAACAGAAAGGTGAAGCTGTCTTGTTTTTACTGACCTGTCTGCAAAGATAAGGCAGTGTGGAGTCAACGCTCTACAAGTCATTGGGAATGCATTTGAGAATAGCCACAGTCCTCTGCTGGCTCTAGTAATTCCTAGTTGAATTTGCTTGTGTCACTCTTTGCTTTGCTTATGATTATAATGCTTATGGAAATGGAGCTTAGCATCTCTTTTTTTTTTTGTTGGAAGAAAAAGATCCTTAAGCCCCATGTATTGAAATGAACTCATGTAATTCATAGGAGCTAAAGGATGAAATAATACAGGATCATAGTTATTTTTGCCCAGGAAAAAAATTACATTAATCCTGCCATCCCTTCACTGCTAGCAGGAGTCACAAAAGGAAATCTCCTGAGTTCTTTGGCAGTAAATCTGTAGCGACCTTTTTGTGCTTCCCTGACCTCTGCTCTGTTGTGATAGGAAGGATAGGGCAGGAATGGGAGATGATTGAAGGTGTTGTCCCACACTGGGCAGTTAGAATTAGTGAACCAAGCTGTCTCTGTCACGCTCAGAGCAAAGCCAGCTTAGAGATTCCCCTTCTAAGGGCTGGAGCTGCTCCTTGACTTCACTCTGCAGCAGTGGCATGGAGGAAACAAAACCAGCTCATGGCCTAATTTTGATGGATCAGACTTGTTTGCTTTTGAAATAACCAATTCCTCCAGCACCAGTCATAAGCAATTTACAACATCTAGTGATCAAATTAACTGTTTTGCCATTCAAAATAATGCTGCTGATCCTACTGGAGATATTAGTGCTGGGTGAAATAATCATTAGTAGGTTCAGAATGCACAGTGTGACATCTTATTAAAAGCCAAGATCTGCCCAGGATAATGTTCTAATGTTAAACTTTTTCTAAATATAATTAGATGTTTGTGTTAAACCAAGAAGTAAACCTGATGTATAATTTGGGGTCACAGATCACTGAAATCAGTAAATGCACTTTATTAATTTCATATGGAAACTTAGAGGTCAGGCAAACAGCATGGAAAGGGTGCCCAAATAATGCAGTTTTAAACATCTGTGATATATATTCAAGTCCAAGTTTGCTGTAAGTGAACTGTGGAGTGGGGTCTCAAAATGCTTGTGAAAGCTCTCCCCCTTCCTTGTTGCCTGGACCATGTGATTTTACACAAGTATAAAATGGGGGGCTGGTCAGTGAAGCTGAGGCAGCAGTGGTAGGGCTCAAGTGATGATGCTCAGCTTTTGGATTAAAGGAAAGAGAAGGCTTTTTGGTACAGAAGGAACAGAACAACGAATATCTCAAAGGCTCAAAAACCAGGCGAGAAACTGAACCTATCTTCAGTGAAAAGACAAAAAGGAACAAAGCCAAACCCTTCAAATTTTTGAACCATTCATGGGAGTTTGGGGGCCTTTTACACCGAAGAGTTAAGCTTGGCCTTGCTAACCCTGTTAATGGATGTTGTTGCTCCCTGGGCTTATCTTGTTCAGCAGGAAGGGAGGAAGTGAAGCAGGCCAGAAGAGCAGCTCTGTAGGAAAAGAGATGGAAGCCACGGCCTCTCTAGGAAGGGAGGAGGTAGCAGTGCCTATCAGTTCTCTGCAGATTTGAGCCTACCCTCAAATGTAGTCTGAATTTCTCAAAATGTCAGCTTTGCAAAACAACTTCCCTCCAACTTTCCTATTCCTCAGCTGTGGCAGGCAGTGCAGCATTTGTCCTTTTCACGTCTTTTTGCAGCACAAGTTATAATACAGTTAGGGTGAAAAGAAGGAAAAGCATTTAATTACTGGGAAATAATGAATGTCCAGGAATCAGAATATTTTAAGAGTCCCAGTCACTGTTTACAGGAAACCGGTTCTCTTCTAATGCTTGTGCTGCTTCTCATAGATACGATTAATCAGACATCTTATGTTCAGGTTCCTTTTGCCTTAATGTAAAATGGGCTTGTAAGAGCTCCACAAGTAGTATATTTTAGTCCTAGATGTAATTCAGTTTGCAGGAAAGATAAAATGCTGCTACAGGGAGAGGAGTTCTTGGAGCTGAGCCCACCGTTTTTTGAGGATATAGCCTTGATTCTTGAAAAAGGTTCATTGCAAACTATTGAAAAGCAAATACTTGTGAGTAAAAAATTCTGTGTGATTTGATTTAATTACTCTCCCTCAATCTTATTGTGATATTGTTTGATAATGTTTGCTGTGGCCCCACATATCCTAAGGTTGCTTGTTCAAAGGCACAATTGCCAAAGTGTGATCTTCAAATTCTTAGACCTGGATTATCATCTGTTCATCATTCAGGACAGCAGGTTGTAGGATATTTCCTGTCTTGTTTAAGCTTATAAATAACAGTTATTCTCTTCAGAAACATTCAGCAAACCTCTGCTGTCATGAAACAGAAAATATGTCTTTTCAAATAGCTTAACACAATGACCTACTTTGGGCTTCTGTTTTCATAAGGTACTTTAATTTCTGGAGGTCAGATCTGACATTCCTCAAAGTAGTTTGTGTTTCCAAGAGCAGAGGCTATTTTCCCCACTAGAAATAGACCCCTTCTTAGCATGTCAACTTACTCCCTTCTGGTACTATTTATTGCTCCTGAAAAATCTTGGCCCAATGACATAAATAAGAATTCTTTTGAAACCTTGGCTCTAATAATGGTCCCCTTCCTCCTTCTGCTCCAGCTCCATGTCTGTTCAGCATGGTCAGGGAAGGATATTATTCCCTATCTCTATGCAGGAATGACTTTTATCACCTTCCTCCTCCATCGTCTTCTCCTTAGACCAAGCAACTGTATTTCTACCTGCCTTTATAGGTCTGCTCACCTCTGATTTTTTTCTTTTTGGGTTTTTTCTCTGGCTTCCCCTTGTTTTGGAGAGCAGTACTGAAACTCAGCTGCTGACTTGCCATGGCTGAGCAGTGTGAAAGGATAATCTCAGCCACTGGAGCCTCCGTGCCCCTCTGCACACTGCAGAGGGGTGTTCACCTCTTCTTGTGACAAGGTGTCACAGCTCGTGATGATATCTTAAGGCTGAGGATCAAAATGCTTTCCTTAAGAACTCTCTCTTTCTCCTCTTTCTCCTCCAGTGTTTGTACAGTGGATTATTTCTGTTTAAGGATAGTCCTTGGCACTTGTCCCTGTGAATTTTTTTCTTTTTAGACTATTTTTTTGGATATGTCAGGACCATTGGAGTTCTAATTTTATTCTCCTGTATATTTGAGGGGGTTTTACACCTTCACATTGTCTGAAAACATATGAGCATATGTTCTTGTCTGTCCCTCAGGCAGTGGTTGTAGAGAATCAGAGTAAAGATCCTTGCAGGGCTCCATTTTGACCTCAAGACATCAAAAGCTGGTCCCTGCACACAGCTATTCAACCAGCTGCCACCCCCACCAAAGTTTTCCCAGGACTGTCTTTCCATAGTTTGCTTTTAAGAATATTAGGCAGGACAACCTGACATTCCATCTTGAGTAGAAGAATGTATATTTGCTAAAAAGATTTTTTTTTTTAAAGTGTTGGCCTTTTGCAGTGAGCCAGAGGCTCCTGATGTGAGCACCTCTGTGAAGTTCCAAGCTCTCCTGCTGGGCTGGCTGGTGGGAGGCATCAGTCCAGGCCCAGCAGCTCTTCCCACAGGCACCTGCAGAGAACAGAAATGCTTTAATCAGGGCTGGAGAAGGGAGTGAGTTGTGGATTCCAGACTGGCACTCCTGATCTCCCACAGAGCAGCTGTTCTAATTGAGGTGGCAAGTGGGGTTGGACAGACCTGCTGTTCCTCAAAAGAGGCTTGTGTTTGAGTCTGTGTGAAAAGCAGAGCTGCAGGTGTGGGGAGGGACACGTGGAGCTGGACACCAGACTTCTCCAAAGGGATTGTGCTGAGAGCCGTGAGGCACCTCTGCAGGCGTAGATCCAGGCTGCAGCACTCAGGGCAGCATAAACCCACCTCATGTTTTTTTCACGTGGTGGCTTCTTCTCCAGAGTAAATATTTGTGCCATACAGAAGGTTAAGGACCACAAAATGAAAGTCTGGCTAACCTCACAAGGCTGTAGTACCTGCCAGAAAATCAAGATGCTGGCTCTGCATTCAAAGTGGCACTTCCGGTTGTGTGAGCACAGGGAAGCATCAGGCTGCTACTGCACTTATTCCTAGTAGGAAAAATGGGCTTTTTTGGTGTGGATGGTTGTCTTGGTTTGAAAAGATAGGTGTCTGCTACGGAAGGCTCCTCTTGAAATGGGAAATGGAAAATGTAAACCCCTCCCTCCAAATTATTAAAATTTTAAAATTAAGGAGCTCTCAGGCAAAGATATGGGAATAGGAATAATAGTTTTTTTACTAGGAAAATTAAAATAAAAATGCAGTAATACAAAACAACACTGCCAGAGTCAGAACACACCCTGGTACCCTGTGGGTCAGGGAGGTGGCAGCAGTCCCATTCAGTGGTGGCTCAGCCCTCCTGCAGTGCCAGCTGTGCTTCTGCTGGAGCAGGGATCCTGGACAAGGGTGGAGTTTTCCTCTGAAGCTCCAGGGCTGCTGGAGATGGGCCTGGGCTTCCTCTGGGAATGCAGTGGAGAAGAAAGCTGCTCCTCTGGGAATGCAGTGGGCAAAGGCTGCTGTGGTGTTGCAGGTGTCAGATTGTATCCAGGTAGGAATGCTTGGCTCCTCCCCCTGGGCAGAGCATCTCCCAGTGGGATGATGGAATTTTGTCAGCCATGCAGAGACACTCACTGGCCATGAACAGAAGAGATCTCCTGGAGGGAGGATTGGTTGTGGGAGAGATAAAGAAAACTGCCCCAGCTGGTTTTAACAGCTGGCCCATTAACAGAAGATATCCCCTGGAGTTATGAGGGATGAATCATGGAAAATATAAAGAACACTGCCACAGCTGGTAATAGAATCCATACTTTTGGTTCCATCTTGCACTGCACCTCAGACAATGGTGCAATGCTAACTCTCCATCTGGGTACAACTATTAGAAGAAAATGTTTGCAGCTGAAAATATTGGATCTTTGAAATTCCTGCTTTTGCCAACTGTTTGCTTACTTTGGTGGGGAAGTTATCAGTGCTGCATTTTTTTAGAGGAACCAGGTATGTTTTTTCCTGATGAGGCTCCAGCCCTGCTGAGAGATCTGAAGCAGGCCTGTAAATTTACACTGTCCTTTTCCAGTACATCCCAGTTGACAAATATTTCCAAAGAATTGTGTGGGAATTGTGGCTCCCACAGGTCTGGGTGCTGTGTCCCTTTGCCTTGCTGACAGTGAACTATCACCTCCTGAAGTCTGTCCTTTGGTCTCTTTCTGTGATACATCCTGTACTGAGGGGTTTCCACAGTCACTGTAGGTCTCTGTATTGCTGTTGGACAGAGTCTGTGCTCCTGAGAGCTTCTGAATCCCCAAGTTCGGTTGCACGGCCCAAAATGTTGGGTTTGGAGCAGAACCCACCCTACCATGGGCAACACAGAATGGTTAACACAGGTTAAACCCAGAATGGTGTGCTGAGCAGGTGGGAAGGAGAGGTGGCCATTTTTTATTTGGAAGGGCCAGAATAGTTTAAGAAAAAATCAGCCCATTCCAAGAGCAGTGAATTTTTCTCAATGTTTAATCTTGTGTTTGAAAATGTTATTTGTCAACAGCAAGTTAAAGGAAACAATGTACTCAGGGAGCTGCTGAGCAAGGAAACTGGGAAGTAGTGATGGACATCAGCCAGTAGTTAGAGTTTGCTGCCTCAAGTGTTTCTACATGCTGCAGCTGCCATCTGAAATGGTTTATTTATCTAGAACACAATTAATCTTTATTATTATTATTATTATTATTATTTTCATCCTTGGACCAGTAATTTCAATGTCTGTGGAATCACATCCCTGATTTGGGAAGCAGGGTGACCATTGCTCCTAGGTGGGTGCTGGTGAAGTTTTTTTTCACTGATGCTGTGGATCTGTGCTGGGTGGGATGGTGCAGGAGAGCCATTCTTTTCTCTAGAGCTTTTCTTTCCTCTAGTTTTGAGGAGCTTTTTTAATTTTCTGTTTGTGTTTATTCTTGGTTTAGTGAAAAAACAGCAGAGGATTTTATGTATACAGCAGCAGAGTTAAAACAATCAAAACAATAGGATTTAATTACAGGTTGGCAAGTCAATAATGTTATTTATAACACAGGTGTTGTATGAGCAATTTCTATTTGTTAGTCTAATGCTCTTTTCCTACTTGTCTGAAAGTCATTCCTGTATTTCCAAATTCTGGTTTAGCTCACTGATGATAAGTTTAGCAGTTTTCATTTGAAAGTTACACCAATATAGAAGTTCTTGTTTCTTTCTTCTTTTGCGTGCATGAAAATAATACTAATAAAAACATTTTATATTTACACTGTTAAGGGTGTTGGTTCATTTCTTCTGTGAGAACTGGAGAAAAATAGACAAAAGCATCAATTTCAAACTCTAGCCCCTAGGATAGCTACAGAATATTGTCTTCAATTTAAGAAGAAAATTTTTTGAAATTCCCAAGGGAAGTTTCTGTATTTTTTGGACTGAATCATTGAAGTGAGAATATCAGAGTCATCATTCTTTTCTTATATTTTTAAATAAAAGAGCTCAAAAGCTTCAAGGAAAAAAAAAACTGGTTCAATGTAGAAGAGAGTAGGGAATGCTATAAACACAGCAGCTCTAATTTAAACCAAACTTTATACAAAGAATATTTTTCTTGTGTATTTTTATTCCATTACCTCTTGCTCCAGTAAATACTCCTGCATTTCTCCACATCTTGTACAAAAGATTTCAGAAACCAAATGTTTATGCATATAGTGGATTGCAGCCTGCTTTGAGGTGTAAATCAGCTTTTGAGAAAGCCTGTGCAACACTGAATGTCTCTTTGGTGGAGGAAGCTAAAGTGGGCATTGCTTGTTAACTGAAAGTGCAAGAAGTGCATTATTTCTCATTTTTGGTATTGGCAAAGAGCTGTGTCTGCTACTTTGTGGTAACCTTTTTCTCTTTTTTTAGAAAGATAGGGACTGCTTTTTTGCCTTTGATTTGTAAGATTTGATAAACCCTTTACCAAGAAGAAATACGTATTTATTTTTGAAAATATCTTTCTGTTACACTCTTCCTAGGCTGTGCACACAGATGACTAATCAACACATTAAAAAAAACAAAACAAAACCTCCATGATTTTCCCATAATGGTAGCTAGCTTTAATCAAAACTTCAAAACATTAATGTTATATTAAAAGCAATCACATTTGCCTTCCACAGGACAATGTGGGTATGAATAAACCAATTTCTTAGGGAGCTGAAGACAGCAAGATCCCTCCTGGGGTGAGGAGCCAAGGTGCATATTAGCTGTTTAGCCAATGAGCAAACTTGCAAGTTAATAAAAGCACTTAGTAATTCTGTTTCGGCGGCGAAGCTCTGCTGCAGTGGTGGGAGGCCTAAGGTCCCTCGGTGCTGGAGCCCCGTCCCTCGGCAGAGCAGGCAGCAGCAAGATGAAAGATTCCTCCCCAGAGCCGCCGTGACGTGTGCCTCCGGAATGGGGACAAGAAATAATTCCTGTCCTGCACGCATCACCCCATGCTTCTCAGAGAACAGGAGGTGGTTTTTGTTCGCTGTTGCAGCACAGGCAGATGGTAGATGGCTGCAACCTTGCTGAAGCGTCCCCAACAGGAGAGCGTTCCACCAAGCACACAGTAAATACCTTGGGCCTCAGTTCTGAGGGTTCTGGGAGATTTAACGTTGCAGACTCCTCTCAATAAGTTGAAAAGTGGTGCAAGTTCATCATCGGTGATTCCTAAAATTCAAAAAAAACCTGCTGTAAATCTTGTAAATTGTTGACATTGGTTCTGAGTTGTATACTTTGCGGCCTAATTGTTTACTCTGTGATTCTCCATCCCAAGTATTTCCATGGTGAGACTTCTTGAACTTTTGATGTAGAGACTTCCAGTCCTGCGTTTTGAACTTCTGCAATCACGCTGTCACGAGCCTCTTGCATTTCTTTGCGTGTTGACGCTGCAAAAACGGTGCCCAGCAAATACCATGCTCACAGACAGCAGCTGGTCGGTTATCTAAGCAGAGGCAGGAAGGGTCTTTGTGTAAGTTTCCAGTGGCAATTTGTTCCACCTACACACTGGAAAGAGTCCAGGGACAAAGACAGGGAGAGGTGGAAGGTCAAGAATTATATAGTGGTACAAAGGGGGGAGCCAACAGCAACAACCAATCACCTGAAGGTGTGGGCAGGAAAAGGATTATAGTGACCAATAGGGAGACACAAGGGTAAACAGACAGGGGTACAGACCAACGAGGGTACAAAGAACAAAGAAACTTCTAGAACCTTGACCACATATGGTTAACAGGCAGCTGAACAGCCTGTTCAGGGGGCGTGGCACTGGGGTTGATTGACAGTATGTCACAGGAGTGTATGGGAGAGGTTAAAGTCTAGGGGACTTTTTTTCCAGGGCATAGCCCCAGGAAGTCCCCTAGCAGGCACACAGGCTTCCACAGCTCCCCTCCCACCATCGCACACAGGGTGAAGTGTTTTTCTTCTTCCAGCTCCGCGGTAGCCTGCGGAACAGCCCTTCCCCAGACACAATATAAAGGAGCACCTTATGATTTGAGGTTAAGATAATGTTCTTTGTTCTGCTGGCCCCAGGGAGCCTTTGACAAAGCACTTAAAATGGAAGCCTTCAAGACTTCCCTTGCTTGCTCAATGCAGCAGCTGTTATTTTTCTATCTGCTGGTTTTGGCTGACGGAGGATCTTGTGTTGTCAGTGTCTGTAGCTGTGCAGCGTGTTCTGGTTTGAAAGCAAAACCAGTGAGAGACTCCAAGTCAGGAATACAATTTATTAGGAAAAGAAAAAAAACCCACAAAATTCATGCAATAATTCAAAAGAAAAACCACTGACAAAGTCAGAATACAACCTGACACCCTGTTGGTCAGGGTGTTGGTAGCAGTCCAAATTGGAATGGCTGCAGTCCTCCTGAAGTGTCACGTGTGGTTCTGTCGGAGTAGTGATCCTGTAGAAAAGGGTGTAGTCTTCCTCTGAAGATCCAGTGGAAAAGGCAGCTGTTCCTCTGGGAATCCTGTGGAAGGGCTGAGTCTAGTGTCCCAAAAACTCAGATTTTATCCAGTTAGGAATGCTTGGCTCCTCCCTCTGGGCAAAACATCTCACAATGGGATGATGTAACTTTTATCAGCCATTCAGTGACATTCAATAGCCCATTAACAGCAGATGTCTCCCCGGAGAGAGGATTGGTTTGTGGAAGAGATAAAGAAAACTGCCCAATGAACAGAAGAGAACTGCCCCACCTCTAACAGATGGCAAATGGAATGCATCTTGCCTTGCAATCCAGAACACAGCACCATCAGGAGACTTGCTGCTATGTCTGTAGTACAAGTGGAGGCCAGGATAGGGATAACCTGCCCAAGGGAGCAGAAAATTTTGTAGCACAGCACGGAAAGGAAACCTGGGTCTTCTGGGTTCCAGATCTTGCTGCGGCCACCAACAAATTCTGCTCTCAGAATTGTAGTTCTCCCCTCCTGTTGTAGAATAGTGTCCAAAGTTACTGTATTACCAGGTGTGTGATAAAGTAAATTAAAAAAAAAAAAAAAAAAAAAAACAAACACACAAGAAACCATTACCTTGCTTTGACAGAAGTGTTGCAGTTGCCCATGTAGGGAGCAGGAGGTATCACCAAGTGTCTCAGGTGACCCAGCTGCCTCAGGTGGCTCCAGATGTTGTTCTTTGAGTAAAATGGAGGTGAATTTAGTAACAGTGACAACAAATTATTCTCTAAGTTATTAGCGGTAATAGTTATTGTGGTCAATAAACCACAAGTCTTCTGGAAAAACTGGGGTTTTAACTTGGGAAACGGGGTTCTCTTTTTCAGGTAAAGATCAGACATGGTTTGGCTTTAGCAGATGGAGACCAGGAATGCAGGAAACATGTCATTTATTTCTCTTTGAGAGATGTTCTACGATACACTTTGTGCAGTACTTTTTCAAAGGCAAGTTAGTTCAGCTGGACTATTTAGATCTATAATTAAGAACACAAACCTATGGAACTGGTCTTACATCCAAAGGAGGCTGTTGTAGAATTACAGCAGGTCTTGAGAAAGGCAAATGACCCAGGTGCATGGAGCTGCTGCTTTATAGGGAGCATGTAAAAAGTCTGAGACTTTACTTTGGACAGTTTTTTTACTGTGTGATTATCATCTGAAAAATCAGGAAGGCAATGGATGAGTTGAATTTAGAATTACTGATCACTAAATGCTGCGATGCTAGAGCAAGGGGCACTCAGTGAAATAAGTACAAGATTGATTTCTAGGAGATAAAACAAAGGATTTCTTTGCACCGGAGGTGGTGAACACCTGGTGGTGAATACTCACTGCCTTGTGAGTCTGGAAAGACAGGTACTGCCAGCAGGCTCAAAAGGGTTTGGCCAATCTCAGTGAGGACAGGTTCATAAATGGCTGGAAAGGGACTGGACATCCCTGAAGCAACATCTCTGGTTAGAGGGGGTCTTAAAGGAGAAGCCAGGCCTCCTCCTCTACCTAAAGACCATCCCTTTTGCCATATGGACTGGACTGCCAGGCCACAGGCAATGTCCCAGCTGGACATTTCTGGTACTTAATAGGCTCACTGGACGCCTTCCACAAGTGCCCAATCCCCATGCAGTTAGTGTTACAAATATATGCACCTCTGCCCATAGCATTTTCTTTGTGGGGCATTTGTTTTACACTGGGAAGGAGACAGAAGCTGCTGAGAATCCTGAAAGTTTTCTGCTTTTCTGAGTGAATGCTTATCCATTTCACAATCCACCACAAAGCCTGCTGCCCATTACCCTGCTTTTGCAGTTGCTCAGGCAGGGAGCAGGAGGTGCCACCAAGTGTCTCAGTTGACTCAGCTGTCTCAGGTGGCTCCAGATGTTGTTCTTTTAGCGAAATGGAGGTGAATTCAGTGACAGTGAGAACAAATTACTCTAAGCTATTAGGGCCAAAAAGGCATCATCACATTAGGAACTTTTCTTAGCTGCCCTGACAGCTATTTTGTCTTCTCTCCTTAAAAACTTGAAAGCTTGCTGTGTAAAATTGTTGTGTATTACCTTTAACAAGTGGCTTGGAACTCACAGTGAACATGCCAAACTTCCTAAAGATTTGAAAGTTTCAGGCAAATATAATGAAAATAAGTATTCATCACACAGTGCTGTCATCCCTTGTCTTAAGGACATCAGGAAGCACTTTCATGACCTTTCTTGTGAAAAGGTAATGAGGAAAACATTTCTTGGCTTTTTATGCATTTCTAATCAAAATGATAATGAGAAAAAGCAGTTCACTCTCTCATGGTATGTTTTATTTCAGTCCTCTCTGCTAGTTTTGTGCAACTGCTAATATCTCGTTATCATCATATTCTCCTGTCAAGATTTCAAGGCAGGAGGGAGCTTTCTGACAGGACAACCTTACTATTGCCTGGGGAAGCATATTTTTAGTTTCCCAAGATAATGCACACTTTCTTTTTAGATTCTGCACATTTTGAGAAAAGATCTTAATTAGAGTTAGTTGTGAACATGATGAAAATGTAAAACCTGTTTGTTTCAGTTTTCAAGCACTCCACTTTTTGCAAGACATTTTGAGTACTGCAAACTAGCAAGAAAGAGCAGAAAATACCCTTCTAATTAAGTAATATACTAAATATTCTCTTTGCAGTAATGCTCCTGTTTTAGCAGCTATCCCTTTTTCTCACTCCCAGCTGGGAACACGCTCTTCTGTTCTTCATTATGCCCTAGAGAGTGTTTTGAGCCTAATTGGTGGAAGGACAGATCATTTCAGGGCTTGTCCTCTGGGCTTTTTTTGGGCCATGAGACTGTCTAAGTGGGACCCTGGCAAAGCTGCAAGTGAATCATGTTCAGTGGCAATATGTGCTTCTCTCAGAACTGGATTGATTTTGTAGGGGAGGCTGTTTCAGCACAAGTTACTTTGGGGATTTCCTAACTCTCCCAGGACAGTTCTGCTGATGCACTATCTCAGCTTTTTATTTAAAAAATACATTTTGCTTTGAATATTTTCCTTTGTAATATATATTAAATTTTTCTCAGGGCAAATCAAAGGGAAATATTTACATTTGCTGAAATGAAATGTTTCAAGTGATCTGAAAAAAGGATCTTTTTTTGCTAGAGGAATTTAAATTTTTGACTTTCAGCTTAAAAGACAATGAAATCAGACTTCAGAATTTCCAATCTCCTGAAAACAGGACTGGCAGGCTTTACCTAACATGGTTATGAAACCATTTCCCATGTTTTCTCTCTGTAGCAGCTTTACAGCTGGATTATTTTCTCATCTACAACAACATGTCTTCACTTACTGGTTCAGGAAACTAGGCCAGATAATGCTAATGATTTAATCCCAAATCAAAATATCACTTACAAATTTATCTCTCTCCTGCAGCAATTCAGTCCTGGGTGGTGGACATATTTCATTGACCAAAGCAGTCAGTGCAGAAAACAGTGTTGGGCCAGCAGAACTAGCATAGCTATTTTGGCACTCTCTGCATGCAGCAGGATTTGCCAGAAGAGCCTGTAAATACATAATAATGATAACATCTTCCCTTCCTTTGAGGCTGTGGTCCTCATACTGCACCACTGAAGTTTGTTGGGGCTTCAGCCAAAAAACAGTGTCTCCTATTGTTTTTAAATGGGGTGAGCCCTAGGTAGTTACACTGCAGTAGTGATAGTAAAACCAACAAATACTTGTTTTTCTTGTTGGTGTGCCCAGCCTGGGAGTCCCTGGAAATGCTGTCTTATCTGCCTCCATTTTTTTGGTTTAGGAGAGACATTCTCTTCTAAAAGAGATTCAAGACTTTTTTTTTTCTCTTCCCAGTGTTATAATTGATTTCAGGAATTAGTCATCTCAAGGTGGCTTGTCATTGGAGTGATTTGTTAGATCTGAGCTTTCTGTGATGTCACATTGGAAAATTTAATGAGGAATGTGCTGCTTCTGCTGTGAGAAGTGAGAACACCAACGGCTCAGTGATGGTGAAACCTCCTCTTCCACAGGGGTCTGCAGCACTGGAGTCAGGGCAGGCCTAGGACAGACCATCAGATCCAAGCCTGCACCTCCCAATGCTTTAGTAGGATTCTGCTAAATTCCACAGGAACCCAAGAAAAGCATTTTCTTAATGCCAGGCCCTTGACTTTTACCACAGCCTCCTCAACCCACTTTCCCAGAAGAAGCTGCAGCTGGGTACAAGACATGGCATTCTCAAGGGATGCTCATTAGTTTCTTTGACTCTGAAAAGGCCAAAACTCTGGCACTTTGCATACACCCCTTCTACCAGCTGTTACAATCCAAATTAATACAGAAGACTAAAGGAAACTAAGCCTCTGTGAAACAAATGAATTGAACCCAGAAAAGTTTGAAAGACACCCAAAAACATGATGAAAACCAAACGAGGTTAGATGTTGGTGCCAAAAACCTTGATATATTTTATTTAACATTAAAAGAAGTGTGAAGGAAAGAGGGAAGGGGAAGGGGAAGGGGAAGGGGAAGGGAAAGGGGAAGGAGAAGGAGAAGGAGAAGGAGAAGGAGAAGGAGAAGGAGAAGGAGAAGGAGAAGGAGAAGGAGAAGGAGAAGGAGAAGGAGAAGGAGAAGGAGGAGGAGGAGGAGAAGGAGGAGGAGAAGAAGGAGAAGGAGAAGGAGAAGGAGAAGGAGAAGGAGAAGGAGAAGGAGAAGGAGAAGGAGAAGGAGAAGGAGAAGGAGAAGGAGAAGGAGAAGGAGAAGAGAAAGAGAAGAGGTTTGGGGGGTGACAGGGAGAGAGTGACAGGGGCTCAGTATCAACATGCAGTCCAGGACCCCATTCAGGGTTTTGGTGATTTTCTCTGCAGCTTTAGTACAGTTTTGCTATAACAAGCAAAAGTCCTTCATGAAGATGTTTAAGCTATAAATTATAAGATTTCAGTCTCCAATGCCAGCAGCCTCAGTTCACCTCAGATTTCACCTTGCTCTTCCTGAACTTGGCAGGGACGGGTACAGCTTTCCCTCTGCTTGGTCCTTGTTAGAGCTGAAACATCCTGCAGCACTAAAATTGGGTGTTTGTGATTACTTGACAGGAGCAATCTCTCTGCTGGTTTATTTCTGACACCATGTCATCAAAGCTCTGCTGAAACAATGTGCATTCACATGGGAACAGAAGCATGTTCCCAGTACATGGGCACACTTCTATTCCAGACGTGCTGTGAGGTTTGTTCTGCCTTGTTATAATGAACTACAAAGCAAGCAACCTGCCATTACAGAAATGGGGTGGCAGCAGGGAATATTAGTAACTGGTTCCTGTTGGTAGGATTTTTCCAAGTAAGAAAAAATCCAGATTTGGAAGGTCTTCAATTTTGCATGAAATACTGTAGAGGAGGGCTGGGAATGCTGCAGCAACAAAAGCCTAACTTCTTTTTTGCTTTAATTCTGAAAGATAAAGCCCAGACATGGGCTATGAGTTGTTACTAGAAGTAACACAATTAACTGGGCATAGAAAAAAATTGATAGGAACATTTTTCCAATAATAATTCTGCAGACTTAAGAAGTGTCAAAAATTCTTTGTCCTGATTTACTTGAATTTGCCCAGAGAAAGCAGTTGGGGAAGGGACTGTTCAGATTGTTTTGCAGGTGTCAGTGTTATGCCAGCTCCATCTTCTAGATGGCCTTTCTGTGCAAACTTGCATACACAGCCTGTTCCAGAGCAGAAAATTTCATGTTCAGTTATGCTGAACAGTTAATGTTTGTTCTCCAGGAAAGTACTTTCATGAACCATTAAGTTGACATTTCCTTTATGTAGCCCATTTGATTTTTTTTTAAACCCTCCCAATACCCAGAAATGAAATCTCTGTTCCAAGCAGAGTGTACTGAAAATAGACCATGTGTTCACACTGCCTGTGTGCCCAGGTGTGGCATCAGACAGTCCTGCAGCAGAGCCCACTTCCAGAAGGAACCCAGGGACCAACCAGCACAAAAGCACCTTTGCTGCAAGTATCACTAAAGGGCAGTTGGCATTTATCCTGATGGAGCCTCTTTCTCCTGAGTGGTGACTTGTGACCTCTCACAGAGAAGATGAGTACACAGGAAGGCAGAAATAGCGTGTCTGAAGGGCAGAGATGAAGATTTGGGCAGGATTTGCAAATGCTGTAAATAAGCACAGCTCCTCATGATGCCTTGTAAAGGCTGCCCTAGAACAGAGGCTAGGCAGAGTTAAAGAATAAAGTAGGGATTTATTAAAAGGATCTCCTCAATGGCTCCACCTTGGGCAGCACAAGAGCCCAGCCAGGGCTACACCCAAGATGAATACAAAAGGGTCACAAAATGCACCACCAGTCACGGGGTCTCTCACTTTTATAAGTTCTGATCCATTTGCATATTGGAGTTAATTGTGCAATTACAGCTTTAGATTATGAAGTCCCATCCTGCTTGTTTTTCTCTTCAGCCCACATTGTTTATGCTCTTGGGCCTGAGATTTGGATCATCTGTCCTTGGTCCTCAGCTAGAGAAGGAATTGTTTTGTCTCCCTGCTCTGTGAAGAGAGCTTACCATCCCCTAATATGAAGCTCAGAACTGCACACTAAAGCAGCACAGAATCTGAAAAATATAAAAGCTAAAACCTGAAGCATCACTTGGGCTGGAGTGCCGTGCTAAGGCCTCAGCACTGATAAAATAAGGCACTCAGGTGCTTCTGGTTTCAAAGATGCTCTGATTTAAGCTGCTGGCCCCCAATTGGCCAGGTATAGCCAAACCCTAGTGAGCCACCAGAGCTGTCTCCCCAACCCTGTTACTTGGTGATAACCCTTGGCAAGCTCATGGAAAGGTGAATCACAAACACAGAATCACTGGGTTGGAAGAGACCTCCAAGATCTTCGAGTTCATCCCAGCCTCAACACCTCAACTAAACCCTGGCACTGAGTGCCACATCCAGGCTTTTTTTAACACATCCAGGGATGGCAACTCCACCACCTTCCTGGGCAGCCATTCCAGAACTTTATCACCTTTTCTGTAAAAAACATTTTCCTGATATCCAACCTCTGATTCCTTTGGTGCAGCTTGAGACTGTGTCCTCTGGTTCTGCCAGTGCTGCCTGGAGAAAGAGACCAACCCCACCTGACCACAGCCACTTTTCAGGGAGCTTTAGAGAGTGATGAGGCCACCTCTGAGTCTCCTTTTCTCCAGGCTGAGCACCCCCAGCTCCCTCAGCCGTTCCTCACAGGGTTTGTGCTCAAAGCCGTTCACCAGCATCATTGCCTCCTCTGGATGCGCTCGAGTGTCTCAACGTCCTTCCCAAACTGAGAAGCATAGGGCTGCCCTGGGAATGTTGCACCACCTGAGAAATCCCTGTGAAACAGGCATCTCGTGTGAGATAATAACCTCCATGGGACAGCCTGGCAGGCACAAGTGTTCAAGGGTGCCCTAGACACAGAGCAGAAGGTCTTAAAATAACTCCCTGGGCTTTGCAAGCCAAAGTTCATTGCTCCCCAACCTCATGGTGTCAGGACCACAAAGTGTCACTTGTGACTGAAGTGCAAAGGAAAACTGAGGTTTGGAGAAAAAGTCAGTCTGTTACTGGTACCTAATGATCCCTTTCCAATGCTTGGGGCACATGGGGAATGAATAAGGGATGGGGCCTTTGTTCTGTTTTATTTGAACTTCCTCTCACATTGGAAAGTGTCACTTTTGAATCCGGGTGTAATTTCTGGGAGAAACTTAAAAACTCCGTGACCCTCAGAGGAAAAGAAACCTCAATTAGAATCAGCAATATCAACAGAGGAAATTGAGAATGCAGTATCACATCTTCCAAGTGGCAAAGCATTGAGACCAGATGGCTTCAACTCAGTTTTGCAAGTATTCACGAGAACATCTGGTTCCTTGAATGCATCAGCTGTTTTACCTCCTTCTGAGCTGCAGTAAGTTACTCATTTCTCATGTTACCACCCCTTACACAGAGTCCTAAAGAAAGGCTAAAATCAGTGTGCAATCCATGACTACTTAGGCCTGTGATTTGTCAAGAAACCGAATGTTACAAGTAACAATCAGCTTTACTTCCTTCAGTCAGTGATAACATCAGGAAGATGCTGTACCTCAGCTTTTGGGAAAGCTCTGCAAGAGCCTTGCTTTGGTGAGATGAGTTCCTGGCTATAGATCCCCCCACCTCAATTCATAGCACTGCTGACATTTCAGGGGGCTTTTAAAATTGCTTTGGACTATAAAATTCAACTTGAATTTTAAGAGGGAGAAGGGCAATCCTGTGTAGAAGCTACTTTTTGTAGATCTACAGTGTTTTCTCATGATCTCTGCCTTCTTTCATAGTTCATCATTGTGTACTATGTAATGAAGAGAATGCTGAGAGAGCTGATGGTACTAGGAATTGCCCTGGATTGGTTCTTAGGACCAAATGCCTTTTCTTTGTGGCCTTTGCACCAGAAATATCATGGCAGATTACTGCCAGTTTTGTTTTCTGGCCTAGAAACCTCACGGGTGTGCCAAAACCAGTATTAAGCAAAAAGCCTTGGAGTGTCATACACTTATAGTTGTAGCTTTCTGTTTTAAATGTGCTGTCTTGGGTGGTAATGGGATGGATTGCAGATTGCCCTGGGCTGAAGCAAGAACACACTCATTTTGCAAAATGAGTGTATATACAAGGAAGAAGGGAAAAATGGGATGTTTTATGGGGTTTTTATTACTTAAGAACCTCCAGTCATAAATAATGGGTATGGTATTTGATCCAGCAGTGTGTAGGAAGTAGGAATCAATGTGAACTTCATTCTGGAACTGCAGCCTGTGGGTTTTCCCTTCTCTGTGCTATATAAATGCACAGTATTTCAGAACTCTGAGTTCCCTGCACAACTGCCCTTTTCTCTCCTTCTTTCTCTTTTGGTAAATGTGAGTTGCTCTTTCTCCTTGTTCATATAAATAAACCAAAGAAAATGGTAACAACTGATTTGAAAGGCTTGTAAGGTGTCATATTTGATTTACATATTTGCTAGAAGGCAGGGGCTTGCATCCTTTGGACAATATACTTTTAGCAGAGCTTATGATGTTTTGGGTGGTGGGGATTTTTTGAGCAGTGGTATTTACTCTTGGAATAAAGCAGGGCACAAAATTGTTCATACAGCCAGGAATTTATTAAGGTAGCAACACTGGCATGTGTAAGTGCATTTCATCGAGTCCTTTTGTTGCAGCAACAGTGACATCTTAAACTGGAGAGGTTTTGGCAGAGGCTCCCAAGCACTGGGTGTTTATTTTGTTGTTATTTCTCCATTTGTTTTTAATGACAACCTCTGGCACTCTGACAGATGCCTTCTGTTTGCTACTTCAGAGAGCAGGCATGGTCCCTTGAGAGCTTGGCAAGACAAGAAAGGGGGGTATGTGACAGGTGCTAGAGCAAAGGACATCATATCTGTACCAAGATTATCTCTACAATATGAATGCCCTAGAGAAGCAAAGCTTTGGAAAAGACCACTTGCCTGCCTTAACCAAAAATGGGCATTTAAGCCCATGCCAGAGGCTGTTGTCCTAAATAAACGAGTGCTTGTGTCTTCTCATGTCATTTTCCATTCCCAACAACTTTTAAATTAGGTCCAATCTATTTTTTTTCTTTCCCTCGCTTAGACTTTTTAGAGGAATGATTTTTCATTCTTCTCAGACAGCTGAGTTGGAAATGGACTTTTGCAGGATGATGGTCCTGTCAGTGATGGAGAAATATGGAGTGTCAGGGTATGATGAAATATCTTCCAGTTACTCTGGCTTTCTCTGTGGGAAGCTGGCTAAAGGCCAATTGCAGTGAGGCCTGGAATGTTCTGTAATTAATGAGTGAAAGCTCCCACCCCTGAGAAGAGGCACCAGGGTAGCACGTCAGCAGGTGTGGCTTAAAATCTGTCAGAAATGAAAATACTCTGTGCTTCCATGGGATTGTGGGTGTGCAGAGTGCTCAGAAAAGAGAACTTGAACTCACTGAGAAGAAGGGAGTCTTTCCAGTGACCTCAATTTGCCTTCTAAACCCAGCAGAGCATTTTCCATCTGCCCCAGAGCCGAGTGGTTCTGAAATTCTGGATTGCCAACTGATTGCCACTAAATGGTCAGCAATGGCTTTTAGGGAGAGGCAGCTGCAATGTCCTGTAAGTTCTGTGTCCCATGAACTTACAAATTCTCTGGGACTGATCATCTAGCATTCTAACTGCTGTTTGTATAAAGAGATGAAATCCCTATGAAAAGGAGTCATGTTTAGTAAACTCAGGCAAACTGAAATCCAAAGAAACCAACTCTTTCGTGGTATGATGTTGAGAATTTTAAACTTGCTGTGCTAAAGGGCACAAACCCACAAGAAAATACTATATTTAACCTGAGGCTGTAAAAAAAACCTTCCAAAATTAATAAATGACGCTAAGATTACAAATATGTAATTTAATTTAAAGTGTGTAATATCACTAAGTAAAAAAGTTAAAGTTTAAGAATATAACAATGTATAGAGCAAAATAAAAGTGTTAGAACAGTAACTAATTATTCTTACTCACCTTCTTCATGAGTTTAAGTAGTATTTTGTAATTAGACAGAAAAATCCACTTTACAGACTTCAAGTGATCAGTTATTAAGTTACAAGTAAAAATAATTTGTGTCATTTCTTAATTAGATATTTTAGCCTTAGAAACCTTATAACAAAAAATAGTTAACCATTTTGTAGCTAATTAGTGAAATACAGTAAAACTCACAACTTGTAATATAAATAAAAATAATAAACATCTAAACCTAAACACAAAATACTGTCTCAGTATATATATAGTATAATGTATAGTATATAGTGTGTGTATATATATATAATATAATAAAATGCAATGAGACCCTTTCTAGGTTTTTCTCATTGATTACAGGCATTATCTGCTTCATTAATTTAAGTACTGTATTGTATTGTATCAATCAAGTATTTTTCCAGTTCCTAATTGGCAGGCTGGGAGCTGATAACTAAGTTATCTTGACCAAGAAACAGTTCAGGAATGACAGTTATTTGAGTATTAATTAATTTTCCTAAAGGCCTTGATTAATTTTAAATCCACGTGAGTCTCTTGTATTTATATTTGTCTTTTTGAGCATTTGGTTGGCCTTTAAATGGGTCACTCCATTTTTTACTAGTAATATATTAACAATATACATGAGCACTGATTTTCCACAAATATAAAGTTCAGTAGTGATAGAAACATTTTGAGGTTACCCAGCATGATTTTAGATTTGTTTCAAGTGAGACTATTTTAAAGAGCAGTTCAGTCAAATTAACACCATAGGTATTTCTGCAGAAGGTGCTGATAAAACCATTGCACTGGAATTAAATCTAGTTGTTATTTGAAAGGCTGCTTGTGCTGCTCATGCCATTCATTTCCGGTCCTTGGTAGAAACTCTTATAGGCCATAGGAGGAGTGAAAGACATTTCAGGTTATCCACATGGATTTTTCTAGTTTTAAGTGATACACAAGGAATTCACACGTGCAAACAATCACAGCAAACACATGAAAACATTTGAGAGCATCAGCAAAACATATTTGTAGTCTTTGAGAAATCTCACTTGCATGGAGAGTGAAGAAACTCAAAGCCTAGAGTTAATTTTTCATTACAAGTTTCACCCCTTACACATTACAAGTGTTTGGCACCACCAAGAGCCCCACTCAGACCAAAATATTGACTGTAATAATTTGTATAATTAGGCTTTGGTTGTTACAGCTGTTAGTAGAGTACCATGTAAGAAGACTGGATGTGTTTTATTTAGAAGGGTGCTGGCACATCAGGACAGGGTTTTCTAGAAATTCATCAGACACAAGGGTAATTGCACAATGTATCAACGGACAAACAGAAACTTCTCAAGTCAGTACATCCTTCTGCAAATTCAGAGCCGAGTTAAAAGTTAAAGACTCTTCTCTCTCTTTAATATGTCTTTTTCCAAGCAGTGAGAGAGAAGCACAGAGGAAGTTCATGCTAACATCCCATCCAGTTTCTGCCATGCCTCCTGTCTGACCCAACATGCTCTCCACAAAATCCAGGCAATGCATTCACCCTGAGTCAAGTTCAGCATAACCTTCAGCCAGGGGAAGCACTGAAAGCTCTCAGGGCACATCTGCTTTTTAGTTCAGTGTCTTGCTTGCTCAGGCAAAGAGTATTGGATATTTAATGAGCAGTTCAAAATTATTGGGAAAAAATTCTGAGGGAAGGAACAGCATGTTTTTGGGATCCCTTATTTATAGAGCCCAATCTGCTCTCCAGCTTCTCTGCATCCAGGATACTTGCATTGGATTCATTTCTGAGCTAGGTATTACTGGAGGAATAATAATAATAATAATAATAATAGTAGTAGTAGTAGTAGTAGTAGCATAGTATACCTCAGAGGGGAAAAAATCACCTTGAAGTTACCTGTATGGAGCACAGTTCTGTATTTGGGATAGTGGCACATGCTGCTGATAATCAAAACTTCCCTCCATCACTGGGATGTGGGTTTATAATTTTCTGATAGGCACAGTCGGTTGTGTATCTGTGTTCATGGCTGATTGATAGCCCACTTTAACAGCTGTACCAAGGGAAAAGCTTTTGCCTATGGTGGCTTCTTCTTTATTGGATTTTTAAGATACAAATTTAATAAATCTCAGTTTTAATTAACAAAGTAAATATAAAACTGAGTTATGGGTTTAAAGGGAAAATGTACAGGAACCCTATGACTGCACAGATCTTATTTCTTTTCCAGCCTTGAGACACATCTAGTCTTCTGTTTATTCTTGTCTGGCGGAAACATTTCATATGCTAAGAAAGGTTAATTATTTCTGAAAAGAAATCAAAATCATTGAAGAAAAAAATCCTTAATTTTTAATTATAGGTGGTTGTTTATCAGTTTAAGGTTGTTCTCCTGTGTATTTGATATGTGGCCATATTTTTCTTCTGTCTAATTTTAAGAGAGTGCAGTGAGTCTCTTTATGGGGATTTTTTCTTAACAGAGATTTCTTTAGATCCCTCTGAGTCCCTAATATGCATCGGGCAGGTTTAGTTTTAATTTACAGTGAGGATGCTCCATGTGGCCTGCTGGCATGCTGGGGAGAAGCAGCTGGTGCCTGGTGCCTCTGCTTGACCAGCTATCATCTGTGTGTCAGAGCTGGGCAACTAAACTCAGGTTCAAGCTTGCTTGGACTTAAAGCACCTCTTCCATAACTCAGGAGCAGGTGCAGAAGAGCAACTGTAAGAGAGGTGTCAGCACCTGTGGCAGGGTCCACTGGGTCCTGGCAACACTGCCAGGGCACTCTTAGAGATATCTGGCATCCCAGACTGGTAAAAGTGTGACTCCAGAGATCTCAGCGTGGCTGCTGGAGCCCTGGGCACTCCGTCCCTCTTGTGCCAAGTGCTGGCATGCAGTCAGGGACATTTCTCCTTTGTTCACCTTAGGCAAAGGGGCTGGAGCTGGCTAGGGGTGAGCTGACACTCCTGCCAGTGGAAGGGCTTGGACAGGGGAGGAGCCTGAGCTGGGCTTCCTTATCCAAATTCTTGCAGTCACCCAATTCTTCTTCCCTGGTGTACCAGCCTACCTCCCCTGACAGTTTCACACCTGGCAAATTCACCGGAGAGATGGATACAGAGGGAGATGGTGCTCTCAGCTGGGGCCCTGAGCACTGAGCCCCGTCCCAAAGTGCTGCTTCTCCAGCCTTGGGAAAGGCAGAGGAGGAACATTGCTTGTCACCTGCAAAAATTCCTCAGCAATCCTAAGCTCCCCTGGGAAGTACCTGGCAGCTTTTGGGTGAAAAATAACCAAACATCTAAAAACTGCAGACAGAGTTGGCAACACATGCACCTTGTGCAGTGGCTCAGTGGGAGTTTTGTTGAACCACTGAGGGGTATTAAGCTGGAAGGGTTAGAAGGGTTAGCTTTGCTTTCCAAAAAAAAAAAAGGTGTCTTGCAAACACCCGCACCTGTAATTAAGTCCATAATTACTAGGATGGTTTTTAAGTGGATGTTGGTCCAATTCATGTGAGAGTATGAGCTCCTCCCAAAATGCACATGTACCAACACTGTCGTTTCCAGAGATCACTCAGACAAAATGAGGAGACAGCCTCTAAGAAGGTGTGGGGAGGGTGGTTTGGGAGCCTTTTTATTTTTTTCTCTTGTCACTGTGCTCATGGAATTGCTTATCTTCTCTGAGCACCCACCCAGGTGCTCAGCGTGTGTGGGACTGTGTCTGGGAGACTGGCTGGTAAATTTGACAGGCTTTTTATTATCTTTATTTTCATTTAAACTTTGACATCACATCTCATTGCCTTCTCTTGGCTGTAATTAAAGATCCTGTGGAATTAAGAAGCATTAAATTCCTTGAGATTTCAGCCTTGGGAATTTGCCCAGAGGCACACAGCTTACAGGCCTTCACTATGCTTCACTTTCCTGGAGTCACCTCCCCCTCCCCTGCTTCATCCAAGCCTTTGTACAAAGGAACCATCTTTTCAATTTTGCTTATTAATTGCTCTTGCCAGCCAACAGATGTTTTGTAGCCTTTGAAGACCAGGCATAGCAAGGTTTATAACTTCTGCAGCCTTACACTGCCTATGCAATTTGAACAAGGACAACTGAAGCTGAAGAGAAAGACAGGTTATTAAAGACAAATAAAGAGTTACAATAATTCCAAGAACACCATCCCTCCCTATACTGGATTGGATGAATATTCCCATCCCTTTACCAATTTTTTTTTAAGTTCTGGGCATGGTGCTCCATGGACTGAGAATGAAATTATCATTCAGGAGATCTTGTAGAATGATTTATTTGTTTATAATTTGTGATCTTAAAGGCTATGGTAAGAGAAGCCACAAAGGTAACCTTGGGCAGTGCAGGGGAAGAGATTCAGGATTGAATCTGACTTAGCTGAGCCCTGAGGCTGGGAGAGGAGTTGCTTTGGTTCCTCCTCAGCAACTCTGCTCACATCCCATGGGCTGTTCATCTGCTCCCCCTCTCTTGTGTAGGGTTATTTGGGAAAGGCTTTGGCAAAAAAATTACTAAGACTTGTTCTTATTGCTAAGGATAGCAGTTAGTACTGCAGAATTGGTGGGTCAGGGCACTTGATCTTCCCTCCTGTTGTCTACATTATTAAAAATGATCTCACTGAAACAAACACCATCAATCAGTGCCAGCTGCAGTTTAGCAGGAGTGTAGACAAGGACAAACCACACATTTGCTGCCTGCAGAGAGAGACTGTTTGGGCTGGTTTAACTGCACTAAAACACTGGAAGCAAACTGATCCTTCTGCCAGGAAGAATATATATTCTGCTATCAAATATGGCCAGGAAGGCAACCCACACTCCTGGATACAGAGCAGGAATGGGTCAGAAAATGCCACTACTGAGAGCTGAGCATATCCTGCTAGTGGAGACAGATCTTGCTGCAGTTTTACTTCTATGTCACAACAGGCCACAGCATCTCTCCTGATCTACTGCAGCATCACTGAGAGCACTTTGGGTTTGCTGCAATTCCTCTGCTGAGGGAGGAAAGGGGTGTCTTAGGAGAATGTTTGTAACCATCAAAATAGTGGTGGAAGGAAAGAAAGAAGAGGGTTCTTGTAGGCACACAGTTCATGGTGACTGGCAGCGGGGCCGTGCCGTGGCACACGGTTCGTGGTGACTGGCAGTGGGGCCGTGCCGTGACGTGTGCTGTGACAGGTTTTTTTGGTTTTTTTTTAAAAGCCATAATGGAGGGTGAGATGTTCTTAGAATTAGGATTGGTGGAGGATGAGAAGAGCTCCTATTTAAGAGCAGCTGGAAGAACTAGGAGACACTTGAGGAGAGTGATGGTGGTCCTAAAACAGGGAATGCACTCACCCTGAGCTATCTCTTGTGCTTAGCACTTTGTCACCCACTGTTTTAGCTCCCTGTATCCAAAGTGGTTATTTTGGCATGAATTCACATGTGCTTATTTTCCTGACCTGAGTACCTGGTTCAAGGTTAATAGTTTGTCATGGTTTGACACTGGGCAAATACCAGGCACCCATGAAAGTTGCTCACTCACCCTCTCTGCCACGGCAGGGGAGAGGAAAAAAAAATGAACAAGGTGTTTGTGAGTTGAGATAAGGACTGGGAGAAAACACTTCAAGGGCAAAACAGGCTCACCTTGAAGGTGCAAAGTGAATTTATTACTAACAAAATCAGAGGAAGATAATGGGGAGTAAAATAAGCCCTTAAAACACCTTTTCTTCCCCCAGCCCCTCCCTCCTTCTGACTGACAGCTCAGGGAGACAGGGTGTGAGGGTTTGGTCAGTTTGTCACTTGAGGTTTTCTTCTGCTGCTCTGGGAGAGGAGCCCTTCCCCTGTGAGACCCTGGGGTCCCTCCCATGGGACACAGTTCTCCGTGAACTTCTCCAGCGTGGATCCTCTCTGATGAGCAGCAGTGCTGCCAAAACTGCTGCAGTGTGAGTCCCTCCCACGGCAGCCAGTCCTCCCCAGGCTGCTGTGCCTGGGTCACCCTGCCAGAGCCGCAGTCCTGCAAGGTCAGGCTGCTCCAGCCTGGGAGCAGGGCCCCCTCTCCACTGGGTCTGCCACTGGAGCACAGCCTCCTCCAGGCACCCACTGCTCCGGCCTGGGCACCTCCCCAGGGGCTGGGGTGGATCTCTGCATCCCCCTGGATCCCCAGGGGCTGGGGTGGATCTCTGCATCCCCCTGGATCCCCAGGGACTGTTCATGGATCTCTGCATCCCCCTGGATCCCCAGGGCTGGGGTGGATCTCTGCATCCCCCTGGATCCCCAGGGCTGGGGTGGATCTCTGCATCCCCCTGGATCCCCAGGGGCTGTTCATGGATCTCTGCATCCCCCTGGATCCCCAGGGGCTGTTCATGGATCTCTGCATCCCCCTGGATCCCCAGGGGCTGGGGTGGATCTCTGCATCCCCCTGGATCCCCAGGGGCTGTTCATGGATCTCTGCATCCCCCTGGATCCCCAGGGCTGGGGTGGATCTCTGCATCCCCCTGGATCCCCAGGGGCTGGGGTGGATCTCTGCATCCCCCTGGATCCCCAGGGACTGTTCATGGATCTCTGCATCCCCCTGGATCCCCAGGGGCTGGGGTGGATCTCTGCATGCCCCTGGATCCCCAGGGACTGTTCATGGATCTCTGCATCCCCCTGGATCCCCAGGGGCTGCAGGGGCACAGCTGCCTCACCATGGTCTCACCACAGCCTGCAGAGGAATCTCAGCTCTGGCCCCTGGAGCACCTCCTGCCCCTCCTTCTCCACTGACCTTGGTGTCTCCAGGTTGTTTCCCTCACAAGTTTCCACCTCCTCCTCTTCTCTGGCTCAAAGAAAAACTGTGCCCCACTTTGTTTTGATTTTCTTCTTAAATATGTTATCACAGAAGCTTTCCCATCTCTCTAATTGGCCGAGTTTTGGCCAGCAACAGGTCCATTTTTGGAGCCATCAGGGATTGTCTCTGTCAGACATGGTGGAAGCTTCCAGCAGCTTCTCACAGAAGCCACCTCTGAGGCCCCCCCCATTACCAAAAACCAGACTGTGCAAAACCAACACATAGTTTAAAGAAAATTAGCCTGAAATCTGGATTTTTTTTTTTACATAGCAGTCACATTGTATTGGTTTCCACTGTTTCACTATTACCTTATGACAGATGCACAGAAAATGGCCATAATAAGGTCAAAAAAGTGTGGGCAAATGTGACCATCACAGAAAGCATGTGAGTTCTGGGGAAGGAGAACTGTTAGCAGGAGCACGTTATCTGTGTTACCACAGAGTCTGTGGCTCAGCCACATAGACAGGCTCCCTGACACCCCATCAGATCTGAAACCTGATGGAAATGTGCTTTCAGAAGCAAGCAGCAGGACTGACAGAGACCTCTTAGCAATTATGGCAGTTAAAGAGGAAAAATAGGAGCCGGGATAGTAGAGGCTCAGACCTTCTCAAATCCATGAACTTTGAAGGAGGCCTTACTAATTACTGTGATTAACATGCTTGTGCCTCCCTTTACAGGCCTTCTTTTGGTTATCTGGCTGTCCCCAGCTACAGCCCTGGGAGGGCAAGTGCAATCTAAGGTCTTAGAGATGGCAGGAGCCAAGAATCCCTCCACAGTCCTCTGTGCAGGAGGAGGATTTCCATTTCATTTGCCTAGTGTCAGCACAGGAGAGCCAGGGAATGGCAGAGGCACCTCCTACCTTAGACAAATTTCAATTAAAATTCTTCTTTGAAGAGTCAGCACTGTATCTCAGGAGAGGTTAACAGCATGGCATAGAAATGTGAGAGCATACTTGAACAGATCCCATCCAGAAATTTTAAGCTCAGCAGACACAGACTCCTCTCCTCACAGAGCCCAGAGAAAAGATTAGTTGGGTTATGCAATTGCTGGAGCTGGCATAAAACCAGCTGCATGCCAATTACTAGCCTGTATGCAAATACTTGTGCTGAAATTCAGGATGCAGCTGGACGTGGGTCTGGGCACCCTTCCAGGATTATTCCCAGCCACATTATGACAGTTTTGAAAGAGAAGGGCTCTATGGAGCCAGTAATTTTTTACAGCCTTTCAGAAAATGGAGGAAAGTACCACTACATTCAGATCTTGAATATTTTTTTCAAAGAGAGAAGGAATTTCTGCCTGTTGATGCCAATCAGGATGTACTTGAGGCACTTGCACTCCAAGACAGAAGGCCATCAGTCTGTTTGCCAAGTTTAAGGCCTGAGTGCCAGATGTGCTTGGGATAGAAAGCAGCCTGCTTGGTTTGTCAGAAGAGTTGGAGAATACACCACCAGATAATGCCAGAGCTGAAGCTCTTGGGGGTGCTGCAGGGAAGCCCTGCTGCATTCAGGTGCCCCTGCCGAGGTTTCTGTTCCTACTGCTGCTTGACTTCCATGTGGAAAGCTGGCCTGGATGCAGCAGCCATGCCAGACAAACTGCCATGCAGCATTTACTCTCCTAGAAAGAGCTGATGCCTGGAGAAAAGGGATGTGGCAGTCTCACAGTTCCATATCTCAGCTGATGGAAGGGATAGACTGAGAGCTGCCACCAGCATACATTAAACATGACGTGATCATTATCAAAATATTATATAGCAAATGTCCTAGCAAGGAGGGGCTTTTAAATGCTTGGGTCTGTCTTGGCAATACAAAAGTGAATCAGTCTAAAAATGCAGCCTCATCCTGGCTGAAGAAATGAGATTAATATCCTGTGAAGAGAGAACTTTGTGAAAACTTGAGGGGAAAAAATAAAAGTAAATTCTCTCAGTGCTATTTCTCAAATTTGGCCCACAGAGATGATGTGAAATGTAAGATAGTCTTCAGTGGAGAGGTGGTTTTTTTCCAGGTTGTATTTGGCTCAATGGATCTCATATCTATTACATGAAACTGAGCATCAGTTTCTTCTTTTTCTGCCCTGGAGTAGGACCCCATCTCCAGTGCTTTCCCATATTTCTTCAGATTCTCTTGAATGTTGTCTGCCTGCCCTTGACATCAGGGAAGGAAGGAGGTGGAGTGAGTCCCTGTTGGAGCAGAGGGACAGTAAGGTTTAGGTTTCTGTGTCTTACACCAGAACTCTGAGCAGTCAGAGGTGAAGGAGGGTGATTGAAGAATGCATCTGCAGTCTTGACACCTGGACTGGTGGCTCACTGAAGAGTTTGTGGAGGAATCTGCAGCTGGTGGAAATGTCCTGGAAGCCCTAGGAAGTTCTGCTGGCAGTAACTTATGTTGTTGTAGGGCCACTCACCTGGAGAAACATTCTAATCACAGCAAAAGCTCTGGAGAAATTATGAGCAAAAATGAATGTGAAACAACCGTAGTGAGTCAGGAGAGGCGGTTTGTGTGTCAGCTGATCAGTGTGATGCTCTAGGGCATTTCAGGAGGGCACACAAAGTGACACTGAGGTTTGTTCAGCCTTCACTGAGCAAATTTGGAGGGTGCCTGATGCAGAAAACAAGGGTTGTGTTGTGAAAGACACGGGCAAGGCAAGTGCTGATACAGCTGCTTTGGGTCATTACACCAGAGTATGTCCTGTAGGATGCTCACTGTTAAAGATAACCAGGCAGCAGAAATAAATTCCAGTACTGGGGTATCTGTCAGAGCCTCCAGGCTTTCTGGAGCCTGCTGGGATACCAAGGAGACTTTGCCCAGCTGGCGCACCCAGTGCACAACACATCATCACCTCTTGTGCTCCTTCTGTGAAAAGGGCAGAGGAAAGATGATTTTGTTTGGATTCAGAAGGTTTTAATGACATTTGAATATTTGGGTGTCCTGGCTGAAATCCTTACTCAGAGGTGTGTTTTTTGGAACAGCTGGAAGGAAAGCACTGCCCAGGAGTAGTGGTGTGTCATCAGAAGAGGCACACAGCAGTACCCTGCAGAACCAGCTCACCTCTTCATGAGTGTGCTCCTGTAACTGGGACACAGGTATCCCCATCAGGGAGGGCTGAAATACCTGAGGATGAAGTCATGGCTGCTGTGAAGGAGATGAGTACTCATTCCTGGCTGTTGGCATATTGCTGCTCTCACTGGGCACAAGAGTGTCTTCTGGGATGAGCCAGCCATGTGTCACTGTCTCCCTAGACAGTCATTTGAAACTCATCACTGATTCTCTCCAGTGACTTAAATGAATGCAATTTTCTTTTCGCTAACCAAAAATCAGAAGATTGAAGGGCAGCAGTTTTGTCATTCTTAGTCCACATGTCCCCTTTGCATGAAATGAGGGACAGTGACACAGGTTCTGTATTTCAAATACTGGAGCATTTCTTTATATGTACACATGGTGTGCTTTTAAATACATCTTCCAGGTGGGTGGTTTGTATCACCAAATGCTTATGAGTAGGTAAAAGTTTAAAATGAAGTATGCTTTGATAAAAATTGAGAGGATTGCTAATGGAGTGTTGAGAGGATTGCTAATGGAGTGTTGTGAGTACTGTGGTAGTAGATGATTAATAACTGTAGAAGGACAAAATAATTTGGGTTGGAAGTAATATCTGGAGGTCATCTGGTCCAATCTTCTGTTCAAAGCAAATTAACTTCAGACAAGAATCAAGTTGTTCATTGTTTATTAGAATCTCTAGAGATGGTGATAGCACCAGTTCTCTAATAGGTCTGCTCCTGTGCTTACCCACACTCTAGCTGGGAACAATACTTTTCTCAATTCTAATCAGTGTTTCCCATGTTGCAGCTGGTGCCTGTTGCCTCTTGTCCTTGGGCACTTCTGAGAAGAGTCTGTGTTCCCCTGTAGTCTTTCTTTAGGTAGAAGCTGGCTGTAATTTGAGGTCCCTCTCCCAAGTCATCACTTCTTCAGGCTTGTTCTGTCTCTTTCCCTGACTTGGAGCAACCCACGAGAAACCCCTTGGATTGTTCCAGTTGTAAGGTTTAGATCTGTTAGTCTACCTGTCAAGCCCACAAATTATATTGAGTAAACAGTAACTCAAGGCCCTTGGCTTCTAACACCAGGTTCAGAATTTGACTGAACAAAGTGAGGCAATTAGCATCTCATCCTGAAAATGAATATCCCTGTAACAGAGCCAATATATTACAGGAAAGCTCCTCCTGAAAAGTCAACAGGGTCAAACAGCTTTTGAAAAGCTCATGATGGGAAAAGAATGAGGTGGGTAAAGCTGTAAACAGGTAGTGCTGCTCCTGCAGTTACCATCTGCAAAGGAAATGGCAGTGCTGGGGCTGGTCAGAGAGTGTCTTCTGCTTATTTAGCATCAAGGACATGTAATGCTGGTGGCAGGGGTGTGGTTAACAAATGTAACCTTGATTTGAAGCTCCCTTGTCAAAGCAGAGTAATTATTACAGAGCAGAAAGCCTGTAGACTGGACGGGAAGGGAATGATTTTAATGTAAACCTGGGCCTGGGTACTTCAGGGAATCAAGATCCAAGTTGGCAGAAGCTGCTGTGCTCACTGGAAATAAAGGGAGAAACCACTAAGATCAGTGAATCTGGCAGGATTAGGGACTGAGACCATTTCCTTTAGCACAAGCTAAGTGTATTGAGTGAAAAAAACCACTTCAGAACAGGACTGTTTCTGATGAGCAAAAGCACATCTTAAACCGAGTTCACAGTTCACACCCAAGTGTTTTCTTCCCTTTTGGATGGGTTAGGGGCTTTTGTGTTACTCGTTGGATTCAGCTGTTGCTGCTCTCTTCTGTAGTATTTTGGATCACTTTGTCCACGTACAGAACCCTTTGGGGCCATGTATGTGTCTGACACCTTGTACCCAGAGGGTGCAGGGTGAAACGGTGTCCAGCAGCCTGACACAGACTTGCACCCACATACAGGCATTTCCCAAAGGAAAATGTGATCATGGAACATAGCTTGTAACTCTGGGATGTTCATCCCTAAGGGCTGGATATTTTGCAGTGTTTTTTCCTTTTACAGAGTTAACCAGGCAAAACCAGGACACCAGGTAAATTATTTGGTGTCTTATTTTAATAGGGTGTGAGAAGGAAGAATTTGAGGCATGCACACACAGAGGAATAATCCAAGTACAAATGTCTTCTCTGGCTGAGCCTGTTCATTAAATAGATATTCCCTTTGGGGAGATGGCTACAAAAGAGTGGCCCAGAGCCTGTTGTCCTCATGAAGTAGCTGAATGGTTGCAAGAACCCTGTGAGCCTGTCTTCACACACCTCTGTGGTGAGAAGGGCAGCCGTCCAACTCAGTGAAAGGTAATCAAATGATCCATTGTTATTTAAGCAGCAAAGCAGGTGGCTAGGATTAGAAGATTTATGCTCAGGTTCTGCAGTAAGTAGAAATAAATATTATGCTCGGGTTCTACAACCTAGTGTTCTTAGTTATTGAGCAGTTGGAAGTACAAACCCACAGGCTGCACATAACACTGATTGCTTTTGATAGAAATAAAGAATATCTTGCTGTTACCGTCAGGCCTTGAAACTGACTTCCAGCTAATGACCCAAATAAACTGTACTTGAAATTGTATAATTGAGATCGAAGGCTGTCTGGGGCTTCTGGGTTGGGATATAGATTCCACATCCATGAGCTTTTGAGTGTGGTCATTGAGCTGAAATGGAGAAGGTTAAAACTCTCATTTTCATTACCAAACACCCCCATCTCCCAATACAAATGTGACATTTCAATTTTGCACAGTCCAACTCTTCTTAAATCATCTGTATAAAAACTTCAGATCTTGATTGATGATGGATGAGCTATTGTCTCCTAAAGCACCCAGTTCTCATTACCCTTTAAGACAGAGCTTATTAATGATGGACCTGAAGTGCTTTCCCTGTGGGTCATCAGCAATGAACTGTGCTGAGGGATCAAAAGACTTGGTTTGGCATGAAATTTCCAGGCCCAAGCTGTTTTCAGATGATGCATTTAGCATCTTGGGTGAAATAGCAGAAGAGATCCCCATGGCTGGGTTATTTATGGTGAAGATGAAGCACTGCCAGCCTGCACAGGTGCTTCAGCCCTAGTGAGGCTGACCTTGGAAATTCAGGTGTCATCAGCATGTGTTATATAATACATACATGCAGGATATACCTGTATATGGCGGGGTGAAAAAGACAGCTGCTTCCTTCATAGCCAGCTTGAAAGGTGTAAGGTATATTCTGGTTTGCTTTTGAAGTGGTTAGAGTGGACTTAGCCCAGTTTTTCCTAATTGACTCCCTCCCCTTTGCCTGCCCACTTCGGAGCTGGTTCTTTTCCCTCTCACCATGCCATCTTCCAGTTCCTAGTGCCAGCTGTTTTTGTAGCACCAGAGAAGAGCTTTTAATTTGCAACCTGGAATAGCAATAGCCATTTTATAACCGTTTTTGCAACAATTTTAGAAACAGATTCTACAGCTAAATAGATATTTACAACCCCCGCTGCACAGAAACATACATGAGTGACTTTCACTCTAGGATACATTACAGAATGAGAATGTGTTTTGCCAATTTAACCCATGTTAGAAATTGGATAGCAGACCATGAGGGATTACACTGTGCACCAAAAAAAAGTCAGCTCAATAAAATGCCCTTTTAAGAGATGGAAGAAGAAAAGTTGTTTCCCTCTCTGATCTAAGCAGACGCCACCCTTGCAGAGCCAGTGTTCCCTTGCAGTGGTTGTATGCTTCTGGTGGCTGATAATGTGTTTCCAGTGACTCCAGTCAAATTCTGAGTCCCTTTTTGAATTTGGCAGACTAAGTATGAGCTGTGTGCGCTGTACCTGGCACTTCAGTGTGAGGTGCTTGTGTTTCTTGGATGCCAGAGACCTGTACATTTCCATCCCTCCTGTTAGTGTTGTATGGTAGATTACCAAAGTCTGTGGGAATGTTTCTCCAGGCTAATGAAAGCAAGAAAATAGCAGCTATAGCAACAGATAATACATTTGTTTTAGCTTCCTGAGTAAATAACCATTTAAGAGAATTTTAATAATATGCAGATATAAGTTCCCCACAATCATTTGAGAGTAATAAGCAAAATAATGACAGAATTCAGTGGCAAGGACACATGCTGATTTATTTTCGTGTAACTTTGGCTGCAGAATTATACTGCTTTTAAGCCAGTAGAGTAGTTCTAATAAGGAAGATGATAAGATTGTCATTCACTTCAGAACTAAGTGACAAAAGCCCTTGGTGCTGCTCCTTTGCTCAGGGCACAGGGCTGCAGCCCTGGTGCAAACCAGGAGATTGTGGTACTCTGAAGTGTTGTGCTTTCCAGAAAGATGTTCAAAGCTGTCTAGCACCTCTAGAACTCTTTTCCCAGTGAAAGCTAGTGAGTTTTGTGTTTAGAAATCCCTCTTTTGTACCTTGATGTTTCTGAGCAGGGTGGATGCCCAAGGGTAGCACTTGCTGCTAGCGGGATCATACTTGCACTAACAGTTTTCCAGTGTCACAAAAAATTGTTTTAGAAGACAAAAATACCCACAAATGGTATTTAAAATATGTTTCAATGTGAGCAATCTGTTTTGGGGCTTCTTTGGCAGGAACTGCTGGCTTCTTTGTTCACAAAATTCACTCAGGGACTTGGCATTTTCTCTTCTGCTCCAGCCTTGGAAAGAGCTGAGTACAGAGGCACCTCAGGTGTCACACACAGGAGAAGAAACCTCTTTTTGCCTGGCTTCCATTGCTGCCTGCACAGGCAGAGATCCTGCTTTCCTCCTCCTGTTCATTGTTTAACTTTATCTCTCACTTTCAGGGCTGTAAATTAAAATGAGATTATGACTTTATGATGATGAGTTCATTATACAGCAGCTCTATTGTATATTGATTACAGTTGTGCTTCATTTGCTTAACATGTAACAGAGTTTATTAGCTCTTCCCAGGCATTGTTCTTGCTAAGAGAGGGCAAAGAAGTGCAAAATGCATTTTGAGTTGAAGTCAGTGAAGCCAATGCATCGGTGCTGATTTACACACACCGAGGACTTGGTGTAAAGAAAAGGAGGTTGGATTGGGAAGGTGTTGTGGAAATGAATCTGGGGCCCAGACAGTAGGAAGAGTCAAATACAAGTGCTCTAAAGATTGTACTAAACCTAAAGTTTGAATCTAAATATTGATCTCTATGTCACTTAATATCCACAAGAGCCCACCTTGGATATTAGTCAGGTATGTTTGCACCTCAGTGCATCAATAACCTGGAAGCTTTAGTTCTGTCACTGGTGAAAAATGGTGCAGTGCAGGGAAATTGGAGGTACTGCATCCCTTCCTTGGGAAAAAGCAGCAGAAACAGTGTTTGCTAGTCACTGATGAGGCAAATCAGAGCATTTTGGGGGTTACTTTTAGTAAATCACAGTTGAAGGTTTTGGTTTCCCTGAAGTATAGTGTATGATACACTTCCTGGTTACCTTTGTACTGAAAAAAAAAGTCTTCCTTCACAAATTAAAACTATTAGAATTACTTTTAGATTGAGATCCTGCTATACAAGAGCGTGTCAAAGTTCCTAGCAGGAAAGGAACCTGGATAGGTATTGTCATGAGGAGGTGCTCTTGGTACCCAGAAATTGGGCCAGTTCTGTGTGCCAGCTGACAGAGGAGCTATGTAGAGTTGTGTGTGGGAAATGGACTTGTAGAGAATTTTCAAAGCTTATCATGTATTATAATTAGAAAATATTTGGCTTCTGATTGTGATAGCATGAACTATAACATCTGTATTGCCTCACCCTTCACATGAGACTGAAAATAGAATAAAAATTTTTAAAACATCTCTGTTACCCCATGTCTAAGTCAAAAAAAAAGATTACTCAAACAATTGTGTGTGTGTTTAAGAAGCTATGAATGCAGATTTTACAGTTTTTCATTGTTTTTATGTTCTTTTTAATCAAAATCTGGGTCATAATGGATTAGGTAATCCAGTGTAGCTGGGACAACACAGAGAAATCACCACTAATCATGATTTCAGGTGTTCTTCTAAGTCCCCCTTTCTCCCCAGAGCAAAATTGTTAACAGATGCTGTATGGTTTTTTCTGTGATCATAAGAATATTATACAGACAGATCATTGCTATATCTCTAATCTGGACTGTTTTTCTGTATCAGATTATTATTATTATTGTTCTCATTTATAAGCCCCTTTTCAATGAAAAGCCAAGCTTTTAAACCAGAGGTTTCTAAGAAATAGTAATACTGATTAATATGGTGGGAAGATGTATTTACAGATGATCCTTTATTTAATACATTCCTTGATTGGGGGCTGCTTCATTTACATGCTGTGACCTGTAAGCCCTGAAATTTAAAAAAGAAATTAAAAATAGTCATTCCTTTAATGGTCTGTGAAAAGGTTTGCATTCCCACTACAGCTTTTAAAGGTTTTCCTGGCAGATAAGGATTATCAGACTACCTTAATCAGGAATTATTCTTCATGTCTTTGTGAGAAGTGTGGCACTCCTGGCTCTACAGTACCACTTCATGTCATTCCAAGGTGTCATTAGTAACTAACCTTCAGCATTTCTTTGCTGAGGCTTGAAGCTCTGACACTGAAGGTTTTAGACTCACATTTCCTGTTAACTTTCATGAAAGTCACAGGCATTGTCTCCTGCTTTGGAAATAAAAGAGACAGGTTAAGTAGAGGAATTGTGAATTTGAGCAAGAGTTTAGGGGTAAAAAAAAAGTTTTTCAAGAGGAAACTCTGGTGCTACAACCAACAACTGTAAGATCATTTTCATGTTGAGATTTGATGAATCAAGTCTTTAGAGACAGGGCAACATAGCAGGTTTTTAAACAAACTGCTATAAATATAAAAATAAAAAGAAAACCCAAAAACCCCAACAAAACACATAAAAGCCCCACAACCTAAGAAGAACCCCAGAACTTTTACCTGTTTAAAAACCATCTCTAACACAAAGCTTCCAGCAAGGCGTGTCCATAGGAGTTTTGGACCACAGTGTTTGAGATTTGGATCGTTGCTTGGAGTATTTGGGTGTTTTGGATGATGGTATTGCAGCAGCACAGGCTGTAATATAACATATAACAGACCTTGTGCTGAGTGGCCCCTTCTGGTGTCCTGTGGGCTCATCGCAGCACAGTTCTTTATTTTAAGTTTTAAGCCTTTCTGCAAATGAATGAAATGCAGTATAGTGTGATTGATTGCTTGTGGTTTTAAAGTCATTTAAGTGTTGAAGGTTATTTTACCCACAAAATACAGAACTGTTCCATATGTGATCACACTGGAACAAAAAGTAAACAACCGTGTGTCAGTCTTCATCAGGTTTCTTCTGTGTGTGAATAAAGGGTTCCTGTTTACAAATCCTGTGAGCTGCTTGTCCTCCAGTTTTCAGATTAGTAAATGAGATTAGAGTGAGAATTTTTTTTGCATTTAAATTTCGTCCGCTCTCTCCAACACACGTTTAGCAATAGATTGAATCAGCTGTCTGAAGCCTTACAAGTACGTTGTTCTCTTGTTCTTCTGCACAGAGATACTGAATGGAGGAGTCTATGTTGGCCAGAACAAATTTCTCTGCTTTGCAGACACCATTCATTGGCAAGACATTGTGCGGAACCCCTGGGCCTCCAACTTCACTCTGGTTCCAACGAATGGCAGCTCAGGATGTAAGTACTGCTTTTATTCTCAGCCTTGTCATCCCCTCAGCATGAAATTGGATAAATAGGGCCACAAGTTTTCCCTGGTCCTCTGTTACGGAGAGTTATGTTGGTAAATTTTCCTTTCATTGTTCCCTGCATTTTTCTAAGTTTGTCCACTGCTTGGAGGACCACTTAGCCTATCTCAAAACCGGTGTCTGTAGTGTCTGTACAGGGTATTTGTGAACATCATAAATTTTCTGAATTTTCTCTCATCTGCTTTCTCTCTTCTGCATTTTCTTCTTTATTGCTAAAGCCACTGTGGTGCTGTGGAAGCACAGACATTGTTTGCTTTGCATTTGTTCCTGCTGCTCAGTCTGGTCCTTGAGCCACAATGATCAGTCTATGGCATCATAATTAACTACTGGAGTAATTATGGTGAAAGCTCACGGATATTCTGACTTTAGATGAGAAGTGAACCTCAAAGAAATAGTTATCCAGTTGTCTTGTGTATAGATTGTTGAAGAGAGGGAGAGAGAGAATTTGCAGAGGATGGGGTGTTCTTCACAATATAACCAATAATTTTCTGTTCTTTATTATGTTTTCTTTATTTTAATGCTTTCCATTCCAAACTTGAAATATCTGTGTGCTTAGGGTTTCTCTATTTCCCTTTCCAAGAATTATTTGCCTTCAGCGAATCATTCTTATGATTCTTGCAGCAATAATGAGTTGTAGTGAATGGTGGTGACAGGGATACAGAGTGTTTAAGCAAAATATTCCATAATGGAGTAAAGTGCATTCAGAATGAATGCTGTCCTGTTAAACAGTACCCTCAGGATGTACCAACACTGAAATTCAGAGACAGGCTGGGAAGGAATTTATATCACGTGTCGAAGGTGGCACCACAGTAGACCTATTGTTCTGAGCATTCCAGATTTGGGGACATTCTGGATTGCTTTCCCTATCTGAAGGTGTCCCTCGATGATGTATAAATGACACATTTCCTCTCTAAATTTCACTACAGCCGAGAAACATTTCATTTCTTCTGTTGTATGTTGGCAACTCAGGAAAAAAAAAAAAAAAAAAGTTGAGACTCTGGGTAGGGACCATTTGATGAGTCCCCATAATTTCTAAGCAGCAACTTGTTTTTAACCAGGTGCTTTGTGGTGTAGTAGATTTTATAGAAGGCTGACTTGCTTTTGTATATCTCATCTGCTCCCCTTAATACCAGAGCACAGGTACTTGTGATAAAGCTTCCTCCAGGAGCCTGCTCCTCAACATCCCAGCTCCAGAGCTGAGCCTCATCACTTCTGCCTTCTAGCTGGAAACCTGACATAGTTGTAATGCAGCCAGCTCTCTTATTTGCATCTTAAAAACCCTCATCACTGCTGATGATCTGTTCTAGGCAGAGTTGATGAAACCTTTGAAGGTGAGGGAATGCCTGTACCCTTTTAAGAGTCATTGCTTCAAGAAAAAGATTTGGTTCTTACTCTGTTTTGTTCTGTTACTGGGTTTTCTTTTAACCTTTCCCAGTTCTTCAAGACAAATGCTTCTGCTCTTTTAAAAAAGCCACCAACATCAATACTATCTTTTTTGGGTAACAGAAGTTTTACAGATGACTCCAGAAGAATTGGAACAAGATCCATGCCGAGTACTTTTAGAAACACACCCTGAAAGCAAAGGTGGCAGATATTAGTGCCCACACACAGCTAGATGAAAGAATGTATGAAGCAAAGTCCAGTTGTCTTCAAACTTTTTTTTTTATTCCTTTTGAGTTGTTTTGAAATATAGGGAAGGAACAATTTGTGCTTTTCCATTTGTACTTGAGAAATAAGATAAACAGCATTATTTCAATGATTGAGATTATTTCAATGATTATTTCAATGACTGAGAGCTGTGTACCAAGTCAGCTTCATTAAGATAGCCACCCAAATATTACTCTATTTTTCCTTACTTGGGATGAAGCAGTGCACAACTGGACTGTAATTTAATAAACATAAGTCTCTTCTGAGAAACTCAATCCTGTCTCAATACAATTCATGAGTCCTGTGAAATTTGATTGAATTAGCTAATCCCAACCATTTGTCTTCACAACTTTCACAGGTGAAAGTATAAACACCATTATACAAAAACCCAACAAATGCTTGAAAAGGTCCTAAGGCTTTGGATAACAAAGAACTCAGGTACAGAAATCACTATTTAAAATAGTCTGTAGTTAAATACCTGTCTGTGTGTGGGTGCTTGCATGTACTGTGCACACACATAGGACCTGTAGAAATGAACCTTGAATTTTAACCCTGGAAGTTGGTGTAGAATGTCATTAAATAAGGTATATGCTTCTCAATTTTGGCTTACATTTTTCACAACATGCTAAGGAGTATGAGTACTTGCTGTGCCCAGCCTTGCTTTTCTCCACTGCTGCAGATGATGCTCAGTGCATTACAAAGTTCTTTTCTGCAAGGACTGTGACTCAGGCTTTTCTGGATCCAGCATGTGTATGTATTTACTGTTTTAAGTCTCAGGTGAGTCCTTTCCAATGGAAATCTTGGCTAAATCCACTGAACTAAAGAAGTATGTATTGCTTGGCATTACTGAGAATATCACAATGTCAAAATATTTTGGAAAGAACTACTGGGTTTTACTGTTTATCGACAAACCTTTGTTAGGAGGGAATGTGAACCAGCCAAACCTGCCGTGTGAAGCTCAGCAAAGTCCATCCTAGCAGTAATTTAGGGAAGTCTTTGGAAGTATGAGATCCTGTAAGACCTGGCTAGCAGCATCATGTACCACGTTTAGCCATGACTGGCAGGACTGGAGTACACCTTATGCCCCAGGAATTGTGAGGGCAGTGGTCCCTGGCTGTCGTAGTTGAGACAGAGACAATACAAAGCAACACACTCCATTTTCAGAAGGCTTCAAACCTGTTTTTATTATAGCATGCATGCTTTTTATACATTCTTACAAAACTCATAAGTTTACACTCTACTCATTGGTCATGAGATACAAACAAAGTGCTCATTGGAATAGGCAGTTGCAGGTTTCTCTTATTTTTCCTTCTTTCACTCTTGGTTTCTATGTCAACAACCTTGGTAGAAAATTCTTTCAGGGGTAAACATGGATCCTCTTGTCAAACTTCTCTCTGGCTCACAGAAGTGGCTGTAAAACCTCTTCCACACCTGGCAGTGAATATGTGCAGGGACAGAGGCTGTGACCTGCCATGAGTGTCAGGATCTGGTACCTCATCCAAACACAGCACCCAACACAGTTTGGTGCTCTGGCATCACTGCCGTTGCTTCCAGCCATCAGTAGAGGACAAAAACTGTCCCCAGAGGTGTCTATGTGTCCATAAGAGGAGTGCCCAGCCTCAGAAAAGACCCCCATGCTTGCTGGGCTTTGGCCATGGCCAGAGTGGCTGCAGCAGGTTGATGTGAATGCAGTGTCACATCAGGCACAGCTGGGCACCAGCGTGTGTGGGAGCTCAGGACACAGCCCTGTCAGGGAGCTGCCACTGCAGGTGCCCATGCTGTTCCCTTCCCCAGCCAGCTGGAAAAGCTGATAATGGTCTGACTTGAGGGATAATTTCACTTGAACCCTCCCTCGCTGCTCCACTGCAATCAGCAGAGGAAGACAAAAGGGTGGAATGAAACGAAGATGCTCCGAAGTAAAATCAGTCCCCTGCCTCTGTGCCTGTTTCATACCTTGGGTCTGCCAATTCTGGCAATCTCCTTCATTCACCTCAGCGCTAGACAGAAGAGAATATGGCCAGTGCACTCTGGGAATAAAGCTCCTCTGATTCCCTTCTTCACAGGCTTTCATTGTCACATCAGTGCTAAGGAGCCAGTTGAAAAGGCCATGGTGTCTTAAACACTGACAGAAATACTGCAGACATGTGAATCCTGAGTGCTGCTTCTCCTTTTTTCTTCAAGTTCTGATCAAATGCATGCAGAAGAGCTCGTGTTGGAGGCCTCTGAGTGACACGGTGTCACCGTTCAGATGCACAGAGGCGGTGGCTGCTGGCGCAGCGCTCGGATAAACAAACCCTGCGCCAGGGGCCACACGTGCTTCAGCTCTCCCAGGACACAGTCTCTGTGCCTGGCATTTTCACTCACACACACACTGAAATATTTACTGCTTGCACCACCTTCCCACACTGCTATCTCGTAGCTGGAGCTTTTGGAATTAGTTGTAACTTGAAAGCAGCCTTCTTTTCTGTCTGCCTGAATTCTGCACTGCCAGCCTGGGGTTTTAGGCTGAGCACATCGCAGTGGGAATCTCAAAAGTACTTAACTCTCCAAGGAACAACATTTTCTCTTTAGGTTTGCGTTATTGAAATTGTTTCTGCAACAAAGATGAGAATCTATTTTCTCTCCTTCCAAAAATCAGCCATGAAATCAAGCATTGGCCAAACGTGCTGAAGCCTTGCTTTGCAAGAGCCTATTCCCCTGTTAGCACAACCACTTTTTGGATTCAGTCCCTTAACTGAAGAGCTGGAGCTCTGCTCTTCAGAGGTATAAACCCAGGGTGCAGCTCCCAGCGGGGAAAATAAATAAAGCAGGGGAAAAAGAATGAGGCTTCTTGCCTAAAATGCCTCCAGATTAGTAGAGCTCTTTGAGCAGCTTTTGGGAGAGTCCAGTGAAAATCTGGCTGCTTTCATCGGTGTCTTCAATATTCTCCTCAGTTTTGTTGTTAGCCAGAGCTGGACAAGCCTCACATTTTGTCACCTGAGCTCTTTTACAGCATTTGACAAAGACCATAGTATTAAATCAGAATTTTCAGAGGAACTTTACTTGGAGCTTTTGTTTTACAGAAAGCTTGTAGAGTTTGAATTATTACATTGAGGTCACTTCCATAGCCAATAGCATGTGTTCAAATCAGTCAATAATGCTCTTAAAAATATTGAAACTGTGGATGCGTGTTCATGATAGAGCTGGTGACTGTTTGGGTAATATGGATGCAAAAATCACTCTAAAATTTTCAAGTTTAAAAGAAAATTAATTGCTTCTCAAGGAGTTATTAAAAAAATGCTGGACTTTCTTGAAATTTGATTCAAGTATTTTCTTGAAACCAAGTTTCTGCTTAGTTTGAAGTGTAGTACAATCTCTGGAAAAAATTCCCTTTGTCGATCTGGCTTTTCATCTGAGTGCCTGTCAGCTGTGAATAAAGCTGGAGTTTTTGGCAAGGTACTTTTTCAGGCAGAACAACTTCAGTTCCTTGCTCTTCACAGCGTGGTGCTGTGCCATTGCTTTGTATCTAATTGCAGCCTGTGGTGTGAGGACACCCTGGTCTGAGCTGTGCAGAAGCACTGCTGCAGAGTTACAGGGAGAAAAGACTTGGTCTTCAGGGATGTGCCTGTGACTCAATAAATCCCTTGGTGTATTCCAGGGAAACACTGCTTGAAAACTCCTCTCTTCCAAAACTTGGCTCTTTTTTGCCTATTGATTCACAGATTTTTCAAGAGCAAAAAGGGCCTTGAAACATCATTAGCTCTATTTCCTGTATGCAGAGGCCTGGAATATCAGCCGCTTGCCTGGTGTGGAGCTCAGTGACTTCCCTGACCACAGCTTATCTTCCAGCCTGGCTTTGAGGTCCCAGTGGCCGTGGGCTCTGGTGCTCTGTGCACTCTCCTGGTACTGCCCTGGAGCTTTGCAGAAGTGCAGCTGTCCATCCGGAATTTGGTTACTTGGCAGTATTAAAAGGAATAATAGCAGCTGCAATTATCTCTAATCTGAGCACAATTTTAAAGAATGGATGTTGCATCTTGCACTTTCTGTGGCTGCTCAAGGAGCCCTCCTAGCCAGCTTTTTCTCTCTGTGTACTGTGTCATCAGCTCACCTCCTGATCTTCTTCCAAAAGCTGGACAGATAGAGGCTCTCCCATCTCTCTCAAGGAGGAATTTCTTTCCAGCCCCAGAGGAATTTTCATTGCTCATCAACATAAACTGTGTATTTTTCAGTTTGCTTTTAGAAGGCTGAAGCCAAAGCGTGTGTGGCATTTTATTCCTCTTATAACCAACAGAAGTAAAAATTATACCCTTTGTGTTTCAGCTTCATGTGAGGAATTTGGTGTTCAGGCAGTTATGAGATCTGTGTGCTTTAGAGACTCCCTTTTTTTCCCCAGCAAATACAGCCTGTGTGTTCTGTTCTGAAATATGCAATCTTATGTTTGGCTCTATAAAAGTCATTTGGTGTGAGTGACTCCAGCTTAGCTGCCAGCCTGGCTCACTCTCTGATACTGGCTGCTCCTCACTGTAATTTGCTGGCATTTCACTCTTCTGTACACTTTATTGCCTGGCATATTTTAATAATTTCTAAACCTTTGTCTGGAATATTAAGAAGTGTCAGTCCTGGGGATCCCTGGGGAGCCACACCCCAATTGTATTATAATTGCTTATTTACAGCTACTTTTGGAGAGTCCCCAATTAGCTGGGTCTTAATGCATTTTTCATGTGTTTTATTAATATTGAAACATAGAGACAAATCTAATTAAATGTTTACCATTTAGCCAGTGCTTTGCATTTTAATTAAAGGAACAAAAAAATGGACTTCCCAGCTGTGTAGCTGCTTATGAAGTCAGCCCTCAGTGCTCTTGGCAATCTGAGCTGTCAGTGACCTTACCTGGGCAGGGGTCTTTGGAAGCATTGCAGCTCAGTTTGACATACTTATCCCTCTCTTTGGTTGATGGGAGTCAGTGCTAGCTCTGTAATTTTTGTCGTTTTTTTTTTTTCCTTTCTTAATTTCTTCTGTCACACTGTGAGTTGCTTTTTCAAGTTAACTTGCCCCCAGCCCTGATAACTGAGCATTTGTTGGGCCATGTTCTACTGCCAGTTTTCCACATGCCAGCAAAAGGAGAAATAGGGTTTCTAAAATATACTTCTTTCAAATATTACAGAAATTGCAACAGTCTGGTAGAAACTGAGTTTAGCAGATATGTCTTTATGCCAAACTAATTTAAGGCCAGAAGCTCCTTACATTTTTTTAATTGTTATAGGAGAAAATCTCACATGTGGGTATAAGTACATTCTTCTCAGCATATATACTATATTCTTGTACTGTGTTTCACAAGAAGTACGAGTTAATAATTGCATGGAATTTTGTATAAGTGATAGGCTTTATATTCTCCCTTGGATATTAAGAGTCTCTGTTTGGAGTTGGCAGCAAGGGATGTGGGTGAATTTGTGTACAGGTGTTGATTGCAGCTACAGAATGAGGCCTGACAGGTGGGCAGCCCCTTGATTTAATGTTCAGTAGTGACCTTGTAACTCTTCACAGAGCACAGTAACTCAGCTTTTTTACCAGAAGTTGCAATATTAGAAAAGGATCATTTTTACACTTATCTGGAAATTTATACTTGGGTCAGACCACTGGGTGTTTAACTCTGAAGTAATTATGTGATAGCTATGAAGAACAAGGGTTTGTCAGATCCTTGCCATCTCTCCCAAAGCTCCTGACCTTGCACCAGTTCTCAGGTGTGCTGTGCCTGAACTGGATAAAAATGCTGTTCATGTCCACCCCAGTGTTTTCAGCTGGGCCACCCAAAACAGATTCCTGCTCAGGACCAGTCCTGCTGCCCTTGGGAAGCCACAGCCACACTGGTGAAAAACAGAGTCTTGGATCAGAGCAGGAAAAGGATGGAGTCTTTTCCCTCAGATGTAAAAAAGCCATTGATTAGTAAGGATTAAGGGAGGTGAATTCAGTGAAATTAAAAGTACAAGGAAAACTTTCCTTCAGAGCAGTGGATGCTTCTGTAAGAGGAGACAATGACGTGTAAATCCTGAGTGTTTGTAAACCAACCCCCCAGGCCTCAGTACCAGGACACAGATGAGATAACCACATTTTGTCCAGTTACTCCTGCAAGGTATTTTGTGTTTTTTTCCAAGCATGAGGATTTTGCTCTGCAGAAGGCCAGAGTAACAGCAATATATTTATGTATGCTGCTGAAAAGAAAAGAGGGAAGTGACTAATTCATGCTTAAAGCCACCTTTCAGAACAGCTAGTGTATCATTTTTGGTGTACATCTAAATTGGAAACTACCTACAGAGAAAATGGCATTGCAGAAAGTACACCCTGAAGACATTTGTTATTGCAGAGTTTGTTAAATTATAGCCTTTCATTGAGGTTATTACTTGGAGTTCAATTAACATTTTAAATGTATGTTTGGAGACCAGCAAACGGGGCCTCAGCAGACCAGAACAGTTCCCTGGCACCAGCATCACCATGGCAAAGCAAAGCCAGGAGGAGAAGCTGTTCTTTTCCATAAAGAGCCACAAACATTTTGTGAAAGCTCCTTCCGTGTGGCTTCACAGGCCTAAAGCACTGCACTTCAGCAGCAGTTACGGTTTCATGGACATCTCAGTTGGAAAGAAAATCTGTATCAGATAGACAGAAAGTCCCACATCTGCCTTTTGTTCAGGCTACATGGAGGCTGCTTTTCCTTTCATTAAGGAATCTCTAGTCCAGACATAATTTATTTATTTACCTGGAATTGAAAGGCAAATACAGTAACAGAAAACTTTGATTTTAAAGAATAGATTTTGCCAAGCAGATATATCTGAAGATGGAGGAATACATGAAATCTAGTGGTAACAATGAACTTGATTTGCATTAGAGTGGCAAGCTGAACTGCTTGAAGTTGCCTGTAATGTTTTTTCCTCAACCCAGAACTGTGTGTTTTAAATAAAGGGAATCAGTTTAGCTTTCTAGTAAATACCTTCAGCCAGCATTTTCAGAAGGGATTTCTCAATTGGTGACTGCCCTTGAAAGAGATTTGAAAGGCAAGTGGACGTGGCATCTAATGGAAATACAATGCCTCTCACAGCTTAGTTACTGAATAAAAAGCAAGTAAGGAACACAAATAAGAAAAAATAATGCTGTGAGGGACAGAACTCCTTATGCTGCCAGACCCCAGCAAAGTAACTGCTACAGACATGGGGATTTCCAGAAATCATGGGCACAGAGAGGAGGGCGTGGAGAAAACCAGCATTAACAGTTTCTGAGGAATCTCAGGCACGGGCATCTCTTGGCGCTGAGAAATATATTTTGCAAAAATATAAACAAAAAATACTCAGCTTCAGACCAACCCCATCCCTGCCACAGTGCTGAGCAGTTTCACTGAGTATCCTCCTTCCTTCTTTTAGCAGCTGCAGGGTGAAAGTCACTCACCCTGTGGCAGAGGTTACCATGCTGATGTATAAAATATTACAGTGGTTCTGTAGGTACAGAATTGAAGTAGGGCTCCACATAGTGGTGTGTAGCAACTCTTGGCAAATGCTCCTCTGTTAATGGCAACCTGTGTGTGCATAATGTATTAGTGCACAGCACCTGTTTATGAGCAGATTGGTGTTTTAGCAGTGTATTGCACAAGAGAGAGACTTTCAGGCTGAATGAAAGCATTCCTCTCCCTTACAGGCAGCTTGTTCATCACAAGCACCCGTGTTTCTTGAAAGTAGGAAACAACCCCCAAATGGTCAGAATATTTAAAATAGCCTAATTGCATGGTGATTGCCAGATTTGTAGTGAGTGGGTGGTGGGATTGGTCTCTCACAGCAAGCTTCAGCTGCTCTCACAACCTGCCTTCAAAGAGCTGCTTAGGGAGAGGGGAAGGAAAGAAAGTGTATAAAATCAGCTGCTGAATAGTGTCTGCAGGATCTGGAAGCTGCTGTGTGCCTCCCACCCTGCATGTCCTCAGATGGGCTTGGTTGGTGCCTCACAGGGTGGGTGCAGTGTCGGCACCACCCAGGTGGCTTCTCCCAACACACTGTTCTGCTCCCTTCATCAAACTCAAAACCACCCCAAGCCTTTGTTGCTCTGTGATTTTTAAGGATTTTACTAGGTCTGTCTGTTCTGGCTGAATCACTCAACTCTGTCATGAGAGTTGCTGTCCTGTGGACAGCCTGGCTAAAGGGCTCTGGCCACAGGTCTGCTCAAACCCAGGGCAGCTTCAGGGTCTTCCTTCCTTCTTTCACACCTCCTGCAGTATTATACCTATATGACAGTCCCATCATGCCCAAAGCATCACCTCCTAGCAGATCTCTGATAACTGAAAATTGTCCAGGAAATTGCAGTTTGAAATTTGCATGATTATTTTCATTAAATTTTTGTGTATAGCAAACACTCAATCTAAATATCAGAATATATGTCCAACCAGAGACATATGTTGTTTTCCAACAGAGAAGGGGCTTCTGTGTTCCAAGTATTGCTTTGAAACAATCCGTTTTGTTTCAAATAGCCAGAAATGCATTTTGGATAAGCACATTAAAAGGCTTATCCAAACTTAAAAAACTGACCTAAAACTGGACTCCAGATTTCATGGGAATGAGGAATTCCTTTCTAGTATTTCCATATAATTGAGTCAGAAGTTGATTAATACATTAGCAGTTCTAAATACACCCTGCCAGACTCTAGGAATACTACATGGGATCAAGAAAGAACAAAATTATTTTTAAAAGCCAATTCAATTTCAAGTTTTGATTTCCTTTCTTTGAGGTTATTACTTTGTTTAAAAAAATGAAATCTGTTTGTCCCTCTGTTGGAACTTTATTACTGCTTTGGCTGCATTACAGGAACATTATAACAGGACAGCATTTTGACTGATGTGGCATTGACTGACTTGACCTGTTTGAGGAGCTGCTGTTAAACCCACACAAGAACACTCTGAGCTGTGTGTTTGAGTTGGTTGAGAGCCTCCTCTGAAAATCTCATCTAATTGTGCAGGAATTTTCCTCCCAGCTCTGCATATCCTGTCCGTCCCCCCCCACCCCCCCCAAAGCAACTTACATCTGCGTCCTTCTGTTCTCAGCCGAGCTGTGCATCAGACAGTGAGTGCTGCTGCTCTTATGGACAGAGACCTGGCTCCAGATTTATTCCAGGCTCTGTCACAGGAGCCCATGTGCTCCCCTGCTGTTGGCTTGTTTGTGGGTTTGGATTTCCTGTGCTATCACACCAGAAAAGTGCCAGGTCTGAGAGCCAGTGGGCAGTGAAGGATGCAGTGTCAGTGCTGGGCATCGCAGTCACTGCTGCTGAGACAGGAAATGTGGGCACTTCCAGACACCCCCATGCAGGGGGAAATGCTGAGGTGAACATAAAGGCATAGAAGGTGTTGGCTTTCTGTGGTCTCTATCTGCTGGAATCTGCAGTGCCTTCCTCTCACTGACCTGTCTCCTGCTCACCCTCAAATTTCCTCCATAAGACAGGCTTTTCTCCCCTTTTTGTCCGCATGATCAGCTGAGGTTCTTCAGGGTGTGGGGGAGCAGGGTTCAGTTTCCTACCTTGCATCAAGGCATTCAAATCTGTAGGTCCTGGATCTCACCTCCCAGTGGAGACTGCCCCAGGTTGGTCTTAGTTGGCATCTTTTCTACTTTGTCTGTTGAAGTTCTGAGTATTAAGTAACCATTAAGTTAAATACAGAAATAGTCCTAGGGCTGCTCTGATCCATGGCTCTCCAGTGATCACAGCCACCAAGCTGCAGACACGAGCCCAGGGATGGTTGTGAGCTGTGGGCAGCTCTCTCCCTTTGGTCTGAAGAGCTCCCTGTGTCAGGAGAGCTGTTCTGGGAAGGGATGGCTGCCAGCTCTGTGCTCTCCCCTTCCAGAGAGCAGCCCCAGACTGTTTCTTGCCTTGCTGACCCGAGAGGAGAGAGCCTTCAGCAGAGGAAGCAAAGGAGAGAATGAGATATGCCACCCTGGGTAAGAGGTCACATACAGGTGATGGAATAGCACCCTCTTCTTCCCCACAGAGGAAAGAGGAAATAAGATCTACTCCAGGATTTTGAAGGGGCCTGGGGTTGTGATCTGTGTGCTTTGGGGATGGTCCACTGGAGGGAATGTGTTTCACTCTGACCCCAGTGTGCAGGCACCAGGCTGCTCTTCTGCTCCTGCTGCGCTGAGGGAGGAGGGGCAGTTACCTATGGATGGTTTTTTTAACAATAATGATTACAACGGAAGGATTCCTGAGGCTTTGTTATTCTTGATGAGCCTGCCAAGCAGCAGGTATGACTTGACCTATCCTTTTAGCCTTCTGGCTGTGTCTCCCCATTTGCTCAGCATCCCTGTGTGCGTGTTCAGGAAGGCATTTGATGCTGATTGGAACTAATTCACCATCACAGTGGGGGGAATTCACTTACATTGCTCTGTGCTAACAGCTATAAGCAGTGATAATTAATAGCTCCTAATTGCTTAATCAGTGTAAAGTTTTAGACTATGTCATATGTGAAGGTTTTTATTTTGTGTGGATGACTAAACCCCCAATTAATGCATCGAGTCACATAGCCTTACCAGTGCTGTCTGCTCCAGACAGAGAAAAATAACCAGTGTCTTCATTACCCCCCTCAGGTCCCTTTCTGTAGTCATTACTGTGGCCTGAAGACATTTTTCTGTAGCAGCTGCAGTAATGTTACAGTGAGCTCCCTATCAGCTCAGAGCTGTCAGCAGCAGATATGAATCCACCAGCCTGAGCCCGTTCGGTGCTGCTGACATGCTCTTCTTGACTTTCCATTTATTCCTTTACCCCTGGTGGCCAATCTCTCTTAAAATCAAAACTGTCTGCCACCAGCATATCTGGCAATACTCAGTGATTTTGCAGCTCTCAACAGACACCCAGTCCCTACGCACACACAAGGCTTGTCTCCATCCCACATTACTCAAGGTAATGCATCCCTCTTTGGTATTCAGTTTTTGTTTTCTTTAGTGCTGGCTAAGTTTTATCTCTGCTCCCTGTCCCCGCTCCCCCTCAAGCCGTCCCTGTATCTCTTTCTGTGCCTGTCTTTCAGGGTGTATCTCTAGGATTGTTTTCATTTCCCAGACCTGTTTCCCAGGCTAGTTTCTTTTCAGCTGCTTGTCCCCGAGTCCCTCTCCATTTGTGTTTGTCTCTTTTCTTATCTGCTGAGGAAGATGAAGGGGAGATAGAGGTGTTGACTGGCAGAACTGGAACTCCCTGTTGGAAGTGATCGTGAGCAGGAGTTTGCCTCCACCCTTACAGAGCTCCTGGCTGGATGCATCCTCCTGGCAGGTGGAGTTGTGTCTGATTAGGCCATCCTTTAAAACTTTTTTCTAGTTCTAGTTCTCTCTCAACAATGTCTGTCTTATTCTATAACATTTCTAAGTCAGCATTTCTTATCTCAAGGTTTACATACAGATACATACTATGTAAGTCTTCTGTCAAACCTTGAGAATTCTCTACAAATTAATTTCTCACAGGGTTGGGCTCAATGGATGGAAGGATGGATCCACAACAGGTGCTGACTGTGCTTTTCCACAGTGTAGGTGCTTGTTTATGAACCCTCTGTGAGTTTTCTCTGTAAAGGGATCCCATTAATACTTGTGCAGGGTGTCTCCACTGGGCATGGAGACTTCAGGAGAGAAGCAGAAACACAGAGAGGAGATAGAAAAGGCAGTTGCTGCCATTTACCACAATAAAAGTAACAATACCAATGCAGGCACAGCTTGTTAAAGAGAAGTCTGGATTTTATGGGACTAATCCTACATTGGAAAACTATTTGGTGATAGATGCCTACGTGAATTCATCTGACATGAGTGAAATCATATAGTTTGTTAGCAGTGGAGGAATTGACCCTTAGATTTCTGCATCCCATAATGCTTCTATACAGAGGAAGAGAAAATGAGCACTAGGTATTTCTATAACACATTTTCTTCTTTTATGGGAAGTTTTACTTTTTTTGCAATATGTGTATCTCCTGCCATTAGGGAAGGAGATCCTGGGAAGAGTGAGACTCTCTTAGGTAATTAACTTTCAAATCAATAGGAGAGATCTGAAGGCTACCACAGGGTGGGTAGGAAATGCAAAATTATTTTTACCTAACAAAGAAGTGTGAATGAATGAATGAATGAACATGTGACAATAGGAATAGTCAGACAAGGACAGGGAAAGCATTATGGCCTGATAAAGGCAGAACAATCCATCACAACAATAGTATCTTTAATTCCCCTCAATGCTGTGTTGCAGTGTTTGAATTACAGTTTGATTTTGTTATCTATGCATACATAGAACTAAGGAGTTTAGCTGCCTAGAAAAACAACACACAAAAGCCTATAAGAACCTTCTGTCTCACCTAAGCCATGCAAAGACCAGCCTGGGACTCTTACCCCAGAGTCTACCTGTAATTTCTTGGACTTTAGGGCTGGTTATGTCTAGAAAAAAACACTATTGCATCTCTAGCATTTTTGCAGGAGTGAATTTTTTAGGCAGAGGATGAGTTTACAAGCAGCTTACAGAGGCTAATAAATGATTTATAGCTGTTTTGATTGTTAATCAACTATTTTAGGTTGTTAGGTAAGTGAAGAGGCTGTTAAAACTATGGCTTGTAACCATCTAAGTATTTTTACTTTGTCTGTGTTTATTTGCACTTCAGTATCAGTGTGTTGCAGGTATCCTAACACTGAATGATGATTTATTAACCAGATAGAAACCATCTGTAAAAGCAGGCTTTGTGCAAAGTGCAACAGTTCTTCTCTTATTTCTGCTTTCCTTCGCCTACTGAGAGGGGTCTGCTGGAGGCAGCTGGCACGGCTGATGGGGAAGAAGCAGGGTTGCTCTTCTGTATGACACTGAGCTTAGAGCTGAGAGGAGGACTTAATTTTTCTTGTTTCTTCAGTAACTTAATTCTTTGTGGCTTTACTGTTTCTGAAATAATAAAATCAGTCTGGAGTCAAAGGAAAGCCCTTCTCAATTCTCAGGAAAACACAAGGATGAAGTAACCTTGGTCTTTCCCAAACTAGTGAGCAAACATTTTCTGCTAGTGACTTTCCCTGGCTGGGAAAGCAGAAGCATTTCCCACAAATAAAACTCTATTCTGGAAATGACAAGGAAGGTGCTCTGCCCAGAGTGCATAATCCAGATCTGGGAAGATCTTAGCCAAGGGCCAAGATAATTAGCCAAGAGAAGACAGCCCAGGAGACAAAACATTGGTTTCCTGTGTGCAATTTGCCAAAGCTAAATTAATTCTCATGTTCCAGTGGGAATCTGCATTTTCTTAACCTAGATGTCATTACAAAACCTGTGAAAATTATGGAAGCATCCAAACTGTCCCTGTGTGTGCAAAACAATGCTACTATTCAGGAGCAGAAATGTACTCCAGTGTCCCAGCTGTAATGGGGAGGAGACTTCTGTGGGTTCTTTCCTTCCTTATCTTGCTTGGAAAAGAAAAACATGTGTCTTCACTAATGTGGAGAATCAAGTGAATGAGCCAAGGTTGTGCCCTGCAGAGAGGTTTTTTTTGGCCAAATTCTTTCTGTTGTATGTTTAGAATATTTTAGACACAAGGAATAACAGGAATTATTTATGCCACAAATTGTTTCATAGTTTCTTCTTTTCAAATCTGTTGCCTCACAGTCTAAAAATCTTAAGAAATACATACAGGAAGATCTGTGAGGAGTAGTATAATTCCTCCAAGGGTTTTGTCAACCTTAGGGTCAATACATTTATTATCATTTAAGCCTGACATTCAGATCTCATTGTGAGACCTGCTCCTCACATGAGTGCTTGTTATGCTCCTGAGTGTGTATGTTGACTTCCACAGGACTGTTTCTGTCTTAATTTTGCAGAGTTGGTCTTTAATGGGTTTCAATCTCTCCTTATTACAGGACAGATTTTCCCTTAGTGGGGAAAACCTGGTGAAATACAGAAGGATATGAGGGTAGAATCTGGACCAGTTAATACTGAGAGCAAGGAAAGTTATTTTTCTCTTTAAATAACCAAGCCAATATAGATGCACTATTTGGAGGGAGTTTGGGTTTTAATTCTCAGTATATTTGACCTTCAAAAGGACACAAAACAATGCAATTCAGAGGTGTGCTGCCTACAAGCTCAGCTCCTGGTTGTGTCTGTACAGCTGAGAAAAGTGAAAACAATGAAACAGACACTTTTGAGTTCCCAGTGAGAAAAAAGGAAACTGGCAGTCTTTTCTTGCTTTATTGTTAAATATCTCTATTTAAATGCAAATCATCATCTGACACTGCCAAACAAAGTAATGTACCAGGCAGCAGGCATGCAAGTTAAAAAATTTTAAAATGATGTTTTGAAGATGCTGAATTGCTTTTATTTCCAGGAGGAATAGAGGTGGCTGAATAAATTTTTGGCTGCATACGAGGATCAGCTCAGCACCTAGGCGCTTCAGATATGAAGATTTGTGTTTTAAGTACAGCTTTTACAGAGGTGTGGGCAGACTCTCTAGTTAGGGATGACTTGGAGGTATGATGAAGTTTCTTCTGTGTTATTCCACAGCACGTATTACAGCGGAAAGCCCAGTGTTTACAGAATGTTTTGGAAGGGGGTGGAATCCAGGGACAAAAAGGGGAAGGAGCAGCCAAATTGCCGCCTTACGGTGCCTCAGGAATGTGTGGTTCCAAGTGACCAGTGCTTTATGATGCTGCATGCAGCCTCCAGCTTCCTCCCTGAGCTCCAGACCTCTGAGCCTAGAGAGGCATGACACTGGACCTCAGGGAAGGATTGGGGTAGAGGAGAGTCTTGCACAAGGAGCCCACATTGTGCTTGGGTTGTGGCTCCTGAGCTGCCCCAGCAGGGATGCTCCAGCTCAGGAGAGGAAAGGTTCTCTGAGTGTGCAACCATCCTCCTGCTCCTCCTGCTGATCAGGAGTAGCTAGTTAATAAAACCCACCTCCAGGGGAGCATTTCTATTCAGTTCAGCAAGTCCCAAAATCAGCTAACAACCTGTGTCTTATCAAGCCTCATCTGCTAAAATTCTTCCTTTAATTTGCTATTTACCTCACCATTTTAAACTCTAATTCTTATAAATCAGTGTGGATATATTTGCTTTCTGTGCAGGGTTCCAGTAGTCTCTTAATAATCATAATAGTTGTTATTACTGATTAAAGTAGCATAATTCATGCCAGATGGGATGCCCTCCCTGTCAGCCAGAATGAGTTTGCATTTATGTAGTTATAGTACATTTGTGATCTAAATAAACAGATGGTAGAAGGTGACAGAGAATTATGTGTTGGTGATATCAGCAACAATGTTTCCCAAGTATAATTGCTTTAAATGAGCATGAATGCAACAAGGAGCTGGTAGTTTTAACAAGGTAGTTGGCATTCAATGTGGTAATTACCAGCAGCATCATCAATAGCACCAGGAATGCCAAGGGAGGGATGCTGGCTTTGAAAAATTAGTGACAGAGAGTCTGACTTCACACGACCATCAGGGTGGGTTTGCTCAGCTCTGTAACATCTCACAGGTGTGAGCACGCTGCTAGCAGTGGAGCAGTGTTTGTCTTTAGGGTGCTCCAACCTCAGCTGAGAGACATTTTACACTTTCTCAAATGCCGTCTCCCATCAGGGCATATGGCAAGTATTTGATTTAGTGTAATGGAGCAGTGTTAGCAGCAGCAGCTGTTAATACACGATTGAAAGGATTGAACCTGGATCAGGTTCAAAGGGGAAATTCACTTAACAGAATCTCAGCAGTACTCAGTGATGTATAAAAGTTTAATCAAACACAAGGTTGGGTTCCTGTGATCAAAAGTGCAGCAATAAGGACTGTGCATAGTCTTCCACAGGATTTACATGGGGTGTCTTGGCTCATCCCATCAGCTCTGGCTTTCTGAAGGGCTGGCCTGCCTGCCCCTCAGGTACTGCCACACCTGGGAGCGTCCCTGCACTTTGGCCATGTCCAGATGGCAGCCATGGAATGGGGTCTCCCTTCCCTCGCAGCCCAGACTGGTGTGGGACTGTCCGAGCACCATCTCCTCTGGTGTTGAAGTGCAGCCAGAGGAGAACATTCCAGCTCTTCTCCTTGCTTGCCAGTCCCTCTCACATGGGTCAGCGTTTTACCATGACATGGACATGTGAACTGAACTCCCACCTCAGTCCAAGTGGATTTCAGTCACTAATTACTAGGTAGTTTATAAAAACCTACCATTGCTAATGCTGCTTCTTACAGCTGTATTTAACAGTGAAAGCACCTGCAGTTCTTTTTGTTCAGGGACTAAACCTATCAGTGTAGGCACACAGTTCATGGTGATTGGCAGTGGGGCTGCAGCCCAGCCTCATCCCCAGTGGGCACAGCTGTGAGAAGCAGGTGAGCAGCATTGACAGCAATGAGCCATGGAGTGCCCAGGTGCACTGAGCAACCACCAAAGGGAGCAGAGGGCACACAGGTGCACTGCATGAACAGGAGGCTATAAAAGGCTGGGCTGAAGGACAAGTAGGGCAGATGCTTGCAGCCTTCTGAAGTGCCCTGGTGTTGTTCTGTGTGGGCAGGTGCCTGAAGCCTTCTGAAGGGGTAAGGTATTATGGGTTAAAGCTTTCTGAAATTGTATGATACTCTGTATCGAGGTTGTCCTGACATATCAGCATATGGAAAGATGATGCAGAGCATCACATCCAGGGTCTGAAGGAACATGAGGTTCTTTCCAAAACATAACCACAGGCAGCTAAAGAACCAGCAGTCAAAAAAACAGAAGGTCCTGTAAGCTTTGCTGTCACTGGGGTTCAGGTGGTTGCACAGGGCATGCTTCCCTTACTATAGTATTGGATGTGCAGACCATGCAAGTTTGAGAAAATGGGGGGTGGCTTTTAACCAAAGGCATTGAGTGGAATGTCCCATTGTTTGTAGGTACACAGTTTGTGGTAATTGGGAGTGGGGCTGCAGCTGGGCCTCATCCCTAATAGGCTGCAGCTGTGCAGGACAGGTGACTGATATTGAGGGTGATGAGCCATGGAGTGCCCAGGTGCACTGAGCAACCACCAAAGGGAGCAGAGGGCACACAGGTGCACTGCATGAACAGGAGGCTATAAAAGGCTGGGCTGAAGGACAAGTAGGGCAGATGCTTGCAGCCTTCTGAAGTGCCCTGGTGTTGCTCTGTGTGGGCAGGTGCCTGAAGCCTTCTGCTGTGGTAAGGTGTTACTGTGCACGGGTTGAAGCTTTCTGAAATTGTATGATGATGCTCTGTGTATTGTGGTTGTCCCAACTGTGACGTGTGCTGTGACAATTGTTCAGATGAAATTGGACAGGTGCTGTATAGCCTTTCTAGCACAGCCATCCCTTCTCCTGTGAAGGAATCAGTAGGTCTTACTTAGGCTGTGGAAAGCAATAGTGGTAACACTCAGTGATGATATTGTTCCTCAGTCCTCCGGACTTGCTCATACTTCTTTTTGTTTTAAAATGTCCCAATCATTATGCATAGCAAAAAGGTATTTAGGGTGTAAAGCATTTAGATAAGTACTTGTATTTCATGTAAGTTTGACACCAGGTCTGGTTATTTAGTTAGGCCTTTTTTTATAGGCTCTGTTTCAACCTTGCTAAAGTATAAAAACCTTCCAAAGACAAGATGGACTCTTGTCTTTTGTGGTTGCTGGATGTTAAAGGAATGAAAGGAAGGCACATTTCCAATCTCTGTCTTTCTGTCTGTCCTGCAGGTGGTCGTTGCCACAAGTCCTGCACAGGACGGTGCTGGGGACCAACAGAGAATCACTGCCAGACCTGTAAGTGTGTAAGAGTGAGAAACAAAGAACTGGAAAACAATGTAGCAGAGATCCTACTTGTTTTTTTTTCTTTTGGTTGTGAAGGGATACTATAAATTCTGGGTTCAGTATAACTCTAAAATATACAAAGGTTTTTTTTCCCTGTATGTTTTTATCAATAGATGATTTGTTTTTTCCCACCTGTGTGAATGGTATTTTTCTTTCCTTCTTTGTGCTTTCTAAAACTCCTTATGTTAACTTGAATTTTCTTTTCACTCATGTGGCAAGATGGAGCATGGCTCTTGAGAATATTGATGGTTATTGATGGCAGATTTGGAGATCTTTAATGACCACCTGACGCTGCAAAGTTCCTGATGCTAACATAGTCTGTTAATTTCAATGGTAGCCTGTGAATATTAGTTATCTTGCAGAACTGTTTTCTTTACAATAACTTCAGACTACATTTGAATTGTACTGAAAGAGAGAATAATAGTTTTTTTTGTGAAGGAAGTAGTAAGTGAAGGGTCACTCACAATGTTTTTCTGTCCTTGTGAATTTAGAAAGCATGAAAATGAGTTTCTTCCTTCCTGAAGGAGCTTTAAGCTCCTTCACATAGGCACAAAAGAGCCAGAAGTACAGACACAATATTCGCAGATAGATAATAATAAAAGAGGAGAAAATTGAGGGCTGTTTTTTCTGTGTTTTTTTTTTTTTTTTTTTTCCTGCTTACAAGAGGGTGAAAACCAGTTGCCTGTACTGGAATCACTCTTCCTGGGAAATGAAGTGGTTGCTGGGAGCTCCCCCACAGAACACTTCCCCAGCTTGTGCTTGTTTCCTTGGTTGAGTGGTAAATGGGAGGAAGGACTGTGACAAATGAGCCACTCCCTGGCAAGCACCCCAACTGAGTTCTGAGCTGAGGACAGTCAGCCCAGGGTCACCTGCCTCTTTCCTGGGACTTGGTAGGAACAGTGCAGAGATGCTGCTTTTTGGTAGGATTTTGGGGGTTTTTTTGAGTTTGTTTTGTTTTGTTTCTTTGGGGTTGGTTTTTTTTTTTTTGGTTTTTTTTTTGGGTTTTTTTTGACTTCTTGGAGTGAGAGATAGGATGGAGTTAAAACTGACTAAGCCTGAGGTGAATGTCTGATGAGTCTGAGCAGGAAATCCAAGCTGCCCTGCTGCCCCGGGGGACAGAGCCACATACCTACAGAGATGCTGCTTTCCCTTTAGGAGCATCAGCTGATTCTGCTGGAGAAGCTGCTCACACTTACAGCTCTGTTAAAGTTAACCTGTTCTTGTATCACTGCTTCATCTGTGCTTTATCTGCAGGCATAAAACCCCTCAGGACATACTGTAGGACTAAGGTACAGTGATGCAGAGCAGATTCTTCTTTGTCTGAATTGAGCTGGGACATCTCCTTCCTTTGCTGGCTGTCTTTATGAAGGCACTGAGGAAGTCAGTGCTCCTTACCAGGAAAAGAAGTAAATTCTGAGTTGTGTGCTTAAGTAGATAATGGAAAGGGACTTAAATCCTAGCTGACCAAGTTATTTTATATCATGATTAGAGTTAATTAATGCCTTTTTTTTTTGTCTGGCCTAATGAGAAGCTTGTTTGTCTATTAAAACTAGTAACTCTGTAAGAAGCTGCATAACCCATCAAAAGAGTAGATGTATTCAGGCCTTCTGTGGCTATCTTATCCAAGAATTGTTTAAAATCTTGGCAGTTATGTTCTGTAAGGAACCTATGATGCTGGTTCAGGCTGTCTCTCCAGCCTCATGGCAAGTCCAGCTGTGTACCTGCAGAGGTCCATGTGGCAGGATCAGCTCCCATGGTCTCAGCCTCTACAACACACTGCTCTCAGATAAGGGAACTGATTTGGTGGATTAATGTAGAATTACCAGAGAGAGAAGAGCTTATCTGCAGGGCTCTGAAGGCAGGAGCTCAGCAGGCTGCACAGAAGGTTGGTTCCAGGAGTGACAGCTCTCTGTCCCTCCACAGTGGCTGCCCTTGCAAATCCAAACAGTGGGGACAGGCTAAGGCACAACCATGAGGTTAAAATAATAAACTAAGAAAAGCCATAACCCATCCAAGTGTCAGGGCGATACACGGATCACACTTTTCTACTTGAGTAGCTACTCCACATCCTCTTACCTTCAAGCCCACTCTGATGGTCAGGGACAGGAATTAGTTTTACATCACAGGTTTCCTCTTTGTCTCCATGACCTCACTGCACCTTGGACAAGCAGCAGGGTTGAAGGAAAAGGCTGGCAAATTCTTCATTGGATTTTTGCTCAATGTGTTTCCTTCAAACTGACTGAAGCAAAGAGGGAGAATTTGTGTAGGGATTCAAAACATAAAAATGCAAGCGGGACTATGCTTTTGCTGCCTTCGTGTATGATTTTAAAAGACATGCCTGGCTTTTGGGCTCACAACAGCTTGTTAGATACGAGCTGTTTTGTGCACATTGTGTCTACCTTAACCCCATCACCTTGGATGCGCATCTCTCCAACACATGTAGGAAAATACTCAGCAGTGCTACATCCAGTGCCAAACCATTTTGATCCTAGAAACAACTCAGAGCTTCATTTTGATAATTTCTTTTTTTTTTTATTGAGGATTGAAGCAAAATATTTTAATGAGCCCCCCTCCCAAGATAAGATTTAAATTATTTTCCTGGGAAAGGATAAAAAATGAAAGATCCTAATCTGTGTCTTTCATTTCAAATTACATATGGAAAAAAACCTAAATCCCTTTGTTTTTTTCATGAATATCATCTACCTAGCTGCTTCTTATGTTGCCTTCCAGCAATGTCTTTGTTGCTAACTCTGTCTGAAACACCACCTGCATCTAACGCTATTCTAATGTCTCTCTAAATGTGACAAGAAAATTCATGTGTTTAAGAAGACAATTAATCAGAATTCTAAGCCAAGCTGTTCTGTTAGGAGATAGAGAAGATAAAATCCCAGGGTACTGTTTTACACAGTTAGCAATCCTTTTTGTTTTTATAATTAAAATATTAGTAGATGTTAATAGGAAGAAATTGAAATTGAGATGATATAACTTGTTTCAGTGTCAGGAAAGGCTAATGTGAAAATACTTTGAAAAAGACTCTATTTTTTGAATTCTATTGGGCGCACACTGAATAGAATGTAAACCACTTAAAAATAATAAATGTCTTTGGAAGTCACTAATCAAATTTGAAAATCTATGGTTAAGTTGTTAAAATCTTTCCTGTTAGGAGTTTAATGCAGAAATTAAAACTTTTACTATTCAGTACATTATTAAAGTGACAGATTATGCGCTTTTTCCCAGAGGAATGTAACTGAAAAGACAACAATCTAAATTAGACTATAGACCCTATTAAAGGAATGCAAAAAGACATATAACCTATAAATCAAACCTGAAACACGGAACATTTAGCAAATGTCAAGTGCTCCTTGACTCTGTGTGTACAGGAGTGTGGTCAGAGCACAACTGTATTTATACTGTCCTTGTGCAGCTGGTGTTGCTGAGAAGGTGCCAAATTAGAGCAGCAAAAGGCAAGCAGGAGCCTGGTGGGGCACACAGAGCTGAACCAGCAGCTGGGATCAATCAGGGAAACCCACATTCTGCTTGGAGCCAACATCTTTAATTAAAACCCTTGTACTGCTCTAATAACTTTGCATGTTGGGAACACTTTCATTGATTTCAGTTACTTCCCATTTTTTTCTTTGTGGATTGATAGTGTCCTGACACAATTAAAGATGAAGGGAAAATATAGAGACTGATAATTTGCACGTGTACATGAGGTGGTCATTTCATCACAGTTTATTGCTATGAAATACTGGTAGAAGTTGACAGTCTCACCCAGAAATCCATCTCAATGCAAAGCACATTTTTCAGGACTTTGAGGTTTGTCCTTTGGTCCTGGCCCTGACTGTGATAGTTCTTTGTAGTTGAGCCCTCCAAATTCTTGGCATCACACACAGGATCTGTAGGAATCCAGGCAGGTAGTTGTGCTGACCCTCAAAAGGTCTGCTTTGAAGCTTGGGGTCCCAGCTGGGATTAGTGAGGCTCTCCTCACAGTTGTTGGGTGAAGATATGAGTACCTGGCACCTGAAATGCCATATAGTTTGAGATTTTTGGCAATATTTATAATTCGTTCTTTCAGATATATTGAGTTACAGCTATAAAATCAAATGATTGTATTTGGAGGAAAGAGTTTAGGGGAAAAAAGGTGTTATCTTTTTAAACCAGTACAGCTACGTGTATTTTCTGTGGGGTTACCCCCTGAGAATGATTGCAGGAAGCTGAACTGGTGAGTGATGTTTATTGGCATCTGAGCAATCAGATTATTTCAGGCCTTCAGATAATACATAGCATTGCCTTGTGGGAAAGGCAGTTATTTTCTGGGGAAAAACCTTCCTTTTAAAGTGTCTTAAATATGAGTCCTTAAGATCCAGAGCCCGCTAAGTTCATTAATGTCTGTGTGTGTGGTGCCACTAAAGACACCTGACAGGTTCTCCACAGACCTGGGCCTTCAGTAGCAGCTATAATGAAAATATGGCATACAGTGAAGCATATGATATGTTCTGGCCTCTTCCTAGAACAGCACGTGGCATTTCTGTTGGCATTGTTTGTTTTCCCTGAAAAATAAACAACAGGGGAAGAAGAGCAACAAACCTTTGCTGTAACTATTAATTTTGCTTCAGGAAAACTCACAGTGTTCCCTATCTTGAGCAGTGTGGTAGAGACCTTCCTCAAGCTGATGTCTAACCAGAAGCAAAATATGTTTTTTGAAGGCATCAGTTCAAGTACTGTGCTGAAGAGAGGACTGTGTTCCTCCAGATCAGCCCTGGTGGGAATGGCCCATCCCAAGATCAACCCCAAAACCTTGGTGTTACCAACACCATGCTCCAGCCAACTGGGCTGTTCCTCCACGAGGAACCAGTGGCTCTGTGGCCATCATGGCCCACACCCAACAGCAGCTGGTTGGGAGGTGCCAACAGAGACCCACACAGAGGGGCTTTACACCAAAACTTCCTGGGGTTTAAGCAAAATGTCCAAGAGCTGTGGGGCAGCAGCAAGGAGCGCATTAGCAGTGGGCTCCGTGCATGGCCCCGAGGCACAGCCACAAGGCCGAGTTGGCTGCGGCCGTGTCAAAACCTGAGGTGCCGTGGTGAAGGGGAGGCAGAGCCTTTGGGTGGTGGCCCTTTGGCTCCAGGGCCAGCTGCTCCCCTGGGCAGTGGCACAGGTGAACACAGAGGGTTTGGGTTGTAGGGTGACCTGAATGGCCTCCGTGCCCTCCAGTGGGAATTGGGGCCCTCCCTCAAGTCAGGGTAAGGCTGGGCTTTGCCTCTCTGTGAGGCAGACAGCCCCAGTCCAGTGCAAATCCTGAGCTGGCGGAAAACAAGACACACTCACAGACTAGGGAAGGAATTTGTTCATTTTCATGAGCCAAGACTGTCACCACAGTGTGCTGGTGGCACACAGCCACAGGTGCCTTTGTTTCACATCTGTCTTCATGTTTATCGATACTGTCACTTAAATAAACAAATCTTTTTAATGTTCTTTTCAGGCAGCGTTGACAGTAAGTGCCTTCACAGAATTTCACAAATTTCTCAAATTAGATTGCACAAGCCACAAAAGCATTTTCTTTCTCTCTGGGGGTTTACCTCTGGTATCAGCAAGATGAAAATGCTCTAAAAGTGCATTGTTTTATTCTGTAGATTACAAACAATCACTTCTCTTTAGTTATTTACATTTTTATATCCTAAATAAATACTGTATGTAGCAAGAGCCTTCAGAATTACTGTAAGTATTTCTGGCAAGTAGTGATGGAGGGATTTTGGATCAGAATGCACTTATAAATGTGTTACCTATATATTAAAATAGTAGAATTGAGCAGAAAGTTGGATGGAATTTTGATTTCTCTCACTTCCTGAAAAGTATTTTTCATAAAGAAGTAATTAAATGCTTTTTAAAAAATAGATGTTGAAGGTTAATTGCAGAAGTGTATCATCCCAGCTTTTATCAAAAGACAGCTGACAGCATGGTAGGCAGTGGTGGCTGGTATAGTTTGGATAATACTAATTTCTTTTGCCATAAAATAAAGATAAAGGTTACAGCTGAGGGAGGAAGGGGAGGCGGATGGGCCACTGGGTGACTGTTCTTTGCACAAGGTTAAGCCCCCAGTGGTGTGGAACAACAATGCAGCTGGTAGATCTCGTTGCTTCATTCTGTGAATGAAGGCAGGATTCTGTTATTTAGAAATAGCAAACGTGTTCCAAGGTTGTAGTCTGTTCTCTTCCCATCTGCCAAATGGATTGCCATCAAGGGCAGCATTTGGCTGTGACATTAGTGGTCTCACTCTGAATTTCACTCGTTTACTCCGTGTTGCTGTTCTTGGTGGGGAAAACTTGAATGCAACTGGTGGGCTCTTCTGTTATTTTCAGGGGATCGGGAGAGGGGGTGTCATATCCTGTTTAAAAAACCTAATTATTTGAAAGTAACATTGCCCATTAATTTTCAAGGCTAAGAGGGCACACTAAAAAGTCTTTCTCCACAGTCCTTGAGCAACATGTGTGCCCCTAAAGAGGGGATCGTGCAGGCATCCTGGATACAGGTATTGTGCAGGTATTCTGTATACAGGTGCCCTGCAGATATTCTGGATAAAGGTGTTGTGCAAGCATTGTGGATACAGGTGTCCTGCAGGCGTTCTTGATACAGATGTGCAGGCATTCTGGGTGCAGGTGTCCTGCAGATGTTATGGGTGCAGGTGTCCTGCAGATGTTCTGGGTGCAGGTATTGTGCAGATATCCTGGATACAGGTGTCCTGCAGATGTTCTGGATACAAGTGCCTGGCAGGGGTTCTGGATACAGATGTGCAGGGGTTCTGGATACAGATGTGCAGGGGTTCTGGATGCAGGTGTCCTGCAGGCGTTCTGGATGCAGGTGTCCTGCAGGCGTTCTTGATCCGAGCACTGGCACCACTGAGGCAGTTCCCTCCCTTCCTGGGGGTTTTCCCAGCGCGCCGTGGGCGTGTTGCTCCGGGAGCAGCCGGAGAGCTCTGTGCCTGGTCCCGTGTGTGACACTGTCCCTTTTCCTGCCCGTGCAGTGACCAAGACCGTGTGTGCAGAGCAGTGTGACGGCCGCTGCTACGGGCCCTACGTCAGCGACTGCTGCCACCGCGAGTGCGCCGGGGGCTGCTACGGACCCAAGGACACCGACTGCTTTGTACGTGCCATTCTCCTTATCCTTCCTGCCAGTCACTCTGCAGGTTCTTAATGCTTTAATCCATGAAATTCACGATTTTGTCTCTTCTGATGTACTGCATGCACACTCGCAGATTCAGGATGCATTTAGGATTTTTCATGTTCTATTAACATCATTTATCTACTTAGTATTACTCATTAACAGATCTATGAGATTTGTAAATACAGATTGGGAGCCATTAATATGCTTATCTCTGTGATTTTTATCTTTTTCTTTTCCAAAATTAGCTTTTAGAGGTTATAGCAGATTTTTAAAAGTATTTGTCTTTATATTTGAACATGGTTTTTATTAGTGCTCTGTGTGCTTTTCATATGAAAGTCAAGAATACAATTTAGATTCTCTGTGCAAGGCGTTCTCTGTTTCTGCCAGACTTAATTTAAATTCAGGATTTTTAGTGGACATGCTTCTTTGTGGAGATGGAAGGAAAGTGGTTCCCAAAACCCTCTCCTTCAAATGCTGGTTACTACAAGTGTGCTTCAGATGGAAAGAAGAAATGGCTTTTTCTTTAAAGAAATAGACAATCTAAATGTCCAGGCCTTTAGAAAATCTGTCTTGTTTCTAATCCATCATTTCTAAGAGTTTTAGCAGCCTTAGAACCCAAAACTTAACTCAAAAAAATGTGTAGCTCATCACGCTGAGTCAATGAGACAAGTTTTGCTAATGGTTTCAGGGGAAGCAAACCTAGGTCTAAAGAAGCCTAGATTTAGAACCTGCACAGAGAGGTGAGTTTACAAAGGCACCCATGTGTTTGAAGAGACAGATACCTGTGAAGTTGACTGCCAGGTGGGGTTGGGATGAAGGTGTGGAAAATTGCATATACTTTGAAACTGTGGGCAAGTGACTCATAATGAAATGGCAAAAATGCATCTTTCCCTGGCTGGCCCTGACTGCTTGATAGTGATAGCTTTTCTGCTTTAAAACCACACTCTAAGTGCTGTTCTTTGGCTGCGGATGCAATGTAGTGGTGTCCTGCCAGCCGACAATAGGATTTACTAAAGCTGTTCTCTGTGGCTTTTCACAAGTAGATGTGGTATGGGCGATGCAGCAGTCCTTGGAAATTCTCTGTTGGCTTTGAATTAGAGAGACAGGAAAATACCAGTCTTTCTTGTGTCATGTACAATATAAGTAGGTAAAGAGAAGAGGAAAATAGCAGTCATTGTTCCCAAATGAGTGTTGAGGAACATCCTTGGAGCTGATGTGTTGATGTAACCATTTTCAAAGGTTATGGGCTTTTACTGATAAGTAAAACTTTACAAAAGGAAGGCCTTGTAAAATCATGGCTCAGGCCTGTTACTTCAGCTAAGTAGAAAAGGACTGTGGGAAAGAGACTCGGCTGAATTAGGGGTAGAAAAACAAGTTATATAATTACATGTTCACGTTTTGGTGTATGGTGGTTGGTTGGATTTGTTATGATTTAAAACTATGTAACTGATAAAGGCCTAACTGCTTAAAAAGGACTGGTTTTTGCAATAAGGGGCTCTCCTCTGCACCTGCCTGGGGACTCTGCATCACTTTGGACCCTCACCCACAAAGGACAAATTATTGGCAGCACAAGTTGGTACTGCTGCATCCTTAAAGTTAGATTTTCTGAATTTTGACAGCTGTGGAAATACACGTGCTAAAAATCAACTGGTATGTTTTTTTCTGGTACAGCGGAGAGGCATCCAGGGTTTATTCTCATTCCCTTCTGGCCCCAGAGCAATGTAAAAGAAATTCAGCAGGGGTCTGGCAATTTTCAGGCCTAGTCATTACTTGCTTAGACACAGTGGGTGAAAAGTGTAACCCTTTAGGCTGTAGACAACTGTGCTTAGCTTTCAGCTGAGACACATAACTTTGGTTTTTCCCTGTGTATTTCCTGTGCTTTTATGCACAAATTAGCAGCATTTAGCACAAAGTGTTAGAAATTTGCATATATTATCAAAGCCATTACAAATGTATATAAAACATTTCAGTCATAAATTAAAAGTTTCCAGATCTTCTAGATGAATTTTTCCTGAGAATTGCCATGTCTCCAAGGCGTATGGGTGTGCTTTGCTTTATGCATTTGCTAAACTGTTATCAGAGAATTGTCATGTACATGATGGAGTACCTTTGAAGTCAACGTGTAAGAAATGGGTTGAGGAAACAAACTAAATTAGTATTTATTAATAAGCAAAAGTACAGCTTATGAAGCATTACAAATCCTTTAGAGCATTATGGGATCTTGCAGCAGCATCCCGTTCTAAATACGGTTTTAATATCTGTAGATAAAATTCATCCATCCTCCTCCATCTGCTGCCATGCACTCATTTGCATATTCAGTTCTAAAAGCAAGACAGTAATCATCATCTGACATAAATGCAAGCAAACATGCTAAAGCAAAGTTTTACTGATGTTTTTATCTCAGATTCAAAGTGGGTCTAGGACTTGAAATGCATAGGAGGGCCTGGCTGACTGCCTAGTGGAACCAGAAAAGTGACACAACCCTTTTCCTCGAGTGGACTTGCCATCCAGTTCTGAGTAAAGTGTTTATCTTTGTAAGGGGAAAAAAGTCTGTTTCTATGAAAAAAACTGGCAGGTTTTATAATAGACATTTTAAAGGATCAGCAGTTTTGCTTAGCACATGCTCCATGTAGGACAGTGCTTCTATGGCAGAGCTCCCTGCTTGTTCCTTTCAGCAGCAGATGTTGTCCTTGGATACATTATTAGCCTCTCCTTTCTGAAATCTTCTGGCATGACAGGTCCCAAGGTCCTGCTGGTCCTGATCCAAATGGAGATAAGGACTGCTAGTAAAATCAGCAGAAGAGGGGAGTCTTTTTCTCTTTTCTCTCAGTCCCAGCCCAGGAGGCAAGGGGACAGGACACGTATTTTATTGTTATATTTGTTGACTCTTTAAAGACACAGCACCATCTATATTTTAACAACCTGGAGAAAAACCCAGAAGGATTCACTCCTAGACTAACACTTCTAAAGCAGCCTGGATTACAGTGAGGAAGCAATACCCAGTAACAGTGGCTGCTCAGACTGCTAGAGGGATCCAAGCCAAGCTACAGCTTTCATATTCATACAGATTTTTCATTCATGGTATGCTCTGTGAAAATTACTCCAACAGTTTTCTTATGATCTGTAGTTAAAACCGTAGACATGATGTGTGCTGATAAGGAATGTCAAAATCGGTGGGGCTTTCTACTCCTAATTACCAACCTTGCATGGTCAATTGTTTTTCCTGCATCCCATTGCTTCTGTTATCCACACACTGGCCTCTTCATTTGTCAGGGCCCAGTCCTCTGTCAGCTGTTTGTGGCAGAGCCTGAATGCTAAGTGGGACAAAGTCCTGTTTTCCTCTCTCAGCATGTGAAGCCACTGACCTTGTTAAACTTGCCACTTAGGGAAACGGCCCCCTCCTGTGCTAGCTTAAAAGAAGTTCTTATCCCTCTTGCCTCCTAATTGGGAATTACAGTTTTCAGCTCGATGATGTACTCACGCTGTAAGAAATGTAAAGGGTTGGACCTCTGAAAAAGTCATTAGCATTTGCTTAGACGATGATAAATAGCTGCTCACTCTTGGCAGTTTTAGAATGTCCTATCAAGTTGAGAATTAGTTGATTGTGAGTAGTTATGAAACAAATTACAGCGTTGTTTTGTTTCTGTAGGAAGTGTTGTAACAGACAACTGTTGCTAATTAAAGGGGCTCACGAAACTCCCTAATTAAAAAAGTCACATATTTGCCAAGATCCTAGCAAAAATCCAAGTAGCCAAAATGAATGTTAGAGAGCTCTGTATCACACTCCTCACTGTCACAGCAAGTCTGAACAGTCAAGGCCATCTTTTACATCAAAAAAACCACAAAAACCTAAAGCAGCTGTATGATTTAATTCCATATTATTTTTTTCTCCCTTGTTTTGCAGGCTTGTATGAATTTCAATGACAGCGGTGCTTGTGTCACACAGTGCCCCCAGACCTTTGTGTACAACCCCACCACCTTCCAGCTGGAGCACAATCACAATGCCAAGTACACCTACGGCGCTTTCTGCGTCAAGAAGTGCCCGCGTGAGTGCTGTGTTACCTGCCCTGCTATCTGCCTTCTCCTGCAGTCATGGGCAGCTGCATTTCAGGAGCCTTAAAAACAGGGAGAGAATGAGAGCTGAGTGCAGAGCACAATCTCTCCAATCACTCCACATGTGCTTGCAGCCTGTAATAACTCAGGTGATAGCTAAAGGCAGTGGCATTCTGTGCTGCTGGCAGTTCCCAAGGATCCTAGAGTGATTTTCCTAAAGAAAGGTGGTTTCTGTTTTTGTGATCAGCTGCTTGTTACATTCATGCTTTAGATCAGTATTTGTAAATTCCAAAATTGTGGAAATAAGTAGTTAAAATAGTAGGCTTGTAAACGAGTACGAATTTTTGTTTCAGAAAAATAGCAGTCCACCACTCACACCTGGAACCAAATGCTTTCATGATATTGATGCCCTCAACTTGGAATAATGATGATTTGACAGAAAGTTACCCTGAGCAGTTCTGTCCCAATGGGGAATAAACTTGTAATACTGACAGGAATGCAGTCTTAAAACTCCAGAGTAAAATTAGAGGGGAAGAGTGAGTTAAATAAAAAGAAGAATCCCATGCATGTAAAACCCACATGCTTCTGAGATGCCAGCCAGATGATGACAAGAAACTGAAAAAATTATAGGGTCATCACTTACACAGTCTTTGAATCTGCTGGTTTAATTGGAAAGAATAATAAAGGAGATAGTGTTCTTGCTCTCCCTTTCATTCCATGAAGGTTTGCAGTTGTGCATTACTTTATCCATAAATTACAAAATGGAGCCATAATTCAACCCAACCCAAAATCCCAATTCTGAATCTCTGTGGAGGACTGACAGCAGCCAGGGGCTGTGACTACCATGGCCTAGTTCTGCCTATAATAGTGGTGGGTTTGTTGAAGCAAGATTGGTTTGTTAAGAACCTCCTGTCATGCACTACAAGAGATATAATTATTTTCCCAAATACTTCATTGAACACTTACCTTTTTTTTTTCCTTTCTTATCTGAATTAAGCATTTAGTTAAGTAGAGTCAGTCTATATTCCCTTTGGCTGTTGCTTTATTGGGAAAAATTGAAATAATTGTCATTGTCCCATGCACTGTTTTATCCCAGATGGATATTGTGTGCATTAAAAAGACAGGACAGACCATCTTGCTTTATTTCTGTCCAATTAATCTAACTTTTTTTTTCCCCTGCAAGAAATAATAAAGCCAAATGGGGGAGAAAGAGGGATCAGGCCTGACAACTCATGGATTTTTATAAGTCTGTGATAATGTGCCTGTTTTGCTTATACACTTCCAAAAACACAGAACTTTGAACATTAATGTCACTGGGAAAGTGCTAAGGTAACAATAAGTATTGATAAAGAGTTCAAAAACATCTTCTAGCTTTTATTCATCTGCTGCCAAGATCTCCTTTTTCTTTTCAGACAACTTTGTGGTAGATTCCAGCTCCTGTGTCCGGGCATGTCCAAGCTCCAAGATGGAGGTTGAAGAAAATGGTATTAAGATGTGCAAGCCCTGCACTGACATTTGTCCTAAAGGTAGGCAGTGGTTCAGTATAAATCTACTTGGAAGTAGTCTACACAGGGTGTTATTTTGGCATGAATTGCCCTTCATGAGTGTATTGTAGAATATGAAGAGTCTTTGAATACCCACAAAAGTTTGAGCTATGTAGGTTGTGTGTCAAGCACATACAATAGAGTGAAAATTTATTAGGTTGTAATGGCAATATAACCAAACCAATTACTTTTTATAAGATACAAATGAAGGGGATTTCTCTGTTGGTTTCAGAGAAATCTAAAAGATTTCTTCATTGTGTTATTTTAATGGCAAGTATTTCCTGGAGGTGTTTTAGCATTGTCCTTTTGTCATTCCAAAGGGGGCCATACAAAAAAACACCTGACTTCAATGTCTGGGATGTCTCACATTTGTCAATACAACCTTAGATTTCCATTTCCCTGCTCTGTCTCTGTTTTCCCAGAATCTTCTACCTCCTTTCTCAGTGTCTTGAACACAGACCAATGATGGTTCTGTTGAGAAGACTGAAATCTGTAGGTTACTTTACTCTTCTAGATTCCAGCAAGGAGACTTTCTGCTCCCTGCTTGAAGCTCTGTGGAGCAAAGCATCATAGGTTTTCCTACATGGGCCTATGCCACTTCTCAATCCTAATGGAAGCTACATCTGGCTTAATTGTGGTAAATAATTTTTGTTGTTGTTGAATAGATAGTTTTATCCATTAAAACACGGGTATGGAGTTCCTTAATTTCTCAGGAGGAAAGCTATCATGTGTCTGTAAAAGCTTCTGCTGGTAGTTGCCATTAGAGGAGCCCAGTTAGGAAGACAGAATATATTACATGGTTGAAGTCATGAGGGATTTGTTCCTGGATGCATCCTGTGTCCCAGAAGATGCAGCTAAATGACATAGTCAGGCTACACAGAGAAGTTTCCTTACTGGTTGCCTGTTTCTCCAGGTACCAGTAACTTGCTGATTGAGCTGATAAATAAAAAGTTATTTATACAAACTTTTAAAGGGCCTTATGGCATGGATGGTTAAGTCCACAAATCCACCAGAGAAGGGGACCTCTGTGATGCCTTGTGAAGGCTGACCTAGAACAGAGGCTGGACAGAGTTAAAGAATAAAGTAGGGATTTATTAAAAGGCCTCAATGGATCCACCTTGGGCAGCACAAGAGCCCAGCCAGGGCTACACCCAAGATGAACCAAAAGGGTCACAAAATGCACCACCGGTCACGGGGTCTCTCACTTTTATAAGTTCTGGTCCATTTGCATATTGGAGTTAATTGTCCAGTTACAGCTTTAGGTTATGAAGTCCCATCCTGCTTGTTTTTCTCTCTTCAGTCCACATTATTTATGCTCTTGGGCCTGAAATTTGGATTGGTTTTCCTTGGTCCCCATCTGGAGAAGGAATTGTTTTGTCTCCCTACTCTGTGAAGAGAGCTTACCAACCCCTAAAGTGTCAGAACTACACACTAAAGCAGCACAGAATCTGGAAAATATAAAAGCTAAAACCTGAAGCATCATTTCCCCCCAGCAATGTTAGGCCCCTCAATTTGTGCAGTGCATGGTGCACCAAGAAATGGCAAGGCTGGGCTGAGTGGGGTTTTGTGTGCTGGGATTTTGTGTGGTTGATAGTCACCTTTAAATGCCATGTGAAATACCTTAGCCTGTGTGCCAGGGTTCTGTGGAAGGTACTGTAGCTCATGTTTGGTTTAAACTGGGATGTGCTTCTTTGGGAATATGGGTCCAGGATGCTGTTTGAACACCTCTCTACTGAATGAGATGAAGACTCATCTGTAAGGCCAACGTGTTCTGATTCAGTAATTGTTCTCCCCAGTTTTTTACACAAGCCCCTTGTTTTGGCAGCATGTGATGGCATTGGGACAGGGAGTTTGGTGTCAGCTCAGACAGTGGATTCCAGCAACATTGACAAGTTTGTAAACTGTACCAAGATCAATGGCAACCTTATCTTCCTTGTCACTGGGATTCATGGGTAAGTGCCAAAATGTTATGTCGTGGTGCCAGCTGAAACCAGTTGCATCCACCTCTTAATGATGGCTGCAGGCTTCTTTTATGCAATAGCAGATCCAGGATAAATTAGTTTTCTGCTTTCCATTGTGAAGAAAATCATTGCCTTGATTCTTAAGATTCAACCTCTGGGAAAAGGAAGGATGGATTAATTGTTTGCACTAAAAAGCAAAAAGACAGCTATGAGTCTCTGGTTACTTTATGAGGTCCTCAATACTGGCTTACAGTAAAGGCTGATCAGAGAATAGAAGGGAGGAAAGGAAGTTAACTTCCATGAGTTTGTTTAAATTTTGTATGGCCAGAAGAATAATATGCAGAATATAATAATAATATGCAGAGAGGCAGCCTCTCTTAGCATAGCTTGTCATAGTCTGGGTGGCTGCCAGTACAGACAAATACACAAAAGCTGCCCTCCTGTCAATCAGTTTTGAAGAATCTATTCAAGTTTCAGTTGCAGAGGGACACAGAATTCACTGGTGTATAAATCCAGTATTTTGGTTTAAATTTTACTCATTGTAATAGGTCCTGAAAAACCTGTCACATGGCTCTGCTCTGGCCAAATGACCACTAAGAGGCTGGATGGAAACCTGTTAAATCTCACAGGACAGGAAAAAAATCAAGTAAAAGCAAGACAAGGAACTAGAGCCCATGAGCAATCTTATGTGGATTAATCCAGTGCATTACATGAAATTTAATTTTGAGTAGGAGAACTGCTTTTGCAGGAAAGATTATATTACCTCATTTAAAAATCTGTCTAAATTAAAAGAACCAAACCCAACCTTGAATAAAATTGTACTTGTCTGAAAAATACCTAAATTTGGACTATAAGCAGAAAGTAAAAATATTCTGTTCTATTTTACAGAAGAGTAGGACATGTAATGTTGAAACTGTGTAGCACTTTTTGTCTCATTCTTGATGAAGTAAAGTCACTTCAGGAAGCCTAAAATATGAAGGCACTGAGTGCTGCAACACTAAATTTTTCTACAGCATGGATTACATTAGTAAAGGTTAAAAGAAGATTTGAGCATGAAAGAAAATATCTAGATTTCTGGAACAGCTTTTTTAGTTAAAATTTCAATTACATTTTGCAAATCAGCAGTATGAAAGGGAAATTTTAAAAATTACACTGACTACACAAGTAGTTTGTTATATAAATGGACAGTATAGAGAAACAACAATCTTATTATTTCCTCTTCAACTTTTACTTCACTTTTGTCACAAATTCATTTATTCACAGTGAACTGCAAATTTTAGAGTATGAATTTTTAGTGTTTTGGATTGTAGGGACTTAAGGTCTGGTTCTCTGGGGACTTGGAAGACTTTTGTTGGTGGCAGAGAATAATTTAGGTGAAAGATGCAGAGGATATTTTTTTGTTGTTGTTTCCAGTGGAAACTGTGCTGTTGAAATTGATCCTGTCCTATTTTTTTGATCCTGTGGTTCTGTAGCCTAGTTCTTTCCTGAATGCATGAACTTCCAGTCTTTGTGAATTTGTTATAATTTATGTGAATATATATGTATAATTATGAATGTTTTATGCATATCTATTTAAGGTCATTAAAATATACACTATTCTATAGTTTTATATGGTGATAAAACAGCAGACATGTGGCTGTTTAAGGGGTTTAAGTGTATATCTGCATCTTTAAAGCTATTTTATCTTCAGAATTTAGAGGTGAAATTCAGCTGCCTCATGTTTATTGCAGGCAAGGGTTTTTCCTTTTTTGATGGTAATGCAATTTGAAAGCAAAGTGCTGTGTTTCTGTTAGGTAGTCAAAACTTGTTATTTAGTTTTCTGAGAGCTCCACATTGTTAAAATGTGTTTGATGCCTCTGTGGCCCACTGGGCTTTTCTGTTAACATTTTAGAACTCCTTTTGTTGCTGCTCAGGGCGGTTAGAGGTGACCCCACCAGTGTGTCACCTCACAGGTTTGTGAGGCCCGTCCCCAAAGACAGCCAGGTGGATCACCTGCATGTTTATGTTCCAAGAATCACGTGTCCTGGAAAACAGGAGGAGGAGAGGAGGAAACATGTGCTCCATGTTTATTTGGGATGTTTCCTACTCTCAGAAAACACACAAAAAATACCATAACATGCCATTGCAGAGGAATTTTGGTTTGGCTTAAGCTTCTGGTTGACTTTTTAAATAGGGGAGGAAAGTAACATATTTACTAAATGGTGGCATGCTCAAAATCGAGGTCAGCTTCATCTTTTTATACTATGGCATATCTAAGTTTAAAATTTTAATTTTTGGAGGTTATTTCATTTCTCACTGACAAACTTGCTTGGCAAGGATTCATACTTTTAGAGGTTCCTTGTTCCACACCTTCTAAAAAGTGTGCCCTTGAAATGCCATGTGTCAGGAACTGCTGGCATGCTCTTAGCTTAATTTTGCCTATAGCTTGTCACTCCTTTTAGGAGCAGATTTGTTAGTCCTGGTATATATTCCTGGAAAAAACACTGAAAATTCATCTTTCCTTTTGCAAGGTCACTCATGGTTGTTTAGAATTTCTTAATTTTCCATAGCATAAATATTTGCTTAAACATGAATGGGTTGAGCCTTTATGTTCCTTCAAGATGAGATGGGAGAAGTTAGACACAGACCTGCAGGAACAACAGGCTGAAGCTTGGTGCATATCCTCATAAGTGCAAAATTTTGAGCACCTTAATGCTGTTTCCTGCATGGTATGGCTTTGAGAAGCTGATCTTTTCTTATTTAGAGTGTCACATTGTGTGATTTTAATCTTTCAGAGACCCGTATCACACGATTGCTGCCATCAATCCAGAGAAATTAAATATCTTCCAAACAGTGAGAGAGATAACAGGTAACACACTTCTGATCTCCTAAAATCTGCATTAATTAATGAATTCGTTATCACTTTGCATTTATAGTTGTCATGTGTTGGGTTTTCTGAAGAACACAAGATACTTGTTTTCATTAAGCTCATCATGCTGTCATTTTTATGAAAGCTTAATACAGAAAACTTCAATATCAGTTGATTTTCAAAAGTGTGCTGTCCTTTAAACACAGGATGCCCATTATGGCAGATGCTAAGTGGACAAAGGATCTTGGTCCCATGTTAGCAAACAAGGACAAATGGTGCAAGGGAGGGAAATGTGAGGAAAATGGTGCTGAACTGTGGGAAACCATTTTCTTCACCTGAAAGCATTTGAAAGTTCTAGTCTGTTTTTACATCTCCTTCCCTTGGTGTAACAGAAGATGCTGCTGCAAGTTAGTTCTTGTAATTTAAAGACAGATGTATAATGTGGTGGTGAATGGTGTGTCCTGTTTTTTGTGACTTTTCAATGTGGTCATAGAACTGGGTACTCAGTACTTTGTTTTCTTGTTTCACCATGTGGGGGACAGGGAGGGAGATACTACAGCTCTGAGTTCTCATTTGATTTCTGATTATGTAGTGGTAGGGAAAAGCAAAAAAAATGGTTCTATTCCATGCACGGAAAACCCCACCAAAATGTTACACTATGACACGAAATAGTTCACACACCATGTTAGATGTAAAAGAGGGGGAGAAAAGAACTAAAAAAGATACTTTATTTTCTGACTCTGCAATATATAGAATCTTAAAAGTGACAGTGGACTGGAGGGTGAAATTGTCACCTCTCCAACCACACTGGTCAAACTAACAGTTTATCAATTTTCTCCACTCACAAAGAAAAATGTAAAACAATTATTATTTATATAAACATATGTGAAAACTCCAGAAGAAATATGTAAAGATCAGAAGGCATTGAAAACGTTTAGAAGAACTTTAAAACTCTCAAAAAAACAAGGTAACACCAAAATACCTTTGGGCACCACAGCTTGTTTGTAGCTGTGTAGGCTCAGCACGCTTCACCTCTCAAAAGTTGTGAATTTCAGCGAACCGGTGGGATTAAAAATGAAAGTAAACTCTTAATCTCTTCCTAATTCATATCAAAGATAATCTGGCACCTGAATGAATGTTATTTACCATTCCTAAACACACTAATTGACAGTCTCAGCCCTGCTGCTGAAGTGGAATTACCCCTGTTTGTAACTATGTGTACTGCATTTCCGCCCAGTGCTGAGGCAAAGTCATGGGGAACTGCCCTCTCTGGAGGTCTGTGCAGCACAACACAACTTGAGCAGAGAGTGAACAGCCCTCACCTTGGAAATCAGGACAAGTTTTCCTTCTCTTTTTTGGTGGAGATGGTGGTGAGCAGCCTGAGAGTCTGCAGCTTTCCTAATTTGTTTCTTTTCCTCAAGCTGGCACTGTCTTTCCTTTATAGGCTAAGCCTGTCCTAGCTCACACATGGCTGAAATAATTTGTGTTCCTGTGTTTGCCTTTTTCTTCCTCAGGGTATTTGAACATACAGTCATGGCCTGAGAATATGACAGACTTCAGGGTGTTTTCTAACTTGGTTACCATTGGTGGGAGAGCTCTCTATAGGTAAGGTACTTAACTTCTCTGTTGGTGGAATAATTTTTTATTAGTGTTCTGTGATTCTTTGTTCAGTAGCAGAGAATGCAACATCCTTTGGGAAGGACATTGTAAATTGATTTTTTTTTCCTCCGTTACCAAGGTGTTCATTATCAGTATCTTTGCTAATCAGTTGTTTATAATGGGTAATACCTCCTCAACATAATTATTTTAAAAACCAGTCTTGGTTCATGGCTGTAGCTATTATCTCATTGACTGGAACTTACATTTATGGTTTAAAATACCTTGTGAAGAAACATAGTTTAAAAGAATAAGTAAGGGTACTTAGCCTCATTATTAGGAGTTTATATGGTTGTGATTAGGCATGCAGACTCATATGCCCAAACAACAAAGTGGTTTTAAGAAGAGGTAAAAGGTGGAAGAACACTGAAACCACTGAGGCACCTTGCAGCTGAGGTGTTCATGAGCTCAGCAGTGCCATTTTTACCAGACATGTTTCACGTTTCTGTGTGGAAACTCGGATGGAGATATTGGTTTGAAGAGAAGAAAGCACGGTGAGAAATGCTGGGGGAAGCACAAGGAGGTACCTGAGCAATTATACAGCAATCCCTGGATTCCCACTTTGGAGATACGGAGTAAATCAGGCATGGGATTCTGCTGGCATCTTAAACAGCAACCTGAGCAGAATGTGAATAGCAGTGAAACCTTGAGGTTGAATTACAGCCCTAAATTCTGTTCCAAGGCAGCATTTTTTATTTGGAACAGCTGGAAAACAATTATCATCATTAAAATACAATAACTTAAAGGATGCCCAGAAACTGGATATTGTCTTCACTAATCTTCAGGCATAAAATATGTGCAGTCATTTTCATGTTGTGCAGACAATCATTTACTGTTCCTTTGATGAAGAAAGGTGATAACCACATCTTACAACCAGAGAAAAATGAAACGTAGAAAGTGGGCTGGGAAAAAATTCATGAAAATAACAATTTTTTCTGTCTTACTTGAAATAACATTAATTTGATGCCTGACAGAAGATGTTTTAATACATTCTCTTTAGCATATAAACTATCATAGTATTAATGCTGTTGAAAGAAAAACCTGAATTTTATTCAGTTTTCCTAACAGCACATTATCTCAAAAAAAAAAAAATCTGTTAATGGATAAAATGAAACTGGTTGAGGAGTTCTGCTGACTTACTTGGCCTAGTGCTATGAGCATCACGGCTTGTGGTATCTCACTCCTGACAGGACTCATAGTTTCCTAGCCAGTAGAACTGGATGTTGACTCAGAAAATATTTGTGTTATCACAAAATAAAAGTTTTCTGATCAATTCTCAGTTTTTCCAGAAAGATCATCTTGACACTTGGAACTAATTCCAGTTGGCAACTCCCTACCAGATATAATAATCTGTGCCTTCTGAAGCTAATTCCTATTCTCTCTCACTTTTGTCCTCATCCCAGTGGCCTTTCCTTGCTCATCCTAAAGCAACAAGGCATCACCTCCCTGCAGTTCCAGTCCTTGAAGCAAATCAGTGCTGGCAACATCTACATCACAGACAACAGCAATTTGTGCTACTACCACACTGTCAACTGGACCAGCCTGTTCAGCACCCCCAGCCAAAAGACAGTGATCCACAGGAACAAAAGGGCAGAGAACTGCAGTAAGTACCTGCTGCTCACTGCCACTAGCTCACCTGGGGGCTTGTGCAGCTCCATGAGCGTCATGGGAGCTGTGGTCACTTTGAGCATCCAGGGATTTGGCCCAGTCTGAGCAGGAAAATTAAATTTTTTTTAAGGTGTGGACAAAGGAAAGAGAGAAGAGAGGGAGAGCTGCTTCCTTAACATCATGGGAATGTTCCAGTTTCACAAATATGAATTCCAAAGGCTGTCAATGGAGTGTTCATGACTTTACAGCCCTTTCCTTACAGAGTGGGATTAGCATCTTCTGCTTCCCCCACCCTAAGTGGCCCTATCTTAATCCAGATTGGTGCTTTTGGGACTGTTCTAGGTCACCAAGTTCTCCCTTTTCATATTTGACTTACCTGATAAAAAGATACTACTTCAGGAAAGCTTACATGCCAGTACCTAGGCTGAGATCATAGTACTGAAAAGCCAAAGAAAACTCTGTAGCAGATAAAATAACTTGTTTATATAGAAATCAGGCAGCAAATTGCATCAATACAGGCATGTTGTAGCAGCAATGCAGTTCATTTTAAGCATCTGTTAGACTGCTTGCAGGAGAGGAGATTCATTAAATTGCTGTGTGTTTCAGTAATATTGCTGATTTTTGTGCCCTGACCAGCCAAAAATGTTTGCTTTGGGTTTTTTCAAGCTGTGGTCTTTTTTTTTGACTTGCACTTTAGTTCTTTCTGTTGGTTTGAGGGGTTTTTCGTTTGTTATTTTTTGAGGGATTTTATTTCTTTTTTTTTTTTCTCTCCTCTCCCTTTGAAGTGCTGTTCTGCTCTGTCTTGAGAGAGTGAATGGCTGTGCTCATCACTGTAGTGTAAGTGTACCTTCAGTGTTAATGAAGTACAGCTGGAACTTTGTCTCTGCTGCTCAGTTACTTTTCTCATCTCTCCTACCATGGGAGAGCCACAGGAAGTACAAAGTCTTCTTTGGTCAATCTTCACATGGTTTTGGTTGGGTGGCATTTTCATTATTATTATTCTTATTATTAATTTCATCAGGCTATTTCTTTACATGCAAGTTAAAAAAGTGGAGTTTAAGAAAATGCTGTGACTTTACTGTGACTGTGCCTGAGCATGTAGGGTTTTTCTTAAGCCAGCTACAGAAATAGAGTATTTATTGGAAAATAGAGGTGCTGCCAAGAAGGATGGCACATTTGCCCAGGGATGCAGCAATGATTTTTGCTTTCCCCTGCAGTGTAACAGGATCACGTGGTGAGGAACCACCTAGTTCTGTACTAGTGCTCTAGCAACAACTGTGTTTTGTATGGCATGAAGACAGAATTAGCCCTTCTGAAATCTCCCACATGGAGTTTTTGGGCTGACAGAACAGAAGAAGGAAGAAACTCAAGGTTTTGTGGACCATGAAAGAGTCACTAAGGTCACTGAGTAGGTCCCATCTTGCCAGGAGATATATGAACTTGTGAACCTTCTGGAGAGCACAGGTTTCCTCCCTACCAGATGAAAAACTGCTTACTATGGGAGAAAAATCATGCTCTGATGTTTTCATACACCAGATTGGCTCTAGCTGTCTGAATATCATGCAGTATTTAATGAAAGAACAATCAACTTTCCTTCATTCCCAGACACATAAAAGGAAATTAAGCAGTTATAAGGTGGAGCACAGGCCTCAGGTCTCATGTAGTAATGATTCCTCTTTGCTTCAAGCTTTCTGTAACATGTTAGGAGACAGTGGGAAATTACTCAAGTGAATTTTGTAAGGTGCTTTTCCCTTCATGAAGTAGTGTCCCATTTGTTTCACTGTTTTTGAGAGCTTTGGGACACAGCTGAACACAGCAGTTTGGAACAGCATCTTGCATTAGTTGTCAGGGCTCCTTTGTCAAATACCTCTTTGCCCTTTTCTGGGATCACTCAGTTTGAATCCCTTTGAAGCTGCCACAACCACTGAAACATGAGATTCCAGAGCAAATGGAAACTGGGATGTGCTGTCACATCATCTCTCACATGGAATGTCTTGTCACTACATTTGCACACAAAGTGAAAACGTAAACTTCGTTTCACCTTTAGCTTGGTGAGGATTTGTTATAATAGACACTTATTGTTTTCCAGGAAGAAAAATACTCCTGAAGACATTTTAGGAGATTTAACACTGTGGGAATCTTAAGGAGGGAAACAAATCTCATTCCTTTACTTTTTAAGCAGTCACAACTTAAGCTCCAGTACCAAGGGGCTGGTTTTAAAAATGGACTCTGACCTGTGTTCATTAAATGGGCAGTGTATGATGAACATAGGCCGGGGGTCAAGTGGCTCCATCTGGGAGGCAGTGCAGGAACAGTGGCTTTTTCTCTCCAGTTGGAGGGTAGTGCAATCCCAACAGGAACAGTGGTTTCCTCTCTCCAGTTGGGAGGCAGTGCAATCCCAACAGGAGCAGTGGTGTCCTCTCTTTGCACATCTGCTTTGTGCCCTTTTGAGAACCAGCATTACCTGAGAAGAGCTTTGCTGCTGCTTCAGCTCTGCCTGTCAGCCAGCACCTCTCTGGGGTTTAATGGCTTCTGCTGCAGGTTGGGTGTCTCACTAAACTCTGTAACAGCACCTGGTGTAAGGCAGCACTGGCCCGTGGAGCCAGATGCAATTCTCCAGCACCCTTTGGAGCATTTGAGGGGATGGAGTCTTTCATTAGTGAATTTGCAGATGACACAAAGCTGGAGCGTGTGTCCATCTGCTGGAGGGTAGGAGGGCTCTGCAGAGACCTGGAATGGTTGGATGGATGGGCAGAGTCTAACAAGATGAAGTTTAATCAGTCCAAGTGCCCAGTCCTGCATTTTGGCCAAAATAGCCCCCTGCAATGCTCTAGGCTGGGGACAGTGTGGCTGGGCAGTGCCCAGGCAGAAAGGGGCACTGGCTGACAGCCGGCTGAACGGGAGCCAGCAGTGTGCCCTGGTGGCCAAGAAGGCCAACGGCTCCTGGCCCGGATCAGGAATGGTGTGGCCAGCAGGAGCAGGGAGGTCATTCTGCCCCTGTACTGGGCACTGGTGAGGCCACACCTCGAGTGCTGTGTGCAGCTCTGGCCCCTCAGTTTGGGAAGGACGTTGGGACGCTTGAGCGTGTCCAGAGGAGACAACGAGGCTGGAGAGGGGCTGGGAACACAAACCCTGTGAGGAATGGCTGAGGGAGCTGGGGGTGCTCAGCCTGGAGAAAAGGAGACTCAGAGGTGACCTTGTCACTCTCTGCAACTTCCTGAAGGGTGGCTGTGCTCAGGTGGGGTTGGGCTCTTTCTCCAGACAGCACTGACAGAACCAGAGGACACAGTCTCAAGCTGTGCCAAGGGAAATAGAGGTTGGATATTAGGAAAAGTTTTTTACAGAAAAGGTGATAAAGTTCTGGAATGGTCTGCCCGGGGAGGTGGTGGAGTCACCATCCCTGGATGTGTTAAAAAAAGCCTGGATGTGGCACTGGGTGCCATGGTTTAGTTCAGGTGCTGGGGCTGGGTTGGACTTGATGATCTTGGAGGTATCTTCCAACCCAGCGATTCTGTGAATCTGTCATTTCCAGGATAGGCCAACAGACTGGAGTTTAGGAGTTTTCCCTGCACTTTCTACTGCCTGACAGTGTGGGATCTGAGGGTGAGCCTCCAGGGTTTCCATTTCTGCCTTTCCCTTATTTTGTCTGTTCTGGACACTCATCCTGCAGGTGTTTGGGCACATGCCCACACCTCTTGGGTGCCAAACGAGCCTCACCAGAATAGGGAAGGAGATGTGTAAATAAATATTTGGAGGATCAGAATCCATGCTGTGTGGCAGAAATACTGTTTGCTTGCATGGTAACCAGCAGGGTGTGACTTGGTTATTAAAATATCCACAAAAGTTTTTTGTTTTTTTTTGACATGGCTTTCATTCGAGAAACGAGTCTAAAAAATGTAAGTTATTCCAGCCACTCACAGGTATTTATTATTACTTCTTTGTGTATTTCGAGCCACAGTTAGCTTGGAGTTTTTTCCTTTCTACCCAGTTATAGTTAATGGCTTAAAGCAAATTACAGTAAACTGAAAACTCATGTAAGAGCTACCAAGATCTTGTAGCCAGCAATGTGTTTAAGTGACTTTTATGACCTGTCACAATATGATATCTTTTCCATGCCATTTAATCTATGTTCAGCTGACTCTACATCAGTGAGGAAATACTCAGAAGTTCCAGGGGGAGGAAAATTTTTGTGGAAAAGTTTGGTCTGTGTTAATGCTTTATCTTTGAGATAATACTGGCATGATAGAGTTTGGGAAATCTCTGAGATAGATAGATAGATATGTATATATATGTATATAACTTTTTTTTTTTCAATGAAGATGTCAGAGAAAACAGACTTCATCCAGTGGAAAATGCTACATTTTCTAGCATGCAAAATATACTTTATATTCCTCATACCCTCAATTACTTCATCTTGCTATTTACACCACTTCTTAACAATATTAAAATAGTCCCCAAATCTTTCACTGCCTCCAAGATGGAGTTTTTTTAATAGATTAAAAGCCTAGGCAGACTTCTGCTTTTTGTAGAATACTGAAAATACAGGAGCAAAATATATGGGTGTGTGTGATTTCAATTAAATAAAAAAAAAGAAATCCATTAACCCCCAGGATATTCTAGTGCTTTGTGTTGTCTTTCTAAGATGGTGCCATGCAGGGCCAGAAAGGGGGTGTACAGGGAAGGGATGTGACCTCTCCCTTCTCCACTTCCCAACTCACTTTCAGGGATAGAAATGTCAGTGTCCAAGCTCGTGTGCACAGGGAACGGAACAAACCACCAAGGAAAGGGTAGGTAGATTTTACCTTTGCTCCATGCTGAAGTGAAAATCTGCCTTTTTTTTTTTTCTTTTTTTTTTTTTTTTTTTTTTTTTTTTTTAATGGAACAGTCAGGGGTGAGTCATGTGAAATATGAGTGCACACAAAATAAATGGCAGGAAAAAATGTTCTTTTATCCAAAGTTACTTGAACAATTCGCTCAGCTTTAGTGACACCTGCAGTGTAAGGTGAAACCCTTCTAGGCAAAGGTTGTTAGAGATGTGATTATTATGAATTATATCAATCTAGCCACCAATTAACAACTTGAATAAATAATTACATTCACTATCGGGCATGATGTAAAGCTAATTGAAGTCTGCAGGAGTTTTTCTATTCAGTTTATAGAGCTTTGGATCAGGCTCAGAAGCATATAGCCAAATAAATTTTTTTCTTTTTTTAGTAGGTAATTTTCTTGTGTTCTTTTTAGACTGGGGAAACACACTGAACCTTTCTGTTTCTAATGTGGCCCCATTAATAAAGAATGAGCCCTTCTCCTAAAACTCCTGAAAAAAATCCAGTTTCTGCCAAGAACATTATTGTGATTTCTTTACATATAAGGCCATGTGATGCGCTGGAGCTACAGAACATGCTCAGCCCATGGAATTGCCAAATAATGTGTCAAAAATTGAAATGTTTCTTTAGCCATCCCCACAATTAAGGAAGAGAAAGGCGAGAGAAATGAGTTTTTATAAGTTGTCAAAACAACCACTCCCTCCTTGCCAAGATTCTTTTATGAAACCATTTCAGGAGGAAATCATAATTCTTTTGTTTCTGTTGCTTTTTTCATAATACTCTGGGCACTGTGTTGGCTACATTTCAATGGGGTAATCATGATTTTCTGTATTGAAAAGCTCTCTTTTTATTTGTATACAGTTACTCACTGTATTTTTGGAGCTATCTTGTAATAATATCCCTTGTTATTTGGACAGATATTTTAGTGAAATACTCTGTGCAAATAAATTCTGATCCCAGAGTAGTTTGAAGGGTGAGAAGAGTGAAAAGAAAGGAAATCATTAGTAGTAAATCACAATTTCAAGTTACAAAGATGGTGAGAAAGCAAAGAGGGAACTGCCATTCTGTGATGAATGTGGAAAAATAAAATCAGAACAACTAGCAATATTCTTAAAATTAAAAATGAGAAACCAAGGGATTTCCAAACCAGGTTAAGTTTTTCTTTGTTGCATGACAAAGACTTAAAATGAGTCATTGATTAGAAAACAAAAACTATATGAAACTATATAAAAATTTGTTTAATTGTAACTAGGATAGTTTCTGGGTTTGTGGTTTTTGTTTTTATTTGCATGTTCGGGCAGTGGCAGCAGAGTGGAACCACTAGCATCTGATAGTTATTATAAAAATGTTACTATGCTTAAAAGGAAGTCAGGTTAGGACAGTAATGGGAAGCTGAATTTTGTGTCTGTGCTCCTCCTGGCTGTGCTGGTCTGGCTCATTTGACTGCAGCAGCAGAGCTCAGGGAAGGAGGACAAAGCATCTCTCTGAAATGGCCCCGAGTCCCTCTTGCTGTGCTGGAATCTGTTATAATTAATACACTTTAAAGCATACGGAGCACCTGGAATGACTCTTAATGAAATAACTTTGTATTTGGCTATACCTGGTTTGAGCTTTGAGACAAAAGAAAAACCAAAAAGATCCTTCTGAAAACCTTTTGGATGTTGGCATTAAAAATTATATGTGATACAGAAAGGAAAAAAAACTAAATCCCAACCTTGATAAAACATGTTGAGGCTTCTCATGCCTGAGGTTATCTGTGGTGTATTGACTAAGTATTGGAGAGGGTGGTAGAAGTCAAGCAGCACACCTCCTTTTCATTTATTATTCCTCTTAAGTTGTTTCTGATGGTTTAAAAAGCACACAAGTGTCTATTGTTGCCATCTCTGATATTTCAGGTCCTTGCTGGGTTTAATTTCCTCAGTCCAGTGTGTAATCCATTTGTGTAAAACATTGCATTGTGCAAAAATAAATTCAAATAATGTCTGTCCTTTCACATGCCAGGGTTAGGTTGAAAGTGCATGCAGATTTCCTTCAGATGCTGGAGAGATAATGTGTTTCCTTTTGCTCTTTGCTCATTTTCTCCATCTGTATCATCTAGATATTTACACAGAGAGTGATTCATATAAAATAGAAATACAGACTTACACTACTTGAAACAAGCTTTCCCTCTAACCCTTAGTTCATTGTGTATTTTCATGTGGGCTTGAGGGTTTTAATGTAAAGGCTTTTTGGCTCTTCGGGTGTTTTTGTAGTAAATAATTTTTAAATCACAATTAATAGTGTATTTCCTTATATTATTTTCCTGCAGTCCATAGTTTTATTTCAGGGAGTCCTCAATTCACAGGTAGCATTTTATATTTTAGCTTAATAGAACTTTAGTGGATTCAGACAGTTGAATTTTTGAATCCTTTAAGTTTTTGGCCTTTACCGTGTCATGTGTCAGGGAATTTTACAGGTTGATCTTTACTTTCTGTGAAGAAAAATCTCAGATTTTAACCCTATTGGATTCCTGTCTCTTTGAATGCCCATGAGGGACTGGGAAGAAGCAGTGAACAATTGTTTCATGCTTACTTACCTCCTCCGTGCCATTCAGGATTTTAGAAGTTTTAATCAAGTCCTTTCTCCCCCACCTCTCTGGTTATTCCTGGTTTAGCGGCTCTTCTCTGATTTTGATCACCCTTGCAGCACTCATCTTAAATCTTTTTTTCCTGCTCAGTTTTTTCTGGAAGGAGCAGACCAGGAGTGTGTACAGCATTCCAGCTGAGTGCTTTGTGTATTTGTGTTTTTTTCTTTTTTTTTTTTTTCTTTTTTTTTTTTTTTTTTTTTGTCCTGTGATTTGTGGAAAAAACTCTATATAAAAAACTTGTAAAAGTTGTGAAGTAGGTATGTATTTTGATTTAGTGCTGGGTGCATGCAGGATAGTTCTTTAAAGAACATGTGCACTCTCTGGGAGTCTAGTTTCGTTTTTTGTCTCTTAATTTGTTGTATATGTATTAAGTTTCACAATCCATTTATATATATTTATATTTATATTATATAATTTTTATAATTTATATTTAATTTATATTTTGTATATAAATATTATATATATATTTATCTAATATTTTATATAATATAAATACTAAATATATATCCTTAGATTTACATACATTATTATAAATAATTATATTATTTGTAATAATGTATGAATATACTCTATATCGTATATTATATTAATATAAACTTATATTTAATTTCTATTATTTTATATTTATTTGCTAATTTCACATTACAATTTATTCTTATTTCTTGTACAGAGAGAGCTCTTTAGTTCTCTGTTTCTTGTAGTTTCAGTTTTGGTTTGCTTTTTGTTTTAAGGTCTAAGGGGCTTTTCTTTTCTTCTTCCAGTTTGGAAGTTTACATTCTTTTTATTTTGTCTGAGGTAGTCTTGTAAGTTAAAGGTTTTTCACCAGTACATTAAATTAATTGGACTAAACAAGTTAAACAATTCAAAACAGCATACTTCACTTAAATCTGAAATGGATTTCTAACCTAAGTGAATTCTTAACTTCATGTCTCACCTGCTTCTGGGAAATGGGGACACCCCGGTTACTGTGACATTCACATTGTCTGGACAGAGAGACATCATTCTGTCTCTCAGGATTTCTTGGGGAAGCACAGAGAGAAGAAGAGAAAACAATCTTCATCTCTGCTCCTTTGTTTTCCCCATGTGGAATGTGGTATGGGGATTGTTTACCTGCAGTGATTGCTGGGTTGGATTCTGGTGAAGGTTGTTTGGGTTCAGTGACCAGTGGGATCCAGCTGTGGCTCAGACTCTCAGCAGAGAGTCACGAGTTTGAGTTAGTTAAATAGGTAAGTAAGAATATGTATGTAGAATATGTATGTATGTAGAATAGGATAGTCTCTCTTTAAATAGTATATTAATGTAATATAGTATAGTTTTAATAAAGCAGATCCTTCAGCCTTCTGATCTGGAGCCAGACATCGTCATTTCTTCCCTGAGCCGGGGTCTGCCACATTTTACTATAGGTTACGTTTCCGAGCGTGTTGGGATGCCACTGGAATGTTTCCACCTGGCTTTGGGAGGGCTGTGTGCATTCCTGACAGCGCCCCTGTCTCTGCAGCTGCTGATGGGATGGTGTGCAATGAGCTGTGCTCCAGTGACGGCTGCTGGGGGCCAGGGCCAGACCAGTGCCTGTCCTGCAAGCGCTTCATCCGGGGCAGGACCTGCATAGACTCCTGCAACCTCTACGACGGGTAAGACACTCCCCTTGGGCTTCTCCCCAAAGCTGCTCATTAGCATTGTTGAGGGCTTCAATGAGCAAGTCATTTTGGGTTTGCATTAACCAGTATCTGGCTCTATTGCCAATATTACTGATTTTGGGTGAAACGTGTCATGGGGTAAGATTTAGGAATTTCTAAATCTGAACTTGTGTGGAATGCTTTCCCTGGTATTCTGCTGACTAAAGTTTTCATGCAGCATCATCACCTTTCACCTTTTGCATTGCTGGTAATATGGACAATTTGATTTAGGTGAAAAGTTACAGAAAAACCCTCATCATTTTTCCTTACTTGATACCCTTATTCAGAACCATACAATTAAGTTCTTTCAGATGAGTTGGATTCAGGCATCTGATAAAGAAATTCTCTAAATAAGGACCCAAGTAGAAAAACTCGCTCTCTTTTTCATAATGCACTGTGTAATTAATTGTACACAGAAATACAAATTTAAAAACCCAACAGGAGTTCTTGCCCCTTTTCCTATTGCTGTTTATACTGTGAGAATACCTCCACAACACAAGGTGGTTGAATCTGCCTTCTAACAGAAGGATAAAGCTGAACTGAGCCAAATGAACTCCCACAAATGCATGAAAATATTCTCAACTTCTCCATCTGGAGAAGGCTTGCGAAAAATACTTTGTCAGAGCACAGTTTTATGTGCTTAAAAGCTCCTCTTCTCTCCTCCCCCCTCACCCCCCAATAAGGAGAGTTTCAGACCCCAATTGTGTTGTCAGTGCACAGGAATAAGTTGGTTCCCCCTTGGTGTCTTTTGCTGCCATGGAGCCATGCTGCCTACAGTAAGAGCATGATGAGACTCAATCAGTACGTTCTGTTCTGTTCTCTATCCATCAGTGAATGGCATTTACACTTTCCACAGGCTCAGTTCTCTCCTCAATATGTGAAAATATTTATAACCTGGGCTAAGGAAGATTTTTTTTTTGTTTGTGGGAGAGCTCTGCATGTTGATGTTGTAGGGCAGCAACAGGGTGGGGTCAAGCTGTATTTGACATCTCTTTTAGTCCTCAGCAGGAAAAATCCAATCCCAGAGACAGGGAAGGGTGAGCTCCCCTGCAGCACTCAAATGAGTTTTTTTTCAGCTCCATCCTGATGTCCTCAGCAATCCTGAAGGTTGTAGAGGAATGGAGGGTGAGCAGTGACCACCTGAGCTCAGAGCCTTTACCTGGATGCTTCTGGAGACCCCAGCATGAGTGTGCAGCACATCTGTAGCTGGTTAATGCAAATTTTGTAATTGGTTAATGCAGCAAGTTAGAATCCCCCAGCAAAGCTTGGCTTGGTCCATTCTGAGCCTACTACATAAATTCAGTCTGTCTTTAGTGGGAGAGAAACAACTTGCTCAGATGTGAATTCATTGTGTTGGGAGAGTGCAGGAGGTTTGTGGTGAGGGATAACTGGCAGCTGAAATGTTTGAAGGAAGAAACTCAACCTGCCATCACTACCTTTTTTTCCCTTAAAAGTGGTTAAAAAAAGTCACTTGAGTGGTAGTTTCTTGTGGATCCATGAAATGAGTAAAAGGATTTGTTTTGACATTTTATAGATTGAGACCTCAGTCCAACATTATTGCTGAAAACATTATGAGCCTTTTGGAGCACGGGCTTTAAAACATGTGCTCCTAGAGCCCTGCCTGCAACAAGGGCAGCTCTGTCATCAGTGCTCACATGTGGCAAGTGGCTTCCTGAATCTGAGCCACAATCCTGTAGGTGAAAATCAAGAAGCCAGCAGTTTTGTCCTGTTAATGAAGTCTGTATTTCTGAATGAGAGGAAGGCCCTCACTATAGTTTTATGTTGGTGAGGAAGGCGTCTCTGCTTCACGTGGCTGTGGATGAGGTGGTGGCTGTGACAGGCTGCTGGCCTCAGTGCCCCGAGATCAATTCCATCAGGTGAAGACTCAACCAGGTGAGCTCAGTTTTGGCCTGGGGTCAGATTTCTCCTAACCTGCCTGCAAAATATTTCCTCAGGGAATTCCGAGAGTTTGCAAATGGCTCTGTGTGTGTGGAGTGTGATCCCCAGTGTGAGAAGATGGAGGAAAACATGATCACCTGCTACGGGCCGGTAAGGACAGAGTCTTGTGTTTGTAGGGGTTTGGTTTGGTTGGTTTGTTATGGTTCAGGGTAACTTGCAAAAATGTGCTGAAGGACAGGGTTTTCCTGCTTACAGACTTTAAAGCAGCTACTGCAAATTGGTGAAACAAAAACAGAAAACACATATTCTGTGTGTAGGGAAGGAATTCTGCTTGAGCTGGGATCTGCCTCCTTAAGAACATGATTTTAAAAGTTTTCCTTTTCAAGTTGTCTTAATGCTTTGGTGGTACAGATGCACACTATTTTTACAGATAGACAGCATGCAGTTGGGATTTGAGTGCCCTCTTTTATCCCTATTTTCATTCTTTATACACCCTCCAGCCAAAAAAAAAAAAAAAAGTGGGGGAATTTGATTTGTCTCAGTCCCTCAGTTTGAACAATATGCTGGGAGGTTTTTTGTACTTAGATAGCCTTTAAGTTCTTTTGATAGATAACGTTTTTGATGCATCCTAAGTGATGGTTAACACTTTATCACCTTTATAATGGCCAGTAACTTTTCTTTCAAAGATTTATTGCTCATTTGGGAGGTAATAGTTGTCTCTTTCTTCTAGTTTTCTGTGTATTGCCAAGATTAAAAGTCACAAGTATGCTGGAGATTAGGAGTTGTATTTTAGGCTCTTCGTAATTGAAAAAATATAACTTGTAATTTATTTCCTTATTTCTGTGACTTACTGAATGAAAAAAAAAGAAAGGCATGATAATTTTTATAGTTTTTAACAATACTATGTTTTTCTACAGTACAGCCAGAAGGCAAGAAGTTAATGTTTCAAGTGTTCAGCCTATCAGGGAAATTTGGATTTGTAGCAGGCCTTATGGACATAAAATTCTAGGCCAATGCTCAACCTGGACACCACATTTAGTTATACACTGGCTAATCATCACAGCTTTAAAATTTTACTTTTACATGGTCCAGGAGTCTTGGTTTGTTCTTAACAATTTGGTCTTCATATGTATTAAGAAGGAGGAGGGACCTTGTAGTTGTTTATCTTGTGGAAGGAAGGACCTTGTAGTCCTTCATTCTTGCTGTGACCAGATGCCATGTGCAGAATGCTTGTGGAAAGTAGTTTTGGGGTGCAGAGGCAGGAGATCCCACTGAAGGCTTTGCAAAGGTGGTTCAGCACTGAATAGTGTAGCAGGAAGTTTCTCAGTGTTAAAGTGGGCACTGACTTCACTGAATTAAGCACACCAATAATATTAAGCTCATCTAGAAGCTGGTATGTAGCCTTGCACTCTACAGAAGAAGCTAATGGCCAGAAGCACCAGGGTTTATCTGTCTGATGCTCCCTAACAGAGGCTGGAACCATGCAGGTGATTCAGTGATCCTTGGGAAGAGAAGCTGCTGCAGGTGTTGCTGAGTGTGTGCCAGTGCAATCCTAGTGCAGCAGCAAAGGACAGAGTAACTTGAACGCACTGCATTTCTTTCTTCCACGCTCTCCAGGGACCTGACCACTGCACAAAGTGTTTCCATTTTAAGGATGGTCCAAATTGTGTGGAAAAATGTCCTGATGGCTTGCAGGGGGCCAACAGCTTCATTTTCAAGTATGCCGATGAGGATCGGGAGTGCCATCCGTGTCATCCGAACTGCACCCAAGGGTGAGTGCAAGCTCTGCAGGGAGCCATCCAAACCACGTGCTGCTCCTAGCACAGGGTGTTTTATAGCCAGTTTGGCTTAGTAAAGCACTTGTCCCACTCCTGAAAAGAGAGTGTGCAGTAGGAATTTAACCCTTGATTTTCAGGTCTCTCATGGCATTCAGGTTTTAGTCATGAACACGCAGCAGTTTGTCACAAAAAAACCCTTTTGAAGACCACAGAGAAGAACTTTCCACAGCAATGCTCTCAGCTTTCCCTCTACATTGGTTTGTAGCAAATGCTGCCCTTTCACTTAATTCCAGGCCTGTAAAATTACTTTTTTTTAGTATTTGCACCTTGACAGAATCTCTGCTACTTGGTATTAGTGAACTAAGCCTGCAGCACTACTTTTCCTACAGGGAGTGATGCACAGAGTTTGAAACCAGACTTTTACAGGAGCCTGAGACTGAGCATCAATTTCTGAAGTCCCGTTAAAGTGCCTATAATAATTTGTTACACTTGGAATAATACAGCCCATGGATCAGAGCCAGAATTAAGAACCTGTACAGCACAACAGCAATAGTCACATGCACACCTATAGTTTTGCACAGGCCACATAAGTTATTCCTGCCTTTTCCATGGGGCAATTCAGAGTGTCCAGCATACAATAAGAGGAAGAGGCAGCAATGGGAAAAAGAGAAAACATCAGCCAGTGAAATAATCTTCAACAAGAGGCTCTTATTGTTTAGCAGCTAAAATTAAACCAGTAAATTATTCAATGTAATCTTGATGTCAACAGCTGTTGCCATTCAAAATGAGACCTTTTGCTGGTTTTGCAAATCTAATTACAATAGAGCCATTAGGGAAATGAGAGGGAGATCACAGAGACACAGCCATGATCTGTTACAGATTTGTCTCCCCCCTAGACCCTTTAAATCAGTTATGCAATAAGAAAAATGCTGCTACTGTGGAAGAAGAGGGTAAGAAGAAATGATATTCAAAGATGAGCTCACTCCAGGAGCTCTGGTCCTGGTTCATAGATGGAGAAGGTGCCAATGCTGATGTAATCTGACAAAACCACAGATGTGTGATGGTTTTACTGTCTGCCCAGCATAGGAAGTGCCTTGCAGCTCTCCTGGCCTCCAGAGAGCAGCACTTCTCCCTATTCCCTCCTCTTTCCTGAGGAGTTCTAACTGGCCCAGCTGTTTCTAGTGTTTACGGCCCAACTGTGTTTCTCCTAGACCAGGAAGAGAGCAGAAGGTTTTCCATGCCATTCCACTTCTGCCTAGGCATTTTGCAAGTGGTTGTTTATTTTCATCTGCCTGGATTGAGAAGGGAGATTTCCATGTCTTGTGCTGAAAATGTGACATTCTAGTTCATGCACAAATATGAAGGGCATTAGGCAGCTCTAGCTGACCTTGGCAGTCCTCATTGGCAACTGTTGCTGACACAGGGTCCCCTTATGCTGAGTGTTGTTGTCCTTTTAATCCTTGGACTTTGTTTTCCCCCCTTTCTGTTTTCTCCTTCTGATGAGGTGAATGTCCTACAGTGTGCCCATCCCCAAAGAAAGGACAAGTAAAAGGGCCGCAGTCTCTCCCCCAGTTACATACACAAAGCACATGATGTTCCCATCTCCCAGATGAGGAACCATCCCTTTTCCATGACACTAATTTTCCTGTGGAAATCTTTGTCCTCTTATTAAAGCGTTGATGTGTCTATTCTTAGGTATATTTTAATCCCTTAAAACAATGCTCTTTCCCCACCCCCCTCCAGTCTGGGTAAGCATGGCTTACTATTCTTTTTTAGTGTTCCTAGAGATTTTGTGGCATGTGATTGTTAATGAAGCCAATAATGACTGCCCAAGATATCTGGGGTTTGCAGGTTGTCCATCTTCTTGCCAACGTTGTCAGGGGCTGAATATGCCCATGGAGAGAAGGGAAATCAGTTACTCTCTCTTCCTTCAAGGCTGAATTCTCTGGTTTCATGCCCTTCCCTTAGAAAGTAGTATTTAAATTCCCCTTAGTCATGATTCTTCACTGAAACAGGTTGTGGAGAGAGCACAGCTTGCTATTTGGCTCATGGCTGAAAGGTAGAGAGAAAACTTAATTCTCCTTCACCCCTCTCATCTGTTCTCTTGGCTGCCAGATCAAGTGCTGGAATTACACCAGTGTCCTCTCAGTACAGCTGGGATACCCATCCAAAAGGGCTGAGCTACTGCAGAGCAATGTTTCCCAGTATGGTATTGTCTCATTCCTGCAGTGCTGCTCTCTATGAGCCAGGCTGCTTGATAAAATAGGTTATTAGTTCTCACATGATATTTCCAGTCATCCCCACCAATCATCACCAAGGAAGGATCTGTCCCACCTCTGTTTCCTGTGTTTTGCCACAAATTCCTTCTTGGCATTTGCAGAGGACTGCTTTAGTGAGGTTTGCTAGCACCATTCTCCTCCCTTATTCAAGTGTAATGACTGTTTCTCTTAATAGGTGGATAATTATCCAGCCCTGGTAATGATCTTGCTTTGACCAGAAGAGCTGTCAGACAGTGACTTCCTTGGGTGCAACAACTGTGCTCCTGCCCTTGGATCCCTGTGATAACTATCAGCTACTTGCAGCCAGTTTGGAGCAGATCTGAGGCATGTGGGACAGCTATCCCACTTAATTCAAGAGAGTTGGAAAGCATTTGGCACCTCTTCTTGCAGAGCCAGCCAAAACTGAACCCTTCCACAGGAATAAAACACTAATTACACAATAGCAAGTGACAGCCTGCTTCCTTGCTGGGCAGGACACAAATGGGAGATCTCACTGGAAACGTCCCCTCATCATACAAACACTGTTTGTTTTGTCACACAGCTTTTCGAAGGGAGGGCATTACTCCTCACCAAAATTCTCTTTTCCTTCTAAGCCATGACCAGAGAAGACAGGGGAGCTCCAGCAACAGTGTGTGGCCCTGAAGGGATTTGAGGGCAGAAGCACCCTCTTGCCTCTAAAGCTTAGGTATATTTTTAGGAAGAAAGTTTGAATTCTAGATGAAAGAATATTGCAAACACACTCTGGATAAGGAAAACTGTTACTCTTTTGTTTTGCAAAGTTGCCTCCTAGCCCCTGCTCCAGTTCAATTCTGTTCCTCTCACCATGAGTTAGTTCCTCTCACCTGTTAGCTCAGTAGCCCTTGGGTAGGGTTGTCTGACTTTACCCATAACAACAGCTGGCGACCACCACAAAAAAGGTTTTCTCCTGCCCAGAGATAATTCACTTACACCACTGTAAAATCAGTTTTGTTTCCAGTGACCAAGATTTTTGAGAATTCATCCGGCATGGAATGGCTTTGCTGCCCCATATCTGTGCAGTTAAAACCCCACCTTTCAATCTTTAAGAAGGCTGATAAACGACAATATTTCTGGATTGTTTCTGGAAAAAAACCCCAGTTGTTACTGCAATTTTCAAAACCCCAAATTTCCTTTCAGAGGATGATTATCCGTTAAGCTAGGATGAGCTCCAAGTGTAATTTTCTGGATCAGCTGTATTGAACTTCTGTAAGGTACTACTGAATATACTGAATATATCATTAATGAATTGGCATGTATCAATTAACCAGTTCATTTTACAGAGCCAACTTGGAAAAGAAAATACCATCCAGACTCCAAGCAGAAGGAACACTGGGTGTGAACAGCGTGATTGTGTCAGGCTTAGATGGGTCAAAAAGCCTGAAATGAAGGGAGTTCCCTCCTGGGGAAAAATACCTGATGACTTGTGGTACAAAATCCCCTGTTAATAAATATTGCCATGACTCACACAGTGTTGTACTTCACTGCATGTAACCAGGACAGCCACTCAGGGAGGAAACTGGGAACTGCCTAACTAGGTGTAATGGAATTGCACCTTGACAGAATTTTCTCTTTGGGGAAGCCAAGTCCACTGAAGAAGATGACACTTGAAATAAAAATCAATGATACTTCAATTTGCACTGGGTGAGGTCCAGCAGTACCAGTTTGGATTCAATCCTGTTCTCCAAAAGAACATGTGAAGTGATTCCGAGACAACAGGCTCTTGATCTCAGTCTGCCAATTCTCTAAACCAGTAGCAGGCTCTCAGACCTCTAATTTGAAGATTCTTTTTATTTACAGCAAGAGTCTGAGCTCAGCTTTTCTAGGCATGGTAGGAAATAGACAATCACAGGAACTCTTCAGCCTCCTTCATTGCTGAGCTTGTTTTCTCCAAATTGCTGAGAATGCCATGAAAAGAAGAAACATCGGATGTGTTTGAGATGAATTAGAATTCAGACAGTCCTGAATTCTGAAGTGCTGATGCCCAGGACAGCTGAAATTCCACAAGTTCTCTCTATTAAGTTTTTGAACTGTGTTGAAATCAACTCTTACATTTATGCATTATCTGGATTTTTAACACATCTTTTTTATGTCTGCATGTATGCTGGAGGAAGCAATCATTGAGGAAATCCTTCCAGTTTGTGTTTGCATGTCAGAGTAAATGTCTTCTGTAAAAATAAGAATTCAAGTAAACAAACACAGGGTAAGGTTTACTTGGTCTGCTCTCCCTGATGAGCAGGTAAGGGGAAATTGAATTCAGACTTCATTTTATAATGGCAGAGCGATACCAATTTAAATGCAGCAGAAGCTGAGGAGTGGCAAGTGATGGTGAAGCAGAAAGAAGATCTCGTGGGAGCTTATTTGAACTCTCCGATTTTTTGACATGCATATCCTTCCATCAAAGCCAACCTGAAAAAACAGCAAACTTTAAAAGAGATTGGGATCACACCTTAAATTTAAAATGCCTCAACAGAAGTAAGTTGCAGTCTAGTGATGTGTCAGAGCACTTCTGCTGCCTGTAGTAGATGTACAGCCAAAGGGCCTGTTAATAAAATGGCTCTGAGATCTTGTTAAAGAGTTCCAATAAACGGTTTGGTTTCCTTAAATGCCGAGGGCTACATACTCCCCATGGCTAGAATGCCTTGCTATGTGTGCATCACTGAAGGGGGTCAGGTGGCTTTATCCCCAAAAAGCTCAACTTTAGGTCTCTGAGAATCCTGACTGCTTTGTAAATGTATATTTGACTCTCTGTTTGAATGCAGGGGACCAGGAAACCAGTCTTGCTCTTCATGGGGGCAAGGGAAATCCACACATGCCACACATATGTTCTGCAAACTCTTTTCCATGGCTGTTTTAGTGGTACTGCATTTAGTGATTCCTTGCATTTCCAGTGCCTTTGGTGAGCACCTGCTGATTGTGCAGGTGGAGGACTTCTGGCAGCATCTAAGGAAAGCAGAAAAAAAATGTCTGAATCAGAAGACACCATTTTGCTGGGGTTTTTGTTGCTGGAAGTTGATCCTTGAGCTTCCCTGTTAAAACAGTATTCAGCTTCCAAAATATTTCTTCAGTTACCCTGGCTGGGAGCTTAGAACAAAACAAACAATTACATCAATTACAGTAAGAAAAGATTCTGGATTGTGCTCCTGGAAATCTCCGCTTGTAAATTAAGAGCTTTTGTGCAGTAATCACTGGTTTGATGACTCATAAAAACACGCAGGGAAAGCAACCCTGTTGTCAGGACTCCCACGTACACAGGTGAAACCTGCCTTAAGTGTTGTTCGAGCCAAGATATGGCCTGCCTTGGAATGCTGCTGCTATTGTTGTTCTTGTCACAAGCTGTAATTTTTGGTGATATAGGTCTCTCTTAGCGAGAGAAGAGCTAGAATTAAGAACACAAAGGGGATTGCTGCATGTTGGGTGTGTAAATAACAGCTGTCTCTCTTTCTCTCCCTGTTTCCACTCTGGATTTGCTGCAGGTGCATAGGGCCACACCTGGAGGACTGCATTGGGCTGATGGATAGGTACTGGCTGGGTGCTGGCTGCCTGTGTGTCTCCATCCTGCACGTGTGGACAAGGGCGCATGCGTGTGCATGTCCTGGGGCGTGGCAATGACGTGGTTTGTTCTGTAATTGCCTGCAGGTGTAGAGGCCCAGCTAGTCATGACTGCATTTTCTATCCATGGACACGGCAGTCCACTCTGCCACAGCACGCTAGGTAACATCCCCACCCCATCCTTCACACCTGCCTGCCACAGGAATGTCATAGCAGCCAGTTTGAACACACACCCACGTGCTGGGGAGAGTACAGCTCAAGTGAGATCTGCCTCTACATTCAAGTTTGCTTTCTGTTTGAAAGCTAAATAAATATTCTACTCATGCCTTTCTAAAAATTGGTTTTATTTTTAGCTTAAATCCTTATTTAAGCTTTAATCCCTAAATCAATAAGGTTTAAATTCTGGAATTTCCTGTAGACATTCATATTTCCAGATTAAATTTTATTAGATGGTAAAAATTCTGGTAAAATAGGAATGTGATTGTTTTCTCTTTGTTTTTTTTTGTTGTTGTTGTTGTTTGTTTACGACAAAATTTAAAAGTAAATGAACCGCTTTCTTCCATACACCTTCCCTTGAAAAAGTAAATGTTATAGCAAAACAAAATTTCTTCCTTACTTCAAATAAAACTATTATTTTATTTTTTGGTAATGACAATTAAAACTAATTAATGTAGGCTTTATTCTGTATTCTTGTTTATGAAAGCCCTACATTGCCATTGAGTTTGTTCATTCTTAAATTCAAACTGGTTAATATGACTTCTAGGCTTTGGGATTACTCTCCTGAGCTAAGGCTAGATAAAAAATGCATAAATTCTATCAAACCCACCTCATTGAGAGTTTCAATCTGAGTTTTTTTCTTGTCTTTTTCAAAAGGTTTTGAGGTTGCCTTTCCTTCCTAATTGTGTACATAATGTGAATATACCTATTTCTAGCTTATGAGGGAGAATATATTTGGACTTGAAAACCGGTGCACTATAAATGCTATCAAATGGTACATTTGTTTATGAAATCAGTGTCAGTTCTGACTTAATTCATTAACCAATGAATAAGCAACAGGAAATTAATTTTTTAATATTGCAATGTTTTGTTTAATCTTTCTGATCTGGGATATCCACTTTGAGATACTTCTGTGAGGCCTCATTTTCAGATGAACTCATCCAAACAGAGCTGCCCCAATTTCATCAACTTTACTCAAAGCACAAATACAGGAAATGTATTATTATGATTATTACTATTTCCTTAAGTTTAAGGGCCTTATCAAACAGAAATGAGAGGAATTGTTTTACTGTGTTCATTGGTTTTACTCCTGCTCCATTCAGTCTGAGAGGGAAGGCCATCAAATGTTTCCTGTTTCCTTTGGATCTGATGGATATTTTTTTGTTTGTTTCAGCCTTGCTGGATTTATTTTAGGGAAATTACCGTCCTATGTTTAAATGTCAGTATGTATTCTTTCACTTTCAAGGCAAAGAAGAAAACTTCATACCAGTGTATTAGATATGTGAAATTGTGTTGTTTTGTTTTTTGTTTTTTGGGTTTTTTTGTGAAAACGGTTCATTCTATTTGGGCTAAAAATGGGCAAAACTGCACTGGCAAAGTGACACTTTTTGTTACAGGAGGGTTGTAAATCCAAAATGGATGTGTTTAACTTTAGCTACAACCTTCTTCATGTCCCTATAACAACTGTGCACCCTCCTGAGACTTATCAATCTTAAATTAATTAATAATCAGTCTGACCCTTATCTATTGACTTGGTTTTTTTTCCATTGATGTGAATTATCAGTGAGTAGAAGAGGACAGAGTTTTCTGCTGAAAGTGAGGGCAGGGCTCTAACCCAAACAAGATTTCCCTCATCTTCTCCTATTTCCATTTTCATAGCAGTGTTGCTTTCCTTTCCAGTTTTTTAGTTTGCAAATTGTTTATGCCATGATCCATTGACTTGAAGGCTTTTGTAAGAGTGTGGTAGAATAGAAAAGGAATTCTTTCTGTCGTCTTTAATCAAGATGAATCAGATGTGCATCACATGGCTTGTTTTCCAAATGGCTGGTGAAACTTCAGTTTTTCTGCTTATCTTTAGTCCCTTCAAGTTTGTGGGAAACCAGCTTTGCTTTTGGCATTGCATTTCTTTCTGCATAGTTTGGTTTTGGTTTTTTTAACCTTTAGGTTCAATAGAGTTCTGTCCAAAAGAACAGCTCCTCATGCAGCTTCCTTTATGGATTATTTCTGTAGGGCTTTGGTTTTGGTTCCACCTTCCATACCAGTCTTTCCTAGAAATTGCCAAAGCAAAGATGAAAAGCAGAAGAAGGCTGGAATTTGCCAGGATGCCCAGAGACGTTATCCATCCTCCTTTGCTGCCTCTTATTACAATGCCCCTCCTTCTTTTGCTACTTTCTGGCAGTTGCATTCAAGTTTTTTGTTTTGTGGTTGGAATAGCACACAATAGAAAGTTCCAGAATATTCTGGAACAATCAGTAAAAAGATTAGTATGTCTGCTCCCAAGATTGGTATAACTGTTGTCTAAAAGGATGATTCAAAAACTGTAAAAATAATGCTCTGCTGTTCATTAAGAAAATACTCCAGAGAGTCATGAAAGGCTGGTTCCTTTCAAGTTCACCAGAAAAATTTGGCTAGTGCAGTTATTGGAGTGAGATTGTGGACGAAGCTTTTACCTAAAGTATGAATTTTATTGGTTTATCCTTACTAGGCTTCATTCAAGTTAATCCTAGGAGAGAAGAGATCATCAAAGGATGAGTGAAGTTTTTGTTTTCTGGTGTGTGAGATCGTATATCTAAAGATGTGATCAGGAACATATGTTGGATGTGATAGCAAAGAACCAGCACTGATGTTCCTGGTCTGAGTAAGCTGGTGTCTCTGTTTATGCCCCAAGAAAATTTCATTTACATTTCCCTTTTAACTAACAGAAAGTAATTAGCCAGGCCCACTATTGTCAAGTGCTTCAATAGAATGTTGTATAGATGTTAACTCTAATTACAATCCTATTGCTAGTTTTGCATCCAAAAAGGATGTCCTCTCAACAAATCATCACTTCCTCAAAAAAAAAAAAAAGCTGGTTTTATTTACTGCTTATGTGTACAAGAGCTAATTAGCAGTAAACCCTGTGTAATGCAGGCAGATCCTTTCATAGCTGTTTTGTACCCTGTCACAGTACGACTTCAACAGAATTTCACAGCAGCTCTCAGTAGTTGGTGGGGAAGGGAAACCACCTCTAATAAACTGCTTATGTTCATGGTTTTCACGGTGCTCAGCTCCATTGCTTGGAGGAGAGCATTCCATATGCTCTCTGCTTTTATAGAATAATTATGTTATTCCGGAGGGGCAGAGGATCTCTGTATAAAATAAGAGGGAAAATAAGATCTGTGAGTACCAGCTAAGCTATGTTGCTTGCTTGGTAAAAGATGCTACTCTCAAGAGACTCTTAATATGGAGCTTTCTGAAGCTGTATCGGAACAGAGCAGTTGAAGAAACAGGTTTATTTTTTTAAGAATCCAGACTAGAAAAACAGACCATTTCAGATCCTTCCTCCATGGGTTGCATAGATTTTACACATCATCAAAAAGGACAAATTCACAGAATCACAGAATGAGCGAGTTTGGAAAAGTCCTTTGAGATCGTTGAGTCCAACCTATGACCTAACACCACCTTATCAACTAAACCATGGTACTGAGTGCCATATCCAGTCCTTTCTTAAACACTTGCAGGGGTGGTGACTCCACCACCTCCCTGGGCAGCCCAGTCACCCTTTCTGTGAAGAACTTCCAAATGCCCAGCCTCCCCTGTGTCCTCCTGTCCCATTGCTGGTTGCCTGGGAGAAGAGACCAACCCCCATCTGGCCACAACCTCCTTTGAGGTTCATGAAAGACATTGACAGAGAAATCCCAGTTCTGTGGGTGAACGTGCCTCTACTGAACTGGTTCTGAAGCCAGACCTTTGCTGAGGGTACTTTAATCCTTGCCATGGCTTTTCCCTGCCTGGAGCTTTAGGAGGAGTACATTTGGAGTACCCCTGTGGCACGAATGAAAGTCACTGCAGTCAGTGATCTTGTGAGCTCCTCCATTTTTTTACCACTTCCACATTTTAAGACTGGTCTTCTTGTGGAAGGGTGTAAGTGGGTATTCCTTCCTTCCTTCCTGTTGTACAGATACAATCCTAGAAGGGTTTGAGTTGGAAAGGTTATTCCTTCTTTCCTGTTGTACAGATACAATCCTAGAAGGGTTTGGGTTGAAAAGGACCTTAAAGTTCATCCAATTCCAGCCCTCCCTGCCATAGGCTGGGACACCTTTCACTGTCCCAGGTTGTTCCAAGCCCCATCCAACCTGGCCTTGAACTCTTCCAGGGATGGGGCAGCCACAGCTTCTCTGGGCACCCTGTGCCAGGGCCTCACCACCCTCACAGAGAAGAATTTCTTTCTCATATCTAACCTGAATTTCCCCTCTTTCAGTCTGAGGTCTGACCACGGTTAATAAATGCTCAATGTGTTAAAGCTTCTGTTCTGTACCACGTTCAGAAAGATTTGTCTGTGATCAGTGATCACAGTGAGGGTTTGTGCTTTATCTGCTTTGCTCAGCAGGGTTGGCTGGCGTGGACTCGTGGTGTGGAAGGACTTAGTAGGGTATGCTACGATAGAGAAATACACTGGTAAGGTCAGGAGAGTGAAAGAACTGGAAGCAATTCTCACACAATGCTGTTTGAAATCTGTTCTGTGGCTCCAGTGGTTTGAGGATCCTGTTGAGAAGAGGGTAGAATAGAGTAAGGTCAGAAATCTGATGTTCCTAGAAGTTTGTTATACAAGGAGTAGAATGTGAGCAATAAACTCTTGCAGGATCTTGGTTCTGTTGATACTCATTGACCAAGTTTCTCAGTAGCTGTGCTCATTTTTGGTAAGAAAATTCTTTGTTTGGAAAATTGACTAAATTATCTTCACTGAAACTATGAGCAGAAAAAATGATGAGTAATGAAGGCCAAATGTGATAGGTCACTGCTGGAAAAAAAAAGAAGCAATAGGCAATGCAAATTAATGAATGGTTTGTTAGAATGGAAAACAACACAAAGTGCCATTGCAGAGGTGATTGCTTTGGTTTCTCATCACTCTTGTTTTGTGGGTCTGTACTGATTTGGCTACACAAATAATACACGATGCAGAAATAAAATTTTGCCATGGAGAAGTGACCTTATTATAAAGCAACAATATATATCTCACCACTCTCCAATGGGTTTCTCTCATGGCTGGAAATAAGGATTTAGTTTAGATTTAATGTTGTTATAAATTAATTATCTATTATTAAATATACATTTGTAGAGCTTTAGAAATATGGAAGATGTAAGGTTGTTTAAATCTCAGTGAATGGTTCCTTAATAATTCATTAATATTTAATACATAATAAATCAGAACTAAAGCTTGTGGTCTTACTTCCAATCTACCTGTGCAGTGTAGGATTGGTTACTCTTTCTTAGTTAGAAAAAATTACGTGACAAATGTATTTGAGTTGAGAGCCCAGCCCAGACTTAATTCTCTGCAGTTTGGCTTACTCCTTATGACCTTACTCAGGTGTGAAGAAGCTGCAATTCCTGCATGAAGAAGGAAGCCCTTGGCTGGGGTTGTTTAGAGCATTTTGCTTTTCATTGCCATTTTAACAGCAGTTTTCTGGAATGATGGTGCATAGACCATGTAATGCAGATGAGAATTTGCACATTGACATTACCTTTTTGTTTGTTTTATACACCAAAATGTATGTTTACTTCTCAGTTAAATTGCAACAGCTTTCCCAGCATTGGCTCAAAACTAGCAGATAACTTGTTAATGATGATAGTATAGTTGTCTGTCAGTCCTTTTCATTTGTTTTTGCAGGAATGGAAATACCAGTGTTCAATTTGATACTTTACTAGTGTGTAGCAAACACAATGGTAAAGGAGTTAAAGTAATTAAGCAAGCTGTAGGTTTCAAGGAATTAACAAAGTCCTGACTTTGGTGCTATGTGTGGGAAGTTGTACCTCAGCATTTACCAAAGGTGGAAGCATCACTACAAATACCAGCAATCATTCAGAAAGAGAGCATTAGGAATTCAAGCCATCAGACCAAATTACTTAATCTTACTATAATTTTTTCTATGTTGTAAAGTAAAATAACAGGCTGGCGAAATGTCATGTAAATTATCTGTACCTTTGGGTAGTAGTTTCAAAAAACTAAATTCAATTTCTAATGGGAAAAGGGGGGCTAATACTAAACTCATTCCCCATGCCTTGCTCTCTCTCTTTGTTAGTTCATCTTCCTTTGCATCTCCTTTCTGTAAATTAGAGGTATTTTGCCTCTTTTCTCCCTGGTTACAATGGTAGTGGAGAGAGTTGAACAAGAATGTAGATCCTGTACCTTCAGAGAGACTGACTGTTTTCCCAGGAATGTGTGTTAGAGAGGCTTTAGAGAAGAGCCATTGGAAATAGGACCTTGTGTCTTGGAATGAAGTGTAGGAACTGAAACAGCTAAAGCTTATTTTGGCTGAAAGTGAAGGTGTAGAGCCAGATTCTCCTCTAGAAGTACACAGGTAAGAAGACAAAGTTTGGTTGAGGATGGCACTAAGTCTAGCAGACTGAAAAGGAAAGTTGGGTGTCTCTGAGGTATAAAATGGGTGAAATCTGGGAGACATTCAAAGCAGCAAAATGCCAGTGCATTTCTAATGAAGGTTATTATTCCCTGGAATGATTTATGTGGTAATGTTCTCTTCTCCAGCACTAGACTTATGAAATCAAGATTGGGACTCTCTTCTCCAAGCAAGATGAGTTTGTGCTGAGCTTGGAGGCAGAGGGTGGTGTGGCTTCTCCTGCCATGTGACAGGACACTTCAATGTCTGTGACAGCTTCCAGCTGTGATAAGCTCTTGGCTCATGGTCTAGAGCTGTCCTAGCTAGAATTCCCTTTGAATTTTGATTCGGAGTACTGAGCTGGATGCAGACAAGCAAACCTAGCTGCTGAGTCCTGGGCTTTGGCTCCTGTCAGCTGTGGGTGAGGCACAGAGTGGGAGTTCCACATGACTTTACACAAGATTTCTGTTCTGTTCACATATGCTTGCTCATTAGCAGTTAGGTCAGGTAAAATTCTGAGTTTTCAGACTGTCCTTTGCTAGGAGAGCTGAGAAACTCATTCAGATCTTATCTGTACTTTTGTCAAAAAGCTTCACGCTTTTTTTTCCAATCTGATGTAAATTTTTAATGACACCATCTTCACTTGATGGTGAACAAGCTCTTTTACAGACATATTGGCTGTTTCATCAATAGAAGATAATGTTGAAAATCATTTCTCTAGTTATCTGAGATTGAACAGATAATAAAACAGGCAAGGAAAGATTATGAGATAATGTGAAGAGCAGGTGCTGGCTAGTTCTGATTGAGCTTTTCTTTGGCAGAGGGTTGTGAGGAGGTAACTCTGTATTTGCCTGATGTGGTACATTTCTCAGCAGAGCTGGTAGTTTCTCATACAAGAGAGTTGTGGCATTTATGCAGAAATCTGAGAACAAATACAACCTCATCATCAGGACTAGGGCCAAGCTTTGGTTAAACATGGTCCAGTCATGTTATCCCTGATTTTTCAATGACACAAAGTTTTTCTAGTAATGCCTAAAGGAAAACTCTTTGAAATGCAATCAACAATTTTAATGAAAAGTGTGAACTTTTTCCTCTTACAATTTGTCTTGGATGCCCAATACTGCCTGTGACATAGTGTGTCCTTTGGAAACACAGGATTTCAAAGCAATACACCAATGTTGGACACCTCTTAAAATGCTCACTTGGATATTTATTACATGTTCTTATTGTATTCACTGTTCCATTTCAGCTCATAGTTCTCTACTTGTAAATCAAATTATGTTTAGACGTGTCACTGAAATTAGGTAGTACAGATATGTCTTAGAAGGCACAGAAGCTAAAGCACCATAACATGAGGGAAAAGAAGTGGTGACAGAGGAAAAGTAGAAGCAAGCAGAAGGATGGAAGATGTAGTTTTATTTGTTGCCATTTCTTTTGCTCAAGTTAGTCCTGCAAGGTTAGAATCTGTAGGCCTGATGTCAGTGCTGGTCTGAAGGCTGAAGAGGAGACAAGACACTGCAATCCCTGATTTTGGTAATAAAGTATGTTCATCTGCAAATTGGTCAGAAAATAATGCTGGGAACATGGAGCAGGGTATGCAGATCCTGTAGGCTGGTTGGTCAGGAGCAAAGAAGCTGCAGTGATGTGGTAGACTGGAGGGAAGATGTGCAATTCCAGAATTACACATGTAATTCAGCAGCATGGCAGTGGCTAAACCCATCTCCTCCAAGTTCCCAGCAGGCTTGAATCAGCCATGGGGATATTTTCAGTTCATGCCAGTGGTATCTGTATCCATGGGCATTGTTCTGCTGAGTGAACAGTCTTCCTTAAAAAATATGTGCAAATTTCAGAAGTAAATCATATTTTTCCCTGCCCCTAATGGACCGATGAAGGGAAAAAATGAAAAGGTAAAAAGTATTCCTGCATTAAAATGGGCCACTAGTTGTTAATATGCATAATCTCAATCACAGCAGGGATAATAGACAAAGAACAGACTGAAGAGATAATATCCTTGCTTTAAAACTGTCCCATCTCCCATAGATATGCTTTTCCCTCCCTTGTGTCAGTGATGTCCTCTGCATGTGAATAACTTGGATGCAGGCTAAGTTCAGCTCTGAGTGAATTCTCTCTGCTTTCAGTTCCTGGATCAACCAGTGGATCAGGGCTGCAAATTCGGAACTTTGGGATGTTTGAGTCAACTTTTAATGAATAGATTTTTAAAACAGGGAAGCAGTTTCCAGGAAACTTCCAGTGAGAAGAAGGGTATCACTCAGAAAGCAAGCCAAAACCTGTTAGGTGTATCAGTATGGTTGGATATGCTCTCTCAGGCTTTCATCAGCCTTTTTGTGCTGCTGATTACTTAAATACTTGTAATACATATATTTTTGAAGTGGAATGAGAAGCAATCCCATTCTCCTTCATGACAGAGGAAGGGGAAAAAAGGTTTCTGAAGCCTTCTCTCTCCTTGGTTTTTATTTTCTTGACCTCTAATGAGCTTCGGATTCTGTGACACCTAAAAGGCACAAAATGTCAGCAGGATCCACTGCTGGTACTTAGGTTTAGGGATCTGGTGGAATGGGGGAAGGAAGGGGGTTGTGACTGAGAGAGGAAAAAGACATTTTTAAGCTGGATCACTGTTTCCCCAGATGCTTGGCCTGTTCTGTTCTGGAATTTTAGCAGCTGTCAGAAGATGAGTTTCTTTAACATTTATAAGTTGCACAGATAAAGCAGCAAATACTGGAATGTTCTATCATACAAATATTTGGGAGAAGGAAGAGCTATTTTACTAAATTATCATTTTCCTTGAAGTGGGCTGTACTGTACTACAAAGCAATCCTAATCAAAGAGCAGTTGGAGAGCCGGGGTTGCTCTTAGCAGTACCCTCACCATGGCCACGACCTGCTTTCCCAACCCAGCCCCATCTGTGATTGTGGAGATGGTGGGAGGCTGCTGTGTACACAAATCCATGGTCAGCAGAGCTGAGAGCAGCATGATGCTCACAAAGGCTCATTGCTCTTGACTCCTTTACAGCCCCTGGAGTGGAAGGGGTTCCTTTGGCTGGATGTGGATACAGAGAAGAGCAGTGACAGTGCGGTGAGTTTGGAGCTTCTGTGCTGAACTTTTCTTCTTAGAATGGCCTTTGGGGAAATGCTGACAGTGGGATGATGACTAGAATTAAAAGGAGTTGCAAGATACTTCAGAGTTTCTCTCTGCTTCATTTGGTAACATAAGAATGATAAATTATTAACATAGAAGAACATTTGGGCATAGTATCATTTAAGAGATGATCCTGTATAAACCTGTGTCAGGAACAGGATAGCAGTTTTATATGAGCTTTTTCCCCAGTAAGCAAATGGGGTTTTCTAATGATTGATGTAATTTGTGTAGGATGTTTAGACAGTATGCTGTTCCAGTAAAATAATAGTGATAAATCCAAAAGCAGCATCAGGCATACTCAAAGAAATTCCTTATACCCTGCTCTTTATCTGCCTTCAATTTTCCTCTATATTTATGAGCATTGGCTGCATTTCTTCCCTGCTATGCTCCACAAAGATAAATTCTGCATATTTAGAACTCAAAAGATGAGTAGCTAAATCTGTGTTGAAGTTAACAGCATCATGGCCATTGCTAGTGTTCTAATAAATGTCTCAAATGCTGTATTTATAAAAACATGTCAGTGCAGAGTGAAGTGTGACTGTTTTCATTTAGGCTTTGAAGGAAAGATTTTTTAACTGTAGGTGTACGTGAATGCGCGTAATACATGAAAGATATGGATGCATATTTCCAAACACATCCTGCTACAAATCCTCTGTGCACTCTCATCTCAAACATGTTCAAAAGATGCTTTAATGTCACCACTTGTTAAAAAAACTCGGCTGAAACCTGCGTAAGATCTTATTACAGAACAAATTATTGGATATGACAAGAAACTTGACGATGGGAACACAGTGTGATAGTTCTGTTCTCATCTGTTTGTCATGTCCTGTTTTGTTATCATGGAATCAGAGAACGGTTTGGGTTGGAAGGGACCTGAAAGATCACCTTGTTCCACACCTGCCATGGGCAGGGACACCTTTCACTGTCCCAGGTTGCTCCAAGCCCCATCCAACCTGGCCTTGCACATTTTCAGGGATCCAGGGGCAGCCACAGCTTCTTTGGGCAGCCTGTGCCAGGACCTGCCCACCCTCACAGGGAAAAAAAATTCTTCCATATATATAATCTAAATTTCCCCCCTTTCAGTTTTGATGTTTGTTTTTTCTCTTCTGCCAGTGTCCAGTGCTGAACCTTAGTCTGACTGTTCCCTTCTGTGCAAGTTGTTCCCCTTGGAGAGGTGCTTGGGCAGAGGCTGGGGCTCTCTTCAATGAACAGAATTTTTTCTTCATAAAGGAGAAACAAAGAATTCAGAGGAAGGAATCTGGTTCAGAATGTCAGACTTGGTCCCCAAGTGCAGTCTTTGGAGGCTCTCTACTGTGAAATCCTCCTGGAACTTGACAAAGCAAATGCTTGCTGTCCCAAATGACTCAAAGCTGGAACAGGAAGCAGTCCAGTGTTCTCAACCACAAACAAAATACCTGCTCTGTGATCCTAAAATGTTCTTAACGAGTACTTTCAGGAAAGCTTGGCATTCCAAAAAAGCAGGCAGGTATAAAAAGAGAGATAAATTAATTTTTCTGAAGAAAGATGCTGATTTGGGAAATAAAGTAAAAATGAAGGGCATGCGGTAGAGAAACCTTCTTGTAGCTCCTTAGACATAGACAATCCACCTGTGCAGTCTACAGGCACAGTCATGTGTGGGTTTGGATATGTCTTCTGTTGAATAGCTCAATTTCAACAAACACTTAACTGAACTTCAATGAATTATAAGCACTTTCCACCAGTGGAATTCAAAAAGTGTTTAAAAAAATAATAAAAGGAGCACAGTTTTTCTCCTGATAGTTATTTAAAATACTACTGAACATTCCTTCACGTTCTCTATTCTTTGTATTTATAAAAACCTATTGCAGAGCAAAATGTTCCAGTTTTGAGCTTGTCTTGGTTAGAAAAGACAGGTGTCTGCTAAGGAAGGCAGGAGCCTCCCTTTAAATAGAGAATGTAAACCCCCTTCCTTTGAATTATTATAGTTTTGAAATTAAGGGGCTCTAAGGTAAAGATATGGGAATAGGAATAACATTTCTTTATTAGGAAAATTAAAAATTCAAGTGCAATAGTACAAACAGACCACTGACAGGGTCAGAATAGGCTCTGGTACCCTGTGGGTCAGGGAGGTGGCAGCAGTCCCATTCCATGGTGGCTCAGCCCTCCTGCAGTGCCAGCTGTGGCTCTGCTGGAGCAGGGATCCTGGACAAGGGGAGAGTTTTCCTCTGAAGCTCCAGGGTTGGTGGAGATGGGCCTGGGCTTCCTCTGGGAATGCAGTGGAGAAGAAAGCTGCTCCTCTGGGAATGCAGTGGGCAAAGGCTGCTGTGGTGTTGCAGGTGTCAGATTGTATCCAGGTAGGAATGCTTGGCTCCTCCCTCTGGGCAGAGCATCTCCCCATGGGATGATGGAATTTTGTCAGCCATGCAGGGACACTCAGTGGCCATGAACAGAAGAGATCTCCTGGAGGGAGGATTGGTTGTGGGAGAGATAAAGAAAACTGCCCCATTAACAGGAGAGAACTGCCCCACCTCTGACAGATGGTGACAGAATGCACACCCCCAGCCACATCTTCCAACCTAAGCCAGAGCTACAGTGTGCATTGTCCATGTGACCCAGCTCCCACTGGATGTTTTAGTTCAGATTTTGTTTGGATTCAGATTTCATGTGTTTCTCAAGCAATGTAACAGGCCCTGCCATGGGTTGTGCTGCTCCATGGTGCTCTGGATCTGACAGGGAATGAACAGCAAGCAGTGCCACCAAGGCAGGCCATGTTTCTGCCGGAGAAAAGTGTGTTTTCTGGATGAATAGTTTCATGTGCACAGGCATGATGAGCGAGCAGACTGCCACTGGTTGCAGAGCAGCAGCCTGAGCTGATTGCTTCTAATAGGAATTCTTTATGCAGAGAGAAACTCCTGGAGCTAATGCTGATAGTTTTGGTTTCAGAGCAGTCCATCAGCATCCATGGTCATTACAGCTCTAGTTTCCTTTATTTAATGCAAAATATTATTGTTTCTAAAGAAAATGGGAAATAATACAACTTTATAAAGCATATTGCTCTTTTACTTGCTGAACTGGCTTCACCTATGAGTCCAATCTAGTGGTTTTAACTGGCTTTGTGTCACAGATAAATCAATCTGCATTACATGGGGCCTGACTTGGCATATTTTAAAAAGAAGGCTAGTCTGGTTATTTAAAGCACAAGCATCAAAACAGAGTCACTGTGCAAACTCTTAACAATAGCAATCCTTTTTTAAGTTGAGGCAGAAAAGAAAAATCTCAGCCTAAAAATGGCAGGAATGCAAGAGCTTTTATTGGGACTTTTCAGTTTTAGAGGAGAAGCCCATAAAAAGCCTTGATATTGATGCTGTAATCCCAGAGATTGCAGCAGTTATTCCTAGTCAGATGTATTAACAGGGAGGTAAAATTGAGAGTTCTTAGTAATTTATAGTGAAAACGTAACAGAGTGTTAGATCTAAATTATGCCATTCAGATTTGATCTGCAGCTCTGGTCGGATTTAAAACCAGTGTTAAGGAAATCCATTGTGCTCTTTGTGTGGTAATAAAAATGCCATCGATTTTGAATCAATATGTATTGATGTGTAGAATGTTGGGTTGTAATAATTTTCAAAGCTATACTTAATATTTTTTTCTTTATCCTCATTTACTTTGCTGAGTTAAATGGGGACTCCTACATTGAGGTGTGAGTAAAACATACCTTCACAGGCATTGATGCAAGAACCAGTAAGAAAAAGCAGTTTTGTCAACAGGTACATGTTTGTCCACATGAGCCTTGGCCAAAGTGAAAGCTCTGTCTGCTCTTTAGTGATGTTTAACTGCTGAGTGGACCCAGACACAGACTGCAACCCTCAGGTCATTTTGCATATTGAAAAGTCAACAGTTTGCCCATCTTTGGATTAAGTGTGGAATTTGTAGTAATTGTGTAACTGTGAGATCAGCTGTGAGTTAAAATTTGTGTTTACTCATGATAAAAACTCCCAGTCTGCACGTAAATAGGGCCATGTATCAGTATTCAAACACTCTCCAATTAGGAGGGGAAATGGGAAAGGTGCCTTGTTCTTGAAAAAGAGTATAAAGCAAAGCAGACTTGGTGAGAATAACATCAGATGAATCCTTGCCACCCTTGGGGTGCACACCAGGCACTCTGGACCTTGTGGCTGTGGAACTGAGCACAGCAGAGAGATGCTGTTGAAACGTCCACAAATTTGCTTCCCACCGGGTTGTTTATCTTGTGTGTTTTAAATACTGAGATTATTTCTATAGGATTAGTAGAATCCATCATATCTCTGAAAGGGCAGCTTTAAAGTTGGTTGAACCCCCACTGATGGGAAGGGGTGAGGAATGCAGAGTGTGGGAAGCATCCAGCAGGAAAAAATAATGCCTTGGTAACAAGGATCTGTGAGAAGGAATTGCTTAGCAAACACTCAAGGTTGTAATGAATCCTGTTTGGATATACAGATAAAAACTCCAAGCAGGAGAAATTTGATAGAGGAACTTGGAACCTTCTAACAGCTTGGCTTCAAAGCTCAGTTCCTTTACATCTCAGACCAGGTGGGTCAGTGCCAAGGATGAAGGAGCAGGTGGTGTTTGTCAGCTTTACTCCATGGGACACAACTCAATTTCCTCTCCCCTTTCTGCTGCACTCTGAAGTCAAGAGCGTGAGACCAACCCTGTACTCATCTAAATCAGTAATTAGGCTTTAATACCTGGACTCAGGGCACTGTGGGAATGGCAGATGTCCTGATCTTTTGGAGTGGATGGAATGGTGTGAGCCCTGCTGCTGAGCATCCTTGTCCATCTTGGAATGCTAACTTTGAACTCAGTGTCAGTTTTGGTGTGTGGGAGTGGGTGTTTTGTGTTTCTAAATGTGAAAACACAGTACTCTTTAAAAAGAAATACATATATATTATTCGTTTCTCCTTAGGGAATACTGGAATCTTTCTTTCAACTTTTAGCCACAGATACACAGTTTCTAGTTTAAGAGGCAGGATTTTCATGTTGTGGGTTTTTTTTCCCCTCCCACAGCCCCCCCCAGCTGATGCCTTTTCCACTTATTAACTGGGTATTCTGCCCTCAGTTGAGGGAGAGATGTGGGATAGCAAATTAATTATATGGTGTTGAACTATGATTCAGGGCCATGTTTCTTGGACTGCTAAGCCTGTTTTGATGAGCATGAAAATCCAGAAACACCTAGCAGAGATTGTTTCCATCCTCTGGAGTAGATTTCCAGTGTGTAAAGGAAAGAAGTGGCTGTAGCAGGAGTTTCCTATTGGTGGGTTAGTGGTGGAGCTGTAAGAACTGTGAGCCAGGTTTGACTTTTGGCTGTCCATTAATTATGCTGGACAGGCAGGACTGACATGGAACTTCAGCTTTTCTGAGGCTTTTCAGTCCTCCATGCTTTTAAAAATTACTTTAACATGATGGGTGCTTTTGATAGTGCATTTTTTGTCTTTTCATCAGCATTGCTCATGGAATTAGTTTTAAGTGAGCAGTATTCTGAGGGGGGGGTAAATGTCAGGAATTGCAGTCATGGAGGTTGCTGTGGGATAGTAATGTAACAAAAGTAAGTGGATTAAGCCCTTAATGCCACTAGAGAAAAGGAGATTTGTGTGTCCAGCTGCCTGTGAAGACAAACAGTTTGTTAGGTGCATATGCAAAAAAGGATTGGATTAAAAAAAAAAAAAAAACAAACAAAATGGGAGAAGGTTTTGTGACTTCAGCAGCAGCTCTGGTCAGTGCCACCTTGCAGAGATCTGTGTTGAACAACCCCAGCAATGGCCCAGCAGAAAGGTAAACAGCTTAATGGAATTCATCAGGGCATTAAAGGTAAGGCTCTGCAAGCATGAAAATAAGCAGAGAACTGAGGCAGGAGAACTGATATTAGCAGAACAGAGAGAAAAAGCAAAGTCAACCCAACAAACCCAACTGATGGGGTAACACCCTGAAAACTGGGCTTAGGAAATAATCCACGTGTGCTTGAAAGCAGCGTGAAGTGGTAACAGGGAGCTGTAGCTGCAGAGACTTGGCATCTGGTCCTCGAGCAAATAAACCACAGGGCTGTTGACTTAGGGGCTTAGCTCAGCAGCAGAGAGAGGAGAAGCTGCTGGGTATGTGACCATATCCAAGGGTTGGGTGTTTGTGATTTACAGGATTTGATGCAAGGGTAGTGGATTTGGGAGTCAAGGCAGCTGATCGCTGTTTGAGTGGAAAATACAGGTTTTTTCTGTATTTCACTGATTTATTTAGCATTTAAATGTATTGGTTTGTTGCACATTGTACTATCTCTTTCACGCTTCCTTTTTAAGCTTGCCTGATAATATGTTTAGGTGGTACCTCCTGAAAATTCAGGTGTAATATAGCACATTTCACATTAGCAACTAAAACGCTTGTTTGGTGAAGTCATTGAAAATTATTAACTTTTTTTTCAATTACCTACTAAAAATGAGGACATTCTTTCAAAGTCAGTGAGAGTTCACATGAGGAATCATAAAAATCCATTTTGAACCCCCCTTGTACTCTATAACAATAGAAGGGCTACAAACTTCATTTTATTTTCTTCATTACTTATTATATCCCCTTTAGAGCCATTTCTTTATTATAGTCTATCATGTAAATATTATTTGGACCGCTTTTAAAGTACACAGTACTATAAAACTCCAATTACTTACTTTGACAACTGTTATGCTAGTTATTAATATGCACTTTAAAGCTGAGAGTTCTCCTGCCTGTTTAGTCACTCTGTGGTTTGGTGGCATTTGTTAAAAATTATATGACTGCTCACACAGCATAAAAATGAATTTTAAGAATTCCTCTGCTCAAAAGCATTAGGCAGTACAAGCTCCATAGGAGGCTTTTGGTAGCCAGTTTTTTTCATAATTGCCTGTTAAAGAGTTTCTTGCAATGTAGAAAGACATGTAAACAAAGAGGAGCATTGTTTGGGGTGGATATTCCAGATCTTTAAGCTCTGCACTAGAAATCACAGAGTAACCACTGGGGTTAGAAAGGACAATGTGTTTTAAGGAGGAGGAGGTGGTACTGGACTCATGCTCCCCAAACACCATAACCCATTTCCCAGCTAGACAATATTCCCCTTCCTTTATTTGCAAGCTTAGAGTGTCCATCATGAAGTCTGTGAACTGCAATAGGCCTTTGTGTTAATGTGTTTACCCTGGGAAAACATGGATATAAACACATCTAAATACTGGATGTGGGAGTATGAGGCTTTCTCAGAGGTAGTGTAGACACACCTTCATGCACCATACCAGGTGAGATGGCACTGCTTCAGGAAAGGTTGTAAAAAGAAGAATAAAGAAAGGGTTGTATAAAGCAATTCAGTATTTCTGAGGGAGACTCTAAAATTTTCTGTAGCTGTGTGTTACATTTTTATTAATGGGCTGTAATGTACCTTTCATCATCATTCAGATGTTACTGAAGGAGTCTTTTAGAGCACAGCAGTGACGTTTCCACAATCTTGAAAACAGTTAATCTGTTTCCTGGGCTTACCAGGCAGTGGTTTCAGCACCATTGTACTCTGCAGTTGTCATGCTGTGGTTTTACCCATCTTTTCAGCAACTCTCCAGCCACTGTTGGAGGGATGTTAAATGCTCTGAGTGTGTTCATGTCGGTAAGTTGTTGGTATGCTGTGAAAATGCCTAATTTAAGGTATTGCTTTGAGTTTTTCTCTGGAGGGAGCCTGATTTCTCCATTGCCTGTGTAGGTGATCTCCATATCTTGCCTGTGAAGTTCCCTCTCACTTCCTCCATACTCAGGAAGACACATTGTTTTTCTAATCTGGGGATTTTTCATGGGCTTGTTTTCCTCTGAATGCAGGAGCCCATGAGTAGATGTGGGTGGAGCCAAAGTCAGCACAGGCAGATCTCTTGCAGGAACCTGCAGATACCTGTGTCCTCATTTTGCCATTGCAGATTTGCATTTGCCATCAAAGTGCATGTTGTGTTTCCTTGTCCACACGACTCCTCACAAGTGCATGGGGGTTTGTAAACAAAAATAGAATTGGCATAATGATTAAAAACAAGCAAATTCCTACCACGTGTCAATGTGTTTGCCCTGACTTTCCATCTGGGCTGGAATTCATAAGGCAGTTAATGAGCTTTCCACGTGACTGTGTTTTATGTACCCAAGCATTCTTTGGGCTCTTAGCCCTAGCTATGGAAGTAAAGTCTCTGATTCTGATTGCCAGAACCCCCCTGATTGCTGCGGGAGTCATCGGTGGCCTCTTCATTATCGTCATCATGGGCCTGACGTTCGCCGTGTACGTTCGGCGCAAAAGCATCAAGAAGAAGAGAGCGCTGCGAAGGTTCCTGGAGACTGAGGTGAGCCCGGGCCGCTCCTCACAGGCTGTCGGGGGAGATATGTAGGGCTGCTCTGCTTCTATATTAGAGATGTTCAGGTCTTCCCTTACCTGGAGAAATCCTTCTGCTTACTTGTGCAGACTAAACTGGTGAAAAGAACAAAGTTGTTTCAAGGTGCACAAGTATGGATTCATGGCTTCTGAAGACCAGGAAAAGTTCCCCATGGTCACTAGAAGGTGTGTCCCACTAGATTTCTCAGCTCCCATCCTGCTCTCCACTGAATTTCTATCCCAGTTTATCAGTACACTTAGCAGCTCTCATGCTTAACTATTACAGGGTTTCATTCTGGCCATGTTTAGGCTGACTTCTAAGGCTAAAGTAAGTTCCTTCAGCAAGCTCTGCTACCAAACTTCATGCTTAAAGGCAGATGTTGTAACTTACTGTTGTTCCTAGTGCCTACAATGCCTTTGTAGTCCAGATTTTGTAGCTTCAGATTTTGTAGTGCAGATTTTGTCAAAGGCTGTAGTAATGATCAGTAATAATCGTGTATTTTATTAAACCAAAATACTCCACAGAGCTTAACCAACTGAAGTTCACAGTTCTACTGTCAAAAACATGTAGCATAGCTATAGCAGAGTGCTGTGACAGCTTCATCCTGCTCTTTGAAGTGTCATTAGTGAAGGGGGCAATCTAGGAAGTATATTTAAATGTAACATTAAATGTATATCTATCAGCTACTGCAGTGGTGATTACGGTCATCTCCTCAGTCCTATACTTGAGACACTTTGCAAATGATGGTATTTTTAAATTAGGCTGCACCTTTGTGAGATAATAAAGCTTGGAAATGTTGTTTGCTAGTGACTCTTTGATAAGGCATTATTAACAGTGCTGTTTTCTCTTCTGTTCCAAGGGTTCTGCTCCCACTCAACCTCACTCTAGAGCCTGGGAGTAAATGATTTATGCATCCCCAGTCTGTTTGCACAAGTATCTTCCTGTTTGGCTAGAATTTGTGTTGCTTGTTAAACACTGTTGAGCTGTATAGAAAGCTTAACAATACTCAGTGCCTTTAGATGAATAAATCTTGCCACTGTATCAGCGCATACTTAAGCATAAATTATTTTAAGCAGGTGGTTCTCCTTGCATTAGCTTTGAAATCCAGATCTCATTTTTCATTTGGTCAGATAAAAGCTGTGGCTGGCAATACTCCTGAGGGACCAGGGCCTCCTACTGAACATGTGGGGAAGCTGCTGTCTTGGCTGAGAAACTGAAGATTAAATCAGGAGCATCCTGAAATAAACACACAAGCAATTAGCTTTAGTTGAAGTCTCTCTTTCTATCTGGAGGCTGTAGCACGACTTACTCTTTCTGTAGATCATTCTCCACAAAACCCTACAAGCCTGGTTTTAGACCCCCACAACACATCCCCACCTCTCCCTGCTATTCCTGTGTTGGTGGACTGTGGCACAGAACCTCTTTTCATCCTTCACAAACTGAAAACACAGAAGTGTGCTGCCAGTTTGCCTAATTTTCTTTTAAAGCAAGCCTTTCTTTCATGGTATAAATACTGAACATCTAAAGTGGGACGGAGGAAAGAGAAATCACTCAACTTGTTGCTGTTTGGATTTGTTATATTTTCTTCCCCGTTAATTGCCAGATACTGGTATTTTTACCTGAACAAAACTGATTAGTCTGGTCAACTAATTAAGTAGTTTATGGTGCTCAAAGAGCAATAGAAGTAGATCTCAATCTGCAGAGCATGGTGCATTTAGCCTTGTAAACAGGCAGCTTTGAAGTGCTGCATTGTTTTCAAACCGATTTGAGTAGCAGAAGCTCTGAATTATTTTCCTCATCCTGTAAAGGAACAAAATGTTTTTCATGTGTTGTATAGAGTATTGTGCTTTACATGTATTTTTAATTTATTTTTAAAGAAGCATTGTTTTTCTGGCAGAGATGGTATGAGATCTATGAGCATTTTTAACTGAATGTGCCATTGTGGCTCGTTTACAAAGTTTCTTGGGACATCTTGAGCTAATTGTTTAATTGCAGTAAATTAGTGGCTGTTATAAATTAGCTGCCTGCTCTAAGGTGTTTTCTCCCTAAAGCTGTCTTCCTGTGTGGTAAAACAGAAGTTCAGAAAAATCGTCCCTTCCTCAGAATAAGAATGTGATGAGCCGTTTAGTCCAGGCCATTAAAAAGAAATATAGCCAACTTAAAAGACACTAAAATGGGCAAAAATAGGATGTGGTAGACTGATAATAAATGCTATATTTCTGTCATGTAGAAAATATTTATACTGCCTTCATTATCAAAAGTCCTTGGATGTGTTAGTCTGACACCAATTCCATTTCCAGTTCATAATTCCATCATGCAGTTTCTGGTGGAAGTTACTGCATTTGAGTGAGGACTTGCTTTATCAGGTCTCTTGGTTTCTTGGTGTTGCTCGTTTGCTTTTGGAGATGAAAAATCCCTCCAAGAGTTGGCAGGGCAGGGGTCAATAGATCTCCACCACTGTCTGGTTCCAGTATTTCCTTGGGTTGGTTGCTCTCAGTACAAACTTCTGATGGGTCTCCATGTTCAGCAGTGTTTGGGACTGTTGGGTTTTCCTTGCAGCTGGTGGAACCCTTGACCCCGAGCGGCACGGCGCCCAACCAAGCCCAGCTCCGCATCCTGAAGGAGACAGAGCTGAAGAGAGTCAAGGTCCTGGGCTCCGGAGCCTTTGGAACAGTGTACAAGGTGAGAGCCCTGAGTCCCCTCTTTTACCTCTGGAGCAGGCAACTTCTGCATTGCAGCAGAGCAGCCTGTCCCAGGGGTGGTTCCTGAGCCACTCCTGGAGAGAAAGGACACTGGAATTGTGTGCAAGGAACACATCCTCAGGATCAAGTGGTGACATGCAAATATTATTTCTTGGTGAGCAAAGACATGTCAGCCCCAGTCATTTTTATGTGCAAGAGGGTGCAATCCACAAGCTGGATTGTCCTGCTGACAAAGTGCAGCACCAAGGTTTGCCCTTCTGTTCTTACCTAAGAGCATCTTTTATCATATTCCATCTTTTGGAAGTGGAAACACTTCTTGTTTCTTCCATTTAAATAGAAAAGATGAGTTACTTCAGGGCACGCTTTAACAACTGGAATGTGAGAGTGGAACCCACAAAGGAGAAAGTACTTCAGTTAAAGAAGTGTTTATTTTTTAAGATCTGTTGGCCGTGTCCACATCTCAGAGGCATGAAGTAGGGCTTAGTGGGCAAGTCAGACCAATTCCCCAATCTTTTGGGAGCAGCCCAAACCTGCCAAATCAAGGTGCTAGATGAGAGCAGCTGTATGTGTCCTCAAAGAGAGGAGGAAAGGAAGGAGGCACAGACCAGGTCACTATAGCTACAAGGTCATGGGAATAGATTTATGAATTACAAGTTTGAGTGTACTTAGATGATAATAAAGTGAATGCCACGAGGTTGACAAGAACACAGCAATAGTCAAGAATGATGGAAAAGTAGCCCAAGACAATTTGTGAATTTTAATTTTAAATTTCCTTTTTAGCCACCTAAGTTTTTGATTTTCAGGTGTTAAATAATTAGACAAACAGCCCCTAAATGCTTCACTCTAAGTATATTATTGTCAGGGTTTTCTGTTCCTGCATGATGTTATGATATGGTGATAATCAGTTTTGAGTTTACTGATGGCTTTAAATTTGAGCATCAGAATCCAGACAGAAAATCCAGATTTTTGTTTAATTATATCCAAATCAGTATCAGAATTGTATCTGAGTCCCTAGAAAATGTGCATCATGGCCATGCTGCCATTACTCTTTAGAAACCCTGTTGTGGACAAGAAAATTAAGGATGTTCACTGATACAAAATGTTTCATTTAACATCAGAGTTTAGTTTTGAGGTAAGAAGTAGTTTTATGGAAGTTTTTTATTTTGTAATTTTCTGTATTCTCTGTTCTGAGTCCCATAACTGATCTGCATGACATGACAGAATGTGTCAAAAAGAACTGTAACTCTGAATCAAGTTTTTCTGATTATTGTCTCATTAGTCTTCTTTTTTTCTTTTTCTAGGGGATCTGGGTCCCTGAGGGAGAAACAGTAAAGATTCCTGTGGCCATTAAGATCCTTAATGAGACCACAGGTCCAAAAGCCAACGTGGAGTTTATGGATGTAAGTAAAACACAAGCAATGTCTTTGGGTTTTGACAGGACTGGTGTCTTTCTGTAGCCTACAGAGGTTGTAAAGAGAAATTCTTGCCCATTTTTCTTTCTTTATATTTAAATAGCAGAAGGAGGCTTGTACACAGCACCTGGTGGGGCTGGGTTTTCCACTGCATGTGCCCCAAGATACTTGGAGTTTTCTAGTAATTTGTTTTTCTGTCAGGATAAGCCTAAAACTCCTCTGTCTCATGGGCCAGATAGTGTATCTTTCTGTGGCAGAAAAGTTATGGAAGAGAGAACAGGAGTTGCAGGGGAGGATCTTACCATGCATGCAGGTCTGTGTTGGTGTAGAACTCACAGGAACAGAAATTCAGCTCAGTTTTCCCCACTTTGGTGTTCCAAGACTCTGGGAGCTGACAGCAGCAGCAAAGCATAATAGTGAGATGGGAAAAATTAAAATATGCTGTATTTAAAAACCCTTTTGCTTTAATAATCTGAAATACCATGGATAAGAGGTCAAGCTGGTAATTTCCATGAATGTTCTATGATCACAGAGGCTTGGCACTCAGTTTTCAGCTCTGTGTCAAGATCAAGGCTTACTGACACCATGAATCTCTATATCTTATTCAGTGACAATTTTTTGACAAATCATAGAAATTTGCACTCTTTTTGTAGGTCCCTCTTGTGAACTTGAAAATTGCATATGACTTTTAAGTCTTGCTGATCTGTTCAGTGTGTAGGCCTAATTTGTTGGCATTAATGAGACTGTAAGCCAAAAGGAGAAGGTATTCCCATTATATAGTCTATTCTTCCACCTAGAAGTGAACAGCAATGTGCAGTTATGGATTTATGTGTTCCAGACAGCTGTTTCATGTCTGAGTTCTTAGGCAGTTGAAGGAAGGCTGTATAGAGGAAGGGATTTCCTGTGTTTTTTTACAGAGCACTACACATTTATGTTGGTTAGGGAATTTCCAACCTTGATTCTATCATTCTGTGGTTCTGTCGCATTCAGTAATCATTTTGCACAAATAATAACTAAAAAAGGCAATTTTGGCACTGTTTAAAAGGAATTAATTGCACTGAAGGGATAACAAGTATTAGATATTTTTGCTTAATGGACAAGGAATATTGCTAGTAATAAAGCTGCCCCAAGAGGAGAGGTGGGATCCAGTGAACTGGATGTCAGTGGTCAGTCAGTGACATAGATTCCAGCCTAAAGGTGAGGGAATCGTTATCACTGTGTGGAACTGAGCAATTTGTACCAGATCAGGATCTGAGCCCTGATCTCATAGAGAAATCGTAGTAATAGCTCCTCCTCTGATACTGATTAACCTTGAAGCAAAGAAAACATAAGGTCCTTGATAAAAGGCAACGTTGCTTGTCTGAGGTTTCACAGCTCAGCTTAGGTCAGTTTAGTTCACTGGACCCCAGTGAACGTCCCCCCAGTGTTTGCATCAGAACATCTGATAAATGGCTCAGAAATGAAGAGGCTTTTGGGAACTCTGGAGCTTTTTGGCTGTACAGTTACAGTAGGGAAGGTTTCTCTTTAAATTAATAGTTTATCCTGAGTCTCTGACCCAGTGGCTGCAAGATGAGAGAAAAATTAAAGTTGTTTTGAGTTCCTGAGGGTAAAAATAGCCCTTTAGGTTTTTTTTTAATCATAATAAAAATAATTAGACTTCATCATTAGTTGATACAAGTGGCAATAAGGAGAAATAATATGTTTTCTGTCAGTGCTGCTCCTGATATATGTGCAGTGATTTGTAATCCTTTTCCGTACTGCATTGATGAAGATGATTAAATTTCATTCTTGTGAAGTAATTGCTCATCCAATTATACAGAGGTTCTTGCCATCCTTATCTCCTAAACCAGTTTAGTTCCTGAACAATGCATTTTCAAAGAGAATGACCTAAGCATTATTTGTGGCTTTAATGTGACTACTCCTCCCTGTCCCAAAAAAGACATAGTTTTAAAAATTTAAAAAATTTAAGCCAAAATTTAGATTATGAGGAGAAAACGTAAATATCTTTCACTGAAATGTAAGTTAGAGTAAAAAAATGTGTTTTACCCATTCTCACTTCAAGACTTTAGTCAGTATAGCTATCCTGATAAAACTGGATACTGTTTACTCATTTTATGAGGAAATATTCAAATGTGCATCTGAAAGCAAAATTCATCAGTTGCCCTTCAATAAAAAGAGTGTCATGAATAATGGTTGTTGGTTAAAAGCACTTGTGTCAGATTTTGAAAGGTATATAGGTGGCTAAATGCCACTGTGAACATGGTGGGGTTAACTCTTTCTTAAAAAGGGTCTGCCAATGTTGGTAGTGAATGGGAAGAGGAGGTTAATGGGAAGGTGTCATTATATGAGTCACACCCCTGGCTTTGTAGGTGTGCTTTTGTCAGCACTTACTTCTTGCTGGCTTGGGAAAGTCCTTGTATCTGTAAGTAAAAGCTAGCAGTCCTTTTAGAAAGGCTCTGGAAAATGGAAAGCCTTTGGTAAGCAGCAGTTTGTGTGCAGAGGGAGTACTTGGGACACTTCAGTGTCCACAGAAATGGCTGCTGTGGGTGTTAGTGGCACTGCCCATAGATCTGATGAAAACTTCTGATGCCGGCAGAATGGGAGTCTAAAAGGGCTCTGCGAGCTCCTGAAATTCTGCTAAACCTTATGCTGAGGGAGTAAAGAAAAACAACTTGGCTCCTGGGCTGTCATTTCAGCAGCCTGGAGCCTTGCTAATGGAGCAGTAATGACTGTAATGATATAATGCCTGATGTCAGCTCTGCTGCTCTGGCCAAGCACCTCCCATCACGAGATGATGAACATCCAAAAGCCCAGCCCTTATTTGGGATTTTTCTTGAGGGAGCCATAGCAGAGTTTGTTTTCCAGGCTTTCTTCACCCATTCCCAGCTAGCCCTTTCCCTTTGCTCCCTGTGTTTGTCCCTAGATTTATCACTGCAGTAGGTCTGTGTCTGCTACAGCAATACAAACTGGAATCTGCAAAGTAGCCTGGACCAGGGCAGGCCTTCTGTGGATTTATTTTCACCGCACACAGGTTGCTGTTACTGTTTTGTCAATGTAGGTTTACCCCATTTCCCCACATACTTGTGGGTGTGTATTGTGTCTGGGATAATTACAGAGTCTAAAGGATTTTCCCCTCAGCATGGTCATGGGTTTAAGTTGCAGGGCAGAGTTTCTGCTCTGGCAGGTCCCCAAAAGGGGGCTGGAGTTTGAATTCAGAGTGCAAGTGCTCTGCCTGCACCAGCAAGACACAGGGGCATCAGGAGGGAGCTCAATTCTGCTCCTCACCCTAAGGCTGGGAACAGACTCTATGATGGTCCTGAGTTTTATGGAGGGAAGAGAATCTTGTGGTGAGGAAAACAGGCAAATGTGCAGCTGAGAGGCTACTTGATAGTAGAATAGGGACTTACAGTTTCATTTGGGAAAACAATTTCACCTCCTCAGCCTCAATTTGTTTGACTGTTATGATTGTCTGGTAAGTCAAGTAGCCATTGGGGTGGTCAGAGGGTTTAACATCAGCCCAGATACTCACCTGACAATGTAATAAATTCTGGAGACGTGCTGCAGTTGGAGAGTACAGCAGTCTTTGAGGCTGAAAACACGTCCTTAAAAAACTTGTCATGGGGAAACAGTTGATGGGGGCCTTTCCTCTAAGCTTGACGTTTCCAGGAAGTAATCCTATGAGCTGGAGTTGTGTCCAGGATTTTGATCCACTTACTAGTTTAATCTATCCTCCCTGAGTTTAAATGCTCCATTATCTGTTAGAATATAATTAGAGGCTGCAAGCACAAGTCAGCATACACAGAGTTCCTTGGGAGTCCCTGAGCTCATTGAGATGAAGACAGTTTGACTGATGGTGGTCAGCTGATATTGGGCCAGAAGCTAATAATAGAAGGCAGTGCTGCTTAGCTAGGTGAGAAAGTTAACTTGGGAAAAATTAAACTGAAGGCTTTGGGATTTATGGTTGGAAATAAATTTCCCATTCTCATTTGTTTCCTAGTAAGAGAGCTTCAGAGGCAGTTGGTTTCTTTTATGGTTTTATAATTAAGATCTAGAGGCTTCCTGGCTTGGTCTGTGCTCGCTGCAGTTGCTGCTGTCTGCAGTGGCAGCACTTGGAGTGTGGGAGGACATTTGTCACGCCAAGTGAAGAGGTGGTAAGTGACAGTGACCTCCACCAGACATGTAGCAAGCAAATTAAAGCTGCATGTAGGGGACTGACACCCACATCTTTTATTTATGTCTGGCCTAATGAACTAAATGAATAAATCACTCAGATGTGTTGCAGAAACAGCTTTTTCTAAATTGTATGCCTGTCTTACAGTAAGGACAAGCCTTCAGCTAGAGGATATCAATATCAAACTTATCTTCAGTTCAGAGGATCGGAGACAAAAAAAATCATGAAGCTGACTAGAGCATTCTTTCTCCTGTTCAGCTGAAACCCCACAGAGATATGGATAGCCCGAGATGCTTTCTTTGTTTCCTCAAGTATGTCTAGATGGGAAGCACAGCTAGCTAGCTAGTCAGGTGAAGAAGGTGAGAGAAGACTTACCTTTTCTTGGTTTCCACTGTTGGCTTCAGACATAGGAAAGTTCTAGGCTGAAGGTTTTTGGTTCTTTGCTTGGCCCACTGTGGCATTCACAGAGCCCTTGAGGCTACAGACACACTCTGTGATACACAATTCCTCAGCTGACACAGGTGCATTTGCCCTCAGCCTCCTTGTAAGATCCTGCCTTATGTGACTATGTGGGTGACTGGTTAAATATTTTATTTATTTAAATATTATTTATTAATATTATTTAATATTTTTAATTCCTTGTACACATCGTGCTCCTGCCCAGCCCAGTGTTTGACCCAGGTCTTCAACAGATGATGTAGATGCTCCTGAAAGTCTGAAAAGGCATTGCTGCTAGCAGTAGTTGGATCCAGACACTCCACAGTCATTCCACTGACTGCCTGGATGCTTGGGAAATACAACAGAGTTAATTCTGACTCTCAGTTGAAAGGGCAGGTTTAGGATCAAATGAAATCCTTTACGGCAGCAGTGAGACATTTTTCCTTATCCTCTTTTGCTGTCATTTCCAAGCACATCCTTTCCAGCTGCCATGAGGGGTCTGTGAGCACTGCCTGCCTCTATGCTCCACTGCAGCTCAAACAGGTTTTCACTCCATCATGTCAAGCTGCAGGAGGTGGGGGGCAAGGGGTGACATAACCCCTGTGATTGTAGGAGTTATGGACATAACCCCTGTGGCTGTAGGAGTTCTGGACATAACCCCTGTGATTGTAGGAGTTATGGACATAACCCCTGTGGCTGTAGACCTCGTTTTGTGCAGCTTCCCCCTCCTCCCCACTCGTGCACACTGTGAGTGTGAGCAGAGACACTTAGAGGGGAACTCTCTGCCTCTCAGTCCCAGGCACAGGAGCTCACTGTGATGGCAATTACAATTTTCAACTTGTCCAGAGATGCCAGAAATCCAGCTGTCCTTGAGAATGCGGCATACCATGCACAGGCCCCTAGAGTGCTCAGCCTCTGCAGAAGCTGGAATTCTGATCTCTGATGAAGGTTAACTGCTTTTAGTCATCTGGAGATTAACTGTTTCAAGGCTACCTTTCTGTTATTTCCATCTGAAGCCATAATTTTTCTTTAAATGTTGGCTTCAGTAATTTTCCCCTCCACAGGGTGTGAGGGTAAGGTGTGTGTGTGTGTGTATGTGCAGGGGGGTTTAATTTTCCATATGCAGGAGCATGTGGCTGTGTGGTGAAAGTACATACACAGAAAGGATGAGGTACAAGCACAGACAGACAAGCCAGGCTGCTTGGAAACAATTCTGCTGGCATAACACTCTAACTGGAAAATGCAGGGAGGGAAAGTGAGTTTGCCTGCTGCTGGTGATGGGGGAAGTCTGAGCCCTACTGAAATTCAGGGGAGCTGTGAATTGGCCAGTGAATTCAGCAGGGCCAAGACCTCACCTCTAGAGTAATCCTTCCAAGAAGTCTGCCACAGGTTTAAGGAAGAATCCCATGCTTTAGTGAAGGACTGACATTAGGAGCTACTCCTAAATGAGTCAAGAAGTACATTCAGCTGCTTTTTGTTATGGCTGTTGCAGAACTCCTTATTTCAGCTTTGCAATGCTTTATGATGTGGAAACCCTGCATAAGGCTGGGTAAATCTGTGCATGGGAAGAAGATCAGGTGGGAGTGTTCATTTACTCACAGGGAAATATAGCTGTGGATTAACTGAAAGTATTAAAGAGTCTAATCAAATTAAAATATTGAATTTGCAATATCAAATGCAAGTATTCTAGCTGTAAAGTATGTATAAAGGAAACATTTTGAGCTGAGATCTTGTATTGCGCTCCATTTCAATGTACAAGGTACCCCAATAACAGGGTTGATACTTGTCTCCTTGGCATGTACTTTTGGGCTTGGTTACTGGAACATGAAGTGAGTTATTTGCTTGGCTGTATATGTAATTGTTCTGAAGGTCAAGATCCCGGAGTTGCCAGTGTTTTATCAGGACACAGTAGGAGAGAGGTCTTTTGAAAAAGTGTTTAGAAATTGAACAGGCAAAGGATGGGAATATTAAAAAAAAAAAGATACTGAGAGGTGGTGCTGGGAGTATCATGAGTGGTACACAGTAGTTTAATTAGGGGACTTATCAGGAGCTTAGGGGATTTGTATTTCCATGATGAGTTTTCTGTTGCTCTCAATACCATGGGTTTTTTTTTTTTCTCTTGGCACTGTGCTATATGTTTCCACCCTTTACCATGGGTTAGATCTGGGCCTAGCTCAGAAGGCTCTCCTCCAGCTTCTTATCTTCCCTAGACTTACATGCTTGTATTCGGATGTGGGCTTTTAGGAGAGTAATCTTACAGACTTCAGTAAAAATTTCTCTTGGATGCTGTGAAGCCATGAATTCTGGGGACTCATCCCAAGAGGATATAGTGCCTGCAGGTGTGGGTCTTCTCATCTGCACAGCCAGTAGTTGGTGGTATTTAAGGCAGAGGGGAGATGTTCCTCTGCAGGCACACATCCTGCTGGAGTGGAAGGCTGTAGCTCACAGGCTTGTCCTTACAAACAGGAGAAAGTTTTCCTTAAACAGCAGCAAAGTGACTGGGGATACTGGGATTCTTCTCACAGTCTTGCTGAGATTCAGATGCAAAGTGCAGAAATAAAAGTGACAAAACATGGTAAAATTATTAAATTAAAGAAAATAAGGTTCTTTAATAATGCTTGATGTGTTATGAGAAGAAGCTGATGCGGATATCCAGTTGTAAATTGGAGTTTGGCACTGAAAACAGGGTAGGAAGTGTTGCCTTATCACTAAAACTGAAAACCTGTAGTCAAGAAATAGCTTTGCATTGTTTCTCTGTGCCTCCAGCTCCTATTAGCAATATAAAATAGGCACATGTTAATGTTTAAGTTCCTAAAGGGCACTGTGAATGCCAGAATGTTGCCAAGCTGCTAAAACATGCAGGGTTTTATGGGACCCAAGAGAGAGTTACTGTTTCCACAAGCTTAACTGTAATGCATCCCAAACAAGCCATCTCTGGTTTGAGGTTAATGGCAGCTCTAATGAGGTGCCAAGTCAACTTAAAGTTAAGGGAGAACAAGGCTTTTTATGTTGTAAGGAGAAAAAAAAAATCCATATATGCATACAAATGATCATGTTGTGACCATTTTTTAACAGGAATGCAAGGGTACAGAAGCACAGGATATAGGAGCTGAATTTCAAGTATCACTGTCAAAATACATTTTGCCTCCAAGTAGTGTAGTTTGCAGTACTTCTCCCTCAGTGCTTTGTTGCAAATAACCCCTCAGAAATTTTCTGTGCCTCAGCACTGATCCAGACACTTCTGATACATCAGCAACTGTCAGAGATTTATAAAATTAATTAGCATCTGTTTGCATTAATATTGTAGCTATTATTTACAACTGACAATCAGATATTCCTACTGCTGCTCATGATGGAAGAAATGAGACAGGGAAAGGTGGTTCCTGACTGGCTTGCTGATAATATTCTGCCAAGACTTTTTAGATATCAGTGCAATAATTGGGATAAGTGGATCCATTTGAGGTCACACTGGGGCTGGCAGTCCACAGAGCAGCAGATGCTGGTTGGAAATGCCTGGTCCTTCTATACTGAAGCTGGAGCTCCAAAAATAAGGGGATTTTTGCAGAGCAATATTTTCCATACTAACTATGATAGCGTTGCTTCTTGTGGTAACACAGCATCTCTTGGACCTGTGGAAGGTGTGGTGAGATTGTCCCTGCCCTGAAAGGTATTCAGTCAGGACAGACACAACAGATGAAGGGGAGAGGAATAGTTATTACTGTAGCACTTTATAGGTGGAACTCTGAATTGCAACACAGATCCCATAATCTCTGAGCAAATTACTTATTTTTGTTAATTGATTTTTAATCATCTTCAGGTTTTAAATTACCTTAGGATGTTCATGTAGACAAATACTATATAAGGTTTTTTCAGACAAATCTGTTTTATCTACTTATCTGTTGAGAATGTGTCTAAAATGGTGATTTCATTAGCTTTTTCTCAGGTCAGGTGTTGTAAAGATGCTCAGTGGCACTTGATATATAAAGCAAATTGTGTATTAGCAACAGGAGAGGGAGAATAGCTATTCTTCCCTCTTACTTGCAAAGTGATTACAAGTGTATCCTGAAGGTTTCTGCTTCATATAGAATACCAGGCTTTTAATTACAGAGACTAATACGCATTGTTCAAAATAGAATTGCATAGGTTTCTCAGAGGCCAGGGCTTTTTTTTATCTCCATGCTTTACCTGACAAAGGACACAGAAATGTTTAAGGAAGTATGGTTATGTGGATTTTTGAGCTGTGCTGACAAATTGCAGCTTGGAAGGCTTTCCTTGATGAGCTTGCTCAGGTAAATTCTGAGATGTGGAGCAGTGCAAAGGTAGGAAACAGCTGAGGTACAAAGAACCTTTTATCTGGTTATCTGAGACATAATCTGAGTTTATCTGATGGAAATGTAAGATCTCAATGAGGCAGGGGAATGTGGGACAGGGCCTGGCTACAGGCAGGTCCCAGGGCTTTGATTGACTGAGCCATGTCAGTGGATAGGCAGCCCCTGGGATGGATCCATTTGGAAGCATTCTCCAGTGTCAAGGATGCTTTTGCTGGCTGGGCAGTGCCCTTTGAAAGAGTTCAGTGGGATTTTTAGCATGCCTAGACGCAGAATTTATCTTCTTATTTCCTGAAGCCATGCAAATTGTTTTGTTGGTTTTTTTTTTAATGTTGTCTTGTTGGTTTGGATCAACAGCTAGAGTCACCAGCGAAAAACACAAGTCCCTCTGAAAAAGCTATTTTAATAACCAAAGCATTTGGAAAAAAAAATTATATTTGGGCTGAGGAGAGAAAATAAGTTTCCTTGTTGGAATTGTTTTCTAGGCAAAATATTGAACAAATATTTCTTGATAAAACATTTATTAACTTGCTGAAACCCAAAGGAGGAGTTTCTGCTGAAACTTTTCAATGGGAGATATATTCCAGTGAATTCCTTAGCCAGAAGATGTGTTTTGAAATGTGATAGTTATTGCAGCATGTGTTTTTATCACTTTCTGAATGAAGTCTGGTGAATTCCTCTTTTGAAGTATTTGTTGTTTCAAAATTCAGACTATGTTCATTAGGCAAGAATCTTGTCAAATCCAAATTGGAATGTTAAACACTTTGTGCATGTGGTTAAGTTGTGGACTAGAACTAGGCCTTTCTGAGGATCTGAATTCTGTGTCCTGCCTGGTTTTAAGCAGGGCTGGGAGATCTGTCTGTTTGTTCTGTGACAGATCTCTTCATTAGCTGAGGGGCACAGATGGGAGTGAAACTCCAGACCAAAAAAAAAAAAGTTATTGATGTCAGAGTTCATGTGACTGCTTGGAAAGCTCCTAAAGTGTTCTGGAGCTCCAGAAAACACCTTAAACCACATTGTGTCACCTTCTAAATGTTTGTAGCTCCACTCAAACTTGCAGATCAGCCAGCCCTTTGCAAAAAAAAAAAAAAAAAGTGGCTGGTATTCCTCTCAGTGACATGTTGCAGCTTTCTGGGACTTTGGCATTTCACTGGCACAGAAGTCCACTAAAAGTGACCCAGGAGCTGACAAGTGATGGTGTTTTGAGCTGCCCCTCAGAGGTGCAGCATCCTCTTTGATCCCAGTAAAGTGATCACACCATGGTGGTGTTAGGTCTTTTAAAGAAGCAAAAATGTGAAGGCATGCAACAGGGAATAGATGGATTAATTATATGTAACCATACTTCTGCTTTATAAAAGACATGTCAAATAGTAATTGTGTTGGTTAGGAAGGCTGGTGGTGGAACAGCTATGAATACATTTCCCTGCTTTTTATTAAATGTCAGCCTCTTGACTGCTGATCTTGGCAGTAAGATGCAAAATAGGTGCTGGCAGACGAAAGTCTCCACAGTGTGGATGGGATTACTGCCGTGTAATCAGGCTGCAAATGGACCCTCCCTCAGACCTGAAATTCAGCTTTGCATGGCACATGACACAGCTGCTCTGGATATGTCTCTAGCACTAACTTTGACACAGTGGTAGTGCCTTCAGCTTCCAGGTTTCCTAACAGTTCACAGAATCACAGAATGAGTTAGGTTGGAAAAGAAGTTTGAGATCAAGTCCAACCTATGACCTAACACCATCTTATCAACTAAACCATGGCACTGAGTGCCATGTCCAGTCTTTTTTTAAACACCTCCAGGGACAGTGACTCCACCACCTCCCCAGGCAGACCATTCCAATGCCCAATCACTTTTTCAGTGAATTTTTACCTCATGTCCAGCCTGAAATTTCCCTGGCACAGCTTAAGGCTGTGTCCTCTCATTCTGTCAGTGCTGTCTGGAGAAAGAGACCAACCCCACCTGAGCACAGCCACCCTTCAGGAAGTTGTAGAGAGTGACAAGGTCACCTCTGAGTCTCCTTTTCTCCAGGCTGAGCACCCCCAGCTCCCTCAGCCGTTCCTCACAGGGTTTGTGTTCCCAGCCCCTCTCCAGCCTCGTTGTCTCCTCTGGACACGCTCAAGCGTCCCAACGTCCTTCCCAAACTGAGGGGCCAGAGCTGGACACAGCACTCGAGGTGTGGCCTCACCAGTGCCCAGTACAGGGGCAGAATGACCTCCCTGCTCCTGCTGGCCACACCATTCCTGATCCGGGCCAGGAGCCGTTGGCCTTCTTGGCCACCAGGGCACGCTGCTGGCTCACGTTCAGCCGGCTGTCAGCCAGTGCCCCTTTCTGCCTGGGCACTGCCCAGCCACAGTGTCCCCAGCCTAGAGCATTGCAGGGGGCTATTGTGGCCAAAATGCAGGACTGGGCACTTAGACTGATTAAACTTCATCTTGTTAGACTCTGCCCATCCATCCAACCATTCCAGGTCTCTGCAGAGCCCTCCTACCCTCCAGCAGATGGACACACGCTCCATCTTAGTGTCATCTGCAAATTCACTAATGAAAGACTCCATCCCCTCATCCAGATCATCAGGGAAGAAACTAATCAGGACTGGCCCAGCACTGATCCCTGGGGGACACCACTGGTTCTTCCTGTGCCTGGAGCTTCCCTGGCACTATCACGTAAAAAGAGCCCTTTTCACTCTTTTTTCCCAGACAGCTGCAAGGCTGTTGAAAAGCAGATTCATTCTGGTTGGCCTTGTCAAAGTTTGCTGTAGGGAATGCTAGGAAAAAAATGTTTGGGTTTTGATTTGTAGAGCCCTATTAGTTGGATAGTTCCTTTGGAAATGCAGGATGTGTGATACCAGGCTGCCTTATGAGTATAAATAAGGATCTTGAGATTGTGGTAATCCACAAAAGAGGATAAAAACATGGCATAAGTTATTATTTCACCCTCTTTTTAGCATCTTCAAATTAGATCACTTATAAAATAGGCATTCCCTCCTGCAGTACTGCAGGAATGTTGAATGTTGTTGGTCTACAACTTTCTGCTTGGGTTCTGTAAATTCAGGAAGATTTTTTTCTTTTTGAGAGCAGGCCAAAATAAAAACTATTATTATTATTTACTATTTATTTTTGCCACACAGGCAGAAATAAAAACTATTAAATACAATTGTGTTTATGGATTTGACTGAGGTGTTTGTATTGGTAAGAGGCAGGCACTCATTGAAACATGTTTGGTTTGGGAGTTGTTTGGCTTGCCCTGACAGATGCCAGGACCTGAGCATGGCCATACATAAAAGATCTGATGTTATATTTGTTCGGGGGGTTATTTTGGATGCCAACATTTTATCAACATGAAAAAAAGAGTCATTATGATTATAATGTTACATATATATTACCCTGACAGCAGGCTGCCCAAATCTTGTGGAAATCCAGGGGGGAATTTAGCTGAATTTATTGCCAAGGAACATAAATACTTTAGAGCTGACCAGGTGTTAGCAATCCCACCCACACCTGCATGAGGCACGGGCAGCCCCAGCCCCTCCCCTGCCATCCCCACCCTGCCCTTTGAGAGCCATGGCTTCTTTAGTCTTTTCAGGGAGGTTTTAATCTTATCTTCAGGAGAGGAGTAGGTCAGCAGGATGGTAAAATAGGGAAGAAAAGGTCGAGGCAGAGCTGTAGAAACTTAGGAGGAAAGCACAGGCGGAGCAGTGTGGATGTGACACAGGGAGCAGGAGGCAGCTTTTGAGGACTTTGTGGCTCACTGATGCCCACATGGTCAGGAGAATAAAAATCTGACAGTGAGCCAAACAGTCCAGTGAAACTTCCCATGTTCAAATACCATCCCTTTGTAGTACCCAGGTGCTGAGGGTGAGGTTCTTGTGCAGCTGAATACAGATGAGGGAAAGATGGAGCTGAGTCTGATTTGAATTCTCCATTGTGAGAAATTAAATACCAGGCAAAATGTAGCTTTGATTTAAAAAATTCTTAGTGTTGATTATACACTTGATGAAATTAGGCTTTAATCTGATGCTATTTCTTTAAATTTATCCTTAAGAAGGGGCTTTGAGTGTGTGATTATAAAGTCAAGCTTTTCAGTGATACCAGAAAATATCAAAGCAATGCCTGAAGACTGTTCAGAAAGGAGTGACAACTCAACAGATTTTTTTTTTTCATTCTAGAGACCTTGCAATCACTCATCCTAAATCAAAAATCAAAGCAATAACTCCCTCCTTTGGAAAGGTATGTGCAGCCAAGGCTGACAATACATAGAAGCTGCTCAGGGGTAATGCCTGTTTACCCTCCTCTTTGAGCACCACGGAAATGATGGCTTTGTTAGACTGCATGGTTACAACTTCAAATATTTTTTCTAGTTGCATCAAAATAGTAAGAAACAAATCACTTTGGACAGACTGCTCTGAAATAATGATGTGTGTCACAGGCTGTAAGTAAAACAGTTGTCACAATGACACAATATTTTTGCTGTTAAACCACCTACTTCTGATCTCCAAGGAAGGAATCCCCAGAACGAAGCCCCCTGTTACTTGTCCTGACAACTTTCAATGGGAGCAATTCTGGTTGCTGAGGTCCTTGGCTTTTATGCATAAAAGTGAAGTGAAATGGGCTAGATTTTGTTTTCTCATCACCATGATGATTTTTTCAGGGCAAGATTCACAGGAAGTGCTGGTGGGAGCTGTCCCTGATCAGATGTTTGATGGAAAATCTACACTTGGTTTGTTGAGCACTAGAGGCCTGTTGCTTTGCTTTTTTTTTTTTTTTTTTTTTTTTTTTGTTACCAGAGGAAGTTCCTCCTCTGCTAACTCAGGCTCTGATGAATTGGGAGACTTAATTGGCACAAAGCAGGGAGAAGGAACAACCATGTGGTGTGGGGGTTCTACAAAATTTATCTCCTACACTTCCAAGCATTTCAGCATTAATTCTCAGCACCTGAGCCCTGCTGGAGTCAGCACAGTGGTGCATGCTCTCAGTGTTTGCAGGACAGGGATCACAGTACTGCTTTTTTTTCCTAGTTTATTTTATGTTGCTCCAAAATACATAGTGAGCCAGCATGGCTTCTCTAAGTGCATGGAGGCGTTTATTCCTGCATGAATAGCACCTACTGCTTGTCTGAGGTGGGCAGGAAGGTTTCACCCAGCAGTCTGCAAGTACGACCTTGAAGAGGGAGAGCTTTCACATCTCTGATTTGTGCTAGTTTTGGGTGTTTGGAGGAAAGTGGGGCATCTCTCTAATGCATTTGAGTCACATGGGGCAATGGCTGGCTTTTGAATTCAGTGTCAACAATGCAGGCAGTGCCTGTGAGGAGTCAGTCAGACTGGTGCCCTGTGTGCTGTGCAAGTGCTGTGACAGGCAGGGCAGTCTCAGAGGGTTTGCCTGCTCTGAGAGATGCAGCACATTTAAAGACACATCACAGCTCCAGAAAAGGCTCTCAGCAATGAGAGAGCAGCTGCACACGGGAGAGCACAGTGCTCCAGTGTTGTGCCATGCCTGGCTCCTCGCCAGGCTGCAGGACACTGACCTAGAGCCATCTTCTCCTGATGGCACTGGCTTGGTAGGAGTCAAGTGAGTGGCACTTGTGCTGTTTCCATCACATTTGTGCATAAGCAGGCTGCAGGGTGTGGTCCCTGAAGTGGAATTTTTATTTTTTTATTCTTAGTTTTAATTCTAGAGTAGTGGCTCACCTGACAGATGGGTTTCCAGAACTTTCTGAACTAAGTTAGTCTCAGCATTTAATGGTGCAGCACACTTGTGCTCCAGTGTAGGGATGCAGTGACTCCACTGACTACCCAGTGAAACTCTGTTTAAGGTCCTCATTGAAAACTGAACTAAAAAAAGCTCAAATCTCTTCCATCCGAAAAATATGACATCCAAAACCACCCTTTCAAAACCTGTAGCCTCCTTAATCCTAGGAGTTTGTCCTGGCTCTGAGAAATACATGCAAACAAGACTCATAGTGTGACTTTCCCTCTTCGGTTACACAGAGAGGTTCCTTAACGAGGCTTCCTAAAGCAAAACAGGATGGAGGGAGTTTCAAGGAGATGGTGTTATTGCAAAACTCTGGCTAACAGCTCATTAAGCCCCCTCAATGATAGGGCTTTTGGACCTCTAGTTATTTCCTGCTGTGCTAGCCAAATTCAGCATTTCCCTGCAGAAAAAGCAGTTGGCCAGGTGAGTGTGAATGCAGGATCTGGATGTGCAACCTCTGATGAACCTGTACTTCTGTAAGCATTCACCTTACTCTATGCTTGGAGCATGGAGGTGGATGTATAGAAAGATTATTACCTTCTTTTAATACCTTTGTTCATTTGCTCCTGAGTCCTGCTTCTCCAGAGAGAAGTTGAGAGAATGTTGTGCACAACCTAGGGCTGGCCTGGGGGTGTCCCAGGAGGGTGCAGTCGCAGAAACCTGTTTTCTCAGGAATACTGGCCCAAGCCAGGCTTGGGTGTATAAATCACAGGAGTTGAGCTTAATGGAGCAGTAATACACACAGACTGAGAAGGGGAAGAAGAGAGAAATTATCAGTGTGACGTGATTTCTTTATACAAAGGGGCACGTCTGAGAAGGGTAGGACTGAGCTGAACGTGGAAGGCTCAACTGAAGTCACCTGTGGTGAGGCTGGGGGGACACAACCATGGCCCTGCCAAGCTGCCTGCAGGTTTAGCTGCCTTCTGAAAAATTGCTTGAAGCACAGCAGTGCTGGAAAGCCATGAAAGCACCATCCTGCATAGGCACTACAGGGGAAATACACCAATGGGTGTCACTGTCCTAGCACCAGCGTGGGCATGTGTGTTGTTAAATGTGTATTTGTGCTGTCTCCTATTCGAAGTTGTTCTGCAGACAAACAAAAGGCTTTGAAATATATTAAATTCTGGGCTGTGATTGGATCTGCCCTGCAGCAGGTCAAAGGTGCATTCCAGACAGGTGCTTGCCCCAGCCAGTAGAAGAATTAATGTAAAAAGCAGTGTATTCAGTGTAGCATCTCTCCTGTTAGCTCAGCTGTGCTTTCAGAAAAATGCACAGTGCACTATGAAGTCAGCTTTTAAGTACATTTATTTACTCTACAATTATTAGGGAAAACATCTGAGTTGTTCTTTCCTGGCATCTTTTGTTTTGTTTTGTTTGACAGCGTTTTATGGCTGGAACATTTAGAAGCAGAAGGTCAGGAAAACAGATTTTTCAGACCTTGTGCTTACTTAACTCTTTATCAGGTGACTATCTTCCTCTGGCTTGAGAGGAGCAGTAACATTTTTCTGGGCTTGCCAAACTGGGGAAGCAGATCTGTGGTACTTCCCTTGAACAGGGGTTGTGTGGGAGGGGACAGTGGCTGCCTGTGAGTGAGTGTCCCCCAGTGCCCTGTGCATGTGCTAATGAATGACGGCACGAGTTGTGCCCTGGGCCGCTCTGGGTGGAAATAAATGCTCAACACGGACCTAAGTATGGCAAAGTAGGGCGTTATCTTACTGCTAGGGGCACATGCACCTTGCTGAGCCCACTGGTTTACAAACTGCATGGTCAGAGAAACAAAACCAGTGTCAAAGGCTGTTCTTCAGCAGGCGCCATGCTGGCTAATGTGTATGTTCTGTTTTCAGCCGGAATTGTTAGCAATTCCATGTCAAAGTAGGAAAGGGGGAAGTTAAATACCACCCTACACGATGTGCTGTCGGTGTACTCAGAGCACTCTTTCTTCTCACATCCTTAAGAACTGGGGTTTTTTTCCCCATCCTGGAAGGTGAAAATAAAAATCGTGCTTTAGCTGGATTTTGAATTCGTTTTCAGAAACAGCAGCCAAATTAAAGATATTTCAAACATGACTTCAGAGTATGGATAGATCAGGAAACAGGTGAGATTTCCAAATTGCAGTTGCACCTCCCTAGACCCCTTTTGACATAGCTCTGCTGACAGAAGCCAGTAATAGGTTTGCTGATTGCTCACTGGGACCTGCAAACTCAACCTTCTGCGGGCTGCTGTCTTCTTTCTTAGTGCACACAGCAGGCAGATAAGTGTGAGCCATTAAAATAACATTTATGTGATTGTTTAATGTTACTGTTTAATACAGGCTTGTGTATATAAATCACAGGAGTTGAGCTTAATGGAGTAATAATGTAATAATCACATTGAGAAGGGATGAAGAGAGGAATGATGGACATGATCTTTTTCAGGAGAGAAAAGTAAAGTCATCTGGGGCACTGTTTCCGCTTGTGCTCCAGACTTCCCATGTGACTTTGGTACCCTTTTGGTACCTCAGTTTCTTCTCAATTAAATTAGAATTCCAAACTCATTCCTGTAATTGTGCCAGTTGAGTGCAGAGACAAGAGCTGCAGACCCACAGCTACCAAAAGACCCAGAAAATTACAGAGGCTGGTTTTGAAAGATGCCAGTGCCACCAGCCAAGTTGGTGAGTTTAGGTACCTCACCTGCTTAAATGTTTTAGACAATTATATTAGGAATTATAATATATAAATATATTATATTTAGGACAGTTGTATTAGTTGAGTGTCAAACTGCCACAAAAATTACAGCTCTAGGGTCTTTCATGTCCAATCAGGTTTGAAACTGGAGACTTGTATTCCTTATTTGCTGAACAGATTCTTTAAATGCTGCTAAGTCATAATGTTTCTGTTGTTGTTGTTTGTTTTGTCTAATTAAGGCTCTAGCAGAACAATTGCAATCTCTTTTACTTTGTGTTTTGCAATGCTGGATATACATAGCCCTGATTTTAGTTCTTCTCTAGATGGAAGTTCAATAAAAATAACAATAGTTTTACTAATGAGGATAACTTTGTGAAGCCAGGAATCATGCTAAATTAGTATCTGTTGGTGACTTAGATCTATAGTGACTATTTCCTTGTCCTCTGTGTCTTAATTAATTACAGAGAAGTCCATAATATTTTACAATTTTTTTTTTTTTTTACTTTTTTTCCTGAAACTCTTGCCCAAACCTATTGGAAAAGCAGGTGCTTTCCTGTAACATCAGAATGAGACAAGTGGCACTTCTTGCTTTTATTGTTGTACAGAAGTGGTTTTCCTTTGGATCCAGATAGACTTGGCAATGGAAAGTAGCTGGAGACTAATGGACACAAGCTTCAAAGCTTTCTGTGTGGGCCCTTGGAAGACCAAAAAAAAAAAATCATTTCTGTTCTCATCAGTCTGGGTTATAAAGAAAAGTACTCCAGCTCCAGGCTCATGGGGAACCTCTTACCTTTACACAGAGGCAGAGTGGGCAGCAAGTGCTGGCCCTGTATGCATCTGCAGGAGAAAAATGAATGGGGTCAAAAGGAAAAAAATGAGGCAGAGTAATTTTGTGCTCTGGAGACTGGGTAATTCACCTGTCTACAGGTATTTATTCTGGTGGTCTTTAGGGACATTTTGAAGTCACAGCAGAAGAAAGGCTAAAATTGTTTCAAGGAACCCCCACATTTTAGAGTTAAGGGAGTGGGAACTGTATTAATTTGAATGTGACTAAAACTAGTTAAATTCAGATTCCTTTTCTAATTTGTTGCATCAGAATCTTTCTCAGATCTGCTCCTCCATTATCCCATCAAATAGCCCCTATTTATTTATTTCTTCACATACATTGAGGAAGAAAAGGGAAGGAGTCACTCCCCCCAGTAAGGACCATCTGCTCTTTTCTTATTGGGAAGGAAAAAAACCTACAATTAGTGCCTTGTTCATCTTTTTGTTTTACCAAAAAAAAAAATTAAAAAAAAAAAAAAGAGGGGGAAAGAAAGTAAAAGAACTATTATGCAAATATCTGCAATTTGGTTTCAAATATTCTTTGTACTATGATGAGCAATTTCCTTTAGTACAAACTCAGCCTACTTGCCAGAACCCTTTTTTTTTTTGCATTAATATAGGGAAGGGAAACCCCCCAGCTTTTATGCTCTTCTGGTGGCAAATTTGTCTTATCCTTTTCTCTCTTTCTCTCTCTCTTTCTCTTTCTTTCTTTCTTCCTCTCTTTCTTTCTTCCTCCTCTCTCTCTTTCTTCCCCTTTCTTTCTCTCTTTCTCTCCTTCCTCCCTCCCTCCCTTCCACTATTACAGCTGTTACTCTGTAAGTTGTCAGATGTCATATTGGGGTTTTTTGAGGGAAAAAAAAAAGCCGAAATAGCCTTACAGAGCCACAATTCCATCTCACTTTTCATTGTTCCATTGCCGCGATGAAATGGTTTTGAAATGGAGGACTCAGTGAATGAAAGAGGAGAGCTTTCTCCTTGCTGTATTTGAATGCCAGTTGCTTGTGATGGCAGCATTACCTCGAAGAACAGTTTTTTTAGCATTTTTATAAGGAGCTCCTGTGCTACTGGTCAGGGGTGTGAACTTTAGGGTCAAATAGCATAGCCAAGATTAAACCTTCTGGTTTTTGGTCCTGGACCAGCTTGGTAGCTGAAAACTTCTTATAGTCTGGAAAAGGGAAATAAAGTATTTTCTGTGTGAAAAGCTAAAGTGTGGAAAAAACCAAAATGAACTAATCCAAAATCTGATGGGAGAGGTGATGGAACAATCAGATGCTGAGCTAAGAGGCTCAGATTTAGAAAGCAAACTTGGGGTAAATGACTTCATTACCTGAAGCTGTAATTGGAAGATTAACTCCCAATATGCAAATGGACCACACTTAAAAAAGTGTGAAAACCCATGAGCTATCATCCAGTGTTTGGGTGTAGCCCCTGGGTGGGCTTCCTCTGCCCTAAATGTACCTGAAGGCCCTTCAATATATATAACTGCTTTTAATTCCCTTAATTTTGTCTGGCCTCTGTTTGTAGGTAGTCCCAAAAAGGCATTAAAACAAGACCAAGGAGACTTTAAGTGGAGTGTGTCACACCTGCATTGTTGTTTCTGTGGCTGCAACAGGACAGGGAATGTGAGGCAGTGCAAAATTTTAGATTTGTGCACACTCTTGTTTTTTGGGACTCAGAACATCAAGTGGACATTACATCAGCCTGGAGGTTCCCTAGGAATATCTAGCACTGGACAGATGGGAATTCACGTTGCTGAGGGGACACTGATGCCCTTGAGTCACTCGAGTATGGGAATAAATGACACAGACTCCATCTTCTTCATGGTGGAAAAAGCCCATTCTTTATTGACATAACTCCTTTTTATACAGTTTTACAGACCTGTGTGTGACTCCAATTGGTTAGAGTTTTCTTGCACATTACTTTATTGGTTAGTAACAAGGTGTTACCCTCTATTGATTGTGTGTACCTGCAGGAAAGGTTGTGTGTGAGAGATAGTTTTCATTTTTCTATCTAAGGGTGTAAAAACAGTTCATACAAGTGCTAGTTGGTTTTTCACCCAGGAATAGATTGTTATGTTAATGAACTGCTTTCATTAGGATTGCTTTCACATGGGAACTTGCAAAGGGCTAGCCTGACAAGGAGAGCAGGCTTGATTTTATGAAGCCTTTCTTTTATGATTTTCCTACCTTACAACAACAACTCGAGTGAGTCGAGTCTTTGAGCACACCGGGTAACCTTTGGGTCACTTTTATTGTTGCAGGAAGCTCTCATCATGGCCAGCATGGACCACCCACACCTGGTGAGACTCCTGGGTGTCTGCTTGAGCCCCACCATCCAGCTGGTCACTCAGCTGATGCCTCATGGCTGCCTCCTGGATTATGTCCATGAACATAAGGATAATATTGGCTCCCAGCTCCTGCTGAACTGGTGTGTCCAAATAGCTAAGGTATGTAGTTCATGTTGCGGTTTTTGAATAATTTCTTATTGTTTTCACAACTAACTTGAAAACATGACCTTTCATTTGTGCTGGGTTTTCTTCAGGCCTGTTTTTGTTTCCAAGAAAGTTGGGTAGTTCTTGAAATACACACTATTTTGGCTGTTTTACAGTATTATAGATGACTTGTCCACATGTGAACCAAAGTGTTTTTCTTAACTGTCTTTCCAGCTCTTTGTTAATGAGGGGTTGTTTTTTGGGGCAAGGGTGAGTGGGGGAATAAGCCCCCATGTGAAATCTGGGACACAGGGTGATTTTTCAGCCCCTTCTGTTGTTCACTCTTAATGTATATACTGGTTTTCAGCCCTTCTGGATCTGCATTACCACATATGTCATCAATTCTGCCCTCACACTGCCAGGAAGATAAACATGTCCTTCATGTCACTCCTGGGGTGGTGATCCTGCTATGTTTGGGTCACGAACTATCCTTGGCACAATGTTTTACAGCTGGTTTTAGGCATGTTTAGGTATTCAGTGTTGTACTAAGAACAAGTATTCGTTACTAAGAAAATTGTTTGCGAAGAATAGCAAGATCTTGCAGTGTAGAAGACCATAACTTGTCCATTTTAAAGGTGCTTCTGAACAGGTAGGGTTGTTTACTACAAATGGCAATTTGGAGCCTGCCTTTTGCCTTGAGTTATTTGGAAGTTGTTTAAAGTTTTAGATTATTTTGGAGAAAATGCTTGTTATAAACACATGCCCACAGACTGCTATCTTACATTAAATCTGCAACCTTAAGTGAATTTCCTACAACATCTATAACAAAATCTTAATTCAAGTTGTAACGTTAATCTTTTAGCACTGAGGAGAAACCTGAAGATTCAGCAATTGTTTTGCTGGACTCAATATCAAGTAAACATTTGCCTCTTTTAACAACTTAAATTTAAAAAAATGTTCTTACAAAAGTAAGAAAACATGGCAATTCAGCTACCCCTGTGTTGTTCTTCAGGAAGAGCAGAATTTTGAGGAGCATCATGAATAGGGACTGTTTTCTTTCCAGAATCAGATCTGTTGTTAAACCTTCCTGAAGAAGAAAGCAGATAAAGTGACTGTAGGGCTGGGTAGAGGTGGGGGGAAGCCAAACTCCACAATCTGCCATTGCAGCATTTTGTAGCTGTGTGACTCTCCTGTGCTGTGGTGGTAAAGCAGCCAGAGTTGCTGGGGAGCACTGGAACACAGCATTCGGGATTGCCTGTATGGAGATGTGCAAAGGTTTCTTTAGGGCTGATACCAGACTAGAGGAGGTGGGAGACAAAATCCACACTCCTGTTTGAGTCCTTTCTCTCAACACAGCCTCCTCCCCATCTGTTCTGCACTCTTTTGATTGATAGTGGCTGTTATTATTTAATGCAAAACATTTACACAGTGCCATCCGTGCAGAGGTAATCCTCCATGATTTTCTTTGTGTGTGTGCAAATGGCCCTTGACTCCTTGGACCAGGGCTGGGCTGGCTTTGCTCTGAGCCTTGTAGTGGAGTAGAGAGCCTGATCCACAGTTTACAGAGCTGACAGATCTCTGGGAGGGCCTGTGGAAGGCAGGTCCTGGCTTTCCCATGGTGATTTTTACCAAAGTGTGTGTTGGTGGTTTTTCACAAACAGGATGGGACTGCTGGGGTACGTTCCTTGAGCTTCACTGCAGCATCAGCCTCATTACATGGCTGAGACAATTGAAAGATGGCAACAGCTCACATCCTGCCAGCAGCAGCCAAAGATTTCTTAGTTACAGAGCATTTTAAAAACTTTCTAGCCAACAGCACATTGCTAAAGCTCACAGACAGTTGTTTTAGCCAGTCACTGAAAGCACACGTACACCTGCTTCACACAATGCTGGCTTGTCTGCTCTCTATTAACAATTCACAATACTCCAGTATTAAGCTTAAAAACCTTCTAATATCTTGCTGAGCATATTTTCCTGCAGTCTTAAAGTTTATCTTAGCCAAGCCTAAAACTCAAACTCTAGTTTCATATCCTTGCTTGCTGTACTGCTGTAACTTTTTCTACTGTCAAACTTTACAGCTGCAGCTAGCTCTAAGTTTTCTATTCTTTCTGTTTCTAAAGCTTACTTTTACAGCTTTCTAGAAATCTTTTTACCTTTACTATTTCCCACATTGTGAAGCAGCTTCTAAACTGATTGCCACTGTACATGGCTTCAGCTTAATGTGGGGTTTGGATTTAGGGACATTCCCTGGAAAATTATTGCCTGCTGCTTTTCTTGATCACCCCTGTGATGTGGGAGAAGATGAGATATCACAGGCACCTGAGGTCTGAGGTGGTAACCAAGCACTGCAAAGAACTGAGGTCATACATGTAATACACTGTCAGGAAGAGAAAGCGTGTTCCTTTATAATAAAAGGTGGCCTATTATTGAGAGACTTTAGTGAAGTTTAGCTAGTTTATTCAAATTTAATTAAATTTATGTTCTTTCACATTATAATAATCATGTTAAGTGTGGTTAGAGGGTGTGCACAAAAATTTGTTTCAGCTATGGTAAGTGGAAAAACCTTTGAGGTCACCAGACAAGGAGTCCCCTTATCCCAAAAAGTAGATTTAAAGTAATACTCACTTTGCATTAATCTGTCACATTTAACAGTGACTAGGAATTAGTCTGCTGCCTGCAAACAGGAAAGGTACTATTTGCCTTGAAATAGGCTGGTCTCCAGAGGAGTGAGTGCAGAAGACAGCAGCAGGCACCAATTCCCATTCCCTGCAGGAAGGTGCATGTGTGTGTGTCCCACACTCCTGTACCCACTGTGCCCGTGTTTCAGGCACTGCCACATGGCTTGGGAGTGTCTCTCCACGTGTTTCTTTTCTAGGCTGTGGGGAATGATTGCTTGTGTCTTTCTGAGACGTAGAAAAGCATGATTAGCAGAGTAGCAAGAGGCAAAAATCATCAGTGACTTCCCAGTGCTGTTCTCTGCTCCCTGAAGCAGCTCCTGGTATCTTTTGCTACAGCCATTGTTCTACCTTCACCTCCCCTGATTTCATGGAGATGATTTTCCCCAGCAAGAAGAGGACTGAAGGCACTGGAAATGGCTCAGACCTGAAGTTCATGCTGATTTTTAGGAATGGTTTAAAATCAAGTTGCTGCTGTGACACAGTCCCTCCCTAACTGTGCTTTTCTCCATCTGCCTGCGTGCAGGCACTTATTTATGGAAGCCATTGCTTCAGAGCTCACTAGTTCTGCCAGACTGTTCATTTCCATATGTCTCTACTTCTGTACAGCTAGATGCAAAGCTAGTTAGCCACTATGCCTGGTTGCCAACCTACATATGGCTCTGGAGATAGCTTCTGAAGGTTGATGACAGGGCAGTTATAAAGTATTATCTACTGCCAATTGGAAAAAGCTTGGGTGCTTTTTCTCTTTGCTTATACAGATTGTGTTGAATTTATTCTGATGTTACATCATTGTAGGGTAATTGTGTTCTCCTTCCAGAAGCTTTAGCTTCTTATTTTATGGTTGAAAGCTATAAAAATAGAGTAGCCCCCAAGCATTCTGCATAAAACATGGTTGTTAGACAGCAGCTGTGTCTAAGGGGGCTCTTCCCTTCTGCTCTGCACTTTCACAAGGCTTCTCCTTGTGTCTCACTTCCATGGGGACTGTCTTCCTTGGAAATGAATATTTAACCTTTTAGCTCTGAGATCAGCACAGCAATTTTATGTGGAGCTTGCTGTCCAGTAAAGCAGTGAACTGTGTTCATGTATCAAGGAATTTTTAGTGGGAGCAAGAGTTTCCACCTTGGTGACCTCAGGGTATGGGAAGAGGGAATAATACTTCATGAACACCCATAATGCTGGCTCCTTGAGAAGTGGATTGAAACTCCAATTCCATATGGAGGGCACAAGCCTGGAAGTGAATTCTCAGTAGGTGAATCCTTCTCAGCCAGGGTTTGACAGGTACAGTAAGTCAGGAAGATTCCACAAACACACAAAAAAGTGCTGTGTGCATTGATATTTCACTGTGTTTGATGCAGCTTCTCTCAGCTAGGGCTGCCCCAACACACCCAAACACACAACTTGGAGGTGTGAGGGTGAGGACATTCTCATGGAATTGCCTTCAGGAAGGAAAGACACATCTGGAGGGTTTAATCAGGAAAGGTTGGTTACCCTCTGCCACTGGGGGGGTTATCTAAGGGATCTGTATTTGAGGCTGTATTCTCTCTGTTACTCTAGTGGAAGGTAGGCTGGAGTTCTGCTGGAATTATGATAGTGGGCTTTTGTGCTGTGCTAAACTCTGTCTCTCTCAGGGGCTTACAGAAATGCAGTTTTGCTTCTGTAATGTTGCATACAACACATGCTTACTTCAGCATAGATCTGGGCAGTCCCATCTCCTCTTTTACTGGTTTGTTGTTTTGGTTTTTTTTTCCTGTTACAATTACGGTTTCTTTCTGCTGCTGTTGATTTGCATTACATCTGCACTCATTTTGCTGAACACTGTTCAGAGGAACTTTTCCTGCCCCAAAGAAGTCAAGGCAGAGGAGGAGTCAGGAAGCAAACTTCCAAACATGAGGCAGCTTGCCTATGATCACCTAGGCTGTGGAGGAGAGCTCAGCTCTCCTGGGTCTTAGTCCCATTCTGTTCTGCCCTGTATCCCTCAGGGGCTTCCAGACCTGTTTTTTTTTGTTTGTTTGTTTTTTGTTTTTTTTTTTTTTTTTGTTCTGAACTATAAGAATTCTTTTATAACCCCTCAGAATACTATCAGGTAAAGCAGAAGTAGGTGGTTACAATGCAATGTCGTGGAAGGAAAGCCAAGTACTTCAGGGGATTACTTTTTATACCTTTTCAAATATAAAAGAATTCTCAAATTACCTTAACTAAAGCTCTGCACAGCATCAGTTATCCAGGTATGCAGGAAAACAATCTAGGAAGGAAACAGAGAGAGGAACTTGGGGATCAAATTTTAATGAGGTAGATGCACATCTTCAGCTCAGCTGAGTGCTGCTGCAGCACACTTGGAGTCATTGCTGTGTCTAAGGATTCCCTTCCAGAGGCACAGAGCTGCAGCTGGGAGCCTCCGGGAGCCACCAAGCCAAAGGCTCTTGCAAAGCCTCCTTGCTGCTTCCTTCTGTCCTGTTTAGCTGCTGTGGGTCCCAGGGCTCTGTGCCCTCCTGCAGTTCTCCTGGCCGAGGAGGGCTTGTCCTGAAAGGGCCTCTCTCTGTGCCAGGCTTTTTGGGAAGGCATAATTAGCACTGCACTTGTCAGCTGGGTGTAAACTCACAGGCTGTGTGAAGTTCAAAGGATCTATGCTGATTTTTACAGCTGAGAAGCTGATCCAGAAGCATCCTAAATCCAGTGGGTTTGGGCCTGCGCTCCTCGTGTCTGGAGACAGGGAGGGTCTGTGGGGTTGCACTGTGAATTGAGGAGTCTTTCTTCTCCAGCAAGACTTGATGCATTAGGAATAACTTGTTAGAGCAAGCTTTTGTTACTCTGCTACAGGTGGGATGAGAGAGAAGCTATGAGCAATGAGAGGAGTCAGGGGTAACTGGAGAGGTTGGGAAGAGGTGGAGGACAGTGGCTGTGGTTCAAGGTCTTTCTTTTTCATTAAAGAATCCTACCCTGCAGCTCAGTGGCTATTTCATCCTGGAGTGAGCACAGGAGCTTAATGACAGTCATCTATCAGCTGTGCACATTTTAAGCTTCAAGATGTCTCTGTTCCCAGAGCTCCTTGCCATGACAAGGCTAACAGTAGAGTGACAATGCCCTTCCAGCCCCTCCTGACACGCTGGCACTGGCCAGGACCAGGGCCAAGGGCTGTGATAATTATCACTGCAAGCAGGTCCATTAGCAGAAATGTAGTTTGCTAATGGAGCAGCTCCATGAGGAAGTGCACAGAAGAGTAGGATCTAAACCAAGGGCTATGAAATTAAAACCATATTGAAACAAGGCTTTAATTTTGTAGAAGAGCAAAATCAAAGTACATGGGGTAAAGTGTAATTTTCCTCTCTTGAATCCCTCTACAATTTCCTTTTTCTCTTCCTATTTGTCATGACTATTTTTCTCACTCAGCTGGAAAGCTTGGGTATTCACAGATGGAAGGGAAGGATCCTTTCCTGGTGTCACTGGATAGCTCTCACTCTCAGAAAGCATTATGCCATCAAGTCTCAGGGGAATTACCCAACCTTGCCCATACCAAGGGACATTTTGGTACCCTGCTGGGTGCCTCCCAAAGTTCAGACAAACTTGAGAAGCCCTTGCAGCAAACTTAAAGTGGATCTTGCCAAGTCTTCATCCCAGCTTTTAATTTCTAAATGGTGGAAGGGTTCAAATTTTCTTTCCTGCTGTGATGAACTGGGCTGTCTTGGGCTTATGTGGGACAATAAGGAAGTTGCTTTGGATCCTCTCAGATACTGTTTTTTTTTCCATGCAAGGCATGTTTCTCTGCATAACTACGTACCTATTTATAGAGAATTATGTGCAGTTTTTCTTCCTCTTTGTTCACCAGTCATTTCTTCTGGAGCATTGAACTGGTTTAGTAACTTTTCTACCAAACCCAGTAGCCCACAGAGGTTTCCTATGGAAAGGATTAAAATGAAGGCAAGCACGAGAAAATTAATCAGCTTAAATGCTGACCAAGTTCTTCTCATTTCCCTTTCTCCTTTCATCTCAGATGGACTGTCCACTCACTATATTCCCAGTCTTTCTTTTGCTGTAACTTCCTTTTACTTTCTTTACTTCTGTCTTCCCCCTGCTTTCACAGTGCTTTGTGTCAGCGCCTGTTTCTTGCTTTATCTCCAGTGTCACCATTTCTCCTTCACTCTCAGTCCCTGGCTGCTTGGCTCCCTTCAGGAGCATCATGTCTGCCACCCATCAGAGTTCTTATGCTGTCCTGTGTCACTCCGGGGCTTGGAAAGGACTCTCAGTCCCTTCATTTCTCTCCTAATCATAAAGCATTGGGTTTTGAAGGTTTTATAGTGGGGCACAGGACGGGTTTATAGTAGGTTATAATCCTAATTTCTCCAGTCTTAATCTGACTCATGGATTATGTAGGTTCCCTCTTGCCTTCTCTCTAAAAATCCAGCGTTCCCAGAAGTGTGGTTCATGATTGTTAGGGGAAAAAAAACCAAAGCAGAATTTCCAGTCATTTACAAATCACATCAGGCCTTGTGGAGGCACAGAAATGAGCGATTTATTGCACAGAGACAGACAATTTATTGTTTTGTTAAATGAAAGGTGCACTTAGCCCTGACATTTATGGGGTTTCTGATATTAGAGACCTGACAGCCCCAGGCTACAGCAGCTCTGGAGGCTTTCCTTGATGCCCCAGCGTTCTCATCAAGTGCACTGAGCTGCGTTTGGGGACATGGGACACACTCAACATTGCATTTTCCCTAGCAGTCCCCAGCAGACTGGCTTGGGAAAGCATTATTGAAAACCACTCTTAAATCAAATTCAAGATATTACAGGAGCCCCTATGAGGGTCTGTCAGGATTTCCATTATAAGCACATATTTTTCAGGTTTATAACTCGGCCATAAAATTCTGCAGGACTGTGACGTGGCATAAAATGTCTCAGCCCAAAGCTTTTATTATTATTCCAGAAATATATGTATTTGGCTATTTTTTAAGTTGCAGAACTTCAGAAACAAAAGCTAGATTATTCTCTCTACATATCCATAAATTAAAATGCATTTTTCCCTAGTGAGTACATTTCTATCAACATTGTATTTTATAACAAAACATAGGCTGCTTGGATAACTACAAAAAACAAGGGCCAAGGAAAACACACACACACATATAAAAATAAAAAATATATAAATGTATATATGGTGATCTAGTGTGTGTGTTATTCTATAAAATTATTGGAAAGATAGTCATTATACATTACATGTATTATTATATACAATATTTATTATTGTATAAAATTTATTATTATATTATATAATTATACTATAGCATATTATTATTATCTATATATATATAGTCCATGGGCCAGAATAAAATCCTTGCTGCTTCTGTTTTTGTTCACTGTCTGTGTTAGCAGATGGGATCATATTCCACACTCCTGCAACACATTAATATCTCCTGATTAGAGGGGAAATAAAACTGGGTTATGTGTCCCATGGAAAATAGCAAGCATTAAAAGAATGCATTACCCTGAACTGAAACAGTTTTGAGACGTTCTGAGTTTTCCAAATGAAGATTTTTTTTGAGACTTTTGAAAAGCCTTTGGATTTGTATGGCCCTTTTTTAAGAATTAATGCTTAAAATTGTTTAGAAAGAGAAAAATACAGCTGTCTTTCAGAAGCATTTTGAGCTATCTTTTTTCCAAAATCGTATTTTTGTCAAGTTGTTTCATATGAATAAACCAGATCAGTTTTAGAAATATAAGGTTTATTTATTTTGGAAAATAAGGTTGCCTTTATTTTCCACAGCTTAGGGTTAATTTCTTAGCCACTGAACAACTTTTTCCTTCCACAAGGCATAAATGTTATTTATATACACAAGACAAATAGAGAGTTTGGTGTTTCTGAACTGAAGGGTGACTCTCTGCAATGACTTTGTTTTGGTTTTTTTAGTTGTTTTGGGTTTTTTTTTTCACATTTTTGGACTTAAATACAAACTTTGTAGTCTCACATAGAGGTAACTATAGGTCTAAAATACACCAGACAGGTGTGTTGTCATTACAATATAAAGCTCTGACTTTATCTCATCTAGATGACAGTGAAAAGCATCCACTTATACCCAAAAGAGGAAGTAAGATTGTAGAAGGTGCCGTGGTTTGGGGGTATGTGAGGTTCATCACAAGGGAGTTTAAATGTTTGGGTGTATTTAATCGAGCTAAATGCAGTTTTGTATGCTGAGTGTTAGCTATAAATTTAGCATGGTTAATTACCCAAGAGGAGAACAAGTGTGTAAGGTAAAACACAGCAGTGGCATGAGAATGAGTGAGTCTGAACTGGCTAGGAATAAATTTACAGTGAGATTAGAAGAAGGTTATTAGCCACTGCAAGTGGTAAGGTGCTCAAACCCAGTAAAAATAATGCAAGATAATTAATGACTTGTAAGGTGGAGCTTGGTAAGTTGATGAGGCAAGTGTGGACTGAATGGCACAGTGTCTTTCAAGAGGCACAATTTGATGGCACAGTTGCTTTTAGTTCCCTGTTTTGAAGCTGAGTAGTGACAGGACAAGAATAAACAATGAAGGAATGTGTACCCACACTCTGCTCAGAGACAGCCCAGGTCTGGAATTTGGAGCTTCAGGAGACAGAGATCAAGCTGTGCTTTGCACTTTGGACTGTTTCTTGTTTTTCTGTTTCTCACCTTACTCCTTCTTAATTCAAATTAAATCAGATTCTCATTCTGTTAGCTGAACTGAATAATGCATCACTCAGTTTTTATTGTAATCATCCAGAGTATTCATGCAATGATGATGCTCTTCTTGTGAGTAAACACATCAGAATCAATCTTGTGTGTTCAGCAGGCTTCACCCTAAGAAAGAAAATGAAGCTTTCACGTCATCTCTGTTTTCCTCTTGCCTTTGCCTAGGGCTTGCTATCAGTAATTCATAAGTATGTGTACAGTAGGTGGAAAAAACACATAATGGAATTATTTAATGAAGCCTTTTTTACATTTAAACATAAGGGTTCTAGTGTGTGATGGAGACTACTGACTCAAAACACTCTGCAAAACTGGCAGCTCAGAGAAAAGATAAAATAACAGTGTCTCCAATTTTGGCTACATTTAAAACCACTTCATTATAGTCCAGAGCTCACCCACCTGGGCAATATTTTAGTGAAGAGGGAATTTATTCTATGTTTTCCAGTCTCTCCCTATCTATCTTGCCTTCCAATTCTCATTGTTTCTGGTGAGATATTCAGACCTACACATCTTTTTGGATTACCAGTATTCACAGGATGTCTCATTTTGTCTGTCACCATTGTTGCATCCCTCCCATTAGTTATGAATTCTTTTCTACTCTGCTTCGTACAAGTACAGCTTGTTACCTCCTTCTCTGTAATCTTTCCAATTTTGTTCTTACTTGACTTTCTTTCCCATGCACTGTTCTGTCTTTCTGAGACTAAAATCTTAATAATGGTGTTATGCTCTGTACAGTTCTGTGTATCTTGAAATACAAGACTAAGACTAATAATAAACCTTTTTACATCTCCTTTTAAAACCATGAATGTCAGAAAGAAAGGAAGTTTAATCATAGAAATGATAGGAAAACTTTGTTTTGACAGCTCTGTATTGGGACTGTGTTGTGGGCTTTTTTTTGCTTTGCCTCCCAGCTGGGATAAGCATAGATTTAATTTGAGGCATTTTATTTTGGTCACAGAAAACTGCAAATTGGTTTAGAACTGTGCTTCCTCAAGGACCCTGGCAGAGCTAAATGGTGGTCAGCCAAGAATTGCATGAAACACACTTATTGTAGGATTAATTTGCAGAAAATTGTAATAAAGAAATGATCTGTAAAGTGAGCAGACTTTTGGCCCTTTCTCTGTGCAGTCTAACATGATGCACATTTTCTGTGCTCTCTGTCCCCTCCACACAAGTTAGGAAGGCTTCCTCTACAGGGCAGAATCATGTCCAAGATTTTGGGTGGTTTTATGTAAATTGTGGTTTAGCCCAGTTTGCCTGGTGCTTTGTGCTTTTGTGAAAACCTCAAGGGTTGTTTGCATATTGTTTGGCCTTCCTTGAAGCAGGTTTCAGCTTGACTGCCAGGCTTTACCTTGGCTGTTGCATGGATGGGATTAAAAATAACTGATGGAAAACATACGAGGAAGCCTGACAGAGCTGGCCACTCATCAGAACTTTAACATTTGAATAGAGAGCAAGATTATACTTTCCAAACAAAGCTGCAAAAATGCACTTGGCATATTTCATCTAGAAGTAAACTCAAGCAAGTTAGTTTTAAATGCATCCATAATTTTTACTTTATTTCCTGGAAGGTGTACTATGGAATGTCAGGTGGATCATATGATAAACATATCTTTTTCTGACAGAATATATATTGTAAAATAAAATATAAAAGCTTTTGAAGATACTCCTTAGTGCCTGTTTCATTGCAACACAGACCAGGAGATACTCTCAAAAAAAAGAAATCAGATGTGTCAGTTTTCTTTAAGTAGTAGATGCTCATAATGCTTGTTAATACTGCAAAATTTTACACAAAAGAAACTGATACTACCACTATGTATTTTATTATGATATGATGTCACATTGTGATTACAGGATGTTGTAACAATTTAAAATAATGTACAGCTCCTTAAGGAAAGGGAGAGAAATTTTAAGAGAAAAGTTAAAAGACCTTTTTTTAATGCATGCACACGCTTGTTTTTGTATTGGCAGCAAATGATTAGGGTTCTTGGTGCTTTGCCCAGCAAACAAAAGACAAACTGTATGTGGCATTCTTGAATTTATTTCCTTGGTGAGGTCCAATGTTGTGTTGCTTCCTGTGATGAATGTGTCTAAAGTGGGAATCCACAAAATGAGAAGCAGAAGAGCAGAAGCATTGCAGGGAATATTGCAGGAGTGCCCAGGGCCTGTCTCCTGCTCATGCAGTGCAGGAATTCTGCTGCAGCAGGTGAGTGGGGGCTTGTAGCTAGAGAGTGAAGCTTGTGAAGTCACCTGGCACTTTCACTGGAGGTACCTGGGAGGGTTTTTCATTTCACAGCCAGTTTGTGTGCAAGATCTGTCAGGAGCTGCCTTCTGCTTCCACATGGTGTGCATGAATTGATGGCCTTGCTCTCCTTCTGGGCTGCACACAGGGATAACAGGCACAGTTTTTAATCTTGAGTTTTTGCCCCAGAGCAAATTAAGGTGAAGAAAAGATCACTTACATTTTAAAGCAGTAGACAGCAAAATGCCACTGATTCCTAAGCTTAAACCTTCCTTAGCCTAACACACCTTCTTCAGTGGCACCTGCACCCAGTGTCAGTTCAGAAGGCAATGATTCAAAAGGGACTCTGTCTTTATGGTAAAAGAAAAGATACAAGGCTAGAAAGGGCTGGATTTTGTTCCTGGCTGTTTCATAGAATTTTTTATTTCTTTTTTTCTAATGAGGTTTAGACACATGAGTTGAACTCTTTTCAGCAAACGGGCTTGCACCCTTAATGAAGTAACGCATTGGAGGATCTAGTGAAAGGCACTACACACATGCCAAGTGTTACTGCTCAGCTGCTTCTAATTGAATTTCATAAGATCATGTATTCCAGACCTGTCACAGGTTTGTTTATTTACATCAGCCTGAAGTGCAGGAGTCGGATTCCAATTTCCAGACACAGCACTCACCTTGGTTTCCTGAGAGTGTGCAAATTGATAAATGCAGCTGTATGTTACAGCTTTCTTGGCTTGCACCGACAGGGTGGTTATGGGAGCTCCCTTTTAGGTAAACTTTTTAGATGGAGGTGGTTTATGTTAACCAGTTCTGCTGGGCACTCACAGAAGGTGTAAGCAGGCACGTGCAGGGTTTTATCAAATCAGAGCTGGCAGGTGACAAGTCTGAGATGTGACAATGCCTGTTCCAATACATGTGGAATATACATTAAAGTCAGGATGAAATCTTTGTGTTGAATACACCATGTAGCTGGTTTTCTCAAGTCACATGGGCATACTTTTATTTCCACCTCAACCATTTAAAAAATTCATTATTTCTCTATTTACACCAGGAGGAACATAACTTGGCAAAGTCAAAAGTGTTTGAGCCAGTTAAAATAGTCACAAATACCATGAGTAAGAATGATTAGGAACACAGATACATGTCTGTGGACTTGCATTGTGTAATTTAAGTCTTTGGTTTTCCAGATTTAGTTGACATGAGGCATCACATCATTTATGGCCCGTAGTTGGTTTATGAAGCCAAAACTTATCAAAAATGGATAGCAGAGACTTAACAGTCATCTTCTTTTTATAACTGGTAACATGGGCTTTCACTGCCGTGAACAGAGACAGCTAATGGTATTTTGAGCCCATCAGCAATTGGAGATTGTTAAAAACAGCAGGTATTTTAATCTCAGCAGATCTGTAACACACTGCTGTTTCTAATGTTTCTAATAGTACAGGTTCAATAACAGAAAAAAACAGCTCTGTAGGTGCTTTCTGTTTCTAAAACACAATCCCTGGCTTATTGCCAAGTACTTCCTGTGATGCTTTAGGAAGAAAGCAAAGAAAAAAACAAGCAAGTGAAAACCCAAAGGAAAGCCAGCCCTTGGTGTGGAACATCAGCAGTCTCCAGAAGAGTCACACTTTTTGCTAAGCCACATAATGACTCAGGTAATTCTGCCTCAAGGGTGCTAATGTACTTGGGTACCATATGGAGCTGGATGGCTCTTCTCTTCATTCTAATTAGCAGTCAGAGGAAAACTTCCTCTGAATGTTTACATACCCAGAGCTTTTCCCATTCCAGCAAACAGATTTTCCTGGCCAGCTACAATCTTTTGAAAGTGTCTGGGCTTAAGCATGGTGATCTAATAGAAGGACTGGAACATAAGAGCTCAGGTAAATGTTATGTAATTGAATCTGTCTCTACATTCTCGTGTCTGACTGCAGAGTACATTCCTTTTTTCATCCATCACCTTGTTGATGCTCATTTACCTTGGCATTTGGAAAGGCTTCTTCTCAGATAACATCACAATTAAAGAATGAGTTCTGAAATCGAGCTAGCCTTAGTGGAAACTGGTAAGAGGCATGTAAAACCATTTCATTTATTAAGACAGCATGCCATTTACAAGGAGAACTATAGATGGCTTTCCAAAGCTGCCATGTCTCATTAGGTTCAGCCTGGTTCAGACTGCAGTCTCTTGGCTTGTGTTGTCATAGAAGCTTGAGCTGAAATCACAGCCCATAATACTAGTCCCCACAGGGACTAATTTATGTTTCTTGCAGTAACAAGCTGTATTAATATTGCCCAAATGTGTCATTATTGGCCATTGGTGTGTGTGGGTGATGCTAGTGTGTGAGTGACACTTCTGTAACATAGTTGTTGGAATATCAACAAAGTTTTAGTGCCTAAATAGCTCAGACTTTTGTGAAAACCTCAGCCTGGAGAAAGTGTGGTGTTCTCAAATGTTGCCCTATTGCCTTGGTGCAGCCAGTTATTTCAGTGTCCAGTTTTTATTTTGAGCAGACTTCAGTAGGAAAACCTTGACTAAAAGTGGGAGTGTTATTTTTTCATGCTTTGAACTCAGTGTAAGTTGAATAACAACTGCTCACCTCACAGATGCAGTGAAAGGCCAGCTGGAGAGAGATGTGGGATGTCTTTGTACCTCCAGGGATGGTTTAATTCTTAGATCTTTACTTATTGCCCATGAAGAAATGAATCATTTAGAAAACACAATGTTTGCCAATTGCTGGCTTGTTTTAAAAACACACTAAATATTTAAATAGTAGACTCAGCACTGCTGATAGCCTTGCTTTGAGAAGGAGGTTGGAGCAGTGACCTTGGGAGGTCCTTCTGACATTTCTGTGTCTGTTCACAGCTCTTCCCAGAGAACATGTGGGCTGATAAAAGTTTCCCTGTTGTCTAACTTCTGTATGTATTCCAAGCCCAGGTAATGCCCAGCAACAGTCAAAGTAACGTTCTGTACAGGGTTTTTCTAAGTGTTGGGTCTTTGTTGATTGTGACTTGCAACAGGCATTACCCTCTACTACTATTATAAAATATTATAAATACAGTTATTTGAGATGAACTAAAGAAAGGTGAGAAAGTGGAGTTCTAGGCTGAGTAATTCTGACTGTTCAGTAAAGGGCAAGCAAATACTTCTATGAGGGGCACCATTAGAAATAAAAATTAGAAATTTCCAATTCATGGAGATGGTGAGGCACATTGTCAGAACTACAAAATAAAGTCTAAAAAGTACTCCTGTACTTTCATGCCTTATGCTGGCCCTGCATACTGAACTGCTAGTATTGCTTTACCTTTGTCTGACAGCAGCCATGTGCAGAGCACAAATCTCAAAGTGAAAATTAGGAAAGGAGCAAGTGTGAGTTGAGGAACACTGAAAACATTTAAAGGGCTGAATATACAGTCTCAAAGGAAATGTGATTTGCTTGGTAGCAGTTTGAATTCCAAGGACCAGCTCATAACACCTCTACTCATACATGGGCAGTGCGTCCTAACCTGGCTGTTAGTGGTTTTGCCCCAATGGCAAAAAGGGGTGCAAATCCAGAATTCTTTAGTAATTTTGCCATTGTTCAACTTCTGCAGAAACAGTGCCAGCTCCCAAGCAAGATGCCCTCCAGTTTCTTCTCCTGCCTCCTCCATTCACTGTCCAACCTCTCAAGCAGAGACAGACGCAGGGAAAGTAACCTCCCTGTACTTGTGGCACTGTGCTTGCAGATCCCTCCTACACTGTGTACAAAGGCACAATGGCATTGCAAAGGGTGGATAAAGAGTCCTCAAGCCATGCAGAGCCGCTTAAGTGCAGGTCATAAGCCATTCCAGATGTACTTGAACAGATAATGGCCATAAACAGATTTTTCTGAATTCTCCTAACTAATAACTAGTGGGATCTGTGAGACAGGAAAGCCAGTCCATTGCAGTGGAGCACCAGTAAATTCTCTGCTGCCTCAGTTGTCTTCTGCCCATACTTGACAAAAAACACGTGTGCACATTTATTTCAGCTTTAGAAAGAAACGTGCACAATTCCTTTTTCCCATGCATTTGCCTACCTTCTCCCAGAGTTATTTTAAGAGCACAAGCCACAAGTACTTGGGGAGTCAGAGGAGCATTTGTGAGCTCCCAGAGGTTCATGTGCTGCTGGCAAGCAACCCCAGCTGGAGGGTGGCACTTTGGGAGGAGCTAAAGCAGTGGGATGTTTGGACACTGGGAGGTTTGAATTGTAGCCAAGACTGGGAGCCTTCTGGGGAGAACTGAGCAAAGAATTCAATGTATAACCGATTAGATTAATTAGGGGCTTTTCCCCCCAGCTTTGTGAATTAAGAAAAATAAGCAAATTCTGTGCAGCTGTCGTGTTTTCATCACTGTGATGCTGCACTTCCAGGTGCAGAGAAAGCTTGGAGCTCCTCTTTGCTCCAGGCAGCTCTCTAGGGCTTAGGGGTTTGGAATGAATGTTCCTGGGGCTGTACTGGGGGGGTGGGGGTCCTTGGCTGCTGGAAAATTTGCTGGAATATTCATCCCGTGCTGGGCAGTGCATAAATGTCAGTTGGTTTTTCACGCCATGGCACTGAAGGCTATTAGACTGCTAATATTTCAAAAGTGGTGGCTGCTTTTGGCCAGAGTCCTTGACTCTTTAGCAAGAGAGGGGTCTCTGTAAGGTAGCAAACGTTAAATCATCTCTTCCATCTGCTTTTTTCAGGCAGTTCAGTAATGGCTGCTGCAGACAGGCCCACAAAATAGCTATTTCCCATTAAATTTTATTCACCCCATCCTTGTAAACATATCTGAACAGAGGGAAGAATCTGTCCTGTCGTATGCATTTATTTTGTGAGTTTTAATTTACTTTCTGCTGGCATTCAGGTCACCAAAACAGTGTTATGTTTCTTGTTCTATTTTTCATCATATAAAAATAAATTTCAGGATAATCATTTGAATAATCTTTCCTTTTTTTTTTTTTTAATCCTGAAAGGCTAGGTACTTTCCTTTCTCTAGTCTCCTGCGTGTCTTCTTTCTGTTTAATGTAACCTTTCATAGATTAAAAAGGCAATGATGTTAATAGAATTGCATAATTGTCAGGAGATAATGTTCTCACAGTGAAATATTGCTATTGAGGCTTAGCTAAGGCATTTAGAGCAAACAAGCATGCAGATACAAAACAAAGATGTTTATTTTCAAAGTGACACATCTTTGCCATCACTTGTGTATAAATCCTCAGATTTCTCATTCAGCCTCTGTGGGACTGGGGCTCCAACATTCCCAGAACAACTCTTCCTGCTGGGAGATGTGATGGCTCACATCCTCAGTCATGACCAGAGAGGAGCAGGACTTTCAGAACTGCAACCCAGATCCAGCCTTCCCAGAGATCCAAGCGTGTTTGGGGCCTTGGTTATAGTGGCCACCTTGTATTTTAATTTCTCATCAGTTCAACCTCTGCCAGTGCAATTACACAGGTGGGGAAAAAAGGGTAAAATATGAGCCAAATGCACTCACACCTCATCACTGCATAAAACCTCCTTCCTACAAGGTTAGATTTCAAAGGTGTTTGGGGCAGAGACCAGTCACTGCCAACCTCATTTCTGAAGGTTAAGTGCAGAGTGTTAGTGGATGATGGAAGTGAATTGTACAGTGTTTATGAAAATATTTTGCTAAATATTTGGATATTGGTAGCAACAGAGGAAGGTCTGCTTGGAACTGAGCAGAGGACTGATGGCATGGAGCAGTGTGGTCTGTAAGGAGAGGGAGCAGAAGAGGCTAAAGGCTGTACATTTGTGCAAAGCCAAGGCCCAGCATGTTCTTTTTAGCAATAAGAAAAATAAGCCAAGTATTGTCTCTGAAAATGCTTTTGAAAGCACTCCTAGATTTCTCCTTTCTGGATCCAAGTATGCTGACTATGTAGCTGAGAAGCAATTCAAGTTAGTGCCACTATCTAAGCAACAATTTGACATATAAAAGTTTACATTTTATATAAAGATATCTTTAATATTGCAGAAATATTAATCCCAGAATCTGCGAAAGTCTGAGAAAAACTGCTTGAGTTTCCTGTTGGCAGTTTCATGAGTGAAGCCATGAAATGAGCCTTGAAGTGGTTAATGGGTATCTTTCACTGTACCTTCTGTGGTTGTGTTTGAGACACCGTGCCCAAATGACATTAAGAAATTGGAGCTGGAAATCCATCTCAAATGCAAGTTTCCAGGTGGATGTGTGTGTAATAGAAGAGGTGATGCCAAGTGCAAGGGTTGTCCCTCCACCTTCTATTTAGGGGGATTTTGAATTTCAGACAAAGCCAAACAATAATAATATAAGGTTGCATGAAGGTTAATGTTGTTTAGGCAGATGGTGAATTGCAGATTCAACCTGTTGTCACAATAATGAACGTGTTTGAAAAGATGTTCATGTGGCAAATGGGAGAAAAATGAAACAGAATATGCACGTGCTTGCACACACAGACCTAGCATTGCTGCCTGCCACTCGTATCCAAACCTATACATATATGTCCTTTTTTAGGGATTCTGTATTGACCCTTTGCCACAAATCAATATGAGAAGTAGGACTACAGATTCAAAAGCATGCATTGTTAATACCGATGCCATAATTTTGCCTGACAGCAATAACAGAAGCATTTGATCTGAGTCAGGTGAAATTTTATATCCCTATTAAATGTAATTCCCCCCCTTCTCCACCATGGCCATTTTTTACCCTTCTCTCTTTTCCCATTTTTCGGCTTCATAGCAAAGTAGCCCACAAAAGAAGTGTTTTACAGGGGCCTGGAGTGCTCAGCCAAGTGTTTCTCCAGTGCTTTGAAACTCTGTGGTTCTTTCTCCTCAGAAGCCCTGGTAGAATATGGAGTGGCTTTTTGATGAAGCTGTATCTCCCCATTCAGTCAGGTATTTAGCTAAAATAGCATAGACCCAAAGCTTTATGTTTTACTGTAAATCCCTTTGAAAATAGGTAAGCAAATCCCCTCTAGTTGCAGAAAAATCCTTTGGAGTCAAAGCATCTGTGGGGATTTGTTCAAGCTAAATAAAAATAATATGGGAGGTCAGGTGTAGCAGGAGTGATAAATCATTTTATGAGGGACACAGCTTTCAAAAAGGATTCCTGGCCAGCCATACTTGATAAGTAGTCATCCACATTATCTGAGCTTGTTGCCAACACCTGGTTCAGGACCCTTGTACACAAGATTAATATAGATGGGCAGGAAGGGGCATAGCCCACTGCTGCAGAATTGATTCTGTACCTGGAATCAAAAGGAGATTTAGGATGCTTGCAGCTTTTGCAGGCTGTATCAGTTACGCATGTCCCTGTAATACTTCTATTTTTCTGCAACTTTTACTCAGAATGAAAGACTTGGGGACATCATTACTGAAAGTTTAGGACTCATGTAGAAAATTCCTTTTGTATTTGTACAAACCCACCAATCCCAGGCTGACGAAAAATGCATTTGCTGTAGAACGAGGCAAAGAAGAGATACAGAGGAAGCCAAATCTCTTAATGTAGCCTCTGCAAAGACTGCAACTTTATCAGGCTAGGTTATGTGTCTGCTGCAGAGGTAATTCTCCATTTGGACTTTTAACAGACCTTAATCTTTTTTTAGTACTTTTGCAATAATTCAGTGTAAAAATTAAAAATACTTTGCCCTTCCTCCAAAAGCCATTTAAAAAGCCTTACTTTTCCCACCCTTCTTTCTGCCCGTGAGGAGTTGTCATTTTCCATCAATTCCATTTTCTCTAAACTGTGTATTCAGATCTTTTTAAATATTCATTTTTCCATTATATTTTTTTAACCTTACTGTGATCATCTTTTGCCTAATTACTTACCTGATTGGTTTCAGCTACATCCTGAGGGGGAATGCCAGACTAAAACCAGCAGTGTCACTAGATAATGTCTGGAAATTGGGAAGATAGACATAGTTAACAGGGATCCAGCAGGCTCCTTTAGAGAATGACAGTCACCAGAACCAGTGGAGGCTGGAAAATGGTGGTGGTAGTAATAATAGTAATAGTAGTAGTAGTAATAATAATAATAATAATAATAATAATAATGATGATTTATGTATTGTTATATATATATTATATATAACATATACTATATCATTATGCATTTTTATTCTTGTTATTATTATTGATGTTATTGTTATTATATCATGTATTACTTTTTCATTGCATCAACGTTCTATGTGTAATCCTACTTGCAGAAAAAAATTGCTCAGAATCTCAGGACACGTGAATGTGTGCTGTGTCTGTTTGTGCCAAAAGGTGGTACTGACCTGGTGTTGTGCTGCCAGCTGCAAACCCTCAGTAGGGAACCTGGGCCTTTAGCACTGTGTAACCCAAAAACCACCTTTAAGATGAAAGTTTCTTGTCTTCCCTTCCATTGTGGCAGAAAAAATAGGCTGGAATAAATAGAAATAGCAATAGTTATGTTTAAACTCTCGACTGTCTACTCTTCAGCTGCAAATATTTACTTCCAGTACAATCCAAATGTTCAGTGAATTGGAGAATCAAAGGTGTGTTAGCTGTGTAGACACAACTGCTTAATATCAGAGAGCAGAGTAAACAATCTGGAATGAAATTTTGGGGAAGGAAGAAAGTATTTGAATTGATCAGCCTCATTAGCAGAGTGCTGCAATAACCCTTTTTCCTCTGAAATCTTTGCTGTGTAATTAATCACACCTTGTGAGAGGGGATTGCTGATATTTATACAGGTACAGCTGTGACAAGCAAGATATGTTTTGGCTCTCATGCATTTCCAGTGGTAGACACCATGGAGGCAGGGACAGAAAGAATGGCAGAGATGTTTCCAGCTTCCTCGAGGACTCCTGGCATCGCTCTCTGGCTCTTTGCTCCCCAGCAGTGTGGAATTCTCTGAAAAACCTTTAGTTTCTGTCTGTCTGTTGGAAAACTGCAGGTTACAGCCATCAAGATCAGTTTTAGATCCATGTTTTCCGGCACAGCATCAATTAACAGGGACTGACTTTTAGGCTGATGGATAAAGAATGAGTGTGATACAAAGGTGACCCAGTGAAGGATGACACAAATCTGGCCCAGTGCTGTAAAAATAGCCCTTGGCCTGGGGGTTTTGGTCTTTCTCCCAGGTGACACAGCTGCACACCTCTGCAGGAATGCTGCCCTTCAGGGGTCATACCTGGAGCAGCAGTCCTGCATGGGCTTCCCTGGCCCTTGGTGAGGGCTGTAGTGCTGCCTCTCACCAAATCAGCGGATGCTTGTTGGATCCAGATCTTATAGATGCATATTATATGATTGGCTCTTTGCAAATATTAAAATGAATATTATGTGTGTTATGTTGGAAAGTTATGCTGTATTAATCTCCTTCAAGTAGTGTGGTAAATATAGTTTTTAGGCTATAGCATAATATTAAAATAGAAACTATGTGATGTAAGATACTTTTTATAACTAGCTCAAGGAATGGATAAGATAATCAAGACATCCTTTGCATACAGATAACAGCAACAGGACACCAAAATCCAGGGAATTATTGCCTCCTTATCAGGACTGTTCAGACTTCTTCCAGACTTCTAGGAGCCAAGAAATTGATTTACAAGATGGAGTGGGGGGGCAGAAACTAAGCAGAAGACATCCTTTGTTTGAAAAATCATGTATGAGATAGATGAATATGCAACAGGCTGTTGCTTTTAAGGGGTAATCCTTTATTAGCAAGGTGTGCTTTTGTGACAGAGTGCCCAAGAGCATCTGGACATCAGTAATTCTTTGCTTTTTATTGTCCTAACTCTGATTGTTCAAATTCTTATTGCTCTAATTTTTATTACTATTTTTATAACGATTTCATTACTATTAAAATGTAAAAATTTTAATACAAGTCATTAGCATTTTTCACACAGACATTCCTGTGAAAGCTTGCTCTTTGTGCAAGCTTTTACAGGAAGTTTGAGTTTACACGAGTTTATAAGATTTTATTTGCCTTGTGCCTGGTGCTTGGCTTCCAAATACTCTTTTTTGCAGGTGTTATAAACGCCAATCACTTGGTTTTTAAAATTTTAAAAGTTTAATAATAATAAAATGGTTATAAAAATAGTAATACAATTAGAGTAATGAAAATTTAGAGTTAGGACAATTACAAGACAATAAAAAGCAAAGAATTACGGGCGTCCGGATGCTCTCGGGCACTTAAGCCCAATAAGCATGCCTTGTGAACAAAGGAATAATCTTTAAAAGCAATAGCCTGTTGCATATTCATACATCTCATACATGATGCATAAATTCCTTGCAAATTAAGAACTTTTCTGGTTTTTGTCAACTTCTTCCCCTTAATCCTGGTGGTTCCATACAGACGGAGAGAAGGTGGAAGAATGTTTGTCTTTTCCGATAAGGAGGCAGTAATTCTTTATGGGCCCCCATCATTGTCATCTCTGTGTGAAGAGTTTCTTCATTATCTCATCTCTTGCTTGAGCTAGTAAAAAAAACCCCCACATACATAGGTTCTATTTTAACTACAAAACTACATTTACCATACTATTAAAATGTTAATACAGCGCTTCTAATCAATATAACATAACACATATAGTATTCAATTTAATATTTGCGAAAAGCCAATCATAAAATATGCATTTTTCACACAGGGATGCCCAGTGCAGATGTGGCTTCCCCAGTAATTCAGATTTTGGGAGGGGCTGCACTCACTTCTAAATGCAGCTTTGTCTCAGCTCAGCCAGCGCGGCTTTGTTTGGGTAGGTGTGTGACAAAGGGAAGAACAAAAGCCTCGAGTTGTAACGCATTTTATTCCCCACCGAAACAAAGAGGAGAGAGAGAGAGAGAACAGGGCTGCAATGGAGATTATCATCGTTCTTTTGAGACACGCTGGTATTTTCCCAAGGAGGCAGTGACACTTTTTAATTACTCTCTCCATGGGCAGCCGTGTGTAGCGATTGCTGGGGGCTCAGCAGGGCGGGCATCGTTCCGCGCAGCCTCGGAGGAGGATATTGCTGACAGTACCGGCTGCAGCATGCACTGCTGCTCTCCTTCCCTCACTCTTCATTACACCAGCTAATTACTGCAGCTCCCGCTGCCTGAGCAGCGTGGCTTGGCCCCTCTCCCCCAGCAGCCCTTGGCTGGCAGGGTAATTTGCAGGAGCAGGGCTGCTCCAGAGCTGCTGTCATCCTCCTGTCAGGCGTGGCTGCCAGACCGACAGCCTCAGAGTGGGAGGCGAGCTGTGCTCTGAGCTGGGAAAGGACGTGAGCATCGAATAATGCTGGGGACTCCTCAGAGCTGCCGTGTCCCAAAGGGACATCTTCAAAGAATTTGCCTTAAAATGCACATTGCGGGTTTGGGTCTGTTTCTGCTCTCGGATGTTCTTCTCCATGTCCAGAGTAGAAGAAGAACAGGCAGTTTTTTTCAGCTTACTACCTCAGTTTCACTTCCAAGGAGAAAAGTTTGAACATGCTTGTGGGAAATGGAAAGATAGAAACGTCCACAGATACAGGAGGGTTTGATCTGCAGCCTTGGAAGGAGCTTAGATTTATGTAAAAGTACACAGACATTAAGTAGAAAAATCATAAACTAATGTTTCTATAATTGTAAGTAAGAATATGCCTTAAGCAAGTGAGAAACTGTATTCATAAAACGGTGAAGGGTTTATAATGTAGAGGTGTGGTTGTACAGGGTAGCCAGTGCAAGTGTTGCAGATAGCTTTTTATTCAATTAGGTGTATAGTAATCCCTAAAACACTGAAGTGCATAGGTATGTTTTCACCTTACCTAATATATAATTATAAATTATCTAATCAGCAAGAAATTCTTCTTTGTACCTTTGAAAAACCTCACTTCCCTCCTTCCCTGTCCCGTAGATACATATTTCTGTGGCTGTGTGTGGTTAGAGAGCATGAAAATAAATCCTGCTGCTCTCTAGCAGTGAATTCACATTTTGATTCCACTGACAGCACACTGTGATGCTATTGTGAGATATTAAACTTCCAGTTGATAAGAAGTCTGAACCCTAGTATCAGCTCTGTGTGAAATATGGTTGATTCCGGGTGTACACCAGAAAAACTGAAAGTAGACTTGCTTTGAGCCACGGCCTTAACAGCTTGATAGTTGCAGACACAAAACCAAAGTCTTAAGAACTTGGCAGCTGTGACATCCACCATCAGAGTCCATCAGACATTATATTAATAGAAAAAACAATTTTGAATATATGTAAAAAGGCAAGTCAGTCTTCTTGGTTTAAATAAACTAAAGTTGGGCTGTTTTTGTAACTGATTTGTAAACAAAATGTGCATAGGTTTTAAGTACACAAATATTTACATAACTGGGTGTAATTTTATATATATATATATATATATATAGATACATTTACAAACTGAACATAAAATGAGCAAAATGGTTTCTTGAATGTATTCCCTGCTTAGAACCATGTTTAAGTAGCCTGTGATCCTTTGCTGAAGGTAATCTTGTAAACCTGGGGTGCAAAATTTGCTTTACAATTAAGTGATGAGGCTCTGTCCTGCCATTCTTGAAGATGGGAATGGTGTCCCAGCTGTCCCCTTTGGAGTCCAGGACATGTCCCCGTTTTCTCATGTATTGAGCTGCTGCATTCAGGGGTCAATCAGATCTATCAAACACAGGCAGATGACATTTGCTATATTCAGTGTATCCTGGGTACAGTTTTGCAGGCCTGCCAGACTTCTTGTTACTGGCCTAGAGACTGTGACTCTAAATGAAGATTGTCCTGGTTTTTGGCTGTTCTAGGAGGCAGCCTTGTCCCAGCACCTGTACCCTGTGCATTTACTGTTCACATTTATCACTGATGTACATTTTAAGGCATCTCTGTTAAAGCTCTGTTCTGGAAGGGATAGCATGTCTAACAGAAGAAAGAGCTTGGGAATAAGTCATTAGTGGCCTGGAAGCTGTGGTGTTAGAGAGCTAACTGCCCTTACACGTGCCTGAGGCTCTAATCAGCAGACTTGGTGGTAATGAGTGATTTCATGGGGCCTATTGCTTAATTCCAAAACATGGAGCTATTTAAACAGCTCTGCAGTTCATTACAAAGTTAAATGTGTTTTGCCATTTAAATGGACAGAGGTGACTGTGAAAGATAAGTGTTTCTATTTATTTCAACTAAATATGCTGTATGTAGCAAGATGAAGGAACATTGAATAATTGAAGCTCAGGATTCATCTTGGTCAGTGTTTATTTGGAGCCTGTGCTTTTTTTAGCTCACAATTTTGTTCTGTTTGGTTTGGTTTTAATCTGATGCCATGAGGAGAGCAGTAGTCAGGCAAGAAGAGTACAGCCTTATTTCTTAATGTAAAAATTTTGAGCAGTACCTCTATTTGAAGAGGAGTTTGAACAGTAAATTGTTAGAGGAATTAAAGAAATAGACAAATAAGTTTACAGTTTAATTCATAATTGAAATCCCCTGAAAATAGTATATATGTCTCCTATTAAATACTGTTGAGTCAGTGAGCATGCTGTGAAAGCATACTAAAAAGCTGCTAAAAAGTAAAGTTACAAAGACTTACTAATGTTGCTAAAAAGGAAACTACAGTGTAAATCAAAACCAAGGATGCCATGATTTGTTCTTTACTTGCTGTAGAGGCCGTTTTGCAGAATGTGCAGTCTGTCGCAGAGGGGGTTTCCATAAAGCTGCTCTTTTCTTTTCAGAAGTGCAGGAATGAAGCCCTAGGACTGCTTGGATGTGTGTCTGTGCATGCATGCCAGAGTATGGGAGACTGGAGAGCTGCACCAGGGCGTTCAAAGCTGTGCAAGTTCCCAAAGATTCCAGGAGATGTCAGGCTGAGGCCTGTAGCTCTCTTGCTCCTGTTTAGTCAACAGAGATGATAATTCCAGAGGGGCAGGAAGAAAACAGAGCTCTGAGCAATGCCTGGCCCTTCTGGCTTTGAGGAGAGCAAAGAGAGAAATCACTTTAAGATATTGTCAGGGAGTGGCCTGCTAAGTCAAGAGAATGCAGAGAACCATGTGGTGCTGAGGAATCATGATCTCCCCAGGCTGGGAATGGCACTCAAAATGGCCCAAACACTCCTGTGTGGAAGAGGTGACCTGGTTGGATGCCATAAATGTGAGAACGAGCATTTTGCAGCTTGTGTTATCTGTCTGGGGCATGCTGAGGGTGAGTGTCAGAGACCCCTTGACCATGGGGGATGGTGAGGGCATAGAAGCGATGTTTTTGTCAAAACATCATCACCACTGGCAGATTTTCCCATGCAGAGCACTCCAGGGAACATCTGTCCTGTAGGAGTGTCCTCTTGAACCGAGTTCTGGTGGCCAAACTGGTTCTGGACAGGGAAAGTTAAATTGGCATGCATGTTGATGTTTAAAAGGGGCATCTCATCTTTCCAGTGCAGTTTTTGTTTTGTATTTTGATTGCTTAGTTTTGCTGTGGTTCATGAATTAATTAACTATATCCAGGGAAAGGAAACAACCCTATGGTAGAACAGAGAGAATGTGGCACATTAGCAGAAATGAGCAGAGCCAGAAAGGACATGAGAGTGGGGACTGAGGGGTTTATTTTCGTGGTGTGCACTAAAAAGCATCTACTAGGTCTCCTAACTTAGTTAAGTCTTTCAGGCTGAGCAAAGAGTGAAATTTCCTGTTCCCTCCCCTATTTCAAGTCATTTTGCAATGCTGCTAATGGAAGTAAAAGGATCTCACTCAGCACTTTAAAAAGTGAAGCTCTGCATCCTTTCCCTTTCTCAAGCATTTTCTAGCCTAAACTCTTGATGACTCTTCATCCTACTGCCTTTAAAGACTTTGGCCAGAGGAGCTTCATGAGAAGGTGCCAGGGCTTTGGAGCCGGTGTCAGCCGGGTCTGTGTGAGTGCCCTGCAGCACAACCTTGGGGTTTTGATGGAGAAGCAGGGACCTGACCATAATCTTCCTTTCTGTTCTAGTACACTGTCTTTCCCCAGATTACAGCATGAAATACCTATTAATTTTGTCAGGATTATCATAATCCTCATACAGATCCCACTCACCACAAGCACGAGGCTATAAAATCATTATTTTTTTATTTCTCTTTTTTTTACTTGTTGCACAGTGACTGATTTTAATTGAGGCACACTGGACACAAAGCAATGCCAATGAGGTAGTTTCCTTTAAAAATCTGCATGCCACCAGCATCTCCACTCGATGCTGACTGGCAGTACTGCCTTTCCTCAGGATTTCATGTGCCTTCAAGTGGTGTTTTTGTATCATTACTTTGCAATGCCATGGGAGAGATCACATCAGAACAGATAAAACCCCAAATCACATCTGTGGCTATTATGCAAAGAATAAACTGTGTGTTCCTTCTCTGTCTCATGTGGATGCTCTCCAGGTCTATGCAGATCTGTGTGTTTTAATATGCAGCTCTGTGTTTATTAATGCCACCCGTGTGGGGGTGGTACAACCACGCTGCAAAGGGTGAAGATTCCAGCTCATGGAAACCCACGATGGGTCAGGCTGGAAGGGACCACAGTGGCTCATCTGGTCCCAGCTCCTGCTCCAGCAGGGTTATCCCAGAGCACAGGGCACAGGATTGTGTCCGGATGGGTCTTCCAGTGAGGAAGTGCCGCACCCTCTCTGGTCTCTGTTTCAGGGCTCAGCCGCTGCCCAGGAAAAGTTCTTCCTCCTGTCCAGGTGGGAGCTCCTGAACATCAGTCCCTGCCCATTGCTCGTGTGCCATTGCTGGGTCCCCCAGGGCAGAGCCTGGGCCCTGCTCTGCCCCTCCCTGCACACAGGGACACCCAGGGATGAGGGCCCCTCTCAGCTGGGCTCCTCTCCAGGCTGAACTGCCCCAGCTCCCTCAGCCTCTCCCCAGCAGGGAGATGCTCCAGGCAAAGTTGCCACCACAGCCTCATTTTTTGGGTTGCCTCACCTGCTGGGGGGTCATGAAAAGTCTCCATTCTCCTTCAGAGCCTTTTTGGGGCAGCATTGGCAGGAGCAGAATTAAGGATTGATTGTGTTTGCTGTGTTCAGTTGTGTCAAGTGCCTGTGTTTGGTGTAGCTCCACAAGGAATGCAAGAGGTCTGTTACAGGGGTACCAATTAATGCAGACTTAGACAAACCCAATGGAGTATTACAACAGCTATGTTTGCTCCTTTTTTCTTTATTCTAATTTTAATTTAATGAGGCCTAATATTCTCAGCTAGCCTGGTGCACAAGACCTTCAGCTAAAACTGTCAGCTAATGAGGATTTTCCAGTGTGCTTAACCTGAGGCATAAAAGAGGAGCACAGATATGTCAGTATTTCCTTGATGTGGCTGTCTATTCTCTGGATTTTCTAGTAACTTTGAGTGCAGTTTGGGCTTTTTTAGCAATATAATTGAATATATATAATATAACTGAATATAATATATAATTATATTATATATATTAAAATATATTTAATATATATGAAACTATTATTTAATATAATATAATATAATATAATATAATATAATATAATATAATATAATATAATATAATATAATATAATATAATATAATTAATATAATATAATATAATATAGAATAATATAATATAGAATAATATACTATATAAGAACAATAGACTATATTATATTAATGTAATATTTTAATAAGATGATTGAATATCTATATTTGAACTCTATTAATATAGTATTATATTTTAATAATATAATTGAATGCCTTTTTGTGGTGCATTTCTGGCAAGCAGAACCTGGAGGTTCTGGTTCCCCTGCCCCCCCCCCAGCACATTTTGGCTGTGTGTGTGCCAGGGGCACACGTGGGGCTCAGCAGCAGCCGGGCTGTGCCTCCCCTGCAGCCAGGGAGGGATTTTGCTTCCAGCTCTGCTCTCTCTCTCATTACATGCAGGATCAGGTCTGTGCTGTTCCAGACTCCTGCACAGCCCCTCTGGAGAGCTGTCAGCTTTCTCCTCTCTGCCAGGCTGGTTGACGATGCAGCACATGAAATTGTGGAGCACAGAGCTCTGCCACCTTAAGGGTTGTGGGTTTTTCCTCTTTCCCCCTCTGGTTGGTTTTTTCCTCTATTTTTTGCCAAGAGAATTGTTTTCTAGAGGAAAACAGCCTGTTTCTTATTCAGGTGCAGCTTGTAAATTACCTAAGGCTTACAAATCAAATTGGTTTTAGTAATAAATCCCCTGGTGCATTATCTGTTGTTTGCAATATTTCATGTAAGCAAGCTATTCAGCTGATTCTTTTTTATACATCTAATTTTTAATCAGTCAGTCACTAGCATTGACCTTCCTAGTCAATTGGTGTATACTGATAACTTCTTACAGGATACTTTTTTATCAATGAGTGTCATAGATACCCCTTCTGTCCAACAAATAAAAGCAGACATCCTCATGCTCCTTCACAGCTAGGAAGTGCTAGTGCTGGCAACCAGTCACCTGAAGTTGTTGTTATTATTATTATTGTGGTTATTTGGGGAGTACTTTCTGCTTTTCATATGAAATCCCTACCAACATAATACTTCTTATTGTCAAAATAACCTTATTTTTTGAACCTTTTCTCATATTGTGGCAGGAATCCCACTCACAACAGGGTGTTCTCTGATCCTGTTGTCATCTTTTTGTCTATTCTCACAGGCAAACATTTGATCTCTACTTCTAAAGCTGAATGGTTTTCAGCAATACTGCAGGGCTGTTTTCTGTCATTCCTGGTTTTTACTTCTGAGTTTTGTCCTCTGGGACAAAAACACATGTGCTGTGTTCTTGTGGATATTTTTTGTTTGCTGCATATTTCCTATGAATTAATAGCCCTTTGTCTCTCTCTGGGAAGTCTTGTCTGCTCTGCATCACCTGAGTTGCTAACAGACAACTCATTAAACTACCAACATTAAACTACAACAATTTATGTAGTTTAGGCAAAATCTTTACTAGGCAAGTTATTCTGTGGGTGTTTGCAAAAGTTCAGGTGCATGGGACCCGAGTACAAGAATAAAGAAGAGAGGGGAGGGCAAAATGTAGAAATGTAGATGCTGTCAACACTGTAGCTTTGCAGAACTAATTACTTAAATTACTCAGATTTCTAGAAGCAAAACTCAGAAACTTTTTAAGATTAGTCAGCTGTTCAGAGAGGCAACTTCTTCCTAGAAAAAGGACAGGCTATTATAATACTATAGTTATTATAATGCTATACTGCATTTTTACTGAAAGTTTATATAGGGGATATGAGCTAAAAAAGCACGCTTCTCCCCCTAAGTGTAAATGTGATGAGGGCCTGAAGAGCTCAGCCTCTCCCTTTCCTGATTCTGAAAATTGAGGGGTCTTTATCAATTATTTTTAATGTAGAAATAGAACAAAAATTGCTGAGAAAGAGAAGGTGAAACCAAGCCCTTGTCAAATGTCTGTCACTGACAAGGAGGTGATGGCTCACAGCCAGCCGGTGCAGGGGCAGGCAAGAGGCAGAGCTGGCAGCAGTCACAGTTCTCTGCCTCAGCATCCTCAGCCCCAGCTGAGAGCAGCTCCTGGAGCCCAGGGAGCTCCAGACACAGCAGTTCCCTCCCCAAGCTGTGGGTGAGTTTGTGCCGAGTTGCATTACAGCTGCACATGAAGGGCAGCACATAAAACCACTCGTGTGCCATTGCAGGCAGGTATTTTCTCTTCCAGCTAAATGTTTTATCTACTTAGCTCCTCTCAGTGCTGGGAGGCACCTTTTTTACCTCTCACAGGAGGGCTGCTGACCCTCAGCTCATGCTAAGTGGAGGCCATTGTGTTAAACAACAATGCTGACTTACAAAGGGAAAACAAATCTGTGTAAAGGTTTTATAAAATCTTTCCCAAGGGCTGCTAAACCTGCCTTACTGTAATGCTGGGTTGGTCTTGTTTTGTTCATGGAAATATTGGAAGTAACCCACACACACTTTCACAATTTCTCATCCTCTTGTACATGATTTGTAGCTTTTAGTCTTTAGACAAATGTCATGAAAAGCACTTTTGCACTTCTGTGGGGCAGGGTTCCCAGGAAAATGGGATCATCCTTTACTGTTTGAAGTTGGATTTGTAAACAGTAAAGTCTGAAATTGTCATGACAGGACCTTCATTTGATACTGCTTTTTGGAGATCCCCACTGCTCTTTAGAATATTCACATATCAAAAAAATCTTCTTCCTCAGAGGCAGAAAACTGAAGTGCACTGCAGAGTTCACATCTTCTTGGAACAGACCATCATCTGACCACTCCAGTACCTCTTTAACAGATCCAGCTTTCTAGCAGCTTCTCTCTGAAGCATTTAATTCCTGTTCACTGATTAAAATGTAATCTTTGTGTTCATTTTCAGTAGTAGCATGCGACTTAAAAGTGGGAAGTGGGTGCTTGGTTGATAGTAAGAATGATAAGCTGATGCTTGTCAAGGTTCATGTTGACTATCACTGCCTTGTGTCAGAAGCTTTTGTTTATCTGCAGTTTCCTCACATGCAATGACTTGGGCATTGCAGTATTTCTCTTTTTGTAATTCAAGTGATATCAAAGTCAGCTTCTTGTTTCAGTCTGAGGATGATGTTCTGTTCTAATGGCAGCTGGTGAGTAAACACAGAATGCTGGGGTGGGTTTAAGCACAAAGAACCCTGCATGATCCCTTGTCCGTGACAGCTCTCAGCCTCCATGTTTGACAGCCAGAACAACCAGGGATGCTTCAGAGAAAATGTCCATGATGGCTTAAATTGCAAACAGAGAGGTTTGGGGAGGTATAGGAATACCAATTTCTTCTAAATCACTTGAAAAACTTGTTAAAAGCAGGTAGCCCTGCAGGAAGAAGACTCTCTCTCAGGGCTCTGCTGCCAGTTGGCAGCACTGTGCCATACCATGCACTGGCTGTGGGGGACAAATACGCACAGCCAGGCCCAGAAATGAGAACAGGTTCTCTCCTCACTCCAGGATAGTCACACACGTGAGAGCCACACTCTGGATGTTTCTCTGCTGTTTTTTTTTTTCCCCTCCTCTCATTTTGTGATGGACGTTCTGTTGATAAGAAAATGGCATTGCCTGGATTAAACATTTCAGCCCCCCTCATCTCACCAGTAAAGCGATGTGTAAGGGGAAGGTGGCACAGGGTGCCTCCTTCTGCACAGTGATAATTCCCCATCTTGCCACTTGCACAGAGCTCTCTTGCCTCTGTAAGCTCCCTGTTGGCAGTGGAAGTGTGCAGTTACATTCCCACATGGGCTGCCTCCTCTCCAGGGTGGACAACCCCCATCTCCTCACCCTCCCCTTGTATTTTGTCTGGTTCTTTCCCCTCCCTAATCATCTTATCTGTCCTCTCTGGGCTCTCTTTGGTCTGCTGACATCTCTTTTTTACTGCTACATATGCAATTTCAAATGAACAGAGGGGAATAATCTCATCTGATGAGCTGCTGGTTATTTCTTGCTGTACAGCTCAGGGTGGGAGCAGTCTTCAGGACAGCAAGAGTGCACTGCTGACTGCTGTTCAGCATTGTCCTGAAATGGACACTATGCATTCCTACCAACTGAATTGAGTATTTTCCCAAAACCCAACTATTTTACAACTTGGCATTTCTTTGCAGTGGGAATTTCCCTTCAGGTGAGAATGGGGGAAGGACTGTGAATTCATGGCTGGAGGCTGTATCTGCTCTCCTTTCATCTGGAGCAGAGGGACATCAACGATGATGGAGCATAAATAATGTTGGGACACGTTATTTATGCTGACAATGAAACTGTACCAGCAGCACATTCTTTTTTTGAATTCCTGTCTCCATCTGATGCTTACCTAAGGAGCACAAAAGGGAGAAGTGAGATTAACTGTGCTTTGGCACATGTTCCTATGGCAAAGGGAGTGAGAATACAAAGAGATTGGGATTGCTATAGAGCTTTAATATTCACCCTCTGTCTAGTGTTACAGGAGTGCCTGTGATTCTGACTGGTGATCCCTGTCTGTCTGTCCAGTCCACTGGAATCCCAGTCAGCACAGATCTCACAGGAGAATGCAGTGTAGGACAACAAGGAAATCTCCAGCTCTGTGGGCAACACTGTACAGAGCTTATTATTTATGAAGAATTGCATAATGAAATAACATGCAGACCTCACTCCCATCATAAAAATTTACCATGGGTACTAAATGGAGTATATGCCAGGGATCACAGGTTATTTATTTCCATGCTAAACTCTGACAACATGCCAAATGCCACAGAACCAGCTCTGTCTGAAACATCTTGTAAACCTGAAAAATCAGTGTTCTGGCTTGTTTCTTTATTAGTCTTGATCTCTCCATCTCCTGAAATAACGTGGTAGATTTGCCATCTTTTGAGTGGGCCTGCAGCTGCATTCGAGTGGCGGTTGTGCTGATTGTTGAAGAGGAGGACTAAACTCCCAGTGCCTTGGAAGTCCAGTGTCCCTGCTGTTGATTTGATGTTGTTAACATCACTCCGTATCAAGAGCAGGGAAGTGGGGGATGGCTTCAGACAGTGATAACAGCACAAGATTGGGGACAATGTTTGTGATAAACACGTGGACTTTCTGTCCCACCTTTTGCAGGCCTCCTAATTCTGCTGCATTTCATACTCCCTGCTGTGCAGTGCCAGTGGAAGTCCTAACCTAATTAGTGTATAAGCATAATGAAAGTGATTCATTACCTGGGTCTTTTCATATTCTCTGAGTTCATTTGTGGAAGACCATATAGGAATAGTGTGTTGCTGCCAGGATGAATTATCTGCTGTCCTTTCATTCAGATTGCCCCACACTGTTGAATTAGTGCACAGGTCAGACTTGAATGTGTATTTCTGTCCCCTTCTGTGGCATCCAATGTATGGCTGGCAAGGTGGCTTTAAAGAGCAGGAAAAGTTCCAGTCCCAGTCCTGCACAAAGGCAGGAATTTGGAGTGTGTTAGGAGGGTTCACATTGCTGGTGCAGGGGGCACAGTGCTACAATTAACTTAGAGGTGCAGGTGGTCAGGGGGTGAGTGGCTGTTAGCAGTGTGATATTTTAAAATAGATACTTTCCTCCTATTACTTTTGGTCAAAAATGAGAAATAGAAATAGGGAACAATTTTTCCTTTCAGGCTTACCACTGTCAGTTGGGTTTGTGTTGATTCAAGTGCTCTTCCTCAGTGACCTTCATCTCCCCATGCCTGTGAGATGTGAAAGATGCTGTTGACACAAGCAAAGGCTCAAGCTCCCTCAGCTCATATCCCAGACAGCACTTTAACATGGCATGTTTGATGCTGCATATTTCTGTCTTGCTGACAAAGTGGCAGTGAAAGTTATTGCATTCATCTGGGAAAGGGAATGGAGCAGAATGAAAGCCACAGCAAACAGTGCTACCTTTCCTTTCTTCCCTGTGCTTGGCCACTAAAACTTCTGAATGTAAGAGGCAGAACAGAAGGGTCTGGGCACTTAAAACAAGGTTTAGAAATGCACCCCGTGAAAAATTAAGGCCTAAAATTAAATTATCAGGTGCATAAGAGGAAAACAATCCCAAGTCTTTATTTGCGGGAGCAATGACTTCTGCATTTGCACTAAGAAATCAGCGTATACACACTAAAATGTGATTGCAGGTACTAGAGGTAGCACTAACCCTCCACACCCATTTTTGTCTCACTGTACTTTTCTCAAGTGCATTACACTGCCAGAGATATCTGGAGGAAGAAGAATCCAGCCTGTGTTGCTTCATCCACATCAGGGCCACTACAAATCTCTGCAACACATTTGTTGCCAAATCGACATGAATTAAAGCAATGAGGTTTGAAAAGGCAGTACTAGGAAAAGTACAGAATGAAGTGCTATATTTTTTTTAATTGCAGATTTGGTTCTTTTTATTCTTTGATTAAAACTAGGTCTGCCTCCCAAAGTGGCCACTGCTAGCTGTGCCATGGTGCTTTGTGGTTTGGACATACCCAACAGACAACTGCTGTGCAGCAGCACACTGTCATTTCTGTGTCATTGCAAGTGAGAGCTCATCTTCATGTCTTCTGCAGACTTTTCTTCCATCCCTTTCTATTTCTGAGGACCTTGGTGTTGAGGCACACAGTCCCCTTTGGCTGTGTTTGTGCTCTTTGAAGAGCTCCCTGCCTGTGGGACTGTCACTGCTGCTTGTGCTGGTTTTAGGCTAAATGAGCCAAGGCATTTGGAACAGTTTAGGAAGGTGGTAGTTGCTGTTCCTTGGACCTGAGAGAAATTTGGGAGTATTTGTGTGAGTAATACAGGTGTAGCAGGTCAAGGCAGGCTGGAGACACAGCTGGCAGCTGGAAGTGTCTGGAAAGGCAGAGAGAATTGGGACTTTTCAGACAGGACAGAGAGGAGGTTTAGATTAGCTATTAGGGGAAAAAATTCTTCCCTGTGAGTGTGGTGAGCCCCTGGCACAGGGTGCCCAGAGAAGCTGTGGATGCCCTATCCCTGGAACTGTCCAAGGTCAGGTTGGATGGGGCTTGGAGCAACCTGGGATAGTGGAAGGACTCCCTGCTTATGGCAGTGGGTTGAAGATAGATGATCTTCAAGGTCTCTTCCAACCCAAACCATTCTGTGGTCTGTGAGGAGACATGGAGTTGGTACAGAGGGAAATATGCCCTGTTCTCTGCTGTCCACGAGTAATGGGACATCTCTCTGCCAGAGTGGGAGAATAATAAAGATAACATATGCTGTGCTCTCAGTTTTCAAAGCCAAGAATGGTTGCCTGGAGCTCATTCTGATGCCTTAAGTTTTAGCTTTTATATTTTTCAGATTCTCTACTGCTTTAGTGTGCAATTCTGAGCTTCATATTAGGGGTTGGTAAGCTCTCTTCACAGAGCAGGGAGACAAAACAATTCCTTCTCTTGCTGGGGACCCATGACAAATGATCCAAACCTCAGAGCATAAACAACGTGGGCTGAAGAAAAAAAACAAGGATGGGACTTCATAAGCTAAAGCTGTAATTAGACAATTAACTCCAATATGCAAATGGATCAGAACTTGTAAAAGTGAGAGACCCTGTGACCAGTTGTCCATTTTGTGACCATTTTGGGTCCATCTTGGGTGTAGCCCTGGCTGGGCTCTTGTGCTGCCCAAGGTGGATCCATTGAGGCCTTTTAATAAATCCCTGCTTTATTCTGTAACTCTGTTCTAGGTCAGCCTTCTCAAAGCATCAGGGTGTAGGGAAAGACTTTTGGAAGGAAACCGAGGTTATGACAATCAGGGGTAGGACAGGGAAGGAGGAGGGCATCCCTATTGTGGGTAATGAGTGGAAATGCAGTAAGACACAGAAGCTGGGAGCCTCTGGAACAGCTTGGCCAGCTGGAAAGTTTCAGAGTTTTGGGTGCTGCCATCTACTGTGGAAACCTGCTCCGGCTGGAGCTGCAGCATTCCTGCTTTCCCAGCCCGGGGACTGCCATCCTAGCATGCATTTCTGTCTGTGTGCTCTGAAGAACAGCTCTGCCCACTGAAGTATTGCAGTCATTTCCCAGGCCAGCTGGTAGGAAATCATGGTTATAAGTCTATCAGGGAATTACAGTTTAATCGCAGCCTGTAGCAGAAAGACTGCACGGGAGTTGAGTATTTTACATGAAAGGCTGCTATTGAAAAAATGTTACCCTGCACTTCCATAGATCTTTGCTGCCAACTGCGAGCTGCTTCAGCTCTGTTCAGCTGGCAGAGTTCATTGATGACAGGCTAAGAAGTGGCAATAAAATGTGTGATAGTGCAGAAAGGCAACACACCAGAAGGGGTTTTAAAACAGTCCAGGAGAGGCAGACAGAGGGGTGGGAGACAAGTGAGCAGGCAGGAGAGCAGGGTCCTGCTCGGAGTCTGGGCTGGCAGGGGAGAGGTGAGGGAGCCATGATTGTTCACCTTTGGAAAAATGGTTTATAGGCAGTGAGCAAACATTGGTGGCATTCTTCTGCCAGCCAGTCAGCAAATAGCTTAAGCAAAGGAAGGGGACAGAGCAGCTCATGTGATGCTTGCAAGCCCTGTGAGAACTGGTGGCTGGTTTTGTGTGCCTAACAGCTGAAGTGATTACTTCTGCCAGTCACCATGAGAAGGTTCCCAGGGCTCCTGAGGACCCCTTTCCACTAAATAATGGCAATTACCATGGTCCTGATCAGAAGAGGGGCAAAGACAGAAGAGGAAGCTGTTTGAGAGGAGTAAGTAATTCCTGGTACGTTACCTTTGCTTGGCCTTTCAATTCTTTGTATCCATGTTCATTGGCAGCTCAAAATCAGAAAAAAATGAGGAGAGGAAAGGAGAGGAAAGGAGAGGAAAGGAGAGGAAAGGAGAGGAAAGGAGAGGAAAGGAGAGGAAAGGAAAGGAAAGGAAAGGAAAGGAAAGGAAAGGAAAGGACCAACCACTATTCTTTGTGAGTATTCTTCGTGTTGCAAAAATTGGTCGTGAATATTCTTTATGTTGCAAAAATTGGTCAAGGGCCGTGAGATGTTAAATACAAAATCAGAAAGAAAAACCTACTTTACAGGAGAAAGGTGAAAAGAGAGTCGGCATTTTTCCTGACATGTACTTTAGTAAATTCAGCATAAATAAGGTCATGGCAGGCTCTTCTGCTAATTTTCTTCGTGGCTGCAAAACAGTGGGCTTTTTGTAACTGTGTTTCTGAAATAAGTCCTTTCCTTTTGATACCTCAGGCTTCAGGGTTTCTGAAGTAGTCTCTTCTAAGTTTTGTTCCCTGCTAGCTTTCCCAGTTGCTGCTTATTTGTGAGCAGCCTTACTGGATTTTGGAAGCAGGGTGCCCATGGAAAGAGGTGAGCAGCTGCTTGAAATACAGGAAAGCAGGCAGACAGCTCTCCAGGGCCAGAAGGAGGTTATTTCTTTAAAGGAATTATTTCTCTCCTAGTGAGGTGGCCTCATTGTACAAACTCTTGCTCTTTATGGAGTAAATCTCTATACCAACTCTATCATCCATCTTCCATGAAAAGTAATTGGTCTGGGCTGCAGAACTGTGTTCTCTGTCCAGTAGGGGATGGATTTTGTTCCATGATTTCAGTTGGTGTTCTATCCATGCTAGAAATGCAGTTGCATGTCTTCTCTTGGAGTCTCAGGAGTTGGGTCTCATCAGCCTCTTGATCCAGTATCACTACACAGAATTGGGATGAGGAGGGAGGGTAAAGCTGAACCTGATAATTATGCAGTATTTGAAGGTGTGCAGGATGTGAAGGTACATTATGCTTCCTCTCAGCAGCTCTCTGTCTTTCTCACCTCACTCACTTTAATCCAAAGGCCATAGAAGTTGAAGAGGTTTCATTGCTGGTAGGTCAGGTTCTCAGGAAATTTTCTGTATCACAATAACCATTTCATATTTGCTTTTTTGGCATGTGTCATTATGAAAATAATTATTCAGTGAGTTGTTTGGATTAGCCACTGTTGCTCCAGTTGTTACTGTTAGAATCTGTTAATCAGCAAAGATGCCTGCAAGAAGCTTTTCCCTTTCTGTGTTCTGTAGAAGACTGTACTACTTCTAATAATATACCTGCTAGATCTTTCAGCAGTTGAACTGAACGCAATGTAACCAGGATGTGAGCAAATAAAAAGTCCTGGTACAAGTAGTCGTTAGGTATAAAAATGAATAATGGAGGAAAAAAAAAGTATTTCTTTTAGTAGAAGAATCTGTTTCTCTGGTCCTGGATTTACTTTAACTCGTGTATTGATTTTGCTTTATTGTTAGCTTGAATTCCAGGTGTTCTTGTTGTCCTCTTTGCTTCTGTTAATACTCTTTCAAAATAGTCCTGAGTAAGCAGGAAAACTTTGACTATTAACACGATCCCTAGAGTTTCTTATCTATTTGTCTAATCACATCTGTTTCCCAGTATTGGAAGACTTAGTGCTTGGAAGCAAATGAATTTGAGTCAGGCATAGCTCTCAGACAGAAAGTTTTGGGGCTGGATTAGGACTTGACACAAAAATTCTCTCAATTCGCATCTCGTGGACTTGGGTGCTGACTGCGGTCATTTGTGTTGCCTCACAAATGCAACCAAAATTTATTTATTTATCAAAAATATTTATCAAAATCTCAACCTGGAGTAATTCTTAGATTTCATTGTAAGGTTGTAGTTTACATTTAGATTTCATTGTAGGGTTGTGGTTTACATTTGGATTTTTTCCCTCACTTTATCTCCTTTTAGATAATTCTCACCAGTTTGAAATGTGAAATATCACAGTTTATATCACTGATTATTAAAATTAAAACAAACAAAAAATGTCTTTCAGCCTTTCAGTCATATACATATATATAGAGTGCATTCATCCACATCACCTTAAGCTTCCTAAATTCCCTAGTTTACATGCAAACTTGTTATATCTGAGGTGCCACATATGCACAGGCTGGACTCCAAATATTCCATTTTGGGAACATGTTCATGCAATTTCTGTGTTGTATCACTTGTCTCATGCTTCAGTTTGAGATCCAAAAGCCATGGGGTCGAAATGTTCTTAATTAAGGCTGTTCATACCTTTGAAAATCCCATCCGTCACAGAACTGTATTCCTATGGATGAGCTCTGGGTTTATTGATTCAGCTTCTGTTGTGAAAGCAGCTGAAGAAACCAGCCCAAACTAGAAATGAGACCAAGTTTGCATCTTCATCAAAACTTTCCCCACCTTGAAGAGCTGTTTGGGATTAGAATCCCAGTTCATGCTCATTATAGAAATAGTTCTTTTCTAGACACTCAGAGCTGACATTTCCCTGAACTTTTCAAATTAGGATATGGGGATGAGCTTTGAACTCATTGTTAGGACAGTTTTAAGGGCTTCATTCTTATGCAGACAGATGTGATGCAGTGAATTTCATTGGGTTTAGAGCAGCATAAGACCAGCTTGACAGAGGGAAAAATTAATTTCCTACTAAATCTGATCTTTACCAGAACCTGACTTTAGCAGCTGACTTGTCTGGTTTGTACCTTGTAGCTTTGTGTTAAGATTTGTATTTACAGTGTCATTAGGCACAAACTCTTCCAGAGAAAATGCCTTTTTTTTTCTTTCTTGTAATTAAAACAGTGAGAATTAATGATGGACTGGGGAGGCTTGCTGCTTCTGCAGTAATGAAGTGGACTGCTTTCTGTGGCTAAGGGAAAAAAGTTAATACAGTGATTATTTTGGTCTGAGCTAAGTCCTGTTGTAAAAGAAGTATTAAAATTGTATTAGACATGTAAAAAATCACGATCCAGAACAGTAAACACACTTCAACTAAGTAGTATAGCTTTGGTTTTAATGCTCAGCTAATTAAATGAGAAAATACAACAATTTCTTTCAAAATTTTTCTTTCCCTGGTTTTATTCTTTCTTTTTTTTCCACCTAAGAACATTTAAAGAAAAGTTACAGTCACTTCTACTGGCTTTGCTACATCCCTCTGCCCAAAGCAGTAAATTCTGCCCATCCCTGCCTTTCCTGTGCAGTTCTTCAGCTGTCACCATTCCCAGGGGGACTGGGGCACCTCTCAGGGGCCAGCTGAGGGCTGCAGGAGGAAGCCCAGCAGTTGTGGCAGAAGCAGGGCCAGGAGAGGAGAGAAGCTGGGGAAAGGAGCAATGATTGACCTGCTCATCCCATCAGGGAATAGCAGCTCACTGAGAGTCTGGGTTCGCACTTGAGAAACCCCATAAATGTTGGCAGCTCAGGCTGTTTGTATGTAATGTTTTGTCCCTTTTGTTTCTGAAAAGTCTTTGTGCCTCACTCTCCCTGGAGCAGTGTCTCTTACTGTGTCACATTGCCTTGGAAGCGCAGGGACATGGAGAGGTGGGAACTCAGAAGCTTCTGACTGGCATGATCAGCCAAAAATTGAGATCTCTTGTGCTGTTTTCATGAGCCTGGCAGATGGATAATGTGTTACAAAATCTTCCTTAACGATTTGTAGTTAATTTAAGAATATATGGAAAAGTCCTTCTTCTCTGGAGACAGATCCTGATTTCCCTCTGCCTTGGATTCAATGGAGCATCCAGCATTCTCAGGTTTTCCTATGAGTCATGCTAGAAGTCCTATTCTACCTTTGTCCCTCCTGCATGTCATTGTGCAGTCTCATATGGACATCCAGCTGCCTTTATATCCTTCCCCTTCTGCATGGCTGTGTTTTCACCCCACAGGAGGCATCTGGGCTTCCTGGCTGCCCTCCTGGGGGTGAAATCCCCCCCTTTCTTCAGCCACCTAATCCATTCAGCAGACTGAATGTCTTCTCACTCTCCTGCTGAATGAAAGCAGTTTTTCACTCCCATCTGGTCCCTTGTTGTTTCACACAGCTTCTGGAATAATATTCTCCATTCTCATTTGCCACTGTTAATTCTTTCATAAGACATGTGCAACCCAAATTCCTACTTAAAATATGTGCACTGAGATGTTTCCAAAACATTTGGTGCTTGCTAGGCCAGCTGCTTCTTGTGAGGTACCTGTTTGTTCAACACACACCAAGACTCTGCTCTTTGGGTGTTGCAAATGTAAACACAAACATTAATATTGCTCTGGGATCCTGTTTTCCTTGGCAGATGAAGGCAGCCTGGCACTGTGGGGCCACGAGATACAAATTATCCATTGACACTGTGAATACTGTAATAGGTATTAGAATAGATTTAAAAGATGAACTAAACTTTTAGATCTTTCAGGAGCAAGTTTGAGAGTCAGGTATTTGGGGAATGTTTTTCTCTAAGTCTTCTTGCTCCTCCATCCCATTGCCCCTGGTTGTGTTGTAAACCCCCATTCCTCAGGGTATTCTGAGGTCTCCAGCATCATGAGCTCTCTGATTTCATTTGAAGCAAAATCAAAGATTAGGTGAGCATGCACACAGAGTTAAAATATACCCTGATGTCTGGAAGGCCAAAAGGCAAATAAGAACAGAAGCCAGTAAGTATTTATAACTTTTTTTTTTTTTTTAAAGAAAGAGGCTTTAGCTCTGATTGTTTCAGTGTTTAACATTGGCAGTATTGTGTCTGTTATGTTGGCTGTAATCCCAGTTCATACCAAGACATGAAATGGAGCTGTATGATAAGTGTAAAGGTGAGCCTTCTGGAGTACTGAGGGACTGACTTCTGTGGCAGTCTGCTCTTACAGAAAATATCAGAAAGGTTTGCCAGCCTTGCTGTCCTGGGTGTGCCACAGTGGTCCAGTTTGTGGTATGATGGTGCTCCAGTACCGTCTGTCTCCTGAGCAGCAGCTCACACCTCAGCAGAAGCAGGTGGCAGCTGTCAGAGCTATGTCAGGTTTGCTCTCCATAAAATAAGGCCCAAACTGGATTTATGTAGTGCAGGGCTTTTCCCCCTCAGGACAGGGCTGGATAGTTACTTAAATATCCTTTAAAAAATGGAAAGGAGGCTATTTCCTGAAAAAGAAAGATATGTGTAAGGGCTTGAGTGTTCTTAGAACTTTCTGGACTTAGGCTGGTTTTCTATGGAAATTACCCTCATTGCAATCTCTGTGTTTCTCTTCAGTTTCCCTTGCAATAGCTTTTCAAAATGTTGGTTGAATTTATTCAGATTGGACAGGGGAGAAAGGGTCTCAAAGATATTATCTTTGTATGAGTTTCATAAAAATAGGCATCTAGATAGATGAGCCTGTGATTAGTGCTCCCACTAAAGGCAAAAAAGGCACTGTAGGCTCAAGACATTATTAAACAGCTGAGAGTCCGTGAGGGAGACTGCCAGGGAAAACCTGCCTTCAGGCTGTCCTGGGGAGTCTGGCTGCTCCTGTTTGCATTCCCTTTGCCACACAGAATGCCCAGTGCCCCAGAACTGAGAGCAGCAAAGTAAAAAGAGCCTGTGCCTTTTGTCCTGGATGTGTCTGCAGGAGGGTTTAGAGCAGGATAGCAGTGCACCTGCAGCATCAGCACGGCACAGCAGGACCTTCGGAGAGCACTCAGTGCTGGAAAGGGACCTAAATCCCTCAAAACCAGCTGCTCCCCAGCCCTCCAGTTACAGGAGACTTTTGGTTGGTTTTGGTAGAGATCCTTGAAGAGGAGTAAGTTGGTCTGGTAAGCTTTTCTTGTGGCTGGGGACATCATCATTGCTACAAGGTCAGTTCTGCAGGTCAGTGACCCCTGCAGAGGGAAGGGGACACAGGGATGTCCGGGGAACCTGGGACCTGCCCGTGGGACTCTGCAGTGCCCAAACAGCGCTGAGAGCTGGCTGCAGATCCAGGGTCCTGCCTTGCTGCTGTGGTGCTCCCAGGCTAAGGAGGCCTCCAGAGCTGCACAGGAGGCTGACACATCTGTGCTGCCTCCAACCTTTGTAGCCACCTTAGGCTTTCCTAAGATGCATGACCCACCCTGTGCTTCCACCCTCAGAATTAGTGAGGGAAAACTTCTCTGGTTTTGCTTTAAATGAAATCAGAAGAGCTCATGGAGCTGGAGACTTCAGAATTCCCCTGAGGAATGGGGGTTTACAACACAACCAGGGGCAATGGGATGGAGGGGCAAGAAGACTTAGAGAGAAACATTCCCTAAACATCTGACTCTCAAACTTGCTCCTGAAAGATCTAAAAGTTTAGTTCATCTTTTAAATCTGTTCTAAAATCTATTACAGTATTCACAGTGTCAATGGATAATTTGTATCTTGTGGCCCCACAGTGCCAGGCTGCCTTCATCTGCCAAGGAAAACAGGATCCCAGAGCAATATTAATGTTTGTGTTTACATTTGCAACACCCAAAGAGCAGAGTCTTGGTGTGTGTTGAACAAACAGGTACCTCACAAGAAGCAGCTGGCCTAGCAAGCACCAAATGTTCCCATTCCTGAACACCTTCTCATGGCTGTCACGAGTTTGAGGCCAGGAGATCTTTAGCCTGTCTGAGGCAATGTCACAGACATTCCCACACAATTTCCCACAGAAATTCCCACTCTCAGTGGTTTTCCTGAAGGCAGGGTGTCTCTGACCCCTTTAGCAGCACCACAGTAGCTGCTCTTCAGTGTCATTCAGCAGTTCAAGCAAGGAGGATCCATCATCTCGTGGGCAGTGGTGTGCTGGTCTGCAGCTCCCCAGAGTAGGTGCAGGAAGCCCTAATTTTTGTCCAGGGTAAGTGGTTGTAAATAGGGCTGCATTCTTTCTTCCAGTAGAACTTCATGCATTTGTGATCAACGAGGCCCCCTGGAGCTCTTTGGAAAAGCAGTTCTATGAGCAGTAGAGCTGCTGAGAGCTGGTTGCCTGTGACTTATATCTCATGATTAGGTTATCTGGAATTTAATATGTTCCTAGTGCTAGTTAAAGTATCCTCAGTAATGTCTCTCTCTCACGTGGAGTCTCTTGTGCCCAAGAAAGTCTGTGATCACAATAGCAGGAAAATAATACAGCCTTACTCCTCTCCTTGCCTCCCTGCTTTCAGGAAACTTAAAGGAACACAAAACTTTTGAGGCAAGTGTAGTTCCAAATCAGGTTGAAAACACTCATGAACTCTCAGAGATAGACAAATAAATATGCATGTCACAGCTGCATCAGCCTGATTTCTTAGGGAGCCAAGCGTGGCAATAGAAAATAAATGTCAGTTCCAGTAATGGCCATGTGTGAGCAGATGAGGTGCAGCTTCTGAGAAGCTCTCACTGCCATTCATTCTGTCTGTGCTCGGCTAGGAATTTATCAATGAATATTTCTGGAATCTGGGGTTGGGAGTTCAGTGTGTCCTTATGTGCCAGAAGTAATTTTATTATGGTGAGATTTGGAGAGGTTGTGCAAGTTAACTGGAGAGGCAGAGCCAGAATTGCATATGGGTGTGTTATAATCCAGTCATAATAATTTCATAGGAGTCCATGTGAGATCCCAGGCATTCTCACCCACCTCAGTACCCCCAGAAAAGCTCTTTCCATCACAGTCTAACACCTGGTGACTGGTGGGCAGCTTTTATTGACCTGATTGTTTTATCCTGTCTTCAGAGACAACTTGATTCTGCCTGCCTTGCTCCTAAAGAACCCTTACTGTAAATACCTCCTTAAAGGTATTTCTGCTGGGGGGTCATGTTGTGCCTCTGCCTATGTTTAATCAACGTGCTTCAGTCAAGGTAGAGAAATATTTTGAAGCTGGTGCATGTTAGTTTTAATTGGAGAGGAGAAAAAGTGCAGCAAGATTGGGTCCTCAGGGAAATGGTGAATTTCTGCATCTGATCCTTTGAAAGATCTCGGCAGTTTTAAAGAGAGATAGAACTGTGAATGAAGCAGCCAAGAGATGGAGAAGCAGCTGAAAAAATGCCAGCCAAGAGAGTGTGGGAACTGTGCTCTGAGATTTCTCATGTTTGGATCTGACCCAAATGAACCAAAAGCAGTGTGGTTCATTTCTACTCACTGCAATGATTTTGGTATTAGCAGATGCTTTTAGGAATCTTCTCATTTCAATGCTAAGAAGAAGATGGTTCCTGTGTCTGTGTGGCAATTTGTCAAAACCAGTTTTGGCACATTGGCAGTGCTGGAGCAATAGTCTGAAGCGTGGAAATGCTGCTGCAGAATCACAGGAGGAACAGGCACACCTTCTTAGCCAGGGTGTTGGTGGCTGATCCACAGAAGGTCTTGGTCACAGGTTAGAGGAAGAGGCTGAATCCTCTTAAGAGCCCTTTGGCTACTCCAAGCCATGTCCTATGTGAATTCCATAGCCAGGGCTAGCAGTTTGACATTGCAAATCATAGAAAAAATCATGGCAATAGATTAGAGTGAGAGGCAAAAGGTGATGGGCTTATAGCTGGGGAGAAAGCTCCAGTATGAGTCTTCTCAAAGAAAACTTGGGGTTTTAGAGGAGCCCAGGGCTGCTGGGTTTCCTCTGCTTCCCCAGTGAAAATTCCATTTCAATTTGATTTGTATGTTCCATCTGGGTGCTGTGCAGTGGGAGCAGCACTGACCCAAGGCTTGAACCTGTCTCAGTTGTAATTAATGGAAAAACTCCCTTTAAATTCAGAAAATCAGAAATTGAGTGTTAAGACACTTAAAATGTTACTATCAGTGGAAATACACCTGCCCTGATTGCTCTGTGTACCACTCAGGTCACATGTTTCTGCTCAGCAGCTCTCAAAATTTCCAATGTATTCACCACCCACATGCTCAGATCTCGAGATGTCAAAGTCATGAGTGTTTTTCTTTTCAAATAAGTCATGGCATCCCTGGCTCTGGAGACAACCTAACAAAAAAGAAGCTGTAACTAAAGTATTTGCTGTAGCTGGGAACTGTACAGAGATCAATTAAAACAGCCAGTTCATGCTCACTGAGAGGTTTCTCAGGTTTGGGAACTAAAACCTCCAATGCTGGGATTCACCTCAGAATAAATGGATTTCAAAAGCTTGAGCCAAACCTCAGATATTTCTGTGATCTAGGGGGGAAAAAATTGTTTAGAGGCCATGATGAAAATTTTTATTTATATATTTACTACTTTAGAAGTAGTTTCTCCCCTGTGTAGGATTGTGGCCCCTTTTACAGAAGGTGAACCAGTATATGGCACAAAATATCACTGCACTCAGTGCTCCAGACCTCAAGGGATAGAATTCTACTTTATTTTCTGTGAGTATCCTGTAACAAAGTCAAGCCAGGCTCGTTTAAATTGCCTTGGGTGTGTTGCCCCCATATCTCCATGGGGGTGGTGTCTGGGTAGGGCTGAGCTGGGGCACAGAGCAGGGGAGGGGACAGACCATGCACCCCAGTGCTCTGCTGTCCTTTGCCTTGCTCTGGCTGTGGTTTGCATTCCCGGCACCGTGAGGTGGCCAGGGGAGGGTGGCAGATGGTGAAACACCGGGGAAAGGTGTTTGATGATCCCCACACCATGGGATGGAAGGAGGTTCAGTCTGAAGGCAGGGAGCTCGTGGGGCATGGTGGCAGCTTGACTTCCACTCTGTGGGCTCTCACTGTCAGCACTGCAATGCTCTGAACCATTAATAATAATGGGATGGTTTAGCTGGGGGGAAATAGGTGTCTCCTGAAAGCACATTTCTGCCTTCCACACACCCCATTCCAGCACTCATCTGTATTTATTGAATAAGGTTAATGGGTTATTTAGTGGGTTTCTCCAGCCATTATCAGAGTGCACACTCTGTTTATGTGGCTGGCCTCTCCTGTTCTGTCACTGTCATAAGCTACTCAATTAGAAAAGGGAAGAAAAAAAAAGTATGTAATGGGTAACTATGGTTACCTGTGATGTGGGTTTTAAGAAGTGCTCAGAAACCTAGTGGCAACAGAGTTTGGAAGTTCAAAGCTGTAATTTATTCAAGAACTCTCTTGAATCAGAGTATCAGAAGCATTTAGAATAGATTCAGAACATTTTCTTTCGTGGAACAGGGCTGCAGTCCTAAGCAGAAGCCCATGTACAGACCAACTGCTTGCTCTGCTCACGTGAGAAGAAAACAGGAGAGGGACAGGGTAAATATGCCCTTGTTCCACTTTTCTCCTGCAGAGCCTGGTAGCCCTGGCACTGGAACAGCTTGTTAAAGTGGTGGTTTCTAAAAGTAGTGCTTCCATTGTCCTGTTGTTTCCCTATTTACCCTGAAATGGTGATTTTAAAAGTGGTGAAAATACAGAGCCCCAAAGGGACATCTTTCCAATAAAGATGCCTGCCTCAGAAATTCAACCCCAGTCATGCTGTTTGCTCAGAAAAGAAAATAAAATCCTCCATGCTTAATTTAATGAGGACACAGGATAGTGCTAACAGCTTTTAACTGGACTGAGAGTGCCCTATGAAACACATCTTGAGGTAAAAAATTTCACCTCTCAAGTGTTTCAGGGGAATTCTGTACCTATTTGCCTTTTGCAAAGCAGGGAGCAGTTGTGGGCTCTTCCTGTGGGATTTTTGGCTGAGCACACAAGATAGTGCCACCTGTGTTCCCTGTCTGCTCCCTGGGCACTGCCCAAGAGAAGGGCAGTGTCATTTCAGCTGTCCAAAAACACTCTCAGCCAAACCAGCAAGGTGCACAGGGTGCAGGAAAGACCTGTTTTGTCACATATTTTATTGTCATAGCATGCAGCTACATCAGATGAATGCTGGAAAACCATGCATCCAGTGCATGACATGCCAGTTTATCAACACACTTCCAGTGGAAAATTATCTGCTACAGGAGGCCAGGAGTCATTTCCCAAGAAAGCTGTCTAAAAAAAAGTTCGTAATTAAGAGAAGGCATTGGGCTGGACCCTCTGTTAGATGTTTGATGGATCCCACCTTCACACAGGTGGTTTTGCTTTGCCCTGAGTTCATTTCCAACTTCATTTCTCTGCTGCAGTAGGCCAGCAGAGAAACTCTGAAGGCTTCCCCTAATTCCTCCTGTCTAGCCCACTGGAAACACACAGCATGTAAGAATTTGTTAAGGGTGCATAAAGTTGGGGATATTGCAGTTCAGCAGGTGCAGGGCATGGCCATGAAAGGTCAGGGTAAGGTATGGTTGGAGTGCTGGAGAGTTTCCAGTGTTTGCACTGTGCTTGTCCTGAACCTGAGGGAAAGTTGTGCTTGTATCTGTTAATCTGGAGGTTCCTTATTAATAGGCTGCACACTTCATTGATTTTTAATTAATTTCTGAAGAGACACAGAGGATAAGTGCTGCAGCCCACAGACATCTCTGTACTTATTGCAGTCCACATCTCTATTGATTGCCTGCCTAAGGAGCAGAAGTAATCCATTTTAAATACACTTTCTTGGAGAGACTGAATGCACTGCACAATACTCTCTCCTGACTGTAATTGCATTGGCAAGAGGTCAGGGGCTGGCTGGGGGCGAAGTAGCCCATTGTTCAAGTGTGCTGCTATGGGCTTCCTTCCAGGAAAGCCAAGTGATCTCCCTGCTGGGCAGTTTGGAGCTACAGGATCAGGAAAGTCTCAGCTCCTCCATTACAGCTGCACTGGGAACTCCTTTATAGGCTGCTTTTAGCCTTCCTGCCTCTTCAGAGGGAGGAGCTGGAGCTAGTCTAACTGAAGCAATTAATGGAAGGGAGAAGAATGGCATTCAAAGAGCCTGTTCAAATTGATAGCTCTCTTTGGTTGCCACTTTGAAAAGCATCAAACGCTTTCCAGGAGTATGTGATCCACTGGGGGCTGTAAACCTGAAGTCTCTCAGCACTCCCCGAATCAGAGGACAGGTATGTTCCTTCTGCTGGCACAAGTAGCACAGATTACTATGATTTGCTTTTGAAACAGCAATTCGAAACAGCCTTTGTCATCAGGGCTGTGATCCTGCCAATCTCTAAACTGTAGTTGCTTTGCAGTAAATGTTATTGCCCAGCAAGGAGAGTTTTGCAGTGATGAGTTTGTTATTTAGGCAGTTAGTTCTTGTTTAAAGGCCTCTTTCACAGAAAAAGGTGGTGTTGGTGCAGTTGCAGCCAGAACTGCACAAAGTGCACTGCTGATACACTTATTGTGTACAAGCTGCAATTTCTCTCTCCTCTTTGGCTGCAGTCCCCTGAGCTGTGGTTTTCTTCAGAGCTAATGGGAGAACATCCCTGTCCTTTTCAGCTCTTTGGGAATGAGGGAGAGTAACATAGTCTGTGCACACAGCCCAGGAGGCTGGGACACCTGCTCTGGGTGAAGGGGTATCCCAGCCAGTACGACGCAGTTTGCCCACTGGATGGAGAATGGAGCTGGCGCAGGAGAGCACCTTGCAGCCAGCTGTCTGAAGAAATCCCCTGAGTTAATTGCAAATTGGAGATTAGGCCCAACTCCACAGCTCCCTTCCTCAGGAATCTCTTGGCTATGAACTTTGCAGAGCTGCACGGACGTGCCTGTAGGTGGGACCAGAGCTCAGAGCCACATCCAGTATGGCCAGTATTGAAACAAAAACCTGGCCTGCATCTCATTGCTTATACTACTTAATAGAGTTATGTAACATCTTCCATCAGAAGAATGTGAAGTGCTTCACAGACTCTTTATATTCAGCACCACCTAATCCAGAAAGCTGCGTAATTTCAGGGAGCCTGGGAGACAACTCATCTTTCCACAGGAGTTCAGACAAAGGACGCGTTTGATGATGCAGTGGAACGAACTCCCCTCCTGGCATTGCCCGAGGAGCTTCAGCACCTCCCCAGCATAAAGAGCTCTATTTCAAGGGCCCCACAAGCTCAGAATTGAGAACCAGTCAATTCAGCAGTGACCCACTTATCTGTGCCGTGAGGGGGTGAGATGACATTCCTGAGATGTTAATTTAAGATTGGACTGGGTCTGGGCCCATCAAAATGTCTGCTCAGTCCAGTCAATTAAGCATTGAAATGTCATAAGCTTATGAAATTGCTTCTCCTCTCATTTCTCTTCACTCTTTCTCCCTTTATGAATCACCTGTCATTTTGGAATAGACTGCATTTTTCCTGTAATTCTCATCTAATCAGCCTCACAGCCTCCTTCCCTTCACTTTGGCTTCTTGAGTTTGTTTCGACCTGTTGTGCTTTAGCAACATCTTTATTTTGTGTCCTGGGATGAAGTTTAGCAGTGTAGTAAATCAGGCTTTTGGACTCCTGTTTCTGGAACAGATAAACTGCAGCTGCCACTGCAGAAGTCTGGTGCTGACTTCTTTTTATCCAGACTCGCTCTTCTGATGTGCAACTGGCACTTTTATATTGCCATGGGTAGTGTGTGTCCTCCTGTGGTTGGTATGGAGCCAACTCATCCCAATTTTGTGCTTCAGCTGAGCCAGCCCATGTGTGAACAGACAGAATTTGTACTTCTCGGTGAGCCACACGTGGTGAGATGTAAAACTGACCTAAGTTCAAAACATTACTGCTCTTTTCCCAGCAGAACTAGCTCAAGTTACCTGTGCAGGAGTTGGGCTTTCACTGCTTGCCTTTCCATAAAGACAATAATCCAGCTGCACTGGGATCCCATCTCTTGAGTCAAGTACAGATGTCTTGGACTTGCTTCTGTGCACTCTGAACTGTTTAGTCTGAAAAGATGTAGCAAAGTCACAGCAGGACTGTGAGGAAAACTTTATCAGCAGTGTCCCCTCTTCTCGTGTCACACCTGCTCAGATGGCAGATCTGGCAAAGTTTCTGTCATCTGGTCCTGCTCAGGTGGACAGGACCAAAGCAACTGTAGGCAAATCCAGATAGTTGTATCAACTTCGTGCACCTGAAGATGGCCAGCTTGAGATAAAAGCACTTTTACCCTGAGATACAGCTTGTTACACATTAATAGCACATTGCTTCAAACTCAAACTGAAGAGAAATTAAACTGAAAGAGCTTGTCAAGTGAGCAGGAGATGGGAAGAAATACCTGACTATCACATATGCTTTCTTTGTCTGCCCTTTACCAAAGAGAGAGAGATTAACTCACCCCCTATAATTGAATTGAACTCCTAAATATTTGTGCTTCCAGGACTGGTTCTCCCTTGCCAGCTTCACCAGGGCTGGCAGAGCTGCAGACATTTTCAGGAACCCTTGGCAGGTGAGCTGGTGGAGGCGTGCTTAGCACGAAGGGTGAGCAAGTCCCCAGCGTGGGCTGGCAGCATCCTCCTTCCCTCCCCTTTCCTGTGAGGTGACCTCCAGTGCCAGCTCCCAGGCCAACCCACCCAGGACATCCTACTGTGGGAAATAGTAAAGGTAAGATGATTTTCAGAAAGCTGGGAAAGCAGGCCTTAGAAACACAGCAGAGAAACTTGGAATCAGCTGCAACTGCAAAGTCTGAAAGTAGAAAAAGTTACAGCAGTACAGCAAGCAAGGATATGAAACTAGAGTTTGAGTTTTAGGCTTGGCTAAGATAAACTTTAAGACTGCAGGAAAATATGCTCAGCAAGATAGTAGAAGGTTTTAAGCTTAATACTGGAGTATTGTGAATTGTTAATAGAGAGCAGACAAGCCATCATTGTGTGAAGCAGGTGTACGTGTGCTTTCAGTGACTGGCTAGAACAACTGCCTGTGAGCTTTAGCAATGTGCTGTTGGCTAGAAAGTTTTTAAAATGCTCTGTAACTAAGAAATCTTTGGCTGCTGCTGGCAGGATGTGAGCTGTTGCCATCTTTCAATTGTCTCAGCCATGTAATGAGGCTGATCCTGCAGTGAAGCTCAAGGAATGTCCTGCTTAAGGAATGTCCAGCAGTCCTATCCTGTTTGTGAAAGGGAAAAGAGAAACACCACAAGCCAACACAAATGGTGCCCCAAATGGGTGAGGATTCACTTTAGAATGAGTGCCTAGCACGAGGTGAGCCCGTCCCCTGCTCAGGCTGGCAGCATCCCCCTCCCTCCCCTTGGCTGTGAGGTGACCTCCAGTGCCAGCTCCCAGGGCAACCCAGGACTCAGAGCTCTGCAGCTGGGGCAGGGCCTTTCAGAGCAGTGTCAGTGTTTCTGTCCCGCAGCTCTCTCTGGAGGAGCAGCTGCCTGCATGAGTGCGGTTGCTGCTGACAACAAAGGGCACAGTGTTTTCCTTGGAAGTGTATTTAGCCCAGGCAAAGTTACACCTTTTCCATGGGGTGTTCGGGGGAAGAGATGATCATTTGAGGCTTTCTGCAGTGGTTCACTTTGCTAAGCAAGCCTTGAGGTATTAGGATGGTAAGAGAGCAGTCTCCAAGGCTGCAAATTAACATCCATGAGAATTGAGCTGGACTTGGAATTTTCTTCCTTCACGTACCTGAAGAATGAATTTGGTGAATCTGCTATGTGTGCTGGTTTTGGTGGGTGGAAGTTATTATTAAAAAAACAGGCTGCTTTTAATTCCTGGGTGACATGAGATCAACATGCCCTCAGTTTAGGGAAACAATTATATTTAGTGTAGAAAACAACCAAAAATCACACTGAAAAAAAAAAGTATTTATAGGGGGGTTTACTGTGGGCTGGTATTGCTGAAAATCTTGGGGCAAGTGAGGGTCTTTATGCTTTTAAAATTTGATTTGTTCTTGCAAAATGATATCTTGTGTCATGCAAGACAGAAGACATATGTTAAACTTCAGGTAGTGATTAAACACATTTCAGTTAATTTCTAGCAATTATCCCAACAGGACTTTGCATTTAATGACTTACATACCTGTTTGAATTCTCTCCTGAGTATTGAATATCTCTTTTTTTTTTTTTTTTTTATTTTTCTGGAGATGAAATCCAGGCACTTGAGGAAAGGAGCTTTCAGGCAAGAGTTGCAGTTCAGAGTTGGGCATTCCCTGCACAGTAGCTGCCACTTTTGAAATAAATTTAGAAGCATCCTGAGCAGGGAGGTGGAACTCCAAAAAGTTCAGGAAAGTGAAGGAAGTCAAGTTACAGCATCTGGAATAGTCTGTGCTCACACCTCTGACACTCTGAGCTCTTCAAATGGAGGCTATGCTTGAAAGCTTCCCCAGAAACTGGGAGGCAAATCACAGCAGTAGCAGAAGTAACACTGGTTATACTAAAGTAAAGGAACAGCAAATTGTGGCCACAACTTCAAGGCAGATCTCAAACCCGTGATTTGCCAGAAAAACTTCATTTTCCTTTTTTAAAAAATCCTTTTATTCTCCTCTTTCCTCCACCAGCTTAGCTTTGGTGATACTTCCACAGCACTGGAAATCCTAATTCTTTATGAACCTAATTTGATGTTTTCTCCACTGAAGTTCAGCACTTGGAAAGATCAGAAAGCTGTCCCAGATCATTGTCTTCTCTTGTCCTGTGGATTTTTTGACAGAGTCTCCTTTCCACTGTCCCACTTCCGTTTATTGCCAGCACATTTTCTCATTTTCAGGTCTGATATATTTTCCTGTGAAAAGAGCAAACCTGACTGTACCTAAAGTGACCATTCCAAAGCTGTCAAAGTGCCAGAGAATTTATAAACACTCCTTAATAAAATCGCAAGAGATCCTTTCTCATAGCTCTTAACGAGTAACTTTTACTCTGTTCAACTCATAAAATGTCCTCCTGGTATTCTCTCATGGGTTTTTTGGGTGGGGATGGCACCAACTGTGTATTTTTTATCATACTTCTGTATCATATTAAAAGATTAAAGATTCATATAGAGCTTTTTTCCCCTGCCAGGTTCAAAAAAGTCTCAGGTAGTAGTTCTCTGCATAATATATGTTTAGACAGTATTGCTGCAGTGAATACTGTAGGATTCCCTTTTTTTAGATTTTTTTTTTTTTCACTTGGATAGTCTCATTTGTTGAAAATACATACATACATATATGTGTGTATGTACATATATGTATAATATTATATATATATATATATATAGATTATTTTATACTTCTGCACCCACATTTAAAGCTTGTTGTTAGGGTATCAGGATAATGAAACATGGTTTCACTGGGTATTCTCAAGAGGATTTACATTCCTGCAGACCATGGGCTGTGCAGAGGATTTTGTAGCTGCCAACCAACCCTACAGGGGCTGGTTTTATCTTTTAGATAACACAGGTGGGAGACAGCCTCAAGAAGGTTGTTTGACAGAGGTGAAGCAAACTGCAGTGATCCACAGGCAGTTATTTCTGCCCTTTTTCTGGACAGAAAAGAAAAGAAAACAAACATTCTCCCACATATTTTCAAAGCTTTTACTGGTGTTTGGGCTGAAATGTTTCACCTAAAACCAGTTTAGGGCTCCATTTGATGCTTTTTGTATAGACATCCACTTTCATAGAATCCTAGAGGTGGAGTGGACCTTTAAGCCCATCCAGTTCCACCCCCTGCCATGGGCAGGGTTACACCTTCCACTATCCCAAGCTGCTCCAAGCATGTTTTGATGTTTTCTGCTCCAAGGCCCATCCAGCCTGGCCTTGGGCACTTCCAGGGATGGGGCAGCCACAGCTTCCCTGGACAACCTGTGCCAGGGCTGGGTCCAGAGACCATGGGAGGCAGCTTGTATGGGGACAGGTACCTGTGAGCTCCTCAGGCTGTGGAGGGACAATAAAATCTGGCCCATGACACTGAGTAATCTGGTTATTTTAATCACTACGTGTGACTCTCTAAATTATCATCTGTATTATGGGATAATATGTTCTCTTTGGTATTCAGCAATGACTTTTTAAAAAATTATCATATATATTATACAGAGCTAATATATTAAGAGATACCTTAAAGGCAATTGTCAAGTGTGTGATTTCATCTCTAAGTTCTAATAATGGTGGTTAATGTCATAAATGCCTTTTAATGAAATTATAGGCTTGTAACCCTGCTCAGCTATCCTTTGTATGTAATATAATTAACAAGACCAAGCTTTGGTGTTGATCTCAGTGTCACAAAGCATGGTGCAAATTTCCATACTGCTGGTGGATGGTTAGTCTCCCATCAGAATAAGAATAAGGTTAAGGCCAGGCAGTCTGAGTATATGTTACCTTATCTTTAAAGGCAGCTGGATGGGCTTGTTAACAGAATATACTTCTAACAGAATATATATGCTCATAAAAAAGGGCCATTGATCTAATGCCTTATTATAATACTACAGGCAATATTTTAAGGGAGTGAAAAGGTGAGGGAGTTGCAGCACTTGGAATAAAGAATTGTTTTCCTTCTAATCCACTGAGGATAGTGAGAATTTGTGACCAACTTAAAAACCATTTGAAGATGGACAAGAATCTTTGCCTTGAATTCAAGACACCTGTCTGGAATGTGACAGAGCTGGAATTGTTTCCCAGTGTGGTCTAATTTCTGGGGGGATTTGACTAAATTGATTATTTTTTTATGGTCATCACATTTCCTGTCTGAAGAAGAAGAGCCACAATAATTCTTTTCTTTGTCTCACGTTTCCAGATCTTAAGCTTGCTGAAGCAAAAGAGCTATCTGTATGTTATTTTGTTGGGTTTTTTTTTTCTCTTTGGTAATTGAATCTTATAGAATCATTCATACTGGACTAACTCAAGGTCATCTAATCCTGCCTCTGTTCAGAGCAAGAGCAATGTTGAACTTCTGCCCTCCAGGCCATTTTCTCATTGTAAATACTCATAATTGAACCAGCAATTTTACATGTCACCAGTGAAAGTTAGCTCTCCAAAACCATGTAAGTCTGATTAGCATTATTGTACTGTTCTTATTCCTTCAGGGAATGATGTACCTGGAAGAGAGGAGACTCGTGCACCGGGACTTGGCAGCCCGTAATGTCCTGGTGAAATCACCAAACCACGTGAAAATCACTGACTTTGGCTTGGCCAGACTTCTGGAAGGGGATGAAAAGGAGTACAATGCTGATGGGGGAAAGGTGAGCACTAAACATGTCTGGAGATAAATCTGCCATGCTGTGACAAACCTCCTGAAGATACTCCTTGGGTTGGTGTGTCCCTGTGGGACTGTTGTCTGTGTGAGAGAGTCCGTCAGTGACTGAGCAAAGCCCTGCCTTGGAGAAGAACTCTGTTGTGAAAGCACACATAAAGGCTGCTTGTTTTTTGCACAGTGAGCTTCTCCAGGCATTGAAATATAATTGCACGAGCAGTTTTCACACTCAGAATTAGCTTTTTTTCACATGCTCCAGTTTGTGTTTTGTTTTGAATACTTTGGTACAATGAGTGAAGGATGTTCTGGGGCATTCCTGCCCAGCTCCTTTCTCTGGCCAGTATACACCTCAATAACGTGCAGTCCCATTTTCCCAGACAAGCAGTTTTTGTGAAAACAAAAGGGAAGGCTGCAGAACATGAGAATTCAGCTCTTCTATCACGTTGGAAGAGCCTGCATATGTTATGTCATGTGTCCACCTCTCCAATACCATTCTGAATGCCAGGCCACTAAAAGCCAGCCTGAGGATAATTTTGAAACCAGATCTTTTCCCCTATTACTTTCCAGACAACCACACCATGGCCATGTAGTGCCTTACCTCATTTCTGCCAATTTCAGGTTAATGCATGATAAAATTCAGAAGGCAATAAGTACATGGTGCTTCTGGCTGCTCCCTAAACATCTTGAAATTCCCCATTTCAATCTGTCACAGAATCCCAAAGGATTTGCTTCACCTGTCATTCCTTTTCCTGGATGTTCAGTTTGCTTTCTGTCTCCTTGCTATCTGTGTTTTTTTTTGTGCTCACTCGTGCCCTTGTCTGGGACAAGCAGCTGTTGCCAGTGTGTGCTGTTCTCTGGGATGAGCTGCTGCCTGGTTTGTGTGGCTGCTGCCCGTGGATCACCTGGCCAGGTCAGTCAGGGAGGTGAAGAGCTTGAGAGGAGCCACCAGTGCTTTCCAATTTCCCCATGGAAAGAAACCTCCTTGCAGGGAAGGTGGTGTTTTGGCAGCTTCCCCTGGTTCCCTCATTTCTGTAATCCTCTTCTTGGTAACCCCTCAGCCTCTTCCCTCCATCTGACAGTGAATGACAGAAAAAGAGTTGAGCCTTGCAAACCAGCTGTTCCCTGGCAGCTGTGTCTTGGACTTGTTACCCTGCTGAGAGCTCTGGAGCAGGATTTATGGCAGATGTATCACCTCCCAGGTCCAGAAAAGCATCCTGTGAAATCAGTATTGAGAGCACGCTAAGGGAGGCTCAGACTGGACAATCAAGTGGTTGTCAACAGAGGTGGTACGGTTTCCCTCCTTAAAGATTTTCAAGTCCAGACTGGACAACTTGGCCTAATCTCCTAGGTAGCTGAACCTGCTGTGAACCTGAGGTGGGACTAGAGGCCTCCTGAATCACTTCCAACCTGAGTTATCCCATAGTGAACAAGGCAGCTTTGCTCCTTCAGCAACTATTCACATCTGGGATGCAATGGGAATGAAAGCAATGCACTTCTGCAGAATTTAGTGGGGGAGGATGAACTGTCTTTGCAAGAGTTAAGGCAGCCTTTATTACAAGGTGCTATTTTTGCCATAACTCTATAGGTTGTGTTCATTAGTGAACTTCATGGAAGGTGGTTTCATAAGGGTTTCAATGAAGACACATCCTCTGCTTTTACACCCACCATCTGTTCAGATTTTGCCTGCAGTTACTCATCCCTTTGGTTTGTTCCAGTATTTCTTCCATGGTTCCAAATTGGAGGCAACCCATACGAGTCCCTCCCTGCCAGGTAAAAATCTCCTAAGTGCTTGTCCATGAGAAATTCACAGACTTCAAGGTCGTGATGCCTTGTAAAAGCTGTCCTAGAGCAGAGACTAGACAGAGTTAAAGAATAAAGAAGGGATTTATTAAAAGGATCTCCTCAATGGATCCACCTTGGGCAGCACAAGAGCCCAGCCAGGGCTACACCCAAGAGGAACCAAAATGGTCACAAAATGCACCACCGGTCACAGGGTGTCTCACTTTGATCAGTTCTGCTTCATTTGCATATTGGAGTTCATTGTCCATTTACAGCTTTAGGTTATGAAGTCCCATCCTCCTTCTTCTTCTCTCTTCAGTCCATATGGTTTCTGCTCTTGGGCCTGAGATTTGGATCAGTTGTCCTTGGTCCCCAGCTAGAGAAGGAATTGTTTTGTCTCCCTACTCTGTGAAGAGAGCTCACCATCCCCTCATATGAAGCCCAGACCCACACACTAAAGCAGCACAGAATCTGAAAAATAGAAAAGCTAAAACCTGAGGCATCAGCTGTGCCTGCTGGGCCCAGCTCAGGAATGGGAAACACCATGAATCCCATTTTAACAGGAACTCAAGAGGACGGGCTGGAATGCAGGAATGAGGTTTGGTTTGCCTGCACACCCTTCTCTGTCAGAAGAGATGATTCCCTGATATGGGAATGAACGTGGGGCTGCTGACTTAGTTTGGGGAGCAACTTTTCCCACTCCTGTGCTGATACAGAGAACTGGGATGGCTAAGTTTCTAAGAAATATTAGAAGTTAACAAAAAAGCACTCAAATTCCCCTCATTGCCTCTTTACCATGATGATGATGGGGATTGTGAAGTGTTTTGGTCACTGCATTGTAACCTGGCCTCATTAGAGAACAGCTGAGATAGCAGTGTTGCTATCTCAGATTGCAGAGATTCCACACTGTTAAGGAAAAAAAGCTTCTGCATTCTACCTTCTCTGCTGCACTTCAGATTTAGGGGAATTTTATGCCATTTTTGTGTTGATCCCTCTTTTGTGTTCCCTTGATGAAAACACGGGTTGTTCCATTACTTCTGAATCAGTATATATCACAAGTTCTGCAGGTAACTGGTTCATCTTTCCCACCTGCAAGTTTTATGAGGCACAGCCCCATTCTGGAGGGCAGGAACAGCCATTTCCTCTGGGTTTTTTCAATTTCACCATTGAAGGAGGGAGGGAGAAAGTTGTTGTCTTCATACAGGATCTGTTTGTATTGTTTTAATAATGTATTTCTAAGGTTACATTTCTCTTGTCCTTCCCTAGATGCCAATTAAGTGGATGGCTCTGGAGTGCATACACTACAGGAAATTTACCCATCAGAGTGATGTGTGGAGCTATGGTAAATCTTCACATGATTAGTTTATAAATTTGTGTCTTTTAAAGCATTAAACCAAGTTGTGTTAAAGTATGTTAAAGATATCCTCTTTTCTCAAAGGAGTTAATTCCAGAGGCATTTGCTCTTCAGGTTTTTTGTTTTCCCCCTTTAAATGTGTAACTCTAAGCAGCAATTGTTACTGTCTCCTGTATTACTTCCCTGCTCACTGAAATATATTATCATGATGTTCCCCGCTGGGGTGAGTGCCTCCAGGTCTGGTCTGGTAGCAGTTTGGCTGATTATTATGACAGAAGAAGACCTCTTTCAGCTTAGCCATGGATTCATAAAAATACAGCTGCAGGTCACAATTTTCAGCAGCCTTTGAAAAGCTCAGCTCTAAAAGCCATGAATGTCAAAAAACATTTTCAGGCTTATGGGACTTTCTCTACCTAGAGTCAGATAAAAGGGAATTTGTCATAATACAGAGCAAATATGGCAAGAGAAAGAAAAGGAAGAGACAAGCTCTCCAAACTAACTAGAACAAGCATCTATTTAATTTCACAGATAACTTGGGAATTGGTGAGCTACACACGCTGAGAAAAAGTCATATTTGAGAAATGATGTGTTCGTTCAGTGTTGCTAATGGTTATTCAGATGAGCTGTCTGCCACATCTGCTGAGGTCTCTGCCTGTTTATCTGGTAGAGCTATTACTAATAAAATCATGTATACCTTTGTAAATGGAAATTTGCAGCAATATCTGGGGCTATGGAGTCCTATTTGCATTAGCTGTTGCCATATCATTTTGAACCAAAAGGGTGTACAGCTCTATTCATTACTCATTTTTACCTGTGGGTAGCAGCAAAAGACACTGTTTGCTGTGGCTGGGTAGCTGCCCTCTTCTAGTCAGCTGAAAAGAGCCTGGGAGAGTTCAATTGATCTTGTAAAGCTGCTCTTTCTCTTCAAATTCTGTATACCCTGGATCACTCAGGAAAAAATATGCTTTCATTTATGGTGTTAATTTTAAATGCAGGAAGCCCAGAACATCTATAATCAGAAAGGAAAAGACCATAAACATTTGACAGGAGTTAACAATATTAACAATAGTTATTTCATATCAGCAAGGAGATGAATGAGGGTGAAATAAATGTGGTTTACTCGTGGTAATTTTGCCCATCACTTTTCACATTAGCATGACAGTTGTCAAAATATGGTACTGATCTGAGGCCTGCTTAGAATGACCTTTGCAATACAAATAAAAGTTAAACAGTGTGAAAGCAGCATTTTCAATATTGAAGATTCTGTTTGGGCACAAATTCTTTTACATATGATACATGATCTTTATTTCCAGCTCTGAAGCCAAAACAAATCCTATGGCTTTTCTGAAAGAGAATCTTGGGTTTGTAGTGCAGCACTGTGATAAACTCAGATCCATAAGGTGATTTAAGGGAAGAAATAATAGCAGTGGCTGTGAATGGCTTCCAAGGCAAAGCCAGTGACCTAATGTTGCTCAGTGTTGTACCTTTGTGGGAAATTGATGCTCTAGTTTAGGGAACATCTGTGCTTTTCCCCCTTAAAATAATAGAGTACGTCAGGCACTCATTTCCCTTTTTGATAAAAGAGTGGGATGCATTCTTTTGTTATTGCACCCATTTACTTTACCACCCTTCATTTGTCTCAGACCTTTCTCATGTGCCTCAGGTCTATCATGCCATTTCTTACATCAATAAAAATGAGGGAAGTTGCTTTTGAACATTACCACAAAGTGCTGTTTCATACTTTTTAGAGTTTTTAAGTGGCAGACTGTCATGGTTTAAGCCCAGATGGCAGCTAAGCACTGTGCAGCCACTTGCTCAACTCCTCCTGTCCCCCCAGTCCAAACTTCAGTGTTTTTCCAGGCACTGGTGAAGAAGAAGAGATTGCAGTCCAGAGCTGAGCCAGGCTCTCTGCTGTGAAGGAATCTGAGCGGTGTGACCCCAAACACTGACACTCTTTCTTCTGCCTAGGAGTGACCATCTGGGAGCTGATGACCTTCGGTGGGAAGCCGTACGATGGAATCCCAACTCGAGAGATCCCCGACCTCCTGGAGAAGGGAGAGCGCCTGCCCCAGCCCCCAATCTGCACTATTGATGTTTATATGGTGATGGTGAAGTGTAAGGAATTGTCACTTTTGATACCCCTGTGCTGGCTGCAAGAGGGACCCTGGTTTAGAACATCTGCATAGGTAGTCTCTGACAGAGCTGGGAAACAGGGCAAGCTGCTGCTGCAAAACAAAAGCTTCCCAAGACACTGTAAATTCCATTTAAACACTGTCTGCACATCTTTTGCAGTTTTGCAATTGTTAGCTATGAAGGGCCAAGTTAGCACAGCCTCTTATTACTGTCAGATATTATCTCATATTCTTGCTGTGAAGTCAAAATTGTATGATTGTTACTGTAAACCCTTGTCATTTCCATGACAGATGATTCTGATGTAAAAAAAGATAGTATTTAAAATAATTATGGCACATGGATACCCAGCCAGGGAAGGTTGTGAGGAGAAATCCCATTTCCAAATATTGAGGAAAGAAATCACAAAGGTTTTATTGTTGGTAGCAAGAATGATGATTGCAATAGTAATAATAAAAAGTAAAATTAATAGAAGAAATGCTAGAGAGAGGATTATTTTTTTATCATTCTTAGTCCAGTACAAAAATTTATGAATATTTTTACGCTAGTAAAAAAGGAAAAAAGTCTGTACATGGTTTCTTCCAACTTTTTTATCTCCAAGATGCCCCCTCTAATGACAGTATCCTCCAAGGTTATGCTTCTAATTTAAAAAGAATTAGAAATATCTCTCTGATATTTCTGGCTTAATTTAAGTGAGATTAACATACAGACATCTCATCTATCATATATACTCCTTTCCCTTTTGCTTTGTACACAAAACCCTGCAAAAAAAAAAAAAAAGGAAAGGAAAGGACAACTACAAGTAAATTAAGTATTTTCTGAAAAGAGTTGTACTGTGCATGGAGGTGTGGAAATTAAATCATGCAAGGGCTTTGTTGAGTGCAAAAATGTCCCATGTGGTGAGATACATCCTTAATAAAAGTCAGTCAGTGCTGATATCCAAGTGTGCAAGATGGAGAAAATTGCAAGGTGGTGTTGCTGTCTCTGGGACAGAGAGGAGCCCAGCAAATTAAGGGAAATTCCATGCAGTAAGGAACAATCTAGCCTGGCCAAAACCAGGTGTTTCCCCTTTTATGCATCATAGAATTCTGACTTTCCATTCTTCTGCTTTATTGAAACTTTTCTTTGGGCCAGAGCTATCAAGCACTTTGAACTTGTGCATTTGAAAAAGCAGAATGATTTCCGCCCTTGACACTTAACTGTTTTCTTTCTCATCTTTCATCCAGGCTGGATGATTGACGCTGACAGTCGGCCAAAATTCAAGGAGCTGGCTGCTGAATTCTCTAGAATGGCTCGAGACCCTCAGAGATACCTGGTAATTCAGGTGAGCAGCCCTGCAGCATCACAGGGGTGGGAAAACCAATTTTTTCTGCAACACCCAACTCTTAGGGGCGTTGGCTTTGAATGTTTTGAAGTTGAAGGTGCTCTTGAACTTCAAGTATGAAGTAGAATGGACAGTGTCAGTATCACAAAAATAATAATAATAATAATAATAATATTAATAATACAATAGTCTGAAATTCATTTCCTAAGCTCATGTTTATGAGCATATATACAGTTTCTGCCTTCACAAGCTGCTCAGTGCTTTGCATTCCCTTATGAACAAATGACAAATTTTGTCCATTGGCAGACAGTGGATCTATTTTTAGAGCAAGGACTTCCTTGGTTCTAAAACTGATTAGGCTGAGTCTTTACCCTGCACTGCTGAGATCACCAGCAGGATTCTTTTCACAACCTAAACATTAAAGTTTCTTTCTAGAAGACCGGGCACTGTGTCCCACTGATAGCTCTAATGCTAAGGAGGAGCTTCCCTCTCAGTTCTCCTCACACTCTGAGGGCTCTGGAGGCTTCACATCCCTGTGACAGGGCTGTGAAGGGTTCATCCTTCATGGTTCATCCCATGAAACTGCCCTGTGGCAGCTGGTGAGTACAGGTAGCTGGAGCTAGCTGTGTGTGCCTGAGCACAGGCACGTGTCCTTCCCTAATTCTGTGGCAGCCTAGACCTCTGCATGTGTTTATTGCAGCTCATCTCCAGCCACAGATGGTGCAAGGGTCTCAGGTGAGGGCTCAGTGTGTGAGCAGTTCAAAGGAGAATGAAAACTTAAAAGTGAGGTGATGGTGTGTCTTGGTTAGAAAAGACAGGTGTCTGCTAAGGAAGGCAGGAGCCTCCCCTGAAATGGAAAATGTAAACCCCCTCCCTCTGAATTATTATAATTTTGAAATTAAGGGGCTCTCAGGCAAAGATATGGGAGTAGGAATAACAGTTCTTTGTTAGGGAAGAAAATAAAAATAAAATAAAAATGCAGTAATACAGAACACCACTGCCAGAGTCAGAACACACCCTGGTACCCTGTGGGTCAGGGAGGTGGCAGCAGTCCCATTCAGTGGTGGCTCAGCCCTCCTGCAGTGCCAGCTGTGGCTCTGCTGGAGCAGGGATCCTGGACAAGGGTGGAGTTTTCCTCTGAAGCTCCAGGGCTGCTGGAGATGGGCCTGGGCTTCCTCTGGGAATGCAGTGGAGAAGAAAGCTGCTCCTCTGGGAATGCAGTGGGCAAAGGCTGCTGTGGTGTTGCAGGTGTCAGATTGTATCCAGGTAGGAATGCTTGGCTCCTCCCCCTGGGCAGGGCATCTCCCCATGGGATGATGGAATTTTGTCAGCCATGCAGGGACACTCACTGGCCATGAACAGAAGAGATCTCCTGGAGGGAGGATTGGTTGTGGGAGAGATAAAGTAAACTGCCCGATGAACAGGAGAGAACTGCCCCTCCTCTGACAGATGGCAATAGAATACACAGCCCCAGCCACATCTTCCAACCTAAGACATGGTGAAACACCAGAGACAGAGCATGGGAATAGTTTGATCCAGGGAATGATATTCTTATGCTCTCTCTCATGCTGTATCTGCTCCACATCCTGCAGCACAGGGCAGAGGTGCACTGAGCTGATCCTCAGCTCCACACTGACGTAAGGATTCCTAGTGGAAGAGCCTCCAGGAGTACAGCCAGTGCCCCTTCATGTCTCCCAAGTGGGTCCAGTGCCAGTCCCACAGTGTGGTGTTTGATTTCATTGGGTAGAGCTGCCAGATGACTTGTGGTGTGTTCCTGCACACTGTGAATCATCCTGCTCTCCTTCAGCTTCAGCACAAGGGAAATATGGTTGGAAAGTGAAATACTAGTCAAGAGGAACTTTGGTGCTGAATGAGGAATTCCTCTTGCAGTATTCCCCACTGTGGTAAATTGTAAGTTCAGCTGATCCTGGAAAATCCAGTCTCATTAAATGGCTTTGTTAGACAGGATGTTTTTCCTTATTCCAAAGAATGAAGATGAGACTATCCTCTTGCCTCCATTTCTCCCCCTGCCCTTCCCTCCCCTGTTGCACAGTCTGGTGAGTATTCCACCCTCTCTCCAGTGCTCCTTGCAGACAATGTGAGCTCCAGGAGGACAAACCAGGGTCACTGCATTGCACTGGTGCCTCTGCCATCACCACTGCCATCCCTCCCAGGTGCAATCAACAATGACAAAGCTGCTGTTGAGCTTTTAAATGGGTCTGAATGCACCCCACAGCACAGCCATCATTCCCTGCTGGATTGCACATGGGGCATAGTAATTCTTGAGGAGTGGGAGGCCACTGTCCAGCCAGCCAGTGGAGTTTAGCATTGTTTCTATAAGTGTTTGTGGCATGGGCTGCCTTTTGTGGTGTTTTGTGGCACCAACAAAGTGCAGCCAGGATTTCCCTCTCCAGTTCCTAGGTGTTATTTCAAGGCACTGGTATTCCCTGATTTGATTTTTGTTGTTTTCAGCTCTCTTACATTCTGCAGAACTTTCCATACAGACAAGAGAAAAATTTACCCTCTAAGTCCCTTAAAGTGCAGATTAAAATAAAGCAAACATCCAGACACAAGTCTCCTTGTTATTCCCCACCCTTCCTATTTGAGCCTAAATGGCTGAGATATTTCACAAAATATGTCAGAACTTGGGTCAGAAACTGATCTTGTATGGGAAAAAGAGAGAAGAAAGAATAAAAGCTCAATCACAAGAGTGCCAAAAACATGGTTTTGCTTGATTTGTGCAGTTACTCCCTTTTTGTCATCATATTCCCAGTAAAAAAAAAAAAAAAAAATCAACAAAGAACACAACCAAACCACAAATTATGTGGATATAGTGGTTTTGAACACACAAAGCAGCATGTGTGGTCCCTGCAGCCTGGCTGCCAGGGCATTAGGAGGGCTGAAATTCTCTCTTTGGGAAGCTAATCCATCTTTTGATGTTTTTCCTCTCTCAATACAATCTGTTCAGGGAGATGATCGTATGAAGCTCCCAAGCCCAAATGACAGCAAGTTCTTCCAAAATCTTCTTGATGAGGAAGACCTGGAAGATATGATGGATGCTGAAGAGTATCTTGTTCCTCAAGCCTTCAACATTCCTCCTCCCATCTACACCTCCAGGACAAGAATTGATTCCAACAGGGTAAGAGCAAGCTCTGACAGAAAATATTGGTTATTATAAAAGCACAGGTGGAGATTTAAGTACAGCAATCAAACAGAGGCCAGCACTGCCTTGGGAATTACAAGCTCCCATTGTAAGGAGAGTGGCTATAAAAATGTTGTCACTGGGCTCCCTGTTCATTGTGCCTCAGTGAATTCTAAATTAATAGCCCAGCCTTGAGTGAACAAAGGCTCAACTTGAGCTGCCTGTCCTGAAAGCACAGCTGAGGCTCCTGAAGTCAAGCAGTGTTGCATCTGCACTGTGACGTGGCCAGGAAGCGCACAGCCCTGGTGCTGCCATCCTGTTGTCTTGGCAGGGCTGGCACTGAAGTAGCTGAGGGCAGCTGGAATATGCAGATAATGTAGCTTTTGTGAATGGAGGCAGATTTCCAAGCCAGCCCCTTTTCCTGTTTGCATGTGATGCTTTCACAGCCCCCCTTCCCAAATGTGTGTTTGTGCTGAGCACATGGCAGATGCTGGCAGGCTGAGCTGTGCACCCTCCCTGTCAGGGGAGGAAATGCTCTTCATTGTACGTGGGGACTTGAGGCACAGAGAGTGTTCAGGGGAATTCAGCTCACAGAACTCCAGCCATCTGAGGGAGAGCGATACTATCTGAGCTCTTCCACCGGACTTCATTTCGTGGTACTGGAGCAGCATGGGTGAACATCGCTGCCTACCTTGGGCATTTCCAGTAGGATAAGTTCCTTTCTGGAACTTTCTTTACCCAGCAAGTCCTGAGAGCTGCAGAGCAGTCTCAGCCCTGCTGTGGGAGCTCTGGGGTATTGGATCCTGTCCTACATGTTTGTGCCCTGCTGCAGGTGAGGAGCTAAGTCAGATGTCTGGAATCTGTTGTCCCTCCCCTGCCTGTTCCTGTCCTTGGCTCCAGCCCTTCAACAGTTCATTGCCACCCCTTCTCATATAACTAAGAGATGGTGAAATGCATTACTAATGTGAGGGCATTCACACAGGCATCAGGTGTGTTTTAACTAGGGACTTGTTTTAACTAGGGACTTGTTTTCTCTGCAGCCTCCTTTTGGTCTAGAGTCACAGTTTAAACACTAAGTATAGTCCTTTTGAAATGCTGCTGTTTATTCCTTATGGTTTAGACACCTTTTGGACATTGATCCTTAGCTGAGGTAGTTCCAAATTCATACCCAGGGGTGAACTGAGTACAGCGTATGGAACAGGGAACAGGTTGAGTGAAAGAGCCAAGTGTATAACCTGAGCCAGTGTCCATACCCTGCAGGAAGCTCCTCATCCTCTCCAGAGGAAATTGCTGCTGTTTTAAAGGTAAGGAAACTGGAGATGTCTGGATTCGTATAGCATTTCTCCTGCATCACTGAATGACAGTGAAGTAGGGATGATGCACAATTTAACAGTAAGTGAGAAACTTTCTTTTTGTGGCTACAAGAGTTAATTGATGGTGATCTGAAATAAGTCAGGTTTACTATTAGCTGTCTCTGGAGAGGTTGTTTCTTTTCCTGCCAACTTCTGAGGAAAGAAGGGCAGGACAGCAGTTGCCTTTGGAAGGTACTCGCTGTCACAGGGCTGTAAATCTCTGGAGCTTATTTTGCCACAGTGGAGTTCTGCCATTTACACCAATGCAGGGCTGAGAGGGCAGGGTCTGACACAGTGGATTTCTTATCTTCATCCCACTCCCATATCTGCTGGAAACACTGGGACACATTTAAAGAAGCAAGGCTTAGTAGAAAAATGTACTTTGTTTGAAAAATGTTGCTTTTTCAACAGCTCCCTTTGCCCTCTGTCTTTGGTACCAGCCCAGTTGAGGAGCCCACTAGAGCTGAGGGGATTCCAATAAAAATCCTAGAATTAATATTCTGAAAGATTTATTTACAGAGTGTTATTTGGGCAGCCAGCATGGTCACTGGGATATTCATGGAATGAAAACAGAGGCATTTATTTTTAATATTATCATTAGGGGTGGTGGTGGTGGTGGTGTTATTACATGAAAATTTAAATAACTTTCACAAAGCCTTTTCCCAACTTCAAAGCACACCGTTGCAGCTGCTTGCACACATGTGTTCTTGAACTCAGCAGAGCAGCAGAAAGAGACCCCAGGCCTTAGTTTTGCCATACAGAGAGACTCCATCACATTCTTGACGTGATATCTTCTTTCCTCAGCTCACAATTTCCCATCTTGGTTTGAAACTGTGATCCCGTACCACTAGAGACAGTGGGAGCTTTGCAATTCAATTTAACGACAGTAACAAGACTGTATCCTCTTTTCAGCAACTTGCTGGGAGTTTTTCTCTGGCATTGTACAACAATCTAACATTTAAACAAAGCTGGAATTACCTTTTGCCAAAAGTCTGCAGTTTGTGAGCCAAGTTGTCTGATCCAGATCAGACAGAGAGGTCAGAGAGGGCCAAGCTGGAAGCCCTGCACTCCTGGTTTCCTTTGCAGAGGTTTTTTCTGGAGGTAATATATGTGTGCAGAAAGCCACATACATTTCTGTTGCCTTTGTGAAGCAGTCAGTTTCTTGGAACATTCACTATTCTTTCAGTGAGGATTGATGTAAACATAACACAGTCACTCCTTTAAGGTAATAGTGCATCTGCTGTGCATAGCTCAGTACAGATGGATGTCAGCTACAGGAATCACATGGGATTGAAATGCTGTCAGAGCTCTCTATCTGCACTTGTCTGATTCTGTCTGGGTGTTTCCTTTGGATGGTCTCTGACTTATGCTTGTTTAGCATAGTGCATATTGATGTTGCACAAACTCATTATGGTGCTGCTGCAGCCATGGACACCAAATGAAAGGATGCAGCTTAGGTAGTTTGTGTTCAGTGTGTCTGGCAAATTGCATTTTATGGGAGATTGTGAGGCTGAAGGAAAACACACAGACAAGAGCTACATGATCTCCATGTCATTTTCAGGGAATAAGAAGCATGAAAAATACTGTACTTCCCACTTTAGCTGTTCCAGTGGCAGCTTTAGTGGCCAAGGAATCCATCAGGGCACCGTGCTCCTTCTCTGTGCTGGCGGTGTTTGTTGAATGTTCCAGCAGCACAGATCCATGGGGACAGAAGTGGGCAGGAGGAAAGCAAGGAGATCACAAACCTTCTCACATGTAGGCTTTGAAGTCGAGGAATATCATCATTGCTGCTAGTAATGAGGGGATGGGAAGGTTTTCAGGCTAAGAACCATTTATTGCTCAGATTAACATCAGTCTCAGAGGCCCTGAGATTTTAAGGGAGCAAGCAGTTGGCCATAGCTCAAAGTAGTCACAAGACAATATAGAACTTTCTAATCTAATGAACAGTTGCCACAAGGTTTATTTTGCTTTTCTAACCCATCACCTTTACTTATTCCTACTGCACTGTGGATACTTTTGTCTGATAGGCTTTTGTTACACTTTTGTTACACATAGGCTTCTGTTATAACTTCTAAACTCTTAGCTACTCTACACAACCACACCTCTACATTATAAACCCTTCACCATCTTATCAATACAGTTTCTTACTTACTTAAGGTATATTCTTACTTACAATTATAGAAACCTAAGTTTACGATGTTTCTACTTAATGTCTGTGTACTTTATTTTTATATCAATCCAAGCTCCTTCCAAGGCTGCAAATTAAACTCTTCAGTGTTCTGTTGTTCTGATTCCCACAAAGGAACAAAGGAAGAACAGGAGCATTTACTTTCTCAGGAAAGCCCTGAAGTTTCCTTGTGGTGGTCTCAGGTTAAATCCTTGCAGCTTCTTGGTGGGAGAGGCACCACTGGAGCAGGCTTGTGTAAAACACTCTCACCCATGGGAAGAAAAGAGCATTAACACCGCAGTGCTGTAGCCCGTGGATAGAAGACTGGAGAGAGGGAGGCTTCTGGGAAGTTGCCAGCTCCCCAGGAAGTCTCACATCCTTCTTCCTCCAGGGGTTACAGAGATTTATGAAGCTACAAGGCTCAGACACAGCTCCAGCATTTCCATCAGATCCATGCTGGCTCCATGATGGCATGTCCTTGGGACCTACCTGTGCACAGGCTCTGACCCTGACCTCTGTTGTGAAGTTCACTCTGAGACTGCTGCAGCTTTTAAATAAAAATTAGCATTCTAAGCTAAATTGAATTCTTTCATTGGATCTGAAACTCTTCAGCTGCAATTTTGTCTCTGGCTTTTTCCAGTTTTTATTTTCCACTGTCCAGAGATACTCCAGACAAACAGAGTTTTAGAAGCTCTGTGCTTCTGAGAGATAAGCTGAATCCTCAGCAGTGTTTCCATGAGCACAGGACCCCAGCTAGTGCTCGAGTGTCCTGCATTCACATCCATTAGATGATTCATTCAGGTATTTCTAACGAGTGCTGTCCTGTGTGTGCAGAGATAATGCTAATACAGTAAGCACTCTGTGTGCCCCACGATGCTTTTTGCTCTAAATCCTTGGCTAACTCCTGATGAAAACTGTCTATACTGCTTATTGATTCTGTTCCTGTAATTTTATTCCATACACTTTACACCATGGAAGCTCCTGCCAACCCTGCAATTAAATACCAAGCAGTTTTATTTTTCAGAGATGTCTAATCCATATGTCCATGGAGACTCTCCTGCTTGGCTAAAGGAGACTGTGGGACACTGGGAGCCAGTTTTCAGTTCTCTGAGCAGGATCTGGTGTGCCACTGCAGCAGTCCTGGCATGGCCTTAGGTCTGGTAGTGTCCATGGTTCCTCTGATTTGACCATGGTTCCTCTGTCCAGGGTTTGGCAGCGCCTGGTCTCCATTTCTTTTCCTGTAAGAGAAGGGAATTAGGTGTTCCTGCCCAAGTCATTTCTCCAGGTGTGTCCTGGCCACATGGGACTGATGGCAGTAAAACTGCTTCATCTTGAAGTTCATCCAAAATGTATGTGAAGAGACCTCCAGGCTGTGTGGGGCCATTAAAAGCATTTTGTCCAAACTTGTGGCAGAGCATAGACAAGAATCTCTTGTCTCTTAATTTCTGCATCAAGTGCAGAAATTCTATTTGAGGTGGAGTTTGTCTTAGAAAGATTGTCTTGATTGTGTCAGGTAAGATGGCAAATACATCACAGTCTCACTGGGCAATTAATGCTGACTCTTTAGCAGGGTTTGGATCCTGTTCCTGACTGCCATGCACACTTTTTTGTGCCAGATTTAAGGACCTGCCCGCTATCAGAAATCTCTAGTTCTCACGGTGTGATTCTTGGGGTGTCTTGTGCAGGGCCAGGAGCTGCACTTCTTGTGCAATCCTTGTGGGTCCCTTCCAGTTCAGGTTATTCTGTGATTCTCTGATTCTTCTGCTTAAAAGGCTAAACAGGATATTAACATTTGTGTTGGCCGTTCAATGGTGAAAACACAGATGTCCTTTTTTTTGGTTTGTTTGTGGTGTTTGGCACCTTTCTGCTTCTGCAGAATCTTCCCATAAAATAATATGACCAAATCTTCCCCTAAATTTGATACCTCTTAGGGCAGTCTGTCAGGTTGTGGTCTTCTTTAGTTATTTATATCCCTTTTCTTTAATTGCTACTCCTTAAAAGGTGATCAAAAACTTTCTGAAAATCTTAGTAGTCATTTTTTTGCCTCTGTCACTTCCTTATGCAAGTGTGGGAATTAAATCTCCAATGCCAGAACAGATGGTCTTGTAAATGAACTAGCCATTGATTGAAAGCATTTCAGTGTTTCAGATGATTGCACTGAGAAACTCTATATTTGCTCTCTTGCTTCTTTAAAACTGCATGATTACTTGGAGAAGTTTGTATTAAACCCTTCTGCATGTCTTTTGCTAAACACTACATTTTGTGTATTTCCCTAGGAGAGTCTAAGCAACTGCCTGCATTTACTGCCTTCAGACCTTTAGGGTAATTCTGAAAGTCCACCAAGCCCCCGTTCAAGAGCTCCAATTCCCATTTTCTGCTTTCCTAAGTTTTACTGACATTCTGGTGGTAGGAGGCTCCTGTCTGTTCCGCTCTGCTTTTTGCATTAAGCACTTCCCAAGAGCTGTTAGTGTTTAGTTGGTGTCTGGCACACCATCAGAAGTATTTTACCTACTTACTTTTTCTTCTGGAAAATTCTTCTGGGTCTGTTTCTAGTCTTTGTTGAAAGTGTGGATAGCACCAGGCCAACCTTGTCCACGAAAAGCAGGAGATGAGCCCAGACTAGTCAGCCTAATTTCATTGCTCAGGGTGACGAGGTACTGAGAATAAGCATGCAAAAATGCACCCTAAAATATATTACATGAAAAATTGTTTCGGTCTTAATATTTTACATAAAAAAGGAAAGCTTCTTACAAAATATATGTATCTAGAACAGGTATTTAAATACCTTTTATTTAAATATGTATTTAAATACCTTTTTTAAATGTGCTAGTCTTGCTAGAGGAGAAAGGAAGAAAATTCCTATGGAGGACTCAAATGGAATAGATAATTCCTGAGTCTTCAGAGAGAATTCTTTGGAAGTGCTTTATTGCAATTAGTTTCTTGCTTTGCAGCCAGGCTGGCTGAAATCAGTGATTTCTCTCAAGGAGTAAACTCTTCTCAGCCTGAACTGATTATCAGGACCAACTGATCAAATTAACTCATGATTTTGCAGGGAAGTGCCTTAAAACAGGGATTTTTTAAATGCATTTGCTATTTTCTGTCACATTCAGGCTTTTGTATTCAGGCATATAGCTTTAGAGTCGGAGAAGAAGACAAAGAGTTAAAAGGCATAAAGAGTTGGAGACTTTCCTAAAGAATTGGATGGTATTTTGGCTTCTACAAATAGTAAGATGGATTAATAACAAAACCACCACCTCTCGGTACCTTCGGCAAGCTCAGTGGAACTGGTGGGAGTGGCTGGAGCAGTACATTGCTTCCATCCTTGATGTGTGACATGTAAATTCATTGAGCTTTAATATAAACTGGTTTAAAATCAGGCAGCATCTGCTTGATCCATGAATAACTGCTGGCTGTGTTAACAGTAAAGAGAGCTCACAGCTGATCCATTTTCTTTTCTATCCTGAAAAGAAAAAGTCAATAGATACAAAAAGAGTAAGTAATAAATATTTTTACACTGCACTGATGAGGCATTCTTGGAAAACAGCAAGCTAAACAACTCTACATAATTCAGTAGATGGAAAAGTGGACTGATAGTCAGGAAATAATTATGAGAGCCAGGAGAATTTTTTTTTTCTTTTGTGACAAGATGTGAAGCAGAAATTGTTGGTGGAAAATATCCATTTGTGAGGAACACTATTTGTGGTTTTCTTAAAATAGTAAAAGCACCTGAAAAATATAAGGGGGCATGATTTGCAAGCGCACCAGGCAGAGCTGCAGGGAGTTGCAGCTTAACAACTTAAACACCAATCTGGCCCCCAAGGTGGGTGGGGAGTGCTCAGGGTCCCAGGGCAGTGGGACTCCTGGGATAATGCTTCAGCAGGACTCCCAGGTGGCAGGAGGACTAGAGACCATCCTGTAAAACCAGTACTAAATACTGTACTTTCTAAACATAGATGCAATGGAGCTAAATGCCAGCACAGCCTAAAAAATGCCCTTTGTTAGCCAGGGTAAAGAGTCTGTCTTTCTTGTTGAGTGCTGAGGGGGGGAGCAGAAAATAATTTTCAATGCTATAAAAAGACTCTCCAAAAGATGCAGTTGGGAGAAGTGGGAGGAGGCACAGATGAAGTGTAGATTTAGAATGTTGAAAAATGATTATTTTATCCAAATCAGCTGGATAGTTAGTTCTTTTAGACTATTATTGCCACCAGAACCTCAGCCCTGCTCTAAATCAACTCAGCATTTCATCAAGAAGCCTATTCTTTGCTTTAAGAGACCAAGAGTGCACAATTATGGGTTTCTTTTCCCCCTTGCATAATAAAATTGGGAGATTATCATCAAGTTTCTATTCAGATTTTAGGAAGGCTTTTTATTTTATTTTTAAAACTCATCTTTGTCTGTAAAAGCTCCCTGTTCAGGCCAGCATGTGGCAATGATTACTGCTGTAAAGGCTTCGATGGAGATGTGCTCTATTTCATTCTCAATGAGGGTTGATGGCATTTTGAGAGGCTCAGAATATCCTTTGATTACTGTATAAAAAAGGCTGGGGAAGATGGCAGTGCAGCTTGCACATAGGAGGGGGCTGCTGCTGCTCCCAGGATCACTCATCAACTTTCTTTTGTGCCTTTTTTTTTTTTTTTTTCCTTCCATGTCACAATCAAAAATCATGGGCATGTTGTGGTTTTGGTCTTGTTCTCCATCCTTCCCCTGTTTTGGGATTTGAAACTCGAGGTTTGTACAGAAAAGGAGATGCTGCTGGTCCTGTGTTTTGGAGAGCCCAGGAGCAGGAGCAGTGCTGACCCCTCTGTCCCACAGGGAATTGTTGGAACGGGTGGGAAATGGTACCTCATCCCTTTCAAATCGTGGGGAATTGGCTCAGTGTTAAAAGGTGCCATTTACTGTCTTGGAGAGTGTATTAAAGAAGAGAGTGACAGAAAGCTAGTCATGGGTGACAGGAAGGATGGGGGAGTCAAGGAGGTTGAAAGGAAAAGATAGGCAATGCCAGCTGTCTCTGTTCCTGCTCTGCTCTCTGTTTGACACTCAGATGCATTAACACAAAGTAAAAGGCAAAGGGGAATCCTTGCACCTCCATTCCTGTGTCATGCTTAGATCAAAGTGCAAATTGTGCCAGCTGAAATCCGCTTGCCAGCCCCTCTGAAGGTAGGATGGAGGATGGGTGCAGGTTTCTGAGCTCCAGAGAACAGTTGGGTTTCCAAGCCTTTGGTGCCATACAGCAGAATGCTTTTTTATTTCCAGCCTGGGCATCAGGCTCAAAGAGATGAGGCTACAGAAAAGCATTTCACCTACCTTTTCCTGTCAGTGTAGCTGGATGCTGAGTTTTGTGGCCAAATTTGGTATCTCTTAGGAGATTATTTTCATTTGTGGTGTTGTCATCTTTGACTTCTCTACTTGGTGAAGTGTTAGACTGAAAATATATGGTTTATATCTGGTATTTTCCAGTAACAGCACAGGAAATACTCTGTGCTGTGTATGGGTATGTTGTTTCCCATGCCAAGATCTTGTTTGTGATCTATGCCATTTACTGTTCACAGTCCAGACTGAATTACTCCTAGAAGACAGTTTGGATATCCCAATCCATGTGGACTGCTCTAAAAGAGTCAACAAGTATGAAAACAGAGTTGTTATGAGAGAAAATGATGCAGGAGAAAGTGGTGATGACTTATCTGAGGCTAAGAGGTTGGTCAGTACTGAGCTGAACCCAGGGGGCCAGTGAAACACCCAAAATTACTTTGGACAGGTTCAGGGATGTCTTAAACCCCTCATTCTGCCAGGACATGGGCTGGCAGATCTCAGCCTATGGGAACTAAGTTAGAGCCCAGGCTGCCTGCAAATCCTACCTGTCCTCTGGCAAACAGCAACCAGAAAAAACTTAGATGTAGAAAAAGACTTAATCTTTGTTTCTTCTATGTATTTTTTCCCTCGCTGATCTAAGCTGGATGTTTTGTGTCTCGATGGTGGAAGCAGCAGTTGTTGGAGACAGGTGCAAACTGATGCTTACATCGTTTCTGTACTTGTGATCAACATTTAAGTTAAAATATATGACACATTCTGAGAAAAGGTACTGCTGGAAAAGGGGCTGGGATGTCATCATTTCCCATAAAGATTCCCCAGTCCCCACCTTTATGGCCAGGGAATGCCAGACTTGTGTCAGGTGCTGTGAGCTGTAGGGATGGATATGCTTGAACCTTAACAGCCTAGGGAGGTGTCAAATCCTTTCTATTTATATATGGCCTCTCTCTGAGCAGGGGCTGGGACCAGAAACCCCCAGAGGTGTGCAAAGCCTTCCAGCAATCACTATACAAACAGCATTCCACTTCTATTGAACATGACACAGTGATCTCATGGTGCATGTTTTCCCCTTGGATTTTCATCTCAGAAATATTTGCTGGAGCAAATATAGGGCAGAGAAATCTGCAAATTCTGTGGAAGCAGGACTGCAGCCAAGCAGAGGTGGCTGTTCTCCTGGAATGGTCTTTCCTATTTGAATTTCAGTTTGGATCAGTTGTAAAATACCAGGCTGCTCCCTTGGAATGTAGCTGGAATTTGCTTGGGGGATGGCTGGACACTGCGTTGTGTGCTCTGCCTGCAGCCTCACCAGACCATCCCAAATATTATTCAGATCCACTCCCATAAATCAGAAATGCTTTGGTTTAGTGACTGGAGCCTGGATACTCCCTTGGTTTGAAATGAGGTCAAGAGTTTCTAGAAGGAGGAGAGTGAGTTGTTTCTGGGGGCACACAGCCCAGGACTGATGAATGGCACAAAGAAGTGTTGCCAGTTTTTGCTCAAAGCAGATAATTATTGAGTTGCCTGAGGCCTGGAGCACAGGATGTCCCTGAACAGGATTTGGGAGCAGCATCCCAGTGGCAAGGCTGGAGTGTTTTATTCCTGTTTGGTGCTTTTTGGGTGTGAGAGCAGAAGGAGAGGAAAAGGGAGCTGAGTTTTAAGCTCTCTGAGCAGTATCAGAGTGGGCTCAAACGTGTGTGTACATTCATGGTGGCAAAGTCCTGCCTTCAGCAGAGAGAAATCTTTCAGTCCTGTGAGTTTAACAGGCTGCTTAAGAGCAAGAAAGAGCAGTGATTGTGCAACCCTATCAACATTTCTGTGGCTGGCCAGGAAAATCAGCTCAGCAGCAGCAAGGGGGCTGAACCCAACAAGGCTTTGATTTTATTGCAGTTTAAGATGCAGCCAGAAAATATTGTGTCCCTGCTATAAAGGAGGAGATATTTACCTTCAGGAGATTTTAGAAGCAAGGAATTGGAAAATGAAATTAATAAATAGAAAGCAATAACACTAGCCAATATTCACAGAAATGTTATTTACCACTCTTGGATCAGGGCTCATTTTACACAAATATTGGCTGTTACAACAGCTGATGTGTCACTGGTATTTTGTACCAGAGAGCCTTGGAAAAAGGCTTTAGGAGACATTTTCTTGGATTTATTCTTTCTCCTTGTTGTCATGTTTTTGCCTAAAATTCAATCATGTGGTGTACAGAATGAAATCTTGGGCATTTCTGAGGAGGGCTGCTCGTGGGCAGTTAAAAAAGTGAGGCTCCTTCTGGAGTGTGATGAGTTCCCCTGTGGATGGATGTGTGCACTCCACAGCTAATGGGTCTAACTCACATTACAGCATCAAAAGGGAGCTATAAGGAGTATTGATTTTTTTTTTTTTTTTTTTTTTTTTTTTTTTTGTATACAAGCTGAGACTTCTTAAGTAGGCTTATGTAGTGAGGTCTTAGAGCAACCAGCCCGCTAAGGTCTCTGTCTATCTCAAAAAGACAGAGATAATAATTCCAGTGAGACTTTTAGGATCAGAAATCAAAAATTCTAGAGCTTTTCAATCAAGAAACACCCTCTGAGTTTTTCAATATAGCATTTAAAATTCAAAAACAACACCACTCTCCCCCCCACCGCCCCAGCAAAAATCAACTGAGTAAATTGCATTTCACATACAAAACAAGCTATTTATGTTCTACCTGGTAAAACCCAAACATATTTTCTTCTCACATGTCCTGACCAATAAGAATTGTCTGAGAGTAATCTTGGAAGCCTATAAAATTATGACCTCACATTGCAACTACCAGTCAATTTAAGGACACTTAAACATTTATATTAAATTTTTTTACATTAAATTTTCAAGCCAACTAAATGGCACCACAGCTGTTTACTTTGCCTCCTGTTCTAATGGAGCAGTGGCCACAGGGTATCAGCTCATGGGGAAAAACAGTAAAGAAGTAAAAAAATGTGCAGAGAGCAGTGGTGGAGAAGAGCCATGTGTAAGGTTCTGCGGTAAGGGGTGTTGCAAGACAGATATGTTTAGTACAGCACTAAAGGGGAGGCATTTAAAAACCACAATTATAGTGATCTTAGTTGGCAGGGCACTGACTGGAAAGGCTCTTGTCAGCAAAAATAGCAATACCCACATTAATGGCAGTCCATTGTCTGATGACATCTTGGGACAGGGCTGTGCTAAGAGGGCCTGGTACTGTGGTGTTATAGTTGCAGAGTATATATTTAAATATTAGAGTCACAGCCCAGAAGAGCTAAAGATAGGACAGTGGCTTTAGCCTTTTGTGCTGAGGGTGGAGCAGAGCCCACAGACACATAATGCCATCCTGGAACAGTATTATTTTAGGCTGCTAATCTTCTAAGCTTTTACTGGCAGGGGGTATAGCCCTGTGTGCAGAAGTCAAGCCTATTGGCAAAAGCCTTGCTTTTCCAAGACACACAGCTTGTTGTTGGGGGTAAGATATTTACCCTGACTGAATCTGAATTTGGGGTCCAGTTAGGAAATCTGACTGATGTGCATGTTTCTCCCAATTAGCTCATACAGCTCATGTGACTTGTTTCGTTCATGTGGCCTCTTGTTATGTATCCATCATCCATTTTTCTTTCCTATTAGAGTGAAATTGGACACAGCCCTCCTCCTGCCTACACCCCTATGTCAGGAGTAAGTATTTCACATTTAGCCTTCATCCTTCAGGCTTTCCTTCTTTTTTCACTATTTTTTTTTCTTTTTCAAACTCCTTTTTCCTGCATAAATGACTCAAAACCAGGCAATGAAGTGTTTATATAAGGAATCAAATAGTTAAAGATCTCCAGATTCAGCCTGGATTCATGTGCAAATTCTAAGGACCCACACCCAAAACTCTGGTAACTTTTCTGAAAAAGCATTTTGGTGAAAGGCTCGGATGGATCTGTACATCTTTCCTTCCTATCTGTAGGTCATGATGATGAAAGTTCCTTGCATGTCTGTGCTGACAAGCAAAATGGTAGGTTGAGTTAAACCATTGAGTTGAGGTGCCAATACAAACAGAGTTCACCAGCCTGAAATACACTTCCTGATGGAATTACACATGGTGTGGGTGACCCCATGATTCCCACCACGGCACACACTAGAAATGTCACCCCAGAATAAACAGAGATGATAGTGGTTTCTATCCCCACTCAGGAGGAGATTTCCCAAAGATGAGGTTTAAAGGGCTTTGATCAGAAGTCAGGGGAGGTTGCCAGAGTAATAGAAGAGGAAACACCACCTTCACCTCTTGCATTTGTGTGTGTCCAGCCTCCACGTGCCTACTAGGAGACAAGTTTTCCTGCCCCCTTTCCATCCCACTGAGCACCACTGAGCAGATGGATGTTTTGTGGCTCCACACCAAAGCCTGGAAGCTCAGGATGGGCAGGGCAGGCACAGGAGGCACAGCCATGACTTGCTGTTGAAGCTTCTCCCCTCGGGAGCCTCCTTTCCCATGCTGTTTGTCCCTTCTTCCAACAGAACCAGTTTGTGTACCGGGATGGCGGCTACGCTGCCGAGGTGCCGATGCCATACAGGGCTCCGGGCTGCATCCTTCCAGAAGCCCCAGCTGCTCAAGGGGCCACAGCAGAGATCTTTGAAGACACCTGCTGCAATGGCACGATGCAGAAACAGGTGGCAAGCCTGGCAAAAGAGGACAGCAGCACCCAGAGGTACAGCGCTGACCCCACCGTCTTCATTCCCGAGCGGGTCGTGCGGGGAGAGCTGGATGAGGATGGGTACATGACACCGATGAGAGACAAACCTAAAACAGGTAAAATATTGCCTTTCCAGAGAGGCTCCTGCTCTAGCCTGGCTGCATTTCTTCTCTTTCTACATCAGCAGCTTTTCATCAAAAATGGCTTTATTTAGTTACCCATCAGGTTGAAGCATTCTGACTAGGATAATATTCCTTTACACAGGGATTTGGTTTTCTCTCCTTAATTTTCTACTTTGAAATGCTCAAATGTGCCAGTATGTCAAAGCTGGTAAGTCCCCCTTTTACTTTTTTTTTCTTTTTTTTGGAGAAATAACAAGAGGAATGAAAAAAAGCCAAGCCCCCTTCTTACCCAAACACAAAGCTTCAGTTATTTCCAAAGAAAGGATCTATATTCAGCCAGCCATAGTTCCAACTTTGCTTTGTTTATTGATCTTCTTATTCTTGGCATTGTGCTTGGTAAATGTCATGTTGAACCTATCACAGAACTGATACACACAGCTGGCCTTTTATACCCAAGAGAAGTCTAGGATTGAAAGAACAAGATGTGCTTTAAAGAGAGCATCACTGCAAGGGGAAATTGCCTAAATCTGTGCCTGCTCAGCATGCTGCACTTCCCAGTTTGCCCTCATTCATTTCTTCCTCTTAAATAATTATAGCAGTCATTTAGATATAAGTGTCATTATTAATTTGCTTCCAAAGCTTTGCATTAGCTTTAAAGAAAATAATTAATGCAAATGTATTGCAAGTCACTAGTCACAAGTGTGTTTGCTAAGAATTTGGAAGCCACTTGTCCTTTGTGTTACATGATGGAGGAATGGATGGAGCCCTGGGGCTTGACCCATGGCAGTAGCAGTTGTGGGAGTCTCCCTTGCAGTGATTTACCTTCAGTATGAACCCACATTTTTGTACAGGTGCACCCTGGGGATCCTCAGAGTTCTGCAAGAGCCACCTGAGCCCTCAGGGATGTGGCAGTAGCAGCTCAGGAGAGAAAGCAGCTCCTTTCTGACCCCCTGGGCACAGACACAGGGTTGTCATGGTGTGGCCACACACTGTGTGTTCCATGCTAGCTGCAGGGCTCAAATCAATGCACTGCTTGGCTGTCATCACTAAAAAAAGAAATGTTCCTACTATTCAGCTCATATTCAGTGGCAGTTGCAGGTTCAGAGGTGTTCACTGGGTCATGAACTTTTGCCTTTAATAGTTTTGGCCCCATTCTGGATGAAACCAGATGACCCCTTGCACCAGGACTCTCTGTGGAGGTGCGTGCAGAGCCCTTGAGCAGGACTGTGCTGCTGGAAATGGGGTGTTGATCCACAGCAAGTGACTTGAGGCAACTGTAGCCTGCTCCAAGTCTCGTTTTGCAGCTGATCTAAGGCTCTCTTGTTCCCTTTCTAGGGCTCATTTGTACAACCTTTTTTTCATAATGCTTCAAGGCCCTTTGTCCTTCAGGGATGGAAGGTTTTTAATCAGGCAAATTGTTCTGTTAGAAATGAAGCTGTCTTAAAAGTTAGCCCTTGGGGATAGGCTTTGTGCAGAGAGCCTAACTAAGATTCCTACAGTTATCTGGATAGAAGGACTGCAGAGCAGAGGGTTTGCTAATAGGTCCAAGGTAGCAGAGGCAGAAGTCATTCAGTGTGTTTGGGTCTGTAGATCATACAGTGAGAGGAAGTCCAGGGAGCACATGGGCTGTGGCTCAGTAAGAGCTGTAGCTTAGTTGGCCAGGGTGTTTGATAAGTCAGTCTTCCAAGGTGTCTATTTTAACCCACGCTGTGTGTAGAAAACTTCATTTTTCACAAGTGTGTGTTCAGCATAGTTGGGTCCTGATCCCGTCTGGAGTTTTCTTGGATTGGCTGAGGTGGAGGGTGCTCTGGTCCAAGTGCTTCTACACGGATGGATTACTACCACTCTAGGCTGACTTATTTTTTATCTTTCCTTAGATTACCTAAACCCAGTGGAAGAGAACCCATTTGTTTCCCGACGAAAGAATGGAGATCTCCAAGCTGTGGACAACCCAGAGTACCACAGCGCTCCCAACGGGCAGCCCAAAGCCGAGGACGAGTACGTGAACGAGCCATTGTACCTCAACACCTTCGCCAACACCTTGGAAAACGCCGAGTACCTGAAGAACAATTTGCCAGAGAAAGCCAAGAAGGCCTTTGACAACCCAGACTACTGGAACCATAGCCTGCCCCCACGGAGCACCCTCCAGCACCCGGACTACCTGCAAGAGTACAGCACAAAATACTTTTACAAACAGAATGGACGGATCCGGCCCATAGTGGCAGAGAATCCTGAATACCTCTCCGAGTTCTCCCTGAAGCCTGGCACTGTGCTGCCCCCGCCGCCCTACAGACACCGGAATACCGTGGTGTAGTGGCTGTGCTCTCACTGAAGTGGAAAGGCAACCCCTTCTAGCTGCCTCACTCGTACTCTCTCGCTCCCCCTTTCTCCCTGCCCTCGCCCGTCCTTCCTCCCTCCCTTCCCTCTCTTTCTCCCATGAGCTTCCTCTTCTTGCCAGTTCACTCATTTTTGATATTTCTAAGTGAAAGGATGTCTTGGAGTTGGTTGCAGATTGGGTTGGGAGCCTGGAAGGAAGGAAAGAAGGAAAGAGACTGAAAGAAGGAGTGTACAACCTGGCCTTTCCCACTTTCGGCAGATGCAGGGGTTGGATGCCCAGAGAAGCCAGGTGGTACTAGGCAAGGCCAGTGGCAGTGCTGCTGTCGAGTTCGTTCTCAGTGATTCAACTGTAGGGAAAGCCACAGAAAGGCTGATTGTTTCAGCAGGAACTGATGAAAGTCTGTATAGCATTCCTGGAAATCTCCATGCAATTTCCATCAGGGTGAAAAATGGACAATTTTTATATCCTGTGTGATAGCGTAGTAATTGAGATTGAGAATCCAATTTCTTTCTCTAACACTTTCTATCCCAGCAACTGAAAATGGCTAACATAGCTTTTCAAAAACATTCAGATCTTCATTGTGGCTTTCCAAGAAATGATGATGTGACTCCCACATACAGCTAAGCCCCTCTTCTGAGCCACATCGTGATTTTGTGCCAATCCCCAGCCACAGAGACTCCTGCTCAGAACTGGTACTTGACATGACCATTTTTGTATGTGTGCCAAAACAACAATCACTTTAAACACAAAATACCCTTCAGAAGAGAGTAACAAAAATACACCTTCAATATGTTCATTTGAAGCTAAAAACCAGGCCAAGAAATGAAGATTTGTATGCCAAAAGTTTTGCTTTCCTGTTTTATACCTGCTGACTATAAACACTTCGAAAGATTGTCACTAATTCTTCCCTCTTTTTCTTCTTTATGGTCATGAAGGGAGCTGGGGATGCTGTCAGGCAACACTGAGGACAAGACAGAGAACTGAAGAGTTTGATGTTCTGTGGGGTGGGGTGGGAAGGGTCCTTTAAACTGGAAGACAGACACTGGACTGGAGAAAACGCACATAGCGGTTCACTGGAAAGTTAGTTTGCACTTAACCTCTGATTTTATTTGAACTGTTTTCTGGATTTTGAATGAAGCAATATGGAAGTGACCAGCAAAATACAAAATAATAATTTTAAATTAAAAAAGAAATATAAATTATTTGTAAAGGATGACTGTGGAAATGCCAAAATGAAGCAAATCAAGTCTTTGGAACAATGCCTGCCACTTCTGAGAGGCCGATGCAGTGACTGCTTCAGAGAATACAGTGACAGAGCAGCCAGCTCTTCCTGCTGCTCTATGAAGGACAGCAGAGCAAGCCCTGGAAAGGAACAGGGGAGGCAAATGTCCTCCTCTGGCTTGCAGCACAGTACAGAATACCATTTTTCTAAAAGGAGGATTACTCTGGCACAGAAGACAGTGCATATGAGGTTTGAGAAGTCAAAATGTGCATGATTTGCAGAGCTTTCTGTCAAAAATGTAAATAAGTATGAGTCAGTCTCCTTGCACTTAGTTCTGCTTTTATCAACCTCAGTTTTTAGGTAGACAACCCCTGACCTGCTCCTCTTTGGAAATCTCTTTGAAAGCAGAGTTCTGGATGTTTTTAGTGATCTGGGGCAGATGGAGCTGGGAAAGGAGGCGCAAGGGCCGGAGACACCAAGGCTTGCTCCTGGCACACCAACACTGTGTGTGTAAGAGCATTTGTGAGCCTACTTCCCACCAAACATCTTAAGGAACTATGAGGTACCTTTGGAGATCTGCCTGTCTCTATCCATCAAGGTTTTTAAAGGGAAGAAACAATACCTGGTGGATGGCAATCTTGGGTGATGCAACAGTATTTCAGTTTATGCACTTCAGCTCTGTTAGGGCTGAGATCTTTGGGGTGACCTAACCTGGCAACAAAACCAGCAACAACCAGTGGTCTGGAAATGGCATCACCCTCCTCTAAATTCCTGTCATTCCAACAGCTTGCCACCTTTAATCTTAGAGAAGCAGAGGAAGGGAGTAAGAAACAAGCAACAGCTACCTGAAGCTTAGTAGGTCAGCTTGACAAAGGTGTGAAAAGATGTTAAACCTGGCTTGGTTGTTACCCTTGTAGATGGAAAACAAACAGTGATCACAAGGCTGGTTCAGCCAGCGAGCTGTTGGTGCACCAGGTGTCCAGGTGTGCATCAAGTACATAGCTGAAGGTTCTGAAAGCAGCAACAACAGGTACAGATCTTTGAGCTGGTAAAAGGAGACCTTGGGTCAAGTGGTACCAAGGTGGTTTGTGGTGATACAACCAAATGGCCACTGCCATGGGATAGATGGATACTACCTGCACTGAGGGGGCTCTTCTGGTGCCTCTGGTAGCTCCTCACCATCTTAGGGGACAGGGGCACACACTGGGCAGGGGCTGGGGCACAGAGGGTGGCACAAGGCCCTGGGTGGCTGCTCCAGGGAAGGTTTACCCACAGCAGTGCTCACAGGGTGTCAGCTGATGCACAGGCCAAGGTCTGCCGGGCTGGGACAATGCTGCCAAGCTGCCTGGGGACAGGGACCAGCACAGGAATGTGGGGTGTTTCAGCACAGCAGCTGCCTGCAGGACCATAGGTAGGTGGAGAAAGGTTGATTTGTCCCTGAACGGTTCTTGTAACAGAGTAACTCCTAATGGAGAAAAAATAAAAAATAAAATGCTGGCGCAGCTCACGTGTTTGAATTCAGAGATGAACTCAGAGGCTGCTGGGGCAGAGGCAGGCACACCTCCAGAGCCAGGCACTGGGATGGAGCTGCTCACACAAGGTGAGGCCTGGTTGTTCCTCTGGTAATGAGGTAGTGCTTGTGTTAGAAACAAGCCCGTGGAGTAATCCAAAGGTAAATACTGCTGGGGTTTAACAATTTAACGTTTTATTTCTTACAAGGCTTGAATTATTTATTAATTTTATTTGTTGACTATGGGTGTGCTATAATATATTAAGTAGCATGAAAATGCAGAGGTTCCTGCAGGTGAGGCAGCAGGAAAGCTGGAAGAGGAGCTTGGGCTCTGCCTGGCAGCCAGGATGAGCCATGCAGAGCCATGCTAGTGGGGTCTGGGATAGCAGAGGACAGGCAGAGGCTTAATGAACACAGTGATTCGGGATGAGGGAGAGCTCCACACACTGCAGCTTCTCAATTTTTTTTTTTTTATTATTATTTTTGAGCTGCTGGTTTGAGTTGCAGTTGCCAAAAGTGGCCCTTGGGTTCCGTGCTGTGCCAGTCACTGCCCCTTGCCCAACAAATGGGCCTGTGTGGTGATGAGGCTGCTGGTGAGCCACCCCAGAGAGCAGCAGATATCTGAACCCTGCCCCTTTCCTCTGCAAGAGAAGTTCTGAGCTTAGCTGGCAGGTTTGCCTCTTTGCAACAGATAGTTTAATCATGGCTAAAGAAAAAAGAAAGGGAAACTGAGAGCAGAACTGTTTGGCTGCTTTAATTCCAGCAGAAATGCCCAGCTGTCCCTAACTCACATCTTTGCCATACTGGGTGTTGCTGCTGGCTTGGGGAAAGAGCTTGGGCAAGTGCACATGGCAAAATCATGGCAGGCATTCCACTGGGATTCATATGGGATGAAAGATGAGGGCCAAGGTCGTTAATGCATAATGACAGGTTTGGGGGAAAAGCATACACACACACACACACACACACACACAAACTGCATTTTGTCAGCACAAAGCAGCAGGTGAGCATATCAACAGAAGTACTTTGGGTGTGATTCACTCTCTAGTGCTACAGAAGTATCTGGTTAGGTTTTGTGGGTTTTAGAATGCGGTCTCCTGTTTATAAATGTTCTGTCGTGGCCTGTGTCACAGGAGAGCAGTGACCAACTTTTCAAGAGCACGTTTTTACCTGAGTGGGGATCAGCCATTATCCAAGGCACAAAGCAACCTGCTAAAGGAAAGAGAACATATATTATTTTCTCCTGATCTCTTTCAGTGTTCCTTGTCCTAGCTGTTATTACCTACCTGAGGGTTATTGCAAGCAGATGCTGGGGCCGATTGACTCACTGTAACGTAATTGGCTGAAACCAACTACTTTCACATTTACTTCTTCAGGTCTTTTCAGATTTTTCTTTTTCTGCAAAACAGCCAGGAGGGATTTTTTTATATGGCCATTGGCTCAGATGTAGCAGAGTATTTACAACTATATTTCAAACAGCTTGTCTCTCTCAGGTAGCAAGAGATGGAAATAAATCTGCAATAGGAGCCACCATGTAGATCTGTTTGAGGTACCCTGAAATCCTTTTCTGTGTACAAAGAAATGCTGTATTACCCCTGGATGTACCTCTTACTTGGTAGAAAATGTGCTTCTTGACTGCAAGGCTCATATGCAATGATCTGACACCAGTTTCCACTAAAGATGTCACCCTCAGCCACCACTAATCCCAGCCCAGAAGGAAGGAAGGTGGCAGCTCTGGAAGAGCAGCTCAGCCCTGACTCTGTGGATCCACTCTTTCCATAGCTTTAGGTAGAGCTGGGCAGCACAGGGGAGAAGTATGAGTTGTGAGGTAAGTCAGCCTAGAAATACAGCTTGGTGTTGGGGATGGAAAATCAAATATTAAAGAAAAAAACCCTATTTTTGTCTGTGTAGGTGTTGTGCATCATGGTGGCAGCTAACAGAACGATGGGATTGTTTGAGTTCCTTGATTCTATCTGGGAGATGAAGAGACAAGGCAGAATGAGGCTGTTGGTCATGTAACTCCTCAGGATAACTGGAGGCATCCCCATGAGCCGTGCTTCCCTGGCATCCCAGGAACCCTGGGCAGGCATGTCCCTGCTGAAGGGACAGCACCCACAGGGACACACAGGGACACTCCCACTCCAGCCTGCCAGCCCTTTAGGGAGGAAGGAATGGGAGCACCAGAGATGCCCAGGCCTGGCAGCTGGGCAGTGCCTATGACTGCTCCCACCCTGGCTTCCCAAGTGCATTTCAGAACTATGGAGCTCAGATAGGTGCTTGGAAGGATGCTTGGCTTGAGGCTGACTGGTGAAAAATAGGCTTTAGAATAATGAGAGCCAGGCCTGCAGTTTTCAGTCACTTCTTTGGCTCATAGAAGACACCTCAGAGGGGAATAATGTCACTTCAGTGTCCCTTTGGCAAGGCTTTTTCAAAAGGTGGTGGCACATGAAGTCCCTGCACCTGCTCATTTCCAGCTGTCACTTGCTATAGTCTCACTCCTGTGGATCTTCGACCTCTGCTGCTGACAAAACAGCTCATCTGTGGTTATGTAAAAATCCTGGATTTGGGTTCAGGTTGTTTTTCTAGGTACGGTGGCTGGCTCTAGTACTTATGTTCATCAAGCAGGGAGCTGCAGTTGTCCCACAGAGTAGCCTTAGTGAAGCACCACTGTCTGTGCAGGATTCCCTGTTTTTTTTTATTTTCTGCCTGTTGCTATAAAGGTGGAAAAGGTCACTGTTACAAATGGGGCTTTCAGACTGGGAACAAATAACAAAAATAATGCTATGTGGTTAGAAGCACCACTCTAAAATGTCCAGAAATCATGTCTCCATGTCAGTTCTAATGTTATTTTAGCACGATTTTATTTTACCACTGTGTGGAATAGTGGTTTGTTCTGATGGTAGGCTCCTTGCTCTTGAGGCAATCACAGGCAGGTGAGGCTGTTGGTGGTGCTGCTCCAGTGATGGCTGGGATCTGCCTGTAGGTTTGGACAATGCAGAGCACTTTTTAGGGAAGATTGTGGTTGTTCAGGTCTGACTGATGGTGGTGGGACTCAGTGGGGCTTGAACTATAGCCAGTCTCATCTCCTAACCAGAGGCCGAGGGACACTTTCTGCCCAGGGCGTCCTCCAGCTGGAGTCTGTGGCAGCAATACAGGAAAAAGTGTGAGGGGGAAGCCCAAGGACATCCCAATAGGAAACACGAGGAATCAAAGTTGATTGGGGTTTTTTTTTCCTTTTTTGTTATTTAATTTTAGAAGTGAGCTTTGTGGACCGTGGCAGAGAGAGGTTTTAAGGGGAGTTTTGTAAGGCGTTATGCAGTGTGAGTAGTTCTGTCCCAGTTCTTCTCCCCTCACCAATAAAAAAGCCATGAAATCACACTCCAGAAGTGTTGTGGATGAACCCTTGACCTGTTGTGAAGGTGCATCCTGCCCAGCACACTCAGGCTGCTGGCTCAGGTGTGACCAGGGCCACAGGAACACGGAGCCATCGGCTGTCACCGAGCGCCGTATGCCAGCAGTTTGGTCCCCAGCCCGACCTTTGAGCTCTCCTAGGGGGGAAACACTGTATTGTCCATAGCACTCTGAAGACTAAACCCTTTTGGGATAACCACAGTAGGGAACTGTGACTGGTATTTTCTAAGTGTAGATATGTATGCTGTTCTTTTGAGGTAAGGTACTCTGACATATGTAGCATAAACTGGTCCTGCTGTTAAATGGGTCGATTATTAACTGAGCAGCTGTGTAGGGGGTAGCTAACTTTGAATGCATGAAATCACTGTTCCTATGGATTTGGGATGGGAGGTAGGTACTGGCTGCTTGTGGGGGTACTTATGGTGGGGTAATGCAAGAGGGAAATGCAGGTGAATGAGAAAACTGGGATTTTTTATAGCATTTTAAAGATGGAAATCAGTATCCATTTGATACATTATTCACAATGGTTTTAATCCCTTCTTTTGCCCAGTTTTTGCTACTTCCCCAATATTGTAAGCTGGAATTGCTAAAGAGGTATCAGGGAAGGAAAACTGAGGGGAAAAGAAGTCTCTTTCTAAGAACAGAGATAGCCAAATTTCATTTCCTGACCTGGTGGTCTTGAACCACTGACTTTTCAGATGAGGCTCAAATTCAGGCCCGGGGTATGACATTACTGTCCCCTTGGAATCAAAGACTCCCACCTGACAGGTGACACTGGGGTAGCACTGAGCTCCTGGTGACTCCTGATCCCAGTGCCAGCATGGCCCAGCCCACAGGAACCAGCAGCACACACAGGTGGGGTGGCCTGGGTTTCTGTGAATCCTCCACATTCTGAAAGAGCCACAGCATAAAACAACAATACTTCTGCCTTATGAAGTACCTTCAGAAGAAGAGAAGTGTCGGCAAGTTGGGGAAGACACTCATTTCTTGCAAAGTGATGCATTCAGAGTTAGCTGCCTTTCTGAAACAAAAATAAAAAGAAATTCAATACCTACTGTATGTTACTTTGAAAATGTGAATAGTATTTTTATAGCTTGTTAAAGACACAGCTAGTTGCATTTGTAAATAAGGATAATGTTGCTTTTATTTTCCTTGTGGACACCATTGTTTGGAACATAATTGTCCTTAGGGTTGATTTGTATATAGGTAATTTGCTTGTGATTTAAGCCGCTCCTCCCCTTTGCTTTCCGTCCCTTCCCACCCTCTGGTTTTGGTTAGAAGTACCATTTTCAGCATTCTGTGTGATTCTGTGTTTTAGCACTGTTGTGGTGTGTTCAGACTTTCTGCACTTGCTTACACAGTAGGGTATGCCAATCGTGTGTGGCGTAATGTTACTTTAACCTTTTGTTTCTCATATTTTAGCTGTTGGGAATTATACACTGTTAAAATACTTACTGACCTGGGTTAATATTAGGTACATATTTTAGCATAATTTCCCTTCTTTTCATGGTTTCTCGGGTTTTTTCTTTTTTCTTTTTTTTTCCCCTTTCTCTTCCCTTTTGTCTTGTTTGGAAGCTGGGAAGAAACCTGTGGATCTTCTCTTTGTGTGGTTCTATTCCCCACTCCCGTGTGCAGCCCAGAGTTTCTCCTCATGGTCCTTGGGGTAGAGCTTTATCTGTTTGTTAAGGCAAATGTAGACTGCGACCCACCTTGCATCAACCCACGCTCATCCCAGCTGAACAATTTGAAAACTGTTCTGCCTTTTTGTTACATGAATCTGTCAGAAATATATTTTTAATTTAATATAAATGAAATTCAATAAAATATGAAACAAAGTCTCTGGCACAAGTGAAATCTCTTGGAAGGTGGCTTGAGTGCTGCCAGTGCCACGGAGTCCCTGTGTCCACGGAAGGCCCTGGCATGGCCCTGACCTGGGGCAGCCACACACACCCTACACACCCTACCCCAGCAATCCCAGGGTTGTGCAGTTCTGAGCTTCTCATTCCTTTTAAAACAAACCACAGCCCACGAATGTGTCGGTGCCCGTGCCCTGTGCCCCAGCTCACTCTCTGGGTGTCCAGTTGCAGCTCATTCACCCACAGCTGCCCTGGCTCAGCTGGGGTGATTTATCTGCCCAGCTTTTTGCTGGAGGGAGTAGAGGGTGGTGTGGGGGAATGATGCCTATGTATATTTAGACACATTCATTCAGTGCATACATAAAATCTAACCCCAACAAGTACATACCCCATTATGCCAACAGGCACCCTCTGAGTGTGCACCCCACACCTGCATGCCTTCATCTCACACCCCAGCACCACAGCTTGGCCAGGGCTGGCTCTGCCTTTGGCAGCTGCACCTTTAAATCGAGTTGGAAAACATGTTGGAGATGCTTCCTATGCTCTCAGAGTGAATTAAAATATTCCCTCCCCTGGAGCTGCCAGGTGCCCTCAGTGCAATACCCACTCATTTAAAATCCACCACTCACACACAGACCTGTGAGATTTGACTGAGCCATTCCCTGCCAGTGCCACAGGTTAATTCCCATGGGGTCTGGCACACAGCCTAACTCAGGCTGGTCCCACTGCCCCCAGTCTGCCTCGCTGGCTGCTGAGCATTGCCTTACATTGCCAGGCCCTTGGAAGGCATTTTAAATTTACCTAGAAACCTGTAAAGGTCATTTGGCTCTCTGAAACACATTTTAAAACACTCCAGTCTCCCTGGATTGCACCTCTTTGTTTCACGAATGGCCTCACCATTTTCTCCCCAGCAGCCTGGAAAAGTCATTGCAAACACACACAATTCTCAGTGCTGGAATCCTGGAGCATTCCCCACACAATTCTCAGTGCTGGAATCCTGGAGCATTCCCCACACAATTCTCAGTGCTGGAATCCTGGAGCATTCCCCACACAATTCTCAGTGCTGGAATCCTGGAGCATTCCCCACACAATTCTCAGTGCTGGAATCCTGGAGCATTCCCCACACAATTCTCAGTGCTGGAATCCTGGAGCATTCCCTGCTGCCTCCAGGGAGCAGGAGCACAAGCTGTGTATAACACCACCACCACTCAGAGTGGTTTAGGGTGATGGAGTTAAGCATTCCCACTTCAGAGCTGTCAGGAATATAAAGTCTGTTTTCCATAGGAGGGGAAGGGGCAGTGAAAGAGCCCTGCTGCAAGCCCACCCTTCCATGTCCAGCCACACACCACAAGGCTGGAGCACACCCAGGGACACACACATAAACACTGGTAGAGCCCCAGGTGCTGGAAACAGTGATTTGGCATCACTGAGATCTTCAAAATAAAACAGGTCACAATAGAACTCCAGAAATGCTTCAGAACTGAGTAAAACAAGTTTTAAGACACATGCAAACACACACCTCTTTTCCCCAAGTGGGTTTTACTTAACTGGCTGAAATATGAAGGAAAGAGTAAATAAATCACCTATTTTCTAATGAAATACATTAATTTAAAGCCCTCTGCTACTCATTCAGAGCAGCTTGGCAAAGGCCATGGGGTTCAGATGTTTAAAGTGGCCTGGAAAGAACAGTGTAGCTTTTGCAAGCAGTTTCATGCTGTGTTACTCAAGGTGAAGTTCTTCTCTTGTATCCTCACAGGTCAGTCTGGCCCATGGCTGCTCAGTGTTCATCTCACTGAGGTTTGCAGAGGCAATACTGGCCAGCTGGCACATTTTGTCCCACTGCAACATGCCTGTGCCTTGAGCACTGGGGAAATTGGTTTTGCTCCCTCCAAATGCAAAACAAGCAGCCATTGGTAGCACTGTAACACCTCTGTTAAGGCCTGGGACCTTCCCAGCAGGACAGGCTGCTTAAGCAATATCAGTAACAGCCCCAGAATTCAGTCAAATCTCTTTAAAGCTTGCACTCAGTTTGCAAACCACATGAGGACTGTGGAGCTACTGAAGAGGCCAAATGAGCCTCTCATTTCAAACAAGCTCTCCAATGCACTGACGTGAAGTAAAACAGGAAAGTGAAAACCATCAGCAGGTAAAAATCAGCTCAGCTCCACTGATGAGACTGAGGCCACTGCAAGGTTCAGGAGCCTTTCCTGTATAATCTCTCAACAACTGGGCCAGCAACAATTTGGAAGCTGCTGCCAGAAGCCAGGAAAAGTCAGGAGAGAGAAAACCAAGCTTCCCTTTGGTTCCTTTAACCTGCCTATAACACACTGCTCAGCCTAATTTCTCTGCCAGGCTGGCAGGGAGCCCATCCTTGTGGTGGGACAGGCTGTACCAGGCATTCCCTCTGGCTGGGCAGAAACACAGGGCTCTGAGAGAGAGCCAAGAGCAGTGCTGCGAGGGCAGTGAGTGGGGAGCTTACCTGAAGAGCTGGATTTCTTCCCTGATCCCTTTGTTTTGGCATATCCTCTCCTGGCACAGGAAGGCTGAGCCTGAAATGTGTCCTCCTGAGGCATTTTAAGGCCACATGACAGAATGTCTGCCAGCTGAACAACTGGGAGCATTTTGGCTTCAGTCAGCTAAAACATTTGCTTGGTCCTTTTTAAAATTTGGTGGAGGGTGGTGTAGGGGCAGTGGTGCTTTTTGGGGTTTATGTTATTGGGGGAGCTTTCACTGGGGATTTTTCTTTAGCTCTGTACACAGATTCCCCCCAGGCAGGTTCCTAGGGATGCTTTGGAGTGTTGGTACAGCACCAGTGCATTCCCTGCTCCCTCCAGCCTGTCCCAAATAGATAATCTGCTCTTCTGCAGTCAAAGCTTGTTTCTTCCTGGGGTGAAAATGATTTTAAAAGTTGTCCAGAAAGGAGGCAAAGCCATCAGACAACAGCTCAGACCTTTGCTCCTCACTCACCTGGGGTTTTGCTGTTTGAGTCTGAGCCCTCTCCATCCTTCAGTGGAGCCACCAAGGAGATGTCCCAGTCCCTGGCCACCACATAACACCCAGACTGTCTCAGCAGCCACAGAGAAAATTGACATGGGACATGGTGGTTATGACACATAAAGGCAAATTGTGTGGGCAGTCATGGATACCTGTGGCAACAATTTGCCCCTAGAAGAGCCCCTGAAACCACAGGGAGCCTCCACATCCTCCAAGAGATGATACTGCTGGGAACAGCTGGGTGAAGTCCCTGGCATGACCACAGCCCAGCTCAGGAAGCTGGCATGAATCTTTACAGGTGACTATTTAGAAAAATCAATTAAATTATTACACTTAGAAAACTCTTTCCATGCTGTCTGCAGCTCTCCATTCCAGCCCATCTTCCCCATCAGAACGAGGCATTGCTGGGTTTTTAACCCTGACCACACAAGTCTATCCAAAGCCTTCGCTCAAGGGCACAGCCAGCAATTCCAAAGGAGCAACCACTCCATACTCCAACCTGTCATGCCTGCTCACTGCTCCAGAAGGAGCAGCTGACAAACAGCCAGCACAACTGCAAAATGCTTCTCCCCATGATAAATCCTCCCCACTACTCTCTGCTTTTTTCACACCAAGAAAAGCCTTTGCTGTCATGCAAAGAAAACCTGTATGAGTTGCTTTGTGCAACACACTGGCAAGTCAACAAGATTGTGGCAACAAGGGAAGAAGTCATATTGTCCTTTCAGCCATGAGCACAGAAATGTGCTTTGTCCCTGTCACACAGGCACTGGTTGCTGTGCCCCCTGCAAGGGCCTTGCACAGAGCTGCACAAAGGAAATATTTTTTTTCCTACAGAATAGAAATCACCATGATTTTTTCAGACCTCTTTACCAGCATGTGTTCCTGGCAAAGCAAGGACCAAATGAGGGAGGGGTGGCCCAGGGGAGAGGAGGAGGGATTAACAAATAGCTCCATAAGAAGCATCTGAACATTTTGTGCCCTGCTGCTTTGGCACCTGTGACTTCCTCTGTGTCTCTGCCTCTGACCCTGCTGGTCCAGCTGGGGCTGGGCACTGCAGGACTCTCCCTGCTCTCCTCAACAGCTGAACCATCACATGCTGCAGCGTGGCACCGGGAAGCCAGCCTGGAAAGCCACAGGACACAGCTCCAGTGAAATCCAGCTTGCCAGCAGCTACTCAAAATCCAGCTACTGAAACACAGCTCAGTCAGCAGTGAGTGCACCTGCACCATTGCCTCTGAGAGACACAAAGCAGCACCTGGGGATGGAAACACCTGCCCTTTGCTCCTCCTTTGCCAGGGAGGGTAGTAGTTTTCCACGGAGGAGTTGTTTCCTTATTCTATTACCTTCTAACATGGCAAATGGCACATGTGGGTTCCCTAGTTGTGCTGAATGCCACATCATTGCTTTCTGTTTCAAAGGAGCTGTGACAGCCCCAAAACCTGCCAAAGCAAGGGAAACAAACCTTAGTTAGGGATACACAGCAAATATGACTGAACACTGAGGCCACCCTGCCTGCACTGCTGTCTGTGAGATGTGATTTACACATGAGGAGAAACCCAGCAGGAGCCTGTCCCTGTCAGTGCTGCCTGTGTGAACCAGGTGTTTCTGGAGGCCCTGACTAAATGGACAAAAAACCAGAGGCAGGGGCAGCAGCCCAGGAACAAAGCCATTTACCCCAGCACTGCCATGCTGTGCAGTTTGGTCTGAGTGACCTGAACAGAGAGCACGGAAGCAGGAAAGAAATCGAGAAATATTTTCTTGACTGAATTTGCTGCTTTGCTAAAAGCAGTGTTTGGTGGGGCGGTGGTGGCTTCCAGCCAGGAGCCAGGAGTTGTGGAAGGAAGTGGGGACCACAAAGCCTCTGAGGACCCCAGCAAATAGGATATCAGCCAGACTTAAACAGGAGTGGTTTGCATGTTGTGCCATTAGATATATTGTCTTGGCCAGAAGGGAGAAATGAGGCAAGAACTTTCTTTCTCTGCTCTTTTATCTGCTCTATGCAGAGTTGTCAGATTATGCAGAAATACCAAGCATCAGACAGTGAAATGTTTGCACTGCATTTGCATTGTTTCCAGAGCAGAGAAAACACTCTCATTTTGATTGAAGGTATCCCCTAACCTCAAGGGAGAAAATGATTGTGCGTGCAAGGCAGGACTGATGACTGAGTAGGTTTCCAGTGCTGGTCCAGAGCACAGTTACCATGGCCTGAGCTGGCTCCCAAGTCCTCAAAGGCAGCAGAACCACGAGCTGACCCTGCCAGGCCCTGGCTTGTCAGCACCAATGTACTCACTGGCCTCAGGGGATGGGCACAGAGCGGGCAGACATGTGGATAAGGCACACCAAATGTGCCGTGGGAGAGCTCATTGAGGCAGAGTGCACAGCTGTGCACACCAGTGAGGCTGGAGAGGTGGCTCATTTGTCTGAAGAGACCTCGGGTGTGCTGCCACTCCTCTCCCCACAGTCCTGTGCTCTCCAGCTGGTTTTCGTCCTGTTTCTGTACCTATGCCACAGTGGCCATGCGACCACTTCAGCACCCAGGGATATGTGACATGGAAAAATAACTCAGTGTCAGGGGTTTTACTGTTCCTGCTGCTTTTTTGTTCTTTGAGCTGTACCCAGTGGCAACCAAAATCTGTGAGCAAGGAATTTCTGATGGGTCTGATGTCACACAAATTCACAAAGAAGATTGCAGGTGGATGGAAGCCAGGCATTTGTACTGTAAATGATTAAGAGCAGCTATTTGTGTCCCAGCACAGAAGCAGAAACACCTGAGGCTGCAAGCCCCAGTGCTGCAGGGTTCTGCTTCCATCCTCTGCATCCAACCACCAAATGTGGGAGACATGATGGAAACATTAATCTCATAAATGATTCAGCTGATTTAATTGTGTATCTCTTTGGAATCCAAATACCGTTCTGGGTCTTTCTTAGTGAGTGGGGCAAAACACCACTGAGCTTTAATGGCATAGAAGAATTTTACCAGGTGGCTCTCTGGAACTGCAATAGTTAAAATAGGTTATTCTCCAAAATTATCAGAGCTCAGAATAGTGAATTATTCCGTGGGTACCTTTGTGCAGGGAAGCTGCTTCACTTCAGTCAAACAGAATGGAGAAACAATGGAGCATGTTTCCTGTCACATTAGAAATATTCTTTAGCTTTTAATAAAGACAAAAAGAGGAGGAGTAGGTGGATATTTTAGAAGCTATTATTCAATAGTTTCTAATGGTATCTACAGTAATTTGGGAATAATCTTGAGGAATGACATCCATAACACAGGAGATGGGCTATGTCTCCTGCTGCTCCTTGCAATAAGGGCAACACAAGGAAGATTAGGAAACCTTGGACAGCACAATGGGCTCAGCCATCCCAGGCTTCAGTGCCTTTCTGAATAACAGATTTAAAATGCTTTTGAACTTACCAGGAGAATGAAGACTTTGGAATAAAGCCACAAGGCAGGCAAAGGATAGCAGGAGATGATTTTCCTAAGTGCTAGAGCCAACAAACAAACCCTGATCTCCTGATTCCCAGGCCACGGACCTGCTGAGCAGGTGGCCACCTTGTATTGCAGCCCAGCATGGGCACCTGGGGATGCACAGGAAGCTGGAAGGGGACAAGGGACCCCAACCAACCCAACAGATAACCCAGACCATGTGAGCAGATCACATTCAGTATAGAAGGCAGGGGGGTGGAAGGAGGAACATTCAGTGCTTTGTCTTCCCAAGTTACCGGTACACGTGAAGGGACCCTGCTCTCCTAGAGATGGCTGAACACCTGCCTGCCCATGGGAAGGAGAGAATTAAGTCCTTGTTTTGTTTTGCCTGTTTGTGGCAGCTTCTGCTTTACCTGTTAAACTGTCTTTGCCTCAACTCCCAGTTTTCCTCACTATTACTGTTCTGATTCTCTGCCCTGTCCCATCGAGTGCAGCTGAGTTTGGGTTAAGTTGTGGCACACTCTGTTGTGCTCACACTCCCTGCTGCCAGATCCGACAGCTGGGTGAGAAGGTATGTGGGTCTGCCCTGAATTTCATTATTTTTTAACTCACTGAAGAGGTGATATCTTTTGGGTTTTCATACCATCCTTTCAAAATCCACCTGCTGTGCTTGGCAAGCTGGCAGTGAGATTCTGGAAGAGTGCATTGGGATGGCAGACAGCAAACCCAGACATCAACGTGCCACAGATCCTGTGAAGAAAGGGCTTAGACCTTAACCCCAGCATGGTTTTGTTGTGTGCTAGGTTTGGAGAAAGCAAGGAGGTGCTAGCACAGCCCTGCCACATCAGGCGTGGAGACAGGAGGTGCTCATTGCCACAGCTGCTTTGAAAGTCCAGCTGGAGACCAGAGCATTGCTCTTTTGAGGAAAAGGAAATATTTGTTCTTCATGTGTACCACTAGTGACAACAGAAATTTTAGATTTACCATACCTTCCTTTGGGTGTAGACAGCCTCTGAAACCATCAGAGCTCACAGCTCTTCTTGTGGTTGTGACTGGCACCAGTTTCACCATGTCTGCAAAACACATCATTGTAAACTCATTTCCTGCCCTGCCTCATTTGTGACAGAAGGCTGGGACTGCTGTCAAGAACTAACACAGGGCTAACACAGGCTAGGACTGCTGTCAAGAACTAACACAGGGCTAACACAGGCTAGGACTGCTGTCAAGAACTAGCACAGGGCTAACACAGGCTAGGACTGCTGTCAAGAACTAACACAGGGCTAACACAGGCTAGGACTGCTGTCAAGAACTAGCACAGGGCTAACACAGGCTAGGACTGCTGTCAAGAACTAACACAGGGCTAACACAGGCTAGGACTGCTGTCAAGAACTAACACAGGGACTTCTGAGGTTGCTGCCAATCCAGCACAACCAGAGGGTTTCCTTCAAATACCAAGACAATCACTTTTCAAGAGCATCAGTGCATGGGACATTACCCCAAATGAGAACTTCTGCAAGGTGCAGTGCCTTGTGTACTGGAGGACCTCCAGGCTGAGCTGAAATGAAATCTCTCCCCAGGGGAAAAGCCCCAGTGCTTGGATTCATGCAGCAGCAGTGGAAGATCCATGCAGTCTGCACTGTGTGTGCTGGTCCCACAGCAGGCTGTCATCCCCAGAAGTCACTGCAGGGTATCACAGGGGCTGTGCAGGGTTATTGCACAGACAGGGCATCTCCCGACACTCTGGACTGGTCCCTTTACATTAATAGCTGGACTTTGTACAAGTAGCTGTAATATTCTCACTTCCTTCTGGAGCTTGACCTGAAGGAAATAGACACATTTAGGATACCTGGCATAACACTAAAAACTTTCTGGTCAGATGAGGGCACCAACAGCTCAGTCAGAAGAGGAGACAAGAGAGAAAATGTCCTTGTTCAGAAAGACACTGTGCCCTCTTGCTATGCTTGTGTGGTCCCACTGTGCCCATAGGGATCCCTTGATCAACAGCCACTTCTCCTTTAAAATAAGTCCAGAATTACCCTGTCAGGACACTTCCCCACCATGAGGTTAATGAAGAGTCCACCAGATGGGCAAAACAGGGGAAGTCTCAGTCTTAAAGTTCGTCACTTAAATATCTCTTCACTGGAAAGCACTGATTGTTGAACAGGAAAAAAAAATTGAGTCTACTGGGAAATAAAGTGCCATCTATTACATTAGTTATTCCTCCCCATGCTCATTAACCAGGACACCAGAAGCAAAAGCTAGTGACATTTATATCAGGGAAAAAAAGCAGAGGTGTCTCTTTTCCTTTGCCCCACAGAACCAAACCTGAAAAAGAGAGAAGGATGATGACTTTTCAACTTGATTAATAATGCAAAAGGGGTGAGCTGGGCAGAATCCTGAAGAGAGATTGCAAAAAGATGGATTTGCTGATAGTACACTTCTGCCTCCTGCTATTCCTCTCTTGACACAGCGTCTGCTGCCTACCAGAGCAATCATATCCAAGTGTAATTGTCTAACAATTTTTCCACACTGAGGAAATAGTTCTGATTACAGACATTAACAAGTTTAGGCATTAAGCTTCCTCACTGTAATTACCCTTGAGCTTAGTCTCACAAATGAATTAATGTGCTGATCGCTTGGACTAATAGAACAAGCAAAAGGGTGATGAATTGCTTCCAAATCAGTTAAAATCAAGCGTGACATCATTTAATTAATTTCAGAGCTCAAGGGGAGGAGAAAGGGGGTCAGCACGATGCTGAAAAGAAAGGTCTTTCTCCCTTAGCCATTTCTTTGGAAACAAAAATATGCAAACAGGGGAGGATAGAGCTGGGAAAAGGGAAGAGATGCACCAGACAAGGAGGATGCTGAAGATGGAACTGTACAATTTCTGTGTCTGAGCAGGCAGGCCCAGGTGGCTGCGTGACTGATCCAGTACAGCTGACAAAGGTGCAATGCATGGATTTCTCCTGGCTGTGAACAGATGCATTGGTCACCTGACTCTGAATTTTGGTCATTCCTGAATTCATACACAAGCCCTGCTTCTCCCCCAAGCAGAGGGCCCACTCCTGGCTTCCCAAGGGTCCCAGTTCCTCTGTGAGTGCTGAGTGTCTGATGACAGCACTGCCAAAACCCCTCACCATGGTCATGTATCCTGGCAGGGGATCATTTGCCAGGCTGTCAGCACAAGGCTTGGCTGGCCACTGCTACCAAGAACAGATAGACTATTACCCTCCTTGACTTCTCCTCCAAGTCAGGTTTTTTCAGAAGGGAACAAAAGGAGTCAATGGAAAGGACCAGTTTGGCCCAGTAAAAACAAAACTGAACACTGCAACCAAATGGGGGCAGAGGTTCAAATACTTGGCACTGACGCCTTTTGGAAATCTGGCCATGCATGGCTGGAGACCCAGCTCTGCACTTGGTGGGCAAGCCACCTCTAGGGCTCTAGAGAACTGGAAGGGAAAGCAAAAAAAAGTAGTCAAGTTGAGAACTGATTTTTAAGGGCAACTAAACTTCCAGCACAACCCTCCTGTCAATCACTTCCTGAAAGTCTGGTGGGATGAACTTATAACTCAGAGGGAATTATTCACCTGAGCACCATAGGGGATCTGGGCCTTCTTTGTACGTCTGTTCTCCAGGTGCAAAAGGTAGGAATAAAAAAACCCCACTCATCTCTGAGGGATGAAAGGTTTACAAAATGCTCACAAACTGTGCTACAGGGGGAGGTGCTCTCCTAAGCTTCTTGCAGGGACTTCTTGGCAGCATGACAATGCCATGGTATTCTAATGGCAAGAGAGGGATTTGCTTTTACAATATGACATTTGCCAGACAATTAAGGTGAAGAGCTGTGTGCTATAATAATTTTTACTATTAAACACACAGAGTAAAAATAAATGTTTAAAGGCAGCTTTTAAAAAAATATAGGACATGATGCTTTGCACATTATTGAAAGAATCCTTACTGCTACCATAAGGTTCAGTTCAAACTGTAATTATTACACAGAACTTTTTTTTCTCCAATTATATATTAACTGCACCTAAGAGATCCAGAAATGAAAGATCTGATCTTTCCTAACTTAATGATTGGAAAATCTGCTCTGCGTGTTCCTTCTTTTACTTCTGTCATACTCAATGATGGTCTGAGAGACTAATAAAAACAAATATCTGAAATAATAAATATCTGAAACAGATAAATATCAAAAATCTAAAACAGAAGCAAAACATCTGAAACAAGAGACAGAAGACAAAGATCTGAAACAGATAAATAAAAATGTGTTATGCACTTATTGTCCAGTGTCACAGAAACCTGCATTACACTCACAAGCTACAGGGAGAGACAGGAAATCATATAATGATTCACAAGTATTTTTCAGTTTCCACAGGACTCCTTTTATCACTTCTCAGACTGGATGTAAGGTTCTGGAATTGTCATCCTGCAGCCCACAAACATCAAATAGGAGGCATCCAGGAAGATAAAGCAAAACCAGACACAGAGGCCCTCCCTTACTATATTCAGAGGGTGTTCATGTTCATTTTTTAGATCACATCAATGCCAACAAGATTGCAGACAGGATGTTCCTGTACTTCCTTTTTTCAATACGATAAAACCGAAATCCTTGATGCCCTGGTCCTGATCCCAAATGAAAACCTCACCTCCTCTCCTATAAAAGCTAGCTTCCCAAGAGAAGGCCTGCTGGGAACACAGGCTTTGGCACTACCACCAGAACTGTGGGGGTGAGATGCTGGACCTGCCATGCAAGAGTTATGTGACTTTGACCTGGTCTTCGGCTCAAATCATATGGGATGCCGATAATCTGGATTTCTAGTTAATCTGGACCTGGAGTCATGTCCTAATGTGCAAACCCTGCCTTAGGAGGTTTAGAAGGAAATGCTCCCCAAGAGGAGAAAGCCCTTGGGGCTGATGTCACATTGAATGCAGGAATCCTATCCCAGCAGCCATCCCCACAGTGTCTGCATTTCTAATTTAATATTCATGGCTATGCAAACAAATTCCTCTAACTGCAGCTTCAGCCCAGCCAAGGTGACTGACCTTCTTCATTAAGTGCTTCCAAATTTCCAATCTAGCCAGGATATGAAAGATCTTTGCTAATTATAGTTTGTTGGGAGGTCAGAAGTGCAGAGGGGAGATAAGGGGGTTTCTGATAGTTATTTAAAGGTACAGCATCAACTTCAACAGGGCTTTGGGCTTACACTGATGCACTGTGCTGGTCTCTGTTATTCAGGTCGGGTTATCCAAAGTAGAGCTAAAAATCTGGGAGAGCTTCAGATAATAGGACTTGACACTGATGCAGATCACCGAGGTGAAGCTCAGTAGTTTCAGGAGACACCCTCTCTGTGCCTCCCCCTGATTTTTGTCCCAGGCCATTCTAAATTCTGAACATCTGGGACCCTTGTAGACACCATAATACCATCCCAAACTGTGTGTGCACAGCACTTGCAAACAGTGCTTAAAACATAATGGCTTGTTAATATAACATATGTCACCACAGAAGTGATATGAGCTCTTTCCCTTTTATGTCCCTTTCAGTAAAGCACATTTGGAAACTCACTGACCTTTATTCTTTCCTTTTTTTTTAAGTTCCCTGGCATTATATAGGAAAAACCATCAGTGTGAAGAGGAATATAATGCAGCTTATTACCACTAACAAGGGAATGGCCCATAATTCTAAAGGGACAGAGCCTCAAGTGAGCTATGAAGGTCATCTTGTTGCATCCAGAAGGAAAATGCAATACTGACTGTGCCACGCTTCCCATTTCAGACATTGCAGTCTGCTTTCAGTTTTGTTGCAATAAATAGTAAAAATAAAAGGTTTTTCTTTCAGACAGAGTTTCACACAGTAGGTCCTCCCCACTTTGGGGTGATTGAAGGTAAATATCTGTCTGGATTTTCCAGCACTATTTATATTTCTCTGGATTTGCTGGTTAGTTTGTTCATGAATCTTCAGGACCTGACTTCATATCCAGCCACTACTTCTCCCTGCTGGAAATACTCAAAGCTCTCAGTGGGTAAAGACACAAACAGCAAACTTAAAGGCTTGACCAGGGTTACCTCCAGAGCTCTCCAATAATATATTGTTTAGTTCTTAGACATCAGTCTTTGCTGTGATCCCCCAGTGCTGCTTCCTGCAGCCACGAGCCTCGGAGCAGTGTTAAAAGATGACAGTGCTGTGCTAGAGCCAGTGTGGCATGAACAGGTCACTGGAGGGACCAAGCTGTAGATTATGTGCTGGACAAATACTCAAGGCTGAGGAAGATATTTTAAGCCTCAGGCCATGGATGAAGATAAACAGCAGTTTACCCTCCCAGCCCTTACTGCATCAGGGATGTGCCAGAGCCCTGCTGTGGGTGAGCACTGGGGAAAAGCATTGCTGCCCTCTAAGAATGGAGGTTTTCCTTTTGTCCTTGGCACAAACACATCAGTGCAGTGCTGCAGTCGCTGGTAACTGGGCTATAACTGGGATGAGATACCTTTTTCCATATCTCCCTTCCCTGGTCCACCTTTCTACAGCCCTCAGAGAGCCTTGAGGAGGGAAGCTAAGTTGAACCTTCCTCCTCTGTCTCAGTGCTGACAATCTGTGATTTTGGCCTTGCTAAATGGCTCAGGATTTGTGCTCTACAACTGTAGCAATATTGCTTTGTAGCAAAGTTGCTCTTAAGAGGAATATCTTCTTTGGGTGGGATGATGTAGAAAAGTAAAAGCTAGTATTTTCCCCTCACATCACTATCCTCCTTCCCAGTTGTAAACCACATAAAACGACATCAGGAAGAGTTGTGGCACTACCAAAACTTCATTTTCAAAATGACAATGAAACGTTAAGAAGATCCTGATCTCACTATTTCATTCAGTCAAAGAAGAGGCACATGCAAATCCATGGTTATGTTCAGGCTTGAAAGAGAAAAGAACACAGCAAAAAATATTGGACCGTGCTGGGCCACATACCTGAACATCAACTCCTCATCACTAACTAACTAGTTCCTCACTGACTGATGAACAGTTGGTTTTTTTTTGTTTTTGGTTTTTTTTTTTTTTTTGGGGGTTTTTTTTTTTTTTGGTGTTTTTTTTTAGCAGCTTTGCCAAACATTTGACCCTTCAAGTAGGAAAGACAAATTGCAATGCTGCGTAAGTAATAAAATCCAGGGAGCATCCTCAAGGCTGATTTAATGATGCAGAAAGCCAAAGAAGCTAGAAGAGAAACTGTGGTGGTGCAGCATTTCTGTCCATTCCCAGAGGACCTGAGCTAATTCTTCCTGTGAGAGGACTGGCAAGTGGCAAAATACAGCTCCAGCCTCTGAACAATAACCCTGCATGTCCCAGCCTAGAGCCACAAAACTGCTTTTGGCTGAGGAGGGTAATGTTGCCAGTGGTGCTAATTATACAGCAGCTTGGACAAAAGCCTGCTGAATGCACTACTCTAGAAAGGTGAGCAGCAGAAAGCTCTGCCAAATCCAAAACTTTGGCCCTTCTTCCTATTTGGCCACATCCCTCACTCACTGGTCTGAACAGTGACAGGAGGAGGTGGCTAGAGAAACTGCTTCAATTTTTTAAATAACAAGCAACACTGTCAATGAGTAAAAAAATGTAATTTTGTTTCTGGTGTATGTAGATACCCTCTCCTTTCAAAAAACCACTATCTCTTCCAAGTATTCTCCAGATGTCAGTGTTCTGTGTCAGTCCTGGCAGGGATGAAGTCTTGCAACAATATAATAGAGAAAAAAAAAAACCTTTTAGTCTCTATTAAATTGATGGATCAATTAAATCTGTTAAGATGGTTTCTAATCTGCCACCGCTCTGAGACAGACACAGGAAATGTTTCCAGTACAAACTAAAAACACCAGCACTAACTCTATTCTTGTTAAAGGTGTATATTTCATATGCTTAGCTTCATATGCTGATAGATGTACTAATTTTTATACTTATTCTGTACTCACATTTCTATCTGCCTGAAGTATTGATCCATTACAGAAAATCTGTGCTCTTGCTCTCAGGCTTCCTTCTTCCTTAGTCAGGAACTGAACTGATCGCATCTGGGGATCACAGGGAAATCTAAGCTACAAATCTGAAGGGAAAAGGCAACAGTTCCTATCCCTGCTTCACATACAGCTAGCCCTACAAATGCTCCCTGCCAGCTGCTTCAGCCTCCTGCTGCTTTTCATTTTAATTCTTTCAAATTACAGCTAAGCAACCATGCAAATTGTCCGATGCCAAGTTCCTCCCTTTCCTCCTAGAGAAGCCAGCACAATTTTCACTGGTGCAGCTCTCAAAGGAGAGCAGAAATGGGATACCACACTAAGCACTAAGTGCTCCCTGGCTTGACAGGCCACATTCCCTTAGAGCAAAAGAAGCAGCCAAAAAAACCCCAGAGAGCATCTGCATTTGGATTTCTGCCCACCTAAACTGTTTGCAGAGGAAAGAGCAGTTCAGTTTCCTCATCACCCTTTCAGACTTGACTGCCCTCTCCTCACCACAAATGTGAGCTGCTCCTGCTGGAGCTGTGTGGAATCCACCTCCTTTTGCTGGCACTGCAGTGGCCCACTGCAGTCCAAGCAGAGGCTCTTGGCCTTCAGTTCTGTTGCACTTCTCTGAAGACTTCGTCTAAGACGTCCCCAGATGTCTAATAATCATTTTATGCACAACTGTAATTTTTTTTAATTGAATCTTGTTGGAAGACTTGCAGCCATGTAGGATTCTGCACCCAAATATAGACTTTGTTCTGTTATCTGGGGAAATGTCCCATATCCAAACAGCAGAAGAAACTTAAATGCCTCTGTGAGAGGCAAAGCAGCTTTTATGTAAAATAGGTAACAGCACCCCATTTTAGCATTAGAGGGCTGAGAATGGGGCCCAGATGCTATAAATTCAGCTTTATTTGCTTACACATGGCATTTCCCTGACTACTACCATTCTGAACCAGCCAAATCTGTCAATCTAATGGAGATATATGGGCAGTAAAAACATGCACTGGAAAACTACTGGCAAGTTGTACAAAATGATCAGATTTAATCAGCTGATAAATTATTCACTTCAATGGAGAGTCAAACCTATGACTTGAATCTATTTAAGGGTGTCCGATTAGTGCAAGTAATTTTCCGTTGCTTTATTATGTTTGCTAATGCGTTATGAAAACCATGTTGTGATAATACTCTTGCTTAAGTCATTTTGCTGTAGGAGCACACACCAGAAAGCTCGTTCCAGCCAAGGCCAGGGACATGTTCCAGTGGGCACCACTTAGTTACACACCACTGTGCTATTTCCACAGGCTTCTGCAGAGCCAAGTTGACAAGAGAGTGGGAATTTCATTTAAGGGAAGCTATTACACTGCCAGGCTCTCTAAGTGGCACTGCTCTCTTTTCAGACCCAGCTGCCACTGTGACAAAGTGCAGCAGGAGGGCTGTCCTGGCTGCCCCCAGACCATGATGGATGTCTCTGGTGCCTGGAGAGGGAACACAGCAGTAAATTGCATCACACCATTGAGTATTTGTGTAGTAGCACAAGGACAAGAGAAGCAGCAGCACTGATGCAACAGAGCTTGGCAAATCAAGTCCTTGAGGCTGCAGGCAGACCTGGGAGCCAAAGGAGTCTTAGGACTGTCACATCTAACTCCTATGTGAGAGTGGCCTGAGCACTTCATCCCATTACCCTGTACTGAGGTCACCCTTGCACAGCTGCTTGCAGGTACAAAACAGGAACAGGCACAAGGCAGCATGATGGGGAAAAGCTTTGACCCCATCACTTCTCTGCTGCTCCAGACTCACCACACATCCAGAAACAAGGCTTGCACCCCAGAAGGCCTCAAATAAGTTTTCCTGGCTTTGGGGAGGACTGAAATGACTGCAGTAGCACATATCACACCTGCAGAGCCCCAGGTACTTTGCCCTGGGCAATGATGCACTTTTGAAAAGGACCAAGAAGGAAAGAAGCCAGAACTGAAGAAAGAGCTAGATGGCACAGGTCTGCCACCAAGCCCATTCGGGCCATGATTTTGGAGATGTTCATCTCAACAACCCATGTGAAAAGTCCATGGCACTGGGACACCCTGCCACAAGCCTGACTCTTCCCTGCCCTTCTGTGCCCTTCCCCATGGCACAGAGCTCCCAGCTCCAGTCCCCTCATGCCACTGTCTTTTTATTCTCCACAAAGTGTTGGTCTCCCTTTCCTGCAGCCATGGAAAGCATTGCTTGCTGAAACTGCAAGAATTGTGCTTGAAAGAAACAGGTAATTGTTATAAATGAGAGCAACAGGAGCAAGCAGAACAGGAGGAGCCCAAGTTGAGCAGGCTCCTAGGTCAGTCCTATGGCAATTCCTTCTCTGCCATAGGACAGGGAAAATTCTCCTCAAGAGGCAATGTAGAGTTTACCTATTTTTCACCTCTCTTCTGTGAAAGCCAAGCAGGTCAAACCATCCAAGGCTTAAACTTGCAGTGACACCACAGCACTGAGAAGCCCCAGGCAAGACTGGGCTGACACCTGAGCAGGAAAAGGCCATGAGGTTCACATCCCAGAGCCAGCTGCAGGCACTGGCATGGCAGGGACCTGAACATTCTCAAATTCATCGGCTGTTTCTGGCATTGTTCAATTTCTGATGGTTTTCCCCTATTCTCCGTATTTTTTGACTTTTGCCAGTGTGCTGAAGCAGAGGCATCCAGCTGTGCCAGGACCCAGGATGGGGCTGTACAGCTGTCCTGTCATCCACAGGGCAATTATGGCTGGCACTACCTCAGGTGGGCACTGCCCCCCTTTTCCAGCCACATCACTGCTACAGGGCTGTGTTTAGTGACCTGGCTCAGGGTCAGAAACTGAAAAGTTCCAGACTGACACTCACCCTTTTCAGACACGGGGAACTGATCCCTGACCCCACATACTTCATCCACCAAAGGTGTGAGGTAGCTCAACTGCTGGGTGAGAAATGAGGCAAAAGCACGGCACAGTCTATAGCTAATGGAGGTTAACTCCACACTCAACAAGCACATTGCCTCCAGCAACAGCTTCCAGCTGCAAAAAGCCCGGGGTGCCTGGAAACGTGGTCTCCCAACAGCCATGCTCCCCTCTGGGCACAGGTCCCTCTCTTAACACCATGCAAATGACATTAGAGGGAGGCAGCTGGGAGTGAGGAGGCAGGGGAGAACCTTTTGTTGAGACTGCGGAAATTTTCAGTAAAATGAAAACAAATTGCTCTAAATAAACCATTTGTCACAGTCTGATTACTCTGCTGCCACTCTGGGAACACCAATTTGTCATGCTAGATCAGGATAACAGCAGGCTGACTGTAGGAGATGGCATCCAGCCGTCTGGCTTTCCTTCCCGCAACTCCTGAGAGCAGCGGGGATCTCCTGCACTCCTTCCCAGTGCCCATCCCTCCCCGTGGAGCAGGGACACACTGGGGTCACTGCAGCCAGATCCACACTGAGGAAAGACCCATCCTCCCAGCAGCCTCTTCCATCTCCTGCTACTGCAACCTGAGGTCTGTCCAGTATTCTGCTTTTATTTAGCCCAGTGTGTTTACCTGGATGTCTTAGGTTGCAAATGCAAGATGTGGCTGGGGGTGTGCATTCTGTCACCATCTGTCAGAGGTGGGGCAGTTCTCTCCTGTTCATCGGGCAGTTTTCTTTATCTCTCCCACAACCAATCCTCCCTCCAGGAGATCTCTTCTGTTCATGGCCAGTGAGTGTCCCTGCATGGCTGAGAAAATTCCATCATCCCATGGGGAGATGCCCTGCCCAGGGGAGGAGCCAAGCATTCCTACCTGGATACAATCTGACACCTGCAACACCACAGCAGCCTTTGCCCACTGCATTCCCAGAGGAGCAGCTTTCTTCTCCACTGCATTCCCAGAGGAAGCCCAGGCCCATCTCCAGCAGCCCTGGAGCTTCAGAGGAAAACTCCACCCTTGTCCAGGATCCCTGCTCCAGCAGAAGCACAGCTGGCACTGCAGGAGGGCTGAGCCACCACTGAATGGGACTGCTGCCACCTCCCTGACCCACAGGGTACCAGGGTGTGTTCTGACTCTGTCAGTGCTGTTCTGTATTACTGCATTTTTATTTTTATTTTTTCCTAACAAAGAACTGTTATTCCTATTCCTATATCTTTGCCTGAGCGCCCCTTAATTTCAAAATTGTAATAACTCAGAGGGAGGGGGTTTACATTTTCCATTTCAGGGGAGGCTCCTGCCTTCCTTAGCAGACACCTGTCTTTTCTAACCAAGACAGTGGACTACAAGGTGCCCATGGCAGGGATTGCTTCTGGCACCAGTGGTTGGCATAAAATTGCCCTGGACTGAATTTTGGCACTGAAGTGACCTAGCAATGCATTTATCGGTCATCATTTCTCTTTAAAACTCCATGCCTCCTGTTAGCTACACCTTCAGGAATGCTGCAGCTGAGCCTGGCCCAGTCCTGATCCACATTTCCCTCTCCTCAGTGATACCTTACGAGCTTCAACATTCTGTAGATGGAATAATTAAAAAAGAACAAATAAACAGAGGAAAAAAAACTCCAAACTAAGAAAATGCTGCCAGACCCACATTTAAAGAGGTGCTCAAAAAAAGAAGATTAATGTAAGCAGGCAGCAAGTAAGGATTAGCCAAAATTCATAAAGAGTGGGAAAACAGCATAAAAAAATCCCAAGTCCAAGAATTAATTCCCTTAGCATCACTGTCCATAGCTAATAAACAATAATTTGAGTCTCCCCTGTTTGCATCACCCTGAAATGATGCAGCAGTTTGTAATGATGAAACAAAACAATTAACTCCAGCCCAAGTAAAAATATCTTTCAGCCAATAAAAAGAAGGACAAGAACCCTCAAAATGTAATTTTGGGTAAATGCTCCATTCATTCCAAAACAAAATGCTTCATCTCAGAGTATTGATCCTTTTTCTAAACCGCTTCTAGTTTTAAAATGGTAAGTCAATATTTAAATAAAGAAATGCCTTTTTGAAAGAAAAGCTAAACAAGTTTTCTTTGCAAACGATAGGAATGACCTGAGAATTTCCTTTTATCTTCTTTTCCATTTAGGGACTATTTGGGTTTGTCAGGTCCCCACTGAGCCAGCAAATTATGTATTTTCTTTCTTCTTTACTGATATATTTACTATATGTTCTCATCTTTTCCCACTGCTCCTCTGGCCAGCAGCAGATGGGAATGCCTGGACCTGTCACCCACCACACAGTCCTGGTCCAACTCTTCCTCTGAAAGTCATAAAATCTGGGAGGAAGAGGCCAGGAGAGATTCCAGAACACATCACCCCCACAGAACAGCAGAAATCAAAGCATTCAGTACTCACTGAAAGAACTTTGGGGTATTTTAAGAGCATAGGAATATTCCATGGCAAGGAAAGACAAAATGTTCTCGAATTATATAAATGCTTCCTTGCTCTCAGTCCCTGCACCCAGAGCCCCAGGAATGGACCTCAACCTGTAAGCACAACAATCTGCTCTGCCACATGGGTCCCCAGGAGCAGAGCTATCAGTGTAAAGTGAAGCGTTTAATAGAAACTTGTTCAACACACACACTGGTGGCACCGGTTACAGTGCCACTGCTGGTCACTCTACTTTATCCCCTTTGATTTTAGAGACTAAAATACCTTCAATATTAGCAATTTCTGTTTTAACTGAAGGGATTCCAACCTCAGAGCACCAGGAACATTATCTTGAGTACTAAGCACAAGGTGGGAAGTGTGAGGCTGAGCAGAGAGCAGAGATGAGGCAGAATTCCTTCAGAACCCTGGTGATGTTCTGGGGCTTTCATGTCGAGCGCTTTTTTTGACTCGGGCACGCAGACTTTTATTTATACACAGAGATCAGAGCTAATTAGACATGCAACAGGTCTCTGCTGGAGCTGATAGTGTTGTACAGGGTGTGATTGCTGCCAGAACATTTTGGATTCAAGGCAGGCAGTGTGGGCACAGTACATTTATCTAAGGGCTTCCAGGGGTTGTAAACATCAGCGTTATCTTTAGTAAAGATGGCAGGAAGATGCAAATTCTTACCTTGTTCTAGGCAAACACCTGACAGCAGGTCTTACAATGTAAGGTGTTCTCTCCAGCAAGTGAAAGGTGTGTGAGGAGGGCAAGAGGAAGGGTTCAGCCCATTTTGCTGCTTCAGAAGGAGCCTGAGGCACAATTCAGTATTTGTACATCTGCCTTCCCCATGTTTTAAAAGTATGGTTGAGTCTGCTGAGGTAAACGTTGCATCCTAAAGAAAAAAGCAAGAAAATACCAGCTACTTTGGAAAGTTAAACAGAGTAGTAGCTGTGCTTTTGTTTTGTTGCTCTCTAAGTGGTTTGATTTACTAGCAGAGAAAAATACTGATGCAGCAGCAAATACAGACTAAGAGTTGCATATCTGAAAAACATTTAACAGAAATGGACAGGTCTGTATGTATGAGTTTCAGCTAAATGTTGTATAGCAGGCATGTACTGTGCCTTTATTATGGCAATTATATAAAGTGTGTTTCCATGCATGGGCAAACAACCTCTGGGATCACTTCCAAGGACAGCAAGTGGAGAAGTTCTAAGGATACTTCTAACAGGCCAGAAGTAAGGAAGGAAAAAAAAGGACATACTATCAACATCCTTGCCATTTCCAGATGGGCCACATTTCATATTAGACCAAATGTTCAGGGCTCAACAAAAAATAAACCCCTACTGAGTTAAGCATTGATATTACTGCCTGGAAGGTAGTAATACCTACAAGGAGATCACAATTCCTTAACTATTCATATTTGTCTTAATCTACTTTTATAGAGCTTTAAGCAGCAATTTCCCAGGGATGAATGTGAGTGGTGACTGCAGTTGAGAGAAAAAGTTCTATGGGGAGGAAGCTGCCTGATTATCAATAGTATTTTAGGTCCTAATACAACAGCAAGGGTTGGTCCTATCATCCCATCTTTGCATCAATTCCAGACCACCACACATGCAAACCAACACAAGTGAAGTGGGAGATCAAGGTGAAAAGGGGATTTCTTTTTCTCTGCAAACCAACACAAGTGAGATGGGTGGCCAAGGTATAAAGGGGATCTCTTTTCCCAGCTCTCTCCTATCACTCACCAGCCTAAAGTCCCCAATTTCCCTTCAACAGATTGGTCACAAGCACCCGCAAATGGTGAGCACGCCAGGGTAATGCAGAGAAAAGTGCTGGGAATTTAAAAGGCACGTTCAGCCTGTGCTTCTCCGCTTCAGAGAGCACTGAGACTTTCCTTTTTACTGTGGCCCTGCAAATTCCAATTGATCCGAAACCAACTTGCATTTTCTAAACGTTGCTGCTGAGTCTGAACTTCGGAGAGAAATCCAGTTGCTAGAAATTAAAGTTGCCAATTAAAAATCAGTCTATTTATGTGGCTTAGGGGAGCTGAGAAGGAGAAAGGGAGAGAAAGGAAAAGCCAAATAACTCATTAAGTGATCTATATTGTGCCAGTACAGTTGGCAATTATAATTATCCTAATAAGACTTTCCCACTTATATAAGTCCTTCCATTCAGGGATCTCAAAACACTTTGCAACCACTAATGATGTTGGATTCATAACATTCCTGACCTCATTTACAGGAGAGGGAATTGAGGAAAAGAGAATAAACACCATTTTCTGTAACAGAGAGCCTTCATTTTATAACTGCCTGTAAAGTTTATACTTGAAACTAAATCACTCTTAAAAATCAGGGTCTGTTCTGAGCTCTTGAGCAGGCAGAAGTCCTAGACTCACAATGGGAGAGCAAACAAACCTCCCAGAAGAATAATGAGAATTTTGTGAACTGGGACAGGCTGTCTGCAAACCTTCTGCAAAGAGCCTTTGGTCACCAGCATTCATCACCCTGGACTAATGCAGAGAACTTCTTTCTGCCTCTGCTTCACACACAGAAGCATCCCTGCCCCTACCTGAAAGAGCAGTCACATGTGGGATGGGTGGTGTCAGTGTCCATGTCTGCACACCCTTGGGGTTGGCTCCTCTGGAAGGAAAAATGAAAAACAAGCAAAATGAAATCATGGGGGAAAAAAAATTGTGGAACAATGTCTTGGTTTGAAAGACAGGTGTCTGCCAAGGAAGGCAGGAACCTCCCTTGGAATGGAAAATGTGACCCACTTCCCTCCAAATTATTTTAACTTTGAAGTTAAGGGGCTTTCAGGCAAAGATATGGGAAAAGGAATAACAGTTCTTTACTTATATATGTATATATATATGTATGTATGTATGTATGTATAACAAGGCAAACAAACAACACCAAGAAGAGCACAAGCCCAGTCCCAGCCTCTCTCAGGGGTCAGGAGCTGGTGAGGCATGACATTCAGGCTCTGCATTTCCAAAAAATCAGATGCCATGAGCATAGATTGGAGCACTGAACAGAACCAGAGATCCGAAAAAAAAAAAAAAAAAGGGAAAAAAAAAAACACCAAAAAAACCAAAAACCAAAAATCTTCTGTGGAAAACACTGGAAGAATTTGAATAACCTGAAAAAAGAAAAATGAGACAGGAAAGAATGGCATCCTTCAGCTATGGTAAAAATTCTGTTTTCTGCTTCTGTGACAGCCAGGATAAGACCTGTCAGAGGAGGGTTCAGGAGCACAGGAGAGGCTCTTGCCCTGCACTAACACAGTAACTAGCATCCCAACAATCCACTCCCCTGGGAAAGAGCCTCTCTCTGTGGACCTCACAGCAGTCTCCCAGTGAGATCAGCCTTTTAAACACAAAGCTGGCCCTTAGGAAATAATTCACCTGTAAATAATAATTCACCTGTAAATATGTTTGTGCTTGCTGCAGGGTTTGTGTTAGAGGAAAAAGGCTCGTGCAATGGCCTTGGGACCAGAAAAGGCTCGAAATTAAGGGAGAATTGCAGAATTGCAGCTTCCATTTGGGGACTGCAAATTGTTGCCAGCACCATTCACCCCAGGGCTCTGAGAGCCTACAAAATTTGCTTACACTGGGGCAACCCACATTTTAGGGTTTTACAGAAATAAGGATGTTACTTTCAAGGCAGGGAGGAGCTTCTAAAACTATTTTCTGCAAAAATAAAAGAATTTTACTCACTGCAGACCACTCACAAATCTGCTAGAGAGGAGTCATCTTATAAATTCTCCTTTGTGTGGCTCTTCTCTGCTCAGTAATCTTCTTCTACAAATGAAATTAACTTTCTTTCTCCCATCACTGAAATTCCCTGTCCAAACAGATAGCCAAATAATGTTAATACTGATTTTAATTCTGAAAAGTACACAAAAAAGGAAAATTTTCTGATTATTAATGGAAGAAAAGCCCTATTTAGCATATCTAAATGTAAAGTGTAAGATTGATAACCCATGCAATAAAAATCATGAAAAAGTTACAAGATGGAATTATTCTCTCAGGGCTTTTATCAAGGTACTTACCATAAGTTAAATGTGAAATTCACACAGAAATCATTCAGAGAATTCGGCATTCACGTACTACTCTACTTTAAATAATTCCCCATGCAACAGTAAAATTCTCTCTTTACGACTACATAATTCTAGTTGTGTCAGCAATTAGCACGGGAAGTTTTAGAAGTGTGCTGCATCTTTTTAAGAGTTAGAGGGAAGTGTGCATTGCAGGCAGCCAGGATGCTCTGGATATGCTGGATTTGGGCACAGAGAGAAAGGGGATGTGGGCTATCACACCCACCCTAAGCCTCTCCTCTCCTACAAGAGAGCCCCAGCTGAAGCTGCTTCCCACACTGGAAACACTGCTGGAGAATTGAACACTGCAGGAGATTTGAAATTAAGATTAAAAACTCTGTCCCAGGGGAACACCCTTGTGCTGGGAGGATGAGAAGCATCAGGCCCTTCATTCTCTCTGTTCCAAAAGCACTGCTAATTAACTAATATTATTATTAGGTATTAATCCATGTTTTTCATTGTGGAGATGCTGTTTGTTACTCCTGACAGTCGCTGGAGGGAATTCCTGCTGTGCAGAGAGCAGAGCAGCATTCTCCCGCCTCATACCCACGACAGGAAAAATGCAGTATGCCATATAGCTAAAAGTACTTTCTGGTATTTATCAGCTGGTCTTCAGCAAGTAAAAGAAGGTCCTTCAGGTAGGAAAATGACCCCCTTTGTCCTTTTAGCTCTCGATAAATAAGTATTTTCTGCAGGCAACATGCAGCATTAAAAGTGACAGGAGCAAATCTTCATTTGTTTCCCTTCCTCTCTCTGCCTCTTACTCAATTTTGTTGCACACCTGGACTCTGGATCTGTGCAGGGAACATGCTGGGGAATGAGGTGAGCAATTGTGTGTGACTTAAAATTTGTCTGACTCCTCCATGTCCAGCTATATTTCCTATGAGATGAATACTGAAGGCCATATATTTTTGTGTGCCCAAATTTTAATCTATGTGGCCATTTTAAAATCACAGAAGTGAAGGGAGGGAAAAAAGCACTTTTTAAATGCCATGCTGGAAAATATGAAAATCAAGCCTCCACAAACAGAAGCTCAAGCCTTACTTAATGGAGCCAGAGGTAAAACTCAGAATTTAGGAATATCTGAACAGGAACAGACTTGACTAACTCCAAAGGTGGTACCATAGACAGGAACCATGTTTCAAATGCTGGTTTTTGCATTAGCAGATGATACAATGTGAGTGCAGTAGGAGAGATGCTCTAATACCCCTGCACAGGTTTGTGGGGTGCTGGCAATGGCAAACACCTCCAATTTTCAGCTTTGCCCTATGGGACAGCCAGAAGCTGTTCCAATCTTTTAATGACATAGATTTACCAGAGAAGCCAGAAGAGTGGAAAATGGAAGAGTTTGTAAATGCAAAACTAATTTTTTAGAAAAAGTTTCCAAGTCTGGCACCAGAAGTCCCCATTAAATACATTTGTTTCTTTCCATATTCATTAACACAATTTGCTATTTTCATCACACTAATGATATGAATTCATTACCACTGCACAGGGTCTGTACATATTCTTATGAACTCATTTTAGGCATTGTGTCAAGGTTTCTTTGCATAGGCAGATGGGTTTTTTTTTTATTTTCCTTAGCCTTTGTGGTTCAAAATTTTTGCTAGTTTTCTTTCTATTTTAACTGTTTCTGGGAAGGTTATTTGGAGCCATTTGGAGAAATCTCACTAAGGGAATGAAAAAGGTTCTTTCTTTCTTCTTACATTTCTAAGCCATACTTCAAAAGAGGAACATGGGGTATTCATGGTGCTGGTTTGGAGTCAGAAGAATGAAACCCCTCTGCACGCAAACGAAACACTGAATGTTTGAGTCACCTGTGACAATGTGCCCTCAGAATTGTGGCAGCTGTAGGAAGAGCTGTTCTGGACACAAATGTGGCCCTTTAGAAGATAAAATTTATCCCCATCTTTGTAGTGTGCTCCAGCAGTCACAGTAAAAAAAATCCCCTTTGGATTCAGAGAATAAAATTAAATTTATCGCAGAGATGGCCCCCTTAGGCTGCTTCTATATTATTTTTGATGGGGGATATTTTATTTTATTTCATTTTAAGCTGGATGAATGGGACAAGAGAAACAGATATTCAACAAGGCCAAGTGGCAGGTGCTGGACTGGGGTCACGACAACCCTGGGCAGGCTGGGGAAGGAGTGGCTGCCCAGGGAAAGGCCCTGGGGGTGCAGGTTACAGCAGCTGAACATGAGGCTTGGGGTTAGGTCACCTTAATATAAGCAGCAAAACACTGCATTTGAAAATGTTTTGGTGTCACTGTGGCAATCTGAATATGGCCACTGGTGTGCAGTGAGCACTCCTTTCAGCTCAATGCTAACCCCACACAGTTCCAAATTACAAGTGGCATGAAAGATTTTCAGAATTGTCTAATTATATCTAACCCACAGGTTGTTAATTGCAGCATGTCAAGTCTCAACTTTCCATGAGAATAAATTTCCTGCCTCAAGGAGGAAAAACAGAACAAACACTAAAACTTACCAAAAGAAAGAAAAAGGAAAAACCTCACAAAATGAAATGAGAATATCCTTTCCCAAAACTTTCTTACAGCTGAGGTACCTGTGTAACCTTGAAGTCCAGGGAGTGAGGAATTAAAAACTTTTTGGCTCTTTGTGAGCTTCAAGCTGGGCACAAATTTGAGACTAAGCATACAAAATAAATACCTATGTATACTAAATATAAAATACATAAAGGCACGGGTGTACATTTCTATCTGTATTATGAATTAACAATTATTCAGATTAATAACACCGTGTTGCTTTCTTCAATTCAGCCTTCTGCCTGCACCTACCATGTTTCACACTTCAACATCCAGCTTGTGTAGGCAAAACCAAGCTTCCAGGCTCTCCCAACCTGCCTGTCAGCATCCTTTCCACCCCAAACACAACACCCCAAAAATAACCCCAAAGCAGCAGCCTCGACCTGCCAAGGGGCTGGCAAGGGGCTGGAGGGGGTGCAATGTGTGGAATGTGCCCGATCTCTCACCTTGGACCAGGCACATCATGACTTCAGCCTGCAAAGGACCTGCCTAAGAAAGTTGTTCTTCAACTCCTTCCTTCTCAAGAAATTTGCTAAAATCCTGCCTGGGAGTCCTCGTGGAAGGGCACAGCTGAGTGCACTAGGCACCAAATGCATTTCACTGTTGTGCATTTGTTACTGTGCCCTGCCATGTGGATCGACAGCAGGGGAAGATCAGATGTATTTCAGTGCCCATGTGGATGATGATTTCCACCCTAAATTAACTAACTTTCAATCAATGAATCAATATTTCTCTCACAAAGAAGAAAAGAGAGCTAGAATGTATACTGTGCAGAAAAATACAGTATAAATGTATTGAATAGTCCAAAGATAATATGTCCAAAGACTGCAGACATTTAAAAGCCCTCAAATTCAATTTTGAAAATTGTTTTATCAAGCTAATAAAAAGGGAACCAATGAAAAACCCCAGAAAGATACATATTTATTAAGATTTTTTTTCTCCATTTTTCACAATTACTGAAGGTTAGAATTATTTCTTATTTGCCAGTAAAAGATTTTCTAGGACTCTTCAGGTACACATTACAGAGCAGTTACCCAAATGATCATAGCCAAATGAGACTACTTGGAAATAAACTGGCTGTATTTGTAACTCATACATGTAGCATTATGTGTAAGTTTCCAGGTTTTCAAAAAGCAGATAAAGAGTTATCCATCAAGACATAAAGAATATTCACCCCTCCAAAAAGACTGGCTGAGATCATATATGCTGGTAGATGTGGAGTCTTGACATAGTAGAGCCTTACCTGTGTTTGTCCTGGAGAAGACACAGAGCAAAACAACTCAGGAAGTGTCCCCAGGTACATGGGGACAATGGAGAGCTTTGCTGTAGGAAAGCTCTCCTTGGAGTTACCAGCTCATGGACTGGCCAGCAGGACTGCTGAGTCCTTGTCCTTCAGACTTGTCTTTGGCCTTAAAAAACCACTTTTAAGGGCTTTGCACCCAGAAAAGCCACAAGGTGATTTCCAGCTCTGTGGAGAAAGTACAAGCATGAATATATTTTCTTTCCTTGTTGCTCTGTAGCCTCAGAGGAGGGACTTCATTTCACACAAGTGTGATTTTACAAAATCCAGACAGTCTCAAAAGCTAAAGAACACAAATAATATTATCCAATATAACATCCAACCTCTATATCAAACCAACTGCAGCAGCTACACAAAATCACAAACATGTTTAGATGCCTTGCTCATGTGTTGTTGGAACAGTCCTTGCAAATTGTCATTAACGTACATAAAATCAGAAGAAAGGAACATAGTTTATTAAGATTGCATAAGCATTCAGCAATTTTGTTCCCCTTAAATGAGCTACAGTGTAGGGCTAACAGGATTTTCCAGGTGTAATAAGAAAGAAGGGAACACTGCAGGGGTGAGAAGCTCACCTCAGGACAGGCTGTGTGTTTCCCTCTGACAGTGAGGCACGACCCCAGCCCTCCTCCAGAAAAAGCACAGTACCTTCTACAGAGCCTAGGAAGCAGAAATGCAGGTCCTGTGGCATGAGATTTTTCCCTGTGGGGGATCAAAAGCCTTCAGAGTACCCACAGCATGGCAGCAGAGAGCCCCGAGCCAGGCACATCCCAGCCCCAGGTTTTGGCAGCAGGGTCCTGCCCCCAGGGCTCTTTCAGACATGGACTCTATGGGACATATTTTGCCTGTCAACTCCTTACTCACATTTCTCCCCTTGGAGGTATTCTGCAGTGCTCTTTGACCCTTGCCAGCCAGTGTAATGAAGTGCTTTTGACAGGGTGTTTTGGCAGGCTCTAGTGAACTGCCTACCTCCATCCTCAGGAATTTCTCTGACTCCAAGGGCCATGCTGAGAGCTCTGGACCCAGCCTGCACATTTCTGGGTGCCACACACACTGCATAGGGCTGCCAGTCTCCAGCACACCACAGCTGTCCCTGCACTTTTCCTTCTCTGAGGGATTTATTCCTCCCCTTCACTGGCACAGCAGCCCTGCTGAATAAGTCTGTGTATGCTTTAATTTCTACAAAACTCAACCATCAACTTGTCTCTAGGGAGTCTTTTCCAAAGGGAAAACTGTTGTCATTTTCTTCAGCAACAGGGCATAACATTACCTGGTTAACACAAGTTTTCTTGGAAAAGACAAGCTGTGATGCTACCAGGCTCCACAGCTCCTACTGCACATGGCTCCCAGGTGTGAGAGGCCCAGAGCCTCCAGGCTGTGTCCCCAGTTCACCCTATCCACCTTCTCTGTAGCTCTTGCAACTCCCCAGCTTGACAAATCTGCTGCTGCTCAGTTATTTTTACTGATCTCATTTCCCTCCAGCACACACTAACGCTACTCTGCTGTAATCACAGGAGTTAAGGCAGGGTAAACTCAGGGGAGAGGGTTTTGGATTTGTTTATTGATGTCCTTTTTGTAATCTACTGCCAGTGTGGAAGGGTTACTACCTCTAAGCTTTGTAATGGCAGCACAGCTGTCTCACAGAGACCCTGGGGCACTGAGCCACACTGCCCATGTCAATAATCCAAGAGTCAACTGACAGCCTGGAGTCCTAACAACAAGCAGCTCCTGATTCCAGCCATGCCATGCCACTAAAGGTTTGCATTTTCAGTTCTCTGGCACAAGCCACAGCATCTTCACAGTGGCTCCTGAGAACATCTTCTCCGCCCACACATTTTTTGGGTGCTGTGTGCTCCTTCTTACCTTCATCACAGTACCAAGGCTGACAGTGATGCCTTCAGAAGGCTAACCTAGAACAGAGGCTACACAGAGTATCTATTTGTAAAAACCACAAAACTACTATTCATGAAAACCATAATTTGTTCTAATTCTTATTACTCTTACTTACTATTAATATTTTTTCTTTATACCCTTTTAAAGTTTTAAGCCTACTTTACTTTTCTCCAAATCGTACATCACAACAAAAAAGAAATACACTATTAACCAAAACTAAACCCACCACACTCATTAATACATTAACCAAGAAATCTCAAAATTAGAAAAATCTCAAATTAACAAACCAAAACCACTACACAAAGTTAAAGGATATAGTAGGGATTTATTAAAAGGCCTCAATGGCTCCATCTTGGGCAGCACAAGAGCCCAGCCCGGGCTACACCCAAGATGAACCAAAATGGTCACAAAATGGACAACTGGTCATGGGGTCTCTCACTTTTATAAGTTCTGGTCCATTTGCATATTGGAGTTAATTGTGCAATTACAGCTTTAGGTTATGAAGTCCCATCCTTCTAGTTTTTCTCTCTTCAGTCCACATTGTTTGTGCTCTTGGGCCTGAGATTTGGATCATCTGTCCTTGGTCCTCAGCTAAAGAAGGAATTTTTTTGTCTCCCTGCTCTGTGAAGAGAGCTCACCATCCCCTAATGTGCAGCTCAGAACTACACACTAAAGCAGCACAGAATCTGAAAAATATAAAACCTAAAACCTAAGACAACAACAGGGCACTCAGAGCAGACGTGTTTGTGTCACTTCAGGGCTCCTCAATGACAGAGCAACCCCCTCCAGCCTATGTAGAAAGAGCCAGGACAAACACCTGCAATCTGAGCCTTGTGTCTCATTTCCAGAGTAGAGCTTGGCATTCTGGGGTCCTGTGTTTCTCATTTTTCATGTGCCTTAGCTGCCCAGCCTACAGAGACCCCAGAGAGTCTGAAGCACAACACCATTTCCCTGGAAGCCTTTACCTCTCTAACTTTTGTTTTTTCTCTCAAAAGTCCTCTGTCTCAGCTAGATGGCAGATCAGAAAACAGCAGGGGAATCGTGAGACTTGCATAAAAGCATTTGCTCCTAGAAAACCTTTCGCTTCAAATCCAGCAGAATCAGAAGAAAGCTGTTCTCCTGATTGCTCCTTTTGGAAACCAAATCAACCCAAATCAAGAGAGCTTGTGTAACTCCCCCTCCTCTGACGGCTCTCTGGGCACAGCAGAAACAGTGGAGGATCATTCTCCTGAGTGCTTTCTGCCAGGAAACCATGCTCCAGTGCTCCCTGTGAAAGCTGCTGGGCAGGAACCCATAGCCAGGCAAGCACTGAAACAAATCTGAGGCCACTTGCTCCTGCCAAACATCATTCTGCTTCTTAACCTCAAAATAATCAGTAGGAAACTGCATGGCTCATTGCTTTCTTTTTAAATCCCTGGCAACACCCCCCACATATGTAAGAACTGCCTACACAAAACAGCTCTAGAAAGGTATTTGTCTCTATCAGGGCTGTTCTCTAAACAGCACCATGCATGGATGGAAACTGTTCTGCACATTGCTTGCCTTAAAAAAACTGGTAATACCTCTATCTAAGCCAGTGGAATATTTATTTGGCCTTGTAAGGGTATGTTGAAAATAATGTGATCTGCTTTCATTCTAACTACAACCCCAGGAAAACCTGCATCTGGTTTGGCAGTATCTCTACATAAATATACAACAAGTCATTCACTTCCATATTTTTCACATTATTGCTAGTACAAGCATCACTGTAAACCTTCCTTGTGTCTTTCTAGAGGGTAAACTCTACTCTTAATCCTCACCTCCAAATACACCATGATAACCAGGCTCTGACCTAATAGCCAGAATGGTCCTTCTCATTGCAATTATAAAGGGCTAATGTATACCTATAAATGTATATTTCTATAGGTTTGAAATACATGTCTTTATATATACATGAGCCTCCCCATGGAGCTACATACAGACATGTATATATTTATGGAGAAAAAGACCTTCTTTCCTTTTGAAATCCTATCTCTAACCCTTGACACCAGGTGAACGCCATTTCCCACCTTAGCTTTTAAAGTCAGCAAAAAAAAAAATTGAAAAAATTGTTTTCCAACCACTTTCTTTCACAAAGCCTAGCATTCAACAATCAACAATATGGGAAACTGCTGTAACCCTAGAAAAAGCTTGTCTCTCCTTATTGTTCATGAGGTATCCAGAAACAAAGTACTCTCTTCACTCCTTATCTTCTAAAAACCTCAATTTATCGTGCCTAATCTGATGTATCTTGACAATCTATTTTCCATTGCAACATTGATCTTGAAAGATCGCCCCTTGTAGGAATTCAGCCTTATTTCAGGTTGCTAGACCTATACAGTACAGTGGGAACATTTTTTTCCTGAAACCCAGCTTGAATGGAGAGTAAACTAAGCCAGCCAAGTGCTACACCTCCCCCAAAACTGGCCCCAAATCTATTCCTTTAATCCTTTCCCTAGTATTCCTTATCCTTTCTCACCTCCTGGCAGAGATCAAGACCAAACCACTACGAACACTTCAAAATTAATATAATTAATAAAATTAATATAATTACCATTGTCTGATGGTACATTAAATGTGAGCCAACCATCTACTGACACCTGCCCAGTGCAGTTTGGCTCAGAGACACCTGAAGAAGGCTGGAAACTCACACCCAGGGTTTGCTGTCAGGAGGAGACAGCCAGAAACCCTCTTAGGAAAGCACCTGGGAAATCTTAGACACTCCAATCTTATCAGAGGTTTCCTGTTAAAACAGCTCTTCCTTTGATTTCCATACTGTGAGTGAGATTAAGAAAATTTTTTTTCCTGCATGAGTTCAAATGCCTTTGTGAATATAAGCACAGGTGAATTCCTGCTGCATGTAAGTAATTTATGGGATTCAAACATCCTGACAACACCAAAAATTGAATTAATTATTTGAAATAATCAAGATTTTTTTATTTGCATGGAGTTTCTTTCCTTTTCTCTAAAGAGGAGTGAAGCACTCTGAGAGATCACATTCTTTGTTCTCTTCCTCCAAATTAATTAGAATAAAATAGGAAAAAAAAATCAGAAAAATGAAGCCCATAATTCTTCACTCAGTTATTTCAATTTTCCAGGACTAGAATCTGGTTGCAATCACTCTTTCATGCTCTGTGAATAAGGGGTCAAGTGTGTATTTGAAGAACTGGTTTGAGTATGTAAGTTAATTTTCAGTGGTAATAGGCTTGTATCCCACCACAGCAAATCCAGTTTGCTAGTCCCAGCTAAGACAAAATCTTATACTAAAAGCCTAAAATACCATGGCTCCATGTTTGTGATTAGATTTTTGAAACCTAAGAAGAAAAATGCTCTCTCCTGAGCTTTTCTTATGGTTCCCAACTTCTGGATGGCTATGAGGAAGAGTGCACTAAAACCTCTTTATTTGTAGTGGGCAAATAGTTTTACACTCTTTCTGCTTTATCCAGCTGTTTATATTCATTGTGTTCATGGAAATACTGTATTTTGAGATTACTGATCTCTTGTGAAAGGTTAGAATAAACTGCTTCAAAAGTTACTGTGGTAAGAATGCCAGACTATCGCCTCCAGAGACAAATTTTATATCTGAAGCCAGGCTAAAAGAGCAGGAAGAGATTTGGTATGGATTTACATAAAACTTGAAAGCAGAGTTAAGGAATCTGACTTCAAGATCCTCCCTGAATCCTTATGGAATCTGGATCCAGCAGTTCAAAGCTGGGCCCCATCTGAACACAGAAAGCCCCACACCATGGATCATCCCAGTCCAATTTTCACTGGGGACATTTCTGTTTAGGAATTTTCTCTTTTGTGTGCTGCTTCACTGGAGCTTGATGAAAATCAGACACAAAACAGTCACACTTAACTAAAGACTAAGCAAAAAAGGCAACAGAATGTACTGACTTTGCAGTCAATTAATATATGAATATTAAATGTGTTTCCCCTCTTCAGCCCTCCTATTTTCTCATGAGTTCTGCCAAGGGGCATTGTGCTTTGTATATTCAGATACTTCTCAATTCTGTAATGGTTTTCTAGTTGAAGTCATGCATAAAGGGATGGAAAACATAGCCTGCTTTACTGAAGTCAGACCCTGCAAGCACTGATGAGCTATTTTTAATATTCCTAACACATGAAGCCTCTGCTCCAAGGCATTTATGTAACTTTTCTTTGTTTAGTACCACCTCCATCATAACATAAGTATTTGCAGATCACTGAAAGCAGATCTCTTTAAAAGCATAAACTACCTTGAAAACATTAAATCTGTAAAAACTTATCAGGTTTATAAAGAAATAATTGAGTGATAGGGCCTTATTTGAAACAAATGGAAAAACTACCTCAATGTAAATTATTTGTCGTTATCAGAATTTAACTTCTTCAACTCCTCCTCAATAAATTCCTTGGCTTTCACTACAGCTGCCTGTGCTAAAATGTTGCTATCTGAGACAGGCAGACATTGTTAGACACCCAAAATAGCTAGTTTAAATTTTTCTTATATTAGCAAGTAGGTAGAAATCTTTCTTTTAACTTATGCAATGCAACAGTACCAGAGTGTCATCTCAAAAGACTCACTCTCTGCCAGAGTGTCATCTCAAAAGACTTCATCTGGGACAGGGAACCTGCTTATGTGGTCCTGTGTACCACAGATCTTGGGGCCACAAGTGTGCGTGAACTCGTGGTTTGTCGAGTTTCCAGGGAGCCTAAAGCCAGCCTGTGATGGGCTGTGCAAAACTCTGTTGCAGAAATCAGATTAATACACACTACCTCAATTTGATAAATTAAACAGTTGACATGTAAAGTCAGGATGCAATCTGGTGGCCTTTCAGTGCCCATCACCGTCCACACCTGGCAAAGGCTGGAGTGGCCTTTAGAAATTCTCCTTGTCAGGCAATGACAGATAAAGCCTCCCCTGGCTGATGGGCTGTAGATCAGATTACCACAGAGGGAATTTCACAACCACACTAGATTCCAATATTTTTTTTCTCTCTTTATTCTGGCTAAGAATTCAATTTTCTTTTATATGAAAAAATATGGCCAGCATATTTTTTCTCATCTAAGCTGAAGGTAACTTCACTTAGAATAGCTTTGCTTGAAGCCCTTCTCCTAAATGTAGTGCAATGAACTTTGCAGCTTCTTTCCAAGTTGCAGAATGCCCTCCATTTTCACTGGCTTTTCCTGATTAGACCTTTATATTTCTGATTTCCTCTGTGATTCATGTCCATGCAATAAGGTGGAAATTTTAATAACACAGTTTTGGATGCAATGTTATTCACAGGTCTGCATCAACTTCTATGGCTACACTCCTGAAATTACCCTCTTCAGTTATATCTATTAATTTCCCATGAAGTGTAAGAGTTCTCTATATGTTATACCCCTAACCTGGAGCCACATCACATTGGTTTTCTAAGCAGCTTCTACTTCATTTCATCTCAAAATTCAAACAAAATATTTCTTATCATGTATTTTACTTTTCAGGTTTTTCATGCTGGTATCATGGCCAGGCAGCAGTTTAATTTTTTTTTTTTTAGAGTGTTCTCTTGCAAGTAGAGTCAGACTCACTTATGAGATTCAAGCAGTACAAGGAACTCTTTTTATGAGCCTGATCTGAATTTTGATTCTCTGATAAAAGTTGGAACAGGAGACAAAATTGGTGTGATTTAATTTATAATCTCTGAACCATGCCGTAAATGTAGCCCTCCTTCTCTGCTTTCAAATCAGTTACAATTTATTCCCGTGCATTATTTACACAGATCCATTTACTGAATAGTTTATTAAGAGATTTTCAGGTTGGTCTTGCTGCTTGGAGTTATTTTACATAAATTGAGGAACAGCTACTGGTTTGTTACCCTGTTCAGTATACATGCAGCAAAGAGGAAGATCACCTAAAACACACAGTATTGTTTCTGCTCCATCAAGGCTTCACAGAAGACACTTGCGCTATCTGAAGAAAAATGTATAGCAAGCAAAGAAATCCCAGAAAATACTCAAGGAGTCATAGCTGAGTTTGTGAAGCTTGTCTCAGCTGCCTGTGCTCAGAAATTTTCATATTGTGAGCTAGGAAAGAGGGCTGAAATCAAAATCAAGAAAAAGGGCATTAGGCACTTTGAAGGAGAAGGCTGTCCATCTGAGGAATTCAGCACTTCAGTTGGCAAAATGCTGGACATGACCATGCAGGCATGTGGGACAACCTGCTTTCTGAAACCAGGAGAGGCCAAGCCCCCCTCAGCACCCACAGTCCTGCTGACTTGGCAGTAATGATGCCTTAAGTTTTAGCTTTTCTATTTTCCAGATTCTGTGCTGCTTTAGTGTGTGGGTCTGGGCTTCATATGAGGGGATGGTGAGCTCTCTTCACAGAGCAGGGAGACAAAACAATTCCTTCTCTAGCTGGGGACCAAGGACAAATGATCCAAATCTCAGGCCCAAGAGCACAAATAACATGGACTGAAGAGAGAAAAACAAGAAGGATGGGACTTCATAACCTAAAGCTGTAATTGCGCAATTAACTCCAATATGCAAATGGATCAGAACTTATAAAAGTGAGAGACCCGGTGACCAGTTGTCCATTTTGTGACTCTTTTGGTTCATCTTGGGTGTAGCCCGGGCTGGGCTCTTGTGCTGCCCAAGGTGGAGCCATTGAGGCCTTTTAATAAATCCCTGCCTTATTCTTTAGCTCTGTCTAGTCTCTGTTCTAGGGCAGCCTTCAGAAGGCATCAGTAAAGCACTGCTAAATTCCAGAATGTACCAGCCTCTCCCAGGATCAAGAGCAGACAAAGGTCTCTTTACAGAACATTTCCAACTCCAAGACAGCCCTGGAGAGCTCCAGAAAGGAAAAGCACAACCCTTCTGAGAGCTGTTAACCTAAGGACACTATTTTAATTACTCAAACTGCAATAAATGCTACAGGTAACATACAGCAGAGGTGACTCAAAAATATCCACTTATGATTCTGGGATATGCAGTAGGATCATTACCATAATAAGCTCTGAGGAAATACAATGAAAACTATTACAGCTCCAGGAAAGATACATAAAATGAGTATAACAATATCTGCCTGACAGAGAAAAAGGAAGAAAGGTACATAATTTAGAGTACTGCTGTTACTGCCTTTAAGACAGATATAAAATGAGGAGTATTGCAGTTACCTAATTCTGGCAGACACACAGTGAAAATCATTAGTTATCTAGCTTTGAAGAGGACCTGTAATATGGAGTATTATTGTTACCTGTCCCTAAAAGACAGCAAGAAAGAGGGGGAGAGAGTGGTGATGGAAACCTGGACTGTTACCTGGTTCCTGAAGGCAGAAATTATGGGAAGATTTGCTGCTGCCCATAGCTGTGCTTTACAGCTACTAATTCATGGAAGGAGGGCTGGGGAAAATGGAATGGTCTGAATTATACCTTGGCTGACTGGTACAAGGCCAGACTTCCAGCTGGGTGCAGCTGATAAAACTTACTCACTTTACTGTGTGGAGAATGAGAGGATGGGGAGGCAGGAGCGCCACAGCTCTCCGGGAGCCAGGACAGACTGTGCCAGTGATGCCTTGGACTGGCTACCTAGAAAAGAGGCTGGACAGAGTTAAAAATAAAGTCAGTATTTGTCAAAGGCCTTTAACAGATACACCTTGGGCAGTGCAGGAGCCTGGCAGAGGCTATACGCAAGATGGATGATGGTCATGAGTTTTTCTAAGATATAAGTTTGGTCTATTTGCATATCAGGGGTTAATTGTGCAATTACAGCTTCAGGTGATGAAGTCATTTCCCCCAGTTTGCTCTCCCCAATTTACTTTTGTTTATAGTTTTCAGGCCTGAGGCTGTGCTGATGACCTTGGTTGTCAGTTCTGACCACACTGTGATGAGAGCTTTCTAACACTCTACACAGAGTCATGCACTAATCCAATACAGGATCTAAAAAATAGAAAAGCAAAAACTTAAGGCATCACCAGGTGTCCTGGGGGACTGGATTTCCCCTGGATCCCCACCTGGATCCTCAGCTGCAGCAGCCTCCAAGCAGGCACCATTTCTCCACGCACTGCCAGGAGCAGGTAGGAAGCTGTGGGCAAGAGCAAAGGTCCAGAGAAAGGGATGGCAGAAATGTAGTTTTTGAGAGCTCTGTGCCACAGGATGTAGAGCTGCAATACATATACATTTCTGCAGAGGAAAATAAAATGCTTGAAGCTTTCTGTAGCCTTCAGAGTCTATCCCTTCCCTGGATGAATGACACCTACTTGAACATCAAAGGGGCAACTGGGAAAAAAGTTTGTTGTTTTGGTTTTTATGCCTTTATCACAAGATACAGTCATGGCTCAGATGGCACAAATGCTAAATGCAGTTCCTACCACACTCCTCTGTATTTTCCTCATACTCAGGCTTTGAATTTCTTTTCCAAGGGCATAATACTGACAACACTTAAGGTCCAGTGAAGTGTTCCATTTTAGCTCACTCAGTTTTAAGGGTCAGATCCTTTATTAAATTCCAGCTCAAGGAACACAAAAGAAACTCCACTGCTGCTCAGATTAATCCTTTTTTCCCTGTTCTGACCACTATTTTCCATCCATCAGATGGAAAGATGTGAAGTTCAGCTGAAACAAGTGAATCTTGTGATTCATTTGTAATATTGAAGAAAGGTAGTCCAGAGAGCAAGGAAGGGAGCACTGAGTGGGCACGGAACACTTGCCTTGCATCCACAATAATACCATCCCTTCCTCTGACAACATGTCATTGGATCTCATCTCCTCCAGGCAGTAAAATAGACCACACACCACCCTGAGACTTTCAGGCAGAAGCTGTGAGCCTACAAACACCCTCCAGCAATGCCCCTTCCCAGCATCTATACCCAGCATTAAGTAAGGATGCCGTTTATCACCGGGGTGCAGCTGCTCGTGTACACATCAAAGATCACAGCCTGAAACTGCATCCCACAGGATGCACACCCTCTTCCAAGCTGGAAAAGGCTCCTGAGTTCTTCCCTCTGAGGGGAAAACCAGGCAGAAATCAGCACAAAGTTTTGCTCTTGTACCTGCCACACGGACACATTCCACTGAGCAGGTGAAAGCTCCTTGTGGCAGAGCCATTGGTTTCTCTTTAATGAGGACAACTGGATACAAGCAGTCAAGTTAATTTGTAAATTATTTCAATTTTCGCTCCAAACTCTGAAACTAAAAAAAGAGCAATTATTTTTTACTTTAATTTGACTGTTCTGTGCGTGCTTATGTTGACCTGAACTGGAAAGGATGACCTGCTGACAGGGCCCTTCAGACACTGCCCCATGTGAAGCCTCTGAGAACATCTTCTCTTGGGGACACTTTGAGACCTTGAGCCATGCAGACCCTAAACTCCAATCTTGGACACTGAATTCCTGTCCTTAATACTGTTTTACACTCTTTGTCAGGCAATAGAACCTTGGTTTTAAACCATGTCTAAGGCTGTTAATCCTCAGTCATGTTTTTTGTGACCCAAATTATTATTACCAAAAAAATTAGTGGTATTAGAAGTGGATCTAAGTTACGCAAAGTTATGCAAAGCTTTGCTCTCCTGGGTTGACCTTAGAGTCAGCAAGAAGACACTTCAGAATGCTGTTCACTTGGTGAGAGGAGAGTGGCACAATGCAGACATCAGTAATTAATAAAAAATTAATATGAATTGTAAATACCTAGTTTGATGATTATATGAAAAGATACAATACCCAGAACTGAACTTCTTCTGATTCCTGGGATCAGTTATCTAATATCAGGGACATGGTATTCTGGGAATAACATGTTCTTTCATTGACTTGCCTAAGTCTGAAAATAATTTAAAAAAAAATCCTGTCACCTTTTTCTTGTCTTTCCCCAGAATTTGTTTTTTTTCTCAATCTCTTTGGCTTTCTAATTTTTCTCTTTTGCTGTCATTTTTAATGAGTACACTTGGCTAGATGACAGGATTTCTGCAGAAATATGTCAACATTTGTCTTCTTTCCAATACACAAAGGCAAAATACATTCAAAGACTTTGAGTTTCAGAGTACCATGTTTCTCTCTGACTTTCATATTTATATGTGCATTTCACAAAACATACATGACCATTACTGGCATATTTCAGTGGAAAAAAATTATACACTATATAAATAATCTTTAAAAAAAATTTGGGCAGCTACTATTAAATATTTCAATTATCACTAAATTTCAATTCTCTGAGGAGAGCTGGATATAAAAATATATCAATTCTATTACATTATGACAAGAAATAATGTAAACTATCTAAGAAACATGCAAGAAATAAAGTCAAGAAAATTCTCAAGCTCAGCCCTCATATTAACATTCTCTGCCAATCTCGGGGCATGGGTCCTGCAGGAATATGAGGAATCACTGACACTTCATAGGGAAATGGATTTGTGAGCACTTCAACTTTGTACCTTTTTAGCTCCATAGCTTGAGAGACTGCTAATGGTTTTGTGGTTTCCTCTAACCACTTCTCCACTTCTTTGGCACCAAAAAGTTATTAAAAGTTGTTGTTTCAATGGAAAATACTTGATTGCAAGGGAAGGAAAAATCCCACCATTTTCTCTCCAGTTCACTCCAGCAATAATTACACTCTCCTGTACTGATCAAGCAGTTATCTGTTCACTCATACATAGAGGAAAGGAAAAAAAAAAAGAGGGGGGGGAGCTGAATGACCATGTAGAAGAAAGGAAAACAAAGAAATTCAGGTAATTTGAAATATAAGAACAACCTTAGCTCCGGAGGCAACTGAATTAATTCATACCTAAATGTTCCTTTTGCATCTTTGTTTTCATTCATTTCCTGCTTGGTACCAGCAACAGCAATACTGAAAAGTAGTGCATGACACCACAATCAGATGAGATATTTGTTGCAATGGCTAATTTGTACTCAGTAAATCACCCTTTCAAATGCTGTGAACTCTCCTTCCTGCTTTCTGATGCTTTTTATTCCTTTGAGAGTACAGTGAGTCCTACAGCCAAAGAAAACTCCCAGGATGCTGGAGGAGGATTTTGGCTTTATGACTCCCAAACATAAAAGGTGATAAATTTGTTTTCAGGTTGCTTTGACAGAGACATGACCAGAACATGTTCTATTCCCATACTTGGCCTTTGCCTGGGCACAAATAGGGAGATAATGAGACAGGTTTGTGCCACAGGGGATGCCCTGGTGTGTGGCAGGTTTTGGGGCAGGGGACCTGAACTCAGGAAGGCTGGGCAAGGAACTCCAGGTAAAAAAATCCCACATGACTGCTCTGATTTGGAGCCTAACTCAGGAACAGCACGAATCTTCCCTTTGAAAAGTCTTTGAAATCACTTGAAAGAAGGCAACAAAAGGCACACTCCTGAAAAAATAAGCTATGTGATTTTCTGCACCCCACAGTTCCTTCAGTGTGGGTTTAACTATCAGTTTAATTACTTCTGATTCCATTTTTTTTTTCATTTTTATATTGGTTGCACTGGAAATTCATGCAGATTATGAATGCTTCCCTCAGCGAGCTACCTGAATAAAGATTCAAGTAATAATACCTCAAACCTGTGAAGATGTCATTGCTAACCTCAGCACAAAGCACACGCTGCACTCCAACAACTCAGACTGCTATGACTCAAACCCAGAATCCTTTGGCTTGCAGCTGTACTTTTGTCAAAGAAATTCAAAGAGAAAAAGAGGAATAAAGTCAAAGTGTAAGTTCAGGAATGACCCCCTGTGTAAATTCACACACAACAAACCCAGCTTTGTAGTGACAAGGGATAATGAAGATCTAATTAAGACTGACTGGGCTCCCACTCTTGCCCAAAGGAGTGGGGGTGTCTCCTTACAGCCCAGACCATGCAGGGGGAGGATGCACAGCCCAAGGCTTTGCCCACCCACCAACAGTCTTTCCAAGCAGAGCCATGAAGGGAATTCTTTGGAATGCTCTAGGGAATGGACGCCTCTTCCCTTGCACTTCATATCTTGCTTACCCCTATCCTTTGGATGAGAATGTTGAAGAAAACTTGTTCACAGTAAAGCAGAAGGGATTTGGTTTTTTTGCCATTTTGTTAGTTTTTTTAACTTTCTTTGACTGACTCAGTTGTAACACCAACACACATTTCTGGGTGGGTAAAGAGACTATTCTGCATTATCGCAATTATTTCAAACTAAAGGTCTGAGCTCAGTCTAGTCACTGTTAGAGATTAAGACAAAGTTCCAGGGGAGCAGGTGATATATTTTGCCTTGTATCCTTAAATTCACCTCCCTCTGCAGCTGTCCCTGGGGTGGTATGACAGCAAAGAGCCCAGCCCAGCTGGTCCCATGCAAAAGGAACACCCTTGTATGGACAGGGAGAGCACCAGTGTTCCACTGTCCCTCTGAAAACAGTGACAGCTGGGGGGTGCCCCTGGGAATCCAGGGGATGTGCAGGGAGAGGTTTTCTTCATGGAGAAGGCAGTCATCACTGAGAAGGAGGAGAGGGTAGGAAGGGGACAGAGGTTGAGGGAGCAGCAGGCTGGAAGGTGCCAGGCCTAGGAAGGACTGGGTATTGTTTAGGGGGGTACTTTGCCCATTTCTATGCAGATGTCCACCATAACTAAAACCACAGAGCAGCCGGCACTCAGTATTTTGTTGTTAGTCACAAGTGAGCTCTAAGAAAGGCAAACACTTCAAACCAACCTGCTCTTTGCTGCCAACAAAAGCAGAGAACTCCCAGAGGCACAAGGCCAAGGCAGGGTGTTCCTGGTTCCACCAGGATCCAGAGTTCATGGCTTATTACCCACTTGTTCCTCCTTGTGGAGAACTCTGGGTTCTGACTTTTCCTTGGTGTCTCATTCAAACATCCACAGTATTGCTCTCAAATTTCCATTTCAAGGGCATCACTGCTTCTCAACAGGTTTTTGCCAATGGATATTCCAAAGGTTTCTATATGAGATGAAGTGACTTTTAGTTAAAAACACAACAAAAACACTGTAATTCATTAACACAAGGTAGAAATGCAGCATACATCACCAATAAACAAAAATTAATTTGATTTGCTAGCCTCTTTTAGCCCTTTAAAATACACCATAGCCCACAGGATTATTTCATGCGTTGCACACACCTGCTGTGCACAATGGAACAAGAACTGAAGGGCCCTTTTCATGGAAGATGAACTGAGAGGCACTTTGCTGCAGACATGTATTCCTTGAACCACCCTGTTCTCCAAGCAGAGTCATCTGCAGTGGGAAAGCCAAGAAAGCTCTATGGGGCTATAATATAATAAGATTTTTTTGTTGTCTGTGCATCTCTAAATCCCAAAGAAATGTCCTGGAGTACATGGATAGTAACTGTAGCACAGCTGCACAATGCTCAGACAGTCCCTCAAAAAATGGTTTTGGATGTAAGTAATACATGTTTAACAGATGCTTTAATAAATGTTTAATCCATTTTTCAGACCAGGAGATTGCTTAAACCCCTTTCATTCTCAGATCTATTGAACAGAGGGTAAGAAAGAACAGTGCATTAGAAATACTGGTTTTCAGTGACAAATTCAGCACAGTCACTGTCTCCCCACCCAATTTATGCTTTTTTTGGGAAGCTCAAAGGAGCACTGAAGTCCTGATCACTTTCTGCATGCTGGTCCTAGTGGTCCTGAGGGTGTCATCCTTGTTTTATATATCAAGGGGAGAGCATTAGTCTTGGGCCTATTTATGGTATTATTTCACTTTGGCTAAATAATTCCTTCTCGATTCTGTGGCCAGTTTTATTCATCAATCCCCATGAGAGGTTTACAAACTGTATCACAGAAAACAAATTTATTCCCTCCCTGATATTTAGCTTTCTTTTTTACCCTGTTCATGCTCAACTGACGTTTCCTGATAAAGACATGGTTGTCTTGCAGGCCATGCAAACTCAAACCTGAGGCAGGATCCTTAGTCAGAAAAGACAATGCCAGAGTTTGTGTCATTTTCCAGTGGATATATGGGAAATTCCAGGCTGCCCGGCAGGAAATGCAGCAATGAGCCCACCCACGATTCAGTGTGGCAAGCACAGAACAGCAAAAAGTTGCAAAAAAGGACTTGTACTGAGTATACAGCATGAGCTATATATTTGAATATCTCACAAATCCCTTTCACCTGTTAAAAGCACAGGCCAAAACTGCATTTTCCATCTCAGCATTTTTTGTAAATTTTCTCATCTTAACTTTTTTGCTTTATACTCCTGCCACTCTTGTGCAGTCTATTCCTCCTGTCCAGCCTGCTGATGTAGTAGGAATGCCTCAAGGAGGAAGCTGTGCCAGCAGAGGTGCCAATTCACCACCCATCTTGTGCTTTCAAATTTAATTCTAGTTTGCAACAAATTATGATCCTTTGAGCTGGAGCTTCTCTTTTCCTGATCCCTGTTAATGCACTTAATCCTTTTCTTGTTGCTGGTATCTGGAGGTCTTAATGTCTTTAATACATTTATTTTTTAAGCACTCCACAGAGGTGGGAGTTACATAATGCCCTGATCACAGCTGCCTGCATATCTCTGACTGTCTGGGTCCACATGATGTGCCCCAGGTCAAAGAGGAGGTCTGTGCTTGTGGCAAGAATATTATCTGCTCACCCAAGTCAGGCTGTAATACCCAAATCACTAATGGCCTGCTATCTTCTTAGCCCAGCCTTTCTAGTCTTAGTCTTTGAACTCCTCGTGGCAGAGATTTCTCTTATGCCAGGAAAGCATTTCAGCTTCTCCCACAACAAAGCCTGTGCTTGTAAAACAGCTGTACTGCTAGAGCTCAGAGAATCAGACAGAGAAGCTCTGGAGAAGGCTGAGTTTGGCAAAGAACAAAGGCCTGGAGGGGAAAAGGAAATAGGGTGAAAAATATGAAGGACATGAAAAATTTAGGAGAAAATTGCCCTAGTTCCCAGGAAATTGCCCATTATTTGGGTATTTAGAAATAAAGTAGCCTGTAAGCACATATTACATGAGTCAAATAACATTAGTTCTTATTTTTCATGCCAATGGATGCAACATATTTTATTAGAAGGACTCCTCAGTTTTCAGCACGGAAATTCAAAGTGGCCAGCAGGGATCTCTCTCCCACTCTGCCAGTTCCCTTTAAAATGAGCAGAATGTGGCCATCTGAGCTTGCCTTTGAGGCAGCTCTTTACAGTGTCCAGAAAGATGATTTCCCAGGCCTGAAGCAATGGAGAGTTTCTGCAGCAGCTCTGGTCACAGGACTAAGTGACAACACCTGCTCCAGCAGCGAACAGCAGCTCTGGTAGGAGGTGGGACAAGAGGGGACACTGGTGCTCCTTGGGGAGCACTGCCCACACCTCAGCTCCCCAGTGAGGACATTTGCAGGAGCTTGTGGAGGAGCTGGATGAGGTTTTATCTCAGCGTGGCCAGGAACATGGGCTGAATTGTGTGGGCTAAGGACAGACAGAGAGCCAAAGGTCTTTCCTCAAATACCTTCTCTAATGAAAAGGCTTGCTTTGAGAATTGAAATTGTTTTACCACCATGAAATAGGTAAACAAAGAAAACAAAAAGACACAGAGATATTATTAAAAATTATATATATATAGAAACTAAATTCAGATATTCCACAAAGGGTTATATAAATTGTCACAGGAACTTCCAGCACTTCACCAGATACCTTTTAGCCAGCAGAACATCTTTAATGTGCATTCACACAGGGAATAAAAGTGATCTTTCCCTTGACTGTCTGCCATTTGCAGTCTGTCAGTAGCTCCTGCTGGATGAGCATCTGTGTCAGAATATTTTTATGCCAGCATCAAACATTTTGACTGAAGTTCCCCATCAAACCAAGCTGCAACACGGGGGCAACCTGCATCACCCTATGCAGAGCAAGAATGTCAGAGGTGTTTTCACTCACAATCTCCTGCCTTTAGCCCCAGGATTTTTGGCAGGCAGCCTGAGCCTGCCCATCACACTGTGGGGATCGACCAAAAAGGCATTTTGTGCCAACAGCACTTGCTGATGTAAAGAAGAAAACAAGAACATCGGTCTGAATGGACCCTCTGCCTGGAACAAGAGGCAGTGACAATCCTAAACCAAGCATGCTTATATTGCTAGAACTCTGCCCATGGGGGTTTTTTATTGCAAACATCTGGCTGAGCACTTTGCACCCACAGAGAGGCCTGTAAGCTAAAGCAATGTCCTTCCTAAAACCTCTGGTGGGAGCTCTGTCTACCTTCACTGAGGCTGAGTTCAACTTTTTATTTTAAATCCTGAAAATGGATTTGAACACATAAATCTGTAGGAACTATGAGAACCATTATAAACCAGCATGGAATTGATTTGGGGCAGCCTGTACACTTGTCTTCAGTGCTGCCCATAGTGTTCAATTCCAAGTTGCAGATAACCCTGTTGTGCTGGAGCTGTTTTAATTGATCATTTCTTTTTTAATTGATAATTTTATAGAGTTGACCAACTCTATAAATGCCATATATTTATGGCATTTCAAAGGAGCACATGTTGTAAGTTAAACACATTGTAAGTAGTTTGCAGCCCCAAGCCTGCAGCCCCTTGTTTTTAGCTGAGGAGAGGTACTCATATGTAGTAACAGTAAAAGTGAAGGTTTTCAGCTGCCAGGGAATTAAACCAGGGGTAGAATTAAGTTATTTCTGAGGATGCCACACACTGCCTCTGCCCCACCTCCCCCTGGGCACCTGCCAGCTCCTGGCAGAGCCCACCCTCTGTTCAGTCTGTATCCAGACCTGCAATTCCCATCAGAAACAGAACCAGTCCTGTGCAGCACAACTCCTGTGCCTGTGAGGAATGCCAAATGTGGCATTAAGCATCATCACTTGTCCAGGGTAGTTTGCTGACAAAGAAAGGGCCAGGACTGCTTCACTGTGACCTGGATCCACACACATATGTTTAGGTTCCTCCAGAGTGTTTTGTATGCAGGTCTTAGCATATGATCTGCACAATTCAGTAATGACCCGTGGCCACAGAGCTCTACAGTTGCAGGGAAGTATGGAGGGGCATTTTTTTACAGGGGAAAAACATGCTTACCCAGTAGAGAAGGCAGAGTTATCTCCAGAAAGCTGGCACAGACCTGTGAGTGGCGGGCTAATTGATAAGAAAAATCTCACCGCACACCAGAAGCTGCAGAGCTTATTGCTTCTGCCACATCAAGCCTGTGCTGTCCTTGATAAGGTTTCTAACACAAAATCCCTGCTTCTGACATCTGCTACTATCACCCAACAGATCAGATGCCAGAGGAATGAAGAATACTAACTATCACTAGATAAAGCAATCAAGAAAATACACATATGTCTGTATATGCAGACAATGGAAGAGCAAACAGGACTGGAAACAGTCTTACTTCTTGGCACAACAGTGCACACTTCATGCTTGATACCATAAAGAAAGGCTACAGACTCTGCAAAGGCCTCTTCCTCAGCTGCATGCTTTCCATGGACAGTGATTTTTTTTTTTCCTCCAGACTTCTCAATCTGCTATATTGCAACAGACAGAGCAAATTTGGACTCTTATTTCCTGCAGGTGCATCTCCCCTACACAGAGGAGTGCAGAAGGCACTGGGCCATGGCACAGAACAATGTGTGGTCCTTAGAGATTATTCCTCACCTATTCTTTATTTGCTTAACAACTGAATCTTTTACACTGCTTAAAGACTTCACTAATTGAACCTTTTCAAAAATGTTGTGCTGAAGCAGTACCATTATGGCTAAATGACATAAGGATCTTTAGGAACAAAAAAAAGGTAAAAGCAGAAGGAGCCTGTGGGCTTTCATGAATGGTATTTAATCTGTTAAATACCTTAAACATCACCTACATTTTATCTACAATGTCTAGATCCGATTAGCATTTTTGTTCTTTTCCTTTTATCACTCAGAGAGAGATGGGAACTTTGCACTTGACAAGGGGTTACAGATTTCCAGCAAAATGGTTTTTGAGAGGTGTATTTATAAAAATTTTATTTGAAACTCAAATACTTAACTGTCACTGTATTTCTTCTGTCTACCTCTTTAGAGATATCAGATTTTTAGTAACATTTCTGCATGTATGCTGCCCCAGTTACAGACTTAAAACACCCTGATAACTAGATGGTGGTGACAGCATTTATTGAGTGGAAAGCTGTATTAATTTCTCAATCCACAGAAGAGAGAACTGACACGTGCAGTTCTGAAGTGGTGTTACTCTGCACAACAATCCACAGGAGCTACAAACTGCACTCATCAGCAGTTACTGAGTCTGGGGAATCAGAGGCAAATCAGAGCACCACTAACACCACTGACATTTGGAGTTGCTTAAAATGACCAAAACATAACTGAGAATGTTACTACTTTGCTTTTTCAGATGTTCTGAGACCCTCACTTCAGAAGCCTTTAAAATAGTAGAGCTGAGAGGAGAGATGGAGGGCAGTTTTGTCAATTTAGTGATTACACCACTCAGAAAGCAGGGCACCAACAGAGCTTCTTAGCAAAACCCTAGGTCTGAACTCCCTAAAAGACTCCAAGTTTGCTTTTAGTCCCTATATGAGTTTATATGCCAGGCCTCACCTCAATTTAAGCCAATCTATATTTTATTATCATTAATCTCTCTCTGGCAGCTTGTAGGGGACATAACTCCTAGAATAGATAGAGCAGGAGAGCCTCCATGCAGGTAGGAAGGTGTTACATGACTAAATCCACCCACAGCTTCAACCAGATGCAAGGAAGATTTCTCTGAAGAAAATTCAGTCACACCAGTTCTTGGTCCACCTGGGGATAACTTCATCTTTAAAACAAACTACAACCAGAACAGAAAGTGCACCTGCTGCTCACAGAGACCCCCTCTCTCTCAAAGTTTCAAACCAAATTTTCCCAAGAGTCACACCTTGCTTATACACTCAGAAAACCCAATTTAAAACCAAAACATAAAGATCAGTTTGTGATGCACACCCAGACAGCATCAATCCTCCTGTGCCACACAGTACACACATTTGGGAGCTGCTCGACATTTTGGCTTTCTGCTTGTAGAATTAATGTTTTTCTTCCCAAAAAGTCATTTTGAGTACAAGAGGATGGTCTGAGTGAGAGTGGAGGGATGTTGCTGCAGGGCTGGACAGCTCTCCTCAAGGGAAGGGCTGTTTGGGGTTAGAGATCAGAGCCCAGATACCTTCCACCCTCTGTGTCCACCCCGCCATGCTCATGTGTCACCAAACTCTCATTTTCAATTACTGACTGTCAGACTTTTCCCCATTTTTACACTTGCCTGTAGCATTCTCTAAAAGGCACAGTATTTTTTTTTTCAAGTAATTACTCACACTCCAGATGGATGAAGCATCACTCAGATCCTGCAGCACAAAAAGTCACTTTGCACTGCAGTCCCATTCATGACTTTGCATAAAGTTCCCTTTCCAGCATTCCCCCAGCCCCAGTCCCAGAGAACTGCAGCCCTGACAGGAACCTTTGCTCTGCCCCAGTCCACTTGACATCACATTCTCTCAGTTTTCATGCCTGCAGTATCTGAGCCAGCAGCTCCTGTAGCTCAGCTTAGCTCCAAGCATTTTAAATCCACAGAATTGAGAGAAAACTATTTGGATCTTTAATGAGCTGATCTCAGGGGTAAATCACAAAATAGAGCCAAAAGCTTTCAGGCCCAGAACATGACAGAACCTCAACACCATTTAGGATGTCCATGAGTTGTCACAGAGCCCTCAGGTTTTATGTCTATTCCCAACATTATGGGTCCTGCTACTTCCAAAAATTCCAAAAACTCCTACTGAATTTTGAGTTTTCAGTCCATATAAGGAAAAAAAAACCCATCTAATTTCATTAATCTCCAAATTTTTCCTGCAAGATGCTGTTAAATTACTCCCATTCTTTCCAGTGATACTGGTCTTTGACTCACAATTGCAAGAAGAAATAAAATCAGAAAATATTTTATTAAAACCATATGGACAATCAAGCACATATTTAGCTAAGACTTTTTTACTGAGTCAGATCTAAGGTCAAGAATTTAATAGATGCTTCCCTCTGTCTTTACTAAACTGTGTTCTTCTGCTCATTACTCTGAGATAGTCACCACTGCTTCCTTTTTTATCTGGACTTCCATTCTCCACTGCTTTTTCATCTCATAGAAACAGATTCTTTGATTTTACAACAGTTTTAATGTCACAAGAAAGGAATAAAAAATGAGGCTATTAATCTCCACGTAAAATGAAACTACTCATGATAGCTTCCCTTTCCAAAATCCATTTGTTACCTCTGCTTGGACTTGGCATCAGTGGCTGCTCCCCAGGAGACAGCCCAAATCGTCACCCTTTGGATTTAACACTTCCACTTCTGCTTTTTTTTGCCTTTTTTTTTTTTTTTTTTAATCCAAACAATAGTCTTAGCATTTGTAGGGGCTCCAGAAGCTGAGGTGCTCTCATTTTGCTGAGGAAAGCCTAAGCAATATCTCCTATAATTTTATTCTCCCTGGATTACCTTGCTACCACAGAATTTTAAAAGAGCTTGTTCTTTCATGTTTCTAAACATGACCACTTATTTCAAATGTTCTTCCAGAGCTGGATCCTATGATCTGGGTTTGGTTTTGGGTTTTTTTTTCCTTAAATGTTTAAATATGTTGTGGAAAACATTTCATTACTCTTTTAGACTAGAAATTTAAATATAGAACAGCAATAAAATCTTTCAGAAAGGTAATCTGCTTTCTTACTGTATATTTTAATCACAGAAGAGCACATATCCCTCAAATTCCCAAAGAGAGACAATTCCTTGAAACGTTTTCACAGTTCTGATGAACAACTGAATTTTCTCAAGAGGGGGCTCCTTTTTCTTCATTATTGATTATTTTTGCCATTTCCCTTTTTAGTGGAGGGGTCTTTAAAGACCTTCTGAGGAAGTACAGTTTTGAGATGCTTCTTTAAAAACAGGTATTTAGCTACAATTAAAATTATATCCTTTGACTTATAAGGGATTAAATATCTGATTAATGCTGAGAAAACTAATTTCCACATGGCAGCAGCAGGATTGCCTACCTGCAGAGTGAACGACCCCTTTTCTAAACAACAGGACAGATGCTACATGGAGTACTTAAGTCAGGAATACTCTTGCTCCTCTTTCCCAGACTGCAAACTGAGGTTTGGGAACCCCTCTCCCAGACCTGTGTTGCACAGGGACATCATCTTGGGGCAGAAAGCTGGAAGCAGCTGCTCTTTAGAAAAGGCTAGATTTTTGTATAGAATTGGCTTCTGGGACTTAGCACAATTGGAGCCAAATTTTACAGCAGAGGTGAAGGAAATGCAAGTATTGCACTGTAGGAGACTGGGAAAATTTCAGGGGTAAAAGGAAAAGACAGCACCACAAAGCCTGAGGCATTCCTGTTTTAAAGGTCTGAGAGAATCTGTAGATCAATTACAAGGGGCCAGGAGCATTCAGAGTTTTCACTGGCCAAGGCACTGTATAAAACTAGCTAGGAATGCATCCTTGTTGCTGTTGCCCTCTGCCACTTGTTCAGGTAGGTCTCCAAACCGCAATCCTTACCACTCCAAATCAAATTAATATGGCAGAGAGGGAAAGTGCAGAGAGAAAAGTCATTCCCTCATCAGGCATCCTTACAGAGCCCCACAGGATCAAAATGTGGCCTTCAAACCTTTCTTTTAATCCATATATATTGCTGCTGCTCCAGCCCATGGAAGTGAGCAGATCTGTGCAGTGCTGGGGGCTGTGACAGCACAGTCCCACTCCCTTGCACATTGGACAGGCAGAGTGTGATAAACTCTACTCTAAAGCTTCAAACAGCTCCTCTTTTCCCTTTTCCACTGCCTTTGACAGCTTTATTTTGCAGGAAGCAAAAGCTTTAAAAAAGGAGGTGAATGGAACTCTAGTTTGATCACATTGAGACAGAATGTCTCAGAGAGAGGTTTCTGGGAAAGAAGAGTTGGATGCTTAAGTTCCTGCCCCACCTGCTATCAGTGACAATAAATATGATATTGGTTTATGAACATGATGCAAAACATTGGCTTTTCCCCCACCTCAAACATCAAAGAAAGAACACTTACAGTATTCCAGGATTCATTCTGGCAGATCTACACACTTGTGTTCAGAGGTATTTACATAATTATGATTCTGTTTACCAGTGAAGACACGTCATTTCTTGTTTCTCTTTTATATGGTCATTTGAGTTTAAAAAAAGTCAAATGTTTCTTCTTCCATTAGTTCACCCATCTGCCCTAGTAAGAACAAACATTGGGAAACAATGAATTCTACTTGCTGACAGCTGCCCATTGAAGTTCTCTGTGTGAACACAAGCAACAAGTGGAAACATATTAATGCCAAATAATTTCTAATTTTTCTTTAACTAGAAAAGGGTGAGAGGAAGGCACCAATGTAAAGGACATAAAGTGATAAGATACTGGAGAAGAAAAAAAAGTGGCCCTCCAGTTATGGCAGCTGCAGCTGCCAGAACAAACCCACTGGCAACATTCAGGGTGAGGGGTGAGATCCTCTTCTGGACAGAGCAATGGGTCAATTTTTAAAACTGTGCTTCTTGTTGATGCCATGTTTTAGAAGTTTATCTCTAATGTCTGCATCACAAAATGAGTTTAAATTACCATGATCAGTCATTTGTATTGTTGTCACCTATAAGTCATGTCTAGTCCTGAGCAGGGGGAGCTAAACAGCTTTGCTGTAGGGAAAGTACATGCTCAGGTGTCACTTTGGGATACAGACTGACTCCAAAATAAAGGTCTGCAAAATTACTTCTCCTCAAGTTCACACACTGCATGACATCCATGCCCCTAGGTCACATACTCATGGAGTTACTGCATTGTGGGTTATTATATTTGCCATCCTACGCTGTCTTGAATCACCTTCCACAGCTGTTGCAAAAGATGATCTCAGGATGATGCTCACTCTTTCTTCAGCTGTTTTTTCCTGCAATTTGACACCAACACCAAGAGCACCAATTTAGCTACCCCTTGGACCAGAGATTAACTATGGAGCAGCCAACTACAGAGGAGAAAAAAACACACATGATAAGAAGAGATGGACAAGCAACTAACTTTGAATCCAGAGGGTCTTGATGGACCCATTTTTGTTGTCCCTGAGGCACACCAGGGATGGATTATATTTGCTGCTGTTATCCTGCAGTGCCGTGACCTTAAGTCTTCCTGAAAATACAGAGGGTAGGGAGGGAGGGATAGATATGGAAGAAGCAGCACAGAAGATATAAATGAACTTCCCCACAAAACTCCAAAAAAATTGGAGCAAGTTTGGGTTTTTGGGAAGCAGTGAGAATAGAAGAGAATGTCCTACTTGCAAGGGCCCCAGGAGAGGGAAGGGGGAGCAGAAGGTGATTCACTGGAGTGGCATTGCAGAGTTCCTCACTGCTGAGGAGGAAGGCAGCAAAGGGGCCTTGGAAAGGACATCTGAGAAGCTCCTTGGTACAAGCAGTGACAGGAAAATCCTTCACAAGTGATTGAAAGAAAAGCCTCAGTTCTGAAGGACACAGAAACAGCTAGAAAAGGATGGTGTTATTAAAAGGCATAAAAAATGCATATTCAACAACAACAACAAAAATCAATAAAAAGGCTACTCCATTTACCACAACATCAAGGCTATAGTTACTTAAGTAAACATAACTTACGAAGATTATTTCACTGATACAGTACTTGATCAGTAATTCAATTACCATGCACATGCCTACATCAAACAGCTACACATTCAGAAGATCTCTTTGGCATATTTCCCAAAAGTGAACCTTCATGCATCTTTCATATAGCCAGTGTAATCAAATTTGCTTGTACACATAGCAGAACAAGCACTTTAAGTAATAGGACATAATCCTAACGCCAGTTTTTCTTTTTTAAAGAAATAAGAGAAAAAACCACCCCACTCCGTGATAAAAAAAAAAAAGAGAGCATGGAAGGAGAGAAGAAAATACAGGAGTGAGAATAGATAATACTCTGATCGTCATGAGGGCTGGTCCAAAGCCTGCAATGCAGTGTGGATATCCTTACACTGATCTGGGATAAGTTTTTCTAGCCCACCAAAAAGTCTGTGAGAACCAAATGTCCTGTGTCCCCCTGTGACAGTCCCAGGTCCTGGCAGATCTGTAAAACAGCTTTGCCCTGCAGCCTGGCTTGGCGTAGCCTCACCCTCCCCTGCTCCCAGGCATGTTCCAGCCATGCACATGCTTTGGACATGGCTCCTCAGGACAACAGCCAAATCATGGAAAAAGGAGCACAGAGGTGTAAATTCAAGGTTCCAGTTACCAGTTCCATCCTCAAAATATCAGTGCAACATATTTCAACAGCACTTTATCTCGCTTTCTTAACTGAGTTAAATTCTGCTAAGAAAACCATTTGATTTCCCATCTAGCTGTAGTGAATAGAGATTTATTTCATACATATTTTATTTTAGCAAGGCTGCATTTAGGCAGTTAAAATTTAATGGGAATATCCTCCTTCAAATTCTTCCCATCTGGATTATATAATCTTTACTACCAAGCTTTAGTCTGCCAATCTGTAGACCTGAAACTGATTTCACTACTTTCATCCAATGAACTAAATCTTCTCTTCCCTTTTATTTAATGTTCATTTCCTGTCTTTTCCCCCACATAAGGCAAAGGGTGATCTGAGGGTTAACAATAATGAAAATCTGCATTTAATACTAATAGCAACCCTTGATTTTAAAGGCCAAACTGGATAAGATTTATAAGGGCTAAAGTGCTCATAAATTTTACAGCCTACTACACACTCACAGATTTATACACATAGAGAGGAGCCAGTCATCCACAGAGCTGTAGCAGTTTCAGATGTACAGTCCCTGTTAAGCAGATGACTTGTTCAACACTGCCTATTGCTGCAGTAAAGTAAAAAAAATTATAAAGAAAGGCCTTATAAAATCAGGCCTGCTCTGTTAAAATCAATGGCTGGCCTTGTCAGGCTAGCCCTTTGCAAGTTCCCATGTGAAAGCAATCCTAATGAAAGCAGTTCATTAACATAACAATCTATTCCTGGGTGAAAAACCAACTAGCACTTGTATGAACTGTTTTTACACCCTTAGATAGAAAAATGAAAGCTATCTCTCACACACAACCTTTACTGCACATATACACAGTCAATACAGGGTAACACCTTGTTACTAACCAATAAAGTAATGTGCAAGAAAACTCTAAACAACTGGAGTCACACACAGGTCTGTAAAACTGTATAAAAAGGAGTTATGTCAATAAAGAATGGGCTTTTTCCACCATGAAGAAGATGGAGTCTGTGTGATTTATTCTGACGGCCTGTAACTATAGGAGGTATCTAAAATCATATTTGTTTCCAGGTAATTACATGCTCTAGGACAGTCATGGACCTGAAGAACTAAAAGCCCCTTTTCCTCTGTCCTGCTTGCATGAGTTTCTTCATTAAAGACAGTGAAGGAAAAAGGACTGGGCTGTGAGTAAGGATTGTGGTGATCTTCCATGCTGAGAGGCAACAGCCCCTTTCCTGGCATGCCATGGCTGTTCTTGTCTGAACAAAGCTGTCTGAAGGGAATAATCAACAGCTACACTAGGACTTTCAAACTACCCATCTAGATCCAGCATCCTGGTTGTCCAAAGCAACTGCTACTCTGCATTTTTCAGTGACAGACTAGATGCACTGTTGTTTCTGTTTTTATTTTGCAGAGGTCTTTGACAATATAAATTTGGGGGTCACATTTCAATGTATGCCATGGACTGCTCTCCTCCAGGCAAGTCTTTCATGGGTTCTAAGGACAACCCAGCCATGCAAGGCTTTGACAGGGAGCACAACTGAGACTTCAAACAAAAGCTGATGGGGCAGGTACACACCAACTTCTCCAAAGTAAAGCAAAAGAAGTGCTCTAGAGAAAGATTCCTCAAGGAAGTTTTCTTCCTTACTAAAGAACTCTCTTCCTTTGCTAAATTGCTTTGTTGCCTAAACTGTGAATACTGTCCCTCCAAAATCTCCCTAGGCCCTCCCATTTTCTGTACTAAGCATTTTCTTACACAAAAACATTTTAAAATCTGATTATTCTTCTTATCTTGCTATGCATGTGCTAGCCAAGATATCTGATGGCCCTGAGTTCTGCCAGGCAACACTGAGATCTCATATAATATTTACATATAAAAAATAAATTGCAAAAGAATTACTGCAAAATTTATATTCTACCACCCCTGTTAAAACTCTGCTTTAAGAGAATTTTTGTTCCTGAGAAGAAAGTGACTTCAGGAAGCACAAATCACCTGGAAGTGGCAAATCAGACATTTGAGACCATCTCTCCACAGGCATGGAGGGATGCCATCACAGCCTGACATCACTGATTGTAAAAGCATAAGGAGATCCTGTACATGCTCAGACCAAAGATTTGTTTCCAAGTTCCTTTCTTCAGCAGGGGCCACAGAATTTCAAGCAGGGAAAAAATAATTAAGCCTGTCACACCACTCTCCATCCTCCATAAAATATTTTCTTCAGGTGGTAGCTCTACCTTCCATGGATGGTGCTGACCAGGAGAGCTCTCCATCCTCACCTCTAGCACATCATGCAGCAAGACTGCCCCAAAGTGCTCATGCAGCTGTGCCATAAAAAACAGGGAAGAAATATCCCTCCACAAGGAACCAAAGAGCCAAGGAAAAGTAGGGTGTGTTATTTGCATTTTACTGCAGCCTTTGTGTGTTTGCACCCCAGCTTGGTCTGCAGCGTGGTGTCACACATGCTCGTGCCAGCAAACCTGAGCTCACTGTGGCAAAGGTGATGGAATTGGAGTGGGACCCAGCAGGAATTCTCCAGGTTAATAGGATCCCTGCACATTCTGAATTATGCAATTAAAGCCCTCTTTCTTTTTCAGCAAATAAAATCAGTGACATGGTAGGAGGAGCCTGGCAACACGAGGATAAAGGAGAGGACACACAGCCTATGGCAGTGATAACCGCACCTGCCAAAGTCACACCACAGCAACAAAGCATTGCCTCTGCTTCTGAAAGCTGCTGGAAACACAAATGGTGTCACCTGATAAGAAATCCCAGACACAGGAACTGATAGCTTACCTCCTGTCAATGTTACCTCCTGCCCCCTCAGAAAGGCAGCATACTTTTCAAGGAAATCAACCCAGCAATTGTAAAAAGAAAGGAAATCTTCTCTCCTGGATTTTTAAAGGGTTTACTGCAATGTGACTCAGATTTAATCCCAAATGTCTAGCTGATACTTAATTTCAGGCTTCCTCTGTGAGCTCCTCACCTCCCTCAGTGGGGCAGCTGCTGCACATGGATTTGCAGCACAGTGTTAAGCTTTTCATGGCACTCCAGTTTACACTTGCATGGCAAAGGTTACATGACAAGAAAACTTTGCTCAGCAGGTCCATACTGCAGGACATGCTCCCAAGCCTCCTCACATGAATGGGGCACTACTGATCCTTATCACATCTCCCAGAAGAGGACCCAAGGTAGTGCCAGTTCTGCACAAATAACCCCTCAGTCTTTCCCTGTTAACAAGGCAGAACCAAAACCCCACAAAACTAAAGTTTCCTTCTCCTTTCAGGCCCTTTATCTCTGCATCCTGTATCACACTGAGACTCAGGACCTCTCTTGTACCTTCAGACAAAAAAAAAAAAAAAAAAAAAAAAAAAAAAGGAAAACTGGAGGGATCAGTGGAGGGGATGTGCTGGAATCAGCCTTTGAAAACAGGCTGCAGAGAGACAGCTGTGCCAGGCACAGGACAGCCACCCAGCTGCATTGCTTGCTGACCTTTCCAAGTAAACCAGGCACTGCAATTTGCACAACTGGCTCTGTAGCTTTCAACATACACTTGTCCCGTGACTCTGAGCCCCACCGTGCTCTATAATCACTCCATTTTCAGGAGGGCAAATCTCAGCTAGCTATCAGTTTGCACATTATGCTCAGAGCTGGTGCTGTGACAGCACCTGTCTCTAGGACTGTTAACTGAGTGGCCAGATTCCCAGTGAGGAGAATATGCTCCTGCAAAGCCTTACAGCAAGGAAAGGCTGCTCCATAGGATGCTCAGCAAAGCATGCTGCCTTATATTAACATCCTTCCCAGCTACCACCCCCGTTAGCTGTTTCTCCTTTGCTGAAAGAGCAGGAGGAGTGAGTCACCTCATTTCCTCAAGGCACACACGGGTTTGAGGCTGCTCACTCAGCACCACAGCCACACCTGGAGGACAAGCATGGGGCCAGCAGCTTCATGAACTCAAACTTTTGCCAAGCAGAAAGTGCTTCTACAAAAAGCAAAGAGCAGGTAAGATGGGGAAACAATGCAAAGAGAGTGCCACGAGCCAGGCTGGCCGGCAGCCTGGCCACACTGATGTTGTGGGTACCACCAAAGGCAATTTCTTTTTATTTAGGAATAAATACTGAATACTAATTTAGGGATGAGCAGGAACTTAAATAGTTGTTTTCCTTGGGATTGGATCGAATACCACATTGTTTTTTGCAGGTATCTAAACTAACGATGCTTGAAAAACCCACTTCCTGGGGCATCCCATTGCAATGCAGAGCAGTGCCCGGGAAGCCACCCTGCCCACCACAGCTCTGCCTCCCTGAGCCCATCACTAAATTAGCAGTCCCATGAGCACCCAGATTTGCATAAAAGAAGCAGTTATCAGCAATTAGGCTTGCCAAGGCAATATTCTTCGAGGCCGCTTCACAACTAGTGACAGATGCAGCATTCCCAAGTTTAAGCTGTAATTTATTGTTAGGCTGTGCAGGAATATAAGGAAAACACGTTGTGCATTTTGCAAAGTCTCTCATTTAGGCATCTGAAAAATAACAGAAAAAGGGGAAGGGGGGAGATGAATAGTGACTGTAAGATAGAATAAACTGCAGGCACAGGGCCAGAATTTAATACTCAGCAATGGTAAGAAGTATCCAGGCTATTTTGCTGCTGAATAAATCCATTTACCTGTTGTTCACATCAGAAAATTTCATATTTCCCAGCTGTCCTGCTCTTTCAGGGTTTAATCACAGGTAACAACCACAGTGTGCAGACTTTAGCCCAGCTGAATTGCAAATATCAGACCAAATGCCTGAGAGGAGCAGGAAGAAGAGATTGTACTAAAGAGCAAATCCACTCCCCCCTAGGACATTAGCAGTGGTGTCTTTCCATCGTTCCCCCAAATTTGCACTAGAAGGAAGCCCAGGCTGAAGAATGACCACAGTTTGCAGGAAATTCCTGTGGCTCAGGGTGCCAGGACATCCAGGACCTGGTGAAAGTCCTGTATGCCTTTCCTGAGATTCCAGCTGTCCTCAGTACAATTCCATCTCTTCAGGCAAAACCCATGGCAGAAAAGGTGAGTGAACTGTGCCAAGAATTTCTGAAGCAGCTGGTGCATGTAGTAATCATGGGATAATTAAGTCTGGAAGGGACCTGAGGAGGTCTTGAGTGCAAGTACTGCACAAGCAGGTCAGCAACAACTTATGATGAGCTTGCTCAGCTCAGTTCAGCTCATCCATGCTGCATGCTTTCCAGGATCTAATTAATTTTCTCTTTCCTTACAAGATGAAACAAAGCTGAGATGAGTTTTCTCATCATCTCTGGAGAAATGGGGACCCTTGCTGGCTACCCATCTAGCCACAATGTGGGATTAAAAATCCTCTGGGGCAAAGTCTTCCTCCTGGTCTACAGAGCCAGGGGAAGCAAAGTTTAAATCTTAAATCTTGGTATCAAAGAAAGGAGAGGAGCTATTAGAGGGGTAAGTGCCTCTCCTCACAGGGCAGCAGGCAGTGATCCTCCTCTCTCCACAGCAACTTCTCAACATATGCCCTGGATTATGATTTGCATATTCCTGCTTTAAGGAGGGTTTCCACATTCAGAAATGATGAGGCCACTGCTCAATTCAACAACCAGATGTGGAACAACCAGACATCAGCTGGGTGCGCGCTGCAGGAAGTCCCAAACTCACCCCAGTGCAGGCAGGTGGCACTTGCGACACAGCACAAGGGTGACAGAAAGGTCAGATAGTGTTAACAAGCAAATAAATAACAAATGGAAGCAAGAAGACAGAGAATCTGGCCACCTTTCTGAAGTCTTTAGAAGCAAGCAAATTTGTGTTCACAATCTTTTCTGGGGACTCAGAAGCCATTCTGATCTGATGATACACAAAGGTAACAGAGACGGGTTCATTCGTTTCTGCAGGATTTAGACATCTATAACTCAAAATAAATGGCATATATTTCAAATTGTTTTTCTATTTGATACAAAGGAATCCTTCTGCAAGCGAAACTTTTTTTCTGAAGCTGTGGTAGACAGTCCTTTTCCTAGCACCAGCACCAGGTTCCTTTAAAAAGGAACCTCAGCACCATTGATGAACAACATCAATAACAGCATAACTCTGTGCACAAGCTCCAAATCTTGATAAATGTCATTATTGGTACTGTAACATCACATTCACAGAACACCAGCAGTACAGCTTCATTTTTACAACCCTCCCATCCAGTCTGCATTTGAACAGGACAGGCCCCCTGCCATCCCTGTGCAAACAGGAGGATGCACGAATAAATGCAAACTCACACAGTGGTAAAAAGTGCGAGCAGAAAGCTGCAGCCATCTCAGACACTGCTAGAGGATGGCACATGCTCCAAGACTTTCAACTTACTGGAGGTTTTTCCACCATAAAACCAAGAGTACCTCATGTACAAACCTTTTTCCTCAAACACCTCATCAACCTTAGTCTAACTTGGCAGAGCAGAAAGCCAAGTGTTAAATGCAGCAGCCACTACTGCTCAAACACTTGAGGAAAAGTTTTTCAGAGTTTTTAGCACCTACAGATCAAAATAGCATTCTCCATTCCTGGTTTTCAAAAACAGGTGAACGGGCTTGGCTAAAATAGTAGCAATTTTGCAATGTCAGCCTTACAGCTGTGTTTGTACAGAAGATGAACCCAAGCAATTAAAGACCGAAAAAATTATCAGCAATTAAATTCAGCCTCGCAATTTCCAGGAAACTGAGGTAAAGAAAACACTATTTGACACATCTATTGTAATCTACACACAGCTGTTCACAGTGTTTGGATAAATACCAAAGCTATTTCTGCTCACAGGTTTTGTTACCTAGCTGTGGCTGTCTCATTTTGCAACGAAAACAAGAAAACAGCTTCCTTACACATCAGATCTCCCGGAGCTTAATTGTGTAGCTTGTAAATGCAATTTTTCCTGACACAAGGACAGCTGTGTAGCTTTACAATGGGAAAAAGTTGTCCTTAAATCTTGGTGTCAAAGAAAGGAGAAGAGCTATGAAAGGGGCAGTACCTCTCTGCACAGGGCATCATGCAGTAATCCTCCTCCTTGCTCCACAGCTACTTCCCAACATATTCCCTGGCACCCACAGCTTCCCAGGCTACACTGCTGCCTAAGCAACAGCCTAATCTTTCCTCTACCACTTTGCAAGGCTTTTTCTTACTGCCTTTATCTGTACCCTTCAGAAAAAGCAGGAGTCAAGTCCCTAATGAGTTTACAGCAGCCCTGATCCTCTCTTACAGTGCCAAGCCCTGCACAGGATCAAAGCTGTTTAATTTGTCTCTGCAAGCGGAAGGCAGGAGCCTTGGGAATCAGCTGTGGGACTAAGAAGTCACTTCATGTGGGCAGATTTTCTCCAGGGGGATGGCTCTGCACCCTCCTCTCACGGAGCAATCTGATCCCATTTCAATAAATTTTCTTTTTCCCTAGTCTCTGTTTTTCTCCTCGTATTTCCAGCTGATGTGCTGATAATACACACTTGTGACTGAAACAGGCACATCTAACAAGGCCTTCAGAGCCACCTCTCCTTCTCTTGTACTTCTACCACTTGCACTTTTCCCACTAAGCTTGTCTATTCAAATTTCACCTCCCTTTCCATCTTGGCCTTATTAGGGCTCATTTATGCTAGCACAGTAAATACCTCCTTAGCCACTTAATAGGAAGGAAAACATGGTTCAAAAATATTTTCTTACTTACATAAATACCTGTGTGCATGGCTTCATACACCCGACACATGAATTGTGTGTAGATGGTAGATTCAGGGCTTGCCACAGGGTAAAACCACTGAGAGCTCCTGTAAGAAATGAGAGGGAAGGACTGCCCTTGAAGTCCTGCTTATAGGAGTATGACCAATGCAGGCCATGGGACATGAAACATTTCTGTGCCTAAAAGACCCAGAAGGATATGTGTGGTTCTGCTTTCAGCTTCATACAATCTCAAAAAGTATTTGTCCTCTGGAAATAGAAGACCATACAGGGACTATGAATTATAATGGCAAGCTACAAACAAAAGAAGCAGCAAAGGATGATGTGCTTTCAGTGGGAATTTAGAGAGGAATAATGGCTGAGACACAACCATTGATCCAGTAAAACCAGGGAATCAGGGAGGTACACAGTCACTGAGGCTGAGGCAAGCCATTCAGAAGAACTGTGTTTTTAGTATCCATTTGCAACCATCCCTGTCCTGATGTTCTTGTTTTGCACATAATGAGTGGCACATTGCAGTATCATCTTCTGCTTAATTGCATGCACTGGACCAGTAAGGAGGAGCTGACTTCAAACCTAACACAAAATCAGAAAAATTGTATCACCATTTCAGTTAGAAAACTGGTCAAACTAATGATCTGGGAGGATATTTTGGGGTAACAGCTAATCTCTCCTCCTGCAATGATCAGGTAGTTATTTGGGACACTGAAATGAGATTTCATTACCAAAACACTAGTTACTCATCTCTGAAACTCCTAAGCAGTTTCTTTTTCTGTGAATCCTTGAAAACTTCAGCCCACCCTCAACCTGAGTAGCTTATTCCTCACTATTCTCTCTGTGTCTGTGGCTTCTGAAGTGACAATAGGCTGCACCTCAGTGAACATGATACTGATGACTTCTAAGCTCTTCAACCACACTCACACACAGAAAAAAATCCCATAGTCAAGCATCTGCCAGAATAAGGGTCTCCAGTCAAGAGGGAGGAAGGAGAGCAAGAAGGTTCCATCATCTGTTACCAGTTAGTGAACACCTTATTTAATCCTTCCAACAAAGTTGTTCACCAAAACCTCTGATGCTGCCAATTATGTATCTGTCTCATAAAAAGGGATGGATTTTTATGGATTTTTCAACAAAGTCCCTAAAATAGAGAACTTTCCCCACTTCAGCCAATTCTAATGCTGAAAATTGGACTGGAATTGTGCCAGGGAAAATAGAGGATAAACATCAGGAAAGCCATTGTGTAACTCGCATCTCCCAGATCTATTGCAGTGCCTCTCAAACGGAGCATGAAAAGCCCTGCTTTTTGTCTTAAACACCACAGCAAAAAATATTCGTCTACAGTGGCCAGGAACCATGTTGAGATACACCCTCACCACTAGCCACTAGAACAGAACCGTTTGCTTTTTCCCCACTGTACATGCCAAATTACATGTTCAGGCACAACTAAAATTACTCCTTTTCTGAAAAAAATTGTTAATTCACTCTGATTTGGTCCTTTTTTAACTTCTGCCAAGATTCTGGATCTGCTGCCAAGCTTTGGTTCCACTGCTAATAGAGACTTTGCTTATTGATCTTGGCACAAGAAGGAATCATTCTGTAACCCCCCATCCCAACTACCAAGCTGCTGGAGTGTTGCACTTTTCAATATGGGGATCTAGTATTTGTCACATGTTCCAAACCACAGTTATCATGAAAAACTTTTCACCTTCTAACACATGCACACGTACTGATGTAATTCATCCACAGCTAAAGGTGGCAAATGTAGGTGAGAGTACTGAGCTGTGTGGTGCTGGCAAACTCCCAGCCTCAGCACAGGTTTCTGCATATGATGTGTAGTTTTTGGACAAGCCTGGTACTGGACTTGCATGTGGCCAAAAAGGTTAATTTACCACACAAAGGTTTTCAGAAGACACCTAGTTCTTTACACTACTCTCTGTAGCTGTTATGTGTCCCCCCGACCAAAAACACTGTTGAATGATTCCCTACTAAAACTGGGAGAAAGGCTGCATATGATAAAGGGGAGTGACAAACCATATCTTCAAAGCAAGCTATGAATTTGGAAAGATTTACACAAACCTGTGTCCTTATTTCCTCCAGGAGGCAAATCCTGCCCAGAGCAAGCTCACAGTGAGAATGCATGCCTGACAGTACCAATAGTCTTTGATGTCACACATTAATGTTCCTGTGCAAGTTATGAGGCCATTTCCAAAATTCACACTTAATCCTGGTGGCTGCTGTTGTTGAACAATTCAGCCTTCTGTCAACAGCTGTCTGTGCTCAGTCACTGAAAGGCTCCTAGCTGGCACAGAAAAGTCATTATTTATAGCCCACCACGTTTTTGGGACACCTTCTTCACGTTCCTTTTGATAAACAATTGCAAGCAGAACACAGAGAGGTGATCAGAGCCTGAACACACAGCCACGGTGTGCTTAGAGCCATTTCCAGCCGGGTGGGCCTCTTCAGGCTGCTACGGGGTGTAAGTTTCCCAGTAAAATCTTCCACCCCCTGATTTTGGTGGTGCAGGAAAAGGCTGAATGCCCCTCTCCCATTCAAGCATGTGCACAGTCCAGCATGAGCATACATCTGGGGAAAAGAAAAATCACTTGGAATTGCAGTCCAACAGAGCAACTGTGAAGCTGCTGGGATTTCTCAGAAGGTGTCCCCACATATACAATCACATGTAGCACAAAATGCACAACAAAATAATCAGTTTTAGATAACAAGTATGCCAAAGATGTTCTTTACTTCAGTCTTTTCAAGTACTTCAGTAACTGGAGCACAGCAGAGAGTTCAAGGGCAGTAAGAACCTCGATGAATACAAAGAAAACTTACAGTTTCTGCTATTTTCAACCAAATAAAGGAGGCCAACAAGCTGCAAAGAGAGGCTTTCCCTCTAGACTAAGTGGTTTCTGAAATCCAGTTGTGGTACTACTCCCTTTTATGGTGAGATGTTCTTTATATTCTCCAAGTTGCAAGCTAATGTGACAAAATGCTACTACATATCACAATAGTGGAAAATAATACTGGTAGGCGCAATCCCAAGACTTTTCTTTATTTTAAGGAAAGAGTAACTTTGGTTGTTATCCAAAAGAACAACAGAGATATAGGGCAAGCTCCTTGACAGCTTCTAGCCCCAATCAGGCAGGTTCATTCATGATTCCACCACCCTGCATTTCTTTGCCAGCACATGGAAAAGCAGAGCTGCAAAAGACTTCTCTGGCAGAGAAGCTAGTGAAGCTCCCCTGGCCAGGAACGAGGTGCTGCCCAGGAGTGGCCCCAAGACTTGCTCCAGGGGGTGTGTGAGTTTATTCCTCTGCCCAAGTGACTGTGAGGACACTTTTGGCAGAGGGAAGGCAAGTGACATCTCCTCTAAGTGAACGGGACAGCTGATGGATCGCATGGGCTGGTCAGATAGGCTGTACCAGTGAAGGCACACACCTCTGTCACTCAGGGACACTTGGTGTTTAATTGTGCTGCTTTAAGGGGACAGGTCCTTAGATTTACTGTCCCTAGCACAGGTATTTTTGCATCAGGCTTTCCTAGTATTTCAAAGCAGAATGGCTTCAATCAGTGCAAGATCCTGGGATGACACCAGGGATCTTCACAGGCCAACACTGTGCTTGGGTTGGGACCCCACTTTCCCAGGCTCCCTCTTACAAAAACTGGTGATTTCAATTTCTTTAGAAAGTTACAGCCCCCACTGTACCAGCTGCTGGCCACAGCCTTCCAAGTTAAAGCAAATAACATGAAAAGCATGGTTAATGCTGGATTTCCTCAGAGACCAGGAATGTTTTAGAAAGGCCACTGAATGCCATAAGTCACATATACAACGGCAATGCACATCTCAACACAAAATCTCATTCTTCTTCCAGGTATGAAAAACAACCCACCAAACCCAGGTCTCAGTGCATGTATGTGCACTTCAAGTCTCTGGAGCGTCCTTCAGGTCTCTAGAATAATGTCACATTTTATGAGTCATGTACAGTCAGTCCTTATGAGTCAACCCTATTATTTGTAAGCATCATTCTTTTGCTTTTTCATCTGGCTATAAAAAGAGAGGAAAGATAACACCGCTGCCTCTCTAGATGACATTATTGAGCTTTCTTTTCCAAAAAAAAAAAAAAGAAAGGTGGGGTTTGTCTTTGGTCACTATGAGTGAAATCTGCTCCCCAAATGTGTACTCTGGGGCCTCAATCAGGCTAAAGGTGAGCTTGTAAAAGCAATTTGTTTTAATAAGAATTTAATGGGATGCGTCTTTGGTACTTCTGTTGCCAAATCTGTACCTCTGCCTGCTCCTTTCAGAGGCAGGATCTGGTGGTGGGACTCATGCTGAGTAAATCAGAGAGGGACTCATCTGCTTGATGACTGCCATGAATGTTTAATACCAGCCATGGAGCTCCAGTCAAGGGGGAGACTAAGGCACAAGGAGACCAGAAGATAACTGAGAAGCAGCAAAAGGAACAAGCACAGCCCAGAATCCTGGATATGCAGGAGGATGCCAGCATGTTGGTGAGGATTTGGCTCTGTGTCCATGGGAGAAGGACAACCCAGCTCTGAATCCCAGGCTGTCCCTAAGACCTGGGATTGCCCATCCACAAGACCCCTCAAGCTAGTTGCCCTCCCTCCAGGTTAGATTACCTACAAATCCTGTACATCTTTTCTGTCACCTGCACAGGCTATGAAGAAAACACACATTTTGTTTTCATTTGAATTATAGGAGCTCCACTGCCCTCTGAATGATTTCCTGCATGTGAGTAATGAAAAAGCTCCAAAAAAGTGCTTCTCTGAGGCATGTGTCTTCCCTCCTTGATATGCTAGCTACCTGTCAGATTACAGAGACAGCTCAGTTAGTTTGGGAGTTTTTGGACGAAAGAGGAACAAATACCTTGAACAGCAGAAACCTCCAGTGGTCTGCATGCAGTGAGGGTGATCCTTTATTGCAGTCTACTTCACACAAAGCTGTAAACCACATACATCTTTTGATACAGGTGGAGTAAACTACAGCCATTTGTGCCTAAAATATCACATAGCCTTTCCAAAAACCAAATTTGCAGTTTACACTAAAAAATAATCCCATGTGACCCTTGCAGACCAACCTTACTAAGAATCTCTAGTCATTCATGCACTCAGTTATTAGGGCTTTAAATGAGGCTGATCATAATCTACATACTGAGACTGTCTCTTACATCACCTCAACCTGCTAAAATGACACATTTTCCCCTAGGAAAGGGCATGTTATGTTAGCCAAGTTATTTAGGAGATGGTCGTGCTACAGCCAGCATCAGGAATTACATTAGCAAAGAAAATGCACATAGAAGAGCAGGATTTGGCTCTTCTAATGGCTCAAATTTTGGTTTCATTATAAGATATGACATTTTAACTTTATTAACAAGTACTCCCTTCTCTCCTTCTTCTAGCACATAATACAGACCTTTTATTATTTCCAAGTGTCCTGCCTTTGCCTGCTCTAAAAACCCTCTCTCCTCTCCCTGGCCTTGAATAGTTACTAGGCTGCAAAATCAGTTTTATGAATAGGTGTGACTTTGAATGCCTACACTGCAGATGTGACCTCAGGGTAAAATGGAAATGCAATGTCATCTGCTGGGAAGCAGGCAAAGAGGAGAGCTGGTGAGCAGGGAAGAGGTATCTGAAACACGGACTAAAGCCTTTTCTGCTCAGTTTGTTTTTATCAGGCCACTTGAAAAATGCAATCTCCTGCCTTTACATCCAGAGCACACTGTCCAGATTTACAGATACCTCTCACTACAGGTACCAATTCCATCTGATACTCTTGGATTTTCAGAGGTCCCTCAGCACTGACACTGCAGGTTTTTATTTCCTGGACAATTTATGCATGCAGCCCCTAGTAAGTGCCTTATGAACCCATGTTAATACAGCACCTGCAGTTTCCAACTTTTTTACTCCCAGTCTGGGATTTCTGCAAGCTACTTACATCATCGATGTGCTATGGATTACCATGCAGTTGTAGCCTAATTGACCCTAGGTTTCTCAGCACAGTCCCTCTGGAGCTAAGGGCACAGGGATCCCAGCACTGACAGTCAAGACATGGATACTGGAGGAGTAACAGATGTCCTGAACACCCCACGGCCTGGGAAGCAGCAACATATGCTGCAGTCATTAGTGACTGTTGAGCAACAAGGGACTCTGACACATCAGATTTGCTTTACCTTTGGCAGGAAGAGCAATCTGTGCTCTTCAAAAGACACCAAGCAACATGCTCAACCAAAACACCTGCAATAAATGGCATAATAAAACTGCAAAACCCCGCTGTTGCTCCTTCTCAGTCACACAGACCGTTGTTCAGAGCAGAAAGCAAAAGGCAAGAGCCAGCATGTAAACATCTTGGAGGCACTATAAAAAAAATGCACATAGTAAAGAGCAATCACCTGTCACCCCTGCCAGGGTTGGCACATCCTGAGGTAAGGCCAGCTGCAATCTGTGTCCAGTGTCAGCTGCAAGGCCCTGCTATCAGCCAAGCTTCTTTCAGCTCTATGGGGATTTTTGAAGGAATTTTTAATGAGTTAGAGATGGAACCTCTGAGTTTTTTAGATGATGAGACTTATTAGTCCTATCTTCTACACAGACAGGAAGGGTGAGTTCAGCTCACATCTTTACTGCATGGTTCAGAAGGTCACAAGATCCCTAGTTACAAGACCTTTTAAGGATTTACTGACAAATAAAACACTGTCAGCAAGAATTTATGTTTTTGACCCAATCATTAAATATTTCATCTTAGGGACTCATGCTACAGTGTAAGCTTTCTTAGCCAATCATGTTATGACTCACAAACCTGTAGTACTGCATTCTAAACTTCTTGTTTACCTTTGTAACTACTTTTATTTTTTCTGTATCTTAAACTCTAAACTTTCCTCTTCTTAACTTGTCTCTAAACTATAAATCCACATTCTCTCTTCTAGCACCTAAGTTTGCAAGCCTTTTCCAAGGTCTCAGATCAAATCCTGTGTTTAATTCTGAGCTTTGCCTTACAGGCCCAATGTTATGAGAATTCCCTGCATTTCAGATTCCAACAAGCCCTGCTGCAATGTGTGCTGTGTCTGACCTGTGTCTCAGGTATGGGGCTGCATTCTCCCAAGGGTCACAGTCTGCAAAAAAGCACGAAAACATCTCTGATATATGCAGAAAACAGAGAAGATTCTGCTCCTGTAAATGACAAATGGCATTAGGAGAAACTGCTTCCATTCCTTTAACCTTGCCTCTACATACACAACGTACCTCTCCTTAATTTCAGCTCTCTGGCCGTGACACCAACCCTGTGGTTTAGCAAAAACACACCTTTGATTGACTTTAATGCTCTTAGAAGAATAAAAGAAGAAAGAGAAAAGGAAAAAATATTTTGTGCACCTTTATGACAAATTAAATGAGAATATTTCTTTTTTCCTTTCCAGATATTTAATGTTAAACGGAGAGTGCTCCAAATGTGCAATATTTTCAGAATAAAACTAACAGCGTTTTTTCTATTACGATCAGACTTGACACCCCAGATACTTTCTTCTAAACTAAGCCCTTAATACTTACAATCACAGTGTACTTACAAAAATATGAAAAAAATAATCAAAAAGAAAATTACAATAGAAAATGAAGCTATCAGTGGGCTTTGGATGAGCCCGATTGTAGTCAAAATCAAGGATTAAGTGAAACATCCATCTTGTACAGGCAGAGAGCTCATGTTGCACCACTTTAATACGCATCTGTCCAGAAGAAAAGTGGGCTTTACATAGTCAAGAAAACCCAGATGAATTCCTGGTCTGCAAGAGGTGTTTCCCCATTGGGCTTGAAACAAATGCATTTGCTTTGTTAAGCCTCAGCTTCCAGCTATCATGACCTGCATCACAGCACATCTTCCCTCTGCTCCTCCTCTGCCATGAGTATTTATGACACAATTTTAGGGCCAGAAAAACCCTGCATCCACACGTGCTTGTCCCATACCAAGTAAAACTGTGATCAACCCTCACAGTGGGAGGGCTTGAATCCCTGCTAGAAACAACACTGACAGCTTTCTTTTTCTTTCACACACAGCCCCCGTGTTTTGCATTTCTACACGAGCTGATTCCTTGTGATGCTCTCAACATGAACATGATAGCCCAGCCATGCCTCCTCCCAGCTTGGATCAGACACTGTCTCCTGCCAGGCACTTTGTTTGTGGCACTTGGACTCTGGCAACAAAGCAAGGTACACAGCTCTGTGTGGTTTTTCACACACATACCCACACCCATCCTCTCCTACTTTTTTATCAGCGTTCAACAGAGAATCATTTGGCTTTGCGCTCTTTATGGACAAACAATTAACACCTAAGTTCATTTTGTAGACAAAAGGATTTTGCATTCATTTTGTTGACAAACTATCTTGAAATCATGGAGGAGACTCTGTTTGACAGTCCTGGCACATACTTGATTCAGTGGGGAAAATGCATTCAGCTAACTGTCCGATCAGTTATTTAGACAAAATGAATTTCATCATAATTCTGTCAACAAAATGCAAACTTGCTTAAATTATTCTCTCAACAAAATAAATTAACTTCAAGTCCTTTTGTCCACAAAACAGATTTAAGTGTTTAGAAAAGCCTTGTAAATACCATAGTCTGTTAGCTTAGCATGTGCAACTCAAACATTTGGCTCAGCAGAGTCACCAGGACTTGTCTTATCAGGCAGGGCTGGTCTTGACTCTTTCAGCTCCTCCAGTTTCTGTGAGGCCAGTCCAATAAGACCACCAATCACCTGGACTGTAACACATGGAGTCAGCCAGAAGCCCAGGAGGGACTCTTTTCCTTTTTTTTTTTTTTTATTTAATCAGTAGCAACTAGCAGGAAGAATTTGCAGTTAAGTATAGCAAGGCTAAACAAATCAGTCTGTTCCTCAAAAGAGAGGCTTCTTCCTTAGAGCTTAAGTTGAGGTGGAGTTTCCATGACAAAACTCCTGATAAAATAGCAACTTAATGAGGGACTGCAGCTGAGATACCTCAGTAGATTTCATATTGTGACCATGAAACTGTAATTACTGTGCTTTAGATATCGTGTGTCTAAAGTCTATCATGCCTACAGAAAATTCCCTTCTGCCTTTTGTGCAGTGCTTCAAATTCAAGTTTAAATTCACATATTCACATCCTGCTCAGCACCTAACTCAGAGAATGGAAAGCAATCAGAGCACAGGCATTGCTGCAGGGGGCAAAGTGCACCAAGTTCTGCCCAAAACAGTGTAAGGGCAAAAGGAACTGCACCAGAACCAAAGGCAACCACCTGCCCTTAGCTCATAGCACCATCAGTAAGGATATTTCTGATGTGCCTTCATGGCACCAGCCACTGCAGGGAACTCTGTGTTGTCATCTCATGTCCCCCTAAACAAATACATATCCCCAGCCTGCAGAAATGTCAGGGGTGACACCTTGCAGCTCAAGCCAAAAATGTCACTGTCATATGGATTCACCTCTGGAGAATGAAACTCCCTAAGTCTTTTATCTGTTTTTAATAAGTTTCTTCTTTACCAACCACTGCATCCCCTATTGTTCAGCTGCATTTTAACAACAAAGAAACATGGAGAGAATCATGCCTAAGTTTTTAGTGATGCCAGTCAAGGAATTTTTCAGGCCGGTGGAAAAATTAAATTCTTCCATATTCCTTCACTAGTATAAACAGGTTTTTTGTCCTTTGTTGGGGGTTATTTTGGTTACAATGGAGCTAAATTCCCGGAGTCTGGGAGGTGTACAGTAACACAAGGAAAATACCATATTAATCTAACACTTTTTATGAGCATGAAAAGAATTAAATGCATTCAAATGCAAATGCAGCTGCAAGAATGCACAAAACTCTATGTTTTTCCATCAACATCTTCATTTTACTAAAGACCAGCTTGGTCTCGAGCAAGATGAGTTCCTCTGTGTGTTCAGGTCCAGACCCTAAAAACCCTGCCTGTGGCCAGTCTTACTCAGTATTTGAGCCACTTCTGCATTACCACCTTGTTCCAGCCCTCACTGAACGACAGTGCGTTTATTAATCCCTTCAGAACCACATGTTGTAGCCCCAGAGAGATGAAGCCTGCTGCAGCGACTATCCTGACTTATGGGAATTTAAGAGAGTATCTAAAACTGTGGGATTTTTCCCTACAGCTCTTATATGCAATTTTTTTTTTTTCTGTGACTTGATCTAAGTATACCAAGCATAGCAAAAGGTCTAGCAGGGGATTTTCAATTAATTTTCTATGTGCTAGACAACTAGGTCCTCCTAAATTTCTGTAGATCCGTGTCTCTAGCTGCCACAAGGCTCTTTTGACATTTCCAGGTTAAAAGAATGCGTTCTGCTGACTACATTTCAAGAAAAAATAACAGTAACCAACTGGGGAAGCCCGTAAACAAATCCCTGCAAAAAAAGCCTAGAAAATAAGCACAAGCATCAGCCTTGTTAGAGGATTCCCTGGCAAGCAGCAGGAGAGCTTTTTTTCAGGAGCATGTGGCAGGGAAATTAGGTGTTCTTTAACTGGTGTCACTTCTGACTGTCATGAAAGTGCTCTTGACCCAGACCATCTAATAGAGCACAGCACTGGCCAAGGCCACACCACTGAATAAAGCTTGAGCACTTCTCAAGTTATTTGAAACCAATTTCTTCCTTTGTAATGGCTCTGCATCATGTGTGTCACTACCTTGTCTCTCAAATGGGTCCAGAAGGAGCAATGCACTGGAGTAAAAGAAATAACCCTGCAGGCAAAGCCAGGCATCATGACTGCCAAGTTTCTTTTTGCAGACAGAATCAGAGAATATTTTGAGTTGGAAGGGACCCACAGGAATCGTCGAACCCAGCTCTTAAGTGAATGGCCCCTTCAACACCTGAGAGCAGCACATACCCAGGAGTTAATTTAATACAAGCAAAACCTAAGATTATGGAGTAGAGAAAGACTTTAGGACACATAACACTGCTGTCCTGGGGCTCACCCCTAAGCTGCTCTCACCACGACAAGCTGCAAGGAAAGGAGCACTTCCGACTTCTGTATTAGTCCTTCTTGAACCATGCACTGTGAGCAAAGGGGTCAAGGACTTTGGTTCTCAGACTTGGGCAAATCTCCTCATCCAGACCTCCAGTACATTTGTAGCCAAGCCAGAAACACAGCTGCAGGGGAGTCACGTGTGGGAAATGGGTTTGTAGAGAATTTTTAACGCTTGATAGAAGGTTTACATAGGATGTATTTGTATGTCAATACTTCACTATACATAGCAAATAAGACCATCAAAAAAGTTTTTTTCCGTTCAAGAGGGGGGAAATGTGGGAAATGGATTTGTAGAGAATTCTCAAAGCCTGATAGAAGGCTCACACAGGAGGCATCTGTATGCAGACTTTGAGATAAGAAAGGCTGACTTAGAAATGCCATAGAATAGGACAAATATTGTTGAGCGAAAAATAGAACTAGAAACAAGTTTCAAAGGATGGCCTTGCAAATAAGACTAGATACTTTAGAGAAACAGAACAATCAAAGATGCATTGCAGTAAGATCTACGAGGGAGAATTTTAGATTATTGGCTTTAAGGCATTTACAGCATGGTACAGCAAAAGCTGATAGGCCAAGAAACATTTATAAAGTATTGTAATTAAGAAATAGTTGGCTTCTGATTGTGGTGGCCTGAATTATAACATCTCTATTGTCTCACCCTTCACATGAGACTGAAAACAGGACAAAAGTTCTTAAAACACCTCTCAGTTGCCCCATCTCTGGATCAGAAAAGGGCCTAATCCAACAGTCACAGACAGAGATGGCGCTCACAAGGAGACCCAGCATGGGCAGAGCAAGGAAATGTGGGAGTGGAGAGCTGAAAGGCACATGGCTCTGTTTGTTTGCTCTTTAACGAAGGTATCTCAAACTCTCCAACACCTTAACTTGGAATTCCCCTTTGTGAAGGAGAACTTCAGAGGACAGAAATGGAAATTTATATATAAAATATACATGAGGAGGGGAGGGGAGGGAAAGGAGTGATTCATTATTATGGCTTACATGTCATTACACATTCAAAAATTGCAAGGTAATATATTTTTCTTCATTGCTTGGATAATAAATCATCATTCGATTACAAAAGGGGAGTTCCTGAATGGAACAGCAGCATTTCTGAAAAATACTCCTGGCAGATGAACGACAGGAAAATTTATGGATAATTCAGTTGCCTGACTGTCCTGCCTCCAGGAGAGAAGTCTGTGCCAATATCTAAACCTTTCCAGACAATTCACAGCAGACACTGTACTTGATAGAGCGAGGTTTTTAGACCTCCCTTGGCTTGATTTTTGTTGTTCCTCCCTTGGCAGCCTGCAGAATATGTCATAGCAATGCAAAAGGGTTAGGAAAAAGCTATCAAAGATGCTATTGAGCCTGTACTAGCAGGACTGTCTCTAAGACATGTCCATATGAAAAATATACTGCTGTGTTCCCCACTTAGCCGGAGTTGTCCAATCAATCAGAGATCTTTCAAGGGTCACTGGTATTTGTAAGAGTTTTCAAGTACAAAAAAATGACCATCCAGTTTACCATCAGCTTGCTGTTTTCTGGTTTATCTTCATTTCATCTCCCAGTTGTTGTTTTTTTTTCAAGCCAACTCTTAATATTTTTCCCCTGTATAAGCAGAGTTATTTCACTCTTCAGCTGGGGCCTTTAAGTCATTCTTCATTTTTCTCCCACTAGACTCATAGCTAGGTGTAAATCTGAAAATCTGGCAAAATGTTGCAGGAGAGGGGCAAGGCAGCTGAAGGAAAAGGTGTGGCAGAAGGCAGCCAGCTGCAGAGGCAATCCTTACTTCATTAAGGATAGACAGGCAGGAATCAAGCCCCATCTTTTCTATTGATACTCACTTTTGAAAGGAAATTGCTGTCCTCTTTTATGAGCAGCTAAAAGGAACCCACATCTCACCAAGCCTGGTGTCCAGCCTTGGAAAAGTGTAACTCACCCCTTGCAGAGTCCACTGCTTTTGGTGGAAGGGCATCAACAAGCACTTCTTCCAATAGGAGCATGCTTTGGAAACACAGAGGTTTTCATCTGGGAATTGCCTAAGTTGGAGGACAAATTACATTTCTGCACCAGGCTTTGCGTTTTTGCACCGCTCAGCTGCCAAAAACCACAATTTCACTCAGAAAAAGTCTTTTTCTTTAGGAGGGCCAACTAAGACAATCAGGGGAAGCAGCTGAACATATGGGCTAGGTTCTCTGTCAGTGAAAATGAGACACCAACTTCTGAAGCAGACATGGAAAGCTTCTCTTTGCAGGTGGCAGAGTGAAGCAGTGCCTCCCACCTCCTCCTCGTGTCAGCATGTGAAACAGCTCACACAAATCATGCTCTAGGAATGCCTCTTCCTTAGCAGTGATTATAAGGAGAGCTTGGATGAGTAGCTCATCTGCTGCCATCTGAAGTAGAAGGAAGTGGATTCATTACTTTGAAAGCAGAAATAGAAGGCTTTATTTCCTGCTGGTTTCCTGTTTCTGGTGGCAGTTCAGAAAGAACAAAGCCAGTAAAGCCAGCATGGTCTCTGAATTTCTCTCTGGGAGATGTTTTATCTCCTACACCAGTGCCCGGATTTCAAGGGTTACACAAGACACAATGCTGTGAAAAATCAAACTCAAGCTTCCATCCAAACTGCGTTCCTATTAGGCACTAGCCAGTACTATACATCCAAAACATTAAAGACCCCCCCCAAGGCTCCCTGCACAAAGGAATGTGAAGTGTTTTCCAAAGGAGTCATCCAAGAATAACAGTAGTTGCGAACCAGTTTGTCTTTTTTTAAAAAGTGAAGACATTTGGGCAATAAATGCAGTACAGTAACTTCAGCAATGACACGAGCACAACACTCTGATGGGTCGCGTTACTCTTGGAAAAATCTCAGTCTTCCAGACACGTTGCCATACAGGAGACATGTTCTCCAGGGCTATTTTCATCACTAACTCTTGCAGTACCTTCCCCAAAAATTTAATAGCCATAATTACACTGGGATATGAAATGATTTATGCCAGCTTGAACATCTCTTATCAAGCCCCTCACCACTGAGATGCATTAGGTGTTGATGAATTCTCTGGACTGTGTTCATCAATGAGACCTGCAGGGCTGGGAAGAAATCAGGATCTTAGCCTTTACCACCCTGTACTGTGTTTGGACCCCAAAATCTACATTCCCTGAGTGCCAAACAGCGTATTTCCAGTCACTTTGGCCTTATTGCAATTGTATGGAGCTTAAGGATATATACTCCCCTTATACATGCCCTCATCCCCAGCTGAAATATCTTCTGTGGAATAAACAAGCATTTTACACATCTCTCCATTACCGTGTCCTTTGGCAGGATAAGGATTGTGAGGGTGTTTCACACCTGATGCAGAAAAGTACCTGCTTTGAGTTTTCAGCCAGGCATGATCTGTCAGTGGATAGAAATCTCATCTCTGAAGGCCCTGGGGCCTCGGCCTGAGCAAGGTAATGTAACAGATTTTATTAGCAGTTTCAGAAAAGTAATCTAACACTAGATTAGCATTAAATGGTCCAGCAAAGTAGACACATGAAGGCATCTGTAAACATCATCCCGTGCCTTTGATTGCAGGAATATCTGTTTTTTAGGTAAAGAGGCAGTAATTTATTTATTTTTTATTATTTTTTAGATGTTTTTATTTTATTTAGATGCTTTGAGGGACCGATTTGCTCTGTATACAAACTACTGCGTGCTTAATGTCTTGGTAAGCTCTTTCCCTCATCAAAGCAAAAATGACTGGATATATCATATGACTTGCTAATAGATGATGAGATAAAGCTAAATTGTAAAATGATCACTGCTGTCTCATGGCTTTCCTAATATGAGAAATGTGATCAGAAAATAATCTGCTACTGAGAAGGCAATCCGAATCCCCTTCGGGGAACAGTCTGCAAGAACACAGCACTGAGGATGATATATTAGCATTTCAATAAGAGCCTGGAATCAGTACAGAGAGTGCCACAGAGGAATAGCTAAAATTTCTTTATCTTTATCTACTAATATTTCTGGGAAAATTGTAATATTGGGAAATTGCAGAAAAACCAAGCACCTTGCTTAAATTGAATTAGACCTGCAACTGTGTATAACCTGTTCAAAGCCTACAGTATATGATTTTCCCAAATTAAAAGCAGAAATTTCAGCCCTGGATAGGGTTCCTTTGTCAGTGCTACTTATACATTTTTGGGGTAAAGATTAATACTGAGGTCAGAATTTTCAGAAGCAGACATTATGCCTGAGTGACCCACTAGAGACACCTTAGAGTGGTTTAATTTACTACAGATGTGGCATCCACCACTTACCCACAATATCTTGGAGGGATTGAATAGCCTCAGAATCTTTGTCAAAAGATGCCACAAGGTTTTTTGGTTTGGTGCTTCTGTTGTTGGTTTTTTTTAATGTGCAATATTTATCCTTCATGTAATATCTCAAAAGTTTCTTCCATGAAAACTGAGCAAGCAATTACGGGGATCTGCACCTGTTTTTCATAATAATAAGGAGTTGTAGGGATTTTATATATAGAATGAAATACTGCGTAGCAGAGAATTTTAAGATAGTAAACAGAGGAGCTTAGGCAACTTTCTAACGAGCTTGAATGATTTATAGCTTCTCAGGCTCTAGAGACATACTTGAAACTCCAATGACTTTCTGCCGTGGGCACAGTTAATAAAACTTGAATTTCTAATCTTGCATTTTCCCCAAATGAAAGTTTTAGCTAATCAAAACATCCAGCTGATGTACCAAAGCAAGTACCATTGAGTGCTCCAAGTACCCACAAAATAACAAACAGCTCAGGTTACAAAGAACCTTCTGAAAGACACATCAAAAGCATGTACCAAACTGTTCCCATTTCCCTCCTGAGTTCCAGTCATCTGGTATACGAGCAAGTCTCTTGGATGCTGTATAATAAAGAAAATTATCAAATGCACACATAGTGTCTTTTAAAGGGAAACAAGCATTAAGAATGAATAATTTTCACAAGCATTAAGAATGAATAATTTTTTGGGGGGAAGTGAAAGTTTGTCAATACTTTTTAAAGGTATTGGCTGTGTTTTCTACCATGGGACTGCATTATGTCCCTGTGTTAAACACTGAATGAGCTTTGGCATTTGCGTGTGGTGAGATGTGGCCCCGGGAACAGGCTCCCAGGTGAAGAGACAAGACTTCATGTGGAGTTCCTGACCCATTCTGGGGCACCACCATGCAATGCACATTGGTAGAGCTCCATCCATGGCTCTCAGCATCTCCCTGGAGCTCTCAGGGAGCACACTGCCCATGCTAGCACAGCACTGCATCCCCTTTAAATAATTATTTTCCAACTTGCCAAAGGTCTCCTGTACAGAATGCTCAATCCCCTGCCAGCATCCTACCTTACTGCATATGCAGTAGATCTCCCCCTCTCTCTCAAAGGCACATACCTCTTTCTACAGGAAAAAAATAAGATTTATTACTTTAGCTTTATGGAAAGCTAGCGTAATGGGCCAATGAAAATAGCTAAAGTTGTAGCCACTTTGCCTAGCAATTATACATGTGACAAATTCATTTATCTGCTAGTCCAGCAGCTTAATTTACATCCCAACTTAACTGTTAATTCTGGAAGTGCACTTCACTGCAACAGAAGCAGGGATGGCAAAGGCTGGATGAACCCTCTTGAAAGAAAACCCCCTTTAAGAAATACATCTGCAATTACTTATGCAACAAAACCAGCCAGCAGCAAGCAACAAGAGGGAAAACATCATAGTATTTACATGTGGAAATAAAACATCAGTGTAGTAAGAGGCAGATGATGTAGCAGAGTGAGACAGAAACCAAGCTAATATTCACAGGAATTCAGGTGAAGGAGATTTAAAACAAAACACTGATGAAAATTAATTGGAAGACATGGAAGCTCTGTTTCTGCATCGGGAGAGTAGAATTTTTCAATGTCTGTAATAAAATTATGATTTATCACTCTTCAGTGAAGAAAATTTACACACTGGCTAAGACACTGGTAAGGTTTAGATCAGGTCAGGGATTTCCTGATCATATTTTGCTTTTGTTAGAAAGTGTTGACTCATCAAAACCATGTCTGTTATTTACCACTACAAGTTTGAATGATGTTTATTTTTGTCTGGATTCCTCAGGTCCTGAATGAAACCTCTGGTCAAAAAGAAGAGGGGTACAGAGTAGAACCAACAGCTAAAGCACTTGCCTGCTGTGTAAGGATGCTGAGCCCAGTCTGAGCCAGGCAAGAAGGAGAGCTGAATTTCAGTATGTAACATGCAGGCAAAGGACACTGTCACAGTACCACAGTGGCATCTTGCTCAGGGTCCAAGTGAAAAGGCACAGCGTCCCACTTGCTCTCTGCACGCAAAATTAGAGCGTTTCCTAAATCCTAGTAAGTCACAAAGAATGGGAAAACAGTCCCTTGTGTAGTGTTCTTATGCAGAGATGGACCAAAACCCAAAAGCAACAGCAGACTTACTTGTCCAGTAATTATAGCAAGTCAAAGGAGAGGGTCTCCACTTTATTTCTTTTTAAATTAAAGCATGGTTCCCATTTTTGGAGGGCATCCAGTAACAACCACTGTAGTGGTTTACTGTAGTTTGTCTGACTGCTGTGGCTCATAATTCACTGAGCAAGGTGCTAAGATATCCTTCAAACAAGCCAAGGGCAATAGCCAGCGGATTTTCAGCACAAAGACAGCATTTTTTTGGCATATGGATGAACCACCATGAGTTCAAAATAAGCATTGGAAATTATTGCCCTGCATTCTACATGACAATAAATAAGGTGGTTTAGCACACATGTAGGTGGCTGTGGCTCCCCTCAATCCATTAAGATATAAATACATGGCATCACATGATACTGCACAGGTATCACATCTCATCCCATCAGAGATTGATGCAGAAGCGATCAGACCTGTTGTTTCTACCAAATTTGAGAAGCTTGGGGAGTGGGTTGAAGGAATCCACATAAAGCTCAACAAGGAAGTAAGAAACATGCTTAAACTATTGCATGAATATGAAATTTCCTGATGCCATCTAGACAGCTTAACATTTCTGGGGCTAATCACACTTTACCTATTACTGAGAGACAATTTTAAAGAGAGACACAGTAAAAGGGTCTTGAAAGGTGGCCTGATATGACTAAGCCCAGCGGCTGCCTCTGAAAAAGAGAAATATTTGGTCATTATGCTGGGGACAGGACAGTGCAGATACCTCTCTGGAAGTTTTAGCACAAAATCAAAGCCTTCTTGGGAACAGGAACAACAGGAGCACAAAGTTTCCTTATTTCATGATCCAGAATGTGTGCTCTCTCAGCATTGCCCTTGTTATTCTGACTTTGTACTGCCTAAGGATAACTTTTGCCAGACAGCACAAATCCTTTCCTGAATGACTCACAATCTCTCAAGGTATAATTACTATAACTGAAAAAAAAAATTAATTTTCAATCTTACAAGAAGAATGTTCAAGCTGAGATAAACATATAGAGAAAAAGTTGAAATCACAAGGCCCAAATCCTCCCATGCAGCCAGGTTTGACAGACATCATGTGAGATAAGATCATCGAAAAGGGAATTATCAGAGGAATTTTGTCAACCAACTGGAAATTAATTCCATCTGAAATCATTCTAATTGGCTGTTTTAATGGTAAAACAATAAACATATTAGGGGGAACCTGGGTTTAAACCAAAAATGATAATTTATTTAGTCTATATAGATTTGCTCAGCTGTAAATCACTGATGCATCAGATAATACTTTGCATTTTGTCTTGAAAAATCACACCAAGTAGAAATTACAATTTTCCTGTGTTATCAGGAGTGGCAGAGGCAGCTGGCTCTCTCCTTGTAATCCTTACTAACATAACTGCATAATCACCTCACTGAGGACTGAACCTCAGCTCTGAGGGCTCTGTCTTCTTGTTGTTACTTTCTAAAAGCACAGAGAAGATCCTCCCCAAGTGGAATTTGCATCACTAATTATTATGGAATAATTAGGCAGAACAGATGCTGACTTTTGAACTCAGTAAGCCTTGTAAAATTCCCAAGGGCTGGGAGTTTTGGCATCACTGAAATTTTGCTTTCTTTCATGTGGGAACTGGATTGCTGTCACCAAGAGCCATATGATGGTATCAGGATTACAGTGACCCACCACATAACCCCAGTTACACTGTCCTAGTGATTTTTTTTAAGACAGGCTCTACAGTTTTTTTCTGTCCTAGTGATTTTTTTTAAGACAGGCTCTACAGTTTAATATTTTAATAGAGAATATCTATGAGTCAGTAATAGGGCTTTCAAAGCATTATAAATGACAGAGGATTCTTCTAAAATACAGTGCAATTTTTAAGAGATAGATTTTTACTTTTTTTTCCAGTGTAGACAGATACAAATGAGAAGTTTTAAAAGAACAAAATCCTTTTGTAAGTTAAGGAAGACTTGCCTACAGTGAGTTTTGCTGTACTTAGAAATAGTCTATTACATTAAGTATATCTTGCAAGCAGGAAATGCTTTTACAGATGTCAAAAATTGCACTGGAATACTTAAATAAAGAAGCATTTTTAGATTCAGATGAAAAATCTAATTCAAGTTCCTCTACAAGCCAGCTGTCTATGATGCCAGCAGAGTTTCACGTTTTCCTCAGACATAGAATTCTAGAATCATGGAATGATTTGGGCTGAAAGGCAGTTTAAAGCCCATCCAGTCCCTCCCCTGCCATGGCAGGGACACCTTCCACTCTCCCAGATTGTTCCAAGTCCTGTCCACCCTGTACTTGGACACTTCCAGGGATCCAGGGGCAGCCACAGCTTCTCTGGGCAGCCTGCATCAGGGCCTCACCACCTTCACAGGGAACAATTTCTCCCTAATATCTAATTTACACCTACTCTCTCTCATTTTGAAGCCATTCCCCTCATTTCCTCTCACTACATGCCCTTGTGAAAACTTCCTCTCCATCTTTCTTTCTCTCCTTTCAGCTTCTCAACTTAAGCTGGGAACTATGCTCAATTATTTGCTCAAGTTTTCATTTCCTGAAAAAGAAGAGGGGAAAGTTTTGCTGAACTCACAACCACACACCCAGTGACACTTTCTGAAGATCTCTACCAACTGGCCTCTTGTGTTTAATGACCAAAAGAAGGGACTAAACTAAGGATAAATCTCAGTTTCTGTGCAGCTTTGGGATCAACACTTACAACCAGCTCCAGAAAGTCCAAATCAGTGGTTGAGATCAGTAGAGGTCACTGGTACCTATGTACCAGTGAAGGGAGGGTCAGGACAATTAAAATCTAATTCCCTTTGGGAAAGATCTGAACTTCTCCCTGGCAGCAAAACACTTAACCAAAGTATGAAAACTGAGTACAGTGACCTGACACCCAGTGAGACAGCTCTATTCTTCAGTGGTAAAACTGCTGATGAAAGGTAGTGGAAAAGAATTTCAACAAAGAGTAGGAGAAGGTGGTTCTGGGGAGAGTTCTCTTGGCCTGATGATGCTTTCCTTTAGGCTATTTTCACTGCCAGGTGGCAGAAATTAGCTTGTTTCTGAAAATAAATCACAGACTCAAATTCCTTTCTGGAGGATCCTCTCTCAACAGCTTACACTAACCATGTGTAGAGAAGAGCTTTTAAGCCACTAGTGAAGTGGCTGTAAGAGGTGGCAAAACAAATATCTGTGCACTTGTAATGGAGCTAACAGATGCTCTGGAATCAATTTGTCATTGATTAATAGAGAACCTGTGCCTCTGGAAACTCCGGATCAGTAAGCCTTGACTCCCACTGCTCCAGAGCTGCTGCAAGACTGCATAATTTACTTCTTCAGGTTACCAGATTTTATGAATTAATATTATGCAACAATATTGTAATAATTGCTGAAGAATTACAAAACTAACAGCAAAATCTATACAAGGCCAATCTTGATCCTGCATTGGAAGTTAATCCTAGCAGCCCCACCCTAACCTGAGAACTCTAGACATTTCCAACTCTATCCTTTTTCCAGGACCCCATACTGCTCCCAGTGGTTTTACCCTTACCTAAGCAGCTGCCTCAACAGCCTCACCCTCTCCTGAGCCTACACATCCAGCAGATCCCAGCTTGGTCTCTGGGCTCCATTTGTTGCAGAAATAGAAATAAAAGAGTCTTTTGCAGAAACACCTCGTTTCAGTGTCTAACAACCTTTTACTGGGTGGCTTAAGCCATGCATGGGATCACAATAATGGCAGATAATTTGGTGTGTGGAACTAATTTCAATTATCAGGATCAAATGTCTTAATTGCCATTTTAAAAATACAACTTCTGTCTTGTTTTTATATGCAATAAATCTATGATCAAGATGTAATTTTCCAAACACTCATATTTCTATCGCTCTCTTTAAAGCAGTACTTAGACATTTGCATACCTCCAAAGTTTCCAGTGCCACCTCTAACTCAGAATTTTGGATTACATGGCTCTAGGTGTACCTGTATTTCCTCTCTGCACAGGGGCTGTGGGAACAATGGCTTTTCTGGTTCAGTCGCTGAAGCACAAAAATACAGAGTGAAAATAAAAATGACAAAGAGTCCTGGATCAAACATTTTTTCCTCTGCAGAAAAAAAATCCCCCCACCAAATCATTTCACTTGACATTCCATTTGCTCTGTAATGAAATGCTTTGTTCCGCATGCCTGTGTGCAAAGGAAAGGAAATACTGACTATAATAAAGGAGCAGATCAGGGAAACCTGCCTTTCAGCCAGGAGTGCTGACCTCTGTGTGGGTGACAGCACTCTCTAGGAGGGAGTTGGGAAGGGTCTTGAGTACCTACAACCACCACATTCCTCTGTGCAATGGGAAGAGTCCAGGAGGGCAAGAGTGAGAAAGATCCCGCAGTGCAAACAGAACACTTCTAGTGAGGTGAGTGTCCACTGATCTGCTGGAAAAACAGTGCCAGGGTGCAAGACTGGGATCAACTTCAGAGAATCCCAGCATAAGCTGAGATAAAAGGGACCCACAAAGATCACTGAGTGTCACCGTGCTGTCTGAGTGACCACTCGGTGCCTCCCTGCTAGCTCGAGCACCATGACCGCAGGGGACACTCTCCTGTGCTCTGGAGTGCAGGAGGGCAGCTAAGAGTTATGAGCCCTTTTCTGGAAGAGATGCAGCTGATGATGGTGAAGCAATGGGAGTAGACAGTCCAGAGGGTATAAATCCAAGGTTTATTGGAGGCTCTGAGGAGCTCCTAGCCTCAGGGGATACAGCTCTGGAAAGCCCACAGTGAGACTGAAGCACCTCCTTTTATTGGGGTTGGAAACAGGGGAGGGCTTTGCTTAGCCACCAACGAGGGGATAGAGGGGAGTGGAACATGAAGTAATTGACAAACACAACAGCATATCAGAGAACATAACCCCTGGCCCTTGACCAATCACTCGACGCATGCTGTGGAAGCTTCCAGAGAGTGGGGATGGGAAGCCAAGTGACAGACAAGGAGCCAGAGACAGGGATGGGATTCAAGGATTGACAAGAAGCTCTCTAGGGATTCAGGTGGAGTAGGGATGGGATTGACATCTGGGGAAAGGGGAGACAACTTAGGGAAAACCATTAAAGGAAGGGAGAAACAGGAACAAATCAAACAACACTATACAAAAAATAAATAACACAATACAACAGTGGAAGAAACCGATGCCACAGAATACACTTTGCCACCTTTGTGGACAATCAGGACACTGGGTGTCCAGCTGGAGTGGCCACCACCTCCTGAAAATCCGAAAGGCACAGGATGCGTCCCAGACACAAAATGCCACCACCTGGAACTTGGGCTGCCTTGACTGTGTGGGTGGATGGATTGTAGAACAATAGAGATAGTGCTGAAGGCAATCTTACCCCTGAGGAGCTGCAGCTGTACTAATTACCAAAGAGTAGGAACAGCTTTGCCTTTAATAGGTCACAGCTATGTCCAATAAGGCCTGACTTTTTTAGAGTGCAGCTGTGTCCAATAAGGATTGTCCAATAGGGATGGAACAGAAAAGGACTCCGTGTTTCAAGGAGGTGCCCATGAGAACTAACCGAGAGCAGGTATGAAAGTCTTACAGTAAGACAAACCAATAGTGACAGGCAGCTCCCATCTACCATCAATTGGTGCCAAGGACCAACACCAAAAATAGGTGGCCTGTACGGTGATGAATCCTGACATGAGAGTCCCAAGCACATCCTGCAAACTGACATCAGGAACCTGGGCTGGTGAGTTTTGTTTCCCAGGGGAAAGGGCCAGCATTGGTGTTCAAGGACCTGTGGCCCTGAGTGGGCAGCCGCCTGCTGAAATTCCAAATGGTGTAGGATGTAACCCAGACCCAACCTGCCACCACCTCAATCTTCTGCTGCTTTGACAGTCCCACGCCCATCCTTCTGAGACAGAGTGAAAATTTAACAGTTTAGAAATCCATTTGGATGTAGGTGAAATGTGCTGCTTTGAGCTTGCTAGCATAGGTAAAATATGCTGTTTAGTCTGGTAACTGCAACACAAGTAAAACTTCCAAAGCTGAGGAGAAAGAATGCAAATTTCCAAGCTGAAGAGATAAGAAAGACTCCTCGAACCTTGAAACAGACAGCACAGAATGACCCAGGAGTTCTTTCTGTACTTTCTGACAAAAAAACTGAGTACAAGTGTAACTAGCTGTAAGCGTAACACGAAATCAGCAGGATGAATATGCATGAACCTATTGTGAAATTCTATGCATATGTTAACTAGTGAGGGAGAATAAAATGGGATCAGGACTCCTCAGGGGCACGCATGTCCTTTGAAGGGGAAGGATCTCCCACACGCATCCAGCGCTGTAATAAACATACCGTCCCTACAAATCTTTATAGGAATTGCGGGGTTTTGATTTTTCGTTCATGTTTCAACACACAGTGGTCACAGCTAACAATCAGTGGGCCTGATTGCCACAACTTTAATGATAGCTCTCAAAAAGTTGTGAAACTTCAGCTCATAGACTCACAGCATTAGGAAATTACATTTTCTTAAAAAAGTAGTTTCTAACATCCACGATGATGAAGGAAAACTTAGAAATGTAATTATCTTTTATCCCAAGAAGTTCACCAAAAGACAATGAAAGCAGCTTGATCCAACAAATCACCTCAGTACTCACAGCACATCACCGGCACTCAGAATTTCTCTTGGCAGCCTTCTCTCCTGATCAGTCAAACCTCTCACACATGGAAAGTTCTCTGAATTCCCAAAGTGCACACACAAAGCTCAGAAAAATCAGGAACTCAGAATATTTTGGTTTTTAACTTTCTTCTCCTGCACACACACACATTTCATGTCTGCCTGCTCCAGCAGCTGAAGATAACCTCTGGATAACGCGTGACTTACACACTATTGTCCTATCTATTTCTCATTATATCTCCTTGCTGTGTGTTCTTCTATTCACAGCAATTATTCGGATTATTTTGTCTTGTTTTACCAGCCCTCCCTGTGCATGCAAACAAACCAAAGAAATCAGCAATTCCAAGAGGTGCTTTGAAACGCTTAGCCTCCTCCTCAGATTTGTCCACTATTGTCTTATGGCATTATGCAGCATGAAGGTGCACAAAAAACTAGGAGCATTGTCTTTATTTTCCATTGTTACCAATCCTTCAGTAGTGAGAAATTGGAGGGCACATCCAGCCAATTCTTGACATGCTCACAATTGTACAATTGTTCATTTGAACCACAAAAGAGCACATTTTGAAGGTGCTTTTGTTTTATGCAATATTAAGATCACTACATAGTATTTTTTTCATAATGCTAAAAAAAAACATCTTTCCAGGACACTCAGACTTCAGTAGTAATTTTGTGATGCAGTATTTTTTCAGAAAATAAATTAAGTTCTTTTTTTAAAGAAAGAAGTTTTAGAAAAACATTTCCTACAATTCCTCTTTACACAAAGCATTTACTTCCTCTCTACACACAGCTTTCAGGTCAACAGGTCAAATTGCTCTGACAACATGTGAGGCAGTGTTTAAATTTCTGTTCCTTGTAAGTGGCACAAGACAAGTAAAAAGTTTTTATTACATATTTATGAATTTAAAATTACAGTAACTCATTTAGAGAAAACCTATTATTTAATAATGTGTAAATAACTACTAAACTTTACAAGCAGTGCATATCTTAATGAAAAAAGTAAAACCCATTAAAAAAAGATAATAAAGAAAAGAAAAAGAAAAGAGAGAAAAGAAAGAAAGAGAAAAGTAAAGTAAAACCCAAAGTCATCCTATTAAATCCCTGCAGGTTTCACAGAGCTCTCTTTGTTACAGAGGATGGGCTCCTCCTGAAAAATTTTAAATGAAACAAACCACTGCTACGAAACTCTACTGCTCAAGAGTGAAAGGGGTACAAATACCAAACTTCTTTCCGTGCATTAAATTCTGCACATCTTGGGTTATTTCCACATTCAAACTAAAAGGGAACAACTTTTTTTTCACAAGAGCCTTCATAACATTGCAAGATGGCAGCAGGCTGCACTCTCAGCTCACTGCTCCTAGGAGGATTTTGGAGCCCCAGCTCAGCAATGAACTTTAGAGTAATAGCAGCTGCACTGAAGCAATGCTGGGCTGTGTCTGAGCCTGCAGAGCTGCAGGAGAGGAGGCAAACCTGCTGTGACACCATCCCCTGCACAAGAGGGAGGGGAATGCTGCTTCCTAGGTGGGCAAGCAGCAACCTCATCTCGGCCAGCGAATCAGCCAGGCTGAGAGCAAAGCAGCAGGTGAAGAAAGGCCTCGTTTGGTTCTCATCCAGCAAAGCTCTAACATAGTCTTGAAACAGCCTTTTGTTTGGGATTGCCAGGTATGACAGGAACAGACCTGTTGTCAAATAGAGGGGTCTGATCATCCCCCTCTGCAGCTCTGTTTCCCAGGAGCCTCATGACCTGGCATCAAAGGGGGCAAAGGAGCACTTTCCTAGCCACTTTTTTTCTGGCAACTTTCCTATTCTCAGGCCAAATTCAATGCAGAAAACCCATCTGAATAAACATCATGGCATATGATGAACTAATACAAATGATTGTTTATTACATTTTTCTCTCTCCTCCCTTTTTGATAGGTTTGCAAAGCTAATAATCAATATCCTCATTAAATAGCTGTGCATCTGACCCAAATACAATATCAAGTGAAATATATATGCAATAAAATCTAAATGATCATATAGTTCTGAGAGCTCATGAAGATCTAGGCTGACAGAAGCTTTCACCCCATCCATCTCTCAGACCCCTACATATTGATATACATTAGCCCTCACAAACATTACCAGACAAGAGCAGAGTGAAAAGTTGTACAACAGAAAATCAGCATCTTGCTCAATATTTCCAATTAAAATCACTGGTAAAAAAAAATAAAATGTATAACTGCAATGTGAATAAACAAACTTGGATATGTTGCTTTATAGGAAATGATAGTTACGGATTAAAAGATAAATATGTCTCCAGATGCAAAACCAGAACAATTGCTAGTATTATTTCCACAAGATCAATACCAATCATACACTGCAGCCAACCAGGAATAGCTGATAACAATCATGAAGTGCTCAATTCTGCATTAGTGACAGCAGTGGTAAGCCAATAACTTCAAATGGCAGTTTTTAAAAAATCTAATATTTAGAGAGGCATATAATAGGAAATCATTTGTAAGTCAAGATTTTAAGCAGATATAAAAATAGAGCATGGCCCTAGTTACCCTTCAAAACATATTCTTGTTTGGGTTTAGCTCAGCACTGGGAGAGAAAAATCTGTGTCTGTGCTACCACCATCAAGCCCTACCTGGCATTTACTGACATGCAAAAGGTCTCCAAAACTAGAAACATTGAAAGAATCAAAAAGAAAGTTCTCCATGGCAGGTACATTCCTGCAAATGTGCCATGGACAGCTGTGGGGGAACCGTGTCCTCAAAGGAGCAGTCAGAGCCCTCTGTGGTTTGGTGGCCTCAGTTCAGCAGCTTTGATAGGAAGCAAATGTAGCAGGAGAGCTACAAGCTGCTGCAGTACCAGACTCCTGAGTACTGAGGGGTTTTGTGTGCCCCAGAAAAAAACAGAAAGGACAATAAAGATGCAGTGGAAAGCTGAACATCTTGTGGTTGCTGTTCCAACACAAAATCTTTACAAGTTTCTGTGCCCACACTGAGCATAGATAAGACAAGATCTGGTCCCTGGTCATGTACAAATAAAGATGGAATGAGTGACACTAATGTGGGGAGAGTGGCAAAGATCAAGGCACCAGGACTCTTACATACCTATTTGCACATGCTTGGAATGTCTTTCACTCATTACCCTCCCTCTGTATCTCTGGATTCTAATGCTCAGAAATTCTCAAAAATATGACAACAAAAGTATTTCAAGGGCTTTTTTGAGAGGTCAAAGCAACTAAAAAGTATTCCAGTTTTTGACCACAAATCTGTGTAGGCAATATTCACTGATCATTACTGTTACTCAAAATTTTCCCTATGATGATGTTCAGGTTTGTTTTTTGTTCTGTCAGACTACCCCCATTCAGACGGACATATTCTGTAAGTCAAATACACAGCAGCCTTTTTGTCTGGAGGAAAAAAGGGGACTGCATTTTAAATGGTGTGGTTATTTTCAAAACTAAGTGGGGTGAGGTAGGAGGAAAACATTTTTTAAGGATTAAAAAATAGTAGCAATTAGTGGGGAGATGGTTCTCTTCCCTGTAGAAAATTCTGTCATCTCCATACCAAAGAATAAGGATTCAACATCCTGCAAAACACCACTATTGCGAGGACATACAGCCCACTTAGATTTTTCTAAGATATATGAAATTTTGGAAATAAAGCACAGTGATTTCAGAGCAATCTAACTTCTAATTCTTGACCAACTCTAATAAAAAAATCCTAACTAGCTACATAAGAGACCCATGTCCAACAGAAATTTTTAACATCATTTTATGCTGCTGATACTGTAACATGAATGATGGCTGTGCTAATTAATCTCATCTCAAACATTTGATGGAGAGCTTAATTTGCTAAATCCCAAAGACAGGAGCTCAGAGTGTGTGTGTTTCCTCAGCCAGTCCTCACTGTGCTGCAATATGCAGTCACAACCATGTAAAACCTGCCATCAGGAGAATTACATTCAGACTAAAATATATTTCTGAGTTTACACCTGACTACCTTCTGGACTTTTAACTATTCCATGGCTTTCAGGCTTTTCTTTGTAGCCCAGATTTTGTTTCCTTTTGTTCCCAGCCTGAAGTTTGAACATTGATCACTTGTCTCTGGGAGCTGGGATGCACAAAAAAGTCTCTAACAAGACTTCGCACGTATGAATGTACAAAACCACTCTAAAAATATTCTTATGCATAAAGAAAACTATTGAAGCATCAGCTTTCCCATACAGCTGCAGATTAAACTTCTCAACATAAAAGCCAGTTTAGCCAAGTTTTTTGGCAGCAGAGACACAACACTTTGCTTTCAAATACTCCAAGAGGTGAGTGCTGACAGAGCCCAAGGACACGGTGCATTCCAATCATCCATTCCACACTGGGCACAAAACACCTCAGCCCTACCAAGGGCTGCAGGGCCATCATCCTATGAGAGCTTGTCCACATCTCTGAGGTGCACGTGGGATTAGCCACACAGGCAACAATGCAAACCACAATTCAAGTGTTTCCATACAGATGAAATATAAGCAGTGAAATCAAGAGATTTCACAAGAATATGTCTGGGCAGCATTGCTACCCAGTCACTTGGCAATATGAACCATTTCTGAGGCATGAAATACCCAACTGACCTTGACGGCAAGGAGCTGAGGATTTATGGACAGGAAGCAACCCAGAACACCTTACCATGGCTGAATTTTGACTCTTGGAAAATATGGCAGATCCCTCACATATGATAGCTGCTGCCTCCATTAAATGCTGCAACAGCAAACAAATTGTTTGGCCTGCCATGAAAACCCAGAGAGAACAGCCATAAAAAAAATAGATCTTCATTGAATTGTCAGCAATTTGCAATATCATCAGGCTCTGAATGAGTAATTTCTCCATGTTGTAGCTGGTATAGGACACAAGATGACATAAAAATAATCTGGAAGGCCCAAGATAAGAGGGATAAGGGTTGTTCAGAAGGACTGGACAACCAGCCACTGGTGGGTCCAGGCAGTAAGTTCTCAAGGGCTGTTTAGACACCCCAGAAAATAAACATCTCCCATCAATGCCCCTGCAGACTGGGGACCTGCAAGCACATGGCCAGCAGTGCTCCACCCTTGCAGAGCAGGGAAGGTACATCCTGAGCAGCTGGCAAATCCTAAGGAAAAGCATCGGGAACTGAACGGTACACACAAAACCCCTCTCCTTCTGCAGTGGGAAAGGGGCAACAACAGGGTGATATTTCTACCACTATGTCATCGATGTTGCCATTTCCTCACAAGGGGGGCATGTCCACCCCAAGAAAACACAAGATAGCTCCCTCCCTCTCAACTAGTGTCTTCCAAGGAAGTGGCGATTGACTCTGCAGCCAATTCAGTACTTAATTGGCATGGGGAGATATCAGAGAGAGAGAAAAAAATGACTGTACAGTGAAGCTGTTGAAAGCCCTTTGAAGATAAATCTCGAAAAGAACAAAAGTCCAGAAAACAAAAGCACCTAAAGAGGAGTAAAGGGAAAGGTCCCGAGCAATTTCCATATTATTTTTCATTGTTAACTAAAACCATCTCAGAGCCAGAACTTCTGAACTATTTATTCAGCTGCAAGAAGAGCTGTTCCAGCTGAAGATTGCACGGAGCCCCCAAGAGGGGCATGCATTGGGCACTCGGGTAAGCCCAGGCAGGCAGTGCCATCTGCAGGGCTCAGAAAGCACTCACGACTCTCCGTTTTTTGAAAAGCAGTAAAACAGTTGCTGCCGTGGAGGAGTGGTGAAAGAACACTCCCCCTGTGCACTGGCCAACAAATAAAGCACGTCGCATCTTCTGGAGGAAATTACTACTAACACTAACCTGATAAAAGCTCTTTCAGCAGCAAAAACAAGATAAGAGATGTCACTGCACAAGCAGCAAGACACCTTTCAAAGCACTGAAGTCAGAGGAATGAGTTAATTTTGATGTCAGATCATCTGGTAAGTCACATCAGCATTTAGGGAAGGCAGGACATGGCACTTGTCTCTTAAAAGGAGGGAAACATCTCTGGGGTTGAAGCAACAAAGACCTGGAATGGCCTCAAATCAGAAACCTCCACGATGAGGGACTGAAAACACAGGGCTTGTATTAACAAAAAGCTATATTTGGTGACCCGAAACATCTTCGTGAGTTCTCTATCTGTTTACATGCAATGTTTGCATCATAGAACAGATTTGGGAGGAGAAGGCATTCCCTGGAACGGAGACGTTCACTTACTAGGCAGTGTTTGCATTGGAAAACAGCTGGCTACGTGGCTTCCACACCATGATCACGGACCAGGAGATATTTACTCACGTGCTTTTTTCCTGCACTAACACACAGCTTTAAAATATTTGTCTTCCACCAGGCTTTTGTTCCAACCTAATTACCAAACAGTTTTTCAGCCTGCAGTGTATTTAAAGCCTAACCCCAAAAGAACAGGTCTTCTGATTCTTTCCCATCTTAATAGAAAAATACATCTGCTGCCATGTTGTTATCAGGGAAAAATATATATATTCATTCTGTATTCTACTGTCCACTGTCCTGCTCAATTTTGCATTTCATCTTTCCAGGGAATGGCTGAGATTCAGAGATCTTGGAATACTGAATTAGGGCAGGGAAACATTTCAGTACACAAATTCACCGGTCTACAAGTAGTGTGGAGATTACAGATTGAGCCAGAGGGCTGGAACAGTCAGTGTTCTCCAACTGCAAGGGCTTGAAAAAGTCCTATTAATTGCAGATAAGTACATTATGCTTGGCTCCACACTGGGCTGTCTACCAGGCAGGTTACTGAGTAACTAGTAAGATAAATGAACCACGCACCTCTCATCATTCGAAGCTTTGCCCATTCATAAAAGGCAGTCCGACATTTTTTAATATACTTCTGTGCAAAAACAATTTACTGTTAACTGAAGAACAGGGGCTTAGCTGAAAACCAGCAATGAAACAGGTCTGTTGCTGTGCACCAACATCCCACAGTAACACGAGCTTATTAATTCTAGCCTACCAAGCTCTTTGAATTTGCAGAAAACCATTGCCTGAAAATGCTATTATTTTCCTGAAATCAGCATCTGTTGTTTTCAGTGTGAGCTATTCACTGTCAGAAACAGCATCTGAGCATCCCTGCTCTCTGTTTCTGAGAAAATCACCGCCTCCACAATAACATTTGTTTACTCCCCGTGCCAGAGCAACTGTGGCAGTGAGAGGTCAGTACCCTGCCACAACATCTTATCCCATTACCTGCGAATCATGCGAGGAGGTGCAAATTACAGCTGACCCCTCACATATGCTTGACTAAACACAGCCTCCTGAAAGCAAATTTTGGTGGGCTGGGAGCAGCAAGCTCGACACGCCTTACTTGCAATTGCCTCTTGCTTATCTCCATGGGCAATTAACAGCATCTCCCTTGAGTGATGGGTTCTTGATGGGCTGGGAGGATGTGCTCCTGAACACTGCACAGTAGCTGAGGTTTAATTACAGGGCCAGACTGCTGCTTCCACAGCCCTGGCACTCAGGTGGAGGGCTGGGGACAGAGGTGGTGGCGGGGGGAATGACAAAGTTGCTTGGGCTCCTGTTGCCTGTTCCCACCATCCCACTGAAACATTCCCTTCCCATCCTGCAGTCCATCTCTCCTGCAAAATGGGAAAGAAACATGGGCTGTTGCTGATTTCAGAAAGGCTTTTAAGCCATGAAAGCACCCATGGAAAGCACTGCTGGAAACTTTTACAGTCACAATCTTTGGAAATCAGACCCAGGCAGACACACAATTGTCCCCTGAGGAGCACATGAAACTCGAATGGTTGCAGCCTTCTGGTGAGAGACAATCGTCCAGGACATCCACAGGCAAAAGCTAAGCTGTTCATTACAAATTTCAGTGTTGAATTCCCAAACACTCCCATGACAGAGGTCCAAGAGCAGTCAGCAAGCGTGACAGAAAGAGACAACGGGACTGGAATTCAATTTTCACAGAGTGAGTAAAGTGAGCAACATGAAGTTTAAGTTTTCTGGAGGCTCTTTCTTATTAAAAAAAAAAAAGTAGTAACATTGAATGGGAAAAAAACCCAAACAAACAAACAAAAAAAAAAAACCTGGAAAACAAGAGCTCTGTGCTAACTGCAAATATTTACCACTGGCAAGAGACTTTTCCATGGTGATTACACTAGCAATGACCATCATATTAGCACAGTAAAAGTAAGAATTATTACTTCATTTAATTATGTTACTATTGCAGATGTAAAGGGAAAAGTTAATACTTTACCGTGCAAAAAGAAGATATAGGTTCTATGACGAGATCACACACATTCTGCTGTGTATTTGGAATATTAGAGATTGCAAAAAGAGGGCAGATGGGAGGGAAGGTGAGGAGGAAGATGGAATTAAATTAGAATGAGGTTAAAATATATTAACTAATGTTGGAAAATAATTTTGAAGCTGTAATACCTCCTCATATTAACAGTTTTCAGGGTAGCTATTTTGCCCAGCCTCAGGCAGCAGTGATGAAAGGAAAAGTGGCTATTAAAAGAAAAAAGGCAAAGGAACCCCATTTAACACTTAGTCAGAGTAGAGGGAAAATGACAGGAAACATCCTTGGAGTCATGCCCAGCAACAAAGAGCTGAAAGGGAGGCAGGCATGGCTTCACATGAACATCCACCTGCTCAGCTCTGTTCTGTGAACACTGCTGGGAGTGTTCTCCACAAGCACTACACTAGTGTAGGCAGGAGCCACTTACCCCACAGTACCATTTTGAGATGCTCTGCAGAGTCAGTACCCTCTGTCCCTAGGGTTGTCAAGAGAGAAAGGAACAAAAAAAAACCCCAAAACTCCCAGAATTTGGCCCTGAACCACAATATATTAAAAAATAAACAGATTGTTGTGACAGGTGTCCCATAATCCAGCAATAGATAAAAAGCTTAATTCGGTTTCCTGTTGCACAAAAGTAACACTTTTGGCAGTTGTAGAGTAACAAGAGTCTTAAACTCACGGACTCTAACAAAAGATTCAACCCAGAATCTTAAGCTCACAGACTCAAAGACTCAACCCAGAATCCATAGTAGTTTTATCAAAGGAAGAGGAAAGGAGGGGAAAAAACATGACCAAGAACAAGTCATATTCACACTTTGAAGATGGTATGTGAAAGAAAATTCATGAGGTAAAGACAAACTGCAGTCAAGAGGGAGAGAACTGACTGACAATACCCACTGCATCAAAATGCCCCCTCAGCACACCAAGAGAATCATTTGCCTGAAATCCCCTTAGTTTACTGTACTAGGAAGAAAACCACCACAGTGCTCAGATCTGCACGGGGGAGGGACCAGGTGCCAGGATCTGAAACATCCCTCTTTTGATCACTGTGCCCTGCTAGAGAGCTGTGCCCTCTCTGGTCCCTGAGCAGGTCCCTCCATTCCTCACTGCCTCCTTGAGCTGGTGGCTGGACTTGTACCTGAAACACTTGGCAAAAAAGACAGGCAAAACCACAGCAAGGTGCAAAGTCATGCAAAGAACCCAAATATGGATAAAGTCCAAGAAGCAACATTTGGTCTAAAAAGTGGGTTGTTTTGGGTTTTTTTGGTTTTTTTTTTTTTTCCTCTTCTTGAATGCAGGACTGGACATACCTGTCACAAGCACTCTTGCTGCCCATAACACCCATCCTTACCAGAGAGCCCTGTTGAGTTCATGCCAGGTATTGTTACTGCAGGATCCAAGTAAGATCTCAGCTCTTGTCTTCCCCAGAAGCTCAACAATTATCTTAAGTGATTGGTTTTTACATGCACTGAGTTCCCTGGCAGTAGATCAGGAAACCTGTAAGCAGCTCAGAGTGGTTTCTCCTGCATGAAGCCACATCATTATTACAAGAATGACTGAACCAGCTGGGTCACATGAAGTGCAGCAAACTTCTGCTAATTCCTCAGAACAGACCCATGAACCCAACATAAGTTACTTCTTAAAGCTGAGCTGAGCTTTGCTCCTTCTCTCCCTGTTGCCTAAACAGAGTGGGCAAGTGACTGCCAAGCTGCCCAACACAGCTTAAGTCAAACCCTTTTCTTCAAAATTTAAGAGGACCTTCACTGATCCTCAGAGCTGAGCCCTGAAGAAGAGCACCAGGGACTGGGCACAAACTGGGTGTGACGCCATTCTCACCACTCTGGTCCCAGACACCCAGCCAGTTTTTCAAGCAGCAAACAATGCACCTGTCAAAGCCATGAGCAGTCAGTTTCTCTAGGAGAATTCCATGTGACACAGTGTCAAAGGCTTTACTAAAGTCTAGGTGAATAACATCCACAACTGAGCTGCAAAAGTCAACCCTCTGCTTTTCTGGCCAACTCTCCCATTCACAGCTTTGTTGAGATTATAGATTACACCATATTTTTAGACTAAAGCTGTAATTTCTTTGTAAAAATGAATTAAACACCTGCTTAATTTCAGCACATGTGTAACTCTCAATAACACAATGACCTAGAAGTATCTTAGTCATCAGTTACCCTGGTTTTGCTGAATCTCACACTGCAGAATCACCTAGGTCTTCATCATGTAAGGCTTGGGGTTTTTTTTAAATAAATTACATATGTTAAAATGTTTGTCATGCCAAACTGAAAAAAGACCCCAAAAATGACATGAAAAAACTAAGCAATATGACTCATGACAGACACCAGATGCAGCCTTATCACACTGCTTTAGCACTGGGGTAAACACACTGACAGCTGTAGAGACTCTGATGATCCATATTTATGTCAGCAATATCCAGACAGAATGGAACATATGCAGTTTGTGAGCTGAAATTTTCAGCCAGCTCCTCCCAGCTGCCTTTAACTGGATCCAGAATTAAGTGTTGTCAGACACGGTGCACGGGAAATTCACTCTTCTGAAGGTGTGCTAACACTAAAGAGAGATTATAAGCTTCTAAATGGCTTAAAGGTGCATTTATGGGCTCTTTCCTATCTATCAAAATGTTTGGGAAGGCCTCTCCCCCTGCATGGAGATTCACACAAACACTACCATACCTAAGCAAATTTACTTTCAGTACTAGCTCTAATAAAGCCAATAGTGCACTCTCAAATTCCCAGCAGTGCTCTCATTTACAGGATCATAAGCTTCAGGAGCCTTTTAATTTTTTAGCAGAGGGGATGAAAATCAAGAAAAGTTGATTTCCCTAGAGCGGCTTACCTTAGCCCTGGAATTGAACATGAAAACAGAAAAAAACAGTTCAAGATCCAGGGTCAAAAGCTGACCCTCGTTGCTTGCTGAAATCACCCAAGCACACCAAGGTCGACTGTTCATGCTGAGAAACAGCCATGTTTGAAGAGAAGACAGTATTTTTGCCACTTTTGCCGTGAAAGAGGGTCACCAAAGAATACTCATTAACAAAGAACATGCAAACTTTACTCTGCAGAAACTTGCATTAACTCAGCAGTGCTGAGGGTTAACAGTCTCATCACCAGCATCCAGAGCAGAGAAATGTATATCCAACATTTATTTTTTTTACTTCATTATCAGAGTTTGAGGGCTCTGCATGGGACATATGCACATGCTTTGCTTTGCTGTCAGCTTTTCACTGCTGCACCTGGTGGAGGCAGGAAAAAAAGGAACACAGATCCACATCACCACTTCTCCAGCAAGCTCTTGGCACAAGAGCTACTTGGGCTATTAATCAACTTGCCATCTGGCCAAGCAGCAGCTAAGAAACTATGCAGAGATAAAGAGGTAGAAGATGTTTTCAAACTCATGTGCAAATTTTTGAAGTTTGCATGCTCTTGTCTGGATAACCAGCTACTTTTCTCACTTCCTTTACTGTCCTTAGTAAACTGGGTCCTTGCACTTCAGTAGAATTCCCAAGGACATCCTTATAAATCCTCCAAGGGATGAGCCCAGGGCAGGGCCATCTCCCTACTCAGTGTGAAGTAACTGGAAAATCTCCTTTGGCATGAACATTGTGAGAAATCTGGAAATCTGAAAGTTATATCTTTAATAAGCATCAAAGGCCCCCACAGATGGTGGAGGCCACCAATCCTGGCCACATAACAGGAACACTCTCCAGCTGTAATGCACTGACCAGGAAACTTAAACCCCACTACTGACAATGCTGGATTCTGAGGCGGTGGGGACTGACCAAACAGTCCAGAGGAAACACAAAAAATTATGCACAGCTCATAGATCACTTAATCTACTTGAGATGCCAGCTTGTGATGCAGCATCACTCAGCTGCCTTTAAAAGCCACGCTGTGTAGGATCTGAAGGCATTGTCCTGCCATGCTCACAGGTGGGTTGTGCACACACAGCACCCTGACACTGTCTGCACACAGAAAATTCAGAGGCTGCTTTCTCACCCTCAGCTGCACAGGCACATGTCATACTAACAGCTGGCAGACCTGCTGTCTTTCTCTTGCTCTTAGTTTATCTATTTCACCTTCAGAGCCTGCTAATGAGTAGTGCCACTCTATCATAGAAACACTCTCCTGTGGGGCATTAAAATCACCCAGGGGCAGCCTCTCAACAGCTTCCTGCAGGGTCTGAAACTACCACAGATGTCTGAAGACATCAGACTTGATTCCAGATTCATTCACATTACTCTATTTAAATTAAGTCTACTGATGTTGATAAGTGTTGCTCCAGATTCATATGGCGTACAAAGTGAAGCTTTTCAGGTAGTGATTCACACTGAGTGAGTCCACTTAGCTGTGAAAAAAATCTATTTTAAATTACTAATTTCCATGACAAATTAAAAGCTGTTCATCATATCACATCCAGGCTGAAGAATCATCAAGGCATAATAGCAGAAGCCTCTTTTTAAGAGCCATGTTCTTTAGAACTGGCATGGCAAGAGACTAGGAAAGAGCTTCACCCATGAGAGGCTGCCTCCATTATGAGATGTTTGAAATTAAGGACTTTTCCCTGTAAAGGTTTGAACTCTTTATGACAGACCATAAGCAATGTCCTTCATCTTCTGCAGCTGCAGAATGTCCCCTCAGGATTGAGGTGCTGCCAGGGAATTCAGCAAGTTGGATTACAAAGGTCAGATGCTCAGCTGGGATAACCAACAGCTCAGCTAACTTTCATGGAAGTACAGGTGAAGATCTTGTTGGAAGATATGTCTTTAGCATTGCAAAAAGAGGTGCCTAGGAAGAAACGTGTCAGCTGGCTAAAACCAAATTTCTTCCACTGAATTCCCTGCCACATGCCCCAGCAGCTGATGGCAAAGCAGACAGTGACTGGCACGGACATGCTCTGACCCCAGCATGCTCTGCGTGCAGAAAGGAGTTTTGTTTGAGACCACCTCTTGCTGAGTGGCAGTTTGTAATTTACTTCCTCCAGCTTCTGGGATGGCAGAAGAACAACAGCAGAGCAGTAAACAAACACACATGCAAGTTTATGTGATTGATATGCTTGAGAAGAGCACAAACACTCCTAAATGAGTGGATCAAAGCCGCCTTTAACCAAGCTCAACTCTGATTTCCGCAGGATCCTTCAGGCTCCTTGCCTGTCTGTGCTGCCACCAACAACCACTGCCTTCAGCCCTGTCCCTGGGTCACCCTCCCCTCACTTGCACCTGGCAACAAGGAGGCACATCCACAGGACATGCATTTGAGCTCCCCTATTACTTTACAGCCCCAAAGGTGAACTCAAACCCATGGCACTGCTTCCACAAGACACCACCCTTCCTGATAAAGAATCTTGCTTTAAAATACCACTACAAAGTAGTGGTGTTTGGCCAGGAATTCTGTGTAGCCAGCTAGAAAATACTGAGATTTTAATAGTGGGTGTCATGGGACTTCCTGAAAATCAGCCCTTTTGAACATGTCAAACTGAGCACCCAGAATTTAAAGCACTCAATATTTATCAGCCACTTTAAAATGCTGGCCCTTGATTATGAAGGAGTACAGCTGTACAAGAAGAGACAGAAGCTCCTCATGGGAATTATTTGATCTTCAGATTAAAAAGGCAAGAGCCCAGCAATATTTACTTATTTGGCTTTTAAACAAAGTTAAGGGGGAGAAAAAAAAAGAGGCTGTGGCTAGCAGCAGCAAAGAATAAACTTCTCATTAGTGGGTTGTGCCAGATTCTTCATCTAAAAATAGTCTGTTCAGCAGCTTTTGAAAAAAAACACCTTCGTGTTTAATTGAGATGCTACACTATAAGCAAAAAAGCACAATCAGGAATATTATGCCTCTCTTCTGCAATAGCCATATTTCACATGCTGCTCACTGAATCTGATCTTGGAGTAAAACTACTTTACATTATTAGAACTAATGGGCTAATTTGAGCACAGAAGGGTTTCTGCCACCCCCTTATTTTCTGGGTATGTCTCAATAAAAAATAGAATTGGCACCAGTTAATATTAATTTACACAAAGAAGGAATAAGGTAATACACATAGAAGATGACAACACAAAAATCTTAAAAGAGAACTTGGCAGTGATTTTGTAAAACCAGCTTTGTACCTATAAACACGAACAAAGAAACCTCCCATTTTCTTTCCTAGAGCTACTCCAGTGGAGAGTAACACACCTTCTCCAGCTCTTAGAGGTGAAAATTGCTGCAGGAGATGGTTGTTTCTGTGTTATTTTTAAAGGATGACTTCATTTGTGGGAACAGAGGTTGATGCTGTAAAATAAATAAAAATGCTCTTTAACTGCACCTTTCTGAGGGCATCAATAGTTTGCATCACCAGTGTCTCATCCATTCAAGAAAAACTGCAGGTTATGTTTCAGCTGAGCTGTCTTTTGCTGACATTTCCCAGCTGAAGGCTCTAATAGACCAAGTAGAGGGAATTTTCATATATTTGTTGCCAGAGTGAGCTTTTGGATAGAGGATTTTAGGATGTCACATAAATATTGCAGGTTCTTATTGATTTGTAGCACAGGAACAATTCATGCAGAGAGCAAAGCAAGTCCCTTTACACCAATAAAGCCTGGCATTGTTTCTTAGCTGGATTAAAGTGGAGTCACTCAAAAGGGGAAAAGCTATTTCATTCTTTACTGATAAAAACAGCTTAAGGAAATTATCTGTTTTGTCGTGCATCCACGCCAGCCTGAATCTCTAGCAACTCCGTCAACATGCACTCAGTATCACCCTGCACACCCCAGCTAGTGGTGTCTGACAGGGACACCTGTGTGGCTCTGAGGAGAGGTACTGCCTAACGCACCCTCTCAGAATTAGGACACTCTCCATGGTCATTTCTTCTCAGAATTAGGACACTCTCCATGGTCATTTCTGGTACCGTGACCATTTCCCAGCAGTCCTGTGATTTCCTAGCTCAGTACTCTGCCAGGCTAATGAACAAGGGACATTATTAATTAGTGGACTAGCAGCTTTACTAGAGGAGCTTCCTGAAAGAATCCCTCTCCTGTGCCCCTTGCCCATGAGGTTTCCTATAGGAAATGGCAGTATGGCCCATTACAAACATACATCAGCCTTGTCAGCATTTCTCAGCTAATCAAATTAATCTCTTCTCAGAACAACTCAAACAGCTTCACAAGAGTATTTGCATTCTCAGGAAAATCTGAGCAACTTCAGATGTCTGGAGCTTATGTGATTTTATAGGCATTCCTCAGGTGACTTGGATCATAAGGCTTTATCATGAAGAGGGGGAAAAAAATCAATTTTCTTTTGTAAATTCTAACAACAAGGGTGGCCTGGGACAAGTAACAGTTGAAAAGAGATGGGACAAGGGGAAATAAGAATACTTGATAAACATCCCAAATGAATTTCTGCTATTATTGAGCTTCAGGAATGTCTTCTATGTCCTCTGTGCTTTTATAACACCCCTGAGGAAATCAGATTTACCCTTTTGGCAGCAACACACCAGTGCTAAAGTTATCCTGCTGTACACCACACCAGGTGAAGCACTATCCACAGGAAGGGAGACAGGGATGTACCAAAGGCAAGGACAGGTAACATCCACAGCAATAAAGCATTTTGTAAACATTTGCAGATGTGCTTTGTCGTGTGGAAAAGAATGACCAGAATGAGGTTTAAAATGCCAGGCTGATTTCTGGCACTGCACCAAGCTGGCACCTCTCCCAGTCCTGCTCAATCTGGATGTTTATTAGGCCATAGATGTACTGTAATTAGCGATTATACAAGATACTATCTGCTTAAATCCCCCAGCCCCTGTTTTCTGTGTTTGCCACATTCTTGATATTTCTTCTGCCCAAATGAGCACCCTTTTTGGTAGCCACCCAAACAGGGCTGACACCCAGCTTGTTGCTTGGTGACCTGGGATCAAGTCTCTGCACCATTCCTGATCTGCCTGTACTCAGGCCCCCTCATTCCACTGCACAAGAGATAATTCACAGCACTGCAGCATCTGCCTCAGCTTGGGTGGGGAAGACCAGTTTAGCTAAAGCACAGTTAAACATTCTTTACCAAATTAGCTGCAAAGGGGAAGAAAAACCCTTTTTCTCCTTTCTTATACAGAGATACAACCACAGAGCAATATTTTACTGTGGAAATACTGATGGAAATTTGAAGACCCCTTGAAATAATCACCACCCATAACTAGGGGTAGTTGGAGGCTAAAATGAATTATTCCCTAAGTGTCACACAATGTTTTTTAAAATTCTCCAAGACTGAACATGCTGAAACCAAAATATTTATGAGAACACAGAGCCTTGCATATCAGAGACTGAACCATTCCCCACCCTGTAATTAATACACATCAGAGTCACCAGGCACAGGGAGGCTACCACATCATGTTGCTGACCCTCTAGTGGCTCTTACCCAAAGCACAGCTATTGGGAGTCCCAGCTTAGGACAGGTTCTGGTTTTCCTTGCAGAGAAGTGATGCCAAAACTGTTCTAGCCTGAGCTTGAACCACGTGAAAACTAGATCAGTAAAATAAGAAAAAAAAAAAACACCAAGAATTAAGCTGCCAAAAATGCTCACCTTGCTGGAAAAGTTTTTCATCAAATATATTTTAGGATGCTGGCACAATTTCAAGGTCAGAGTATCAGGACAACGGTAGAGCCACAGCCACCACCAAAGATGGCTTCAAGCATCTGCTTCTCTTGTTCTTCAGCCCAGCCTTTTATAGCCTCCTCTTCATGCAGTGCACCTGTGTGCCCTCTGCTCCCTTTGGTGGTTGCTCAGTGCACCTGGGCACTCCATGGCTCGTTGCTGTCAATGCTGCTCACCTGCTTCTCACAGCTGTGCCCACTGGGGATGAGGCTGGGCTGCAGCCCCACTGCCAATCACCATGAACTGAGTGCTACAGCACAGCCCCACTGCCAGTCACCACAAACCGTGTGCATACAGCACGGCCCCACTGCCAGTCACCACAAACCGTGTGCATACAGCACGGCCCCACTGCCAGTCACCACAAACCGTGTGCCATGGCACGGCCCCACTGCCAGTCACCACAAACCGTGTGCCACGGCACAGCCCCACTGCCAGGCACCACAAACTGTGTGCATAAAGCACGGCCCCACTGCCAGTCACCACAAACTGTTGCCTACAACATCAGTGTGTCTTTTTTGCAATTTAGTTGGATATGTTTTAGCAACCATTAAAGCAGAGAGGCAGGCACACACTTTCTTAAAGTCAAGCACTTTGGAAGACTCTAATATTTATTAAAACACACCCCATTGTAAATTCTCCTTGTTACAACTGTCTGTGTGTGCTAGTAAGAGGAAAAATAAGCAATAACAGAAAATGGGCAAAGAATTTTGGGTAAGTGCCAATCAGAGGCTTTATACCCCTGGTATCTTTTCAGTGTTTTAATACAACTGATGTCTAATGACCTTCAGAGATAGCACTCGAAGAACATGGTTTCATTCCTCTCATATACCACATTTAAATACAAACATGCTGAAAGAATTATAATTACACTATTGCGGAACAGTGCTTTCAGAAATAACCAGATTTACTATTCCACTCTGAGGACACGTGTAGAGAAATGAGCTAACTATATACCCACCCATCTGAATGCTGACTTTGGAGTTTATACATCCTGGCTGCAAAAATCATAAATAGAACAGGAAGGTGAATCAGAGGGTACAGTTTTATGGCTATAATTTCACTTCCTTCTTCAGATCAGATGGCTGAGCTAGAAGAAATAAAGCCCATCACACATCATACCATATGCCTACTCAAAATGTTCATTAGGGATAATACACAATATATGGTGAACCAAATATTTAAAGGAAGATTTCTTTAGGTTACTCTTTCTTATGCATATAACCATGTTAAGGAGTTGATTTGAAGAACAAATCCCAGTTAAAAGAATTCCTGATTTAAATGCTTAATGATACAGCTTAAACATTTTATCTTCTTGAGTTGCCTTTAACTGGTTTCACTTAACTTCACAGCTCATGTTTTCTTTCACCTGAATTTCAAAAAAAAAACGTTAAGAGCATAAGAAAAAAATCACTAGTTTTGCTCTCTCTGTGATTCACTCAGGAGAAAGCACACAGCAAAATCAGATTCACCAGCAGGCTGAGATTGCCAGTTACTTGACAGGCGGGTTTATTACAAGACATGGCAATTTACAGACACAACCTGACATTTTGAAATGCCTGTTCTCATACTGCTATAAATTTCTCACTGCAACTTACATTACATTTAGGAAACAATTCAGAAAGGTCTAAAAACCACCTGACTCCAGCTGCTTCAATATCCCTTAAATCAAGACTATTTCATGTTGAGCAAAGCACCAATGAATCTGAAGAGTTGGTGTTTTGAGAAGGAGCAGTTTCTCTCACGTCCTATAGAAAGGAGGGAGGGAAACAGGTTGCAGACTTTCCTCCCAGCTCTCAGTTCCTTCAGGTCTCTGCACAGAAACCATTGCAGATCTCAGTCACCCTGAAAATACTAGGGGTGAAATCTCAGCATCAGCACTTACAGACTCACTAACTGCAGCAGAGCAAAATTCCACCTCAAGGAATGTGAGAGAGGAAAGGGACGATAGCTAGGTGTTTCTTGCTGGAAGAACCTAAGTATACCACTACATGGGGGTAAAAAAGGGCTGGAGATTCATGAATCTTTACCTTCTATTGCATCACTCAATCATTTATTATATGAACTATTTTATTTATAATATTCCTAGTTTACTGTCATACTAATACCTCCTTCTGCATTCGTTTCCAATGTCTGGCAAGTGCCTACAAAATACTACCAGGAATTGGTGCAAGAGGTGGCATGCTAAGACTTTCATTTCATAGTTTTGGATCACTGCACACATTGCCTTGTCCTCTCCTGAGGAAGAAGGTGCTCAAAAAGCATCTTCAGCTGGGGCAGTGGTAAGATTCAGCTTTTCATTTGCACAGCACCCAGGGAAGAAAGGCATTGATGCTTGGGAGGGTTTATGAGGCATAAAGACTACAATTACCACCCATGTGGTGTATTTTAATAGGACCTTTATGGAAGCCAGCATTGCTTACCTCACTTGGCATAAGCAAACACATTATTGAACACACAAGGAGTATCTGCTAGACCCATTACCTGCTTTGGCTCACTGCTAGGCACCTCCTGGCTGTCCCTAGGACAGGGTGAGACAGAGGAGCTCCCCAGGCTTGAGGAGAGGCTGAAGGACTCCTCTGAACCTTGGGCAGTCTTTAACCTGCAGCTCTAATTCTATTAAAGTCTCCCATCAAGATCAAGGAGATCAGTTCACATCCCTTTTTCCCCCTCTATAAACCCACAAGAGCATTTCCCTCCTCCCATCCACTGTCTACCTCACCTACTTTACAGGTCTGATTCCTCAGAAAAGGGGAACTCCTCTATGTGGCAGCTGTAGCACCACTGAAGCCAAGCTGTGACTGGTCCCTTACGTGATACTTTAAAACAAATACCAATACAAATATTTCCTAACAATTGGCTGAACATCCCTCCCACCTTCCCCCAGACAGGTATCAGGAATGTGCTGCAGCTATTCCCCAGTGCTCCCTAGACTTCCCCAGCAAGGTCAGAGAGGATGAAATACTCTAAGCAGAAAGCAACAATTTTTATTTCAAGGTAAAAGCCAAGATGCTGAAATTTGCCTTCCTGCCAAATGAAGAAGAGATACATTTGCAATTTTTTTTTTTCAAAGAACATATATGAAGATCTGCAGTTTGCAATGTCCCAAGGACTGCAAGTTATAAAGCATTTTTTTCCATTTCTTGCTTTCTCTTGACTAAAAAAGGGACTTTAACACAAGTTCTTTGCAGCAGAGGTCAGTGTGTAAAATGCTGCTTTCTGCCGCAGACCCAAGAGTCCCCAGCAAGAAGATCCTAGAAATAAATATGCCTCTGCAAAACCCTCCAGCTTTGATAAAATAACATTTTGACTGAATAGCTATTTTACCTACAGTATTCTTTCTAACTTAATTCCACCTACAATTAAGTTAAGAAATACTGCATCTACAATCCTTTCTCCTCTTCTGTAACCATCCTAAAGGATTTAAAACAAAAAGACAAAGCTTTTTTTCTTTTGTAGAACACTATTAAATCTGCATTCTCACTTTACAATACAGTTTGAAGCAATTTTATTAAACTATTTATGATTGTGGAGGGCATAATACAAAAATGATCCATGTCTCCTTTTTCTACTGATTCATAATATGAGAACAGGAGTCTGAGCAATGAAATTACCTGCATGCCAATGTCAAATAAATGAAAGATGCCACTTCACACAGCACACGGGCATCTTACGGAATTTCCTATCACAAAAAGCCTAAATGTCAGGCAGAACTGAATGGAAATGCAATTGCACAGCACAGTTATGAATGGTAAGAGTGCTGTACTTGGAGATGCCATTCCTGCACTGAGATACTCATGTATTTTCCTGGCTGTAAGGTAGACGATGGACCTGCAGCCCCCATCCATTCCTACAGCAGAAAGGCCATCATGGCATCCTTAGAAAATTGCCCAAGCCTAAGGTGACATTATTTCATGCATGTGCCATTTTCCTCCTCATCATTTCCAAGGTGTCAAATTGGACTTGTGTGGCCGGATTCCAGAGCTCCTATCTTGAAGTGCTTATTACAGTAGAATTATTACTGTTAGCACAAATGTACAGCAAGCAGCATGCCAGTAGGTAATAAGCAATGAATGTGCAATCAAATCTGGACGAGAGGGAGTTTTGCAAGCCTTTAAACCTCAATATATTTAACAAACAGAAGCAAATTCACAATCAGAAATGCAAGACACAATCTAAGACACCATTCCCTAGTTTCACATGAAAGTAGATGCTCTTGTTCCCTAGGCACACCCCTGGGTCCTCAGACAGGGAAGATGAGGCCAGGCTTGTATTTGAACAACAGATTTTGAAGTGGTTTCATGTCCACTGTGTTACAATGCAGGTCACGGGCACAAGCTGGACACACAGCATGGCATATTCAATAGACAACACACCAGACAGACAGCATGAAATCAGTGCTTCTATCTCTTTTTAAAATTCTTGGAGTACTTTGCTTTCCCTGAAACACAGAAAGGAGAAATGATCTAGTTGATTTCCTCTTGTACATTTGATTACAAAGGACGTAAATTACTTCCTTCAGAAATAGCTATGAGGAGTACTAAAGAGCCTCAAAACTTCAGGGCAGAAGCCACAGCACCATCTGGGCTGTGAATTTAGGGACAACAGCCCCCCTGGATGGCAGCTGCAGTGAAGTGAAGAATCATTATGGTTTTTACACAGCTCTTTTCAATTTCTTCTCTACTGCTGATTGCTCAGAAACCCATTGAAGACAAGGTGGCAAGCTGAAGTTTTCACCATGCCCTCTAAAACAGGAGAAGGACAGGGAGCTTTATGGTCTATGCTGACAAAACTCAGAAGGACAAAAGATATCAGAAAACAGGTGAATCTCCAAAAGAAGGAATCCCTCAGTTTTGCTCCAATTTATTGGTATCTGATAGAAACCAGGAAAACAAAGGCAACTACCTCAGGTGAAAATCAGCTACACAAAGCTTTCTTCATTCCTTTAACAAATAAGATATGTTCAGCTTCCATACCATATTAGGTATTTTAGGAATTTGCACTCTGGAGAGAAAACATAATGAGTTCCTACAGTTTCCACACCAATAGGCTTACATTTCACAGGAAAAAAATCCCAACAAAACAAAACACAACAAATGACAAACCTGGTATCACAATGTTCATGTGGTAATACTTTGATTTTTATGCTTTTTTGCCTTTTTTTTTGTTAACATGTACTTATGCACACTAAAGATTACATGAAAGTCATTTGGCAAAGATAACACACAGTAGGATTTGGGAATGTGAAATCAAATAATCCCATCAGCTTTGTATTTAGTACTCAGCTAGAAAAAGGGACAAGATCTACTACATCCTTTCTTGTTTACCTAGTGTAATTGCTTTTGAGCTTTCTTGCAAGTGGATTTGCTAAGCAACATTGTATTCTCTTCAGTAAGGTCAGCTTTCATCCTAATGCACATAGTTCTATGACTGTAGACAATAAGAAGGATAGACTAAGATAACTTTAAAGGCCAGTGTCTCTTCTATTTCTTTCCCTGTACAAAACAGGACCCCAATTTCTGACCATCTTCATAAAACACATGAGGAGCATTTTGCTGAGTAAATGCACAACTGTGAGCCTACAGCCTCACAAAGCACTGAGCTGATGTCCTGCAATGAGGCCTCAGGAGAGTAGGGTGACAGGAGAAGAAAAAGGAAAAAAAAAAAAAAGGAAGGATCAATATCTCAAGAATCAACTGACAAAGAGAAGCAGAGTAAAAGGAGGTCGAAACAGATACTGAAGTCAACTCTATGTGAAATCATTCTGTCAAGAGTACCTAGTCTGGCAACAATTTTGAGGTGATCATGGTCATAGAAACCAGGAGCTTCTGACCATTTCTGCTATGCCTGGCAGAGGGACTATCCTTTTTTATCTTTGGCAAGATCCAGCTTCTGCCAACTCATTGTACATCTGTTCAGCAGCACAAGTGATTCCTCCTCCTCCAGCCAGCTGCAAGAATGCCTCCACAGATTACATCCCAGCCCTACCAGATCCTGGGACTAGCTCAGGGAAAGGCACTCTCTGTGGACACTGTTAAAGCAAGTGAGAAGGTCCCAGACAGCAGAAGTTGAAAACATGCTAAGTGCATTTCAGGGCTCTTCTAGCTGGAAAACAGCCAACTGAGAACAAATCACATGGGTATTTTATAATAAAGCCACATCAGAAAGCTACATAAAAGCTGTATCTGGCTATATTTTTCCAGACAAGTAAACAGCATTTGTTCCTCAGACTACTGCCCCTCAGGATTTTTCCAAGGTTTTCAAATTACACAAGTAACTACATTCTTCTAAGTCTTTGCATCCTCTTCCTGAATAAAACAGCTCTTAGAATTATCAAAGCAGATATATTAGTGTAGTGGGCCAGCTACCTTTCATTCCTAACAGTTCTCTACATACACAGGAAGAGGAAAATAAAAAAAAAAAAAAAAAAACAAACAAACAAAAAAATACCTTTAGAAGGACAGAGAGATAGGCTCCATCCTTTATATCAAATCCAATCTGCTCTAGCAGGTCTTTTCTGAGCTCCCCCATCCTTATTGGCCATCACACTATTTTACAAAGCTGTCACTGCATGTGAGATACTTTGCTTCAGGGAGGAAATTATCAAGATGAAAGAATTACTTACTCCACTTCCACCAACCTTGTGAATCATTCATGTTCCTTACCTGAATCACAGCCAGCTGTCGTATCTGTCACATCCTGGACCTAAGCCACATACAATGTAACATTTACCAGTGAGCATTCAAAATATTTTAACAATCCTCTTTCAAATACACCCATTGTGTGTTGGCACATACCACAGGAAAAAACAGTTTATTGTACTGTTCAGTATCTTGCTAAAGCGTCACAATTTTAGCTGAAAGCTAAACAGCTTTCTCTATAAGGCAAAGGAGGTGCTTTGTTTATTATTTTTCTAAAGCTCCTTCTAAGGCGAAGGCACATTTTCCTTTGGGCTTTAGTAACAGCAGGTTTGAGATTCTCAAATGAAAACTGAAGTAGGTGAAATCCAGTAGCAAGGAAGCCTGTACCTATGATCAGGCTAAGTCTTACCAAGGATACTGTACCAATGAGCACTTGTCATCTGTGCAAAATCTCATCTAAAGCTCCCAAATATTGCTAGGAATGCTCCAAGTTCACCTTGCAGACTATTTAAACTCAGTTTTTAGCAGAATCTGGATGAAGTTTTATGTTGTGTAACAGGAAAATCAGTATTGTAGTATGCTATGCACACTTCAGTGTCTCCCTTTAAAAACCAGGTGTCTAGCCTCAGACCCATAATATTCTCTGTGCAAACAGACACTCCTTTGTGGCTAATTAAGATGTTTCATTGTTGCAGTAGACCTCTCATTAGGGGTAGAAATGAGCTGAGACACAGACTCTTGTTTCACATCATGAAAAGGGTCCCAGTTTACTTTCCTTTACAGTTCAGCCATCCTGACTCTGACACCAGCAAACTCCTGCTGTTGGCTTCTCTGACAGGCTCTGACTGCTGGCTGCTCCTGCTGGAATATCACTGCAAGTATTTCCCTGCTGCCTCTGACCACAGGCCTTTACCTGGCTCCAGTGTGGCTGCAGGCTCCCACAGCAGCCTCTAACTCCAGCAGACCCAGGCTGACCTCACAGCAGATCTTCTGCAGCAGCAGCTCTCTCCCTTGTCTTGTTCTTTGTGTCTCTCTGGATCGTTCCTTCCTCCCCTAGGTCCTCTTTGTCCAGGCTCTCCCAGGCCAGCCAGCCCACCCCTTTATCACACTTACCTTTATTAGTCACAGCTGCAACCCATTAAGGGCAAGGCTGCTCTTCTCTGGTAATTAGTACAGCTGTGACTTATCAGGGGCGAGGTCTCTTGTAATCCCTTCTTCTTCACCTACATTTTATAACCAAGTTGCTGTCACATTTACATGACCAGCAGGTCAATTCTGCCCTGAAGCTTTTTTATTGCTTGTGGTAGCCTAGGTCTCACCAAGGTAGAGCAAAGGCAGCACACATTGAGCTACCTAAACGTCTCCTGCAGTAATGGGATTACAGTGAGGATTGCTTTAAAGCCTTCATTTAAAGCCATTAAAAATAGTCACTTTGCTGTCAGATTATTAATCGCCTGTCATAATATTCTTAGAGGTGATTATAAAAAGTATATTTTTGTGTAGTCAGAACGCCCTCCTGTCAGACAGAGCAGGGAATGAAGAGGCAGCAGCAGGAAGAGAGCCTTGGCACAGCAATACTGCCACCTCCTGATCTCCTGCCAGGCACACAGCTGCATGGAAACAGAATGTCAGAGAGGTCTTCTGACCGGCCTTTGACTCACCTTTTGGGTACAGGCACACGCTGTTCAGCTAACACAGGATAATTCATTAAACTGCACTAACCCACCTTTGAGCCTGAGCTCAGTCTAGACAGATTTCTTTTCTCTCAGGCCCACGATTTGAGTGCTTCATTGCTGTAGCACCAGACACATCAGCAGCTGCTCCTGCCACCAACCGTAAAAACAAAGCACATTTAGTTCAGGGAGACCACAGAGAGATGCAGTGTGAAACGTTCCAGAGCCTAACATGTTTGTTTCACATAGAACTTGTTGCTAAATTTCACACAAAAACACAGGGCAAACCAGCACATCCTGAGACAGTTCTGGGGCCCAGACCTGCTGAGGACCAAGCAACCATGCCCAGCCCTGCCTGCCAAAAAGCTTTCAGAGGCAGGTAAGAGTTGGGCAGCTGCAACCATGGTGACTGTGGAGAGCATAAAAGAGTTTTGTTGTGAAAACTCAAGCATCTCACTCACTGGAAATGAGTAATTTCTTTCGTAGTCTTTGTGACTCAGTTAATAGCTTCTTTTCCTTCTGATTAATACCAATATGATCACGGTAAGGGCAAGAGTACATTTTATGCTTGGGCTGGTTAATTTTCATGATTATTGTGCAAGGCATCAGGGTCTCCTACTGAGGCATCCATGTATTCATTACACTTCAGCAGCACAGAATGAAATTGTAAATGAATACTGCAAATTTGGGCATTCTGGTTCAGTGGGAATAAGAAATTGTGTCAATGGAACAAGTGATCTGTTCCAAATTTCTGGGTATGATATATGGGAGAAAATGTAAAATAAAGTAAGGAGCATTACAGACAACAGCTATCTTAAAATAGTATGTCCTTGAAATAGAGAATAATACAAAAATATTCTCTTGCTTTAGGTTAGATTTCCACTCTATCAAATAAAGACTATGTTAAACTTCCAAAAGTAGATTTAAATCAACAGCACAGGTTCAGCTCCTGGAAGTCCACATATATTTGATGTGCCTTGTCATAGCCCATTTGCACTGGAAGCTGCTCTTAAAAATTGCCCCTAACACCTCACCATGGACCATAAATTTACCAAGAGTCTGATTCCCAAATATCCCAAATACGCAGATCTGCCTCTTAGGAAAAATGGCTGGGTTAAAATGTTTTTTTTTTCTGGTGGAGGATACTTCCCCTCCACTTGCAAGCAGACTGATTCAAACAGAGCTTGGAAGAAAAATAAAGTTTGCTGATAGCAAAGCATCCAACATCCACTTTGCGGCTTCAAGTGGGAAACCACTCAAAAGTGAGAGTCTCACCTCCTCCAATGGAGACACATCCTCCCTGGGAAAGAGCTGCTGGAAGGGCTGAGGGCTGGGCAAGAGGGGAGCACACCTGGGACCACCTGAGCAAAACAGCCAGTGGCAAAGACTGCACCTGCTGCTCCTCACACCCCTGCACATGCACCCAGAAATCCCGCCTCTGTTCAAAGAAATCCAAGAAAAAGCCATCCCCAAGGTACCTAACTAGGGAACATCAGTGACCCCTGTGTGCCGTGGGATGCCTCTGACAAGGATGGAATCACTCCCCAGCTGGCTGTTCCCTAAAGGAGCCCACTCCATGTTTCTGGAGCAGTTGGTAAGCACAGCTGGCAAAGCTGCTCCCTCACTCAAACAGAGGAAACATGAGAGCTTGAATTATGTGCATTTATTATGCTTGTCTCTGGTGTTTCTCTGCAGTCACATTTTACTTCAGGAAGCACACTATTTTTGTTACCCTAGACTACAATTAGCTACAAAAAAAAAAAAAAAAAAAAAAGGATAGTTTTTAATCTCATCTTTTTTTGTCATGTCTTAACCTCCTTAATACACATGTAATTCTTATCTCCCTCCTGCACTGTGATTGTCTGGCACTGCAGCAGCCACAGAGAATCCTCAGCCTTTTCCCTGTCCTGCAAACAGCATCTGGAGCTCTGACACACTGGGGCTGCCCTGTGAGTCTAGCCAGCCCACCCTGAGATGGGGGCCCTCCACGAAGGGATAGATTTCAGTGCCATCACAAAGTGGTGCTGTCCTCTCTACCTCAGAGAAAAGACAAGCACATGCTGATGAGCAGAAGCAGTGCTGTTACACCAGGTTCCTGTTATTAGTCAGTCTAGCAATCAAATAGCTCATGGAGCTCTGCTTGTCTTCTCCCTGAACAAACCAGCGTCCGAGTCTCTTCTGCACATCTGTGATTTCAGGGATCACATCATCATCTTGCAGGTTGATGCTGATGGAGGTCAAACCACTTCTTTCATGGAAAAAGAATGTTAAGATCTGTAACCTTAGAGGGTTTGGGTTCTTAAAAAAAACTTTGGGCTAGTGGGATGTGGCATAATGACTTCCAGTGACACTGGTCTTGAAATCAAATTCAATTTAAAACTAATTTGCATGTGTGGTATTCTTTTTTTTTAATACCAATGTAGTTAACACTGGGAGAAATTATCCAGGCAAGCAATAGGTTAATTTGAGACAAAAAGAAGCATTTCTATGGATTTCTGTAGGTGAGGCTCCGCACAAAAATTCAGTAACTGCAGCTGCAGATAGAGACAGTAAATGGTGTTTACTACTGGCTGCAGTAGCCATGCCCTCATATCACAGAAGCCCTAAAAGGTTTGGGTTGGAGGGAACCATTAAAGGTCATCTAGTCCAACCCCCCTGCCATGGGCAGGGACAAATGCACATGTACCCAAAAACACTTTCAGAGTGGAAATGAATTAGAACTGGGTGAATTAGTCTCTGTGAATAATTTAGCAGCTACATCTTACATTAATTGTTGAATAATTTATTCACAAATACATTTTCTCAATTATATGACCTCTGCTGCAAAGTAATGAATGTTATTTGGCAAATAATTTACTGTAGAATATTTATATGAACACATTAATTCTGAATAAATTTCACTATTACCTCATTACTTCCAAATTCACTGTTTGAGTGATCTCAGCATAGACAGCAGCCATCTTTTGTAACTTCTATTGCCTGGTCTGCTTCATCCTAATTCGAATGTCTCAGTACATATTCCAAAATATTTCAGCTTGTTCTGGACACATTCCTTCTGGATAAAGACTGGAGAACTTCTGGAATAAATACAGTGGTGTGCAGGCAGGTGCAGATACAGGTAGGTAGACCAGGGGGGAGCAGCAAACCTGGGAATAATTCAGACAGAGGTTTTGGGGGGTTTTTGAAATGTATCTGCAAGTATTCAAAGTCTCACTGAGATTTGAAAGGACTAAACACATAATTCCAAGGCTCTTAAGAAAACCACAGCCTTTGCTGAAATACGTGTTATCTCCATAGTACAATGATTTAAACTACTCCTTATTTAAGCACCAGGGCAGCAAACTGGGCACAGCTGGAGTCACAGTCCAAAACATGGAAAACACCCAGGCTACTTTACAGACATCATGTACCTTGGGCCTTTAGGAGAAGCAGGTGGGAAACTGGCTGCAAATACATTAAACTGGCCTGAAATATATGTAATCAACACAGCCTCAGGAACCTTTCTGAAAACAATGTTTGCTCTCTCTTCTTGGACATGAGCAACATCCCAACACACAGTCAAAGGGTTGTGCTGGATTTAACCCTGCCTTCAGGCCAGGCACAGCAATAGAGAAGCTGCAAGGTACGGCTCTGCACCTGCAAATGCAATGGGGGAGCATTAAAACACCTGGACAACACTTGAAAGGATGTTTGGTTCATTGGTTTATGGCAAACATATAAAACTGAATTTCTTCTAACCATGTTCTCATGGCTTTCAGTCCAGTATTTCACCTAGCCAAGAGCTCCAGAAGAACATAAGACACTCAGGGACTCTGGCTGGAGGGCTCCAAAAGAGCATTTTGCTTCGAATTATAGAAAGAAAGCAATGCAGCAGCAAAGCCGGGGACAAGTTCTGCAGGATTTCATCACCCTTGACTTGCCATTTTTAATGAAAAGCTGATATCTTAGAAAAAAATTACTGCTGAATTTTCTTAACTAAATTGACAGTTAAAAGCAAAAGTTCTCTGCTATTTTCAATCACACTGACAGCTGATATTTTTTCTAGAAGAGGATAGCATATCTGACATAAATATTTAACAAAAAAAAAAATCCCTGTAAACATGAAGATGGTAATTTTGAGTTTCTTCTATTTTTAACCAAACAAACTACTTGTTAGGCTGTCACTGGGGGACTTGTGATTTCCTATGTTCATAAATCAATCAACCATCTGGGACAGAGAATATAAGCAAAGGGATTAACTGTCTTGAGTCCCTTTTCAGCAGCATTACGTGTGGATATTATGGAGCTCATGTGTGTTTGAAGAAACCTACTTGATGGCCTGCTGTTCTCTGCTGGGGAAGGAAACACAGCGTAATCCTGTGCCACCACTGCAGCTTGGAACACCTCAGGTAATGAGTATAAAGAAGAGAAACAGCACTGTGTACACTGGGGATGATTTCATCTCCTTCATCCAGAGAGTAAATGTTGACCAAGACAAGACCTTTATCCTTGAGGGATCATATGTATTCTCTGCCTTTCTTCTAGGTTTTGCATGCTGTGTCCTGAACAGAGAAAACCAATCTTTTCTTCCCTGGATTTTAAGCTTCTTTTGCCCTGAGTTTGAATAGAAAAAACAGCTAAGACTGCTCAGGAACTGAAGAGCTTCTCCTGCCTTATATCAATTTATTATTTTATTTGTTTGTTTTCCAAATGCAACTGCTTAAAATTATTTTTCACTTTCCTGTGGCAACTTTTTGATGAATCTGGAGAAGGTTTGCTCACACACTGTCTAGAGCCACAGAGGAGAAAGTGACCCATAAAAGCTTTGGACTGTCGCTGCAGTTCAGGCTAAATGATTTCTTATTCCTATGAATCCCCTCCTATTCTAATAACAGTTCATACAATTTGTTCAAATACATATGGAAAGGAAAATATTATCTGTCCCACATACACTCAGAGACAGACTTGGCTGCAAGAGATGATGACCAGATTGCAGCAAGCTCTGAACACAGACACCAGGCTGAAAACTTCAGAGTCACCTCCAGTACCATCCCTTGTCTGTATAACAGGGTGTGTAATTAGATGACAGATCTTGATCTTCACACAACACAAGTCTGGTGTATTTTTGATTCATTTTCTGTCCCATGCATTGTGTTTCTAGTATTTGTTACTTTGTTTTAATACCTTGTTTCTGTAATTCCCTTCTAAACAATTCATCATGTAACTGATCTGCAGCTGGAGGAAACCAGGGAGAGACTGGGAGATTTGCCACTTTCATTTTACACCTGCTTGGTTACACCTACAGGGTGCTCCTTTTTCATGCTCATTCTCTTCATGTCTCTTTCAATTACAGGAAGTCTTCTTCAAAATATCATCTCTAAGTAGCTTCCCAAGGAGAGACTAGCTTCTTTTTCTTCCTTGCATTTGTCTCTCCAAAATATACCATTAATAGTGTCCCTTGGCATACTTTAGGATTACCTTAGGATGGTCTTCCCCACTATTTTCATCTATTTTTTCTTACTCCCTGTATTTGGCTTCTGTGTCATTCTCCAGAAAATATTTTTTCTAAATTATAATAAAGCTGGCTCTGTTAGAAAATTTGCACTAGTGAAAGACCATAAAAGAAGTGGTACTTTAAATATACGTAGATCTTGAGACACTCCACTAAAAGGGGACACAATTCACTGACAATTCATTTCTTACAGTTGTTTAGTTCCATTTGCTCCCAGTCATGGCTACAAATTATGGTGATCTCAGTTCTGGATCTTTTAAAAGAACTCATCACCATTCCCCACAGTGGAATGTGACATCTGCTTTTTCACCAAATTCTGGGCTAGGAGCATCATTTAGTATACAGTCAAAATAACTCAGCTCTCATTTTTACTGTCTAGCTCTTTTTCAGCTTTGGTTTTTGAAGACCCTGAGGACAAATCTCTTGAGCAGCTTCCTGGGAAGGTCAGGATGCCCTTGGTCCCAGCTGGATTGACGCAGGAGGCTTCAAAACACTCAGCGCCTATTTTTCGTCCCCATATTTGTCTACATCTTTCCTTGTTCTTCCATAATTCTATCACCTGATATGGTTTTGACATGCTCAATCTGATTTAGTTTCCTTGTATTTCCCCAGGGACTTGAATTGCTCTTCACACCCCATTTAGTTTTCCTTTAGAGAGAACACCATTTGGTGTAAATGTAGTGTCCCCAGCCTCAGGAACAGGAAGAGGAGAATGGAGCAATTTCAAGGCTGCTCAACTTCTTTGGCCCTTACTTTGCTCCCTTCCATCCATGCAGGATCCCTCACTAGACCGAGAGAGTTTTGATGGAGCAGCTATTTGATTTCTCTCATTTCATCCATTCTTTGCATTGTCTGCTGGAAAGCACGGCCCAGACACAGCTTTTGTCCCTCATGCTCAGCAGTGAGATGTCATGCATTCGCAACCACACAATCTCACACTGGTAAAGAAAAAGGAAAAAAAAAAGATGAAAAAAGAAAGGAAAAAAAGTCTTCAGGCAACTAAATAGTATAGAGTCCTTAAAAATGCAGGCTCTGTTTCTTAATCACCACCTGCTGCCTGCAAGAGCAGAATTTCCTTTTCTACTTTTAGGAATCACTTGTTTTATTTCCCTTTTTTTTCCAGCTCAGCTGACAGGATAGCAGTGTTCCCTCATTACCTTCAGGGAGACAGGCAGGCACCACTCAAAGCAGTGAGAGCAAATCCTCTGCCCTTGTCCAAAGGCACTCAGACGAGCAATGCGGGCCCTCAGATTCCCTCTGGATTTTCAGATACAGCAGCTCACCTTTTTCTGTGGTGTGGTCTTTTCCTTTCAACTCTGCCTGATCTGCTGTGCATTTGCTGCTATGATACAACAAACACCTGGAGGCCCACACAATACATGGCATTAAAGAGCCTTATCTACAAACGCTCACACTTTCCCAGATGATATTTCCTGATCCAAGATGGAAAATTGGGTGGAGCCTTATAATAAATATCAAGCCAGTAACTCTGGAGAGTTCCCAGTCAAGGCCAGTCCCTCACTGCTCTTCTGGGCTGCTTTGCCAACACCATAAACTGCCAGAGTGAAGGAGTTGAATGGGAGCATCTTGAAGAAGTACATGTTTGTCTGCCAGGCAGGCTTTAGAAATGTAAACCCATGTGGGAGGATCTATGCTTTAGGCTGGCTCCTCTAAAGTGAACAACTTCTAATTAATTTTTTTTAAAATACTGTTACAAGCTCCTCTTAAATTAAGGCAAAGTGTCTTCTACTTTCCTTTACAGAAAGGCATTTTAAATTATATTTAATCTGATTAGGTAGGGAAAAATAAACCAGCTGTACTTCTAGGAGATTTAAATATGTCCTTTTAAGCAGCATTTGAAAGAACACTCTTTATATCAACTCTCTCTAACATGAGGTAAAGCACATTTAAACAGTCAGTTTGAAATACCACACAATTATAATATTATTGCAGACCCCTTGTTAGGACAACACTAATGTGGGAAAAATATTTGGGAAAAAACTGCTGTCACCAAATTGTAATTTACTGACTCTGAAGGCGTTAAAAGATTAGACCTATAGAAATTTAAGATTATCCATCAAGGAAATGAGCCTTGCAATCTGTACCACAATGTATTTAGTTAGAATTTCATTTCTGAGAGAAATTATATTTTAAAAAAATCACATAAATATTTTCAAATAAGGAAAGATATACTGGGGAATCAGGAAGGGATTATGTCTTCTGGCCATTTCCTCCATCCAGAGGACTTTATTTTGCAAAGCAGATGAATCACCATTGCTCACCACATGAGCAATAAAAGTCAATTCATCATTTTAAATCAATGAAAAGGCCCCTGGTGCTGGATGTGATGGTGAAGGCTGCCCTGGATACAGTGTTTGGGCAGAGCAAGGAGCAGAACCTCAGCCTAACTATTTCTCCATTTTATTATATCACATCTTTGTTTGATAACAGAAGAAGGTGTGAACATCAAGACTGGTATTTACGAAAGAGGTGAAATTGTAACCCAGCCTTGTAGTTTGCTCCAGGTACACAAAACCTAACCCAGCATTTAACTTGTGACTGGTATGACCTCCTCAAAGAGGTCAGGACCAGAAGCACAAGGAGATGTTAAAAAGAAGGTTCAAACTGACAAACAGCTACAAATAAACACAAGTGTTTAGCAGAATCCCACTCTGTGACCAAAGTGTGTGTATCATAGCAGGGCTGAAACTAAAAAAAGAGAGATTGTCATTTGTGTTAGGCAATATGCTTAAATGAACAATAGAACTGGAATCATTTGTTATAGGATTTACAGAGATCCAAGAAAATATGAAACACAAATATGCCGTGCTGAGGAGAATTCTTCATTTTTGAAAATGGCTGGACAGTGGCATTCAGGAGTATTTTGTCAGCTCTATTATTTTTTTCTTCCTGGCCTCTTGTCACCTGATATTGAGGAAACAAAGGCAAGGTTATACTTTGTTGCTGCTTTCATGTTGTTCCTTCCTTATTAACTTCTGAGCCTCAAGACCTAAGGCACTTTTTTGGGGTAATGGGTGTCAGCTGGGGAACTCTGAAGATAGTTGTTGCTGCTAAATGCAGAAAATCTGGACCCTTTTCTACACTCTCAGTCCCACCCAAGCTCTTAAGAGAGAACTTACCCCATGGCTCTAAATGGCAGGCACAGCACAACTGAGAAGTCAGTACTGTGGAGATCAGATCACCTCAGAAGGGAGGATGCCTGTCATTCACAAGAATTCTGTATTGCTGTATACTTTACCCAGTGCAAAATGACCCATCAAACTTCATCATGTGTAATCCAAAACCAGGTAGGAAATAAAGGGAACAAACAGCAATAACAGAAGTCTCCCTTCCTGGAAAAGTACGGCACTTCTTTCACTCTAACCAGTATTGGTACACAAAAATCCACCTGACCCTGCTCATTTGGGCAGATCTTCTGATCAGAGACCCACCAACCAACTCCTACCTCTTAGGGAAGGATATTGATTAACTTATTACAGAATTATCCTCCCTTCTAAACCCATAAAAATCTAGAACAGTTTAATCCTCCTCACTAATGATTACCAGAATATTAAACTGTTCCATTCTGAAATTCAAAATAGACATAACACTTGGGCACCTGTAATTATCTTTATGGAAGTGAAGATTTCCATTAGGTTAGGGTACTTTACATAGATGAGGCAGAAAAATTACAGGATTCAGGGACCAAAACCTGAAAATGCACAGGCTCTAATGCAAAACAGGATTCACATTTCTGGTGGTGAGGACAATTAACCACAGGAACAGAGGAAGGTGATAGATTCATCTCCTCTATAAGTGAAGACTGGATGACTTTCCCAGTGGTTTACTGTAGCTCACACATGAGACAGTAGAAAAACAGTAGTTATTAAATTACATTTTCCACTTTGTGTTATACATGATGTCCTAACAATGGCAATGAGTCCTTCTGCCTTTACTGTTAACAAAATTTGCTGTTGTTACCTGTCCACATTTGCATACTTTATCATAGAATAAACTTTTAAAAAGGAAATGATATTGTTAAATCCTAGAACTCAGCTGAAAACCCTAGTACATGGCATGCAGCTATTATTAAAATGAAGTTGTAAAATTGGTATGTAAATATCATACTATCTATCATTCATGATTCAAAAACCAGCCAGGAGAACAGGAACAAAAATAACAAAAGGTATGAGCTGTAATTGTATCACTAGGCATCCTTTATGCCTCTAATAAAGTACTGGAGCTTAGTTGCTGCTGAGAGGAGGAAAAGCTGATAGTACCATGGTTGATGTTGCAGTACAAAGGAAGCAGAGAATCCTCATCTGCAGATAAAAGAGACATAAGCACTAATGAAGACATGCTTAAAAAAAAAAAAAACTCCCTCCCAGTCTAGTAGCCTGAAGGCATCTTAAGCGAAACATCTGAGAATGAAAACCAATCTGTTTAATTAATGCTGAACACTAATCATTAACACCAATTAAATAACAAAAACTATCTCAAGACAGGGATTAATGCACTAGGAAACTAGATACAGTAGACAATACAATAATTAAAGAGCCGAACATACTTGGTTCTCTGACAAGTTCTAGTACATTTACACTTGTGTAAATACAGGATTGTATCCCTCAGCTGTGACCCAAGCTTTTCTCATAACTGGTTTGGTTTAACTGGTCCCCGAGTCAGCATTTTGTGAGTAGAACAAGCCAGAGCATAAACAGCAGCTGTTCACAGCCTCTTCTCAAGCAGCAGTGAGGTGGCATCAAATGAAGACAGGAAGTGACAAGTTCAGAATACATGAAGGAAGTTACCTACTTCAAATACTGCAAAAGGTTGCAGATGCTACAAAATGCAGCGATTCCAAAAGTGAAGAAATACCACCATCGTGGGTGCAAAAGGAAATAAAACTCTACCTAGCTGGAAATTGGAACTGCAAATGTCAAAATACAGTGTAAAATCTGAGGAAATAGGGAATTATTTACTCGTTCATCCAGTCTTTCCCATTCCTGTTGCCGGAGGCTGGCTGTGGCTGGACATGAGACAGTCCTTTCAAGGCCGTCCTTTTACTTGGAGACTTTGAAATTGCATGTGTCTTTTTTTTCTTTTTTCTTTTTCCTCTATTAGGAACCTATAGTGACTTCCACTGTGAATACTAAGGGGTTTTACTACAGGGTTTTCAAACTGAGTAGCATGGTTACTTGGTGGACACATATGCAGGTCAAATGGCAAAAACAAGGCTGGTTGCTTTGTCTGTGGTGTGCTTCCATTTTAATTACACCTTGAGCCCTTTGCCTTCTGCTGCTGCAAAGCTGAGAGGTCCTCTTAGCAAGAGGAAAAGGCAACCCCTGCTTCAACAGCTGCAGCCAGCTCTGCTCTCCTCATAGGGCTGGAACTGCTGGCTGCCCACAGGTAAAATAAGCACAGCTCATCCCTCCACCAGACAGGTTATGCAATTCTGATTGCTGAGTCCTGCCAGCTGCACTTCCCGAGGTGCTCTCAAAGGAGCATATCTGTCTCTGGTACAGCAATCTTCACATCCAAATACATGCAGGGATCCCTTGCTGTGCCCTTTGCTCCCAGCACCCTCATTCCCAGGTGCTGTTCTTCTTCCTTTAAATCTAACAGAAAAGGCAGAGGTGCCCGAAAGCAAACAACCCAAATGGATCATTTTTTTGTCTGGCTCAGATCTTTGCACTGTGCAAAGCTCACACCTCCTGCTGGTGGACCTTAAGCATAAAACCTCAGCAGTGTCTCCAAGAGATATAATAGTTGGTGTTATCAAGAAACCGCTGAGCTTCTGTGTCTGATACACTGCCCATAAAGCAGTCACTTCCACCCAGCCTAACACACCACCCTGGATCAGCTGCTTACTCCCTTTTCAGCTCTGAAAGATGCTCACTCAGTTTAGGTCATTTGGCCAGAATTGGTTGTCTCAGAGCACTGTGCAAAGATGAAGCCCTTTCTCTCCCTCCCTCTCTGGTTAGTTTCCTCTATCTTCCCCCTAAAAGAATCAGAGCAGATTTTTTCTCAGTCCGTCCACTCCCTTCTGTTCCTGCTCCCTGTTAGCAGGAAAAAAGCTTTCCTTTGTCAGATTTGTTGGTCTGTGACTGACAAGCAATTACAATAAGTAATTTCATTTCAGTGGAAGGTAATAAAACGTGATACCATAACTACCCACAGAGCCCCCAAAGTATTCATGTTCACTTTAATAACCTGGTGAGATGCTGTTAATCTTGACAGAGGCTGCCCAGCAGGTGCTGGGGAGCTGAATCTTCATATTCTTTCCCTGTTTGATGATCCTTCAACAGGGAAAGCTTCAAGCTGTTAAAATGCAATGGCCCCGCTCTATTTTTTAATTACATTTAGTTTATTAGAGATATAATCAGATGCATAACTAATCCTGGAGCCTGCCCTACCTTATTGAGAGGGAAAGGGACATCTGACTCATTTAGGCTCTCACAATCTCGGACATGTGGAGCTGTTTCCCTCTGGGAGACAGAGGCATTGAAAGGAAATTCACAACAGAGGGGGAATTCTGTTCTTTTCAAAAGCACATGATTTTTACTGATATTTCCCTGCCGTGCACAGGGACCTCTTTGACACAAGTTGCCTTTTTTATCAGATGTTCCTCCTAAAGCCAAGATGTGCCAAGGAAATCTGGGTGCCTGTTTGCCATTTAAAATTCAGGCTGCCTGTTTCCTCTGGACCAGAGAGTAAATGAGCTCTGTAAGGGTGAGGGGATAGATGCATCTGGTGCCAAAAAATATAGGCCTCCCCCCTTTAGAAAAACTGCCTTTACCAGCACTGCAGAAACATTAGCTTCCCTTGAAATGACACTCCTGGGTGCACAAGAGAAGGAGAAGGGAGAAAGCAGAATTTGCACCAGAAGCACATCAGTGTTTCAACAGTGAAATGGGGATGCTCTCGAAGTATCTTTGAAAGCCTGGGTATTTCTCAGCACGTGCATCACCTCAGTGTACACCTGACCCATCTGACCCATGCTCCTGCTCCTGAGCAAGCAGAATCCCATCCTGCTGTGAGAGCAAAGACAAAACCAACCCCTCAACATCCTGCCAGCACTCCAGAGGGGATCACCAAACACACAGGACGTGCTGAGTCCAGAGAGGAGCTCAAGGCTGGAGCATGGTAACCTGAACTGTGCCCATCGCAGAAAGGAGCCTGACGCCTGATCTGTGCAGAGAGGGAAACAGAGAGAGAGGGAGCAGGGTCCAATCAGACAGGTTTCCACAGCATCAATGGCCCTTTTTGTGACAAACCTATTTTCAAAATTTCTTTAGCCATAAACACACAATAGTGGAGGTGAGAAAGCAGAGACCTTTCTTGGAGAGGGCTAGTTCAGGGGCTGAAATGTGAGGATGCTCCTTTTAAATTAAAGGCAGAAAGCCAAAAGAGCTGCTCCCAGCCAAAGCAAATGAGGCTACTGCTGCTAAAACTTCCATGTCCATTTCAGAAACCAGAGTCTAGTTACAAGATAAACTGGAAGGCCAGCATCTTCCTCATCAAAACCACAAGCTGCTCTTCGATAGCATCTTGTTCATGTTAAATACACAACTGTGATTAAATTGTTTTCTAAGTTCTTGACAAGTAACTTAAATGATCCAAGGAAATTACAACAATAATTGATACAGTTGTCTCCCTCTTGCAAAGGTAATATGCAGATTGCCATCCCCCAGCAGGTGGCTTCCTGATATGACCTCTTCCTGATATGACTTATCAGAAAGGAGGGTCTACACAGCTCAGATCTCACTCTGTTGAAAACTGAGAGATGGGAAAGTGTCGTGGTTTGACACTGGCCAAACACCAGGTACCCACAAAAGTCACTCACTCACCCTCCCTGCCACAACAGGGCAGAGGAGAGGGGAAAAAATAATGAAAGAATCGTGAGTTGAAATAAGGAACAGGAGAAAACACTCCAAGAGCAAAACAGGCTCAACTTAAAGGTACAAAGTATTACTAACAAAATCAGAGGAAGATAATGGGGAGAAAAATAAGCCCTTAAAACACGTTTTCTTCCCCCAGCCCCTCCCTCCTTCTGACTGACAGCTCAGGGAGACAGGGTGTGAGGGTTTGGTCAGTTTGTCACTTGAGGTTTTCTTCTGCTGCTCTGGGAGAGGAGCCCTTCCCCTGTGAGACCCTGGGGTCCCTCCCATGGGACACAGTTCTCCGTGAACTTCTCCAGCGTGGATCCTCTCTGATGAGCAGCAGTGCTGCCAAAACTGCTGCAGTGTGAGTCCCTCCCACGGCAGCCAGTCCTCCCCAGGCTGCTGTGCCTGGGTCACCCTGCCAGGGCCGCAGTCCTGCAAGGCCAGGCTGCTCCAGCCTGGGAGCAGGGCCCCCTCTCCACTGGGTCTGCCACTGGAGCACAGCCTCCTCCAGGCACCCACTGCTCCGGCCTGGGCACCTCCCCAGGGGCTGGGGTGGATCTCTGCATCCCCCTGGATCCCCAGGGGCTGGGGTGGATCTCTGCATCCCCCTGGATCCCCAGGGGCTGTTCATGGATCTCTGCATCCCCCTGGATCCCCAGGGACTGTTCATGGATCTCTGCATCCCCCTGGATCCCCAGGGGCTGTTCATGGATCTCTGCATCCCCCTGGATCCCCAGGGGCTGGGGTGGATCTCTGCATCCCCTGGATCCCCAGGGGCTGGGGTGGATCTCTGCATCCCCCTGGATCCCCAGGGGCTGGGGTGGATCTCTGCATCCTCCTGGATCCCCAGGGACTGTTCATGGATCTCTGCATCCCCCTGGATCCCCAGGGCTGGGGTGGATCTCTGAATCCCCCTGGATCCCCAGGGGCTGGGGTGGATCTCTGCATCCCCCTGGATCCCCAGGAGCTGTTCATGGATCTCTGCATCCCCCTGGATCCCCAGAGGCTGGGGTGGATCTCTGCATCCTCCTGGATCCCCAGGGGCTGCAGGGGCACAGCTGCCTCACCATGGTCTCACCACAGCCTGCAGAGGAATCTCAGCTCTGGCCCCTGGAGCACCTCCTGCCCCTCCTTCTCCACTGACCTTGGTGTCTCCAGGTTGTGTCCCTCACATGTTTCCACCTCCTCCTCTTCTCTGGCTAGAAGAAAAACTGTGCCCCACTTTGTTTTGATTTTCTTCTTAAATATGTTATCACAGAGGCTTTCCCATCTCTCTAATTGGCCCAGCCTTGGCCAGCAGCAGGTCCATTTTTGGAGCCATCAGAGATTGTCTCTGTCAGACATGGTGGAAGCTTCCAGCAGCTTCTCACAGAAGCCACCTCTGAGGCCCCCCCACTAGCAAAAACCAGACTGTGCAAAACCAACACAGAAAGGCATGAGCATCATTTCAGTCTTCTATTCTTCAACCAATATATGTCCAAATCCTGGGGAATTTCAAGGGAACTCATTATTTGTGGGGAACACTGCTCTGAAACACACTGCGTACTTGTCTCAGAGAGTTAATTCCCCTGCACCTCTGTCATTTCTTTACAGAAAATGAAGCTTTAGAAGAGAAGAGTAATAGATCTATTTAAGAAAGCTGAGCTGTGTTTTTCTCCAAACATTTCTCAAAGCAAAACTACAAAATGTTCCTGGTATTATCTAGAAATCTACTTATGTTGTATCATTAAATATACTTCCCCTTATTCCCCTTATTCCAGAGGGTCTTCTTGTTTTTGCAAAGCAAAAATGGAAAAAAATTAACTTCTGTATTTCCTTCATATTGAAAACCTGGGAAATAAATAACCTTGGGCTTTCTGTCTTTCAAGAAGAGAGGTGATGCAAGAACAAGCTAAGTGCAGCTGACTTTCCTCAGTCCAAACCAAAGAGAGCCTCTTGCATAAAATAAAAAGGTCAAGAGTATAAAGATGTGATCTCAATGGGGAAGAGAGCCAAGAAAACAGTTCAGTATTTAAATAGCTGATTAAATAAAATATAATTAGGGCTAAGTTGGCCCCTTTCCCAGAGTTCATAAACGCACACAAGGAATCTCCTCTGGGGGCATGCAGCCTGACACGTGCCTTGGTTAAATCAGGCCATTTAAACAGCTGACCTTTTTTAGTGTCAGCTTCTGTTTGTTCCCCCCCCTCAGCCCTCTCTGGAGCTACCCTTTCATACTGCTTGCCTCATGTCTCCCCCACCTTTAGATGTGTCAGGAGACTATTTAAATAAAGCAGAGCTACAACAGAATGAGAGGTTCCAGAAAGCCTTTGTTGTAATTTATTTCCCAGGTTTGTGGAGCAGAAGCCTGACTCGTATGGCCTCAGAAGGTTTGGTGACCCCAGCTCCCTAGAGTTTGGAAATCCCAAATTGTAGAGGACAAAGCTGTTTTGAGGGAAGCATTGCACAGAGCTAACCCAGGTAGGTATTTGACCTGTTCTCATCAAGCACCCAGGTACACCAAAGCCTCATTTTGCATAACTCCAGTCAACTGATGTGCTCTCTGCTTGACCGGCACCAGTACCCCACTGCTCTGCTAAGCCTGAGGAACAGATTTTTAGCAGCAAATTAAATCACTTGAGCACAGCCCACCTCAACCTGTTTCACGACTTCTAGACAGGTGCGTTTTATTACATTAGTCCATTCCTCAGGCAGAGAGTTGGCTTCCCATGTTGACACTGACCATACGGACACATGGTCCATATGGTATGGAGCACGGGGAGTCCCACATTTAGAAAGAAAAATTCACACCAGTAAAGAACCTGCAGATGCCCGGAGGAAAAAAATAGGTGAAGAGTGGGATGGAGAGGTTGTAACTGATTTCTCTCTGCTTAAGAAGACTAAAGTCTGATTGAAAAAAACTTGAAGTCAATGAGAGTCTTTGCAGTGCCTACAGGAAACTTTGAATCCCAATTTGATTTGGGAAGAAGGGGGAGAATTGCAGCGATCACTTTTTTCTCTGAAGTGAAACAATGACTCTGGCTCTAGAGCTAGAGATACTGAAAGGACAAATTATGCTGCACTGCTCAAGGAGATACACACATTTACCCTGCACAATGTGTTGTGCAGGAGGCATCTCCCTCCCAGGTTGTTTGGATATTTCTGATTAATTCTGATTCCTGTCAAAGTTCATTTGAAGGAGAATAATATAAATTCAGAACATAACCTCCCATCTACATATGTGGAAAATGTGTCCATCCAGTAAGTCCATATTCTAGTCAAACATCACCTCTCAATTATTTACAATGCTACAAGTATTGATTAAATATATACATTCATACTGATTTTAGTCTTAATTGATGCTCCACATAATTTGCACACATGGCTGTTTTCACACTCATCAGAGGAATACAGTATCAAACACTTTGAGAGGAGCACAGAGTGAGCAGAGTCCTAAACAGACAAATTCTAACAGTGTCGAATGAGGGTAATAGAGAGGATTTTGTATGTTTTGTATCAGAGATCCTGAGAAATGTCTCAAGAGTCTTTATTATCCCCATTACAGCAGTAAAGATGAATCTGTGAGATGGAAGGCCATGAACAAAATGAACATAAATATTGTGGAGCTACCTATGGTCAAATAACTCACAGGAGCCTTACCAGACTTGCTGGGTTTACCGTGTGTTTCTCCATCCATCCTGTATAACATTTCTTTAAATTGTATCTACTGAATGTCAGCACCAGGCTGCCCACATGAAAACTGACCCTCCTGGCCGGTAGTTTTGCACCCACTTCGTCTTCCTTTCAGACCATTATGGCCCCAAGCTGGAAAGATCAGAAGAAACTGCTTGGAGATTTCAGCCCATTAGTTTAAAGGTAAGGAGTAAGATGAATGGAAACTCCCTTTCAGTGGCTAACTGGGGGTGCCTCAGGACCTGTGAGCAGGCAATGTCATTTGCCAGCATTATTTATAACCCTGCCCTTCTGCAATAAAAAGATGGAGTTCATCCTTCAATGCCAAGAGCACGGAGAACCACAGGACTGCCTCTCACCTCACAAAGCTCTCTCCTACTGCCTGCCCTGAACACAGTCCTGAGGATGGTCTCCTTACAAGTCTCACTCACAGCACCCACGGCTATGACATGAAGATTCAGTGATTCAGAAGGAAACTGCTCAGAAAAAAGTCCTGGTGTCTGAGCAGCTTAACACACCCTGCTGTGATATAAATCCTCTTGCTCACTACCACCCCAGATCAGAGACTCTGGACATAAGAACCTGGCAGAAAAGGAATAAAGTTGTCTATAAAAGCTAATTGATCAACTATTTAGACAGCCTAAACTCTTTTAAAGGATGAAAACGTATCCACTTTCACTGACATCAGGGTGCTGGTACTGACTGTACCATGTCTACAACACTCCAAGTCTGCTAGAGCCCAAAGAAATTATTTTGCTGTCCCAATGACTGGCACAATCACGAGGTTTGGCAAAATCATGCTGAAGTCTCTGATTTTTTCCATCCTGCTGAGTTAGAGAGCTTATGGTTTAAGAGGAAATCCTCCAGTTGCCTAAGCACAAAAAAGGTCCAGACCACATCGGTGTAAAAGAAGAAGGCACAACCACCCATCTTGCTCCAGGCTTTAGCCACCAGCCAGCCAGTTGGCTAATGTATGAAGATATTCTTTTGAATGTCCAGCTGTGCCAGACATGAAAACATTACCACATGGATATTTTTGTGCTAATTCCCTTACTTATTTAGATTCTTTATGCTTACCCTTCCTTCCACTTGGTTATTCTGATGTGTTTTTCAAATGTGTCACAATTAGCAACATTTTCTCTGTGACTGACCTCTCCTATGCTCCCACCTTTTTTTTTTTTTTTTTTTGTTATCTTCTTTGCCTTGTTATGCCTTGTAAGGGAAGGGTTTCTCCGGAACTATTGTCTAGATCAAATAGCCTAGAGGCTCAAATGTTCTTATGAACACTTAGCTCCTCCAGGGTTGCAGAAAATTCTGATTTCACTGGGGAAGAGGAGCTATCCTGAGCATGAACAGACCAAAATAGTTCATTCACGACCATCCCAATTATCTTCAGTTTCCATGGTTCCCTACTCCAGTATATTTACTTTGTCCTGGTACCCTGTGGCACTGGAAGGAGGGAAGCTGGTATTAGAAGCATGAAAGATGAGGTGACTATTCTTCATCTCCAGTACAAGCCACACCTTTGCCAAGCTTCTGCTCCCACTGTGGGGCAGTGACACCTCTGACACTTGGCCCTTTCCAAGAGGAGGGCAGTTTACAAACCCACTCAAAACACTGGACAGCAGTGTGACCCAGCTTTCAATGTCTGACAAAGAAAGAAATCAGGACACACAGCTTTCACCTTCCCTGCTTGTGATGGAGGTAACCCTGTCTCTGTCTCTCTCCCCACCAAGAAAACACCACATTTCCAAACCCAGGCAATGACAGACTACAAAATGTAGATTCAGCACATTTTCAAATATATCTTGACTTACACATCAGCATAATGGTACTCCTCCTCTCTTGAAAATATTCTGATTGCCCAGATCAATCTATTCACAAAGGTGAAGAGAACTTCCTCTTAGCCCTTTAACAAAATTATCTCGGTCATCACAAGATCAGCAGCAGGGATCAGTTCATTCCTTGCAAATTTGCAGAGTTTGCTTTTTTTTTTTTTTTTTCATGTGTGGTTTGCTTTAAACCTTACTTATATAAGGCTTATTTATCACAGCCACACAGTCTAATTCATGTATATGTATTTAGTATAAAAGCATTTGAATTAATGTTCCCAGCTTGTTTACTTTGAAGGACTGAATGCCCCCTCAGGAAGACATATTGATCTTAAAGGAGGCCATTCTCTGATGAACACTGGTTCCTGCAATATTTATGGCATCTGAAGCCTTTTCTCTCCTCTTGATCTTTTGAAAAGAGATCCCAAAGGAGAGCGACAAAGCTTGGAGAGTGGAGGAGGGAGAAGAAGTACAAGAGGGGTCCCTTTGCTCTGAGTACAACATCAAAATGTATACAGGAAGGTGATCAAGGACTGTGGTTGTTTCTAAATTAAGCATTTAAAATGTATATTAATAAATATGAGAGGAAAAAACCCATTGAGCCAACTTTGTAGAGAATGTTAAAATGGAGGAAAAAAATAAAGATCTGCAGCTTTGTTCAGTTTTTAAGTTCAGTTTTGCTAATTTAGGGAATATCAGCTGTGGTTTTGAGGCCAGCCAGAAGAACAGATGTCAATGGAAACAGCAGAAAGCAACTCCTGTACAGTCTAGCACTTGCCATCTTTTTAATTACTCCACAAAGACATATTTCTTATTAAAAATAAAATATTAAATACTTTTCTGGCTGCTTCAGAACTGAGTTTGCACTCCATATGAGCTGAGAGATAGAGGAATGTCCAGGCTTGGATTCTGTTTTCATGGCATAGTAAGGAACAGAAAAGGCAAAACACAAGCTGAAAGAACTAAAGGCCAGATCCAGCACTCTAAAGGCTGAGTCTAAATATGTCACTGAGCCACTGTTTTATCCATACTCATTTATTGTCTCAAACATTCTGCTTCCTCACCATAAGCAGAGGGAATGCCTTCTCCTTTTTATCCCGAAATTATAATTCACCAGGAGCAGGTGACTCTGCCCATGTGGACAAAGAGCAAAGACCAAGGCAGAGAACAAGCAGTTTTGCTGCTGTGGTGGTCCCCACTGCCTGGGGAAGTTGCCTCCACACTCAACTTGCTTTATTCTGTCTGGATGCAATCCTAGGGCTGACCCACCTCGTCCACATGTCATCTAGGGATACAGCTACAGCGTGCACGTGCAGAGGACAAGCTCTGCTGCTCCACCACCAGCCTTGCCTGTCCCATTCCCACATGGGATGTGGGAGTGCAGGTAATGAGTAGGAAAACATCACTTTCTCCAGCTTTGGGAGGAAGTGCTGTGATATTTCACAAAGCAGGTAACAAGCAGATTCATTTGCACAGCTCTGCTGAATGGATGAGGTATGCGAAGCTTCAAGGTCTGAGCTGTGCCTGCCCCCCACCCTTCCCTTAACTGAGAATTTATTTTTCACAAAAGTCCATGCGAACATCAGAAACCAAGGCTGACCCATGGATGGGAAAGATGAGGCCAGGGACCTCACTGTAAAATGTTCCATTTTCAATCAGAGGGGTGTGTTGCACCTGGCTAAAAAGGAATTTGATGGGAGATTTGATTAAACCAAATTATTCATAGGTGTAATATGGAAAAGGCAAATATTCAGGGAAAGAAAAGGAATTAAAAACATTAGCTTTGAAACAGGTCTGGGAACCTTGACTCTTCAAAGAGACCTGCGTCTGATTCCTCCTTGTAGGAACAGGGGATGCAGATGGGATATAGAAAGGGGACAAATAAGGGAATAATAGTGTTTTGAAGATCTAGCGTAGATGATGGCACACAGGCTCTTTTTTACCCCTTTTCGAACCAGTACCCAGGAGATGTACCTGCCTGCTCCAAAGATTCTCACAACGGATTTACCCAGTGGAATAGATTGCCCCAAGATTTTTTGGAGGCCAATGGTCCAATGGCAAAAAATATTTTAGGGAGCTGTGACAAAACCTGTTGACACTTCTGTGGGTGAGTGCAGCCGGTGTGCACTCACAGCAATATATATCTCCAGCTACAAACCCTCAGGTGAGCCTTACTAAAGAAATCCCTCTAATTTGGCACCCAGAGATGTCCTTTGTCACATGTCCTGTGCTGACCTGCAGCCCTGCATTTCCAGGGATGCACCCACCAGCCCCCTCAGAGGGGGCTTTAAAATGTGTACCCAAGTCCTGTCTACATGAAAGATTCCTCTCAGCTGGGCAAAACAACACAGATCTCTGTGGCTGAAGATCAAGGGGTATGGCAAAAAACAGAAGCTGCAGGAGAAAAGACTGATGCCTGTCAAAGTCAGCACAGACACTCTCCCTGGTTTTGGCAGAGCTGGGATTTCTGCATTCATTTTGTTTCAATGTCAACGTGAGGGGAAGTGTAGAAATGTCTTGTCAAGAATTTTACGGGAGGAATTAAAATAGCCAATTTCAGGTTAGCTTTTTGTTTAGTTACTTGTGTCATCCTGTCACCAAAGGCCCTCTCTTGGCTGTATAAGGCACTTCCTTGGCTTAGTCACGTGCAACATAGATGTGGCAGCACTTCTCTCATCAAATTGTTTGTTTTAAGGGGAGACCAGAAAACTGAACCATGGCAGAGGCTCAAGAGGAGAGATGGGAAAAGGAATGTCTACTAAATAGTTCAGCATTGGAGAGATAAATGGACATTTGAGCTCATTTCACTACATAATGTTATTAGTTATATGAAATTAGACTGTCAAATACAGCTCTACAAAAAGCATGGGGAAAGCAAGAGGGCAAAAAGGAGAATGAACACACAGGGGACAAATCACTGTCACTCACAAAGGAGTGCCTGGCAGACTAAGAATTAAGTTCACTCCTCAGGGCAAGCCATCCCCAGCTGTTATATAAATACATTTTAATGCCCCTGTCAAGAGTACAGCAAGAAAAAGGCAACGTTCCCCAACACAGTGTGTCAGGTGTTCTCTGTCACTCACAGAGCTTCAAAGAGCCACATTTATATTGCAGTTTTGTCACTTCTCCCTGTAGCAGTGCTCAGGCAGCTTCTCTGGGTTGGATGGAGCAGCGCAGAACAGCCAGGCACAGGGCAGCAGCAGGAGCTGCTCAGTGGGGTTGGTGCCACGTTCCCCTTGCATTGCTCATGCAAACGGGGAATCTCTTGGATTCCTTCAACCCCCTCTGGGCTGTATTGCAAAACCTGCGTTTGCCAGGCTGCTTGGCTATTCTGCACGGGACTGGCGGGGCAGGAGGGGGCAGGGGAGAGCTGACAGCCAGCCTGCAGCAGACCTCGCTCAGCCTCCACCAGGAGCTCTTGCTTCCCAGCAGAGCCATTCCCAAGGGAAGAGGTGAAGTTCAACCTCAAGTCCTGAGAAGAAATGATGAAGAAGAAAACGATGGTCCCAATCCCCAGAGTATGCAGTTATATCCTCTTCACATTAGTCCAGGTCCTATTGCCTTCCCTAAGCTGCAGCTTGGTTACAAACAATTTCGGGGTGTCTGTGAGCTAGACTGGAGCCAATCTCTGCTCAAGCTACTACTTTATTTTTCATTTTGAAGAGTCCTGCAGCATTCTTCAGAAATAAATGCCAGGAGGGGACTTTTCCCCTTGCCATCACACAGCTGACAGTGCTACAGCTGTCAGTCCTAAACACCTTCTCCAGCAAAATCAGAATCATTACTCCAAAATTGGCTCTATTTGAGATGAGCAGCTCTCAGACACAGTTCCATCAGCTCAAGAGGAGTGCAATCACATCCCACCTTGTAAATGCACTTTTGGATTTCTGCTTCCTTTCCCTCTGAAATATGAGTTTGGCCCCAGCTAGTGTGTGATTCTGAGCAGGGGGGAAAGACATGATGTTTAGCACACAGGAGACCAAGCCGAAGGGTATAATATGATACAGCCACAAATAAGCAACTCAAATGGGTGACTATATGATACAGCCACAAATAAGCAACTCAAATGGGAGACTATAAAACAGGAGCTAATTTAAAATGCAAGCATTTTCATGGGGGCTAATGCAAGGCAACCCACAGCCACTGCAATCAGAGGACCCAGGTTTACAGGGAGAGACAGATTTTGCGCTTAACCCTTTGGGCACAAATCAGTAATTCGTTCTCTTGGCATCAGGCCACTGGAGGACATGGCACACCCATCCCTGTACCCATAAGTTGTACCAGTGCAAGAGTTTGCAAAGTTTTGCCTTAGCCAGAACACTGAACGAAAACAAAATCACAAAACCACAAGCCTGTGAAAGTCATTGAAACCCTTCTCATGGCACTGACCGGAGAGTGTAGCCCCAACACTTACTCAGGTAACAACAAGCAGGAGGTAGCAAACATCACTTTTACTGCCAGCATCAGCACAAGGCACAGCCTCAGAGCCACAGCCCATTCCTTGGCAGGCAGGTGTTGCCAAGGTCCCACTAATGCTGAAAAATGATACTAGTGTGTCTGCTGCTCTTGTGTTGTGACTTCTGTTTGCTGATGTGAATATCTGACCTGGTACAAACTGGCATCACCTGCTGCAAAGATGGACAACAATACCAGCTACTGACTCAATCCACAGGGCTGCCAGGGCTGAAGGACAGAAGCATCCTTTTGAATCAGAAAGGTTTTTCTTCTATGATTTGTTTCATTCTCATTTTCTTTCTAAATGGCTCCTGGTTTCCTGCAATCGCTTCAGCAATAGCTCATGTACAGTTACATGCCAAGCTCCCACAAAACACGTTGGGAAGAGCTATTTCCCTGGGCTCAGCAGCCCCCGAAGGGAAGCATCTGCTGCTGGGTGCTGTGCTCATCCCCCAGTGATGCATGGGCCTGTCTGGGCACAGGCTGCGCTTCAGTGCGCACCCCCTGCGAGGGGCACCTTTCATCAGCATCCCTGCAGCAGCAGTTCTTTAAAAGACACGGTGGGATCTCATATTTCTGGAAGCACACGCATGCGATTTACAACCTTCTAGCCAGCAGCACCACAACACAGATTACTTAATCCATCATTCCCAGGAGGGGAAGGCGGTTGCTAAGGCAGAGGGAGGTTTCAGTTGGGTGAGACTTGGTCGTAAGTCTGCTTCAGACAACACACAAAGCTTCAGCCAGAAGCAAAACTGCATCCTCCAAACCTAAGGCCTCATCCTGTCCCTTCCCTAACTATACATAGCTAAAGATTCCATCAGAAATACAACACCAGTGATTCCACTTACAACACACAGAGGTACCTAGTGAGTTGGCCTTTTCTTCCTGAACTTAGGGACCAAAGTCCCATGTTACAAAAGAGATTTCCTGTTCTCAGCCACGTGCCTTTTTACTGTCATAGAAACATTGAATCATTTAGGTTGCAAAAAACCTCTAGGGCCGTCAAGTCCAACTGTTCCCCCAGCATTGCCAAGTCCACCACTGAACCATTTCCTGCATGTGCCACATCATCACAGCTTTTAAACCCCTCCAGAGGTAGTTACACCAACGCTGTGCCAGGGTGTGATAATCCTTTCAGTGAATAAATTTTTCCTAATATCCAGTCTAAAATAGCCACCACTGATGAAGGTATAACAGCCTAAATGATTTCAAATTGCACCTCCATTTGCTATGAATATTAACCAGCAGCACAATGGAGGAAGAAAAGTGTTTTCTAGAGATATATTTTTACTTGAGAGACCTAGCCACAAGGCTGTTGAAATGCAGGATGGAGGGAAGTAAGGGAGAGAGATCATGATTAGCCTGACTCTGTCCATATCTTTAAGCATATCAGTGAAGAGCTTAATAGAATTATAATGGACATGTTCTTGGGTACATGTGCTTTTCCAGCAGGCGTTGCAGCTCTTGTATAAGACAGACAGCTCCCTCTCCTGGGATATAGCTCAGTCCCTGGAACATTAGCAGAGACCTTGAAAGGGCTCATCTTTTTCTTCTATTTTTTTCTACTTTCCCCTGTGAAAGTATTTGGTGATTGTGTGGGAACAGGGGGAAGGAGAATATATTTTACTTTTTAGATGGCAGCCTTTTGGAAATGTCTAACACAACAGTGCCAACAACCAGCTTGCAGGCTTGGGGTTTAGAAAGACCATAATTCATAGGTTCATTTCAGTGGACTCTAATTTTTGGCCCAAGGTTTCCCACTCCTGAGGGCCCTGTTAGGCAGCCAAATTACTATCCTTTCCCTGAAGGAAGTCAGCACTATGCTGAGATGGTACTTCTGCTCCCTGGGAAGTTCCCCTTTTAATCTCTGCTCAGACTGGGGCTCCTGGTGGGGGTTCTCATATAAAAAAAAAAAAAAAAAAAAAAAAAAAAAAAGCAGGTGGATGCCAAACTGGAAGCTTGTGGGACTTAATCACTTATGCTGCAGCACTCCAAGTCACTTGGCTCCTGAGTCTGGGAATTGACACAAGGATCACAATAAAAACACAGGGTTTGGTTAAGAATTGTTGGCTGAAATCACAATGTCAATCCAAATACGTAGGTCATATAAATGTGAAAGTCAAAATAACTTAAGAAAATACATTGCAAGAGTTAAAAGCAAAAATTTATGACAAACTATGGAAATGGTCTAAAAATACTTGCTGCTAGTACTTGTAATGAAACAATGACAAGATAAAACTGCAGCTCTTTTTATTAGACATTATTGAGTCCTTATGAGGACAGTGTCTAGCAGCTTTAGTTAGGGCAGGACTCAGTCCAGGAGATGCACATTACACAGGGTACATAAATTCCCACTCCAGGCTGTATCTTTGGAGGTATGGTCTGAAGGGCTTGGCCAAGGAAAAATCTGTTGATCAGTGCTTCTAAGGACCTGCTGGGCAAAGCTGTGAACACTGTGCCACTGAGGTGTGACAGCTTACCCCAGAGCCTAAGCCTCTCCAACCACTCACAGGAGCTGCCTTTCAGTATTAAGAGGGCTGCAGCACGTCAGCCCACGCTGGAGCTAATGGATGAGCAAAGGCACAATGCTGGAGGACATTAAAAAGCAAATAATAAAAAATAAAATCACTCTATAGCTTTACGATAAAAATGGGCATATAAAGGAGGTTCAGAAAAGATTGCTACTTTGTTCTAAACCAAGTCTGAAATTAGGTAGAATTTATCAGGCAGCTTTTGGGCCAGAGATACAATAAACGCTGCTGTCATTGTTATATCAGGTCTCTCATCTATTGTTCAGAATAGAAAACATAAGCTTATCTACACTGTATCTTTTCCCTTGTTCTTTTTTTTTTTTTGTTTCCACTGCTTTTCTCTTTGCTTTCAACAATTAAATGATGCTATAGATAATGTCCTCTTTATACAGGTACCCCACAAGTGGAGTGGTGGTGCTTTGGCAAGAAAAAGCCATTGCATTATATGCTGCAGAGGGCTTATCAGCTCACGGCAACAAAGGGCAGTGACATGCTTGGGTGACAGAAATTGCCCTTAAACAGTCTTAACTATCTGGGGAAGGAGAGCAGAAGGTAAGATGAAAGTGTGCCAATGTGCAAGAAAACAAATTTATTGCTTTCTCCAAGGAACAAACTTACCATATCTCTAACAGCTAATGAACAGCTCGCTGTTTTCTTCCGCTGGAGTTACATTTTTAGTGGGGCAGGAATTTATGTCTACCCACTTATTAAGCAATATTTTTAAAAAGTGAACTCCTCTTTCTCATTTCAGAGACAAGGAGGGTAGAATACAGAAGCTCCAGAGTGAGGTTTTCCAAAAGTTCTCACCACTGTCACCTCTGTGGTCTTGGTAGCAAAGTCACAGCTGATCCCTGATCTGTGCGTGGCTGCTTCTGGAACATGTCAGGGCCTATTATCTGTGCAGGAAAGGAAAAGGAAAAGGAAAAGGAAAAGGAAAAGGAAAAGGAAAAGGAAAAGGAAAAGGAAAAGGAAAAGGAAAAGGAAAAGGAAAAAGCAGGTCCAACCACACAGCAAGGTGAAGTGCTGTCTGGGAGCAACATTAATTTGGCCAAGACCGTGCCAGCTAATGTGGATTCCCTAATGACTCCTAATGTTCACACAGGAAGAGTAACTCTTTCATTTCAAGGGCCTGTTCAAGATGATTCTTGGCAGTTAAGCATATGGAAACTCACACCAGGTAGAAGCATCCCCTTGCCAGTGTCACCAAAACTACAGGAAAAACAAAGACCTTCCAACAATATTTTTAGTGTTAGAGAATCAAGGTATTACTTATTCTGCCCAGGATGCTGTTCTGGCCAGGATGTGCAACAGAAATAATTTCATCCACACATAGCCCAGGTGTGCAGAGAAAACCATTCCATAACACATGGATTTTACTAGATTTTTCAGATGCTTACCCAGTGCAACCCACAGAAATTCACTGGTTCAGTGTTCATTGGTCCCAAGTTACACAGTTCTTAATATTTGGCTTACTACTGGATTCAGATTTCTTCACCTCTGATGCTAATTAGGTCCTCATTCTTACCTCTCTTTTCCCAGACCAGGTGTCTCCCACCATGCCATGGGTGCTGTTTGGAGCTGATGGTCATTACCTTTTGCCTGAGAGACAAACGGGACAATCGGGAAACAGAAGATGTGGCTGTGTGCTGCAACATTCCATTGAAATTCCCCCTGGCTGGGGGCAAGAAAAAGATGAGGGGGCTCCCCCGGAGGCTCGGTTGGGTTCTGCTCGGCCCCGTGTCTGGGATTGGGGGTGAAGGAGCCGTTTACCTGCTCCCCTGCCGCTCGGAGCTCAGGACCGGCTCTCCCGGGCCCTCTGCCCCTGAGGCGCCGCCGCGGCCGCTCCTGAGCGCTGCGCCCGGAGAGCCCGGCCTGCTGCGCTTCCCCTGCGCTGCAGCTCTGCTGATTCTTTTTTTGTGTCCCGGCCGTTTGGGGGGTCCGGAGCCGACGTGTGGGGTGTCCCTGCACCGGCCACCTCAGCACGGGGGCCCGGCCATCGCCACCGGCTGCCGCCCGGGAGCGCCCGCCTCAGCCGGGCCGCCATCACTGCAGGGCCTCAGCGCCCACGGCACGGCGCCCCCCACAGGCACCGGGGGATCGGCACGGCGCCCCCCGCAGGATCGGCAGAGCGCCCCCCGCAGGCACGGGGGGATCGGCACAGCGCCCCCCGCAGGAACGGGGGATCGGCACGGCGCCCCCCGCAGGATCGGCACAGCGCCCCCCGCAGGCACGGGGGGATCGGCACGGCGCCCCCCGCAGGCACCGGGGGGATCGGCACGGCGCCCCCCGCAGGCACGGGGGGATCGGCACAGCGCCCCCCGCAGGCACCGGGGGAATCTCCACACCCACCCTGCCCAGCCAGGAGCCAGCAGCGCCCCTGGTGGCCGTGACGGGAACTGCACAGAAGGAGAAAGCGCGGGCAGAGCGGGAAGAGACGGTTTGGGGTTTCTGTTCTTGCTTCTTGTCGCTTTTTTTGTTTGTCTTGTTATATGTATGCATACTGGTAATGATCTGTCATTCCTTTCCCTGCGTCTTTGCATGAAAGCCCTGTAATTGCAAAGTGATAATAATTTGAAGGGAAGGGGGTCACATTTACCATTCCAAGGCAGGTTCCTGCCTTCCTTGGCAGACACCTGTCTTTCAAACCAAGACAGTAGTGTTTAACCAACAACATAAAAAGATTAGCATACAAGGTCAGTATTTCCAGGCTAGAAGGAAAGGGAAGAGGTTAATTGGCTAGAAATTAATGAACAAAACAAAAAACAACAATACAACCATAGAATAGACCTAGAAGCGGGTAAAGCCAAGTGCAGTCTTGGGTTGGAAAATGTGGATTTAGAGCAAATGTTTAAACTAATGTGTTTAAATTAATATGCATGAAACAAGTGTTTAAATGAATAGTGAAAATATTTTACCCCTTTTTAAAATAAATTGCAAGACGTTTTCAAAACAAGGAGATGTGAATATTGGCAATATAGACAAACATGTCTCTAACAAGAAACCCCTGTGGGTGTAGTCAACCTGGGCAGTCTGTTAAGTGGTAGCCTTAAATATGAACAGAGCAGCTCCTTTACTCTCTTGACTTGCACAATCCATCAGTGTCTGTGCAACCCTGCCTCCCTGTGGGCTTCTACCACAGCTCATTTCCCATGGCACCAGTTATTGCTTCAAACACACCACCAGGAATGAAAAATGGATAAAGAAATTGGATTTGCCAGTGCTTCTTGTGCCAGGTAAAAGAATAGGAAAGAGGAAGGGAAGGGAAAATCTTCCTCCATTGTCAGGGTGTTTGCTAGAGGAGAGAGGAGCCAATATGTCTCTTTTTATTTCCTTAGGAAGGCGGGAGTTAAGGGAAAGAGCTGGTGCTGGTGCCAAGACACTGTGTGGAAGGGGATCCCTGCTGACGTCAGGCTGGAATCACTGCTGCTCTGCCTTGCCAATGCCCCCAACATTTCCTGCCTGCAGAGACAGAACCAAACCACATGAGACGGAGTCTAATTAAATTACTCTGTGGTTTCTGAAATATGAGCACATCCTAAGACTTTAGCAGCATATCTTGATGCCTCAATCATAGAATGAGAGAATGGTTTGGGCTAGAAGGGAAAATAAAGCTCATCTTGTTCCAGCCCCTGCCATGGGCAGGGATACCTCCCACTGGACCAAGTTGCTCAGAGCCTTGTTCAAACTGGCCTTAAACTTCCAGGAATGAAGCATCTATAGCTTCTCCTGGTAACTTGTGCCAGTGCCTAACCAGCCTCACAGGGAAGAACTTTTTCCTCATATCTTAATCTAAACCTACTCTTAGTTTGAATCCATTCCCACTTGTGCTGTGACTACATGCTCCTGTAAATAGGCCCTCTCCAACTTTCTTGTAGCTCCTCCACGTTCTGGAGTGCCACAGTTAGGACACCTCAGAGCCTTCTCTTTTCCAGGCTGAACAATCCCAATTCTTTCAGCTTTTTTCCTTGTGGGAGCAAAGACTGCCTTGCAATTACAATAAAACCCACCCACAGCTTGTGACAGAAAAGAATGAAAATTGGATCTTGATCAACCAGGAAACTATCCAAAGGTAAAGAGAGTTAAGAGTTTGGAAAAGAGTCCCCAGCAGACACATCTCAGCTGATCGACTAATGGAAGGTATTAGAATAGATCAACTCCCTTCCAATTCAAACTATTCTCTCACTTATGTCATGGGCTCTAAGGTGCCTTTCCTCTGAGCCACAAACAAAAAGAACAGGAAAAAAAAACTTGAGCAGTATATAAGAGCAAAAAAGCCATCTGGAACATCAAGTCTGTCCCACCTTGTTTCAGGGAATTCCAGACATGACATGGGGCTATCTTAGAGGATTAGGCCAGCTCACCTCACCCATGGGCACACCCATGGGTCATACCTAGAAATGACTCCATCCCTTCCCAGCACAGCCTTTCTAATAGGAGCTGGAAGTCTTTTCCCTGTACACTGTTCTTCAGTCCCTGTACATGACTCAGTACAGTGAAGACAGAAATCACTCCTCCAAAACCTGCAGTCCCTAAAGATGTAGCAAATCATGTACCAAAGAGCAGTTAACACCTCAAAATCACAACTGACTTCTGAAAGCACTGGCTACTATTTTTGGAAGGCAATTCCCTTCTTTGAAGTACCTTGTTTTAAAAAATACCAGTTTTTCCTCCTTTCTGCTGATACTTGTGACAGTAGGATCTCAAGGTCTCAATTACTCTGCTGTGCTGAACCCCGTGGAGATACTGTGTTGCAGTCACCCTGAAATGAGGCACTTAATGAGATGACTGAAAAGAGTAATCAGGCACTAGGTGAAACACAAATCTCTGGATATTTGGGATTACTGACTCTAAACGACAAGTTCTATTGCATTTATTCACAAATCCATACAAGCCTTTTATCGTTACTTCAAAAATACATAAAGAGTGTGCTTTGGAGAATGATATTCCCTGTCACAACTGAGACTACAGGTCACTGTGGCTGAAGCTGGAGATACCAGCACTCCAGGAGTGGAGTGGTGAACATGGACAATTTACTCAGCAGGTCCCTTTCCTTCCTTGAATTCCTCCTTTCCAAGTCAGTTCAAGTGGTGGTGGTATGTTCACAGACACTACTGAGCAGCAGCAGCAACATTCCCATATTTTCTGTGCTGGTCTTTTCCATGCTGATATTTTCGCTGGTGAGAGCAATTGCGTTTGCAGCTACAGGGAAACTGCCAGTCTCTCCACAATCCCAAAGTGCCCTTTGTTCACAGAGGCAGAGAGCACTTAGTGTCCATCAGTAGAAGAGCTCTTTACACTGGTGGAAGCAGATGAGAACAAACCTAACAAGAGGGCAACAGGACCTGCAAGACAAAGACTCCCACCCAGAAGCTTTCACAGTCAGCCAGTGAAAAAGAAAGGGGAAATCTAATGGAAAACCTCAAACTGACCTGCATGGTGGAAGATGTTTCTCCTATCTCTTTAGCATCAAATATATGGCCATAAAGGAGTACAAGTAAGAAACTACATGGTCTCTAGAAGTCTTGACAACAGCAGTAAGCAGAGGAGTCTCCATCCTGGGCTGAGGGGAAGCTAAGAGTGAGAGGTAAAGATCCGTCTTTGATCTACCTTGCCTGTTCACAGGTAGAACGTGTATCACAGCTCCTGCACTTGATGGGTCTGCTCCCTCCACAGTTTTTCTTTTAAAGAAACAAGAACCACCACCAGGCAGATAAGCACTTCATTATAGTACATAAATAAGAACCAAAAGCAACCAGAACAGTTTTCCCATTAAATGTATATTGTCCCCGTGAGCCTAAAATGAAGGCCTGGGTCTGAATGTATTGTTGATGGGAATCCATTTGCAGAGGCATCAATTATTATGACTGCAGTAAATCATTTACAAAGTGCTATAAATCCCAAACAGAGTTGAACAAACACAAGGCTTCATCATTACCCATTTCTCTTACAGCCAGAGCTGGGCTCAGAAGAGGTGCCTATCTTAAACAGGATTGATTGGAGGTATTGTACTCAGGGACCTCTATTCTGAAAAAGGGCTAAACTTTGTAAAATAAAGGGTAAATCAAGGTTAAACCTCATTCAGGCAGTTACAGGGCTGCAGTGTTAACCTGCGGCAACACAAGAATTTGGAATTTAGAGCTGGCTTGAGAATGCCTGAAGGGGAGGTGCAGATACACCTCCTTTGCCATGGGGATATGTGTGTACAGAAGAGGCTCTCACACCTCTGGAGATGATCAGAAAACACTCCATAGCACCTTCTGCCTGGCTCCAGAGAGTCACTGTGCTAACCAATGGCTAACCAAATCACCTGCATAGGGATAGCTCTGGCCAGTGGGACATTCTCCACCAATATTAGGACTCAGAATTTCTCACTGCATCTTTTTAGAACCAAAATTTTGGACAGATCCTACAAGCAATGCTGTGTGAAGATTTCACAAGCACTCATGCAGTAATGAGCATTAAGGAGTAAGAGTCTGCCCTGCATCCCTAAGCCACAAGTGACAGTCTGCAGGCAGCCCACACGAGGGCAGATCCTGCTCCAGCTGCTCCAGTGCTCATCCAGCTGCTGGGACCCATTGCTGTGAGCAGGCTTTGCAGACTGTGGGAGCTTCTACAGCTCAGCCATTATTTTGCAAATCCCTTCCTTACAAACAAAAATATAATGCAACAGGTAGATGGCATTAACACAAGAGAGCAGCAAAATCAGCTAACTCACGCTTAAGTCAGTTGCTCTTTGGGATATATTTTCTCTGCCAGACTCTTATTCTGAGTCCTGTGGTTCACTATGCCTTTCTCTTCTGGGCCTAAAAAGTTGCTACTGGTTTCTCTGAGTCTGAGCCAGCCACATTTGGAGCTAATTTCTGCCAGTTTTATCCACTGCAAGATCCACAGAGGCATTGAAAAATTTGCAGCAAGCCACAAAGGCCTCGTTGATCATTTGGCCAAACCCAGGACTCTCTGCCTCTTACCCACATCAGACCAGAGTGACTCCAGCAAGACAAAACGTGATGTGACTCTGAGGTGGATCCAGCCCCCTGTCAGTGAGATTGCAGCCTGACCTGCAGGTTTGAGAGGCCATCTGGCCCAAGCATGAGCTCTGGATTCAATTTCTCTTCACAGGGGTATCACTGGCAGTATAACAGAGCAGAATCAGGCCTTTTGGAAGCAATGAAAGCTGAGATCCAAAGTCACAGGACTTGGCATTGGTGCTTAATCGCTGAGCCAGCAGTGATTTTCTCATACAGACATACCTTGAAATCATCCCCAGAATGCTGGCAGGGATCTGGAGAGACATGCTGATATATTCTGCAGTATGCCATATATCATAATTCTGTGCAATTTAAAGAATTGCTATATCAGCCAAATCTCCACAGAATATTAAAAATAGAAAAGAATTTATAAATTTTTTACATTCTAATTCTCTGCTAAGAGTTTGCAAACGTCCTGATGTAGCATAATGCAGTTGATGGGTGATTCATCTTCCTCAGTTTTGGGGTACATTTATCAAGTTGTGTCATTGCCCAAGTGTTGTGGGCAGTAATGGTTTTCTTTGGGGTCCATGTATGGCACATAGCCCAACAGATTCCTGGCCCACAACCCACCTCTGATGCTTAGTCATTTGGCTTATGACAGATAATAGATGCTGGGGAAAAAATATGAGAAAGAGCAATGCAAGGGTGGGCTTTCATGATGAACAAAGGCTACTGAAGACATCAAGAAATTATTCCCTTTCTCCCTTTCATTGCCTCACAGGAAACTTCTGCCATGAATTACTTCCAGCCAGGCTGTCAATCCATGTCACACACATGGTCCCCGGGCTAAACTTGGGCCATGCATCCAGTCTGAGCCAAGGAGCTCCACCTTGTTACTGTGCTTCCAGCCAAAACGAGGAAACTGCTCTCCTAGCATGGGCAGTGAGGGGGGGTGCAAGGGAGCTGGAGTTTTCCCAACAAAGGACAACAAATGATGCTGTTTTTACCAGAAAAGACACAAGGATAATGAATTTTCTGTCTGATTCACATGAAGGTGTGTGAAAGATGTTTTGCTCCCCCATTTTCTTTCTGTTCTGCTGGATCTGAAAGCATGTCTTTGCATTTCGCCAGCTGGTTTCCTTTCTGGGCTATGTTTAAGTTATTTGTGAAGGAAAAAAAATACACAATTTGCCTTGCTTCCTTAACCCAAAATAAATTCTACATATATCAGACCTACTCCTCACTGGCTGCACCTGGCACAGGATGAGGCAGTGGAGAGGGTTGATACTGGCCTCCCGGCTTGGAGCTACACAGCTCATTTGGCATCTGTGGTCTTGTAACCCTTTCCCTGAGATCTCCACATGCCACAGAGCTCAGGGAAGCCTGAAGGAAAGCAGTAACAAGGACGTTCTTGCCCCTTTCCCTGCCAGGCTCAGCTTAAAAGGTCAGGCAAACACAGCTGACCAAATTACTCACACAAAGAGCTCGAGAAAGAGCAAGTCTTTACTCAGCACATATTAGCTTTGGGATCAATACCTGCAGAAGGCAACTGCCAGCTGCACCATGTTCAGCACCACTCCTAACTCCAGTTGCACTGGGGTCAGAGCTAGATTTTGGGAACCCAACACTTCCAAATACCACCAAATTTAGCAGGATTTTGGCAATTCTTACAAGACAAGCTGCTGCCATGTTTGCCTACACAATTGGCTACTGCCTGCCAGCTGGTGGCATGGCTCTTGGCTGCTCCTTGTGAGAACCTCTCACGTGTCCTCCAGCACTCCCCTGCCCTGGATCCCCAGGCTGCCTGAACTTGGAGCAGCTTAAATGGACCCTAATCATCTTACAAGAGAAAAGTGCACACCTATGGCAAGAGGGGACCCATGGAATTACTTGCAGACAACACTCCATCAGACAAGAGTTGAGGTATATTTCCTGTTTGCAATCCTACCCAAACACAAACCTTCTCATTTTCCACAAACCTTTTGAAAACGTGTCCCTTCAAGCTTGTGAAAATGTCTGAAAGTACAGAAAACTCCTATCCAACTCAACCAGTGGGAACCCCTACAACAGAAAGAAGTAAACCAAAGCTCTTGCTCACAGGTTGGGAATTTTCCAATTCAGGCTTTTGTGACTCCCACCCATCTGCACTAATACAATAGCTGGGCCACACTTGGCTCTGTGGCAAACTCAAATGCAGTTGGCAGAAACGGGGAAAGAGATATGATTGTGTTTCTCCAGGGAAAGTTGGTCATTAGGAGGGTATTATCCAGATAGTGGTTATATAAACTGTGGCTGAATGGGCTTTATTTACAATAAGAAAAAATTGCCAGAAAGTGATCAGAACATATGCGGTCTGATGAAAAGGCTGCACTTGAGCAACATGAAAAGCCAATAATCTGTGAGGAAGTAGCTGTTTGATAGCTAGGAATTTTAAGCAGGGATACTGCTGGGGGGAGGGGTATTTCAAATCTAACCAAAACATCAGCTTTGAAATTTCTCAGCAGTCCCAAACCTTGTGTGAAATTAGGAGTACAAACAGGGAGAAGGCTGCAGCCCATGGGCCAGGTTCAGACCTGATTTAGACTTTCTACAAACACACAGTGTTTACAGAAATGTACCTCCTGCCCTTTGGCATGTGGCCGTTTCACACAGGCAAATCTTCTCCTCACACATTTGCTACCAAGGAAGTCATACACACCTGAAGGAAGAAATCTGCATTTATGATGCAGTGGATTTCTTTTTCATTAGCATGTTCCAAGTGTCCTTGAGTATGCATGAACTTGTGGTGACCATGTGATTCCCATTCCTTCTCTCTTTCCCCACACAGGTTTTTAGACTCCACCACAGAGAATCAGAGCTTTCTAGCTTATTCAGTATATGAAAACTAACTCTTAATAAGCCTTGTTTCCTTTTCCTTTCTCCTACATGCTTTATCTGAGGTAGAGATGAGAACTGCCTAAAGGCTTCACTGTATGGGCCATCCATGGATTTGTACAGCTTCACTGAGAGACGACCCCTACTGCTTTCCCAATCTTGTCAGTATTTTGGGGTTTTTGCTAAGCATTGGCCCAAATTTTCATGAGACTTTCCATTGCAGCCCTCATCTCTTCACTGGTAATTGACAAGTCAAAGCTCACTATTTCCCACAAGATCTTAGGTTTCTTTTTTTCTTAATGGCATGATGTTACACTGTGTTGTACCTCACACTTCGCTACTCAGTCACTTCCTCTTCTGAAGATGTTCACAGGCATTATCCCCCACCCTGAAGAACTCTGTACCACCAGAACAGAGACAGTCCCCTCCAAAGAGAGACTGGTACCTACCTGACAGACATTTCAGATAAGCAAGCTGTGGAAGTTTCTTTTTCTCCATGAAATGTGTGATGTGTAGACAGCAGAAATTAAGCAGGATGAATGCTGTAATCCCTGAGTTCACAAAAGTCTAAGGCATAAGGAAGATTCTGTAATGTCAAGCCCCTCTATACAACCAGTTAGAAAAGTGGGTCTGCAATCACTGGCAGAGCAGAGTTAGTTTTAGAATTATATTGGAGAAGAATTTAAAAAGCACAAGTTTCAGTCCTTTATCTCCACAGACTTTCCCTTCTCCTCCCTCATTGTTACAACTGCAAACACCCACAAGAGGCAGTACAGCATCTTCTGCAAACACAGCTATTTACTGACACCAGCTCAGTGACTGTGGAGCTTCCACTTCTGCTTGCAGGATAGGTATACACCTTCTGGGGTTTAGTTTCAATCCTTTCCTGTTCCTAAATTCAAGCCTCAAATTTAAGGTCTGAGAAATTTCTTCTTCATAGATCACAGGCCCTTCCCATACCACAATGGTCACCTGCAATGTTACACAGAGCATATGGAGGGGGATGGTTGTGTTTGTTCAAGCCTTGTTCCTTCAGCATGATGAATCCTACATCTTCCAGTGCAGGTGCTGACACATATGGCCGCTGTATTCATCATGCTCTTCAAACACACAAGTCCAACTTGCTCCTAACTTTCAGCTATAGAGTACTTACACATTGACAGAACCTATGCTAGTTTCCCTGATAATTTTTCTTCTCTGTTCAGCTGGACAAATGAACACTCCACTCCCTGAAGAGAGAAGCACATGGATTGTTCATTAGGAAATGAGTGTTTTATTTTATGAATTGTTCTGTAAAAAAAAAAATCTTCCAGCTGCCCCACAATTACATAAGGTCGTAGTTACTCAATATTTAGATAGGTGATCTTTAAGGAAAATATGGGCTTTGAATAAAGTGTCTCCTTTCCTTTCAGGGTTAATGGTGAGCTACACCCAGTTCTGGAGTTGGCTGGAGATTGGTTTTGGAAAGGTGACAATGACATGGTCCAGCTCTTCTGCCTATTTGTATTGTTTGACAATCTGATGCCAAAGCACTGAGCACAAAGGAAATTATCTTTATAAAGCTGTTTGAAATTGTCTTTCATTTACCAGCTTTCAATATGGTCTCTTTTTTTTTTTTTAACAAACACTCTCACAGCACTCAGATATTTGAGGGCTTTTCTGCTGTATTTGAAAAAAACACCATTTTGAAGGCCCTTCTTGAAGTTAAATGAAATCAGCAGTTTCTTTTCAAAATAGAAGAATAGTCATGTGCAATTTCTAAGATGTTGCCAAAACTAGACCAAAAAAACCCCAATCTCAGAACATATCTATCAGCCATTTGGATGCTGAAGCATTCTGGTAAAAATCTGCTTAGCATAATTACACCCTGTACAAAGTTCCCTACCAGCTCATCCTCAAGAAATTGAGTGCTGTTTGTCCTGTCTTAGCAAGGAGATGTCTGGTGGCATGGCCACATCTTCAACTGGAAGCCTACTTCACTGGCGCTACTTGGTTCTTAGCAAAATACTCAGAACACCTACTGTGCCATTCATGAGTGCATCACATTCCCAGGACAGCTGGCAGCCGTTGCTTGCTTCCTAAAATATTAGGATATATGTATTCTTGCTACTTTTCCCAGCTGCAAACAGTGAAAAGGGAATCGGCCCATGGAGAGATGAGGACAAACTATAAATCTCTTTGATCCTTTCATATGTGGGGAAATAATCCTCTGGGATCTCCATAACCCCCAAGAAAGTAATGGACGGTCTCCCAAGAGGATTGAGGACTCAAGTCACAAACTCCATCCCCATCATGGATATTCACAGGTGTATTCTTACAGTACTCTAATAAAGCAGGGCATATTTCCTTTGTTTCGGGGAGGGACTGAGATAACAGGCAAGGTTTGAATTTGATCAAGACCTGAAATAACCACTGGTACAAAATATGACTCACAAAAACACACAGCCATGAAACATTGCCAGATCTGCATCTTTATGTATTCAATTTCCTAAAAAATCTGATCCTAGGTGGCTGCTGCTCTGAATGCTACCTGCTTTCCACAGCTCCTTTTCCTGTTTAGGTGACAGGACCAACAGACCACCATAGCTAAGGCACCAGGGTCACACAGATGCCCCAGGGCACACCAGTTGCCCACAGCAGACTCACAGTTCCCACCAAGGCTGGGGCTTTCCTCCAGAACAACTATTATTGGAGATTAGACATAAAAAGTAAAGAAACCAGCAGGACCTTGGCAATGCAGGGTAGATTTGTAGGATTGCCAGCAGAGGGGGAGGGTGAGGGCAGAAGGGAAGCACAATGAAAAAATAGTCAGTAAAACCTTTCTTCTTGCAAGCAGAGCACGTTTTTGGTTGTGTGACTGAACAGCAATAAACAGAGAGCCAGAGACAATAACCACAGGGACATTTTCACAGAGCCTCTTCTCAGGTTAAACTCAATTTCCCACTAGCTTGTCATTACATTGATTGTGGGACCATTACTGTTGGTGTATCATAGCCTGGGGTGTAGCACTGCCAACACACAAGTGCATCACAACCCCTGGCCAGACAGCATCCTGGGAAGTGCATTGCTCCTACTGGAAGCCTGCTAGAAAACAGCTCCAGCCTGGAAGAGGCCAGTTTGGGAGCAGGAAATTGCATCAGAACTTCACACAAAGCAAACCATGATGGAGCTCAGTGGTGGTAGAGTGGGACTCAAAACCCCAGGATTAAGTCTTGACTTTGCAAAGGGCTCATTCTGTGAGACAGGCTGGGGAGGCTGTCCAGGCCTTTTTGTCCATTCTCTGGGGTGTGCCCACCTCAGACACCAAGGGGAACAAGGGGCAGAAGACAGGGATGCCATCAGCTTGCTGGTCTGTTTTCACACCCCAGGGGTCTGGCATGTTCCAAGGAGATCCATCCACAAATCACACTATCTATCTACTTTGAACAAGCCACAAAGGACTTGGCTAGGCCAGCACTGTAACCATCCAGAGTACCTGCTGCCAAGCCAGCTTCTCACTGTCTGGCTATAAATCTGGGCCTGACATATGCATATGCCATGTCTTCCAGCTTTCTGGCTTTCTATCCTTTATTTTTTAATTCCAGAACAATTACAGTTAAGGAATACTAGCTCATCAAAATGCCTATCAGCACACTAGCTTGTAAACAGTCATAATAAGAATAGCTAATAAAATACAGTTTATTAGCCAACCTTGTACAGTATTTTTACAGCTTTTCTCACTCATCATTGAGGAAAAATAAATCCTTTGCAGCTGTTCTCAAGCTGGCATTGCTACCAGCCTCCCTTGGTCTCACTTGTAATGAGCTGAGTAATTAAAGTCCTTATAGGAGCACCAGGGTTTTTTATTGCCCATGACAATCCAGTCCTCTGCTGTCTGACTGACTCAGAGAGGAACTGCCACAAATATTGTTTCCTAAACAGATCAGCAACAAAACTTGCTTCTGTTGTGTTAAGTGATGGAAAAATTCAGCAGCTCAGCTGTTTGAGAGTCCTTGTTTCCTGTGCCAGAATGCCAAGGAAAAATCCAGTGACCCCTCAGAAGTCTAGCAGATCAAAAAAATCCCTGGTCAGGATTGTGGAAGAGATGCCCATAAATCACTGGTGTTAAAATAGTAACAAGCAAATATCTTCACTACAGGAAGTTCTTAGGAATCAGTCTCGGGTGATGGTGGATAAGTGATTATTTGTTTAGGGTTTAAGGAAACCATAAACATTTTGCTTATATTTATGCCATGATCTTGGTTGTTCTCAGCCACCAACTGAGCAAATGAATCACTAGGTAGAAACATTGTAAAAAGCTTAAACCACTGATTCAAAAGAAAATGTTTTCCTTAGTGGAAAACCATGCATAGGCTTCTCTAGAACAAGATGCTTTTTTGTAGCAAAATCAGTTTTTTCAAAGGTACTTGGTGAAGTCAATTATCATGATATATGGAGTTACATTCCATGAGGTAAACATAAAACCAAATGCTTGGCTGTAAACATAAACCTCCTAAGTTTTCCTCCTCCTTCTGTCCTTTTATCTCTTTTTATTGCTACATTCAGAAGTATAAATTGGTAATTTATTGAAAAATTAATGGCAACATTTACCAAAGTGGCACTGTTCACTACTCATTTTACTGTGAAGAGTGGTTTTAGGAGCTTTTTCTTTATGTTTTTTAGCACAAGCATAAACAAAAATAATCCTGAAAAGATGACCAAAATTATTTTCCCTCTTTAAAAAAAAGAAACACTTAAATAAAGTCACAGAAAGGAATAAGGTTTCTTTGCTGAAATACTTTTCCTTATCAAGTTCTCAGTGTGGCAATCCAGCACTGCAGCCTAGAGGAGGTAGTACAGGTAAAGGGACACCTGGGAACCAGCCAGCAAAAATCCTCAGCAGCTTCAGTCTGGGATCCTTATCTAGAGTAACAAAAATCCCTTTGACTCCAGGTACTAATTTAGACCATTGACCTGGCTGAGGCAGCCAGATCATCAAAGGGATTATCCCTCCTTAGCACCCAAGCCTAGGGTACATTTACTACAGTAAATGTATGATTACAGCAAATCACTCCTTCGGACACTGTCATAACATATGTCACAGTTGAGATGGCCACAATAAAAAATTTGAAATAAAAAAAATTACACTCTGTTCTTCACTTGGTAAGTTATTTCCCATTACATCCCTAGCAGCTCACCTGTACCCAGGTGTCCAAATCAGTCTGGTCTGGACCAGGCAGCGTCTCCCAGCTGCTCTCAATGCTACACTGGGCTCCATGTCCGACCCTACAGCCCAATCCCAAATCATGTCGGGGTCACAGCATACATCACACTTGAGACAGCCATGATACACAGACTATCACCATATACTATCAGAAGGCTTAAAGCATCTGCCCTTCTTGTCTTCAGCACAACCTTTTATACCCTCATGTTCACGCAGTGCACCTGTGTGCCCTCTGTTCCCTTTCGTCATTGGTCCATATGGGTATTCTCAGTTCAGTCAGAGAGAAAGAGAGAGGTTTTCTAACCAGGCAAGAGCCTGGGAAACAGCTGGGAAAGAATGTAAATAATTCTCTATCTCTTTTGTTGTTCACACTGTTTACAGATATGTTCTGCCACTGTGCATCATTCACTGCACACCAGTGGTGTGAGATGTTTTTACTTTAAGACCAATTAAATTGGTCTGCACGATGTTCTCTATTTATAGAGCGGTGCATTTGAAATAAATCAATTCTTTCTTGCCTTCTGATATTGGAGTCATTCTGTTCCCATCCTGCTCAACGGCGACAGGTCAGAGCACCTGGGCACTCCCTGGCTCATTGCTGTCAATGCTGCTCACCTGCTTCTCACAGCTGTGCCCACTGGGGATGAGGCTGGGCTGCAGCCCCACTGCCAGTCACCACAAACCGTGTGCCTACAAGACACTGCCAACAGTCCTTAGCCCAGGGAAGGTGAATCACTACTAGTGGCACAATTTGCATCCCTAACAAAAAGAAATAATCCTTCCTTAGGACATAAAGCAGTCCCTGTGTTTGGGGGGCATGTGAGAAAAGTGCTGGGCAGCTGTTTTGGTTAGACGGGCCAGGCTGGTTGCCCAGCTTCCCCTGAGGGTTGCCCTGCAGAGGGGGGTAACACATCCTTGAGGAGGAGCTCCAGGCTGTCACTCCCTCCAGCCCAGATCACAGTGGTATGTGGTGCTGCTTATTACAGAATGCTGTAACTATGGTTTCTAACATAGTGAAGCTTTTGAGATTTACCACAAAGCAAAACCTTGGTCTTCCCAAGGCTCTTCCTTCCCCAAGCACCTATTACAGACTGAACTGAGCAACTGATGGCATTCCTTGTGCTATTAGCACATTTTAATGAAATCCATTACATTAATAATTTCACATATGTGAAGTAATTCAGATGGACTGGTAACTGTCCACGTAAGTCATCTGTGACTACACTCCCTATATTTTAATTTTTCCATTTCTACAGGGCAAATCACTCCTACCTTCTGCTACATCCTGGAACTGAATACACAGCGATAACTTTCTGTGGGACAGATAATTCAATTAAATCCATTCAGTTCCAGAAGTCATCACAATTCATAAGGAGGAAGTCTTTGTCAGCTGAACTTTCACAGTGCATAACAAAGGGCCTAATACTCTATATAATTTATATAGTGACAAGTATGTGAAAATTGTATAGAATTTTTTCTCTAAGAGCAGCATCCTGCATTGAGAGAAAACATCTCATTATAAATATATCCTCTGGAGCACTCTAACAATCTAAAAATACAGCCTAAGAGTGAAGTCACACTGTATTTAGTGCCATAGTTTTCTATTTTATACAGTACTTATGCAACCCCATTCACCAGATGCTTTAGGCAGTGCCCTTGAAGGACTCAGGCATCCTCTAAGTCATCCTCTCAGCACTGGACAGCCACACATGAGTGGAAATGCAGGATTTGGATTAGGTTCTCTGCATAAGTGGATTTTATGCTGCTGCCCATTGCTCTGGGTTAATATCAGAGATGAAAAGCCAAACACTGTGCATGGAATGGAAAGGCTGCAGGATTTGTTTCAGAGAATGACCCACAAAAATCCATGAGGCAACGAGCCCTACTCTTCAGCTGAGCCCCAGGGGCACTGCTGCTGAGCACAGTCCTCAGCCTGCAGCTCTTGGAAACTTCAGAAAGGCCCTTGGAGAAAACAGTTGTTAAAGAGAGGTGTGATACTGCAAATCTAGAGATCAGGAGCTTTGCTTGGGGAAATGCCACTGGCAAGGGATAGCTGTAGACAGAAAATGAGGTGTGGCTGGTCTCCAGGAAGGTGTACTTTGGCTCTTTAAGAAGTCTGTAGGAATTCCAAGCACCAAGCCAGCACTTCCAAATCAAGCTTAATATAAGTCACAGCTAAAATACCTGGATGGTCAAACTCAAGCCAAGCAAATGGGTGAGAAAAGAGTCTTCAACCAGCATAACAGCAGCTAAAGACAACTACCATTATGATGGGGTAAATCTGTAATATATCCTCCCCTCTTACACAGGAGGAGTTCTCAGACTGACACCAGAAAACCATTTTAAAAAATTATATACAGTACTGCCCATTAATACGTGGGTCTGAAAATCTAACCAGTGTGGAAGTGGCTTTCTCTAGCCTCACATTTCTGTTTCAATACTGGGAGAAGCCCTTCTGTTGAGTTAATCCTGATCTGCTGAAGATGATACATTAAATCAATACCTATCAGTTTTCAGTAATTTCTCAAAGGGAACAGCCTTTGTGATGGATTTTTTCTGGTGAGGAATGTAACAGAAAGGAATTGTGGTAAACGAAGGAATTCTGCTGAAAAGCCACTCCCAATTTAAAGTAGATAATGAGTACCAGAGCTATTGTGAAAGCAATTAATTCTAATCACTTACCAGACAATAGGATTTAATTATGGGTTCTTTGAAAACTAAAAACCCAACAATTATTCTTAATAGGCTTTTCTTGATGGCAGATAGGGAACAGAATTTGTTGAGGCTGGTTTTCCCGCAGTTAATTTTTTAAAAAATCAGCTTTCAGTTAAGGATGCCTAGGCTTACATTAATATATAAACCAGAGCTATTGTGCTAAGTTGAGATCCCACAAGACAGGAAAACAATCTTCAAGGAACTCCTCAATATGCTTTTATATAATTGGCATTCTCCTCTCTGCTGAGGTCTCAGATCTTTATTATCTGTTCAGGGGTGCTTTCAGCTCAGAACAGCTGAATGTCTCCAGCTTCAATTCAGGTACATTCTTGGTAGTAAGAACGGAAATTGCAAGTGTTTGTTTTGCCATGCAACCATTTATGTGCTGTTTAGGTGAGGAGCACCAGTGGTGTAGCCCAGACCACAGCAAACGCAGGTGACTCCTGCTCTGTGTCAGTGTGGCTGTGGCCCACATCCACTTTCTTCCTGCACCAGGTGCTGCTACAATTTCAAACAGAAAACTACCTACTCTGCTCCTGTCTAGCAGCCTATCTCACCCAGCCTGGACTACATGAGGAGAGCATGAAGGTAGAGAAGGACCATCCCTGGTATTTCTCATTTTGATGTCTTGCTCATCTCTTTCTCTCCCAACCAGCTACAGAGCACAACTCCTCTTGCACCTGAAATAGCTTCCAACTCCTTCAAAATCTAACAAGATGTGATTCAATCCTGTCTACAAGGAGTTACTGAAAAGCCTTTACTAGAAACATAAGCTATAAAATTTAGAATTTCCCTAATGACTTTAATGTCAATCCATCTTCCCCTGTAGACTCTCTGTGCCCTTTGGGGCTCGTACCCAAGTATCCTGCTTTTTCTCTGTTTCAGATGGTGAATGGCATTACTATCCTGTGTGTTACTGATGTCTAGGATAACACAGACATACACCTCAGCACCATGGCAGGACTTCTTTGCTTACCCTGCTAAGCTCACAGCCATGTTTTGTTTTCTGTATAAAAACTGCACAGGGACGCTCCTCACGCACCACTGCTCCTGAGGCACCAGGTGCTTGGGGATCCAAATGAGCTAAGCTGCAAACCACATAAATACTGGCATCTTTATAGCTCTAGGAAGAGCACTAAAAAAATCTCAATGCCTGTTTCAGGATATACTAAGAAGTCAGCCCTGCTGGCAGTAGGAACACACTATTTATGTCCTTTCAGCTGGCCACATCAATGAATTCAAAATTTGACTAAAGGCTCATATTTGACTCTCAGCAAAGGTCACATTTTGACCACTTCACCTCCACCATTTTGTCTCCCATGAATCCTGACAGGCAGCAAACACTTCAACCCATGCCCTGTGATGCTTAATCAGAACATAACCCACTTTTCTAAGAGTTGTTCCCAGTGCTTCTGTCAGAAGGGGATGGATTGTAATGCCTCTCAAAGAAAGTGAATAGCAGAGGGACACTTTAAACTAGAATGAGGTCTCATTAGTAGAAGAGATCTTGAAGGAGAAGAGCTTGGCAGCATTTAGTAATGCTCAGGAAGTCAGAAAAAAGAACAAGATTATCTAGAGCTAGAAGAGCAAATATTTTTCCTGAAAAGGCACCTGATTCTCCATATGAATATCTTGGGCGATCATTTACCCCAGAGGCTAAAAGTAGTGCAAAATCAGCACAGCAACATTATGCTGGCTTTGCACTACTGCAAGCAACTCCATAGAGACTACCAAAATCCCATATCCATAAGAAACTTCACGGTATACAAGTAAAAAAACTGGCCTTTAATAACAGGAAACGTTCCCTGGAAGGATGAATTCTGACAGAACTACAAACCCTTGGCACTCCTTGCAGCTCCTTGCAAAACAGCTGCACTTGCCACCCTTGGATATTGTTTTAGACAATCCAGAGCATTCATCCAAGATTACTGAAATCCCAAAGCACTAGCATTACTCCCTAGCAATTATTCATTGTTTCCCAAAAGTTCATTATCATAAAGCTTGAACATGATTTGCAACAAATGCTTTTGTCTTTCAGTTTCATCATTACAAACTTCCCTAAATGAAAAGGGTTCATCTCAAATGGTACTATCAGCCTGCAAAATTCAATATATTTTAATTATGAGGATGAGTGAGAGTTGAGCCTTCCTAGATAATGATAAAATATTCCCCATTTAATTAGGCTATATCAAAAGGTTCATATTTAAAGTCTCTTCAATGTAAAGGTGAAATACATGTTACAGCATAACTAGATTATTTCTTATAAATTACATTATGCACTGGTAGACACTGAGATGCAGAAGGAAGAAAAACAGAGGGTTTGGGAACTGTTTGGCAGCTGACTGTTGCAGCAGAGCGGATTTCCATGTCCTGCAGATGGCTAATGCAGTAGTGTTCATATGCTTCACGTGGCATGGCAGCACCTCCTGTCCATGCAGAGATGGCAGCAGCACCATGTGATGGAAGCTTCCCAGGGCTCAGGCTGCTCTGAGTATGGCTGGGTATTAGAAACACGGTGAACAGAAGGAGCCCGAGGTCCTCTCTCAGTTTACCACCTCATGTGGGCTGTGGCATGAGCCAGTGTTTGTTGGCATCAGACTGGGACACAGGCAGCAGGTGTGCATCAAGGCTCAGCACAGCACACGCTGCAGTTGTGGGTCTTAGTACTGTGTTAACTTCCAATCCTTCCCTACTTTTATGGATCCCTTTATTACAAAGATACAGAGGTGCTGAGGTCCCAGACAGACTCCTAGATGCCTCTGATGCAAGCACAAGTAGACTTTTAAACCTTGAGAGTGCAAAATATATGTGGTATGTGGGGGAAGGAAGAGAAGATGCCTTAAAGGCTGGTGGCAACATCCAGTCCAGGAAATCCAGCAACCTCCAAGTCAAGCAAGATTCATTTCTCTGCTCTCTGCCAAGAGCTCTTTCAGATCATGGAGCCATTTCTACCTGGTTGCTTCCTAGGACTGTCACAAACCTGACTTTTGACTGTTTTAAATGGCCTGAGAGCAAAGAGGTTCCCTAAAGTTTTTCAGGTTTTTTCTTTTATTTATATAAAGAATACACTTTCATCTTGCAGTATTTAAGAGCTCTATCAGGAAAGCAGAAAGTGGTAGTGCTAAATTATCTAATCTTTTACATCCTTTTCTGTTTGCTTTCACCAAACCAAACTATCCCAGCCTTGCTACTAACCTGTGCAGGGGCTGCCTGAGCAATCCCCAAGTGATTTAAAGGGTGCTAACTTCAGAAGAGTAAAGCCAAGAAGGTGATCAACTGGAGAAAGAGCCTGACTTCAATATTCAACAGCGTCTCCTGGGAAATCAAGCCTCCAGAGCTTCCCATCATTCAGCACACTTGGAAAGCTACCCTCCAAAGTGTGCTCAGCAGACTGACTACTGAGGAAAAACAACTCCACTGTTCCTAAAAATTAGTTCCCTTTATATTTCATCACGGCTCTTGTCACCATTTCTTGTGCTTATCTCAAAAGTTGTGCTTTGTACTGTCTCTTACACCTTCATGAATCTCTTTTATCAGCTCTCTTTTAAGACAGTAAAAAAGAGTAAAATTATTTGAGTGCTCGTAGATTAGGATATTTCTTAACTCTGAACAGCCTCCTCTTTCATCTGTCATTGTCAACCTCCCCAAGATTAATAAGAAAAAGACATTTGTAAGAGAGAATCCATTGAGAGCAGAGATGAGCTTGGTACAAAGGATACTAATTGTAACTTTTTTTTAGCTCTCCATTGATCCCAACAGCTGTAGATACTTAAAAATCTTTTCCTATAGTGTCTGCACAAAAAAAAAAAAGAAAGGCATAGCAAGAAAAAAATTCAGCCAAGCATCACTGTCGGCCTGAAGTAAGCTGGAGGATGATTTCTTGACTCCTTCTGACCATGACAGACGTTGGAGTTTCATCTTGCATCAGTCAGAGCAACGGGGAGGGAGGGGAGGAGACACCAAAAGGAGATGGAGCAAAGGCAGCAAAGGGGATAGTGTGTGTATAGAGGAGGGGAAAGGGCCCAGTGTTTAGCACCAGCAGCAAAACATTAACATTACTGCATAATTACAGAGTACTCAGCGTGTATTCAGCTCTGGTGTGTTTTTCTACAGGATTCCACTCCAACTGTATGGACACCAAAGAAGCTATGGATTAAGTACCTGCAGCTGCTGCAGCAACAGGAGTGTATGTACAAGTATACATAGACACACCCACACTGTCAGCTAACTGGCACAGGAACACTGCTTAACAAAGTTGAATTAATAGCAAAGTTTTCCTATTTTTCCAGAACTGGCAGCCCCTTTCTAAAAGCTCCCATCTCTCCAATATTTGTTAGCCCATTGCTCTATCCTCTGTCCCCCCACTTGTATTTCACAGGTCTTTCTCAGGGGATCAGGGCTTCTCCCTCCTCTTGAACACACACAGCTGGAGTCATTGTCCTCCTGCTCTTTTCCCAGCACCTCCTCACCTCTGAGGCATTTCAGCACCTCTGCACTAAATGATGTGGTCACTGTCACATACAAGAATGATGGTTTCCTAACAGACCAGTGTTCATCAGTGCTTTAAAAAGAAGACTTAAAAAAAGAAGGGCAGAATCCTGGCCACGCAGAATTTAAGAATGAGTAGCTGTACCAATCCAGGCATTTATTTCATTTTCAACTCATTAGGTGAGTGACAAAATAGAAGAGCAACAAGAGAATACAGCTGTTTTAAGATATTGCTTTTTTCTCTACTAGAGGTGAAATCAGGGTGAATGGATGTGAGATGACACCAGCTGTTAATGGGATTTTTGCCACTGAAAAAATATGTGCAGGTTGCCTTTAGAGTGCTGCTTCATTAACTACCATTAGTCACCCATTTCACAACTGAATGGGCTCTCCTGGAGTTTTGGTTGGTTTGGGGGTTTTTGTTGGTGTGAGTTTTTCTAATAACATTTCTACTCTAAAAGTGCAAAGCTCTCCCTGTGCACAGCAGGGTTGTGTTCATCACAAAATACAGTACTGAAGAAATATCATGAAAAGAGCACTTGGGATGGCAACTAGAAATAAAGTCTGGTTTAAAAATTGGTCTTGGCAGTTGACACCTAGGGTTCAGAGTGTCCCTTAGTAACTAAAGGAATCACAGACTCTGCTCATACCTTTGCTCATATCAGTAACAGCTCTCATCAGATTTTATATCCTTCCTGATACATGTCAGCATTAATTATAAAAAAAAAAAGAAAAAACAAACAGAAAACCTCCTCATCCTGATTCTCTCTCCACACTCAAAGCTTCTTGGGACTCAAGGAAACTTGGGAGCACACACAAGAATCAGCCCAGGTTTGCTCATCTCATCCACACCACCCGAAGTTGCACTATTTGCAGTGGTGATAGCTTCAAAAAGCACTGCTAGGTGGTAGCCAGCTCCACCACCAGATATCCAGCACCAGAGGCAGCAGCATTTCTTGGCAGGGCCTGCAGGTTTTGAGAGATGTATAAGAGCTAGGTACCTAAGGCTAGCAGTGCCTTGGATTTGGAATCCCAGGCAGGCGGTGTGTCTGGAAGAAAACATTCCCCTTCAGCTTACTCTAGCAAATATCAGAGAAGTTGTCCAGCTTTGAATACTCCCAGCTCCTGGGTGTGCTGTGTACACACTGCAGCACAGGCAGAACATGACAGACACGTGTTCCTTAGCTGGTCCAGGTTTACAGAAGGCACTGCATGTGCTGCAGGACACAGAGCTGCTGAGGTCTTCTGCCATGCAGACAGCCAAGGATAACACATCCCACCTGCTACAGTGGGGACCTACTCCACAGACAGCAGCTGAAGGTGCTGCTGGAGCTGAAAAAGCAGCAGAGAAAGTGGAATGGAAATGAAAGGGTCATTTAACTACGAGGGGGTAAAGCACGGCAACACTTTCACTTCATTTTCAAAGGATTTGATTTTAATGCCCATAATCACAGCACAAAGCGTTGGGCAGCAACATGTGGGAAGTCTTTGGGGAGTTCTCCCCTTTTGAAGGCAGAAACAAGGCTGAGAAAGAGTCTTTATGATACAGGGAGAGCCACCTGAATTCACAATATTGAATGAGAATGTAAAAAGTAGTAATGATAATAGCCTGAAGGACTGAGCAGAACTCGGAAGCAATTCTAGGACACACACATGCAGCCTTTTTATCCCATCAAATATGAAGGCTGAAAAAGACCAAACAAAAGCAAAATACATGGAAAGGTGGTTAGGTGGATGATCTGAAATCCGCTCTCTTTTGGGGCACCAGAAGCAGTAAGATTACAGGCTGGAGAGAGTTCTATGCAGTGTTTCCATTGTCAGTCTGTCTGTAGTGGAAGAGACTCCTGGAGTCCAATTTTCCAGAGTATTTGAGAGCTTCAGCAAAAAGCTTTGTCACCTGTCAATACAAAGCAGAGGAGGACTGAGCATCGCAAAGGCTGCATGACAGAGCAGACTCCACACTTCTGCTCTGCCACCCTGAAACTTCCTGGTGCAGGTCCAGTCCTTGAGTTCATCCAAATCAATACCAATTTCAAGGTGGCTGGGCACAGGAGCTGACTCCAGCCCTCTGGAGCCTGAGTGTCCAGCTGCAGAGATGTAGATGTGCCCAGGCTTCCTCTGCAAGACAGCTCTGTCCCACGAGAGCTGTTTTTTCTGCCCAAATGTAAAGAGAACCAGGGTTGTTTTCCTCTCTCAAACTCAGAGATTAAAACTCTACAATCCAAACAGTTCAGTGAAAGGCATCAAGCAGGTGTGATAATAAATTTTGGATGGGGACCCTTGTTGTGGTTGTCAGAACGTGTTTTGCTAGTAGGCAAAGGATGCATCTGCAATTTCCCGTTCCTGCTAATCATGTCTGGCCATTATCCTGTGAACCTGCAGTTTGTCATTCTCCCTGCCCTCCACTCACTCCAATCACAGCAGAAGATTTTGAACAGCTGGACACCAGTTCAAGTCACTGGGTTCCATGTCAGTGCCCACCAAAATCAGTGGGAGTTAGGCTGCTGTGCTTAATGAGAACCAGATGAGGCTCTTTTGTGACAGTCAAAGCCACTTGCAAAGGAAGGCAAGGTACTGCTGGCAGCAGGAGTCCCACTTTGCATTACCTAATATCTGTTCCCCATCAGTGTGTGAAGGGCTTTGTCAGGAACTACAAACCCATAATGACTGGCAACTGGGACTACAACAGGACAGGCAGCAATTCCACTTGGATGGCACTTCTGAACTGGACTGCCACAAGGATCATTCAAGAAAGCACAGCTACATCCTGCTGTAAGGTTTAAGGACCATACCAGGATAATATTCCACTAAAAAGTGCTTCCCATGCCTAATTTAAAGATGTTACATTCAACCCTGTGAGGTGTTTCCTCTGAAGTGAAAATGATGCAGCAACAAATTCAGCTGCATAGTGCAGGACTCAGGACTTCAGAATTTTTTTTTGTTTGGTTTGATTTGGCTTGGTTTTGTTTTACTCAGAGCAATGTCATTTTATGTAGTAGCAAAAAGAAGGAATATTTAAACCACTGTGTTGTCATGATTTTCAGATACATTATCTGTAAGAGATAATGAGGGTCCAAAACAGAGTGGAATCTGTGGTCACAAGGGCTTGGAAACTCTGAAGGCTCTTATGTTTAAGAGGAGAAAGAACAACACGGGAAGTACCTTGAAGTTAGTGAGCAGAGCAATGCCACTGTCAATAGCCATCCTCCGGATCACATAATTATCATGGACAAACCTGGTGTTGCTGTTGGGCAGGTTAATCACCAGATCTATTTTCCCATCCCTCAGCAGCCTGAAGAGACAATGCACAAGACAGAATGACAGTATGTCCTTCCTAATAAAAACCTCAAATGAATAGCACAGGCAAGCAGCTAAACAACACTGAAAAATGTCATTTGAGCTTAGTCTTTGCTCAAGAAACAAGGGTTGAGGGGTTAGGGCACTAAGCTTTATTCAGGATTTTGGATTTATTTCAGTTCTAGTCAGCAGTGCAAAGCAATATTCAGCCTTGATACAGCTCAGCACAACTGTGATGTTTATTTAGCCTTTTAATGACAGCCAGTCATACCTCAGTTAAAGGCATGACTGACTGTCATTTAAAGGTTAAATACTCAGATTTCATGTATACTTGTATGAAAATGTAACATGGAGCAATACAACTAAGCCATACTAAACAGGACTGTTCAATGAGATTTTCATTAAGCTGAAACCTCCCTGCTGCAGCAACTCCAGACAGAATCAGATAAACCAAAACTTTTGGACTGAATTCAAAGTCCCATTAAATCCCTACCATTAATTTCAACAGGACCAGCAATTTGCCCCTTGCATTTGCTGTCCTGGATTGTAAACACACATTTAACAAGGTGTGTTGGTCTCTTACCTCCTGACAGAAGGGAGGCTCGGACTCTGGCTCTCCTGTGATGGCCATGCCACAGGATTTGCTGGGATGCCATTAGCATTGAGCCAGGCTGAGGTTGCTTCTGTGGCATAAAGCTGTCCCAGGAAGAAAAGGGATATTTACTATGTACTTCACAATAGCAAAACTCTTCACTGAACTCACGTGGGCCTGACCCAACACACAGCCTTGTTGTCAGAGATGATTTTGGAGAGCATTTTTCATAAAATGGGTGTCTCTCCACATAGAGAGAAACACAGAGAACAGAACAGCCTTCCAAGCTTTCTGTTATCTGTGATTTCCTGATGGATGATAGTCAGTGTATGGTAGTAGCACTTCCAGAAGCATTGAAGTGGCTTAGGAAAACCTAAATCCATGTGGCTTTCAGTAGGGCTTAAGTTCAATCACTTGTAATTTTTCCGCCATGTTTATTTTATTTTTAATGCCTAGTGCTAAGTTCTGAAAAGTAGAACTCCCACCAATCTTCTGTGGCTGTGCTGCTTTTCCATAGAGATATGGATGCAAAATAATACAGAGGAGTTACAAGAGTGATGTAAACATCACAAAGTTCATGTATCTGCAGCTTGTGAGTATCACTGAAAATGTAGCACTATACAGATATACTCCATACAAAAGGACTTCCCTTCCCTGTCTCCTGCCATACATGGCATCCCATTGGCATTTTTATTTCTTGGAGAAGCTGGGGAATTATATTATGCCATCTCAGCTGCAGGCTGATAGGAGAGCCAGGGTTGTTACTGCCCTCACAGCAGACCCATATGCTCAATTAAACAAACATAAAAACTATTAATTGGGTGGTACCTGCTGACTTTACAGGCCACTCAGCTAAAAATCCCTGTTGTACATTGAAAACACCCTTTTTTTCTCTACCTCCAGAGAAACTGCAACGTTTCCGTAGCAGGCTGAGGACATTTGAGATTTTGAAAGATCTCCAGCTTTAACTAAGTGGAACCACCTACCTTGAAGCCTTGCTCATGCAGTAGTTCTGCTACACTGAGGAATCTGGGGCGAAAGGACTTCTGAAAAAGGAAATTTTTTAGATGTAGCACCAAAGGTAGGATTTGGAACAGTACATTTTTGGGCAACATGAAGCTCATCCACACTGTGCTAAGAGGTAAATACACTTTTCTGGGCTGAGTGTGTGTGCATGTACAGCACCATTCCCATGAAAACTGTCTGGATCCTGAAGCCCAAGTGACTCTGAACTAAGACATATTGTGTTACACCAGAATAAGTGTTCCCATACTAAATCAGACTGCAGCCACTAAAGATTTACTATTCTATATTAAATATTTGGGCAATTGCTTTCTGAAATACACCAACTAGAGTCTCCTCAGTTCTTAATTAAATATATTTTCAATCATTGCTCAAACACTTGTATTCTCTTCTGGCAGATAACATATATGGATGGCTTTGGGTTGCCTGTGAGTGCTCTGTTTGCACATTCACACAAATAAGAGCTTGTGCATGTGTGAGTTAATTTCTGAATCCTCAGGATATATGGAAATGGAGTCAGGAGCCTGGGATGCCATATTCCCATGAGGACCTGAATGCCTGACTTACAGCACCTTTGAAAGATTGTCTTACAATGCAAATCCAGACTCAACATCATTTAGAAGTGTACAACCACCTCCTGTAGACATCTGCACTTGAACAAGCTGTTTTAGAGTAACAGGTGAGAGAAAGTATCATCCTAAGTATCTTTAGGGTGTTGAATAGCAATGCAAATATCAGATGCAACACATGACCCTCTCACTCCCAAGGCAAGCCAAACCTTGCTTTTAACCTTAGCCTGGTCTGGTCTTACACACATTTGCAAGTAAGATTATTACAAGCTCTCTTGTTCCTGCTGGAGCTACTGATAGCTTAACCTTTATGGATGAGAGAGCAATATCCTGAAGGGTCAACAATTTCCTAAGAAGAAAAGGACTAAACAGGGCTTTTTTTTTTCCCTGAGCACTCATTCTGAAAGCCATCTCGTTCTGTACTTTAGCTGGAAATTATAAATATACAGTGTGACAGGGTTGGCAGCTTCCCAGTCAGAGAGAATGGTTCTGCCTTCTGGTCAGGGGTGTTGGCTTTCACAATAGCATTATAAACTTCTATCAAACATGTACTGAACACTTGTGACACATAAAACAGCCTCTCTATGAAAAGAAATTACAGCTGTCAGCTTGCATTGCAGCACCCTCAGATTTACAAGCTGGCTGAAATAACCTGTGTAAGAAACCATTCGTTACTAAAGGTGAAAAGTACAAGCAGATTTACTTAGTCAAAGGTATTTATTGTAGGAGAATTGCAATTTTTTTTTTCTTTATCTGAAAAGTTCCATTTCTTATAACCCCTCATGTTTTCCAGCAAGCCTTGCTGTTTTTAAAGGACTACATCCTTAGCTCATTCAATACATCTACATCAGTTCTCACCGAGATCCAGCTCAAAATGAAGCCAACCCATCTCCTGTGATAATCTTGAATTCTCTATCCAAATCCACAGTGGAGGATGCAAAAATTCTGATATGTAAGGAACCAAGCTAGAAGGTTACCTTGAAACAACAGACTTGAAGTGCCAGGATTTAAAAATAAAATACTCTATTCATGCTTTCTGCATCTTGTGGTCACTAGCATAAATGTAAGACAGATGCACTCCATCCCAGAGATATCATTGAATAGGCCCATCAGAAAGAAAAACCCTTAATTTTCAACGCCTTTGGTATAAAATATAAATTATTTAATGGCCAACTCAGGGTTTCAGCATCACAGATTTCTCCAGACTGTGGGAAGAGGTAGGTTATCAGCTCGCATAAACCGGCAGAGTTTCATTTGTCTAACATGGAAGTCACACTCCTTCTACCCTGGCAGATCATCAGACCTCTCAGATCCTGGGGACCCCTGTCCTGTGCAGTGTCACTGAGTGCTCTCAGCTGAAGGACAACACAGCAGGCTCACAGTCCCCACCAGCTGCCCAACCTGCCTTGTGCTGTGCCCTGGCCATCAAGGAGCACTCCCCTGCCTGACCTTGGGATGGTAACTTGGCTATCCACAGCTCAGCACAGCACCAGGAGGATTACCTCTGGAACTGCACTCCAGTCTGGCAGCTCCCAACAAGGTGGGTTCATTGCCTGGGCGTCCTGGGCTCAGTTTGGACTGCAGATCACAGCAGTACCATTTGACTCTTGATTTGCAAAACACCCCAGAAACATTTGCAAGGAAACCAAGATCTCCCTCTCTACTCCTGTTAACTATATCCATTTGACTTTTACCTTCAAGAAGGCAGGGTCCTCTAACCTCAACATGATTAATAGCAAAGGTATAAATGTGCAGCATACCAAATCACTGAAATATGAGCCTAGCTGCTTTGGAGAGAAGCAGAATTCAAGACCATTTTGCTTCTTATTTCTCTCTCTGCAATAGATAAAAATCCTGTCTAAAAATCAGAGCAAGGTGCTAGCCATGAAGCAGACCATTGAAAAGTACATAGGTGACAGTCTCCAGACTGGGGAGGGGACAATACCTGGTTCTTGGAATCAACTTTATGCCTCTTGATTTGGAGTTTAATTATAGAAGAAATATGCTGAGATGCAGAGAGATCTTTAAGCGATTGATCTGTTGTTTTTAAGTTTCTTTTGCAAGAAAATAAAACTGTAAACCACTCATTAAAAAGACAGAACCTTATTACTTTTAAAAAGTTTGTGGAGTTGAGCTTTGGGCTTTGTTCTATCTTTTCCTTTTCCCTTCTTTTTTTTTCTTAACACCTTTGTAGAAAGAACATTTGGCTCAGTTTAACAGCTACTGACACAGAACTTGCATAAATGCTTTCTATAGCTAAAATGACTTTCTTTTCTGCCCATTCCACTTTAGCTGGTATCTGGAAAATACACTTAAAATTTAAACATTGGTCTCTTTCCTTTTTCCTCCTCCTGGTTTTGCTTTTCTACTTTTTTAAATGCTGTTTTAAAATATGCAGTATATACAGTAGACATACAGTACCAACTGCCCAGAGTTTCATACTGAACTTTTAAATTTTATCTAGCTAGCAAGCAATTTTTCTGCTAATTAGAGGTAACTTTGAGCAACTGCCTCCATCCCCAGATGTGTGTATATATGTTGACATTTAAGGACTCAGCAGTAATCCTTGTTAGCAGAAGTCATGCTCCTCTCTGGCCGCTTTTCACACGCTTCCTTCACATCCTCTACTGGCACAAATAGCCAAAGACATTTTTCACACCCCAGTTGTCTGACAGGAAAATTCATCTATTCTGTGGTTTTGTTTTATCAGCTTTATGCAATCATGTAGAGCATCAGCTTATTGCAAGCACAACGTGAAAATGGCAGGAAGCAATCAGATGGTTTTCTGGGGCCCAAGAATGTTCTAGTTGTATTGGAAGTGCATGAATTTTTGAGGAACATACATACATCCCAAAGTTTACAAGTGTCTCTGATTTCAGCACCTTATGCAGTCAGTAACTATTCTTTGATAAAGAACAAAGACTTTTTTTTTTCTTTTCTGCCTAGCTCCCTGTTCATCCTGAAACACACAACCTCCTTGCTGATCCAGGCCTGTGAAAAGGGCAGGGCTGCTCCTAAGGAAAACCCATCAGGAACTTCCTCACATAAAAGCTCTTTGCAGAACCCATTGCACTGGAGAGTATTCCCATAATGACATCATTCAAACTTTCTGTCATACTGAGCAACTAAACCTAAAATCCCGGGCATCTGCAGAGTCTGCATCCAAGAGGCAATCTCTTTGAGGAGGTAGCTCTGGCCAAGTGTGGAAACCAGAAACATCACTACTAAAATGTAGCATTGGCTCTTTTCTGAGTTACTTCTGGCTCACAGGAAATGTAGGGTAGGCAAAGGATCGATGGCAGAAAAGTGGTGGGGCAGGGTGAAGACTTGTTGGAAATGATACAACTCCCAAATTTAAGGAACTCAGTCAGGGGTTTGTCTGCCTTTGACAAGGCAGGTTGGGAATTGGGGTTTCTCTTCAAAAGACTTCACCAGGGGTTTGAGTTTCACTGTGTGAGATCTGATGGGCTTCAATCAACAAAAAGAAGATTCCTAGGTTCTGAGAGTTTAACACCTACAGACTGGAAGTAGCCAGAAGATAGAGAGGAGATAAATGGATATTAATAGACATTACCCCCTGGTGTGGTTGGAGACACCTGGTCTGGGAAAAGATTGATAAGAGAACCAAGAATGAGAACTAGATTAGCATCAAAGGTGAAGGAATCAATAACAAATAGAAGACTGGATACTAAAAACTGTGTAATGTAGAACCAACGAACAAGAATTTATTGGGGGTTTTTATGTATAAATATGTGAAAAGTCCGGTAAAGAACTCTGCGTAATGGAATGATTTCCACTGCACAACCTGGGCAAGTGTGGATGGAATGATTTCTATAGCACATCCTAGCCAGAATAAAAACATGGCCAGAATAAAGTTCTGCATGATTCTCATTAAAAGATGTTGCTGGAGAATTTCTTCTATTGCCACAGATTTGGGGGCAGACTGATGTCCTTTAACCCCTTGCCCCACTGCACTTGAGTACATTCCCATTGTGACTCCAGTGAGGAGAGGGATGTGACAGTGCCATACCTGAGGAGGTCTCACAGCCCAACAGTTTACACCAATAACCAGCCCACAACACCCCAACAACATCAGCTTTTCTGCACTGTCAATGACGCTACAGCTCTGCTGGAAGGAAACCTGTGCCTTCATGGGGAAAGCCCAGCAGATCCAGCTTTGCAGCATGGAAACTGCCTCACTGTTTGGGAGGTTTGGAAGAGAATGGGTTTGAAAAGGGCAAGAGGCAATGCACAGATGAAGGGAGCTCATATGATTGGAAAGTCACATGGCCAGGGCTCCCATTGGGAGGGAGCACTCTGGGCTCTGGTTGGGATGTTTCTCTGAACTGACCATCTACAGCTTTTGTTCCCCCAGAAGCATCTCTTAGAGCTCTCTGATCCCAAGTCTCTGCTTGCAGCCATCCCCAAGGGCTTCCCACAGCAAACTTCTGGTTTTTCTACCTCCTCAGAGGGATTGCCTCTCAGATGCAGACTCTGCAGGTACCCTGACTCCATGCTAGACTAAAGCTTGTATTTTAGGGTTTAATCTCTTGCTGTCATCACTGAAAGCTGCTCTGTGTGACAGAAAAAACTTCTGTAGTTGCCGGTAGAAGCTATCAGGAGGCAGAGGGAAAACCCACCAGACCAGCCCTGTTGTTAAATCCAGCAAAGATCTCCCCACAGAGTTTGTTCCTCACTGTCACACTGCACTTCAGGATGAAATGCAGAGAAACACATTTAAGCCATAAAGCCACATGAATGAAAACAAGACTAAAGCTACTGAGTTCCTCTGTGTTGGTCCTTTTTAAGCTTTGACTTTTAGGACTCACCTGGATTCCAATCAAAATCCCTTCCTTAGGAAATGTAAACCCTGTGGCAAGCAGAGCCTTCTGGAAGGCAGAGTATACATCCTCCCCAAAGCATGCAACCTGCAGAAAGGCACAAAGAATGCATGAGGGGAAAACCAAAAACAACTCAGAAACATTGCTTTGAAAAGAAACAGGAATGACATTTTCAAAGAGGATCTTTTGTTTCTGTGTTCAGAAGACTGCTTTGCATGGAGCCTGCAGGCACAGGGAACAGAACAAATCAGAAAATCATTGCAGACAAATCTCATAATTTTAATGAAGCAATAATGGAGGAATAGGCAACACTTTTGTTTCAAACAGCACACCAAGGAGTAACAATTGATTCTGCTAAGTTATTGGGATGCTGTACACAGCCTCTGCTCCAATGTTTGGGATTGCACTGCAAATTATTTAACATTATAGAAGGCTTAGACCCAGTGAGAACTGTGCACAGAGGCACGTTCCTCTGTGTGCCTGCAAACCAGGGCAAGGCAGTGTTTGTGCTCTCGTGTACTCCTGGCATTTCGTGTGAAGGAAAAACCACATGATATAAAGATGCTTTTCCATTAAAAGTTCACAGATGACCAAAATTCAAGTCAAATTTTAGTACTTACTTAAGAACAAAGCAATCAGGCCAATTTATGATAACTTATTTTAAATAAATTCTAAAGAAACAGTTGGGGAAGAAACCAGCAAGAATGATTTAGCAGCTCTCCAGCATTCAGAACTGGATGTGGAGCTCGGGTGCTTACAGACTATCATATGATAACAATCTTCTGAAAGAGCTCAACTGCATTCCTAACCAAAATTTGGAATTCTGATGACAAAAAGAGGAATGCATGAGCTTTTGTGAAAGTTTAAAAAGATAAAAACCAACCAACCAACCTTCACTTTTTCTGGTCAGCTCCACACTTGTTGAAAAATAATCAGAAGCAGAAACTGTCACTGATTTTTCTCTGTGAAATAACAAATCTACCAACATATAGAGATGGGATAAAGGAGCTGATTGAGAATTGCTATCCCATTTTCCTCTTATGGTCCTTCCCATCTCAGAGTGAGCCCTCACATTCATGGTCTCACCACAGTGAGCAGAAAGCAGTATTTCATTAAAAATAAATTATGATTTGCCAGATCTACTGAAGTAAAAAAAAAAAAAAAAAAAGAAAAAGAACAACTAAACAAACAAAAATCCCACAAGGAAAGGGATAAAAAAAGTCATGACAACATGATATATTCTAGGTGTTTCTACATATTCTATATTCCTGGACTTTTTAGGGTGACAGACAGACCCTCCCTTGTAGGCTCTCCAGCCTGCCAGGAGAGGTTTATCATTATGGCATGGTCCACAGCCACCATACTCAAAGGGACCCCAGCACTGTCTTCTGTTGTGGGAACCATGGCTTCCAGCAAAATAAATCTCTGCCAGACAGATGTGACAAATTCCAGCCCAGATCAAGTCATGTGTGTGAAAAATGTCTGTGAGGAATAACTGAGCTTTTTACCCAAAGCAAGTTATTATCCTTACTTCACTATAAGAAAGACTTTCATAACTGTCACACTTTATGGCATTTGTGAATATGGATCTTTCCAACTCATAAAAGTTAATAATCCCTCCTTTATGACCATGGTAATCTCTAACTCTGTATAAAGCCCAGAAAAATAATTCTTGTCCCTAGTTACATTTTTATTCTTTTTTTGGTGAGGAGATTGTCTCTGTATTCTATTTTGTTCTGAAAATCAGGAAGTCACAGAAGTCACTTGACTTTTTTTCTGCCCATTAACTATACTGAAAGGAAATCTTCTATAATACTGATTTCCAGCATATTATGAAGAGCAAAATAAAGTCATTCTGAAGAGATGTAGGAGACACAAGTCTGTTCTTACTTTCTATCTGGGTACTTTTCCATACTAAAATGGTGTTTCCTAATGAAAACAGCTCCTTTGGATGCACCCAAGCTCACAGAGCAGCCCAGGATCTGCCACCTGCCTAGTGATGGTACAGCAGACTTAAGTCTGATCAAATTGCCTCAGTGTTTAATCATTTTCTAAGAGGGTATTCTGGCCCAGAAGAAGTTTTTTCTACTGCAACTCATTCAAGAAGGAACAGAGCACATAAAATTTAAAGACCACTTGGGTGTATCCATGGACGCCCTTGATAGCTCAGTAATAACTCATGAAGAAACCTTTTGTTCTACATGAGTCAGGTGATATGGATGGAAACCTGTGCCTGTGAGGGTGCTGAGCCTGGGCAGGAAGATGCCCAGCCCTGTGCCCTCACAGCATGCCATAACCACACCAGAAGACATTCCAGCAGCACCTCACAGCCCGGCTACACAGAGAGTGGGGACTGCCCACAGTCCCTGCAGCCACCACATTTTATCGTCTCTTTCTTTCATTTTGCACCTCAGGACATGTCTTGATGGTTATCAGGTAACATGAAAACACCACACATTTTTTGCTGCCTTTAAGCAACTGGAACATCCCAAGACCAACCACTCGTGCCCAAGGGCTCTCCACGTCACTGCTGCAGCAAGTGTCCATGGGGCTTGGGAGCTGTCACCACCTGTTTTTCAGAAGCACACGAGTCATAAAACAGCCACCCAGAACCCAACCACTCTCAAATAAACTCATTTCAGGCTATCACACCAACCAGGTCCTACTCGGGGAGCTGACATGCAGGTAAACAGGGACATCTACTGGCTGAAAAAACTGGGTTTTCCAGGACATTGTGGGCTTTACGGCTAAGAAAGATGTTTTCAATTTTCTGAAGAAGCAACAGATGCCATCATGATTCAGGCAGTAATAAGATGACTTTCAAAGATTCATGACATTTAAAGTCAGCTTGGTTTAAAAAAAAAAAATCAAATCTAAAAGATACCTCCCCAGTAGAGGCCATTTCACACCGGAGAACAGGGTCAGCATCTCTCAGTCTGGACCAGGAAAACACTGGGGCCTGGTGAAAGAAAGAGGCAGAAGGGAGAAAGAATAAAAATTGGATCATTAAAAAAAAAAAAAAATAAAAATTCCAGCTATACTTGGAAGTGACAGAAAGAGATGAGAATTTATCCAAAAAAAGCAGTGGTCAAGGCTGATAAACAAAGCACTATTTGGCAAAGTAGTTCCCTCAACATCTCGATGATGGACTGGAACAAATACTTATGTATTCCACCAATAAATCAACCATCTAACTCTTGCATCCTGCTCACATTCCAGTGGTAGATTTTCAATCAGTGGTAGCCCACTGTCAGAATGATTTTAAGGACACATTTTTAAACAAAAAACTGTGAAGCACTTAATTCATGGAACAAGGAGAGATACTACTGAATCAAGTTGGTTTTTCAGAGAATTATGTTTTCCATTAAATGTTTCATTTGCAGAAATAAAACTATTCCACAAGAATGCACTTTTTTGGTACAAACAAGATGAAACTTCAGAAATTATTTCATCTTTTACCCCTCCCCCATCCAGAAATACACATTTGTAATTTTTTTCTCTTTATATGCTAATGTTAAGCCCCCTATCACTGTTTATTATTATAATTGTTATTATTATTATCATCTGAGGACTTAGTACACAGCTCTCTTGTCTTATTTGATCTTAAAATAAGAAACATGGAGGAGAGGGAGGAAAATAAAGTCTCTGTTAAAGAGCCAATGACCACATGTAACAAACATTGAACAAATTTCTTACTACCAAGTAAGTCTCTGTGAGGCTTCTCCACGTCTTCAACTACTAATGGCATTTGTATAAAGGCAGCAATATTTCTGCTTAGAAACAAATCTATTTTAAAATTTGAAGCCATAATTCTGTCCCTGGAGGTCTCCAAGGGTAACACTGAAGATAATACAGCTGCTGCTTCATGACACCTAATGATGACCAGTTAAAATGAGACAGGAGAAATTCAAAAGGTTTCTCAAAAAATGTCATGATTCTTTGTGACTCTTAGATCAGTTCTGTTTCCACTGTAAGTAAAGTGAAAATTTTTACAGTGGCCAACTCAAGCAGAAATATGGCAGTCAAGATGGATTATTTTAATACATTTAATTCATGGATTATTGTAGTATATTGTCTTGAAAGGTAACAAGCAGCAAAGCTTTCCACCACCTCCCTAATTTTTACCTGCCATGAACATGAAGATGCATCATCAGGAGCAGACTCTGGTACTGCATCTAAACCCTACTTAAAACTTAGTCATTCTCTACCTAGGATTTAATCTTGGTCAGGCCCTGATACTTGCACCAGTCTGGAAGGAAACATGGCAAGACAGTATTTCAGTCACTCAAGCTTAAAGAGTGGTACTCAAAACCACAAAGGAGCAGCTATGTTGACAGAGAAGAAAAGAGTTTTGCATCTTCTCTTAAGAACTGCTGAAGAAAAAGATCCTGTGTCCATGCAAATACTACTAGCAATAAATTGTAAGAGGATAGAAAATATGATGCATGAATAACAACAAACAGGCTAAACTGGGATGTTTTTCAAAGTTTGGCATTTCCAAAGGTGTTAACAGGTTTTTATATTTGACAAATCCCACGCAGAATGCAAGCAGTATAAAAAGCTTTGTAGGGAAGTTTTCAAGAATAAAGCTGGGTTTTCTGCTCTGTAGCCAGCGTTCCCAGGAGAGACAAAACTCTTTGCAGTTCAGCTAACAACAGTGCAGAAGCCCCAGGTCTAAATAGTAGAAATGGACAAAAATAAATTAGGCTCACCAAAAAAAAAAAAAAAAACCAAAACAAAACAAAACAAAAAAAAACCAAAAACAAACCACCAAAACAAAACCAAAAAAAAAAACAAACCCCACAAACTACCTCAAGTTTGCATTTTGGATAATGCCTATCTGTGGCATCAAAATAGAATGTAAAGATATATAAAGATATTTCTATACTGGCTGGCTTGGGACATAAATTTGGCTTATATTTTAATAGTTCTGAACATTTTATTAGTAAAATGATGTTAGGTATTTTCTGCGTCCTCAGTTTTCACTTGATATGGAAGTTATTAAAGCTTGAAAGTTTCTGTATAAACAATTCTCATTATCCTTTGGATTTTCTGCACCACTGTTCTAGATTTTTTTATGATTACCTTTTTTTTTCTTCCACTAACCATTCAAAAATATCTACCATACATTTTATTATGTTGGGTCCTATACAAACTTAGTAATTACAGAAAGTAAAATCTTGGCCCTACAGAAATCAAAGCATGCAAGGCTTTCACCCCTATTTTAACCAGTGGTGTATATAAAGGGAATTATGTGGATTTGAGAGCCCATGTCCCAGGTCCTGCAGATAAAATGTGAGGGGCACCCACCACAAAAAGTTGTGCATGTCCACACATGTATTACATAGTATTATGAAATAGCCTGAACTTCAGTGTTCAACTCTGCACGTGTAAATTTATTATGCAGTTCATAAACAGGATTCAGAATAGGTTAGATTCTAAAAATAAAGACTTGGTTTCACTGGATAATTATCCTCTGATTTTTCTCTGAAGTTTCCAAACAGATTATCTTGACAGAAACTACAAAAGATCAATTTGACCTTTGGCCAATGAGTAAATTGTTCTCTGTGGGCATTAAAGTACTAATTGTATATTAATGTGTAACATGCTGGCTCTGTGGTGGGGTGTCTGTGGCTCTTTTGGAAAACATACCTTAATCCCAACATATCTGGATGGAAAAATGGGATGTTCCATTGTGGGGAGGGATGACTCATTAACCTGTTTCCCAATCATCACTTTAGTGGCCACATCAATGAAATCCACACCCAGGGTCTTGGATACAAAGGGGAAGGAGCGTGAGGCCCTCAAGTTGCACTCTATCACCTGGTGGGATTAAAAAAAGAGAACTATCAGGGTCAGGCACTGTGCAGGGAAAAAATACATTGATTCATATTTTTTGAAATCAGCCCTGAGTCCTCTTGGCAGACATATTCTTCTGACTGTCAAGTAAGAAACACAGAAATTGGGATCATTATTAAAACAGGGAAGAGGGGTGGGGAATGGCCAGAGATACAAGCAGCTGAGATCCATCTCTGTTGTCTGAATATGAGAACTGAGGGGAGCCAGACTTCACTCAGAAAATGTGCTCTACTATATCCTAAGTTAATGTGCAAGAGGAAATATATGCACCAGCAGTAGGAACAACCTCTAGAGGTCCAGCCTGTTCTTTTCCCATGGGGGTGGCCCTTCCTGAATGACAGGACTGTCTTTACTGACTTCCCTCACCCACATGTGGCAGCCATTCAGCCAGGCAAGGAGGTACCAAAGAAGTACTGCAACACTCTGAGAAGCCACCTTGGAGTTCAAGAGCAGAAGAGGAATTGCTGTAAGTGAGAATGGAGTGAAAGGGGGCAAGAATAGTCAAGGTACAACTGAAAAGCAGGGGCTGTACAGAGAAAGACAGGCACTGCTGTGGGAAAGCAAGGAAGGAAAAACTCTGTTCTCTCCCTCTGGGAAGCTTCTGAATAACCATGTGTGAAACAGAGAAAAGGTGAAGAACAGTAAGCACATTTAACTCAACTCATAGCCCAAACAGGAATTTTTACCAAAAATGCATCTCTTGTGTTTCCTGTCAGGTTTTCTTCCTGTTGACTGTATCTTCAGTCATACTCTGTTCACACTCCTCTGACCCCCTTCCATTAGCAACAGAAAGCCAGCTGTTACCCAGAAAGGGTCACACATCTGCTCTACTTCTGTTGCTAATAGCTACTAGGACTGTTCAGATAACCATCCCCATAGCTTATAGTAAAGGTTTAAAGATTTACATTGTCTTGCTTTCTTTTCAATCCCTTTGAAGGCTTAATTCAACATCAAAATAGTTAAGGATGAGAGAAGACATTGGAAATCTAAAAGTCATGCTATCCAGTACATGGCATGAAATGCAGGTCGCAGTGCTGCCCATCCTATTCCAAACTGATAATTTTGGGAAGGACAGCAGCCCACAGTGAAACAAAGCTGACAGACAAGCAAGCAGGCTCTCTTCACCCTCAGTGTGACCAAGGGTGGCACTAGCAAGCTCACACCCTCTGCCAAGGCAGGTTATGTGCCCTGGCTGCCACTGCCACCATGCCCTCACAGCAGAGATGCAGGACCCACACACCCCAGCACAGCATGGGCCCTGCCACACTCACAGCAGCTCTTACCAGCACATTGCTGCCTTTCACCAAGAACTGGATATTGAATGGACCAGAGATGGCAAAAGCCTTTGCAATCTTTTTTGTAGCATCTTTGACCTGTTAAAAAACCAAGTTTAGAAAGTGCTAATGTGTGTATATAGAATAAATAATTATTATAATTATAATAATTATATAGAATAAATAATTAAGTTCCACAAAATAGAGAGCAATAAATCACTAGACTTGTGGATTTCTTTAAACATCATCTCTCTCTGCCTTGTTTTATTCTCCATACCCACATTTTGGCAATAGCACTATTTCAGAAGCAAACATGTTTAATTTCCCTAGTAACCAGGAGCTTGAAGTGCCATTTGAGGGCAGAAGTAAAAATCAGGATTTTATGTGTGTGAGAAAGCAGAGGGGAGAAGGAGAAAGAGTCAAAGCCTTGCCCTGTAGTAATTCCTACACTGCATGCTGGCATCTTTATACTTTTCTTGGTGACATAATGAATAATGGTTTGTTATTTGAGAATAACTAATCAGTTTTGTAAGTGTCCTGAAAGTCTTTCACCAACATGCCTGTCCCATCACAGATCAGTGGGAAGTGTCTGAGTAGGTACACTCTGGAACAAACTGGGAGGAAAGCATTATTTCCCAGGTGTGTCAGTACAAGGCTTTGAATAGCTTTGCTCCAGGAGATGGCTATTTTCAGAAACAAGACTTTGGACGTTCTTGGGAAGAGATCTGGAGCACAGATCCGTGCATTACAGCTTTTGCTGGCTTCCAAGCAAACCTCTATCAGGATGACATAAAGGGGCATGGTACATTTCATTTAAAAATGCATCTTAACAACTACCTCTGTATCACAAGGTTTATTCTTGAAAGGGGAAAAAAAAATCAAGATTAGGTGATGTTCATTCATCCTGATGATATTTTTGGAAAAGCAGATAGCTAGAAAGTCATGCATCTGACATAATCATCTAAGTATTGTGGGAGAAAAGGAAGTGGAAAGAGAACCATGGCTTATGTATGAATTAGACAATAATCTACTGCTACAGAAGCTGGTTCTAAACCAAGGAAACAAAAAAAACCTATGGGTCTAAAAGTGTGCACTTTTACTGCTTAAATTACTGGGATACAGTTCAGATAATCAAGCCAATCATCCTTCACTTGCACACCACACTGGCCTTGGAAAAATCATTGGTGATTTGATTTCTCCACTGGTGGTAGATAGAGGGAAAGCAGAGTCAAACTCTCATTTCCTTTTCTCTTTTCAGTGCTAGAGCAACACCTACCTTCTCCAAGGCTTCCTGGCTGATGGTCTGTGTGGGAAACACGAGGGTGGCATCTCCTGAGTGAACGCCTGCATCCTCCACGTGCTCTGAAACAGCGTGGGAAATGACCTGCACAGAGCAGTGAGAGAGCACTCGGTCATTTCACCCTCCCAGAAACTGCTCCTTCCTCCCCAGCACAGCCCAGCCTCCTGAGCACAGCTGTAGCTGAAAAAGGATACAGATGGAGAGGGACAAAAAGTGAATTTCCCAAAATTCTGGGGAGAATATGTCTGAAGCAGACACTGGGCACATGAACAAAGAGACCATCAGTGTCTTTGCTACTATGGTTAAGCAAATCATAAATATGATAAAACCTACCACAGCCTGGAGATCCTAAGGCTTCCTTCCTCTCTCTAACACATGTGGGCTCAGAAGGTAAAAGCTAAGGAGGCTTTAAAGCAGCTTTCTAAGTTCTGCTTGCCAGAAAAAAAAAAAAATCATCATTCCCCAACAGGAACAAGCATTAACTAACATCACAGGTATATAATTTTATGCCCACTCTTTAAGCAAAGAAAGGAAATCCAGACCTAAAGATTTTAATTGAATTAACTGCATCAAGGCATACAACCTCAATACCAAAAAAGTGATTACATCTGCTGGTTAAAAATTAAAATTGAAAAAAAATTATTTCTGCTAATTGTGAACTTTGTGACTTTTTTGCCCTTGAGTAATGAAAGGCAAGACAAAATTGCAAAAAAAAAAAAAAAATTGAATAACTGTGGTAATCCCATAACTCATGATAAAATTCTGAAGAAAGTAATTTCTGAAGGCAGTGATTTGCAAATCTGGTAAAAACTATATTCAAAAGGTTTCATTTATGTGGATAAGCAATGCTTAAAAAAATAACTGGTTAGATGTATATATAAAGAGAGGTGGAGCTTTTCAGGCACAATAGTTTTGAGCCTAAGATGAATTCCTCTTGTTCCTTTACTCTCCTCAGCATGAATCCATGGCTCTATAATAAATCATTCAAATTACATATTTTTGTAGATCTCAGATCCTGAAGAAAGAAGTTTAATGTTAAAGAAAAGTAAAGTACTTACCCTTCCTGCCTTGGCTACAGCATCCATTTCCACCTCACGGGCATCTTCAATAAATTTAGTGAGTACCACAGGGTAATCCTGCCATCAAGACAAGAAAAAATTAGAAAGATTTGTAAGAGAGTATTTGTAGACCACCTAGAACCCTTTGGAAGCAAAAGACCAGAAGACTAATCTATTAATATTCTCATTTCCACAGATAAATGAACTTTGCAAAGATATAATGGGGGAATTTTAGCATGATTTCCCTAAAACCACTGATGCAAAAAAGTTTGAGCTCTCCATAACAACACCAGGACAGGGAAGTTTGGGGGCAAAACCATAGAGGTCATGGCACAAAGATAGCAAGAAATGCATGGATCTAATGACCTCTAAACCCATCTCCTATAGACAGCCCTTAACTCCAAGGTCTTCAATTCTTCCTTGGCCTGAGCCTCCCAGCCATCTCACTGGACATGGTGCTTCAAAAAGGAACTGATCCTTGGCATTCTCAACGACTTTGTAGAGTGGTTGGTTGCTATTTTACAGTCATGCATTTTATGCAACTGATCCATTTCTTTCTGATTTCTCTGCCTGGTTTCCTAAGTCTCCCAGGGAGAGGTTGCCACTAATTATTGCTGGCCAGGAACAGCCTGTCCTTGACTCTCACTACCTTCCCTTGGTGTACATTGTTTTCCTTCCTCTTCTTCCTGCCTGTCTCTGGGATGCTAGCGCACACCTCCACTCTCCTCTAATACATTCTCCTTCCAGACGCTTGCTCCAAAAACTCTAATCTGCATTCTTCCTGGCCAGCTTTGTGTCTCAACATTTTACCTGTCCCATCCACTATTAACTGCCTATTATTTATTAGAGAATAAAATGAAATAAATGACAGTTTGTGCATGTTTTAAAGGCTCCTCTTGAAAAAATACCCAGCAACTCCAAAAGTTACAAGACACAATTCCTTCCATTTATCAGTGCAAGGGTAAATTCACAGGCAAGGACAATGCTGAAGCCTACACTGTTTCATAAATTTAGTGGCTTGTGTCCTGTTGCTTTCTGTCTTGCTGCAGTTTTTCACCTGAAGATTTTATATGTGCGCACAGCCTTGTTTACTTCAATCTGTCTCAACCTGCATTAGAAGTTTTGAACATTATTGACAACATAAATGCCATAATGACACAACATTGGAACAGCAAATCATTAAAACAACAGAAGAACTAGTCAGGGCCTTTCCCTAGAGAAGTTCTGCTGGATGAAGCAGAAGGTAAGGCTTTGGAACCAGAAAAACTGAGCCTTATGTCACACAAAGGATGCTCACAATACTGGGAGCTTCTGTGGAATCACTCACAGGCCACAAAGCCTTGACAAGACTAAAAATCCTCCCTAATGTAGAAGCAGAACACTACACTTTTGTTCTGATTTTCTTTTTGCTAGCTTGGCTTCAACTATACCATAGCTTTGGCAATAATACAACTATACTGGATGAAGGAAGAAGTTCTTCCCTTGGCAGTCTGACTACACCAGGGAAAAAAAATAGCACGTAAATCTAGGGTAAGTCTCTTCAGGATCAGAACCAGAGCATCCAAAACCTCATGGTGTGCAACTGGTCATTTTTGAAGTGCCCTGTATGTGTAGCAGAACTGGATATCATAAGGATAACCCACGGGAACACCCTCTCTTTCCCCTAGAAATATGTCATGGATTGGCTAGACTCTACAAATGCAGCTCCCAGAAAAGCTTCCGGCACCAGGGATGAGAGTCTCAGAAACAAAGAACACCATTGCCCAATTCAAGTCAGTCAAGCTGTGACAAGTTAAGCTGACCGGGGGTCTTTTCTGGACTAGAGCCTCCTATAGGGCATCCACTGCCACCACAAAGCCACCCAGCAGCATGACAAAGTGATCTGTCCCACTGAATGGGGCTTGAGGCTGCTGCCTGCTCTGCTTCTGTGAGTGTAAACATAAAGCAGAGTGCTTCAGATGAAGTACAGAGGGAAGTCTGGCATTTTGGGAGGCCCAGCACTGCTCAGAACCTGCACACTACCACAGGTTGACCCTATAGTCTTCTGAGAATAGTTAAAGAATTCCTTCTGATGGAATTCTGAAGGAATTCTCTAAAAGTTGCACTACCCCTCTAAAACTTGCTCAAAGATGGTAATAAGTGGTCTCCTTGCCTCCACACTAACCTATCCTTCAGGATATTATTACTCTGAAAGGTATCTCCCTTTCATTCCACCATTTCTTGCTGACAAGTTAAACTTGCACCATTTGCCTCATACACTTAAAAAGCTCATGATTTTCTTCAAGTTTTAACCACCTAAGAATCCTGAGAAAGCAGCAATATGTCTGACTGCCTCAGCCAGTTGTGTTTTCAGAGAGTTCCTCTTTGATTCATTTATTTTTAACTCCAAGATTCCTGGAACAGCAGCGTTTATGGTGCCACAGTCCTGTTCTGAACAGTGACCATTAAAAAAAAACCAAAAAAAAAAAAAAAAACCACCAAAAAACAACAAAAACACACACACACAAAAAAAAACCCCAAAAAACTCCTTCAGAAGAGATGCCAAGACGAAGTATTTAGTTGTTCAAAGAAGCCAGGCAAAACAATAGAGAAAATAAGTGAAAGGTGCCCCCATTTCTATGCGGGTTGGCATAACCTGCCACTGGTAAGCCTGGAAGGGTCCCAGCTCAGAGGACTACATCCATTTACATAATTAACTGGTCAGAAATGTACATGCAGGTAAAACAGCTGTTCCTACTCCATGCAGGCATGCTGGTGGGGTCAGTAAGGATATTTGATATTATCTGTTAGGGAATAAACTGTGGAGTCAAACTGTCTCCTCCCCAGGCAAGGAAGGGAAAGAGTGAGGAAAACACAATAAGGAAACAAAGAGATAGAAGCCACAGCAGAGATGAAACAAATAAGGGGAACACAAAAGGAAGTGGCAGCACAAAGAGGTACCTGAGAGACTCTGGTGGCTTCTGCTAAGAACTTCTTCATTTCCTCTTCAGTGAATACTACATTCATTGCAGACCCACTGTGAGAATAGGAAAGAAGAGAAGCCAGGTCAGGCTCCCTTGTGAATTCTAGGGAGAGATCAGTGTTAGGCACCAGGGCACAGGGTTCACAAGGTTACCAACTACCTCTGCATGAGAGACTAGCCAAGGAAGCCGCTGACTCCAGCCACTTGCTCTGCTCTTGACTCAGAGAGAGGCAGAGGTGGTACCCAATTACCCTCCATTATCCTTCCCAGAGAAGACAGGAGACCTCCAGAGCCACAGTGGAGAAACAAAGAAAAAACTGTGTTTTCACAGCCTTAGCACTGCTGCCAAATGCCCTTCCTGAGCCAAGCCCTTGAAGGTCCCCCTAAGCTGGGGGAGATGGCTCCTCAGCCACCCAGCCACAGTAAGGCCCAGCCTCTCCCCAGGAGCTCAGGACAAACACTCTTGGCTGCCTTTAGCCCAATTGCTCCTCAGGGACAGATGAAGTGAGGCTTGCATGGGTCACTGGCAGTGGTTGTGACAGTGTAAACCCAGATGCAAATAGTCTGTTCTTTGCTGGCCATTTCACTGTGCTCCTTAAAGAGGCAGACACAGTAGAGCAGATATCTGAAAGCTGATTTAATTTTAACTGCCAGTAATAGCAGAGAAGGGGATCTGGGAGAACATGGGTCCAGAGTATGTGATTCAAGTACCTTTTAAAGACAAGAATCTTATTAAAAATGATGTTACATTTCCCATTTCTACCACTGATGCCCAGCTTCCCCTTTGCTTTGTTGGGCAAGTCCACAGAGGCTGTGGGGAAAAGTGGAAGAAGAATCTATCCCACAAATCAGTCACTTTGTCCTAAGATAAATAGACACAGGTACCTAGGTGATTATATTTACCTCTTGGGCTGATGTAAATCAATAGAGTTCAATAAATCCATGAACTTGTGTCAGTAGTACCACTGAGGATGTGAGCTGGTGTACACAGTACCTAACTGGTGGGGAAAGGCATTTAGTTTTCCAAGGAACCTGGCCAATATTAAAGGTCATATCTGCTCAGAGAATGAAGAAATCTAGCTGTGAACTGCTGCTGTTCTGCAGACAGAGGCCAGGCCAGGGCTTTTCACACTCTCATTCCTGAAATTTTACATCCTCCAGTTTCGTCTTTCTCCCTGGAGTCCCCCTACCCTGCACTAACACACATTAGGAAATACATAACAAAGGAGGGGCCTATAATGGTTTTAATACAGATGGAAGCAACAGGCTAAAAGAAGTGTTCCCTAACAATCTGGAGAATTACATCAGGAGCAGTTGTTACCTTACACTTAACTAGACTCAACTCTACTCCTGACAGGAGGGATCTTTTCTAACTGTGCTTGAAATCCTATTGCAAGTCTTAGATGCCAGATAGAAAAGTCACATTCAGGAGTTGCTTCTAAAGGTTATTTCCTTCAGGGATGAAGAAACCTTTCTCCTTTCCTTCTTTTAAAATAGAAATTGTGCTTGTCCTCCAGCCCCAAAATCTGATATTGAGCTTCTTCATTTTGATATGTGTGTCTTTCATATGAAAAGGATCCTGTCTCCAATTTATTTACACTTGTAAACTGTGCCCAGGAAACTGCCTCTCTGTGCTGAGTCATCCAGCTATGAAGAAACTTCTCACAGAGAAGAGCAATCATTCAGAACTTGTGAGTTTGCTGTGTGCATGTGCTGGTGTAACCTCCTCAAAAAGTCTGTCTGGCTGTTGGAAATGAGGGACTCTGTACAATGTCTGTTTAATGAGAAGCAGCTGCCACAGCGCAGGGACATAAAACATGCCTGTAAGCAGAGAAGCTTGGCAAATAAGAAGCTGAATTCAAAAGATGCACTGTCATTTTCTGAAAACAGATGCCCATCTCAATAAACAGCCTCAGCAGGTTCCCTTCTCTTTTTCCTGGTGGCAAACAATTTTCTGACTTAATTGTAAAGGCAACATTCTCAGGAACCTGAAAGGATATCCCAGAAGGTTTGTGGTTTTGGCCTTGAGATATGCAAAAGGTAATACAGCTGAACAGAGATTCTTATGATTATGTTCTACCTTTGATCTGTGCCTGATGGACTTCAGGGATCCATTGGCTTTGTTAATTGGTTGGAGCAGTTATCTCATGGGCAGCTTAATGCCACGTACACCTAGCACAGAGTTTGCCACACATCCCCTGAAGTTGTTCTCCCTTGTCTCAGAGGTTTTTGGAGCTCATACACCACGTTTCTGAGCTCTGACAGCTGAGCCTTACCTCAGAACGTAGGAGGGCCTCAGCAAGCATGGATAACTCACAGACCTTGCAAATTCAACTGCATCTCTCTAAAGAAAGGGAGGAAAAACATGCTGTGAACAAGAAAACATTTTAAAGTCATTCCAAAATTGCAATTCTAACTGCATTTGCACTTTATTAGCAATTAAGATGAGAGGAAAGAAGTTGGAGACTGCAGGCTGCACTGAGTGTAACGCACAACTTCCTGGTTTCAGAGCTGTCACCTTCACACCTGCCCTGTCCATAGAGCTTCCCTGGCAAAAAAGAGCAATGCCAACACATCTCTATTCTTTTGTAATCTCCACCTGCTAAACAGCTCTCAAGCAGGATACCTAGACCAGCCTATCAGTGGTGCTAACTTCTGCTGGGTATTTACCACAGTTGTTGAGGTGATTTAAAGACACTTCCCTTCCAGTTTCCACCCACTGCCAGTGCTGCTGCAGCATCACTTTTTACAGGGATCAAAAAGTTCTTCAACATGGGCAGTTAAAAACTATCAAATGCCTTCAGAATGTCGAAACGCATCAGTGACTCAGTCCTTCCTGAGCTGATGCACATCCCAACCCCCAGCTGCTTCAGCATTTCCCAGATGCACATCCCAACTTACCAGCGTGCTGACTGCCTTCCAGGGAGCCTGGGCCACGTGCAGCTCATCCAGGACAGCTGAGAACATGGAACGATCTTCTGCCTGGTCAATCTTTAAAGGATCTGTGCCAAGAATCTTCACTCCATTCTGGTGCAGTGGTACTGCCAGGTTGTTGGGAATCTGCCCACCTACAGAAATAATGCAGCCACTGCATCCCTGTTGGAAGGCAGAAAGGAGCATGGTCATGTCCAAGTTATCTTAATAGGAAGAGCTGTCACAACAAAAATCCAGTATTTAGATAATGTCCCTTCAGATTGCTGTGACCAAAGACAGATCATAGGGCCACAAAGATGATCAGAGAGCGTAAGCACCTCTCCTACAAAGACAGGCTGAGAGACATGGGGTTTTTCAGTCTGGAGAAGAGAAGCTCCAGTCAGACCTTATTGCAGTATTCCAGAGCCTAAAAAGAATTTACTAAAAAGAGGAGAGTAACTTCTTCCATGAGCAAATAGTGATAGGACAAGGATAAATGGTTTTAAACTGAAAGAGGAGAGACTTAGGTTAGATATTAGGAAGAAATTCTTCATTCCAAAGGTGGTGAGGCCCTGGCACAGGTTGCCCAGAGAAGCTGTGGCTGCCCCTGGATCCCTGGCAGTGTCCAAGACCAGGTTGGATAGGGCTTGGAGCAACCTGGGATAGTGGAAGATGTTTCTGGCCATGGCAGGGGGATGGAACTAGATGATCTTTAAGGTCCCTTCCAACTCAAGCCATTCTATGATTTTATCATAATTGTGCTGATCCAGAGGCACCCAGGCTGCTGTGATTTGCAGTGTGCATCCTCCCCAAACCAGAAATATCCTCCTCAATATCACTCAAAACCCAGTAATAACTGGAGGTCAAATTCCCTAGGGAGCCAGAGAAGTTTGCAGCTTTCACATCAACCCATGATTCCCTAAGTCCTGCTTGGACTGCCAGCTGTTACTTTGTCTGCATGTCAGGTTTAGGTGCTTCTGCTTTCCCACTGAGGACAAAGCACTGAGCTGACACACATTGCCTTGCTTTCCAGGGGAAGAGCACCTCACTAGGAACATGCATTGCACACCAACAAACCCCAACACTCTGCCCCATGGAGTCCAGTTCCCTTCCCATGTGGACATGGGGACTCTCACTACAACTGAGCATACCCCCAGCCCCGTTTGCTGTGGCCTTTGGACCCAGCAGAACGAACAAACAAGATGCTGAGGTCTTCTTTCTTTTCAGTCTAGCTCTTGGAGAAAACAGCCTACCCATGCTCATGGTCAGAGATTCTCAGAGGAGCAGACGTTCGTGTAAAATCTTTTTTATTCCAGAGATGCAAGGCAGTAACCTCCAGCAGTGAGGTAATGGGAAACAACTGGAATTTATGGTTTTTTTTTTTCCTGCCAGCACTGCTACTCAATAAGCAAACCACCTTTCCTAGCCCCAGGAGCCAGTCTTTAAGGAGTGTAACAAAGCTAAGCAGAGTATAAGTCAACAGAGCCCAACACTTCATACAGTCTGCAAAGCTATGGATACACTTAGCCCTTTGTTTTAATCAATGCTCCTTACCCCTGACTAGCTTCTCATTTCTGGCAGTGCCCTGGATGGTAGCAAGTATTTCAGCAAACTGTCATAGGTGCTCATTTCCACACAGGTTATTTGTAAGCACTCCAATTCCAGAGGTAGATGGGGCAGAACAGGTGGCCCAGCATCCTCCAGCCACAGTGGAGCATTTCAGATCTGGCACTGGGCAGCATCTCATTTTAAGTGAGAAAACAATAAACAGTAAATAACAAGAGACAGGTGATCCTGCTTGCTAACACACACCTTTCTACAGGTGCAAATATGGGCTTTTTTTCTTTTTTACATAGAATCCCTAATGCTTTCAAGTATAATCTAGTCAGGTGTGAAAATTTGCAATAGAAGAAAAGGCCTTAGAGTACCTACAACAAAGAGCACTTTAGTTTCAACTAAAAGATGGTGAAACTTTGCCCAAAGGACAGTCTGACCCACAGAACAGCTCCAGTGAAGGGCTCTTTTGAGTCAAATGTGTTTTACAGTTTTACACTCTTCTAACAAATGAGAAACATAAAGCAAGTGATCCATGGTTTGGCTCTAAAGGATAGAGGGACAATGCTCTTTTAATTTAGAAGTGTTTTTCCTGAAGAAGGTCAGCCTCACTGGCCTTTCTGGAAGAGGAATTCCTTCATCAGGGACTGAAAGGGATTTGGAGTGGCAGAACTGTAAACTGAGAGCAGAATGGACTATAAGTGACTGGGCAAAAATAGATGATAAATGCTAGTATAGCCTCCACTCAGCTTTGATGTGGGAACTTCCTACCATAATAAAGATCCAACCATCTGGCATTTAAGCAGCACTTACTTTCCCAAGGTTATTTGCTCAGCAGGCTAATATACAGCATAAGATGATTATTTTCTTCTTTGCCTTTTTTCCTTTTTCCTATGCAGTCACTTAAGGGATGCCATGATGCTGCTGGCCAACAGCAACCATCTGAAGAGCTTAGCACTGGCAGTCAAAAAGGACAGGGGCTGTGCCCAAAAGCAGTTGTCTCATGACATCAGAGCTCACCATCTCCAGCTTGGAAGAGAAATCTATGCCTTAGTTCTTCCAGACCCATTCAAAACAGAGAAACTCCCTCTAGTCCCTGGGTCCTTTATCATCCCACAAGGATAAGAACCAGATTGTGAATAAGCAAACCCTCCTTGCAGCTTGGAAGGAGGGTAACAAGTCAAAATAGCTTTGTTTCCAAGGTCAACCAACATCTTAGTCTATCCTTGACATATGTGAAATGTGAAGCATCCCAGCTAACAGCTTCTCCTCAGCTGCTGCTCATTTCTGCCTTTAAAACAATTCTAGTTTCTGCACATCTAAAATCCAAATACTGCCTACATCAAAGCTGGGATAGAATTAGGGACTTCAGCCCTAAGGAGAGGGAGGAGATTCCTTTTTCAAGCAGATAGCAAAGAATCATATACTCATTCTTACTCAAGAAGAACCATAAATTGAATCTAGCTGCTGCTTACTTCTTTACTTTAAAATTCTGCAGTTGTTTCCCAAAGCATGTTCCCACCCAAAGAGCAACCACTGTCCTGACAGAGAATACGACTGCTCCTCTGAGAAATGTGGGCAGGCAGAAAGGGACCCCACTGCATATCACTTTGTCATCAGCCATATTTTAATTATAAAGAAAATTAATAACATCCTTGCCACTAGACAGCGTTAAAATACACGCAATACATAATCTAGTGAAAGAAGCCTAGAGAGAATTATTTTCCCCTTTATAACAAAAATTGCTCTTTTTATTACTACCTTGCTGTTATGTCATTAGTAATAGAGCTGGGGTTTCTTTTTCCCTGAGTTTGAAAACAAATTAGACCATTAAAATTGTACCTAGGAGCCTCTTTTACTTTTATGAATTGTTTCAGAATAATCTCCGAAACAGAAAAAAGAATCAGTAGAGGCCCTCAAGCAGATAGATATTAAAATAAAAAGGAACATCTTCTCTGGAAACAAAAAGCCAATAAATCTGAGGGAAGGAATTTTATTTATTTTTTTAAATTATTGTCCTCACAGACTACCACCTAACTCTGCACATTCACAGTAAATTAAACTTTCCTCCAATGAGCAGCTCTGTTATGCAGAGCTCAGACTCTGGTGAGTCACTGCAGCTGTGAATGTCAACTGGAGGTTAAAGAGGACACAAGGAAGAGAAAGGGGGGGGACAGCTGAGTGCATCCCTGGGAGAGGGCTGTGTGAAGCTGTGAGCATTTCTTAGTGGGTAGCTTGCAGCTGTCTCAGTGCTGTTGGTAAAGTGGCTCCTTGATGCAGCCAAATTTATCTAATCAGAAAAGCAGGGACAAATCAGTGCACCTATTCACTTGGGCTTAACAGCTGCCCAAGCTCTGCTGCTAATCCTAACAATGTTTAGGGAGCTGAAATATCATCTCTACTAAGGGCTCAGGGTTGTGTCCACTGTTTGCTGAAGTTTTTACATACAGTTTGCCAATGATCCATGACTTTTCAGTTATTTCCAACAGTTTATTGAAACACCAGAGGAGGCAAATGACCAGGAGAGGTTAAAAGAACAGTCTGAAATCATGGCACTGTTCATGCTCTGTATATGAAGATGGGAGAGATGGCAATCTACAGGATTGGTGAAGGATCTCAGAATCAGACTAATTTTTAATTTTATCTTTTCCTTAGGGGCTGAATTCCAGCTGCATTTGCCTAAGGAAGTATTCTGTTAACAGGACATTAGCACTCGGCTCACGCATTTTTCTAAAGAAATGACATATAATAATGTATCTTAGACTTCACTTAGCTGGAGGTCTGGGCTCTGTCCCCAGCTCTGCCCAAGTTCTTTTGCATTATTCTGTGGAGGCCTATCTACTCCTCAGTTTCTCTACTTGCAAATGAGGCATAATAATACCATTACCTTATGTCATTACTGAATAAAAATGGTTTTACTGTTTGTATTTACTATCCACCTTGGGAATTATTAGAGAGTACAACACTGATTTTGTATGTTTAGGCTCCTTCTCTGATGGCTTTCACACCTCCAGCACAAACATCAAGCTGGTTGTTTTCACACCCACACCAGAGTAGCAGAATCCTCTGCAAACTCTGGGTATGACAGGATGCTGCTATTAGACCTGGAGATCTGCATTGCCTCCCATCAAACTGGCCAAGCCTTGCTCTGGCAAGCAGGATAAGGCAAGTTTCAGTATGTATTCAGTATTCTTTTCACATATTTTTCTTACCCAACTTGCTAATTACTAGCACTCCATGTGGAAATGAGCTCCCTCATCACCTAGCTCTACCTTCTCTTTGATCCTGCAGTAAAATTAGATGTTGTATTTCATCTGTGTTATTTGTCTGACAAACTGTCACACCAGCTTCCTCCACGCCCCTGCTCAGACGTTCAGTTTTATTAAGTAAACAAGAGTTCAGTGCTTTTAGAACTGAGCCTCATGGATAATCCTAAAGCATCCAAAATCAGCCTTTAAGAGTCCAGAGAGCCACCAGAGTCATTTGGCCTCTTGAAAAATCTGTTTTCCAGTAGTAGTCTCTGTTTTTACAAAAATTTAAAGAGGTAAAACAACCTGTACAAACAGGAAAGTATGAACACGCAATGTAAAAATGGTCCTCGACAGTATTTTGCAAATGGCTGAAGAACAGAGCCTAGAGTCTGGGACTTAATTTCTGATGTGGTTTGGCCTGGTTCCAAATTTGGGAATGAGAAAAACATGGCCACATTATAAAACCATTTTAGAAATTTGCACCCATTCACAAAAGAGATGAGCTCAGATCCTCATATACCAGGAAAAGGACTCAAGAAAAATCACAAGTTTAACATGATCTGTGTTCTGCAAAGTTGCTTCTGCAAGTTACATGGCCAACTCATGCTGAATTTCAGGGTAGATGAAGTTCCTGAAAGCACCTTTAAAAACCTCAGCAACAAACACAAGATGAGTGTGTTATCCGCTAGAAATCAACATTTTAAATATTGAGGCCAACTGTTTACATTACATACCCCTTCATCATCAAATGTGTCTGGGAATCTCCTCCATCTCTTAGATCAACCCTTCTGATCACTTGAAAATTGCTAACAGACCAGTGCAATGTCCAGATCAGGAGCTGGACCATTTTATGGTTTGATGGCAATTCCAATGCCCCTCCCTGGTCTGCCTGCCCGTATGCTGGACCACATCCACTTGTCAACTGTACTGCAAAGCCAAGCCTACAGGTTCTTGAGCACATGTTGGTGTGATGCACAGAACTCCTTCAACTGCTCCAGGTGGAGGACTTGTGCTTCAAATCAAGGATGTGCTTAACTGCTAAAGCCCAGCAGTGCAAGGGCAGAACAGTTTGTGCAATAAATGTCTGTGCAGCAAATTAAGCCTGCTTGTAAATATTGCACAATATGGCATCTTGCAAAATAATTTCATATTTATTTGGCATTCTTTATTGAGCAGCCTGCTAGGAGGATCAGCCTTGTGTAAAATGCAACATCGGGATGCAAAGCAAACAGCTTTTGCTCTCTCCCCTCGCCCCCAGCTGCTTCACAAGCTAGTGACAGGAATTTTGAAAAGTTTGTATTGCTTCGTGGCTTTTTATAGTGCTTCTGCTTTTCTTTACCTCATATTGGTAGATGTCCAGGATCCTTTCCAGTGACAGCTCCTCAAAGTACAGTCTGTCACACTCATCAAAATCCGTGCTCACTGTCTCTGGGTTGCAATTCACGACCACGGTCTTGTTGCCAAGCTGACGCAGCGTGCGGATACTGGAGACAGCACACCAATCAAACTCCACACTGCTGCCTGCCAGGAGACAGAAAAGTGGGCAAGGAAAGGAAGGATGCAGAGAAGAAAACATAAATAGATATTCTGAGCACTCCAGCTTAAAGAAGAAAAAAAACCAAAAAATAAGCCAGCATTGCCTCCTGTCAGCTCAGAGCCAGAAATGTAATTGTCCTCCCACAGAAATTAATTACCCACAAAGTGTGAAGCTCCAAGCACAATAGGTAAGTTGGCTCAGCTGCTCAGGAGTGACAGACCTCTCTAACATGTCTGTCATCCTGTGCTCATAAACACTTCAGCATGCTCTTGCTTTCCATCCAGTCACTGCTGCCTCCCAGCCAATGCACTCCAGGATAAACTAACCAGTGGGATAAACCGAGTTCCTGTTATTATAAGACAATGCTGCTTACTCCAGGCAACACAAAGCATTTGCATAGATGTGGTGATAGAGGACTGAAGTGGTTTTTACCTTCCAGAAGAGCTAAACCAACAAGAAAAGAATTACATCCCAGTGGGTTTGACCTTCCTGTACACTGACTCCAGGTAAGGCAGATCAGAAGAACAACACTTCTACAGCCACTCCGTGACCCTTGGATCTTGCTTTAAAGGCTACAGTGACTATGGCAACACTGTGGGACGAGCACATCCTACTGTCCAAACCTTGAGTAAGCACTTGTAGCCATCTTGAAAGGAAAGAGGCACAGAGGAGGCGTGGGTGAGCACCCAAGGACTTGGTGCCTGGCCTTGGGAAAGCTGCTGCAGCTCTCAGGAGTTGGGCAGTGCTGCAGGCTCCAGGGAACACTTGAATCAAGACTTGTGCAAACAGCTACTACCCCTTACATTTCTATGCCCAAACATCCAAAACAAGTACCAAAAAGAGAATGATGCATAAAGAACATCATTAAATGGTTATGTTTACAGCCTACAAGAACACCTTGGCCTCATCATGCTGCATGATTGTTAACCACTGATAGTACTTTTGTATTTAATTGTGTGACAAGATAAGTTAGAAATTCAGTCTGTGCTTAATTGCTGCCTCCACCACCTAGTCACAAACTGATGGCTGGCACAGGTCATTCCTTGACAGGCACATAAGTTGTTTCCCCACTTCTGTCAAAAAAGAATCTCAAAACATGCCTAAGTTTCAGTTAAAACCCCACAGAAAAGAGAGGAAAATCAAATCTGACCCTGGATGTTTCCCAGAAAGGACACCAGATGCTCATTCAGTTTTTGTATTCCACTTCCATTACACAGGTATTTTTATAAGCAAAAGAAACCTCAACTTTGGAACACAATGGTCATCTGGAGCCCTCATCTGACTGCTTCAGATACAACCTGGGAAAACAGCTGAACAGCTGTTAAGTGTATTCCAGGCACATGCAGTAATGATTATATCCAAACATGGGGAGAAGGGAGACAGAAACTAAATGGTATTACTAGTAATGACTGTTGTAACATAACCAGACGCTGCTCCTCAGGAGACAATTGCTACATCAATACATGCATGTTTTTGAGCTCACTTTCACGTTTCAATCACGTTGAATCTATGTGCACACCTTAAAACTTACAGAGCACTCTGCTGGTCCATGCCAGTGGTGGAAATATATTAATACTGCTTTTAGGGCTGACACACAAACCAACCCCCTTCCAGGAAAGGAGATCCCCTCCTGGAAGCAGGTGAAGAGCGAGGATTGCCGAGGCTTCACGTGTGCAGGAGAGATGTGCCAAACCAATCACTAAAATTCAAGAGTGTGTAACTGCATTGACTCACATCATCTTTCTATTTGGCATATTAGTTTACAAGCAACTTCAAAAAACCCACTTTGGTTTGAATAATTTTCTCTCTAAACACAGAATACAGCGTGACTTTCGAAATGGCCTCACTTCCCTCAAATATTTTTATTTCTTTGCAGAAGTGTGAACATATGATTCAAATGCAATATATTTTCAACTACTTTAAAATAAAATTCATAAGGGTTGTTCTGTTTCTAACTTAAAATTTAGCTCTCACAAAGGAAATAAGAAAAATAATGTCAAGTGTTTAACTTCCATCCAAATCATTTAGCCTCTTCTCTTCTCTGGAAGAGAATACTGAGTTGATTCCACTGAATTCTGATTACAATACTGAAAGCATAGAGGAAAAGCACACTGCTTACTTGTCTCCAAAGGATAAAAAAAAGTGAGGAAAAAAAATGGCTATTGCATCTAGGAAAAAAAATATTTTACAGCTACAAGCAATGGTTTCCTCTAGCAGCCTTTATTTAGTTACAACCTCTTCCAAAGATGGTCTTGATGGATGTAATCAAAGCTGCAGAGCAGATGAGACCAAGAACAGACCTGCATGTCTATTCTAAGCAATGAGGAGTTTTAGGTGAACGCTGCAAAATGTATTCACGTACTTTCAATCAACTTGTGAAATACCACTGCCATCCTTTTCATTTTTTGTAGCCATGCCACATAGCCTGTTGAACAGCAGAATCATTCACAAAGAAAATAAGCCTAATCATGGAGTGTTGCTCCTGATTTCAGTCATCTCAACATTCACACTGGAAACGGAGCTCAAAAAGACACATCCTACAAACAGCTACAGGAGTGCAGCGTATGACCCCTCCAATGCAAGCAAAGCAAATGGATGAAGTTTTCAGTTCCAGCTTTCATCACCCATCACCAGTTCTGGGTGATGCAGAGCAGAAATATTTCTGAATAACAAGCAATTTTTTCCTCGTCAATAATTGCAAGCTATTTGGAGAGATCCACGGAAAGAAAAAGTGAAAGTCATCATATACAAAATTCAGCAGTCTGTCTATCCAATACTCACAGCCACAAGGAAACTGTTACTCTGTACAATGATCTGAGTGGGTTGAAAGAAAAAACAACATACAGAGAATTGCTTACACAAAAGCAGCTAAAGAGATGAAAATATTTTCAGAGTCATCTACACTTACAGCTGTAAAATGCATAATGACAATATCATCATGAGCTGGCAGTAAACAAGATAGGTATGGAAGCAACAAACTTCTATACAAGGTATGAGGTTCTCAAGACCTCAATATGTGAAAAAAGTAAGATTTAAAAAAAAAATCTGTAAAATTTTGTGGAAATCACAACTAAGTACCAAGTGAAAAGCAATAAAATTCTCCTGCTTTTTTTCAGGGCGTGAAATGAAATCTCCAAGTATAAAATGCAAATATTCTGTTAGGAATTGATGTCCTGCGAACTGTGCTCTGGAGGGTTTTTTCACCACATGAGAAGAGGAACAAAGGAACAACAAGAATATCTGAAGAAGGCTTGAGGGGACAAGGAGAACGGGGGAGTTGTAAGAAAGATTTACCTATGTGGTATGGTCCACAGCCCAACACCATCACTCCACAGTCATCAAATTTTACATCGTGTTCCTGGGAAGGGAGACAAGAAAGTCATTAGGATCTGTACTCCACAGCACCTAACTCTGTGCTTTTCAGAATAAACAGTTTCTGGTGTTCAGCACAAATCCAACAATCTGATCCTTCAGGGCTCCAGTCTGATCTTGCTCACTGCAGTGTAAATCAAGTGCACCTCTCCTGGAATTAGTAGTGCTGCACCCAGACCAGAAGAGAAACAGCACTTCTAATATGGGCTATTCAAGCAGCCTAAGGACCTGTGAAGTTTCATCTAAAAATAATCTTAGGATGAGATAAGGGAAATATGACTTCTGCATTCCCAGCACCTACCTGTGCACGTACAGGTGATATGTGACGGGCTCTTAACAACACAGGGGCATTAACACTAAATGCACTGGATCAGGATTGGAGCGACAGAAAGTTCCAGGCCTGCTGTAAGGGGATTTTATGTAAAATCATCCAAAAGAATTGCTATGGAGACCGAGGCATTTGCAAGATTTCCAGAAATACCACAGAACAGGGAAAAGAGATCAAACCAGACAGCAATGAGACTGTTGTTTCTGAGGGTGCCTACCTGCCCATTGTACGTGACGTAGAGGTAATTAGTCACCGCTGGGTATTCTGCTGCCAGGGTGTCAATCTGTACCAGAAAAAAAAGGGGGATTGTGACTTGGCCTGTGCAAGATCTTTCCCACATGCTGATTTTGGGGTTTTTTTCTTTTGCCTCTTTCCCTTTCTACTGCTGTTTCACTCCTATTATTTTCCCATCATATCTTTTCTCAAAAGGAGGTGACCTGAACTGTCCTGTGCTCTTAACAGAGCATATGCCTGGCCTTGCCCCGACCCTACAGTTCAGTCGACACAACACTCTACCATCTCTTTCTAAGCTGCAGTTTTAGCTCTGCACCTCTTGGGTGAAACACCTACACAGCCCAGGAACTTTCCCCTTCTTGCCAAGGCCCTCATTCTCTAGTTTGTTCAGTGGATTACACAGATTCCTCCAGGTCTTCTGTCCTTTACAACTAGGATGTCTGGAATCTTCAGGCTCTACTCTTGACCCCATCTGACTCCCACGCTGAATACAAACACACACATTTCACTGAGAAATCTTGTGGAGTGCTAGCACAATTACTATGTGTTTATGTTACAATATAACTCGTGCTTTGATAATTAAATGGTACACAAAGCAAGAGTGATTTTAAGCGACCCTTTATATGTAGTTTTCAACAATTTCTTATGTAATTAGTCACCAGACAGCCCAGAAGAATAATTTGCTCATGAGGCTGTTCACAAACTATTTGTGTCAACTACTCATGGCATGTTATACTCGGTAACCAGTCCATCTGGGTCACCAGCATCTGCTGAAGTATCCTGAATGAACATCTGAAACATTTCTACAGAGAATACTGAACAGGGAACAATATGCAGGCGGTCTTGACATGAATTTTTATATGCTATACCATTTAAAAATCTGTCCAAACTTCAAGCACTTCCAGGAATCCCCACTTGCTGTCCAAACCCTTGTGAATCATGGAGAATGTGACCATACATCATTAGCACCATGTGTCTGCTGCTCATTACTGTTGCTAATAGTGACTTGTACTTCGTGGCTCAAGAAGAAACATATGCTTTGAAGGCACACAGGCAGGCACAAGCAGAGTGACCTTATTAAATGAACCTTGGCACAAAAATCAATCCAGCACTGCAGTGCCATATGCAGCTGAAAGAACACAGTGCAAGACCAGGCACGTTTCTGCGGCCAGGTAAGCCACAGAAGAAAAACTGCAGCTGGAGAACAGAAAAAGACTTGGCACCTCGATCTGGGCCTGAGGATGCAAATGAACTCTTTCAGAAACATTCAGTAGTTTGGGTTTGGTTTGTTTTTTACCATCTTTGAGGACAGAAAACCAGCTGGTGGCAGTTTAATACCAACATACCTTAAGTGCACCTAGTGACACTGCCATGAATACCAGATGAGCTCACTAGGCTCATGCTATCTCAATGAATAGCAAATGAACCCATAACAATAGCACACTTCAAATAAAGTATTAGCCTATAAAAATTTACTACCAAGAGAGAAGAGAGATGCTCTCCATGGTCCTACCATGGGGAATGTTCATGGCATTACATTGATACCTGCAGTGCAGAAGGAGCAGCTACACGGGTGAATTCTGCTCTCCTCACATCAACATCTAAACTTCTGAGGATGTTAACAGAACCAGGGCTTTCTAAAGACACAGAGGTCTCCTGCCACTCTTGGAAGCCCCCACCAGGCCCAGTGACGTTTCTCACATACCTGTTTCACCCAGGGCACTATATTCTTCCTCAGTCTCAGCTCACGGCACTGGACTTCAGTCAGCCTCAGGCATTTCCCAATCTGCTTGTCAGAGAACCCCATCTGTTTGGCTCTCCTCAGTGTCTCCTCTGGAATTGTTTTGCTGGGATTAAATAAGAAAAACACCTCTGCATGAGGCTTTACAGGAATAACTAGAAGATACATGAGAGCTTTTGTCTCTACACTGCATAGAGTGGCTATAGGAACGTGCATGCGAAGGCAAGAAAAGGAAGAAGACTCAACATAAAATATCATTTTTGCCCTTCATGCCCCACACAAACACCTCTGTGGTAAAGTCTGCAGGCAGTCTGCAAGCAGTAGGAAGTAAAACATTTACTTTCCCTGCATTTTCAAGGCAGGAATCAGTGACTCATGATGAGATCCATCAGGCTAGTACAAGTTGACTATATCCACGTGTTAGTTTAACACCACCTGGCTTTTAGTGGGGGCAGAGGAAGCCACAGAGGCTGCTTCTGAGAGAGAAGTTCCTCAAAATTTCCACTATGTCCGGCAGAGCTAATCCCTGAAGGCTCTGACGATTGCCACACTGGCTGGCCCAATTACAAAAGTTAGCAATGCCTCTGCGAAGACACAAGAACGAAAAACCACATGCAACTCCTCTTTCTTCCTCCCCTCTGAGGAGGGGTGAGGGGGCCGCCAGACCCCTTCCCGGCACAGCTGCTGGGGCCATGCCACCAGGACTGAGGCCAGGAGGGGCCAGGGCCAGGAGTGGCCACGTGGCCACTGCCAGGAGCGACTGCATGGCCGGGACCGCGCAGCCAGGGCAGCCCACGCGGTGCCAGCGGGGACCATGTCACCAGCAGTGGTGAGCAGCTCCTCAATGTGGAGCTCAGACAGGATCAACCTTTCAGAGCTGCAGAACTCTCTAAAAACTTTGCAATTAATGAAATTTGAGAACAAACAAACCTGCAGACACCAACTGTCTCCTGAGTCAGAGAAAAGAAAAAGATAAGGATACATGAGGAGAACAACAAGGCGACAATAAGGTCGGTGCAAAGGAGGCAGACAGAGGAGGAGGTGCTCTGGGTGTTGGAGCTGAGATTCTTCTGAAAGCTGTGGTCTTTGTGTCACTTACAGCTCTCTTACCAGATGGAACAAACATGTCTCTATTTTAAAGATCTTATTGTCCTCACGTACCAGTCCTACTGTTCACAAATTCTAAAAGATAAAAAAGAGTGATGATCTGCTTGTGAAACAGCTACAAGACAAACATGAACCCATTTTTGAAGGCTCCCTTCTCCTTGGCAGTGAGGTCAAATATCTAACAACCATTTCTTACTGTAGGCTTTCCTTAGTGCTGTATCTTGAAGGTGTTGGAGCACCAGGAAAGGCATTTGCCACGTAATGACTAATCCAAAACCACTTTTTTGAGGGGAGAAGTTGTCATTGTATGCAAAAGATAAAGAGTGTCTAGGAAAGACTGAGGACTGTAATGTAACAAACTGGTTTTCCGTGTAATTCATAAAGTGCATGGGCAGATGCAGAAGTTCATGCACAGCCTGTGAGAAAAGATACTCATGCTAGAGCGTGTGGGTGCTGAAAAGCTGCAATCTAGTGAGAAACTTGAACAGAAAGAGAAGACTCTTGCTTCCAAACTAGAACAGCTCATCCTTAAAAAACTACACCCCATTAACTGAAGACCCACGAAAAAAAACCAATTGTGGGAAGACTGCTTGGCCTGTGGGAGGGACTCACGGTGTAGCAGGTTGGGTGGGACTCATAAAAATTACAACCACATTTAAGAAGTTCACAGAGAGAACTGTCTCCTGTGGGAAAAACCCCATGACATAACACAAGAGACTCCTCTCCCTAATCAAACTGAAGAATTCTTTTTTTTTTCAAGTGACAAACTGACTAAAAACCGCATGTTTTGTCTCCTTGCACTGTCAGTGAGAAAGAAAGGATTGGGGGTTGGAGATGGGCAGAAAGGTGTTCTAAATGTTTATTTTGGTTCTCATTATCCTCCTTTAATTCTTTTAATAATTTTTTCTTTACAGCTTTTATGTTTTTAGCCTGTTTTGCCCTTAGATTGTTTTCTCCTAATCCTGATCTCACCACATAAGCCTCTTAGCTTTTCTTTCCCCCTCCTCTGCTCAACTATAGCAGAGGAGAATAAGTGGATGGCTTTTCATGGGTGCCTGGCTTTCAGCCAGTGTCAAATCCCAACACCACAACAATTCTACAGTCATTTACCATTTCAGCCTCCACACAGGACCTACAGTGATTCCTTTTTTGGATTCAGTATCCCTACAACTTCATGCCCAAACCTTAACTTAAATAGCTCCCTTACATTCATCCTGTCAGTCTAAATTTTAAACCTAGGCCTCACCAGACTGGGCTGGACCAATTCTTATGTATGTGCTTCCACCTGCTGCCTCTCATTGCAGCTGCCCACTCCACCCAAAGGCATGAAATTCTTGAAGCTCTGGGATGAGCCATCCAGAGACATAACTGTGCCCTGACCCTGTGACCACCGTGCTGAGCTAGGAGACAGGTCTACAGCTTGTCCCAACCAAGTTTTCTTTCTGTTGTTGAAGATGTTTTGCCTACCTTCTGAAATGGCTAGTCTTTGGAAAAAGCATCTCACTCCAGAGACAGCTAGCAGAAATGACCTTTAGAGGCTCACACACTAGGTAGGTTTTTTCTTGTTACAGTCTCTATATAGCCTTTTCCATATCTTAGTGTTGCTTTTTGCATTAGGAAAATGGAGAGGGGGCATCAACCAGGTAAAGCAGGGGTACCTTTTTGATTTCATATTTACAACCAGGTCTCTCAATACTTCCACACATTCTTGTTCTCCTGGTTTTGCTTTTCAGAAGTCCTAGTTTTTGCTGTTTATTTCAAACACATTGTTTCCCCCCTGCCATTTCTGAAGATCAACATTTACCTGTTTTACTCTTCATTTTTTTCATCTTCTCCATTCCCTCTTCATTTACACTACTCTTTTCTACTCTTCATCCCACTTTGTTTTGACTCCACCCTTACAGTTTCTGTCTCCCTCTCTTTCTAAGCTACCTTTTCTAAGCTTAGCTTTTGCAAAAACATAAAAAAGCCTGTATTTTTATCAGCACTACTTCTTTACATCTTCATTGCCAAGAGCATTCTTGCCTGCCCAATAAATCAATATTTTATGAACAAGCAAGTTCTGAATAAGGAAAAAGGAATGATTAACAAACAAGCAACTTTCCTAAATCAGAGTTTGAATTACATCCTTTACTCGTTAGTATTTTAAACTAAATACTATTATTTTATTTGAGTGGGAGAATATTGGTAAGACCATTTCACTGGAACATGTCAGGAAGCTAAAGCATGAGAAAGAGTCATTGGACTGGATTTTCCACTCTGGCTTAGGCATGGAGCAGCTCTGCTGCCCTCAGTAAAGTTAGGCTAGTGTGAAATAGATGAGAGTCACACAAGTGTCAAACCAGCTGTTCTGAGACCAGCACTGGGAAACAGCAACTCGGGTTCAGATCCCTGGATAGATAGGATTTGTCCATTTTCCCAATGCCACCTCCCTCCTTGCCCTGAAGTATGCAAAGAGAGCACTCCACCTTCCTGCAACCAGCACAGGAGAAAGGGAAAACTGGTGAAAATTTGCGGAAAGAAGCACTCACAGTAATTCCTCTCCTCTACACAGTGTCCCAGCTTGGCCCCACAAAGAGCTTGCTCTGCCCTCAGGGGACTCCAGGCAAGAGCACCATCTCCACCCTGGATCTTCTCTACAACCACCACATCACCCTCCTTACTCCAGCAAAGCCTCCTCTTCCTTAGTGTCAGAAGGAAAATTGTGGCTGCCACATCCCTGGAAGTGTTCAAGGCCAGGATAGAATTGGCTCAGAGTAACCTGGGCAGGTGGGAACTGTCCCTGCCCATGGGATGAGCTTCAAGATCTCTTTCAACCCAAACCATTCTATGATTCAGTGAAAAAAGCCTTGCCTAATCCAGAAGGCTGACCTTCCCAGGTTTTGGATTTCCCAAAGTAAGATCCACTTTGTGGCACCGCACTGTATTCAAACTCACGGTTTCCACGCTCCAATACCTCCACCAGAAACTTCTCCACTTCTCCTCAGCCCATTCTGCTTTCTGATCTCAGCTCAGAGGCAGGACTTCCTGCACAAATCATGAACACCAGAACTGAAGGCAGAGATGTGTGTTTTACAGAAGCAAACACAGCAAACTCCACCAATTCTCTGTCAAAACTGATGCTAGCAGTCACTGGCTATTAAGGACTCAGCCTCCTTAGAGTAAGTGAGTACACCTGATGACCCCAAGAAAATGAGCCTCTTTCAGAGCCGTTTACTCCTTTGCCCTCCCTCCCTTCTGCCTCAGGAACACACATAGCTGGCTGTCATTTGATTACTGTCAGAGACAGCAAATTGCCTTCATTTGCAGCTTGTTTTCATTCCATTTCTTGTATCTCATTATAACAATATCATTCACTGTCACCCTCCCTCCCAGCTGGGAGGGTAGAACAAAAGCAGTGATTATTTTGCACCATGATTCATTTGCCTTGGGCTAGCAGCTTAAATTAGGTTAGGCCACTTACTAATCCATGCAAAAAGGTAACTAGCTTTTTACAGGAAAACCAGCATGCAAAAGAAAAATGACAATTTCCTAGAGGGGAAATGGAACCATGCATTTTTTCCATGCACTTTTTCCTCTGCTACTCCTAAATCATGATAGAAGAAACCAGCAGAATTGGTCCATCTTGTTTAATGGGAACTGAATTAGAGAATTGCAAATCCTCAGCACTGGTATGGAAATCAGGCTGCCTCTCTACACGTGCTGGACACACATTTTCATAACTGAATAATTTCCATTTACTAATCATGGTAATTTTTAGCATTTATGTCTCAACTTTCATGGAAATAATAGAAAGAAACATGCAAGCAGTATGGTAGGGTGATGCTTATCTTACAGATACCAAAACAGACATGCAGAGGGGCTAAGGGCTGACAATTTTTAAGGGGTAATTCCCACTGCCTTTGCTCAGAGACAGCCCTTTAGACAAGCTAGAGACACTAAAGCCATCAAGAGCAGAATCAGGCTGATCTCTTTGAATATTTGACAGCAAATAACCCTTCAAGCTCACCAGAAATCCAGCACTAAAAGAAAAGACAAAAATTCTCAGTCCTGGATACACCAAATCACATGACCCAGTCTTACATTACTGCCTCCCACTTTCCCCTGGAGCATCACTTACTTTTCCTACACAGAACAAAAAGTCTTACAAAGATTGAACCCCCTCACTGTCTTAGAATCAATTCTGAAACAAGGGAAGATTAAGTGACCGTGATTTCAGACTTCTATAATGCTCCTCTTCCTAACATTTGCCTTTGCAAAATGAAAGTCAGGAGTTTTAGAGCTTCAGATCCAGACAATTACTCTTTTGCACACTGCCATGATTATTAAATGGTTGTTCAGCGCCTCAAAAAACTGTAATCCTCTGCTCATTTTGCAGTTCATAAACAAAACAAGCCTTTCCCCAAGCCTGCTTGTGACTGTTTCAGCTTTCAGTGTTGATTTGTGGTTGCTTTTAATTTAAAATCCCACCCTGTCATCTTTGGAACTCCATCCACTCACTTCTTCGATAATGAAGGATAAGAGAAAATGGAATAAATTCTGCTTAATGAGGAAATTTTCACCTGGCACAGAGAACCTGGAGAAATCTATTAACTGACTGGAGGAACACTGACAGCATTGAAATTATCAGGAGACCCTGCTCACTTCAGCAGAGCCCTCTCTTCCACTTGACCAGCTTTCACCTGACCCACCAATAAAGATGCCAGCAGAAGAAACACTCTTTTTGTCTCCCAAATCAGCCTCTGATTCTTTTTAGGTATGTTGTCAAGTTTATGCCCATCCACATATTACTTAGGCACATATAAATGGGTCTTGATCAAAAGGATCAGGAATATTTTGTGAGCTGAGAGCATTTGGGACACAGATACTGCATGCTGGGTCCCAGTTAGCATGAGCCCTGTAAACTCACAGGCTCCTCCCTGCCTCATCTCAGAAGCTATAGATGGGGCTTGGATATGCATAGAGAAGCTGCAAACATGAGCACATTCTGGTCTTGAACTCAGCTCCTCCTAAATTTGAAGTGATTTAAGCCTGGACTAAACTTTAAGCCCAGTTTGGCTATGGCAAGCAAAGTGGACCAAAAGTAAGAAATGCTGAAAGCAAAATGCATTGTGCCCAGTCCTGAGAGAGCTCCTCCTTTCTCAGTAGTCATAGGCCTGCAGGGTTTCAAAAACCTGCTGAATTTCAGGCTGAATTATGTACAAAAGCATATTCTTTCTCATTTCTTCACTGCCCTGCTCTGCTTCAAGGTTCCTAGTGGTTTCCTTGAGTACTTCTGATGGTTTACAAAATTTTCAACATGCTACAATTAAAACAATGAGATCACAGTATAAATTCTCTCCCTGCTCCTCTTCTCAAGGAGACACTGTTACCAGCTTTCCCCTCCTACAAAACTCATGAGATGACTGACACAAAGCTGTCAAAGGAGCGTTTAAGGAAGCAGGAGCTGTAAACCAACAAATCTCACTCACAGAACAATTGTCACTCCAGCTCCCTGCACCTTTAACATTCTGGTCCCTGGGCTAATAAATCTCATTGTGGGCATCCTGATTTAAGTAACATGAACTTCACACTGTGCCCTGAGACCCGAATGACTCAACCACAAGATTAAGTGAGCTAAAGCAGCAGCTCACACCAAAACACAGCCAAGAAATGGGTTGTAGATGTTTCCTGAAAGCCTATTTCCTATCCCTGGTACAAGAGAGCTCTGAGGTCTCTGCTGGGATGCCATGGTACAGGCTGCCCTGCTCCTAACGTTGTACATACTGGTTACAAAGGCTCCCCAATGTTTTTGTAAGGCAATGCCTGTATAGCCTCTGCACCAAGGAAAAGATACATATTGCATTTTCACAAATGTTCAGATGCTTTAGAAGAAAATACAGCTGTAAAATTATTACCAGTGGCTCTACAAGACAAATAGAAAGCATCTTATGTTAGATCCAAACAAAGCACAAACAACAGTGCTGAATAGCTACTTGTACTTTATTCTCCTCATGCACCGCATTCTGAACTTGTTCCCAAGCCTTTCTTGCCCTACAGTTCACAAAGAAGACAAAAGTAACCTTTCCAGTTAGCTAGAGAGGAGCACTACGAATATGTCAGTGACAATTCCTCAAACTGCAGAAATCAGCACAGCCTCATTTCCTATCACTGGACCTGGTCTGCTTGATGTCCACACAAGTCCTGTGTGCCACGCTCCGACCTGTCCCAAAAGCACACAGGTCAGCAGAAACTGCTGCTGAGAAAAGTGGAGGTGCAGCAGGCCCTGTCAAAGAGCACAGGTTCTTGATGGCCTGAGTTTCCCTCCCTGCAGTGCTTCCCAGCTCACCTGCTGGTGCCAGGTTTTCATTCCAGCACCTTTATTTCTCTGCCTGCTCCACCACAGTCATGCTTCCAACAAATAGCTTTCAAAGCACATCTTGCAGGTACCCAGGGACACAGGTTCCCAAAAGGCCTTTGCAATAAACTTCTCCCATGGGTAACTGAGCAGAGCACCCAGCTACAAATGCTGGGCTCAGGTAGGTTTTTGCTTTCCCCTTTATTAACCTATGTCTTTTTGGGTTAGTGATAGTCAGGCCTGCCACTTACTCCTGTCAAGCACACAACAGGCCAAGAGGTGTTTTCTCACAGCACCCCCAGAGCAAAGACATATTTTCCTTCAAAGCAAAGCTCCAAAGCATAAAATTACCAATATATGATTAGTACCATCATTTCCCCTTGTTAGCAGGCTGGCTAGTTCAGCATCTGCCAAAACGATGATTTGCTCTTTCCATTAAGGTTAATTTGAAGAGTTGAGATTTCAGGTGACAGAGTTCAAGCCACTGCACTGCCAGACTGTCTTTGGGACTTTGGGGAAGCTCACCTGCGGCAGAGCCCTCTTTCAGCCCCCCCCCAAACTGTTCTGCTAGCTCAGCCTTGGGGACTTCAGAGGAGCAGTGCCACAGAAACCAGGAGAGAGAGGCTCGTTTTCCTGGTGTTTATTCTCTGGTGGTATGCAGGAAAAGAGACCGAACAATGGCGGGAAGGTTTTTTATCTAGGTCTGGGTCTAGGGGGGCTGGAGCTATCTGGCACTCAGCCAATGGGGTCTAGCTAAGGTTAAGGGTCATTCGGACATTCCTATCTGTGGGGCCCAGCTGCAGGGCACCCACTGAACTGCAACACTCACCATCTCTGTGCTTTGCTCTTCACAATGGTGGTTTTTTATGCTCCTCTTTCCTCAACTGAATTCTACTTTACAGCCTTTAATCAATATTGAAATGTTCCTCTTTGGCCAATATACTCACACTTCTGTGTACTGCAAGATGGCTTTCCTGGGTTTAACTTGGATTTTCTCCAGCAGTGAACCTGACCCCACTACCTCTACTTTTCCCTCATCCCTGTGAGCTCTCAAGTAATACCAAATACAATCAATTGCACGTTCCATTGCTACAGAGATACCTAAGTGACTTAGGAACACAAGTCCTCTTGATTTGCAACAAGGCTTTTGTCCCCATGTCACTTGGGCCTAAGTGATGATTTTGCCATAGCTGCCTACCTCTTTACCTCTATTTAATCATGTCTGTTGTACATTGTCCTTACATACAGCCACTGTTTTCAGGGATCCCAAAATCAGGAACAAAAAAATAATCATGACTGCATGCAAACAAATCTTCGCTATAAACAAAGAATAGATGTAAATTCCAAAAGAGGCATAGTCAAGTATATCTTATTTCTAAGCCTGGGTTTGTTATTCTAAGCCTGTTATTTCTAAGCCTGGGTTTCAGCGGTCCTTCTGGGGATGCTTGGTTATCACTGGACCCTGCTTCAAATCTGACTTGCTTAGGACTGGGTCCATAACCCTGGCCTAAAATGACATCTCACTCCTTGCTGCCTCAGACAGCTGAGCATGGTCTGTCCAAACTTCCACCTCCTTCATGAGCTGTCAGCGTGATGAAAAGCCAGTGGGGTCTCTCCAGGCCCTTCTTTCCATTTTCACTCATAGGACTGGCAAGGTCAAATCTAGGGAAATAATTCCCAGATAATAGCACATCCTATTGCATGGACAGCATGGGATGGTGCTTGCTCTTTCCATGTGAGCGTGTACAAGTGGTTTTATTTGTTCATGTGCACAGTGGGAAAGGTTGAAGTTAAAATTACACTCCAGATATGAAGGTAATTGGTCAGACAACAACAAAACCCCCTCAAATGTAAGTTTCCAAAATAAAAAATAATGTAAGGTCACAGGAGAAACAGCAGAGGCACATGTTTGACATGTCTGTGATATTACTTGTTATTCTCACAAGTATGCTCAAAATGGCTTTCTTTTCCCAATTCAACTCAGGCCATTTGCTTTCCTGCAGCTACATCACATATCTGAAACTACTACTTCTCCATCCTAGAGGACCCAGAGGCAGAAATGGAACACTGCTGCAGCATGACTAAGCTATACAGTCCCACCCAGCACCAGATCCAATCTTCTTTAGAAAATGTTCAATAGGACAAAGGTAAATGGGGCAGAGGGTGCTCTTCCCAGCCCCTACAAATGGCTGTCTTTGCCTCTACACCCCAGAGAATGCACAAGAGCCTTTCACACATGTAAGCAGATCCATTACACAGATCCGTGAGATTTTCTGCTCACCTCTGAATCCCTGCACGTGGCAAGCATGCAAGGGAGCACGTGGGGTGTGAGAGCTGCTTCCTGAACTGCTCTCAGAGGCCTCCACCTGCCTCTGATCCCCCTTCCCCATCTGTCTGTCACATCCACTCGTTCTAGCTCCAATTTCCTCTTGGCAGAGACCATCTCCTTGTTACCGTCTCTACAACAGCTCTGCAGGGGTCAAATCAAGACTTTTGTTACTCCAACTGCATCCAAAACCTCACTGCAAAGAACCCCCAAACCAACACAGAGATAGAAAGGAAGGGGTGGATTCATCCAGAGAGCCTGTAACCAGCAGCAATCCCCAGGAGCAGGGCAATTACTTCGGGTTCTGGTAACTGTACTCTAAGAGAAAGATTTAAAGCAGTGATGGCATCACCCCTCATTCTTTTCAATTGGAAATTATCCTGTAGCACAGGCAGAATTCATGCCAGGCATGCTGGGGACTGGAAACAGCTGGCTGCAGGAAGAGCACATGTGTGCCAAGTCTCATCTGCATCACTCAATTAGCTTTCCCTTGGCTGTTTCCTGATGTGGCTCACTGGACTAGACTCTTAGATCAAGTCCCAAGCGTTTTTCCCTGGCTCTTTGCCTCTGTGCCTTCAACATAATGCAGCTGGACTGTCCATCCCCTCCCTCCAGTGCTGGCTGGGAGGTAACACAGGTTTCTTACAAAAGTGTGAGCAGTTATAATGGAGTGAAAATCTGCACTGATAGTGGAGTGAAAATCTGCACTGGGAAGTGAATGAGGGTAAGATAATTTATATGTTCAGCCTGAAAAAGAGAAGGCTTCAGGGTGATCTAACTGTGGCCTTCCAATACCTGAAGGGAGCCAACAAGAAAGATGGAGACAGACTGTTTTAAAGAGCACGGAGTGACAGCGATGCCAAATTGATTTTTGCCTTTTTTCTTTTATATGTTTTTCTATATTCTTCCCACATTTATTTGTAGCTCTGTAGCCTATCATAGTATTTGTAGCTACCGTTTTACCTACTCTATTAGAGAAAGACAAAATAAATTCCCCAGCAGCTCTAAGCTGGGTCCAAGGTTAGATTCTCTGCAAAGCCATGGTTGAAACTACCTCTGAGACACATATTCATAAACAAAGTTTAGTTCCTATCTAAAAGAGGGGGAATCCAAAGAGAGTTGAACCAGGGGGGAACAATCTGACTACTCTTGTCTCTAACTGGGGATTCTTGTGAGATATGCTAATTTTCAAAACCTATAAAAATGTATACACATTATGCTGTGTGTGCATCTTTGGTGTTTTCCACCTGGTGAATTGTGCACCTAAGGATCCTTACAAAAGGTAACCCCTTCTATCACCTAACTGTGTCTGGTTCATGATTTTAGGACCAGTGAAAAGGCATCAACAGGATGAGGGGGAACAGGTTCACACTGACAGAGAGAAGATTTAGATTGGCTCTTACAAAAAAATTCTTCCCTGTGAGGGTGGGGAGGCCCTGGCACAGGTTGGCCAGAGAAGCTGTGGCTGCCCCTGGATCCCTGGAAGTGTCCAATACCAGGCTGCACAGGGCTTGGAGCAACCTGGTGTAGTGGAAGGTGTCCCTGCCCACAGCAGGGGGTTAGAACTAGATGATCTTTAAGGACCCTTCCAACCTAAACCATTCTGTGATTCTATGATCCCACCCACAATCTGATTTGAATGACAAGAATCCACTTCCAAGGGACACAACATTGCTTGTGTCTGATGAAAATGCAAGGCTGGATACTGTACAAGGGCTCTCTGCAGCAGGCTGCCTGCACAGCCTGCTGCCTGGGCACCACAAGGATAAAAACTGTGTAGAGTGGTACCACCTACTGCTCACTGGTCGGTCGTATAATCACCTGCCACCCATTGCAGAGCAAGGGAAAGCAACCTCAGGAGGGTTCAGGAAGATTAGCCTCTGTGGATGATGCTGGATTTAAACCAGCTGAGGATGCAGCCAGCCTCTGGGCCCTCATTCCAGAGCATGCCACCCCAACAGTGACAAGCTCAAACTGATTCTGCATATGTTGGCTTTTTTCCTCAGGAGCTGCACATACATGTTTAAGAGGCCAGACACAAATGCCATGTGACATAGATGTTAGAGGACAAAAAACTTCCGCAGCCAAACAACAGATATCTGCAAATAATCAAGTTACTCTTTTTCTTCCACATCTATTTTTGTTTAGCTCCAGATCCCGGTTGTTCCGGGTGCAAGAGAGAGCAAGAGCTGCTCAATTAAAAGCGCGCAGCTGGTCAAAAAGCAGAGATGACGCAGGTGAAGCCAGGAGCAGCTCAGAGCTCGCTGCCTCCGCTGCGCTCCCAGTGCCATCGTGCGGTGACACGTGTGAGCACAACGGGTACCAGGGGCACAAAAGCCAGCCTCACTCGGCCAATAACTCAGCAAGGAGGCTCTCCCAGCCTCGTAAAACATGAAGGGAAAGCTCAAGTCAGCAAGAGTCTGAAATGAAATATAGCTCACTCCTTCAATTTAGTGCTATCTTTCCTGTTGGCTTTTATATGGTCATTTTTCTTGAAGGAAGAAGATTTATATTTAAATAGGTCTAGAAGCATAGATGTTTGAAAGCATGGTACAAAAGCAATACTCACACATGCTGCATGATCACAGCAAAGCAGAAAAGCTTAAAAATCAATAGTCCAGGCTGGAAATAAAATGCAGTGTATGTGACCCTCAAGTGCAGTAAGTCAGGACAAGTCCAGTACTGAGTTTGAAAGGTAACTCTGTCCTACATATGTGAGTTACTCATCACAGGCCATCCACATTCCCAGTCTTAGCCTCAGAGATACTGAGGATTTTCCAAAATAAACCATAATTTCCATAATCCAAGGAGCTATTTTACCAAAAGGAGTGTGCTCAAAACTTCCTGCTGACTGAGACATGAACTGGGTTTTAAGACAACACTGTTTATTCCAAGGACTTGAATAAACTTCTCAGCATTGACTGCATCTGTGCTTACCATAGGTTTCTGAGCAGGATTCCCAGAAGAATTGTTGTGTCCTAGGACAAGGCTTTTTTACCTGTTCACTTCCTTTAGGATCTTCCCCATGTTCGTGATGCTGCGCATCCTGTACAGGAACCACTTGTCCATGGCTGTGAGCTGGTGAATGACATCCACAGGGACTTCAGCATCCAAGGCCTGCCAAAAACAAGACAGCACCAAACAGCCCCTTAAACACATTGCACAAATACAGCTCTAGTCTGCAAACAGCTAGCAGCAAGTATATATATCATAAAGAAAAAAAGTTACGTAGATCAAGCCGTACAAAGCAAATGTTCACCTGCCTCCTGACCCCAGGGAGGCCCCAGCCACTTCTCCCTGTGCTCTGGTTCCAAAAGCTGGCTTCTGTTTCAGTGAGAGAGGTAATTTGCTTTTCACAGAGCCAGCAGCCAGACAAGCTGATGGCAGCTAGGATGGGTGGCCACTGAGAACACGCTCAGCTAACTACAGGGAGCCACATTCAGGCTGCAGTGACCAGTCCTCCATCTGCACCTCTTACCATTCAAGTTGCCTAAATCTCAGACTCACTGCCAACCTCCTAGCTGCAAAAGTAAAACAGGAAGCTCCAGATTCTCAGATGTGAAGGAATGCTTTGCTTTGGAGCATAAATGTTGATATACCCTTGGAATACAGGACTGAATCAAAGCATGTGGCCTTGCAATACCTCTGGAGCAAGGCAAAGTCAGGTCCTGGGTGATGCTTGCAGCTACAGCATAGCTCTAGCTTCTCTCACTCTACCTCAAGATAATGTCAAGACCATTCAAATTTCCCTTCTTTCTTGCTGGGGTTATTGATGGGATTTTTTGAAATCAATTATTTATAGCTATGGGGTATAGAGGAACCCCACAGAGGTATTATTCATAAGACAATGGGTTACAAAACATCATAATATTAAAAAAACCCCAGCACCTCAGAGAGCCCTCAATATGATGTATTTTATCTCAATGCAATTTCTTGGGTCTTACCAGTGGTGTACAGTTACAACTCTCCTGACAAAGCAACTATAATCAACCACAATGATAATGCCAGCACGGTATCTTTGCTGAGCTAAAGTAATCAGGCTCATTAATTTCTTACCATGCTTAATTGTTTTCTTGCAGGGCAGCATCCCTGGAACAAAGCCAGAGTAATGCCATTGAAGAAAATTCCAGAATTAATCCAGGAACGAGCTCGGTCCACTGCACCCCAGCATTATTCCCTCGAGCTACAAAATTTGGGCACAATGTTGGTATCATCACCATGGGCTTCAGCAATGGGGAGATCCTTCTGCCAGCTCAGAGAAATGGGTCACTTCAGGGAGGGACCACCCACATGGACAAGGGATGGGTGGTAGCTCTCTGCAAAATACTGTCACCACCTTCTGCCTTTCCTAAAGAATTCCCAGTCAGCTTGCCTCTATCTCCCTCTTGAAATTATCCTCTTGTTCTGAGAGGTAACAACTGCTCCCTGCAATTTCCTGTGTGCTCACAAGCAGTGGTGAAAACCTCTAACACATTTTGCTCCTTTAGAGTGCCCAGTCTTCAGCTCATGCTTGGCATCCAACAGCCACTGCTCTTCCCAATGCCTGCAGTGACAAGCCTGGGGCCCTCACAGCAGTCCCTGAGCACTGGCAGTGACAAAGCTGGGCTTCTCAGGCATTTCTGGGTACACTTCTGGTCTGAGGCAACTGGTAAGGAGTCCTTCCCATCCTGATTCTGTAGTGCTTGGAGGGTGAGGTCACATTGCCACATTAGTGGGATGTGAGCAGGTCTTTTTCCCTGTCCATCTATTTTTACAAAACACATGCAGACTTGCATATCTTCAGCATCTCCTACTCTAAGTCAATGGTCCCTGAGCACACAGGAAGCATGATCACATGCTCTTAAGCTGGTTAGGACACTTTATTTTAAAAGTCTCAGGGATCTTCAAAGAAAACTGAAAAAAATTTATCCCTTCCACTCTTTCATCAGAGGAGGGACAGGGAAAATCAACCACCTTCATCCCTGTTGCATAAATCTGGAGACTGGGAGAGAATGAGTTAGCAGACATTTCTTGCTCGCTATTACCACATTTCCAGGGGCAAATCATGTTTCCAGGCAACAGTGTAGAATTTGCTCAGGGAGGCCCTGAACTCCAAGGGCTTTCCTCTCTTCAAACCTACATGAAGGAGTACAGCCAAAACACACCACGGAAGCAGGAGAGGAGAGACACAGCAGGACAGTGTGACTTTAGAGCCCTGCTCAACTTCAAGAGCATCCCATCCAGCAGGGACTGGGGTTTACAGGACTGCCTTCACACCAAGAGCCATGGAGCAAGCCTGGCCTCCAGGCCAAGCAATGAAGGGCAGCTCAGCTGCCTCTGCTTTCTCTAGGGACAGCACCCTTGTTGCTTCAGTTCCATCCTGGCTCCTCACCAAAGAAAGTATTTAGCTGCCTATGGGCAGCAGCACAAGTGCAAACTGCACATCTGTAGTGTGGACAGCTAGGAGACCAGGGCCCTGGTGTGAAACAGTGTGCACCAGCTCCACAGCCTAAGCCTTCTGAGGCCACTTGCACACAACCATAAGAGGAGCAGAAAACACCTGACAAGCTGAGCATCCCTGCTCATCAGGCTGTTCCATCCTTGCAGCACTCCCACTCTGGCCAAGGAACACGTCTCATCTATGTCAGCCTCTCTCCTGTGCCTTCTTTTACATGACAACAGGGAGCCCCATTACAACAGCAATAGCTCTGAATGGCAGCTGAACTCCCTTTCCTTGCACCTGAACAGTTGCTGTTGTCATCATCCAACAGGCAAAGAAGTAAGTAAAAAAAGTAAAAAGTCTCAGAGGGCTGACTAGTGGGGAGGAGAAGAGAAAATATAAAATATAACAAAGGTCCATCCTGTTTCAAATGGAGCTGATGATGGCTAATGGGGACTTAACGTGGGCTTTTAAAGGTCAACAAGCTGGGAAGGGATTTCCATACAGACAGCCCCAGGTGCCAGAAGCACCTCTTACTTGTACTGCTTGCCTCAGTTATTAATGGGGATGGATTCATGCACTGTGTTGGGCAGAGGCAAATCTTTATAAGGAGGGACTAAGTTTTTTCTTGCTTTTTCCAACAGATCCCAGTGAAAAAACCAGTGTTCAGTGGGACCCAAACTCACCTTCATCTCCCCAGATACCCTGTGTTAACATGGGTCTAATTTTAATCTTTCACAAAATCTCTCTGAACCACTCAGAGACCCAAGAAATAAGATTTTTCTCTCAGTCACAAGAAAAAGGCTGTAATAAAGACAAAACACAGCTGCTGGAGGATCAAGACATGCACTTCCCAGCTTGAAAAGCAAGAGGGAACAGCTGGACAAGCTACACATTTATAAAACACTTTGTGATTTTTCTTCAGGCCATTTATAAGAGGAACAGCTACGTGAAACCTTTTGACTAACACAGCACAGGCTCAGCTCCTCACTCATGTGCAGGTGTAACGAGATGTACCTACACGTGAGCACAAAGGGCTTAAAGACTCCACCACACAAAGTCAGGGGCACAAAAAAGAGTAATTGGGCATTCCCTGCCAGGAAGGTTTGCAATCTTAAAACAAACAAACAAACAAAAAAATCACACCATCCAGGTAAGCAGGAGCTATAAAAGACAGCCATGTCCTCCTCTTCATAGAGGGTATGGACAGATGGGCACGTTACCTGCAGCAAAACCAAAGTGTGAAATTGCACTTACCTTCTGAAGTAATTAACCCCACATTTACCACATGATATACACAGGCAAACACTGTGAAAAATTTAATCTCACAGGAGAGGAAAGTAATCCAGGTGTCCACCAGCACCCAGCTATGAACTAAAGTAACAGGACACCAGAATGCACCTGATGCTGAATGCAGTGAGCACAGGCTAAGATTGTACCATCAAAAGGCAAACACATTGCCTGAACATGGAAGATGCAGAAAGCATAAGCAAGAATCCTACTCAAAGCACTCCCAGTGAGCTTGACAGAGAGAAGCAAGGGAATGAAGAATACTCAGCCTTTGTCACCTCAGCTGACCCAATCCTGTAGCTCCAATTCAAGGGACGTAGGCCAAGGTCTTTCTATCTTTTGTTACCTTGGCTATTGCATATATCCGAGTGCTGGATGGCTCAGAGAGCTCCTTCTGGAGATCCACAATGGCTGGCCAGGCTTTATTCATAGGCAGCTGTGAAACAAAGCCATCCACTGAGGGGTGGCACATCCTCAGGGCCTTTTGGAAGCTCTCCTCAAACGTGCGTCCGATGGCCATGACCTGTAAGGGAGAGCACATCTACATGAGCCACAGTGAGCCAAGCCTGGCTGTGCCCTGACTAACAACGTGGGGACAATTCCAGCCACAAAGACAAGCACACACAGAGATGGGAGCCTTTGGACTCCTCCCTAAGACAGTCCTGCTGACTGAGCCTTGGTAGCCCCACTTCTAGATCTGACTCTGCTCATGGGATCAATGGGGAGCTCCAGACAAGCGACTGGTTGGCTTTTTGGTTTTGGTGGACTGCACTTTTGGTTTCCATCTCCCTGTCTGTAACACACAGAAGGATGCTGCTCTCCTCTGTAAACTGCTTTAAGGGAAGCACTCTGGTAGAGGGAAACATTATGCAGCAGCGTGGGTATAGT